>NC_134580.1:67751940-68951940 GCF_037038515.1 Microtus pennsylvanicus | reverse complement strand
GAAAAGGAATATAAGCAGTTATAATACCACTCCTGCAGCCTTCCAGGGAGAGCATGGCTGCCATGAAAGGAACACCAGTGCCTGC
Organism: Microtus pennsylvanicus; assembly: GCF_037038515.1. Taxonomy (NCBI): domain Eukaryota; kingdom Metazoa; phylum Chordata; class Mammalia; order Rodentia; family Cricetidae; genus Microtus; species Microtus pennsylvanicus. The sequence continues at coordinate 68,951,855 of NC_134580.1, read as the reverse complement.
CTCCTTCGTCTCTTCAGCAGATTCCTAGTCAACTACACTTTGCCCTGAAATAAACACATCATTGATCTAATGTAGGTAATGAGCTTTCAAAAAGTAGTTACAGAAAATAAGCAAGCCTGAAAGGTACGTGATGAAAGATAGTCACAACCAAAACATAGTTTGATGAGGGGGTTAGGGATGTAGCTCAGCTGAGAGAGTTCTTGCCTGGCAAGCACAAAGTCCTGATATGATCTCTGGTACTGAAAAGATCAAGTGTGTTAGTTAGCTCATGCTTGTAATCCCAGTATTTGGAAGGTAGAAGTAACAGAATTGGGAATTCGAGGACATTCTGGGCTACATAATACCTGTCTCAAAATGCAAAAACAGCCAAGCGGTGGTGGTGCACATCTTTAATCCCAGCACTCGGGAGGCAGAGGCAGGCGGATCTCTGTGAGTTCGAGACCAACCTGGTCTACAAAGCAAGTTCCAGGACAGCTAGGACTGTTACACAGAGAAACCCTTTCTAAAAAAGTTGATGTAGAGAAGTATCTTATTAGTTCTAAGAACAAGCCAGAAAGTATTTACCCCGTCCCTACAAACACAGAAGCCAAGACTAACTGCAAGGAGGGGAGGTCTGCAGCACCCAAAATAGCAGTTCCAAACACAGATGCCTGTCTACATGCACACTGGGAAGGCAAGAATTGCAACAATGAACCACCGATGCTCTTCATGCAGTGGGAAGCTCATCCTGGATTGGCCTGTGTTCGCTCACCTCTATCCTCCATGACTGCCGTAAGTCTTCCTTGAAAGTAGAAAGACTAACCCAAACGGCATCTAAGATTGCTGCTCTATGATAGCACAAAAGTAACACTTGAACAATTCTTTTAATTCTTTTTATTTTTTTAATGAAAGATGAGTTCACGACTGCTGGGGTTTTTATTATCATCATCATCACATCTAATTATTGGAAGGAGAGGAAAGGAACCACAAATGACACATGAGACAATGCATGCAATAGCATACACGTGATAATCAAAAGATAACTTGCAAAAGAAGGTTCTCCCATTATACCCAGTGGGTCCTAGAATGGAACTCAGATCATCAGGTTTGGTGGAAAGTAAAGTACCTTTACCCTTACCAGGCCTTTTTATTATTATTAATTTTGTTTTCCAAGACAGGCTCTCTCTGTGTAGCCCTGGCTGTCCTGGAACTTGCTCTGTAGACCAGACTGACCCATGACCCAACTCTGAGATCCGCCTGCCTCTGCCTCCTGAGTGCTGGAATTAAAGGTGTGTGTCACCCACCCAGCTTATCTTGTTTAAAGCAATTTCTCACACAGACACTTTCACTAAAAAGAAATATTACAATACAGTCAACTATTGCACTCTGGTATAGCCTGAAGCCTTGATCCTACCAAAGTGTTTCAAGCTTTACTAAAACTGGGTCCAGGGTTGGAGCGATGGCTCAGCAGTTAAGATCACTTGTTGCTCTTGCAAAGGACCCAAGTCTAGTTCCCAGCATACACACGATACTCACATCCATCCTTAACTCTAGCTCCAGAGGATCCCAACAGTCTTTTCTGAACTCCCACTTTACCAGGCACTGACATGGTGCACATACATATGGACAGGCAAAACATACATACCAAATAAATAAATCAGGGGGAAAAAAAGGTGGAGTCCCATAAAACCCTACTGTAACCATATGTACCAGAACATTTGGGTAAGAATAGGGTCACAGGCATATATGACCGTGTCTGGCTTTTTGCTTGTTTGTTTGAGACAGAGTTTCTCCATGTAGACCTGGCTGTCCGGGAACTACTCTGTAGACCAGACTGACCTTGAACTCAGATATCAGACTGCCTCTACCTGCCCAGGGATTACAGGCAAGCACCCAACTCTGCCTCTGCCACCACCATCACCTGGCTCTGTCTGGCTTTTGACATATGAATGTTAAGGAAAACCTGGCAGTGGTGGCACACACCTATAATTGCTGCACTCTGGAGGCAGGGGCAGGTGGATCTCTGAGAGTTCAAGACCAGCCTGGGAGCTGGAGAGATGGCTCAGAGGTTAAGAGCATTGCCTGCTCTTCCAAAGGTCCTGAGTTCAATTCCCAGCAACCACATGGTGGCTCACAACCATCTGTAATGGGCTCTGGTGCCCTCTTATGGCCTGCGGGGATACACACAGACAGAATATTGTATACACAATAAATAAATATTTAAAAAAAAAAAAGACCAGCCTGGTCTACAAAATGAATTCCAGGACATCCAGAGCTGTTACAGAGAAACCCTGTCTCAAACAAACAAACAAACAAACAAAAATTCAAACTCTCAGGTCCTTCCTTATCCACTGAACCATCTCTCAGCTACAAATCGTAACTTCTCAAAAGAAAAAAGATAGTTTTGGTCTGTGTTCTCTAGTTTTGTGAACTTCACACAAGTTACAGTTATCTGGGAAGAGGAACTTTGAGAAGATTGGTTTGTAGACAAGCCTGTGGGGGCATCTTCTTTATTAATGACTGAGAGGGCCCAGTACAGTGAGGGCAGAACCATCTTGGGATGTGTGAAACAGCAAACTGAGCAAGCCATGAGAAGCCAAGAAGGAGCATTCCTCAAGACCTCAACCCCTCGTCAGGCGGTGGTGATGCACGCCTTTAATCCCAGCACTCGGGAGGCAGAGGTAGGTGGATCTCTGTGAATTCGAGGCCAGCCTGGTCTACAAGAGCTAGTTCCAGGACAGGCTCCAGAGCTACAGACAAACCCTGTCTCGAAAAACCAAAAAAAGACCTCAGCCCCAGTGTCTGCCTCCAGGCCCATGCCTTGAGTTCCTCCCTGATTTACTTAAATGACTGACGAAGGACTTCGATGTGCAAGGATTAAGCTGAAATAAACCCTTTCCTCCCCAAATTGTTTTTGGTCATAGTGTTTTATCACAACAAAAGAAACCCTAACCAAGACAACCAAGACATGGTCTCTCTGGTTTCAAGAGCAGAAGAAAAATGACAAAGGGAACGTCACTGGAGGTCACCATAAGAAGACACACATCCTGCCATTGTGGCTTTCAGGTCTTCAGCCTGCAGAAGTCAATCTGACGCAAATGAAGCAACTTTGTCAAGCATGTCTGACTGGAAGGCCAAACAAGGGTAATAGATGAAACACTCTCAGGACTAGGTGAATGAGGCACCTAAAAATTGTCTACTGCAGATTCAGACAAGGACTCCATGAAGGAATGGTATCTAAACCTAAGAGAGGCAGCATCCAATTCCAAACACGTATGCCTTTCATTGGGAAAGTAAGAATTCCTCCACTCATCCTAAGGTAGCTCAAGCTCTAATTAACTTGAGAGTGAAAGGCTAAAAAAGAGACAAACAAACAAAACCCTGTAAGTTAGCCAGAGGTAGGGCACACTTCTGGACAAGCAGAGGTCAAGAACTGAAAGCACTGAGCTTGAGGAGGGGAGCTAAAGATGAGGACAACTAGAGAACTTCAGTTTGTTACAGTTACACTTTCCCGTTGGCTTTGTTTTGAGTATGTTAAACCACAAGACAAAAACATTTATCTTATTCCAAAATAACTTTATCAAGTTGAGACCTACCTTTAAAAAAAGAGACCTTAGCCGGGCGATGGTGGCGCACGCCTTTAATCCCAGCACTCGGGAGGCAGAGGCAGGCAGATCTTTGTGAGTTCGAGACCAGCCTGGTCTACAAGAGCTAGTTCCAGGACAGGCTCCAAAGCCACAGAGAAACCCTGTCTCGAAAAACCAAAAAAAAAAAAAAAAAGAGACCTTGATATGTTGATATGTTGATTTTTTTTCTAATTTCTTTAAAAGTGATAGATGAGACAAATTATTGAATTAAACTGTGCCATTCGTGATGATACTGAATGAAGTCCATAAAAGTTTGGATTCAGGGCTGGAGAGATGGCTCAGTGGTTAAGAGCATTGCCTGCTCTTCCAAAGGTCCTGAGTTCAATTCCCAGCAACCACATGGTGGCTCACAACCATCTGTAAAGAGGTCTGGTGCCCTCTTCTGGCCTTCAGGCATACAGACAGAATATTGTATACTAAATAAATAAAAAAAAAAGTTTGGATTCGGCATTAATAAAGCTTAATAAAGGATAAATTAAATAATTAATTTAGTTAATTAATAAAGGATAAATAACAAAAGAATGAAAGTCTTATTTCCTTCACACACACTGAATACACTACAGACTATACAGTATAAGGACATAGGCTTTTGCTCTCTTAGTAAAAACAAGCAGTTGATTTCAGTGACTATGGTCACTCACAGGCTTTTATCTTTTTTGCTTTGCATTTGTTCTTTTGTTGTTGTTTTTGTTTGTTTGCTTCTTAAGACAGCCTTAGGATGTAACTCAGGCTGACCTAAAACTCAATTCCCAATCCTACTGCCTCAATCCCTGGAGAGTTGGAATTTAAGGTATGTACAGCCACATCTGTTTGAAGCCTCTATCTCTTAATTATCCCCAAGAACCATCTTACCAAAATACAGAATAATCAGTCATAATGTGAACGTTTCTGAAACATCAGGAGACAACCCAAAATGACTTTGGTCGACCCCAGGATTTAGCTTCAAATTGTGGTTCACACGGGTGAGCCCAGTACTGGAGAGGCAGAAGCGGGAAGATCAGGCGCTCAAGATCATCCTCAGCTACACAGTAAATCTGATACAAGAGAGAGACCCTGCCTCAAAAAAATTTTAAAAAAAGCGCACAAGAATTAATCAAGTAGGGGCTGGAGAGGTGGCTCTGAGTTTAAGAGCACTGACTGCTCTCCAGAGATCCTGAGTTCAATTTCCAGCAACCACATGGTGGCTCACAACATCTATAATAAGATCTGGTGCCCTCTTCTGGTGTGCATGTCATACATGCACACAGAACACTATATACATAATAAAATTTTTAAAAATCCTTAGAAAAAAATCAAGTGAAACTTGTAGGAAAAAGGTCTGGAGAGATGGCTCAGTGGTTAAGAGCACTGACTACTCTTCCAGAGGACTTGGGTTCAAGTCCTAGCACCCACATGGCAACTTACTCCAAGATATGACACTCTCACACAGACATACATGTACCAAAACACCTATGCAAATAAAATAAATTACACTTTTTTTTTAATTTTTTTTTTTTTTGGTTTTTCGAGACAGGGTTTCTCTGTGGCTTTGGAGCCTGTCCTGGAACTAGCTCTTGTAGACCAGGCTGGTCTCGAACTCACAAAGATCTGCCTGCCTCCGCCTCCCGAGTGCTGGGATTAAAGGCGTGCACCACCACCGCCCGGCTAAATTACACTTTTAAAAAGTGTAGGAAAAATTAGAGACACTTAAGAGTCTCAAATCCTGTAGCCTCACCCCCTACCAAGTTCTTTATATGCCTCAATTCAACATAACCCTCTACTAGTTATTTCTTAGAGAAACATAATGGGGCTGGAGAAATAGCTCAGCAGTTAAAGCATTGGCAGCTTTTTCAGAGGCCCTGAGTTCAATTCCCAGCACCCACATAATGGCTCACAAACATCTATGGGGTCTGATGCTCTCTTCTGGCCCGCAGGTATATATGCAGATAGAGCATCATATACATAAGATAAATCAACAAAAATAAGCAGAAACATTATACGATGTTTCCAACCTTCTTCTTCATGACATACATAGCAATCTCCATTTCTTATCTGGCATTCATTAGGAGTCACTAAGACACAACCTAAAACAATAAATTCCACGCAGGATCTATCAATTCCAATGGACTATGTTACTTCTGCCTCTACATTCTTTTGCATTTTTCCATAATAAAAGTTTGTTTCAAAAACTATATAATCTTAGCTTAGTTACCCACTAGAGTCTACTTCACTAATCCCTTATAAAAAATAGCAAGGTCTTGATAACTAAGAAATAGCTCATTATCAAAGGATTTGATTTTCATGGACCACCGAAATGGCTCAGAAGATAAAAGGGGATTGCTGTCAAGCCAGATGACCTGAATTCACTTGGGAATCATGTGGTGGAAAGAAAGAACTGAGTCCTGAAAACTGTCCTTTACATACATCGCAGGGCACACGCATGTGCAGACTGAGAGACAGACACACTGTGGATAGACGGTAGGTAGGTAGTAGGTAGGTGGTAGATAACCTTTACTTAAATCTTGCTGCTCTCAGGGCTAGGGGGTGCAGCTCCATGGCAAGCACATACATGAGGCCTTGGGTTCAAAATTCCCAGCACTACAAAAGAAGGGAAAGAACAGTAAATCTCACTGACCTTACACACACACACACACACACACATTAAAAAAAAATCAAAAAAACAAAAAAATTCTATTATCTCTCTAAAATTCATAAAAGGCATCCTATAATTGTGTAGAAGTAGACTTTCAGAATCTGTACTCCATAAAGATGTACAACTACAAATTCTACACTCTTTGCAAACTTATCCAGCCCAGAATAACCTCCAAGCCCTTTTTTTTTTAACAAACAATGACAGATTAGGATCATGACATTTGATCCAATGAAAACGAAATTAACAAAAAACCCTTAGACCTTAATGTTTCCAAGTTGGAAAAGAGAAACATAATGGAACTCACAAAAGTCATCTTCAATTTAATTATCTGTTTAAATAATTTCTACACACACACTTCTGAACTCTTGAGTAGAAAGTGACTAAACCACTAACCAAATATGAAAAGCAAAAACAAAAATTGTTTCACAAGAGACTTCTTGGATTCCCTTTGGATACTTCTTAGAAAAGGCCTTGACAAGAACCTAAATTCAAAGTCTTGACAATCTTCCATCCGGCACTAAGACTTAACACCATAGCAGAAAGTTCCAGAGGGCTAAAGGATGGATCAGTATCAATCAGAGGGGAAGTGGAAGCAAACAAAATTTCCTTGCTACTTTTGCTAAAGTGATACAAACTTTGAAAAAACAAATTCAGAAAAAATATCACTTGTTTAACTTCTGAAGCTTCCGGTGACAGAATATATGTTTCTAAGAGGAGCTCCAAACGATCAAATGAAAAGTCACTGTATGTAAAAACTGATAAGGAGAAAAAGAGGAAAAAGAGAAAAGTAAACCGTTAAAGACAAAAAAAAAACTTAAAGTGCATTTAAAGATCTGTCGGATTCATAAGGAAAAGTCACGTCTACACCTCTGCCTCAGTTTCCCTGCCCCAAATAAGCTAGAACGTAGCATTTCATTCCAACGAACCAGAGGGCCTTGTTTCACAAGCCTCCTGCAACTCAAAGGGGCCCTCTGAGGCTGGACTCAGTGGGGGGTCCCCAGAGCAACGGAGGCCTGACATCCGGAGCCCTAAGCTGGGAAAAAGGAGAAAGGGAATAGGGTCTAAGGGAGCCAACTCCAACAATCTGGGGGTGACGACACCCGTCCAGGACCCAACATCCCCACTCTACTGAACCCAGCCGGCAGCCTCAGCATCTCTCTCCCTCCTTCCGGCTTCTTGCTGAGTTCCGGGCCGCCCTCCGGCCGCGCCCCCGGGCGCAACCACCTTTACGCCGAGCCGCCCTTCGGGCCGCGCGCTCGCCCACCGGCCGGCGCCAAGGTCTCCTCCTGCCCGCAGCGGAAGGATGCAGGAGCGGGCCTGCCAGGCTCCTCCCGGGCCTACCTGCGAGACGGGTGAGAGCTCGGCCCGTAGACCAGCAGACGCAACGGGCTACGGAAGGAAGGCGGGAAGGGGCCGAAGGAAGCGAGGGATCCGCTCAGCCGACCGGCGGGAGAAAGCGGCCAGAGCCCGGGGCCTCCGGAATAACTCAGTTGTGAACCTGGCACCGCCGCCGCCGCCGCTCTAGAGACATCAACCAAGAAGACGCCGCAAAAGATCACAGAACACACGAACGCCCAGACATCAAAGGAAGAGCGCCCAGCAATCGTTCAAGGAACTGCAGCCGAGTGCCGAACAATGCTCAGGTCTTGATACAGGGCCGGCTGCCGTCCCAGGCATAAATAAACAAATTCAGATAGTAAGCTATATCGTAGAGTAAACTGTGTGTGATTCTGCCATTTTATGTTGGTGGCCAAGTGTTTAAGTAATTTAGAGAACTAAAGTTTTGAGACGGGCGCACGCCTGTAATCCCGGCATTTTAGGAAGAGGAGTAGACATAAGGATTCGGAGTTCAAAGTCATCCTCAGAATGAGCGTGAGGCCAACCTCGGCTATATGAAACCTCGTCTTAAGGTCTTAAGCGAAAAAAATAATTAGTCTTTTGTGAGCTTTTTGGTTGAAGATCAACTCATAGCAAAATAAAACTCGTCTTAATAGCTCACAGAATGCTTTACCCGTAGGTTCTCACACTACTTAGCCTAGTTGAACAAATGACTTCCACTCTTGATTCTTAGTTTCCTGTCAGAGCTGTAAAGTGCATTGAATAAGAGACAGGTGAAATGAAGAAAACAGTGAACAGTCTCTATGAATGCTCCAGTTTTACAAGCAAATCCAAGAGAAAATGGGAAAACTTAAGGTGGGAGGGAAAAGTTCCTGTATTGTTATTTAAAATCAGTCTCAATCTCAATCTCTCTCTCTCTCTCTCTCTCTCTCTCTCTCTCTCTCTCTCTCTCTCTCTCTCTCTCTCTCTCACACACACACACACACACACACACACACACACACACACACACTTTCTCTCTGGTTTTTCGAGACAGGGTTTCTCTATGTAACCTTGGCTGTCCTAGAATTGGCTCTGTAGACCAGGCTGGCCTCAAACTCACAGAATTCTTTCTTGAAGTATACGTACTTCTCTTTTATTTTCTTAGAACAATCTAAAACCACAGACCACAAATGGGCTTTTAGTTACCTAACTAGCTAGTTAACTAACTGGGTTTTAGGGTTGGGACTTAATGTAGCCTACTCTGGTCTTGAATTCTGTGTAGCCTACTACACAGAATTTGACTTTGAAATTCTGATGCGCTTGCTGCCCTGTTCCAAGTACTGCAAAAGACAGGGATGCACCACCGAGTGGATTTGTGGTGTGCCTGAGGGATTGATGAGCGCTCCTCTTGGTAGCCTGGCTGACTTGGAACTCACCATGTAACCCAAGCTGTCCTCCAGCTCAAGGCAATTCTTCTGCCTCAGCTTCCTGAGTGTTAGGATTATAAGTGACCATGCCTGGCTTCCTTTTTGTTGTTTTTCAGACAGAATCTCACTATGTAGTCCATATTGCTTCCAACTCATTCTTTTCCTCCCTCTGCCTTCCACCGGTTGCGATTACAGGAGTTTGCCACCATATCTGATTAGCAACTGTTTCTAACTATTGTACTGGCCAAGCTCCTTACTCTGGAATCTATCTATATGTTGTTCTAGGTATTTTTTTCATGTGATAGGCATTTGATACTCTTGAGAAGAGGCAATTATAGCATTATAATTTATAATTAGGTCATATTGGACACACGCAAACAAAAAGATTTTGTTCTTGAAATCAATGCAGCTCTGATTAGTTACATAAGCTCCTCATAAGATTGGGCTCATGGGGGCATAATATCCCCTGGTGGAGAAGGAGCCTCAGGAGTTAGTGTACAATGTCCTTCCTCTACTTAAGGACATATAAGTAGTTAATTGCTGGAAGAAGGCAGAGACTCTTGAGTGGTATAGCTGCCGTAAATTGCTAATGCTCCTATAAGCAACCCTCAGGTTAAACTCACTGAATCAAGCTAGACTTGAATGGAATTATTTATTTAGTCTGCCATTGATGCCTCATTTTGGATGAATAGGTGTTTTGTTCCTATCTCTCCAGGAAAAGTCAGGCATCACTTGGTACCTGAACAGTTGAGAAAGAGAAGTCTTCTCGCTATGATGCCATTGCTTTGTCCCTGCTGTTGGTGACAAGTGGCTGAGCTGCTGCTCCTATGAAGGTGGAGTATTTGTGGACAAATACCTTAGTGACAACCTTACTAATGCTGTACCACTTTAAGACAGATCCTCCTGCCGAGCTGACTCCAGCCACAAAATTGCTTTTTTTGACAGCTAATTTTGATATTCTTATGAATCATAATGTAAATATCTGGGTTTTCCAATGGTCTTATTTGATGCCTGTGGAAGGATCATTCAACCCTCAAAAGGGTTGCAACCCACAAGTTGAGAACTTCTGACCTATAAGATATGGAGTATGTGTCTTCTTGATAAATGGGCACTCCTTTAATCCCAGCACCTGGGAGGCAGAGGCAAGTGGATGTCTATGGGTTCAAGGCCAGCCTGGTCGACAGAGTGAGTTCTAGGACTGGCTCCATAGCTACTGAGAAATTTTGTTTTAAAAAAAATTATATCAAATGAAATATCACTACAGACAATGATGAGATAACAGTTTTCTGTTTCTTCCATAAGGAAAAGAATACAAATTAGATTGTGCTGAAGTGTTGGACCCTAGAGTCCAATCACTGAGGAGGAGTCACCCCAAGAGACCATCTCTCACACCATAGCTGATGTAAAAGCATGAGAACTTTATTAATTCTGTCATGACAGGGTCTTTCAGCATTAGAGAGGCCAGAAAGACCCCGAATAGCTGGTACAGGCTACTTTTAAAGGAAAAAGCCACAGAAGCAAGGGGAGTTTTGGGGATTGTTCTTTAACTATTATGATTGGCTTATTCAAAAGGGCTATTACCAATAATTGGCTGGAGAGTAGTTGCCAGGTAAGAGGAAATATCTGAGGGTCACTTTGATCCCTTTCCCAGGGGCTGAGTCAAATCAAGTGTCCAGGAGGCCTCCCACCTGGCACATACATCAGAAACTGGGTCAACATCTTAAAGGTTATCTTGCCCCAATTTCTGGAGAACATTCACAAAGACTCAGGGAAATGGAAAGTTCCCAACATTTCAGTACGTGTGTGGGTAATGTTAGATTCCTGGTTCCCAGGGGAGGGGGGCACTACTGCTGAGAGGCCTGACTTGTCAGAAATGGCTTTAAGAGTTATTTTAGAGTTCTACAGAAGACTCTCTTCTAGGATCTGAAAACTTAGAACCCATAGGAAAAATTGGATGGTGTGTAGGAGTGGGTTGGGGGTGATAGAAGTAACAGAAAATCCCTGTATGGTCGAACATTTAATACAGAGGGAAAAAAATGTATGATTCAGCATGTAGACAGTGGCCTAGCGTAATCAGGAACTACTCTACATCTAAACTGCCTGAATTGGGGAAGATTTCTGTTTTCAAGACAGGGTTTCTTCACTCTGTAACCCTGGCTGTCCTGATTCACTTTGTAGATCAGGAACTCACAAAGAGTGCTGGGATTAAAGGCATGCACCACCCACTGCCCAGTGGGAAAGACCTTGTTAATGATTTATTTTAGTATGTGTCTATGTGTATACTTCATGGTTGTAGGTTCCCACGAAGGCCAGAAAAAGAGCTTGGAATCCTCTGGAGCTGTGGTTATGGATGACTTTGAGCCTCCTGGTGTAGATGCTGGGAACGGAATTTTGGTCCTCTATTTGGAAGATTGATTTTTTTTTCTTAATTATGTATATAGTGAGTGCCGAGTATGGGTAAGTGCATATGAGAACAGGCACATGAAGGCAGAGGCGTTAGATCCTCTGGAGATGGAATCACATATAGTTGTCTGACCGAGCCAGAGGAACGAGCATTCCTCCATCATCTCCATCTTGGCCTCCCTCAATAACAGAGTGTGAAGTGTAAGATGAAATGAATCCTCTCCCAGGTAATTTTTGGTCATCACAACAATAGAAAATAGAAAGCACACTAGAACACCAAGAAAAAAGAGAGGAGGGAGGGAGAAAGAGAGGCTAATTCAGCAGGGAACAGGGCTTTAGTGGCTTTTCTGAGCCTTGTATCCACAAGGACATGATCTTTAAAGAATAGGAGATGCTCTAGTGGCTCTAAGTGGTTTAAAATGAAATGTAAATGATGTTCATGAAGTGCTGAAGTAATCGAGAGAAGCTGAGAAAAAGAAAAACCTGATAGAAAGGTGTTCTGATTAGTTTTTTGTCAAATTGAGACAAGCTAGAAATATCTGGAAAGAGGATCTTCGATTAAGAAAATGCTGCCATAAAATTAGCATGTAGACAAGTCTGTAGGGCATTTACTTAATGATTGATTAGGAGGATCCAGCCCATTGTGGGCAGTGCTACCTCTGAGCACTGGGTAGTACTGATCCTGGGTCATATAAGAAAGCAGTGAATACCTTTAACCCAGAACTCAGGAAGCAGAGGCAGTTGGATCTTTGTGAGTTCGAAGCCAGCCTGATCTACAAAGTGAGTTCCAGGATAGCCAGGACTGTTAGTGTTACATAGAGAAACCCTGTCTCAATAAACAAAACAAAACAAAAAACGAAGAAAAAAAAGCATGTTGTCTTAGTTAGGGTTTCTATTGCTGTGAAGAGACACCATGACCACAGCAACTCTTATAAGGAAACATTTAATTACAGTGTCAGAGGTTTGGTCCATTATCATGATGGTAGGTCATGGTGGTGTCCAGGCAGACATGGTACTGAAGCTGAGAGTCCTACATGTTGATCAGTAGGCAACAGGATGAGGTCTAAGTCACTGGGCGCAACTTGAGCATATATGAGTCCTCAAAGCCTGCCTCGTTAGTGACACACTTCCTCCAAGGCCATACCTACTCCAACAAAGCCATACCTCCTAATAGTGCCCCTCCCTATGATTTTATGGGGGCCAGTTACATTTAAACTACCATGCTGGCTGAGCAGCAAAGCCAGAAAGCAGCTATCCTTCATGAACTCTATTTCAGTTCTTGCCTCCAACTGAAGGAACCTTAGATAAAAGACTGAGTTTGGAAGTATAGGCTGAAATAAACCTTTTCCTCCTCGAGTTATTTTTGGTTGTGGTGTTTTATCACAGCATTAGAAACATAACTAGAATAAGAGGCTCCCCACAAAGAAATGTGGCAAGATTTGTACAGAGCTAGAATTTGTAGGGGGAAAAACTGACTGTCAAATTCGGTGGTTGTCAGTCCTTGTGAGTCTGAGTCTCCAGAAGGCTTCAAAGCCAAAACAACTTACTAAAGGGGTGAAAGAAGTAGTGAATGGCAGAGCAATAAAGGGGAAAATAAGCTTTCCCTGGAAAGGGAAAATTATCCCCTCAAAGAATCCTGTGTATACCTCCTCCTGAAGATAGAGATTGCTCTCTCTAACCTGTTCAACAGCCAGTAGAAAGACAGCAGACAGCCCAGAGCCTGGTCCTTGGAATTTGCTCTGTACACCAGGCTGGCCTAGAATTCACAGAGATCCGCCTGCCTCTGCTTCCTGAGTGCTGAGATTAAAGGTGTGCGCCACCACCTCCCAGCGTGAAGTTTTCAGTTTTTTTAAAATGTGGAAACTTTGGAGATAGGGTATCATGGAATTCCAAACTAGCTGTGTGGCCAAGGCTGACCTTGAACTCCCGACTCTTCTCTACCTCCTAAGTACTACCTGATCTTGACCAGTTCATTAGAGCGCTAGGAACTGAACCCAGAGTTTTTTGCGTCTTAGGCAAGCACTCCATCAACAGAGTGAACACACTACATCCCTGCAGACATCTTATTTTGAGGGAAAAAAAAAACAGTTGTAGTTTTACACATACATGTAAAAGTATCATTTGCAAACGGAGATACTTGAAAAGCTAAGATTAGACTACTTTGTGAGAATATGGGTAACATGATTTGTGAACTAAACGTTGCTTAGAGGTACAGTGCCTTGGGGCTGGAGAGATGGCTCAGTGGTTAAGTATTGTGCTTTCCTGTCGCTTTAAGGGACAAGCCACGCCCACTCCCATTACCTCTGACCTGCCCGCAGCCTTCTAGGCCCCTTCCTTTTCTGCTTCCTTGACGTGCACACGCGTTTTCTCTCTCCTTTTATCTCTTTTCTCTCCTTTTATCTCTTCTCTCTTTCTCTCTCTCCCTCTTTCTCTCTCCCTCCTTAATAAATACTTATGGCTATTTCCTGTGTTTATGTGTCTGTTACCTGCCGCCACCGCCGCGTGGCGCATGCCCTCCCGCTGGTGGGAAGCTGTAGCCGCTTTTCTCCTGGCGGGCTCCGCCAGCCAGCTCTGGAATCGTTTTTTAAGAATAACATTAAGAGCATTGCCTGCTCTTCCAAAGATCCTGAGTTCAATTCCCAGCAACCACATGGTGGCTCACAACCATCTGTAATGAGGTCTGGTGCCCTCTTCTGGCCTTCAGGAATATACACAGACAGAACATTGTATACATAATAAATAAATAAATTAAAAAAAAAGAGGTACAGTGCCTAGTTGGTATGTATAAACTTCTATATGCTCATAGCAAAAAAAAAGAAAGAAAGAAAAAGAAATAGCTTCATCCACCAATAACTCCATCAACTTCCTTTGGAAAAATTTTCTGAGTATGGCATTAACCTTCAACTTTACAATAAATGACTGCTTGTTCTGACAGAGACAACGTTGGTCTAATCAGACCAAACAAGAGAGATCAGAGTCGAGATCCTCAAACCTCTAGGATCCTTTTCACACTGGAGAGCTCCTAACTAGAAAGGCTATGGGAAGGAGTCTGCACCAACCTGGGATGTGCTGATATCCTTTTTTTTTTTTTTTTTTTTTTTTTTGCACAATAGCAGGAACACTGCTGTGCTGGTTGTTGTTTGAGTAGGTTCTCCTTGTGTAGCTACTCCCCTGCAAGTAGCAGGGTAATGATCCCCCGAGTTTCTTCCTGTTATAATCATCAACTGGACACAGAACTTTCAGTGCTAAAATTGTGACAGCCCTGAGCAAACCAGGATAGTCCATCCCCCTAAAAATAGACCTTATCACTGTCAATCACATGGGAAGAATTTAGAAAGACTAAACAAGGAAATTTGAACTGGAGAATGTTAATTTTGAGTCTGTCATCTCTTATACATACAATTCTGTAAAATCCTGGTAGAATCTAGAAAATAAAACAGGATGGGGACACACACAGTGAGTAGTATCTTTCAGTTTTCTTTTCTTTTTCCCAGCACTTAGAGGGCTGAGGCAGGTGGGTGGCAACTTTGAGGCTAACATAGGTTATAGACCTTTTTTTTTTTTTTTTTTTTGGTTTTTCGAGACAGGGTTTCTCTGTGGTTTTGGAGCCTGTCCTGGAACTAGCTCTTGTAGACCAGGCTGGTCTCGAACTCACAGAGATCCACCTGCCTCTGCCTCCCGAGTGCTGGGATTAAAGGCGTGCGCCACCACCGCCCGGCCTTAGGTTATAGACCTTAAGAGGGAGACAAAACAAGCTTTCGTTAAGTTTTGCAGAACATGATGTTATAACTCCAAGTAGAGTGTCTGCTTAGTGTGTGCTAGGTTTTGGGTTTGATTTCCCAGCAATTAAATAAATAAACAAAACAAAGGTAGGCATGGTAGGACATATCTTTAATCCCAGCCCTCAGGGGCAGAGGCTGAGACAGTACTAAACAGAGAAATCCTGTCTCAAAAAACAAAACAAGCTGGGCAGTGGTGGCGCACGCCTTTAACCCCAGCACTTGGGAGGCAGCCTGGTCTACAAGAGCTAGTTCCAGGACAGGCTCCAAAACCACAGAGAAACCAAACCTGTCTCGATAAACAAAACAAAACAAAAAAAAAAAGGCAAACAAGAGGCTGGGTGTGACCTTTAATTCCAGCACTCCAGAGGCCAAGTTCAAGCCCAGCCTGGTCTATAGAGAGTGAGTTCTAGGTCAGATTACAAAATCAGACAAAACAAACAAACAAAAACAAAAAACAAAATCAAAGCTGGCACAGTGGGTTTGGGAGGCTAAATTAGGAATATGCTAAATTTGAGGCTACCCTGTGCTAAACAGTCTGTACCAGGCAAGCCATGCTGCATAATAAGATCTTATCTCAAACTAAATAGAAAAAATGCAGGAAGAAGAAACTGTAACGAAGTCTTCGCTGTGTAATGTTCAAACCTAGTCTCCAGCAGCTATTCACACCTGCCTCTAGGACCTGCTTCACGCACTGAGTGCACTCTCCCACCACGAGACTCGCTCTTCAGTGTCGGGAAGGATGAGAAATAGCATTTGGGATGGAAATAAACAGCAGATAATAGTCCATAATTAGCCGGGCGGTGGTGGCGCAAAGCCGGGCGGTGGTGGCGCACGCCTTTAATCCCAGCACTCGGGAGGCAGAGGCAGGCGGATTCTGTGAGTTCAAGACCAGCCTGGTCTACAGAGCTAGTTCCAGGACAGGCTCCAAAGCCACAGTGAAACCCTGTCTCGAAAAACCAAAAAAAAAAAGTCCATAATTGTTTTTAATCTTTTTTTTAAATATTTATTTATTTATTATGTATACAATATTCTGTCTGTGTGTATGCCCACAGGCCAGAAGAGGGCACCAGACCCCATTACAGATGGTTGTGAGCCACCATGTGGTTGCTGGAAATTGAACTCAGAACGTTTGGAAGAGCAGGCAATGCTCTTAACCTGAGCCATCTCTCCAGCCCCAATTGTTCTTAATCTTAAGGATGAGTCACCCTCAATTTATTTCCAGATTTCTTCTGTCATCAGCTGTTTACTTTGAAGATCCCCAGATTAACACTGCCAAAGGCAGGTAGAAAATGATCTGAGGTGTCACATGGCTGAGAATCTGGGAAACCTTTTTAGTCCCAGCAAAGACACTGAAGTGTGAACCTAATTCACACTTCTATTATCCCGATTAGGCTATTTTTACAACAGTGAAGTTTCAGGACAAGACCTGTGAGAGGTTATTCACTTCCTGGGAAGTGCTGTCTGTGGCTCTACATCTAATATTCTAGGTCTAGCTCCAGAGTTTATGTCAAGTCATGCTTTGTACCTCTACTTTTTAAAGATGGGGTTACCACAGTAGCCCAGGCTGGCCTGAAATCACAATATAACCACCTCAGCCTCCTGAGTACTGGGATTGCAAGCAAGAGCCACTATGACTGGCTCTATGGCCCCTTTTCTCCCTGGAACTGTCCTCTCTACAAAGAATTCCAAAATAGACAACATTAATATTCTCACACCTTAGCCTTATAAAAAATAACCAAGGCTAGTCTGGTGGCATAATCTGTAATCCCAGATACTCAGGAGGCTGAGGCAGGATGATTATGAGTTTAAGGCCTGTCTAGGCTAGTGAGTTCAAGGCCAGCTTGAGCAACAAAGTAATAAAATGAAAAGTAAGCTAAGGGTATAGTTTGGAGGTAGAGCAGAGAACAGACTCTTAAATTCAATCTCACTGCCACATTAAAAATGGGAGAGGAGGACCAGGCAGAGGTGGGAGGCCTTAATACCAGCGCTCGGGAGGCAGAAGCAGGCAGGTTTCTTGTGAATTCGAGGCCAGCCTGGTCTACAGACCTAGTTCCAGGACAGCCAAGGCTGTTACACAGAAAAACACTGTTTAGGGGGGGAAGGAGGATGTCAGGCCAGCAAGATACATCAGCAGATAGACACTTGCTAACAAGCCTGCTATGAGTTTAATCTCTAGACTCCCAGAGTGGAAGGAGAGAAGTGACCCCCACAAGTTGTCCTCTGACCTTCACACAGGCACCATGTACCACACACACACACAAAATAAATGAATAAGTGCTATTTTTAAAAAGAAATGTCACCGGGTGGTGTGGTGGCGGCACACACCTTTAATCCCAGCACATGGGTGGCAGAGACAGGTGGATCTCTGTGAGTTTGAGGCCAGCCTGGTCTACAGAACTAGATCCAGGACAAGCTCCAAAGCTATAGAGAAACCCTGTCTCACCCCCTACCCCCCAAAAGTTGTCTAGTTAGATATGAATTTTGTAAACTTGTGGGAATCTCTTGTTGAACTGCCAGGGTCTTTAGATTCTCTGTAAAGTATAAATGTGTTTTAACTATATTTAAATTATCGTCTTTACCCCCATTTGTCCTCTAACTCTAACTCAAGAATGAACTAGAAGACTGGAGTTCAGATGTCCCCCCAGGAACTAGATCCAAATCGTAGTCCAATTAGTGCTGGCACACTCAGGATGGCGGCTTCCCACTGTCCTTAATGTCCTCTTCAGAACATCCTGCAAATGCAGACTAGCAGTTCCTTTCTCCTCGTTTCTTCTCAGTTCTAGGAATCAGTACTTCACACTCGCTAGGCAAGTGTTCACTTAGATTATTCCTCAACTAAAGTCATTCTATTTGCCCATGTAGACAGCAAAGGTGAGAAACAAAATATCAGGTACCAGGCATGATGTCATACACCAGGCAGAATCAGGGTACCAGACATGATGTCGTACACCTGTCACCAGGCAGAATCAGGGTACCAGGCATGATGTCGTACACCTGTCACCAGGCAGAATCAGGGTACCAGACATGATGTCGTACACCTGTCACCAGGCAGAATCAGGGTACCAGGCATGATGTCGTACACCTGTCACCAGGCAGAATCAGGGTACCAGGCATGATGTCGTACACCTGTCACCAGGCAGAATCAGGGTACCAGGCACGATGTCGTACACCTGTCACCAGGCAGAATCCGGGTACCAGGCACGATGATGTACACCTGTCACCAGGCAGAATCCGGGTACCAGGCATGATGATGTACACCTGTCACCAGGAAGAATCCGGGTACCAGGCACGATGATGTACACCTGTCACCAGGCAGAATCAGGGTACCAGACATGTCGTACACCTGTCACCAGGCAGAATCAGGGTACCAGGCACGATGATGTACACCTGTCACCAGGCAGAATCCGGGTACCAGGCATGATGTCATACACCTGTCACCCAGCACCTGGGAGGCTGAAGAAGGAGGGCTGTTACAAGGGCCAGGCCACCCTGGGCAATGTAGTGAGCACCAGGGCAGTCTGTGCTATCAGTTTTGAGAAGAAAAGTCTCAAACTAACTAGCAAGAAAAGAAGGGTGGAGGGAGGGAGGGGAGAAAGGAAGGAGGGAGGAAATGAAGAAATCAGGAAAAACATTGTTTTCATTTGAGATCTCCAGAACAACAAATGCTTTGGTTATGTGCTGTTCTCCTTTACTACGGTTTTACAGTTGCAGCCAGAGAACAGTAAAGAGTGGTGCCTAGTGTGGCCTCACTGCACATCAGGGAAACAGTGGTGCCCAGCGTGGCCTCACTGCACACCAGGGAAACAGAGTGGTGCACGGCGTGGCCTCACTGCACATCAGGGAAACAGAGTGGTGCCCGGCGTGGCCTCACTGCACATCAGGGAAACAGAGTGGTGCCCGGCGTGGCCTCACTGCACATCAGGGAAACAGAGTGGTGCCTGGCGTGGCCTCACTGCACATCAGGGAAACAGTGGTGCCCAGCGTGGCCTCACTGCACATCAGGGAAACAGAGTGGTGCACGGCGTGGCCTCACTGCACATCAGGGAAACAGAGTGGTGCCCGGCGTGGCCTCACTGCACATCAGGGAAACAGAGTGGTGCACGGCGTGGCCTCACTGCACTGCACATCAGGGAAACAGAGTGGTGCCCGGCGTGGCCTCACCGCACATCAGGGAAACAGAGTGGTGCCCGGCGTGGCCTCACTGCACATCAGGGAAACAGAGTGGTGCACGGCGTGGCCTCACTGCACTGCACATCAGGGAAACAGTGGTGCCCAGCGTGGCCTCACCGCACATCAGGGAAACATTGTCTCGTTTCGGTCTAGTTGACTGACATTTGCTGGCATGCCTTCCCCCACCTCCTGCCCTTCTAAAACACTGAATGTTAATTTATGGCAAGTGTGCACATTCAGTCTCACTGGATGCCAGAACCTGGTGATGGGCTGGTAAGGAGAAAGTCTCCTTCTTCTACCTTCCACACTAGCTGAAGTGAGTGAGCATTAGTTCCTGCCGGATTCGGTCAGCCTCCAAATCCAGGGACTCCATTAGCTCACACTCGCCCTCAGGTGACTGTTCAATGGGTCCGATCACTGGAGAGGACCAAACATCCATCCCGTGTTCCAGGGAAATGTTATGAAGGACACAACAAGCCAAGATGATGTGGCTGGATTTCTCCGGCGAGTACTGCAGTGCTCCCTTCGATCCATCCAGGCATCGGAACCTAGAGCAGAGGGCTCGCAAAGTCTTCTCAATCACACTGTGGGTTGCAGAATGGGCCCTGTTATAGCGATACTCTGCTGGGGTTTCAGCAACACGAAGTGGAGTCATGAGCCAGGTGCGGAGAAAGAAGGAACTGTCACCTGAGTGAAAGGACAAAGAAATGTGACTGTGATGGATTACATACAAGATGTGAAGTTCAGGACGGATGTGGTGACACATGACTGTAATCTCAGTGCTCAAGATGTTGAGACAGGAAGACTGCCTAAAGTTCTAGGCCAGTCTGAACTACACTTGAGACCTTGTCTCTCAGGAAAAAAAAGTGAAAATTGGAAATACAGTGAGTAAGGCAGGGTCAAAGCACACCATTCCATAATAACCAAGAGAAAAATGCGGCCATGAGAAAGCATGAAGAAGGGCTAAAGCGATGGCTCAGGGCTAAGAGTATGGGCTGTTCTTGCAGAGGACCTGGATTCAATTTCCAGCACCTGTATGTGGCTTACAACAATCTATAACTCCACTTCTTAGAAATCAACACTATTCTGGTCTCCAAGGATACCAGAGACACACACAGAGTACACGTACATATATGTAGGCAAACTCTCATACACACAAAATAAAAATAAATAATTTTAGCTGGGCGGGGGTGGCTCATGCTTTTAATCCCAGCACTCAGGTGGCAGAGGCAGGCGGATCTCTGTGAGTTCAAGTCCAGCCTGGTCTACAGAGAAAGTTCCAGGACAGGCTCCAAGCTACAGAGAAACTCTATCTCATAAAAATAACAAACAAACAATTTTATTTTATTAATTATTTTTCAAGACAGTGTTTCTCTGTAGCTTTGGAGCCTGTCCTGGAACTAGTTCTGTAGACCAGGCTGGACTCGAACTCACAGAGATCCACCTGCCTCTGCTACCCGAGTGCTGGGATTAAAGGCATGTGCCACCACCGTCTGGCCTTTATTTTTTAAAAAAAAGGTTTATTTACTTATTATGTATACAACATTCTGCCTCCATGTATGCCCACGCACCAGAAGAGGGCGCCAGATCTCATTACAGATGGGTGTGAGCCACCACGTGGTTGTTGGGAATTGAACTCAACCTCTGGAAGAGCAGCCAGAGCTCTTAACCTCTGAGCCATCTCTACAGCCCAAACAAACAATTTTAAATGAAGGCGTGAGCTACTACTGATTGGCTCCTTTCCCCCACTCCTTGAAGCTTGTTCTCTGCCCACAGTTCTTCATCCCTCCCTCCCTTTTCTCCATGGTGGAGGTGATGGTAGGTGATGAATGTCAAGGCTACAAACCAACCCCACATAAGTGGCACAAACCAGTAATGCCTATACTTGGGAGTCTAAGGCAGGAGGATGACCAGTGAGGCCAGCCTTGTCTATACAGTGAAAGCCCATCTCAAAAACAATAAAGTATACCACTGTGAAAAGCATAAGGCACTGTTACCTGGCAATATCTTTGACTAAAACCACTGACAGCTAACGACATTCAAATCTGGTTCCTACAGCTGTAGTAATGAGGTAGAAACGCAGGAACCAGACCCGTGGCTTTTTCTTTCTTAGTGTTTTATTTTTTGCCATGCTGGGAGAGAACTCAAGGCCTTGTACACGTCAGAGCAGGGCTCTGCCTCCGCCCCCGCCCTACAGCAGCAGCCCTCAGAATCCCTCTGCCTCTGCCCTACAGCAGCCCTCAGAATCCTCTCATCCCCCTCTGCCCTACAGCAGCCCTCAGAATCCCTCTGCCTCTGCCCTACAGCAGCCCTCAGAATCCTCTCATCCCCCTCTGCCCTACAGCAGCCCTCAGAATCCCTCTGCCTCTGCCCTACAGCAGCCCTCAGAATCCTCTCATCCCCCTCTGCCCTACAGCAGCAGCCCTCAGAATCCCTCTGCCTCTGCCCTACAGCAGCCCTCAGAATCCTCTCATCCCCCTCTGCCCTACAGCAGCCCTCAGAATCCCTCTGCCTCTGCCCTACAGCAGCCCTCAGAATCCCTCTGCCTCTGCCCTACAGCAGCCCTCAGAATCCTCTCATCCCCCTCTGCCCTACAGCAGCCCTCAGAATCCTCTCATCCCCCTCTGCTCTACAGCAGCCCTCAGAATCCTCTCATCCCCCTCTGCCCTACAGCAGCCCTCAGAATCCTCTCATCCCCCTCTGCCCTACAGCAGCCCTCAGAATCCTCTCATCCCCCTCTGCTCTACAGCAGCCCTCAGAATCCTCTCATCCCCCTCTGCCCTACAGCAGCAGCCCTCAGAATCCCCTCTGACTTTTTTGTATTTACTTTTCTTTTTCTTGAAGTAGTTTCATGTAGCCCAGGCTAGCCTGGACCTTCCAGACAGCTGGGGATAACCTTCAATTCCTGATCCTCCTTCCTTTACTTCCCACGTGCTGGAATTCTAGGTATGTATGCCACTATTCCCAGTGAGTTTTCCCAAGTGCTGGAATTCTAGGTATGCATGCCACTATTCCCAGTGAGTTTTCAAATTGAAAGATACTGTTCTTTATAAAAGGCTTAATAAAGAAGCTAGAGAGATGGCTCAGAGGTTACGACCACTGGCTGCTCTTCCAGAGGTCCTGAGTTCAATTCCCAGCAACCACATGGTGGCTCACAACCATCTATAATGAGATCTGGTGCCCTCTTCTGGCGGGCAGGCATACGTGCAGGCAGAACATTGTATACATAATAAATAAATAATTTTTTTTAAAAAAGGCCTAATAAAAATGATCAAAGGTCAGATGTGGTAGCATGTATCTTTAATCCCAACATTCACGAGGCATGGGCAGGCAGATTTCTATGAATTTGAAGCCAGCTTCGTCTATACAGTGAGACCCTGTCTCAAACAAACTACACCCCCCCAAAAATTCAAACAAGATACTAATTTTACAATCTCTGTAGAGCTCAAGAGAAAAAGAATTCTAACATGAGATCTAAGACACCCATGAAGAAAAGTTCCAGTCTCACTGTTCCTTTTCATGTCTGAACGTGTGACCTAGGGATTCCATACACTTCACAATGATCTCTCCCAGTGCTGAGAAGACTCAGTAGCCATCAGAACTCAGGGGTGCTGCATGCTGGGATACCGCGATCCCATGAGCTGGAGGAACATGAGTATGACGATGCGAAGAAACCAGAAGTGGATTGAGTGATACAAAAGGCATTTCCTGTAAGTGACCCTTATCAAAAGATCCTGGGAAGACCTCAGAAAAGCAAACACAAATGGGGAGCAAAGTCCTAGTTCAAAGCACAGCATTTCTATAATGTTTAAATGTCCTGACTTCAAACAAACAAAGCAGCTCACACAGAGGTGTGACTCCCCCACCGCCCAAGACTGGGTCTCATTACATAGTCCTGGCTGTCCTGGAACTCACTCTGTAGACCACGCTGGCCTCTAACTCACAGAGATCCACCTGCTTTCTGCCACCTGAGTCCTATGATTAAAGGTGTGAGTCACCATGCCCAGCTAGGTGCAACATTTTATAAATCCCCATCGGATACTGGGCCCTGAATTCCAGAGTAAGTGCTGTACTCCTGCCCCATCATCAAGTTCAGTAAATAGTCAGATGCTTAAGACAGAGATGGGCACTGCTCTAAAAATAATAAAAAGACTTCTTTCATTTTATTTAGGATCATATGTTTCTAAGACTGGATTAGCTGAAAATAACTGAGATGTCTCACAAAAATTAAAGTTTATATTTAGTTGGTTTTCTTTTTTGAGACAGTCTCATTCTGTAGACCTAAAACTCCCTATGTAGCTCAAGCTGACCTCAAATTCACTGCAATCCTCCTGCCTCGGCCTCCTAAATGCTGGGATTATAAACATGAGCTACCACACCTGGCTTTCTCCCCAACCACTTTTGTTTTGAATCAAGGGTCTCGCGTAGGTCAGGTCCCTGAGCTTCTGATACTTGTCTCTGCCTCTCACATGTTGGATTACAGGCGTATACCAACTCCACTCTTCTTTGAACTGAACTCACTCTTTCTTTCTTTTTTTTTTTTTTTTTTTTTTTTGGTTTTTCGAGACAGGGTTTCTCTGTGGCTTTGGAGCCTGTCCTGGAACTAGCTCTGTAGACCAGGCTGGTCTCGAACTCACAGAGATCCGCCTGCCTCTGCCTCTTTCTAATCACTAAATTCTTTAAAATGAATGAATGTAGAAGTCAGGCGGTGGTGGCGCACGCCTTTAATCCCAGCACTCCGGGAGGCAGAGGCAGGAGGTTCTCAGTGAGTTCAAGGCCAGCCTGCTCTACGGAGCGAATCCAGGACAGTCAGGACTGTTACACAGAGAAACCCTCTCGAAATAGAAACAGACATTGATGTAGAACCGGCTATGATGTAATCCAGCACCTAAGAGGCAAGCTTGACGTCAGCCAGGGCAGAAAAGCGAGGGCTGGGGAGAAAGGGATGCTGGACACTAGGTGCTCAGTGCAAAGGGCCTGATATGAATAAGCCTGGGGATCCAGCTCTGATCCCTGGAACCCACGTGTGGAAACAGAGCGCTAACTCCTACAAACTGTCCTCTGATCTGCATATAAATATAAAAATGTTTTAAAAGGATACTATAAACAATGGAAGCAACACTTGTGCAGACTCAGCAATAACACCTGTGACATAATGGACATCTACCACGTAGTAGAGACTGTAATAGGTGAGAAGCACTTTTTGAGCTTAGAATAAGACCCTTGGGGGCTGGAGAGATGGCTCAGTGGTTAAGAGCATTGCCTGCTCTTCCAAAGGTCCTGAGTTCAATTCCCAGCAACCACATGGTGGCTCACAACCATCTGTAATGAGGTCTGGTGCCCTCTTCTGGCCTGCAGGCATACATGTAGACAGGATATTATATACATAATAAATAAATAAATAAATAAATAAATAAATAAATAAATAAAATATTTTAAAAAAATAGAATAAGACCCTTTCTCAAAATATTTTTAAAAAATCCAGGAACTGGACAAGATTGCTCAGTGGGTAAAGCACTTTGCCAATGAGCCTGACAAGCTAAATTCAATCCCTGGAACACACAGAGAGCTGAAGAGAGAGCCAATTCCACAAAGTTTTCTCACTTTCACACAAACACTAAGGAATGTGTGCACCTAACACACATCACACGCACAGTAACAACATCAACATAACTTACTAGTTGCTTATAGTTCAAGCACTGCTGGAAAACAGACCACGAGGGAATTAGGATCAGATAGGGAACGGATTATAAATGCTTATGTGATCAGTCACCCAGAAGACGTTCTGGGAGATCAAACCCAAAGCTGCTTAACAGCAGTAGCCTAAGAGCTGAAGAAATGAGGACCAGAGCTGAACTGTTTAGAGACTGGGAGTTTAGGTGACGCGTCTACAGGGACAGCCGAGACTGACACCAGGAAGGAGTTTAGGTGACGCGTCTACAGGGACAGCCGAGACTGACACCAGGAAGGAGTTTAGGTGACGCGTCTACAGGGACAGCCGAGACTGACACCAGGAAGGAGTTTAGGTGACGCGTCTACAGGGACAGCCGAGACTGACACCAGGAAGGAGTTTAGGTGACGCGTCTACAGGGACAGCCGAGACTAACACCAGGAAGGAGTTTAGGTGACGCGTCTACAGGGACAGCCGAGACTGACACCACGAAGGAGTTTAGGTGACGTGTCTACAGGGACAGCCGAGACTGACACCACGAAGGAGTTTAGGTGACGCGTCTACAGGGACAGCCGAGACTGACACCAGGAAGGAGTTTAGGTGACGCGTCTACAGGGACAGCCGAGACTGACACCAGGAAGGAGTTTAGGTGACGCGTCTACAGGGACAGCCGAGACTGACACCACGAAGGAGTTTAGGTGACGTGTCTACAGGGACAGCCGAGACTGACACCACGAAGGAGTTTAGGTGACGCGTCTACAGGGACAGCCGAGACTGACACCAGGAAGGAGTTTAGGTGACGCGTCTACAGGGACAGCCGAGACTGACACCACGAAGGAGTTTAGGTGACGCGTCTACAGGGACAGCCGAGACTGACACCAGGAAGGAGTTTAGGTGACGCGTCTACAGGGACAGCCGAGACTGACACCAGGAAGGAGTTTAGGTGACGCGTCTACAGGGACAGCCGAGACTGACACCAGGAAGGAGTTTAGGTGACGCGTCTACAGGGACAGCCGAGACTGACACCAGGAAGGAGTTTAGGTGACGCGTCTACAGGGACAGCCGAGACTGACACCAGGAAGGAGTTTAGGTGACGCGTCTACAGGGACAGCCGAGACTGACACCAGGAAGGGACGCTTCAGAAGTAGCTTAAATATTCTGTGCCTATGCCTCTTAGGTTCCTCTTTCGTTAAAAAAAAAATTGATATTATTTTACTTTTGTTAAAGCAGGGTCTCAGGAGGCTGAGGCTGGGGGATTATGAGTTCAAGGCCATCTGGAAGACCTGTTGAAATCCTGTCAAGAGAAAAATAAAAAGTAGCAGTAGGTGTTGCATGGAAAACGGTGCATGTAACTGAGGAGAATCAGAGGCTGGAACCCACCAGTGTGCCAGCAGTCTGCCCACAGGGAACTGGGGAGGCTTCTCTTTAAAAGAGAAGGTAAACATTAGAGACAGGCATTTCCTGCGTATCTGCTACGTGTTAAGCACCTCATTCTGATCATATGCTGTACAGATAGATTAGTGATTTCGCACTAATAAAGAGGTATTCTAACACTTGATAAATTTTGTTCCGATAAGTTCTCACTATGAGGTTGATGCTGTCTTGAAACTCACAACCCTGCCTCAGCATCTTAAAACCTTCATACACGTTTCGTTTTCTCCTTCTCGTCTTTTTTTTTCTTCTCTTGAGACAGGATCCATCGTAGCCTAGTGTAATATACAATATACTGGCAAATTGTCATATGCTGTTTGAGCTCACTGAAACACTCACTCCACGTTCAGGCCCAAGCACATCTGTCTCACTGCTGTCCAAGGCTCCCTGTCTGGGGGTGTGCT
Organism: Microtus pennsylvanicus; assembly: GCF_037038515.1. Taxonomy (NCBI): domain Eukaryota; kingdom Metazoa; phylum Chordata; class Mammalia; order Rodentia; family Cricetidae; genus Microtus; species Microtus pennsylvanicus. The sequence goes on along the minus strand of NC_134580.1, from coordinate 68,924,989 downwards.
GCCTGCTCCAAATTCTGTAATGAGGAGGGAAAAGAACAGCAAGCCAGCCCAGGAGTAAAACATCTTGTTCTTGGAACATAGAAGGCGAACCATGTCAACACACCTTACTATTATTTAGTGTGATATAAAGAGCCTACAGTGAGGAAGACAAGCTGGAGGAAGTCCAACATGGAAAGCTCACCCACAGACAGAACGCAATCTGAAACTTCAGCAGACTGCCTCAGCTTCCCCAGTCACTTCCTATTAGACATCAGTAAGCCTCTGATTTGATGATACCACACTCTCTCACATATGCGCTCCCTCTCTCTCTCTCTCTTACACACACACACACACACACACACACAGAGAGAGAGAGAGAGAGAGAGAGAGAGAGAGAGAATCACTTGCTATTTACTCTTTTACTCTTGTTTGCCATATACTTAACAAACTCACTCATTCAAAACTGAAAGCACGGCTCTTACAGGTCACGCTCTGGACTGTACAGAATTCCTAGGTTCGCCATGACCTTAATAAGAGAGCAGAAACTGGTCCTGAACTCTCCATCTTCCTGCCTAATCTCCCAAGTGCTTTATTACAGGTTAGGCACTGCTGTGTCTGGCTCTTTCCTTTTGGTTTAGGTTAGAACTGCTGGGATCAAGTGATTTCTCTTGCCTCCATCTCTGCAGTATTTGACACCATGCTCAACACTAACAAATTATTCCACTCTTAAACATAATATATTGTGCTGTGCATGGCGGAATATGGCTTTAATCCCAGCCCTCAGGAGGCAGAGGCAGGTGGATCTCTGTGCATTTAAGGTCAGACTGGTCTACAGATCAAGTTCCTTGAAAACCAGGGCTACGTGAAGAAACCCTGTCTCTAAAAACCAAACCAAACAACAAATAACATGTTGTGCATAAGATAACCTCTGTCCTGCTGTTGCTTACCTAAGAGTAAAGCTTAGGGGCTAGAGTGATAACTCAGTAGTTAGAGCTCTGGCCACTCTTTCAGAGGACCTGGGATTGGTCCCCAACCCAACCCAGGCTGGCCTAATCGAACAGAGATCCTTTCGCCTCTTTCTTCAGTATCATTGTGCCTATCTAACACTTTTAAATGTTTTTCCCCCAAGACAATGGGTTTCTCTGTGTTGCCCTGGTTGTCCTGCAACTTGCTTTGTAGACCAGGCTGGCCTCGAACTCACAGAGATCCCCCTGCTTCTGCTTCCCAAATGCTGAGATCAAAGGCATGCACCACCACCATCCAGCTAAATTTTTAAAATCACATTTATTTAGTATGTGGGGCTGGGACAAAACTGCCCCGCAAATGTATAGAGGTCAGAGGGCAATTTGCCAGAACCAGTTCTCTCCTTCCACCATGTAGAAGACTGAACTCAAGTCTTCAGGCTTGGTGGCAAGTGCCTTTATAGGATAAATCATCTTGCCACCCTCTTTTGTTGTTTTGTTTGCGGGGGGGGGGGGGGGGGGGCGGCATGGTCTCTGAGAGGCGTGCCCAAATTGTGCCTAGAACTTGAGAGCATTCTGCCTCAGCCTCCCCAGTCCTGGGATTACAAGCAAATACAACACCCAGCTTAAATATTGTTTTTGTTTAAAATTTTAAACATCTATTTTATATGTATGGGCGTTGTGCCTGCAAGTGCATTTGTCTGTATACCGTGTGCATGCCTTGTGCTAAGGAGGAGAAAAGCCACTGAATCCCTTGGAACTGGAGTTGTGAGTAACTGAAAGCCTTCGTGCACGTGCTGGGAATCAAATCCAGGTCCTCTGCAAGAACAACTGCTTTTTTTTCCATTTTTTTGAGATAAGGTTTCTCTGTAGCTTTGGAGCCTGTCCTAGAATACTAGCTCTGTAGACCAGGCTGACCTCGAACTCACAGAGATCCACCTGTCTCTGTCTCCCAAGTGCTGGGATTAAAGGTGTGCGCCACCACTGCCCGGCAAGAACAAGTGCTCTTAACCATTGAGCATACCTCTACATCCCTTAAATATTGATTTATTTTTAATCAAGATACAAAGGTAGAAGGTTCAGTAGTAGAAGCCTTGCCTGACATTCCCAAACCTTGGGTTTGATCCCTAGTATAGAAATAGTATAAAAATAACTATGAGGGTGTGGTGGTATACACTTTTACCCTAGCACAAGGGAAGCAAAGGAAAGTGAATGTCTGAGTTCAAGGCCAGCCTGTCTACAGGGCTAGCAATAATAATGAAAGAAAAACAGGAAGGCTCAGAGAGTTCTCCTGAGGCTACACAGAGGAAGTATGAAGACAAAGAGCAAGACTATAGAACAGAATCTTAGACTCCCTCCGCTCTACGGCATAACTTTTCTCTGGGTATAAACTGAAGATTTACATGTACAAACTTACCAAGAAGCCAGCAGTCTTTATGCATCCCAGTTTCAAACTGACTGCACAGAGCAGACTGCTGTAGCACGGAGCAGTCCTGGAGGCTACCTGGCCAGCGTGTCTCCACAGCCATCAGTGCCCCTCTGATGTCACACACCACCAGACAGTTCAAAGAATGCAGACCCTTGCGGTTCACATAGGAGAGGTCTTCAGCATTCGGTGCCTTGATTGCCACGTGGATACAGTCAACCACCCCTATGACTCCCGGCATCCCTGCCAGCCCACAGAACTCATCCTTCAGAGACTGGACGGCGGCCTCATCCGCTGGAAAGTGAATAAACTGTGAGGCCCTGTCCACGAGGGCCTCAGTGACATTGGCAACACATCGGCTCATGGAGGCTTGACTAATTCCAATTGCATCTCCCATCCGAGTCTGGAAGGAGCCTGAGGTATAGAAGCCCAATGCTGCCAGGATCTGAGTTTCTGGGCTAATAGCCCTAGATCGCTGAGTAGGTCGAGAAAGACTTGCCCCCAAGAGTTCCACTAAGTAGTAAATGAACTGTCGTGGAAATCCATACGTGGACATCAAATATTCATCAGTCACATCATCCAGCTTAAAACGGTCCAAGGTCCGGTGACCTCGGCCATACAGCAAGAGATCACAGTCAAGCACTGTTATTGGTATAGCCATAGCCGATGTAGATATACACGTCTGTTTTTTTCTGAATTTTTCCCAACAAACAGGTTGGCAAAAGAAGTGTCAGAATTCAACAGCTAAACCATTGGTTAAACGGCTCTGGCATCTAAAACCTTCTTCCTGCAAAGTAATTAAAGGAAAAAAAACAATTAGAGTTGAGTGGTGGTGGTGCACACCTTTAAGACCAGAATTTGGGAGGTAGAGGCAGGCGGATCTGAGTTTGTGGTCAGCCTGGTCTACAGAGTGAGTTCCAGGACAGCCAAGGCTACACAGAAAAACCCTGTGTTGAAAGCAAAAAAGAAACAAAAACAAAAAGGAAAAGATAAAATAATTAGAAACCTACCAAAACCATACAAACTGACTCAAAACTACAACACCTTTCCAGCAATTCACTTTTTTTTTTTTTTTTTTTTTTTTTTTTTTTTTTTTTGGTTTTTCGAGACAGGGTTTCTCTGTGGTTTTGGAGCCTGTCCTGGTACTAGCTCTTGTAGACCAGGCTGGTCTCGAACTCACAGAGATCCGCCTGCCTCTAGCAATTCACTTTTTAACTCTGGATTTTTCTACACTAACTCACCGATATATGACAAATTTGGCCTGATTCTCAGACAATAGGAGTTCAATCTCAGTGACTCATTTCATGCTTGGCATTGCAACTGAGAACAGCAAAAGATTAATGCAGGTGATGGTCTGTACAGCAGCCAGTAAGCGGCTTACGAGTCATAAACACCTAAAGGCTTCGTCATGGAGGTTTGTTTTCCAAAGCCCTATGTAAGGCTCCACCTTGTAAGTACAAGACCAACGTGGGAGTGCTCAAACCAGTTTAACTAGGAAGATAGGAGGGAAGAAAAGAAGTCCTTGACCCTGCCTGGGGACCTACTTCATCTGCTGTGACTGGCATTCCCTTTATCTGAATTTTTTGTTGGTTTGTTTGTTTTCCGAGACAGGGTTTCTCTGTACCTTTGGAGCCTGTCCTGGAACTAGCTCTGTAGACCAGGCTGGCCTCGAACTCAGAGATCCGCCTGCCCCTACAGGGATTAATGGCGTGAGCCACCACCGCCCGGCCTCCGCCTATCTCAAGGGGTTCAAATCCCCAGGCAGAAGGTTAGAAAGGAAGGCTAGCCAGTATGAAAAGAAAAGGAGAAACAAGTTTGGAAAGCCGGAGCCACTTTTACAACCCGCTTTCAAAATATATTAAGGTCAGAGAGAGGGCTCCGAGGGTACTGGGGTGGGCTGCGAAGACTGCAGAAAGGAGCCCATTCCTGACATGGTGGAAGGCAAGAACTGTCTGACGCAATTTGTCCTGGCGTCCACATCCCTGCCACAGCTCGCCCCTCCTCCAATACGTAAACATATATTTTGAAAAAGTTTATTCCTTTAAAGGTTGTGCAATGAAAAGATACCAAACCCAGGCATGGTGGCTCACTGTAATTCAAGTACATGAGAGGTGAAAGTAATGGAAGTGCGAGGCAAGCCTGGACTACGAGAGAGCCAGCCAAAAAAAGAATAATAAAACAAGACTCCCAAGACTGGCCCAGCGCTAAGAGTAACGTCTGTAAAGTTGGAAGCTGGGGAAGCAGCATGGCCGAGTGAGCCAGGACATCTTGAGCAACAGTACCTTCTAATCTACCCTGAGTTACACAGAGAGACCTTGTCTCAAAAGAGCAAAATACCAGCCTGACTGCTCGGGCACCCGGAGTCGGCGGCGGCTGGCACGAGATCGCCGCAGCGGCAGGGTTACCGGGAGCGCACCCCGCCCGCCCAGCCAGAGAAGCCCTCCTCCGGAACCCGCGGCGGCGCACAGGCCGCCACGCTGCGCAACAGCGGCACCGCCCCCTTCGCGTCAGCGCCCGCCCACGCCGCGTCCTCGGCACCGCGGCCGCCGCGACCTGCGCTTCGCTCCGAACATTCCACACGGAGCCCGAATGGTCTCGAGCTCCCAAAATTCCTTTCCATGCACTCTTCTTTTCTAAGAACCTTTAAAATTGTGCAAAAGATTTATTTCTGGAAAGAAACCAACTTTCATGGAGACTCTGAGGTACCGAAAGACTAAATAGGAGGGGGGGGGGGGGGGGTCTGTGCTGTAGCGAAAGTGCAACTGCTGTTTGACAGCTGCATTTCCCACACAGCGCCCTCTCTCCCCACCGCCTGCACCGAAGCGGATAAAAACAAACACTAACGATGGCGGCGCCGACGGGCGACTGGTTGCTGGCTTAGGGCGGGAAAGATCGCTTGACGCGTGAAGAAGCAGCTCTGAGGAAAACTAGTTGACATCGGCCAGACAGTTTGCTCAGTTCTTGGAGACAGGAGCCTCGTAAAGCGTGAGGTATCTCTCTACCACCCGTGCTGCCTATACCGCCCCGGAGCGCGGAACCCTCAGCCGGGAGGCGCGGTTGGCCGATTCCAGGCCCCGGCCTCCGGAATGAGAGGTATGTGTCGTAGCTTACCAGTACTCACTTTTGGGAGTAATAACCTCCAGATGTTTCAGTGACCCCGAGTGGGAGGTCACTTATCTGCGTCTTCTGGGCCACCTCCTTGTGGACGCCCAAGTCGACCAGCGGAGGTTCAGCTGCCTAACCCCGTCATTAAGTTTTCCACGGGAAATTGGTTTGGTGTAGACCCTCTTGGTTCTTGAGAGGTCCCAACCGTTACAGAAGTCCCCCTAAACTTCCTTGCTGCTTTCTTAGCTATTTGGGTTAAGTCAAGAAGGTCTGTTGGAGATAATTTATAGGGCCGTAAGTAGAGCTTGGATACCACGATGAGTAAGGTAGGTTTTCATTCGATTAAAAAAAAAATTGAGCCGGGCGATGGTGGCGCACGCCTTTAATCCCAGCACTCGGGAGGCAGAGGCAGGCGGATCTCTGTGAGTTCGAGACCAGCCTGGTCTACAGAGCTAGTTCCAGGACAGGCTCCAAAGCCACAGAGAAACCCTGTCTCGAAAAACCAAAAAAAAAAAAAAAAAAATTGAGTGCCAAATATGTGCTCCGCGTGTAGGTGAGGGTGACTGTTGACTAGTGAAAGAAAAAGGGGCCCAAAGTTCACGACAGTCTTCTTACTGGCAGTGGAACGACCTGTGGAAACCTGCGACCCAGTCTCATTAAATAACCCTGGGAAAGTAAGAGGCTCAGAGCCTCCGTGGGCTCATCACTGTCACAGCTCGGTTTTCCTTAGTCACTCAGCTCCCAGTTCGTCTGCTCAATTCAATCTGAACATTTCTTTTGCCCCCTTTTATCGCTCCCCAGTGAACAGCCTATCACGTTGCTCTCTTCTGGGTTTCAGTTATGCTCCTGCCTCAGCCTCCTCAGTAGCTGGGACTATCGACCCAGGCTGCCACCAGACCTAGCTTGGGAGAGATGAAACAGGGTCCTGCTACGTAGTCTAGGTTGGCCTTGAATTACTACTCCATCCCCAGAGCCAAATTCGGGGTTTATCAACATGCCACCTTGTCTGTCTCTTGGAATTCTCTTAATTAAGTAATTATGTGTGTATATATCTGTGTATATCTGTGTCTTTGTCTGCCTCCCCAGTGTTGGCATGCAGCATCATGGTCACCCAAACAGTACTTTTTATTTAGTTTTTGCCGCTATTGGTTTTGAGAGAGGGTCTTACTAAAACGCAGGCTGGCCTTCGCTCTAGAGCAGGAAGTGGCTTTGAACTTCCGAACCTCTTACTCAGCCTCCTGAATACTGGGATTATAGGCATGAACCACCATACCAATACTAAAGCCTGAGTTTAAATCTTATAAAGGCTTGTAAGTCATTAAGTTTTTCCGGATCTTTTTAAATACTTGTCTGTTTGTCCCCATAGAGTTCCTGTGAACGGTTTGTTAAGGAAGTCTTCTGAGGGCCGGTGGAGGCTGCACAGGCAGTTTCTTCTAATAGTGTCCCTTAGTCACAAGAGAAGGGATGAGAGTGTGAATCACCACTACTTAGGAAAACAATTCAGTGGCCATGTCCAGTTTCTCATGAGTAAAATAGATGTCTGAGCCAAAATTAATAGAAGCTGGGGATGGGGAAAAATTAAAAAAAGAATTAACAGTAGTTAGAACAGAATTATGGTTTTAAAGATGCTGCTTCCACTTTGGTTCACATATACTTGAATAAAATGCAGAGGTAAAAGTCATTTTACAGTCTTTCTAATTTTAAGGAGTTTCAGCTCCTTCCCCCATTAGTATTGCCAGTAGCTCTTCAGCCATTTAAAGGTAATTTTGAAAAAAGATTTATTTATTTATTTATTATGTATACAACATTCCTTCTATGTATGCTTGTGCACCAGAAGAGGGCACCAGATCTCATTATAGATGGGTGTGAGCCACCATGTGGTTGCTGGGAATTGAACTCAGAATCTCTGAAAGAGCAGTCCATGCTCTTAACCTCTGAGCCATCTCTCCAGACCCAAAAGTAAGATTGGTTTTTTGTTCTTGTTGTTTTGTTTTGTTTGTTTTGGAATTTTTGAGATAGGGTTTCTCTGTAGTTTTTGGAACCTGTCCTGTAACTCAAGCTGTAGACCAGGTTGGCCTCGAACTCACCTGCCTCTGCCTCCCCAATGCTGGGATTAGAGGCGTAATTTAAAATGGTATTAAGGGAGCGACAGCGACGCAAGATGGCAGCCACCACAGGCTCGGGAATAAAAGTCCCTCGAAATTTCCGACTGTTGGAAGAGCTGGAAGGAGGCCAGAAAGGAGTAGGCGACGGCACAGTTAGCTGGGGTCTAGAGGACGACGGAGACATGACACTTACAAGAGGGACAGGGATGATAATTGGGCCTCCAAGAACAATTTATGAAAACCGAATATACAGCCTTAAAATAGAATGTGGGCCTAAATACCCAGAAGCACTCATCTGTAAGATTTGAAACAAAAGTCAATATGAGCGGCGTGAGTAGTTCAAATGGCGCGGTGGACCCAAGGGCCACAGCAGTGCTGGCAAAGTGGCAGAATTCCCACAGCATCAAAGTCATCCTGCAGGAGCTTCGACGCTTGATGATGTCAAAAGAGAACATGACACTGTCACCAGGGCCCAGGCCTCCCCTCCCCAATCCAACCTAAGTCTTCATTTTCCACAGTAGTGAATTTTCTAGATTCATCTTGTAGACCTCAATGTCCTGGAGAGGAAGCTCCACTGAGACTTCATCCTGAGGCACTGTTCTGATACTAATTTCTGTCCATTTGAAATGCCTGAGCTGTGCTGTGTAACATCTTCTGTCAAGTGTAACCGCTGGCTGCCTAGTTGAACTTCTGGGATCAAGAAGGTGTGTTGAAATCAATTTCCTTTGGGAGCGGTAGGCACAGCTAACGCAACTGTGAACAGACACATCACACAATCACCTGCTGCTGACACATGGCCTGGGTCTGCCTTTGCCCGCCCCGCCCTCCTGCCACAGCTATGTGGTGGCCCTTAGACTAGATGGGAAGGCTTCAGGTAGCAGCCGTGGGACTACTGCTGGGCTTAGGGTGCTTTGGCTGTACCCCTGCTTCCTTAAGTCTTAAGTGATGCCCCGTCCAAGCCATCGTCTCCCCCATTCCTCCACTCCCGCCCTTGGCCAAGTCTTAGATTGTAACCCTCCCCTCCCTCTGAAATTGGCCGTGGGTGAGGAATTCAGGGCTTCCGTATCCCCACCTTTATCAAGGGGTGCTGCTTTTCCCCTCCTCAATTCACTTGTTGCCCATCACCACCCAACACTTGCTGTGGCCAGAAGCCATCAGATGAGGTTGGAAGAGCCTGGCCTCCCTCTCTTAGCTCTGGACCACACATTCACTTGCCACCAGCCTGGGAAGGGGTGCTGGGTCCTCAGCCCTGCTGCCACCATCAGCCCATGCACTTTGAGCTCAGGTCTCGAGGTGAACAGAGCAGTCACGAGGCAACAAACCTGCCAGTGTTCAGGGTCCTTGGTGATTCCGCCTAGAGAAAGGCCATGCAGAGAGTCCTAAGTGCACGGGGTTCTGTGTCGGTTCCTTTTCTCATAATCGCTTTGCTTTTACAAACTGAAGAGGTTTGGACAGGGCTCCCTGGCCACCCATCCGGTCTGATGGGGAGCCTGACAGCTGGAACAGAGGCCCTGACCCTGTGGACTCAGGTTTCAGTGTTGCTGCTCCTCAGACCCTCGGCAGGGACCTGGAGGAGCTCAGTGTCACGAGTTTTCAGTGGGCCTAGCCTCCTGGCTCGTTGCCATGTTCCTCACTCTGTTCAGAACCACTAAATGTTGAAATATGGATGCATACCGAAATAAAGGCAATTTGTTGTGTTGCAAGGGTTTTTTTGGGTTTGGGTTTTTTGTGGGGGGGTGAGCATATATGTGAACCCAGCTGTTGAAGCAGCAACTATCAGGTCTGAAGTGTGACTCCTGTGGCCATTGGTCTTTCTGGGACAAACTGTAGCTGTCCGGGCTAAGCATCCTGTAAGTCAAGTTTACCAGTGTTCCATAAGCAGTGTGCTGTCGGTCATTGCCTGGTTTTACTATAATAAACAAGTGTGCATTGAAAAATAAAATAAAATAAAATGGTATTAAGATTAGAGAATTCAAGGCCAGGGTAGCATCCCAGGATTTTATTTATTTTTTTTAATATTTATTTATTTATTTATTATGTATACAATATTCTGTGTGTATGCCTGAAGGCCAGAAGAGGGTGCCAGACCTCTTTACAGGTGGTTGTGAGCCACCATGTGGTTGCTGGGAATTGAACTCAGGACCTTTGGAAGAGCAGGCAATGCTCTTAACCACTGAGCCATCTCTCCAGCCCCCATCCCAGGATTTTATTTATTTATTTATTTTTAATATTTTTTATGGTTTATTTAATGTGCATTGGTGTGAAGGTGTCAGATCCCCTGCAACTGGATCTTCAGACGGTTGTGAGCTGCCATGTGGGTGCTGGGAATTGAACCCAGGTCCTTTGGAAGAACAGTCAGTGCTCTTAACCACTGAGCCATCTCTCCAGCCCCAGCCAGGATTTTAATCAATGAGCTCAAGGCCAACCTGGACTACTGACTGAGTTTCAAGACAGCCAGAGATATGTGTTGAGAATCTGTCTCCAAAAATGAAAAAAGAAAAAAAAAAGATACTCTGTTTTAAATAACTTTAACTTTTAGTATTTTCTTTTTTTTTTTTTTTTTTTTTTTTTTTTGGTTTTTCGAGACAGGGTTTCTCTGCGGTTTTGGAGCCTGTCCTGGAACTAGCTCTTGTAGACCAGGCTGGTCTCGAACTCACAGAGATCCACCTGCCTCTGCCTCCCGAGTGCTGGGATTAAAGGCGTGCGCCACAACTTTTAGTATTTTCATGTTTACCTTTTATCTATCTCTTTTTAGTGTGTTTGTGCATAAGTCTGTTTGTGTCTGTGTGTTTTGTGAATAGGCATGTGGGAAGGTTCTCTCCACCATGAGGGTACAGAGTTCAAGCTCAAGTCCCCAGGCCTGGTTGCAAACACCTTTACCCACTGAGCCCTCACACCATCCCTCTAGGCATTTTTTTCTCCATGTATTTTATTGATGTGTTGTTTAGTGTGTAAACATCCATGGCTGTTATATTTCTACAGATTATATCTAATTTTTCCAGCAGAAATTCTGATTGTGTGTGTGCATACACCTGTGCCTGCACTCATGCACACACTTGCATGGAGGGATCCACATGTGCACTAAGGCATGCACGCCTGAACTAAAATCGGGTGTCTTCTATTACCATCTTACATTTTGAGACAAAGTCTCTCAGCAAGCCTGGAGCTTGCTGCTTTGACTAGACTGACTGGCCAGCAAGCTTCCCACATCCCCTCTTTGTCTGCCCTCCCCAGTGATGGGTTGGAGAAGCTTTCTGTGTTGCTTGTCTGTTCCACCTAGATCACAGGATCTCCCCAAAACCACCATGGAGTCCGCACTCGTGTGTCAAAGAAAGAGCCTTTATTCAAGCTTCAGCTTGGACTCTCCATCTGTCCAGCGCAGCGGTTGAGAGCAGAGAGAGCCAAACCCAATTGGGATAGGGTTTTTAATAGTAGTGGTTGGGCTGAGGAAAGTTACAGGGTTCAGTACCCTGATTGACATTTCTCTAAGGGTCTTGGCAAAAGGGGAATAGGTGAGTCCTAGGCTCAGGGACATCCTGCTGTAATATTGGTAATCTTTTTGTAAAATTGTTTTATTGAGCTATATATTTTTCCCTGCTCTACTTTTTTCCTCTCCATTCCCCTTCAGCCCTCTCCCATGGTTCCCATGCTCCCAATTCACTCAGGAGATCTTGTCTTTCTACTTCCCATGTAGTTCAGATCCATGTATGGATCCTTTTTGTTGTCTGGAATCTCCGAGACTGTGAACGATAGCCTGATTTTTCTTGCTTTATGTCTAAAAGCCATATATGAGTGAGTACACATGATATTTGTCTTTCTAGGTCAGGGGTATATTGAGTGAATATAATGTTTTCTAGATCCATCTGTCTGCTAGCAAATTTCAAGATGTCATTATTTTTTTTCTGCTGTGTAGCACTCCATTGTGTAATGTACCACATTTTCCTTATCCATTCTTTGGTCGAGGGGCATTTAGGTTGTTTCCAGGTTCTGGCTATGACAAACAAAGCTGCTATGAACATAGTTGAGCACATGTTCTTGTGGCATGATTGAGCATCCTTTGGGTATATACCCAAAAGTGGTATTACTGGGTCTTGAGGAAAGCTGTTTCCTAATTTTCTGAGAAATCGCCACACTGACATCCAAAGGGGCTGTACCAGCTTGCATTCCCACCAGCAATGCAGAAGTGTTCCCTTTCCCCACAACCTATCCAGCATAAGTTGTCATCAGTGTTTTTGATCCTGGCCATTCTTACAGGTGTAAGATGGAATCGCAGAGTTGTTTTGATTTGCATTTCTCTGATGACTAAGGATGTTGAACATCTCCTTAAGTGTCTTTCAGCCATTTTAGATTCCTCTGTTGAGAGTTCTCTGTTTAGGTCTGTATGCCATTTTTTTTTATTGGATTGTTTGTTCTTTTGATGACCAATTTCTTGAGTTCTTTGTATATTTTGGAGATCAGACCTCTGTCTGATGTGGCGTTAGTGAATATCTTTTCCCATTCTGTAGGCTGTCGTTTTGTCTTGTTGACCGTGTCCTTTGCCTTACAGAGGCTTTTCAGTTTCAGGAGGTCCCATTTATTAATTGATTCTCCCAGTGTCTGTGCTCCTGGGGTTATATTTAGGAACTGGTCTCCCGTGCCAATGTGTTCAAGTGTACTTCCCACTTTCTCTTCTATAAGGTTCAGTGTGGCTGGCTTTATGTTGAGGTCTTTGATCCATTTGGACTTGAGTTTTGTGCATGGTGATAGATATGGGTCTATTTTCATTCTTCTACATGTTTATATCTAGTTATGCAAGCACCACTGGTTAAATATGCTTTATTTTTTCCATTTGATATTTTTGCTTCTTTGTCAAAAATCAGGTGTTCATAGGTGTGTGAATTGGAATCCAGGTCTTCCATTCTGTTCCTTTGGTCCTCCTGTCTGTTCTTATGCCCCTAGACATCTGGTAATCTTATCTAATGGTTGGAATGTCAGGTAGTTCCCTTTGGATGCTGCCCCTCCCTGGGCAATAGCAGCTTGTGGCTTTTCCTGGAACCCTGTGCTTCCTGCTGAGGCAGCTACCTGGGCCCTTTTAAGTGTGGTGACCTTTTACGTGGGTGCTAGGAATGTGAAGTCAGGTCCTCATATTTGCATAGTAAAAATTTTACTCATTGAGACATTTCTCAGGTTGAAATTCTGATTATAATATCACATCTTTCCACTTTTTTCCATTGTTGCCTTCTTGTCTTTCTTTAAAAAAAAATTAGTTGTTGTTGATATATTCATGCCATAGTGAGTATGTGGAGGTCAGAGGACAACTTTCTGGAGTCCTGTCCTACCTTTGTGTGTTCTGCAGATTCGCAGTACATTACTGTTAGTGTTCACAAGTGTCATCCTTCTGTTTTGATCTTACTACAGTAGCACTTCCTTCCATTGGTACTGAATAACTAGTAAACTTGTTATAGAACTTCCTATCTGACCAGCATCTCTTTACAAGGGTGGACTTTGTTGACCAGCCCTAGCCTGAGGCTGTGTAGGCCCACTCTAGGGTGCCTCATTAGTATAAATGACTTTCTCTGAAAAACAAGACATTTCACTCAAAATTTCTAAGGTGTTTCTGTTATACCCAGATACACAAAGTCCCCCCAAAACCAGAGACCGAGTCCCATATATAAAAGCAAAGAGCCTTTATTCCTACAAAAGTTTGTGAACTGAACTCTCCTTGTGGCTAACCTATTGGCCTGATTTGAGAGCCCTGAGTGTAGTTGGGCCTTTTATTTATTTATTTAATTTAATTTTTTTTTTTTTTTTGTTTTTCGAGACAGGGTTTCTCTGTGGTTTTGGAGCCTGTCCTGGAACTAGCTCTGTAGACCAGGCTGGTCTCGAACTCACAGAGATCCGCCTACCTCTGCCTCCCGAGTGCTGGGATTAAAGGCGTGCGCCACCATCGCCCGGCCAATTTTTTGGTTTTCTGAGAGTGGGTTTCTCTGTAACTTTGGATCTTGTCCTGGAACTCGCTCTGTAGACCAGGCTGGCCTGGAACTCAGAGAGCTGATTGCCTCTGCTTCACCAGTGCCGGGATTAAAGGCATGTGCCACCACCACCCAGCTTTGGGGTGGGGTTTTTATAATAGCAGAGGGATTTTTAAGGTTCAGGACTCCTGATTGACTGACATTTGTCTGGTTCCCTGGCAAAGAGGGAATGGGTGTTTGCTGGGCTAAGGGACAGTAAGTGATCTTATTTACAATATTTGGAGCATTAGAATTGTCTTTGGATGGTCTTGTTCCTGGGTGGAGCATAGGTGGTCTCAGTTTGTAGTCTTTCTTGAAACCAGATAGTGCCTTAGGGTAGACTGAGACTCTGGCCTACCTTCCTGTTGGTCTATAGATCCTGTCTTGGCAGGTGTGTACCAAGCTGTCATGGGTTCTACTGTTTCAAGCTCAGGACAGATCCTGTAATAACTTGTGTTAAAACAAAAAGATACCTGTAACCCAGCACTTGAAGGTGTGATAGAGCTGTGAGTTTTCGGCTGGCCTGAGCAATATAGTGATGCAGTTCCTTATAAAGCAAATCTGTGCTGCCTGGAAATGGTTCTGTGGTTAAAAGCACTGACTCATCTTTCAGGAGACCCAGATTTAATTCCACAAGGCAGCTTATTGTAACCCTCTTTCCAGGGAATACAGTACCCTCTTCATGGGCTCTGCATGCATATGGTGCCCAGTACACGTAAAATAAAAATAAGTATCAGAGGAAACACTAAAACTAATCTGGGTGGTACCGTCAGCCTGTAACCCCCATTTCTTGGTGAGATCTGGAGCTGAAGGTCATCCTCTACTATTTCCTTGGGAATAAACCAAAACAAACTAGAAAACAAGGCAGATGATGAAAAGAGTATATGGGAATGTACAGTCAGTCATCCATTTCCTTAATGGAATTTTGTACAGTCAGTCATCCAGTTCCTTAATGGAATTTAGAGCCAGGCAGTTGTGACACATGAGGTGGATCTCTTAGTTTGTGGCCAACCTGGCCTACAGATTGAGTTCCAGAACAGCCAAAGCTACACAGAGAAACCCTGTCTCAATGAAAAAATAAAAAGCCAGATGGTGGTGCTTAGCCCCTGTGGAGCAGTCACCCCCTCAGAGCCTGGGTGTGGGCACAGATGGGGGAGAGTCAAAAAAAATCTCACCTCAGATGGGCGGTGGTGGCGCACACCTTTAATCCTAGCAGAGGCAGAGGCAGGTGGATCTCTGTGAGTTCGAGGTCAGTCTGGTCTACAAGAGCTAGTTCCAGGACAGGCATCAAAGCTACAGAGAAACCTTGTCTTGTAAAACCAAAAATAGATAGATAGATAGATAGATAGATAGATAGATAGATAGATAGATAGATAGATAGATAGATAGATAGAAAAATAAAAAGAAATGAAATTTAGTATTATATGGTCTAGCAACTTCACTTTTGAGTGTATACTTAGGAGCATTGTTAGAACATAGAAACAACTCAAGTTTATCAATGGGTAAATGGAAAAGAAAAATATTCATAGTATGCTAAATTATGTAATCTTTTTTAAAAATTGTATTTATATTTTATGTATAGTGCTTTGTGTGGATACCTGCAGGCTAGAAGAGGGCATCCAATTCTATTAGAGATGGTTGTGAGCCACCAGAATTGAGCTCAAGACCTCTGCAAGAACAGCCAATGCTCTTAACCACTGAGCCATCTCCCAGACCTTCTGTAATCTTCAAAAGAAGAAAATTCTGAAATATGCCGGCCTAGTTAGCATTAGTTGTCAACTTACTGTGGCTTACAGTCACCTAGAAAGGGAGTC
The DNA here is from genome assembly GCF_037038515.1 of Microtus pennsylvanicus. Taxonomy (NCBI): domain Eukaryota; kingdom Metazoa; phylum Chordata; class Mammalia; order Rodentia; family Cricetidae; genus Microtus; species Microtus pennsylvanicus. The sequence goes on along the minus strand of NC_134580.1, from coordinate 68,909,608 downwards.
TCAATTGAGTGAGTGTGATTTTCTTTATTGGTCTGTGGGAGATTGGTCTACATGAGCTTTTGTATGAGTTAGCTAACAAGCAGCATCTCCATGGATCCTGCTGTTCTCCTTTGCCGTTGAGTACCCTGGTCAGAGGCAATAACAGCACGGGATGGCAAACAAGCAGACCTTTGGGTTCCAGCTTCAAGTTCTTGCTCTCCTTCCTCAGTGCTGGACTGGAAGTATAGCATGAAATACCCGTGACTTGATAGAGCCTAGCGGTATGGGTCTATTCGATCTTGACTTATTTTCACCAGGTGTGGCTAGTATCCAGACCTGATATTTCAGCTATTGAGAAGTGAAAGACCCGGATAAATCCAGACCCCTCTAGCAGGAAAAATAGAGCCAAAAATCTAGCAGGAAGAGAAGGGCCAAAAATCTAAGTTAGCGAGTTCAATGACTCTGTTTCAGGAACTAGCTGAAAATAAAGTTAGATTATAATCTTGAGAATAATCTTGAGAAACAGGGAGTTACCCCCTTGTGATTACTACTGGTATTTTCGGAATTTTCCAATGACACCCTCTCTTTGGATTACTAGGTTGTGGTTTCTTCCCTTAAACACCCCTTCTCCCAGCTACTTGGGGTCGAACTCTCCACCCCTGCATGGGAAATGAGTTTCGGCCCCAGTGCCCTGATTCCTGTCCTGTCTATAAACCCAGTGTGATTGCAGCAGCAAGGACAGTCTCTTTCAGAAGTAGATCTGTTTCCACCTCAAACAAAAGTCTAAGGATCCTACTCCCTTAGGCAGATAAGGATGGATTCCGTCAGGGCGTGGTTTGCCTACAGAATGTTTAGTCTAGGGTGTGAGCATTACCTGTCTGGTTCTGGCAACAGAAAGTTTAGCTAAGAATGTGGTCTGTTCATTACCTTTTATCATGTTAATGCAGTTTTTACCTTACTCCTGTCTTTTGGGGTTAGGGTATTTAAGCAAACAGAAATTAAACAGGGGTGATTTTCAGTATTCACTGGAGCTCCCTTGTAGCGAGCAGCATAGAGATGGAGATGTTTAATCAACTCCTGAGATGGCTAAGGCCTGACCTATGCTATGATCACGCAATGATTATCAGCTGCCTGCATATGCATGAACCTATGGGCAGTGCCCACCTGGCAGTTCGGGGTTGGCAGCCCATGCTTACTTAAGGGCTGGGAGAGGTTTGCCCAGGGAGAGAGAGGGAGGAAGAGAGAGAGAAAGTGAATAAAGTCCTGGAATAAACTGCAGTGAGAAGAGCCCCGGTGGTCGCGTCATTCCTTGTGGATTGAGGGTGAACGTGACACTCCCTCCCAGTACTACCCTAGGTTTCAGTTTTACAGTTTTCACTCCTGTCTTGGTTCTCTGTAGCTTGGAAGTCTGTCCTGGAACTAGCTCTTATAGATCAGGCTGGCCTCGAACTCACAGAGATCCACTTGCCTCTGCCTCCCGAGTGCTGTGATTAAAGGCTTGTGCTTCCACCATCCGGCTAAAAATTGTGGTTTTAAAATGTATTTTGTTTTAATTGTGTGTGTATGTTACAGTGCATGTGTGAAAGTCAGAGAACAACTTTTAGAAGTCCAGGTGTCTCCTAGCATGTGTTTCTCAGACTTGGTAGCAAGTGCCTTTGCCTGCTGAGCCCTCTCACTGGCCCTCTGAGTCAGATCTTCTATTACCAGTGGCCTTAAATTCATTATAGAGCCAGCTGGTGACCCAGGACCTTTTTTAAAAAAAATACTTATTAATTACTTTATTTATTTTACATTGGTGTTGTCTTCATGGATGTCTGTGTGAAGGTGTCAGATCCCCTAGAACCGGAGTTACAGACAGTTGTGAGCTGCCATGTAGGTGCTGGAAATTGAACCCAGGTCCTCTGGAAGAGCATCCATTGCTCTTAATTGCTGAGCCACCTCTCCAGCCTCCAACCCAATGTTGGACTCTAGCGTCCAAACACCGAGAAGGAGTCGCCCCCAGAGACCATCTCATACATCATAGCCGATGCAAAAGCATGAGGATTTTATTAATTCTGTCATGACAGGGTCCCTCAGCATTCGGGAAGCCGAGAGACCTTAAATAGCTGGTACAGTCTACTTTTAAAGGGGCCACAGAAGCAAGCGGGGTTGTTCTTTGACTATTCTGATTAGCTTGTTCGAAAGGGCTATTACCAATAATTGACTGGAGAGCTGGGGCCAGATCAGATGAGGTAAGAGGTCATTTTGACCCCGTTTCCCAGGGGACCGAACCAAAACATACGTATATGGGTAATTGTTCAGGAACTGAGTACGTGCGAGTGTAGCTGTTAGGTCCTTGGTTCCCAGGGGAGGAGAGGAAGCACTATGGCACAGAGGCTGAGAGGATTCAGAATTGTCAAAAATGGCTTCAGGATTGTCTTAAAGTCTTACACCAGAGCCTCTTTGTGCATCACAGAGAAGCACACTGCTGCTGAGCTACTCTTCAGTCCAGTTTGTTTCAGATGGAGAAAGATCAAACTACCAGTATGGTGGCGCACGCCCTTCACCTCAGCACTCAGGAGGCAGAGGCAAGCAGATCTCTGTGAGTTCCTAGCCAGCCTGGTGAGACCCATCTCGAAGTGATAACACAAACTAGACCTGTGTTTGTTTCTGATGACTGTGCTGTGAACTTCAGCAGTTTCTCAACCTCAGTTATATACTGGAAGTTTCCTGTTTTTTTGGTGCATTCAGTATTGAATGAGGCAGCCAAAGGTCACTAGTCACAAAAATAAAACAAAAAAACTCTCCAATGTGGCTATTAAGTATTTTTCAAGCCAAGTGAGCCTGGGACTGAGACGAGGGGTCCTACAGTTTAATATGTATATATTTTGATGTCCAAAGCACGGTGTTGTGCTTCCAATTTAGCATTTCCAAAAAGTTAATGGCCAGCCTTATAAATAGTACAGAGAAAGAGCAGTTCTGGACAGAGTGGTATCAGGGCAAGGGGTGTGGGGATTGTGTGTGTGTGTCTAATTCCTGTGGATTCCCAGTCCTGTTTTTGGTATCTCTTTCTTTAAAGAATTTGGTGAGCCGGGTGGTGGTGGCGCACACCTTTAATCCCAGCACTCGGGAGGCAGAGGCAGGCGGATCTCTGGGAGTTCGAGGCCAGCCTGGTCTACAAGAGCTAGTTCCAGGACAGGAACCAAAAGCTACGGAGAAACTCTGTCTTGAAAAAAATCCAAAAAAAAAAACAAAACTTTTTGTTGGCTAATTTATTTTATTATTATTATTTGGATTTGAGACAGGGTTTCGCCACATGTGTCCAGCTGTTCTGAAACTCTCTGTAGACTAGGCTTGCCTTGATCTCAGAGACCTCCCACATGCTGGGATTAAAGATGTGCTTCACAAACACCCATTGCTAATTTATTCATTTTTATGTGTGTGTTTTGCCTACATATATGTTCATACACTACATACATGCAGTGACTGTGGAAGCCAGAGAAGAGTGTCAGACCCTCTGGGACTGAAGTACAGATGTCGTAAGCTATCTTGTCATTGCTGGGAAATTGACCCTGGGTCCTAGAAGACCAGCCAGTGTTCTCAGGCTGTCCTCTAAGCATCTTTTTAGCCCATTTTCAGTATCTCTTTGGTTCAGTGAAGCTGCTGTATTTAGTGTTCTCTGTCTACTTGGTACTTTTTGTCATCTAGAACATTATGTGTTCCCTTTGTGCTTTCCCTCCTTTTGAGGCAGTGTCTCACTTTGTCATCCTGGCTGGCCTAGAACTTACTGTGTAAGCCATGTTGTCCCAGAGCTGGGATTAGAGGCGTGCCACCATACCCGACTTTCTCACTGTCTTCTGATTTTGCGAATGTATATGTTTGTGTGTGCGCGCCATGGAAGCCAGAGGCCAACAATCTGTTGTCTTCTTACATCACTCTCCACCCTATGTTTTGAGACAGTTTCTCATTGAACCTCGGGTTTGCGGATTTGGCTGGGCTGTTTGACCAGCGATCTCTCAGTTTTGGCCTGTCTTTACCTCCCCAGCACTGGTGTCATCACAGTTCTCTGTTGTGTGGCAGTCACTGTACTGACTGAGCCACACCCTCAGACCCCTCTCTTTCTTATTATTTATCTACTTCCTTATTAGGCAGGATCTTCCCGTGTAGCCCAGACTAATCTTTATCTAGATAACCTCCTGCCTCTACTTCCTGAGTCCTGGGAGTTCTGTTGTGTTCTACAGTGCCTCTTCCATCACTTTAAGGGTGTTTTGAAAGGAACAGAAATAAACATTGAAAACTTTACTCTTAGCCAAGTTATTCATGTTATTTTGTTGATGATTTAATATTTATAAATTAATTGGTAATAGAGTTCAGAGATAGGCCCTGAGTTCAGTGTCCAGTACTAACTCACAAACTTGTAAAACAAAACAATAAAAAACAAACAAACCAAATACTGAAGCCCCCAAACAGAGCTTATCAATCATTTCTGGAATTTTTGTTCTACTTTTATTTCTGGGAGTTGGGTTCAAGGCCTCATGCATAGGAGGTAAGCACTCTCCCACCTGAGCTGCACCCCAACTGGGATCTGGATTTCTTGAGATAAGTCTGTATTTGTTACCCAGTCTGACTTTAACCTCACAAGCCTCTGGCACTGGCCTTCTTAGTGCTGGATTATAGATACCTGCTGTCATATGCAGTTTAGATTTTTTTTTAATTTATCTGTTTATTTAAGTAAAACTCTTCTAATTTCTTTTTTTCAGTTAAAATTACCATTTCAGTGGACTGGGGGAGAGCTCAGTGGCAGAGTGCCTGCCTGGTCTGCATACGGTCCTGCTTTTGATTCATAGCCCTGAACCAACAAAAAGAAACTTTAAAATTAAGGTAAGTACAAGAACCTGCCTGTCTTTCCAGTCAGGTGACCTTTCCCTTTAGTTCATTGTTGCCAAGTGCACTTAAATCCTGTTCTTGAATTTTCCAGCTGGCACTTAGTTCTTGGTAATATGACAATTATTACAATGGTGGAATTAAGTTTTTCAGATAATCCTTTTAAAGCATTTAGTATGCTACAAGTCTGTACATGTGCTTTATATTTTGAGCATCTCAAAATTACTTGTTATGAACTCTGTTAGTGAAAATGTTATGGGTAGAATGTTGCAAAATTGAAATTTTCTACTTAATGGCTAATACATCACGTTGTTGTTATTTGTCTAAGTATCAAAGAAAGGTCTTAATTAAATGAGAGAACTTCTCAGACAGAAGCTCCAAATAGCAAGTCATGGGCAAAGGCTGAAGTATGTTCACAACTTAACTGATTTTCGTTGCAGAACTCCCACCCATTTGCCTTTCTGGTTAATATTTCCAGAATTAAATTTCAAAAACCAATCAGTGTTCAAGGGAAGGGAATTTTCATTAGCTGTAGGCTAGGTTAAGAAGCAGGTATTGGTAGGAAGGAATTTATTCAGGGGCCAATAGTTTTGAAAAGGTAGTAGAGCTTATTCCTCAGAGTTTCATCTTAGGGGACTCAGAGTTGTAAAGGACATTCATGGGGGCATGGAGAGGAGCAAGGTAAGGATGGCTAAGTAGCCCTGTTCAACAAGTAGCCTCTTCTGTCAAGAGAAGGGTCCCTGCTATAGGAAGGAGTACCTGAAGTTCATAGTGGGATGACTGCAGTACCATGTGTCCATGATCTAGTCTCCCCGAGTGCTCTCATTTTAGGAAAGGCAACCTGCCCATTACTTGCACTTCTCTCTGCTTAGCTGTCTTGTTTCTCAGGAAATTGGAATTATTATTTTAATTGTTCCTTATAACTGTGATAGTGTCCTTAAAACCTTGATTAAAGCTGGGTGGTGGTGGCACCCCTGCCTTTAATCCCAGCCCTCAGGAGGGGATGGTGGATCTCAGTGAGTTCAAGGCCAGCCTGGTCTACAAGAGCTAGTTGCAGGACAGGCTCCAAAGCAACACAAAGAAACCTGTCTCGAAAAAGCAAAAAAAAAAAAAAAAAAAAAAACAAAGACAGCCTTGATCAAACTAATGTATTTCCCTCGGTACCTAGCATGTGTGTGTGTTGCTGGTTCAGAATCAGTTCACTCCACTCACTCTAACTTTATATGGGGATAACTGAAAGTCACCCTGAAGTCGTCATATTTTCTGGCTTATCGACAGTCCGTGACAATGCTTTACTATAGTTAGTCCCTCGATGGTCTGCTTGAGCAAAGTAATCCTCCAAGTGATTTTCTTCTAGACAAGTAATACTGTCTGCATTAAAAGAATCGTCCACCCCCCTCCCCCAACAGATTCTCCGCAGTAGCCTTTAATAGCTGACAGGGTAGTAAAGAGAGGAAAAGTTCAGTCGTGGGTCTTATTTTTGTTGTTGTTGTTTATTCTGTGAGTGGGTGTGTGACTGGCGCACTGGAAAACCACAAGACAACCTATGTGTCAGTCTCTACCTGCAGCTTCCTTTGAGACAGGGTCTCTTGTTCCATGCTGCATGCTCAGACTGGTTAGCATTTGGTCTGTCTTCCTGTAGCAGCCCTGAGATTACAGATGGGCACTAACACCCCAGATGTACTCAAGTCCTCACACTTGCCCTCTCAGCCATCTCCCCAGCCCCATGGGTCTCCTTTTAAAATTCACATCAAGTTTCCCTTTTTATTCTTAGGGTACTTGAAAGAGCAAAACAAAAAGTAAAGCTACTATCTGTTTATCTTGCAAAGGCAAATGGATTATAAGGGAGCAGCAGGTACTGCTGCTCTAGAGATCGCTTTCTCTCTGTGGGGCATCAGCCCCTTTTCGGCCACATTATGTAGCTACCCAATTCCTTCAGAGCTGCCAATTGTACAGAAAGTCACAAAATCCATAAAGTATATACTGGTAGTTCTTGGGGTTTTTTTTTGTTTGTTTGTTATTTTGTTTTTTCGAGACAGGGTTTTTCTGTGGCTTTGGAGCCTGTCCTGGAACTAGCTCTGTAGACCAGGCTGGTCTCGAACTCACAGAGATCCACCTGCCTCTGCCTCCCGAGTGCTGGGATTAAAGGCGTGCGCCACCATCGCCCGGCTATACTGGTAGTTCTTGTAGCAAGAATATAATAATTCTCTCCTTGAGTGTAAAGAATAGGGTAGTGTAATCCAACAGCTCATTTTTATCTCCCATCCATTTCTGTATTGCCCAGAACCTGTTAAAGGACAACAATACAGTCATTTACAGTTCCAGGCTGGCTTTATTTTAGATCCTATAGTTGAACAGCTAGGAAATAAATGTTCTGATGAGCTGAGCAAAAAGAGTCTTTATAGACAGAAAGGGCTCAAGAAAGCAGACAGAGATACATGAAAATTTGTAGCTTCATTTCAAAGCCCATGTTTTTGAAGTCATATCCAGAAATATCATTGCCCATGCCAATGTCATGGAATTCTATTTCTAATGCTTTCATAGTTTCAAGTCTTAACCATTAGGTCTCTAGCCCATTTTGAGTTGAAATTTTTTTAATATAGTGAGACAAAAACTACACAAACATCCAATTTTCCTAACAAACGCTGTACTTTAAAAAGACTGTCTTCCGCCGGGCGATGGTGGCACACACCTTTAATCCCAGCACTCGGGAGACAGAGGCAGGCGGATCTCTGGGAGTTCGAGGCCAGCTTGGTCTACAAGAGCTAGTTCCAGGACAGGAACCAAAAGCTACGGAGAAACCCTGTCTTGAAAATCCAAAAAAAAACAAAAAAAAAACTGTCTTCCTTTTCGGAACTTTTTGCACCTTTTTAAAAGTCATTTGAAAGAAAATGTCAGGGAGCATTTCTGAGCTTTTATTTTGTCCCTCTGGTCTGTGTCTGTGTTTATTCCCATGCTCTCCTGCTCTAGTTGCTCTCTCTCTGTGCATTTGGAAGTCAGGTTGTATGAGAATCTCTGTTTGATTTATTTATTTTTGGTCAAGGTTTCTGTGGCTCTTCGGATAGTTTTCCTGATTTTATACATGTTTTGGGGTTTTTATTTCTGTTTCTGTGATAAATGTCATTGGCATTTTGATAGGAATTGGACTGACCCTGTAGATCAGTTTGGGTAAGACTTTTTTTTTTTTTAGTTTTTTGAGACAGGGTTTCTCTGTAGCTTTGTGGGTAAGACATTTTTAAGATTATTAATTCTATGGCTGGAGAGATGACTCGGCAGTTAAGAGCACTGGCTGCTCTTCCAGAGTTACCCATCTTCAAATCCCAGCACCCACCTGACAGCTCACAACTGTCTGTAACTTCAGTTCTAGGGAATCTGACTCTCTCACAGAATATATACAGGCAAAACAAAAGTGAACATTAAATAAATAAATAAATCTTTTTAAAAATAAAAAAATAAATGTTTTAAGATTATTAATTCTACTTAATGAACACGGGATATGTTTACTTATGTATTCAATTCCATTTTTTATTGTTCTATAGCTTTCAATCCTAAAATCTTTCACTATTTTGATTAAATTATTTCATAAATATTATAGCTGTATATAAGGGATTTTTTTCCTATTTACATAGTTTGCTGTTGACTTATTAGAGGCTACTAGTTTTTGCATTTTGATTTATCATCCTGGAATTTTACTGGATTAAATTTTTAGTTCTAATGGTTTCTTTGATAAGAGTCTTTAGGACGGGGCTGGAGAGATGGCTCAGAGGTTAATAGCACTGGCTGCTCTTCCAGAGGACCTGGGTTCAATTTCCAGTAACCACATGGTGGCTCACAACCATCTGTTATGAGATCTGGTGCCCTCTTCTGGTGTGAAGGCGTATATGCACACAGAACACTATATACATACATTTTAAATAAATTAAAAAAAGAAAGTCTTTAGGACTCTGGCTCTCAATCTTCTGGATGCTGTGACCCTTTAATATAGTATCTCATGCTGTGGTGACCCCTAAACATAAAATTGTTTTCATTGTTACTTCATAACTAATTTTGCTACTGTTATGGATTATAGGCAGGATATCTGATATGCAACCTCTGTGAAAGGGTTGTTCAGCCTCCAGAGGAATTGCAACCCCCAGTTAAAAAACACTTTTGTGGGGTATTTATTGGTTTTTGTTTGTTTGTTTTCTTGAGTTTGTCCTAGAACTTCCTATGTGGACCAGGCTAGCCTTGAACTCACAGATCCTCCTGCCTCTGCCTTGCGAGCACTAAATTCATAGCTGCATGCTACCATGCTTGACTTTCAATCACTTCTCTGCCTATTGGCGTGCATTTCCCTTTTTTCCTTTTTGCATGTTTTGTGCATGTGTGGTAGCACATATGTGTACATACATATGTGTGTAAAGGTGCACGAGAAGAACATGAGTGGATATGTATCTGGTGGGGGTACCCATGGAAGCCAGAAGAGGGCTTCTTATTATTTGGAGCCAGAGATACAGGCATCTATGAACAGACATGGGTGCTGGGATGCAAATTCCTGTCCAGCAAGTTGTCTTAACTGTTGAGCTATGTCTCTAGCTCCGTGGATGATTGCTCTTATAAACCTCATTACTAGAATAATGTTGGGCATGAGTCTTCAGAAGCAGGCCTAAGGAAGCAGAGTGTTTTCTGTCTTTGATTCATAGCTCTGTTTTCCCCCTAGAGAGATGATCATTGTTAAAGTCTTGAGGTCCCATCCCCAGAACCTATATAAATATAACTGGGTAGGGAGGTGGGGAGTCTACTTGTAACCCCCGAACTACTGAAACAGAGATCTGTGGATCCCTGGGATTTGGTAGCCACACAGCCTAGACTACTTGTGAGTTCAAGGCCAGCAAAAGACATTCATTAAAAAAGAAGAGCTGGGCTATGTTAATTGTCCTCTGTCCTCCACATTCAATCTTTTCTCTCGTTTACTGCTGCTATTAGATACTACCCATAAAGAAATTCAACTGGCTTATCTTGTCTGGTAGGACATCATAAAACTCTAATTGCAAAGCAACAAGAAGAAACCTCCCATTGCATTTCCCCACCCAGTCTGCTGGCATTAGCTCATGCCCTTTTTCTCCACTTGTCCTTCATGTGATTGCACAGTTTTCAGTTGTGCCTGTGCAGTGAAGTTTAGTTTCACATTGGAAGTCTCTGCTTTTCCCCTTCTGTCGAAGATCAGCTTCAACATGACTCTTACCTTCCAGGGTAGGAGCGCGAGGATTAGAATTATTAAGAGGAACAGAGATAGAAAAGACAGAGCCACAGAACAGCATCAGGAGGGAAACTGAGTGAAAATCGTTTATTTTCAGGTTGAGGTAGAGCTACGAGCCAGTGACCAGTTGTTTTGCTTTTCTGACCTTCAGGTAGGTCCCCAATTTCTGTCTCTGGGTTTGTATTAATCATGCTACACTTAAGAGCCATTAACATGGCTCAGTGGTTAAAGACACACTTAAATCCAATAATTTGTATTAGATCTGAGGACCCATGCAGTAGAAGAACAGAACTGACTTCCATATGCATACATACACATGTATGCATACACACATACACTCATGTAATATTACATGTAAGGTACTGTAAATGTTAAAAAAAATTGAACTAAGAAACAACCTAAATGTTTTATTAACAGATTTGTGTGTGTGTTATTTTTATTTTTCCAAGACAGAGTTTCTCTGTGTAGCTTTTGGTTGTCTTGGACTCATTCTGTAGTCCAGGCTGGCCTTGAACTCACAAAGATCATCCTGCTTTTGCCTGCCCTTTGCTGGCATTAAAGGCATGTACCACCACTGCAGGACAACTGTAGATTTTTATCTGTTTACTTTTTGATTGTGTTGCTAAGGATATAACCTAGGAGCACATTCTCTACTTCCAGCTCAATACAATTCACGTTAGAAACTGCCCTGTCTTCATAAAGGGAAGCCCTCTGTAAACTGCCCCTGTGTACAGCAGTGGAGCGGGTTTCTTTATGGTGATGAAGTCAGTGATGGTTACCTTTTAGTTATTTTCTTGACTGGACCTTCAGGAATATGTTAGAAATGTTTTATAGTTTGATTTGGAATGAGATTCTCTAATACATATCAAAATATTTACTATTCTGTTTACTCAAGAATGTGCATTTCACTGAGCTATATCTCCATAAGTTAAGTGTATGTTAAATCTCAATACATTATTCAATAAAATTAATTTCCTGCTTGAATGTTCTCCTTTGTTTACCCGTTCCTTTAAAGCCATTCTCTTTGACTTGCCTGTGCTGTAGAACAGTGTTCTCAGGCTGTAGGTCTTCCCTTTGGGGTAGAACAAACTTCTCACAGGAGCCACCTAAGAGCATCAGAAAACACAGTGTTTATGTCATGATTCATAACAGTAGCAAATTAGGTAGGAAGTCGTAACAAAAATAATTTTATGGGGGCTGGAGAGATGGCTCAGTGGTTAAGAGCATTGCCTGCTCTTCCAAAGGTCCTGAGTTCAATTCCCAGCAACCACATGGTGGCTCACAACCATCTGTAATGGGGTCTGGTGCCCTCTTCTGGCCTGCAGGCATACAGACAGAACATTGTATACATAATAAGTAAATAAATATTTAAAAAAATAATAATTTTATGGTTGGAGTCGCCCCAATGTAAGGAACTGTATTAAGAAATGTAAGGTCTGCAGCATTAGGAAGGTTGAGAACCACTGTTGTAAAATGAAATCATTAAATCTTACTAAAGTTGCTTTTCAGTTCCCCACATGTAAACCCTGGCACAGCTACATTCCCTTCCACTGTCAGTCTGTAGTCAGCTCTCCTAAAGTCTCCCACCAATCGGGTCTGTGCTGGAGCTTTATCCTTGACCTCAGGCTTGGATTCTTGTCAAGAACCAAACTGGTTTCCTTGCTTCTCATTCTGTGAATCAATCTAGGCTTTATCAGTCAGTAAAGGTATCTCAGATGAGGGGCTGCTCCCAGGGCTGGAGGAGGCTGTGTCTGTGGCACAGTAGGTACGCTGCCCCCTGTGCTCTGCTGGCATAGCTCTTTTACTTCCCTGTCCCTTCAGACCCTTTGAAAATGGATACTTCGCATCTCCAGACATCTCTTACTCCCTTACTAACATGGCCAGTCATGCTCCCCCCCCCCCCAAATATTTACTTGCTTATTTAGTCATTTCAAACCAGTTCACTCTAGGATGTATGAGGAAGCGTGGGCACCTATGTGCTTTGGAAATTTCTGAACTGCTTTCAGATTTAAGTGTTTCCCACATGAGTTTGTTATTCTGAAGAAAGCGGTGGTGGCGCACGCCTTTAATCTCCACACTTGAGGCCAGCCTGGTCTACAAGAGCTAGTGCCAGGACAGGCTCCAGAGCTACAGAGAAACCCTGTTCCCCCCCCCAAAAAAAAGACAGGGTTTCTGTGTATCTCTGGCTGTCCTGGAACTCACTCTGTAGTCTAGGCTGATCTCGAACTCACAGAGATCCACCTGCCTCTGCCTCCTAAGTGCCGGGATTAAAGGCATGCACCACCATCGCCCAGGTCCTTTGGTATCTTTAACTGAAAGATGATTTCCTCCCACTCCCATGTGACTATTGTACTCCCGTCTGCTCTGACATCATGATCTGGATAAAGCGTCGATCATACTTGTCATCTCTTCTGTCCTGTTACAGGTTCTTACAGGCGATGGAAACTGATCTCAGTTCCCAGGACAGAAAGGACCTGGACAAGTTTATTAAATTTTTTGCACTCAAGGTAATATGTTCATTCTCTTCGGCTCCCTTGGTGATGGAGCATAACAGCCTGCCAGCTTGCCAATTTTCAGGGACACTTGTGTTGTAAACCAAGCTGTGAAGTGTGGGGATGGGGCTGTGGGTGTAAGTAAAAAGTAGCTCCAATTTTCCACAGCTACTTGTTCAAAAGAAATGTTTAAGGCTATGTGTAGAAATGTCAAACTGGTATGCCAGGTTATTGGCACAGTGTTCCCTCAGGATGGGAACAAAGACTGTGCATCTTCCCAAAGTGTCAGCTCACTGCAACACCCAGTGTGTTACTTCTCATTCCTGTGACCAGATTCTTGACAGGAAGCAAAGTAAGGTGAGCAGGTTTGCTGTCTCATAGTTGAGGATGCAGTCCCCGGTGGAAGCTGGAAGCTGCAAGCTGCTTCCTCACATCATGCTGGATCAGGAAGAAGAAAAGGGAAATTGTGCTGCTCCTCTGGCTGACTTTTTTTTTTTTTTTTGGGTTTTTTGAGACAGGGTTTCTCTGTGGCTTTGGAGCCTGCCCTGGAACTAGCTAAGTAGACCAGGCTGGCCTCGAACTCACAGAGATCCGCCTGCCTCTGCCTCCCAAGTGCTGGGATTAAAGGCGTGTGCTACCGTCGCCCAGCTCTCTGGCTGACTTTTGAGATAAGGTTTCACTTTGTGTCCCAGGTAGGCTTCAAACCCATGGAAGTCCTAGCTCAGCCTTCCACGTGCTAGGATTACATGTGTGAACATTGCTCTATACTCTTTTTTACCATTTCACATTGTGTGCATGCGTGTGCACATGCCCTCCAGCACTTGTGTGTAAGTCAGAGGACACCTTGCAGGAGTCTGTTTCCTGTGGGTCTTAGTGATTGAACTTAGATCCTCGGGTTTGCTGAGCTGTCTTGCCAGTCCTTAAATGTCAGTCTGCAGTGTATATGTGCGTGCGCGTGTTCTGGTGTTTGGATTCTCGTCCTCATGATTGCCCAGCCAGCATTTAGGCCAGTGCTCCAGCCCAGAGTAGGAGGATTCCTCCCACACACACCCTCAGACACACCCAAAGACATGCTTACTAATACAGTACAATTGTTTATGTTTCGTTTTGTTTCTCTGGAACTTGCTTTGTAGACCAGGATGACCTCAAACTCAGATCCGCCTGCCTCAGCCTCCTGAGCGCTGGGATTAGAGGCGTGCACCACACTGTCCAGCTTAAATTTTTTTCTTTTTTGACAAATTTTTAATGCAAAAATTGACAGAATTAACCATCCCATGAGTTTTTATGAGTTTTTCTCTTCACAGTAAGTGGAAAAGTCCAGGTGAAATTTGACTATTATGTTTTTCTGAATCTAAAGGCCATTTCTACCTGTATCACTTCCCTTGCAACAACTCCTGTGCAAGCCATGCCATCGATTCTGATGGTAGAATGATCTAGAAGATACAGGGCACACGAGAGAACTGTATGGGTGATCGTGCAGTTGTTTTAAAGCACTGTGATGGCCCAAATGGGTGTCAGTGGATATTTGTGAACGTCATGGCTACCACGTTCAGCTTCCCTTCTGCCACTCTAGCGCACAAGTCTCAAACTGCTTTTCACTGGCTGATACCACCCCGAGGAATGCTTGGGTATTGTTCTGTGTGCGCTGTCTTTCTGTCTGCCTTATGCTCCTGCACTCCCTAGAGCAGAATTATGACTTAGTAGAATTAGATAGCCTCACTTTAACCCTGCTTTGGCAGAATTTTCACCCCATAAGCAGCTAAATCTTTTTCTTTTACTATTTTTCTTTTTCATTTTTTTCACCTCCCCCACTTTTTCTATTTTTGGCATTGCTCAGGCTCTAACCCCAAGTTATTTTTGATTGTGTGTTTTGTTTTCAGACTGTCCAAGTAATTGTCCAGGCTCGACTTGGTGAAAAGATTTGCACCCGTTCATCTTCTTCCCCAACGGGTTCTGATTGGGTAAATTCCTATTCTTTGCTAATGGCTGTGTATACTGTGGTGTCTGTCAAAAGGAATGAATATAAAATGTCCTACTGCTGTGTAAGGCATACTGCCTAGAAAGCTGCTAAATCAGCTGACCCATTTCTAGAGAAAGTATGTACATTCTTTATAAAAAATTAGTCTCCTATTTATTTGGACCTCGACTTTCTGCTGTAAATTGACAATATAGTGCTTAAGAGATAAAATAATATGTTGGTAGGTAATCTGTGTAATAGGTAATTAACTTTTTTAGCCTAAGACTTTAGCTTTGGTACAAACTGCTTCCCATAGGAAAAGAAGAAGTGTCTTAGTGTTCCTTTTTTTTTAAAAAAAAATACTTTATTTTTATTTAATCAACATTTGTTTTGCTTGCATGCATATTTGTATGAAGGTGTCAGTTCTTGGATTTACAGTCAGTTGTGCGCTGCCATGTGAGTGCTGGGAATTGAACCTGGGTCCTCTTTAAGAGCAGCCAGTGCTCTTAACTGCACAGCCCTCTCTCCAGCTCAGCTAAAAGCAGTACCTGCATGCACTACTCTGTGTTGCCATAATACTCCTTGAGAGAGTTTTACACAGAAATCTCTCCTGGTTTTTAGTTCAATTTAGCAATCAAAGACATCCCAGATGTCACCCATGAAGCAAAGAAGGCCCTGTCAGGGCAGCTGCCTGCGGTGGGACGCTCTATGTGTGTGGAGATCTCACTCAAGACTTCTGAGGTGAGGTCATGCTAGACTTGCTTTTCTTACTTGGCACGCAAGGCTCTTCATCCTCTGCTTCCAATTCATTTTTAGCTTTATTTGTGTTCCTTTTCTTTATGAATTTCTCATCATTTTTTGAAGGAATTGTGGATTTTTGGTGCAGGGGGTTTAAGATAGGTTTTTCTGGGTAGCCCTGACTGTCATGGAACTCACTTTATAGACTACACTGGCCTAAAACTGGCCTTAAGAGAGCCACCCGCCTCTGCCTCCCAAGTGCTGGGATTAAAGGTGTTTGGCACCACCACCTGGCAGAATTGGGGACTTTTATTTATATTTTTTGCTATGCTGGGAGTTAAACCCAGGTGTTGCCCATGTTCATATGACACATTTAGTCTTTCCCTGCCTACTTGTTCAAAATAATGTACAGAGGGACAGTTTGGCTAATGTTATCGACTTAAATATTTTTAAATTAAGGTAATAATAACCTTTCCTAAACTGGTGATGTCACTTAAAAATAGCACCTGTAGAAAGGCTCTTCTGTCACTTAAAAAATGTCCGTCTTTCCAAGGGCAGTTGAAAAATATTATCAGAAGGTTTAGGGCTGGGGATGCAGACTGTAGGTAGCACAGCCTAGTAGCCAGTGCACGAAGCCCTGAAAAGTTCTAAATACGTATTCTTGTCAGGTATGGCGGCACAGTTCCCCAGTACCAGCCCTCCAGAATTGAGGCAGGAGGATTGGGAGGCCTTTGGCCAGTTTATCTTGTATAATGAGACTCCCTTGTTGAAGTTTTAATGTCTCAAAAAGCAAAGCCTAGGGTTGGTAGGATGGCTCAGCAGGTGAAGTGTTTGTTACCAAGTCTGATGAGAATCCTGTATGGTAGAAGAGACCGAACATCAGAAAGTTGTGCCCTGACCTCCATCTGTGTGCTATGCCACCTACAACTAAGGGAAAAAGGGTTTTCTTGTAGTGCTAAAAAATTAGGACTATGTTAAAAGATGAGAGACTTGGATAGATACAGTGGTTGTCTACAACGTAACCATGAACAGTAGACCAGAGTGTGGAGATTCTGCTAGTGTAGCTGAGTAGATTCCTGGTGACCATGGAGCCTGGAGTTGATCCCCAGCACCGCAAAAGAAAATAAAAATCAATCTCTCTCAATTTTTCTCCATTTGTCTTTTCCTCCTCTCTGTAATTTTTAGTTAGAAGGAACATTCCTTGGTGTGTTTATTAAAAAAGAAGATAAAAACAGCACACATAGCACAATCCAACTCTTTAGAAAAGCTGTTGTTTCTTCTGTTTCATTTGTGGTCTCCAGTATTTCTTGTGATTGTATGGTGACAATTCAGGTAATTTTTAATAATTGGAATATATTTCTCCTGTCCCATCTGTAGGGAGACTCCATGGAGTTGGAAATTTGGTGTCTTGAAATGAATGAAAAGTAAGTGTCGCTGTGTCGGACTCTGTGGTGTGGCACTGGGGTAGGCAGTGACCACAGATGAAAGCAGACTTCGCTGTTGGCATTCCTCTGGTCAGCAGAGCCAGCAGGCTTTGCTGTGACTTGCTTCATGCTTGGCTTTCAGCCTAGGCACAGAGGTGACCTTCAGAGGGAGCGAGGTTCCAGAGCATTCGCCACAATGGGAAAGGAACAGCAGCAAGGCTGCAAAGGATTTGCTTTCCCAGTACAGCTTGTTCTCTAAGTCCCCTGTGATCTCCTTCTCCATGGGATTGTTGGGGCAGCTCTCCAGTGAGATCTCCTGCACTGCTCTTTCTCCACACTGATGAGATGGAATGCCACCTCCTTCCCCTGGTTCTGTCTCACCACCTGCCTGAAGCTTGACTTTGCTTTTCCTTAAGTAGAAAGCAGTTGACAGACTATCCAAACTTTTTGTCACAAATAGGTTTTTTTTTCTTCAGTTTTCTTTTTTTCCCCCTCAGATGTTCTATATAGAATTAAATTGCTCCTAAGACAGAACCTTGAAAATAAGCAGCAGGCTGAGTATAATTTGCAGTATTGTTAGGTTGTTTTTAAGTGTGTAGATAAAAACATAGTGGGCTTTTCTACTTACCTGTGTCTAATGCCAAAAGAAGCATACTCTGGCTTCAGCAGTATATTGGTGGCACTATTTATTTATTTATTTTAAATGATTTTTCGAGATGCAGGCTTTTTCTGTGTATTCCTAGATGTCCTAGAACTTGCTCTGTAGAGCTCTGGCCTCAAACTCTGCCTGCCTCTGCCTCCCAGGTATTGGGATTAAAGGTACAGTCTACCACTTCACAGTGCTAGAGCTCTTCAGTGCCTCTTTAGTGCAGAGTCGCAGCATTCCATACCATAGACTGGCAGTGTCTTTTTGTTCTTCAGGTGTGACAAAGAAATCAAAGTTTCCTACACTGTATACAACAGACTGTCACTGCTGCTGAAGTCTCTTCTTGCTATAACGAGGGTGACACCAGCCTACAGACTCTCGAGAAAACAAGGGCATGAATATGTAATATTGTACAGGTAAATAGCAAGGATCTTGATTTACTCACCAGCTTCCCTGCAGTGTACATAGTCTGCCTGGCATTTACATGTTTTAGGATTGTGTTTTTATACAGACAGTTGGTTCCAGTATTATTTCTATAGTTTTGCAACTTTCCACATGAACCCCAGCTTTTCAGAGTTACCAGACCCACTGTCCTTTTGTCTCTATGCAGTTATGGCTCCTGTTGAGTGAATGTTGAGGTCCTGCAGATACACATTTCAAATCCAGAAAGGGAGTTTAAGAATTTTACCAACAAGCCTTGGGCCTGGGAAGATGACTTAGTGGTTAAAATCCTTGTCATGAAAACATTGAGAACCAGAAGTGAATGCCAGGTGGGCACAGCAGCCCCCTTGTAGGCCAAGGGAAGGCGGAGGTGGGTGTAAATGGATTTTTCTTTGGGCTGCCAGCTCAAAAAAAAACCAACACGGAGATTTGTGAAATTATGAATTATGAAAGCTCAGCTGATAGCTTAGGTTTGTCCCGCTAGTTACTATAACTTAAATTAACCCAGTTCTATTCATCTGCATGTTGCCATGTGACTCATGGCTTTTACCTCTCCTGAATGTTTGTTCCCTCTGTTTCCACTGGAGACTCCACTTTCTTTTTCCCAGAGTCCACTTTTGATGTAGGAGGGTCTTCTATTTATCTGTTGTTTCATTGGTTAATTAATAAAGAAAACTGCTTGGCCTGATAAGTCAGAACATAGGTAGGTGGGAAAGACAGAACAGAATGCTGGAGAAAGAAAGCAGAGTCGGTCAGACGCCATGCTGCCATGCTTTTCCCATCCGAGACGGACGGAGGCTAGAATCTTTGCTGGTAAGCCACCACCTCGTGGTGCTACACAGATTATTAGAAATGGGTTAAGCAAGATGAGAGAATTAGCCATTAAGAGGCTAGAACAAATGGGCCAGGCAGTGTTTAAATGAATACAATTTGTGTGTTGTTATTTCAGGTATAAAGCTAGCCATGCCGGAGCTGGGCAGGATGAAAAGCAGGCCTGCTCGCTCATCACTACACACTTTGTCCCCGGAAGTCCCATCTAACCTCTTCCTGCCTAGATAGTGGCCATTCAGCTCTTTATTAAACCAGTCAGAAGGCTCCTTAGGAGAACACAGAAAAGAAAAGCTTTTTCTTGGAATAAGGAGTAGGGTGGGCCTCTTGGAAGAGGTGACCATGAACTGCATTGAGGCAAGCACAGCCCTAGCAAGTAGAAATGCAAGAGAATGACAACTGCGTGCACATAGCGTGGACGGTAGCTGGCCAGGCAGCGATGGGCAGGGTGGGGGCAGAGCACTCCTCATTTTACTTTGCCAAATGACCTTGCATGGAGGAGTCCGGGAGAATAAAGTATGAGAACAAGGCAGAAGCTAGGCCTCCCCAGTCCTCCAAGACTGTTCTGTGTTAGACAGGAGCTCTTGCTTTAGTCTTTCTTTGGAGGGGGTGGTTTTGGTTTTTCAAGACAGGTTTCTATTTGTAACAGCCCTGGCTGTCCTGGAACTCTTCTCTGTAGACCAAACTTGCCTCAGACTCACAGAAATCTACCTGCCTCTGCCTCCCGAGTGCTGGGATTAAAGGCCACCGCCCACCTATGTCACCACCTCTCCGGCAGTTTAGCCTTTGTCAATGTAGAGCTGACTTGTAGAATTAGCATATTAATATGAAGGAACCAAAGGAAGACTTGCCAGTTATACTGAAACAACCCTATTCTGAGAATATTTATGAAGTCATTCTTAACTCTGTTTTTTTTTTCTTTTCTTTTTTTTTTTTTTTGGGTTTACGAGACAGGGTTTCTCTGTGGTTTTGGAGCCTGTCCTGGAACTAGCTCTTGTAGACCAGGCTGGTCTCGAACTCACAGAGATCCGCCTGCCTCTGCCTCCCGAGTGCTGGGATTAAAGGCGTGCGCCACCATGTCATTTCTTTCTTTCTTCCCTACAGGATTTATTTTGGGGAAGTTCAACTGAATGGTTTAGGAGAAGGTATGTATGTATTCAGGCCAGAAACATTTGTAGTGTTAAGAGCTAACTTCAAAGATGAGCCCAGCTGCTACTTGGATATGTGACAAACCTTGTATCACACACACCATAGTTTCAGAATATATAATACAGTAAGGAACAGGTAAGGAGCCGGGCCAGTTGTCCAAGTAGCTACGAGGGCCGACAATAATATTTCAGAAATTCCTGCAGGAACTCATTGTTTGGGGTTTCTCCCTCTCCTGTCTTTCTCTTACCCTTCCCCTCTTGCATGTCAATTAAGCATTGAGCTCCATACCCAGACCTTTTTATTGTGGTTTCTGTTTTGGGTTTTGGGTATTTTTTGTTTGTTTGTGTGTGTGTTGTTTGGTTGATTGGTTGGTTTTAGTTTTAGTTTTTTTATTTTGGTTTGTTTTGTTTTGTTTGCTTGCTTGTTTTGCTTTTTTCTCAGACAGGGTTTTTCCGTGTAACAGCTCTGGCTGTCCTAGAACCCACTCTGTAGCCTCTAATTCAGAGATAGTCACCTGCCTCTGCCTCCCTGAGTGCAGGGGTTAAAGGGATATGTCACCACTGCTGGGCATTTCTTTCAGTTTGTTTAAGATCTTTGAAGACAGTGTCTTTTGCTGGCACTGGATCAATAGAGAATACATTACAAGTGGGAAACACACACAAGAAACGGAAGCTGCTTTCTTCATATGCTGAGTAAATAGTGCCAGTGACTCTACAACAGGCTGGCTAGGGGTGCCGTCGGCATTCTCTGGAAAAAAGCCGATATTTTCTCTCTTCTTCTAGGCTTCCAGACAGTTCGAGTTGGAACAGTGGGCACCCCTGTTGGCACCATCACTCTTTCCTGTGCTTATAGAATTAATTTGGCATTCATGTCGACCAGGTAAGGAAGCTTCTTAGAGTACGTAAGAACTCTCCCAATGATGTTAAAATTTCTCTCCCAACGAAACTCCAAGACTAAAACTACAGTTCACATTGTCAAAAGCCACCTTTCCTGAACAATGCAGTTGAGACAGGGAGACAGACCTGCTGGAGCTGTAAAGTCGGGGTCTCTGTGGACTTGAAGGTAACTGGGAAGAAATTCTAACAAACATTGCAATGTGCTTTTTGCATTACAGGCAATTTGAGAGGACCCCACCTATCATGGGGATTATCATTGATCACTTTGTTGACCGTCCCTACCCCAGCTCCTCTCCCATGCACCCTTGCAATTACAGGTAAGGACTGGGGGATGCTCCGTCAAGCTGCAGCTAAGTAAAACATCCTGGCTGTGTGAGTAGAAATGAAAAAGGCTAGTTCCTTTCTTGCTTCTGCCTGTTAGGTACACCAAGGCTTGAGCCACAGCGTCTCCGGAACTCACTGAGCGTTTAGAGTCATGGGAGTGATGTCACTTTCTCCCATAGACTGCATAGGCACCGGGAATTTTTGGACTATGAAAAAATGTTTTTGGATTGCCATTTATAAACTCTGCATAAAACTTCTTGACATATATCCCGGCTTTTCCTAAGCACTGTTGGTGTACTTTCTGAAGTTGGCTACCATCATCATCAAGTTCACTGTTCTCTCCTCCTCCACTCTAGAACTGGTGAGGATGCTGGAGTCACATACCCGTCAGTGGAAGACTCTCAGGAAGTCTGTACCACCTCTTTTTCCACTTCCCCTCCCTCCCAGGTAGGGAAAGGGTTGTGGGCTATTGTGTGTATTCATGTGGGCTTTAGGGAATGTTGTCCAAATTTAGCTACAGCCCCTTTGGTGATAACAGTTATTTTAAGGACCTTTCTCCAGCAGTGATAGTGCTCGTTCCCAGGCTAACCATTCTGCTGTCACCTCAGATCCCTAACACTCAGTCACAGAGTCCTACTGCATTCTGACACCAGGGAAGCACTCTAACCTGCATGGGGTGATTTAGGTTTTGGGGGGTTTTGTTTTTTGGTTTTTCGAGACAGGGTTTCCCTGTAGTTTTTATGGCCTGTTCCGAAAGTAGCTCTTGTAGACCAGGCTGGCCTCAAACTCACTAAGATCTGCCTGCCTCTGCCTCCCGAGTGCTGGGATCTTTATTTATTTATTTATTTATTTTGATCTTTCAAGACGGGGTTTCTCTTTGTAAGTACCCTGGCTGTCCTGGAACTTGCTCTGTAGAGCAGGCTCTAACTCACAGAGATCCCCCTGCCTCTGCCTCTGCCTCCTTAGTAATGGGATTAAAGGCGTGCGCCATCATGCCCGGCAGCACTGCTTTACTTTAATAACTGGCACAGCTCTCCCTCTGCCTGTCCACATTCTCTATCCACATTTCAGCCATTAACTCTCCATGTGAGTGAGTCTGGAGTGGTGCACCCAGTTTCAGTACAATATTCTGAAGCCCTCATTCTCAGAGGAAGCATTGCTGTAGTCTGTACAGCAGGTATGGGTTGAGACTGTGGGACAGGCAATCATTATTTTTGCTGACTGGACTTTGTAGACTCCTCAGATGCCTTTACCATCCACCTCATTGCCTTGTCCTCTTCCACTTGGACTTGGGGTTCTTGTTTTTGAAATAATGTCTCACTGTATTCTTGGCTGGCCTAGAACACGCTATACAGACCAGGCTGGCTTTGAACCTGTGGCCATTCTCTTTTTCCTCTCCCCTTGAGTGTTGGAATTACAAGCATGCACACTATGACTTTTGCATTATTAGTTTCTTCTAGACCTATTTATTTTACTTTTTCTTTTTGAGATGGGGTCTAAATGTCCAAATTTAGCTACAGCCCCTTTGGTGATTACAGTTATTTTAAGGACCTTTCTCCAGCAGTGATAGTGCTCGTTCCCAGGCTAACCATTCTGCTGTCACCTCAGATCCCTAACACTCAGTCACAGAGTCCTACTGCATTCTGACACCAGGGAAGCACTCTAACCTGCATGGGGTTGACCAGGCTGGCCTTGAACTCACAGAGAGTGCCGTGCCTCTATCTTAGTGCCAGGATTAAAGGGCATGTACCACCATGCACTGCTAGGATTTTTTTTATTTGAAACAAGGTCTTATCACTTGAGATGCAGCCAAGTCCAACTTTGAATGCCTGATCTTCCTGCCTCCACCTCCCAAATGCTAGGATCAGGCATGTGTCACAGAGCTCAGCTACCAGTTTATTAATGGGGGGGGGGGGGGCGAGATTTTTCTTGTTAAGTTCTTTTATGTTAAAAAAATTTTTTTACTACATTTATTTATTTTCTGGTGGTTGGGGTATGCTACACTACACCTGTGGAAGTCAAATGGAAAGCTGAAACAGAAGAAGCCCAAATAACCAACATTCATATCAGTAGCTTTGAAATTCTAAACATGCCCAAGCTGCTATTCTGAAGTTCTTCCACCTGCAAGACCATATGAATACACACAGCTTTCAGTCACTCCCAGGATGACATAGGAAAGTGTACCTCCGAGCTTGCTAACAATCTGGCCCACAAATTTTATCTCTTTAAGCCTGTGCTGAGGGTTCCTAACCAAGTTCACCTCCACTCTGCTCAGGGCCTCCCGGGTTAGCTGTTCCTTCACTTCCGCCCACACCTTTCCAGCTGATGACAGACTAATGCTTGGTGTGGGTTTCTGCTTTGCCATGTCATTCCCACGTGAGTCAGACAGGCTGACAGGGATGCCCTGAGAGAACTGTCACTTCTCAGCACCCTCCTAGTCACTGCTTTGAGAGCCAGCATGCATCTCCCTGCGTCTCTCCTGGGTCGCACTCTCTGTCCAGCTTTTCACTGCTGCCCCTTCCGGAGGTTTTTGCCATTTCTTTCTCAAGGTCCTTCTCTTTCTCGTTTCTCCTGTCTCTGTGTCTGTGCACAGTGTGTGTTTACTGTCACAAAGGCACATTCTCAGACCCCTCCTCCTGTGCTGACGGACACTCTGAGGGTCCCCATGGCAGGACTGGCCTTTTCCCATCAAGTGAGTTCCTAATGGGAAGAAGGGGATGTGATGAGATGGACAGGGTACAGGGCAGAGTTATTTAGTCCCCGAGCATTCTGTGGGCTTATTTTAAGGCTTAGTAATTGATTTTAACAGGACACAGTCACCCTTCTCCTTCCATTTATGTGAAAAATACATGGAGTTATTTATATCAGATTTCCAAATAAACAGTCCGTGACTGGTAATCTTTCTAAATTCAGTATAAATAGGAGCCGTCCGTTCTCTGGGGTGATGGGGGTGTCATTAGAGACCTCAAGGACAGAGGAGAAAATAGGGTGACATGGGAAATTCACCCCAGGCTTGTGCCCAGGAGATCCGCTGAGCTGGAAGCATAGGGAACTAAGGAGCCAAGCAAGCACTCACTGCTGAGGCCTTTGGGGGGCTCTAAAGCTATTCCCAGATCAAACAAGTCTCTGTTCTCATAATGAAAAAGGCCTGGCTCACACGTTGTTCCACTGGGATCTCTGCTCCAAAGGATTCTGCCTTTCTGCTGAGCTCCAGCAGGGATCACATGCTAGGATTGCCTTTTTCTCCCTGCCTCTCCTCTGCCCTCTGTTTTCTCTTGCTCAGCTCTCAAGCTCTCGCCTTTCCTATCAGCCTGCTGTCCTGGGCCTTGGATCGGCTGACCTGGCTTATCCAGTAGTGTTTACTGCTGGCTTAAACACTACACACGCTCACCAGGTACCTTTAAGGATGGGGAGGACCACGGGCTTCCCAGGGCTGCCTCCCCTCCTTAGGGGCAACAGAATAGCTTGAAGGACTGAAATGACTTTCTGAGAAGGTGGATCCTTCAGGGTTTCACTGTCTTCCCTTCTTTCTCCCTCTATAGTCATGCATGTCTTTTAGTAGCCACATCTCAAGAGAATTAAGGTCCAAGATGGCTGCCTACCTAATGGAGGCATTGGTGATGGGAAAGCTTATGAGGTTCGCCTGCTGCGTGACAGTGCTGTAGTTCATTTTGTCTTTCCATTCCCTCCAAAGCTGATGGTTCCTGGAAAGGAAGGAGGGGTACCTCTTGCTCCCAGCCAGCCTGCTCACGGCACCCAGGCTGATCAGGAGAGACCGGTGACTCACACACCTTCTGAGGGAACCCACTGTGCCGCCACGCCATCTAGCAGGTGAGTTTGCATCATGGCAGGGATAACCTGAGATAAACTCAGCTTGATACTGCTTGCTCCAAGGGTGAAGGTCTTTGATGAGAGTCTAATACTGCAGCTAGTATTTGAGGAAGCTATCTGGAGCTTAGCTGCTGAGAGGAAATAGCAGGACTTTCTTTTTCTTCTTCATGTATTTTAATTGTGTGTGCGTGCGTGTGTGTGCCTGTGTGCGCGTGTGTGTGCGTGCGTGTGTGTGTGCGTGCGCGCGTGCATATGCATGTTTGTGTGCACATGCACACAGAAGTCGCCATGACTGGAGAAAGCCTGTCTCTTCCTCCCACCCTAAGAACTGTCTCTGGAAAGCTGCATTGAAAGCTGTCCTTCCCTGCCCTGCCTTTATTTGGACAGGTTGGGATAATGAGAATTTCTCATTAGAGAAATGCCCAATGTACTTTTTCATTGGCACAGTGGAGTAGTAGGAGGGGAAATCATTGGAAAATAATTTATTCTATTCCTGTCTTTATGAATGTTGGTCCTTTTTCGCCCCAGCTCCGATCACATGGTCACAGGGAGAGCTGTTAGTCACTTAGCTCTCTGGTTTTCTTATCCTGGACTCCTCCTGGATGGTGAGGGCTCTGAGAGCCAGGCTGGACAGCTGGCTCAGAGGTTAAAGAACACTGACTGTTCTTTGGGTGGCCCTGAGTTACAGTGTAATGTGTTATTCACATGTGACCATTTTAGTTGTTCCAGCAAGTCTAGTCTTCTTCCAAGCCAAAAAGCAGTGCAGTGGTATCAGCTAGACTTCTTTTTTTTTTTTAATTAATTTATTTATTATG
Source organism: Microtus pennsylvanicus (assembly GCF_037038515.1). Lineage (NCBI taxonomy): Eukaryota > Metazoa > Chordata > Mammalia > Rodentia > Cricetidae > Microtus > Microtus pennsylvanicus. The sequence goes on along the minus strand of NC_134580.1, from coordinate 68,883,986 downwards.
TATACAGTGTTCTACATGCCTGTATGCCAGAAGAGGGCACCAGATCTCACTATAGGTACCTGGGAGGCACCCTGTGGTTGTTGGGAATTGAACATATGGCCTCTGGAGGAATAGCTAGTGCTTTTAATCTCTGAGCCATCTCTCCAGCCCCCCAGCTAGACTGCTAGCAGCACAGGCTGCTTCATGGGCAGGTGGGCTCAGGGACGAGAGTTGTCCTGTGGTCGGAGAGTGAGCACCACTTCCCCTTCCTTCTGCAGTGAGGACACTGAGACTGTATCTAACAGCAGTGAGGGACGGGCCTCACCCCACGATGTCTTGGAGACTGTCTTTGTCCGAAAAGTGGGAGCATTTGTCAACAAACCCATCAACCAGGTGATTTTCCTGCCACTGCCCTCGCGGATATCTGTTCTTAATAAGGTCCTGTGGAACTGCTGAAATTGATTGCAAAATTTGTATGTGTGCAAGTTTTTTGTTTGTTTGTTTGTTGTTGTTGTTTTGTTTTGTTTTGTTTTTCAAGACAGGTTTTTCTTGTTGCTTTGGAGCCTGTTCTGGAACTAGCTCTTGTAGACCAGGCTGGCCTTGAACTCACAGAGAGCCACCACCGCCCCAGCCTATGTGTGCAAGTTTGTCTTTGAAGAGGATCAGTAACAGTGGACCCTGTGACACACTGCTCCTCAGTTTCTGTGACTAAGCATTCCCAACTATATTCCCATAGTCCTCTGCTGTGAACATATGTGTTTGGAGGCCAGGGCGACGTGATTGGCCTAGCTGTGGAAAAGCTGCTGGGCCTCTAGGCTGCTGGCAGCCTGTAAGAAACAAGTGTGCTAAGGAAAGTCAGGCAGGAACACTTCTCTCCTTTATCTCTTCAGGTGGCCCTGACAAGTTTGGACATACCCTTTGCCATGTTTGCTCCCAAGAATTTGGAGCTGGAGGATGCTGATCCTATGGTGAGCCCACCAGTGACTACCAGTTTCCAGTAGATGCTGCCGTGGTCATCCTTCCTTGGCAGTCACTGAGTCCTTTACAGGACTTAAGCCAGGCTCCTTGGCTTATGAATTTGCAGCCATCATTGTCTGTCTGTCTCTCTGTCTCTCTCTCTTTTTTTTGTTTGAGATAAGGGCGACCTGGAACTCTGTGTAGCCCAAGAAAACCTCCAATTTGAAGTTCTCTTGCCTCAGCCTCCTGAGTGCTAGGATTACAATCATGCACCTCCATGCCCCGTGCAGCAGTATGTTTCTGCCATAGCTGTTATTTCCTGTTCAGAGTCTGCACTGACTCCGCCTTATTCTGAATTAGGTGAATCCCCCGGACTCCCCAGAGACCACGTCTCCTCTCCACGGCAGCCTGCACTCTGATGGCTCCAGCGGGGGCAGCAGTGGCAATCCACACGACGACTTTGTTGTGCTTGACTTTGTAAGTTACAGTCACCACCTGTGGTCTTCGCTGTTCTCTGAGGAGTAAAGCTAGAAGCATCTGCTGCCTGGGAACGAGATGTTCACTTCGGATGGGGTCTCTGAAGAAACATTTGGAGCCCTGTCAACAGCGAGGTCTCGGGGTCCCATCTCTGGGAATGCAGTGTGTATCTGCTCTCCAGAAGCCCTCTGCTTAGGGGGAGTTTGAAGGAAGGTGATAACCCTAACCAGAGGAAGGGATGGCATCATCAAGACTAGAGTGTAGCCCAGACAAGCAGGGTGCAAAGACTTCTCTCCCTTAGATGAGTCTAGAAGACACTCTTGTTGACTAGTTCCTGGAAAGCAGGAGTCGTGTTATTAGATAACCTTCTTTTGGTTTTCCTTCATGGTCCACAGATGAACTAACCTGAGTTTGTGTTGTTTTTAAAGAAACCTGCTTTTTCTAAAGATGACATTCTTCCGATGGACTTGGGGACCTTTTACCGTGAATTTCAGAATCCCCCTCAGCTGAGCAGCCTCTCCATAGATATTGGAGCCCAGTCTATGGCGGAAGACTTGGTATGGAAGCCCCCTCCCTCCCAAGGTTCCTCCTCTCGCCTCCTATCCTCATGTTGGCACCCAGGTGCCACAGGCGTAGCACTTTCTTCCTGTTACTCCACGCTGCCCCTCTGCCTTCTTTCTGGGCATCACTCTGTAGTCACACCTGACGTGCACATGCCGCCTGCTGCTCGTCTTGCTGCCTTGACTCATTTTTCTTTTTCACAACACTTTAAAAATATTTACTTACTATTTTTGCATGGGATGTGGCAGGAGTGTCGTGTCCATGCCACAACATATGTGTGTCATTCAGATCAGAGGACTACCATGTAGGGTTGCACAGTAACAAGAAGTGCTGGACCCACGAAGCCATCTCAGTGGCTTTCTTGGTGTTGTCCAGGCTGGCCTCATACTCTGCAATTTTCCTGCCTCTGCAAGGATTAAAGGTTGTGTGCTTCCATGCCTGGCTCTGAGTATTAGCCTTAAATGAGGCTGTCTAAGCACCACACTAGCACACATATTCTGTGTGTGTGTGTCTCTGTGTGTGTGTGTGTGTGTAACTGGGGATAAACCCTGGGCTTGCCTATGTAAGGCTCTGCCACTGAACGGCACACCCACACCATCCTTCAAAACATGGCTAAAACTATGTTTAAAATCATGAATCTTATAAAATAGGTTTTCAGCCGGGCGATGGTGGCGCATGCCTTTAATCCCAGCACTCGGGAGGCAGAGGCAGGCGGATCTCTGTGAGTTCGAGACCAGCCTGGTCTACAGAGCTAGTTCCAGGACAGGCTGCAAAGCCACAGAGAAACCCTGTCTCGAAAAACCAAAAAAAATTAAAAAATAAAAAAAATATAGGTTTTCATACAGAAGGGGTGACCTGCCAATGGTAGCAGTCTAAGTTTTAATCCCAGAGTGGGGAGCTTCTGAGTGGAGCCCTCTGATCCCTGGCATGTACTCAGAAGGAAGCAGTGTTCAAGAGATCCAGTTGTGGTCACTTAGCCAGTGCTAGCTGAGGCTCCCCTTCCACCTGGGCAGTGTTGTTAGGGTGTCCAAGCCACTTGAGTGTCTAAAGCACACCGTCTTTTCCTGGGTCTCTTATGCTTGCACCTCACTGTGGAAGGTCACCCTGCAGTGGAAAGCATTCTGGTGTAGTCTGCTGCTTGTCGCTGATGGAGGCTCCTCTAGGAAGGACAAGGTCTTCATCAACAGCCGGTGCTGCAGGACAGGCGGGCAGCATGGTTGTCTTTTCCTGGATTTTTTTTTTGTGGTGACTTTTCCCATGACTTCAAGCAGTCAAAAGATGCAGGTGTCCAACCTCCCACAGACCTGTGTACATCTTGAAAGTTCAGTGACTGCCTTGTCCCTGTTTTCCCAGGGACTAAGTTAAGATGGACTGGCTGCCTCCTCCAGGCCTTCTAGAGTAAGCCCCTCTCCTCTTTTTGTTACAGGATTCTTTACCAGAGAAACTGGCTGTGCATGAGAAGAATGTCCGAGAATTTGATGCCTTTGTTGAAACCCTGCAGTAAAAGTGTCCCGAGTATCCGCAGCATCCCCCTTCCTGTGGACCCAGCAAAGAACCTCCTCATCCTCAGCAGCTCCCTGCCTTCCTACTGTTTCTGGCCAGTGAAAAGCAGGGTGGTTCCCTATGGGACGTAGAAGCCCCCGCTCTTGGACCTCCTGGAGACTCATGGCAGCAATCAGACCCAGTGCCAGACTTTGGGAGGACTCTGGCTATACCAGAAGAGCTCAGCAGGGATCATCCTCAGCTGCCTCACAGAGGGTGTCACCCTTTCCTTCTGCTGCCAGCCCTGGCCTGGTCTACTCTGCAGCTCCCCTGCCTACTTGTCCTTCCAATCAGCCACTTGACATTCCAGCTGGTGGCGGGGACACTGGGCAAGACCAAGTGGGGCAAAGGAAGGCTCTGTGTCACCAGTAGTTACTGGGCCACCCCACTCTCCCTTCCTTTCCCTCCCGCTCCTTTCCCTCCATCTTTCCTCATGACAGTCACAGAAAAGCTCTTTCCTTCTCACCCTCCCTCAATTGCTGCTGCTTGGATATAGGACATGGTAAATATTTATTACTTTCAGAGAAACCAGATATTTTATAGAAAAATATGTTTGGGTTAGCAGTGTCACTGGGGAAGGAGTGGAGACCTCCTGTGAAGATTCCTCAGAACCTGCTGTTGATCTAAAGAGGGATGAGGGATGGGGCTGCAGAGAAACCCCTCAAGCTGTGTGGAGCTGCATTCCTTTGCACACGGTGCGCCTACTGAGCATCTTTCTGACAGAGCGTCTGCACAGTGACTGGCTCTATTCTAGGCCCCAGGAAACCTCGGGTGTGTTTAATGTAATGACTCACTCGAGACACATGGTGCCCCAGGGAGCAGTGTGTATCCTGCTGCTCAAGTCCCCGAGACTAGAGCAGGAGTGGGGAGCTATTCCTCCCTCCAATTCCAGAGTCTGTATATGGCCCTGGGTTTACAAGCTGGATTGGTTCCTTTTTGAGCTTATGGTTGACTTAAACTTCCAGGTATTGTTGCTTGAGTAAGTCAAGTGCCTCTGCCAGCCTGCCTGTTCCTCTGATCCCTATAGTCACTGGCAGCAGGTGTTACTCATTGGAGCAGGTGGCTCACAACTGCTTATTAGTAATCTGCATGTAATACTGGAGACTTTGACCTGTGCATGCTTCTGCTCCCGCAGAGAAATGTGCCCAGCAGTGGTGGCCAGATGGCACTGCAGCCTTTGGATCAGGCACATTCATGGCCTACTGAACCCGATTTGCCCCCACAGCCAGCACCGAGTAGGGGTGAGGGCATGGGTTCTTGGCAACTCAGCCAGTGGCCTTTGTGAAGCTGAGCGAGGGCATGGGTTCTTGGCAGATCAGCCAGTGGCCTTTGTGAAGCTGAGCAGAGCATCCTTCAAGGTTGCCTGTGCTCTTCAGCCCTGCACAAAGGGAACCAACTCCTGCAGCCACGCTTAGGCTGGGACCAGGTGGCTATGAGGCCCCTTCTCCAGTGCTTTGTTGGGAAATGAGAGCTACACTTGGAAATATAATCAAGGGGTTTCCAATAAAAGTTTTCTGTACTTTACAATTTCTTATTCGAAATGTTGTCTGGACAACTAGTCCACCATTCCCACTTCTCCCACTGGGCCATCACCAGGCTCCATAAGAAAGGAAGGGTTGAGCCTGAATTTCAGGAACTCTTGAGTCTGTCTTGACCAAATACCTTACCGCCTTGGCTCCCTAGAGCCTTGTAGTGTTCCCCAGGCCAGGGCCATGTGCTTGAACACAAAGTACATGAAGAACCCTTGTGAAGCCTCTTTTAAGGGTGGGCTGTCATCACCAGCATTCTGTCCCCTCACATAGCATACCTGCCGCCCTGTCTGCAGGACAGAATACTGGGAGAAAGACAGCAGCAGAGGATGTGACAAGGAATGGTGACTGATCTGGTGAAAAGGGTTGTTGCTGAGAAATAAGGGAAGTGGAAGTCAAGTGGCCTGTCCAGGTTCTGCTACTTCATCTGACAGGCTCCAGCAAGGGCAGTGGGCTCTCAGAGGAGCTGCCTGCAGCCCAGCTTACAGTCTTCAGATCTCACTACCTCCTAGTGCACACTGCAGGGCTGAAGGTGCAAACGTGAACTAGATAACACTTGAGAACACAGCTGTCTAACCCTGGCTCAGAAACAGTAACACTTGCTGAGCCACCTTTGGCTGGAGTCTCCAAAAGCAGTGCTCAGCTGCTCCATGACCAGCAGTGTGTTGTATTCTTAAAACACCCATTCCTGAGAGACCTGTTGCTAAGATTTTGTTTAGCTTAGCACCTAAGTAACTGCAGAGGCCCAGCCAGGGGCCCAACTCAAGTACACAGCTCTCCCTGTCTCCGGCCCTGCTGTTTGCCTGGCTCACCACCTCACTGTCACCCAGCTACAGCTAGTACAATGTGCAGGAAAGGAAGCTGTAAAGTCCTGAGTCTCGGCACTGGGATCAAGGCGATGGAACTGCTTCCTTGAAGGTCAGAACCAGTGTTTATTACCGCCATCTTAACACTGGAACCAGCAACTCTGGCTGGGCTGCCCCTGCCCAAAAGAAGAAAAGCAGACCCACCCTGGGCAACCACAGCCACCTGATAGCAATAGGCAGGTGTCTGGAACCCGCCCCGACAACTTTGACAGGTGAAATTCTGTCATCCTAGTTGGAAGCCATTAATTAACTGTAATAAAATATATACTACTGGATGGTGGTGGTGCACACCTTTAATCCCAGCACTTGGGAGGCAGAGGTAGGCAGCTCCATGTAAGTTCAAGGCCAGCCTGGTCTACAGAGCAACTTCCAGGACAGCCAAGGCTGCACAGAGAAACCCTTTCTTGAACTCCCCCCACCCAACAAGTGTAATGGTACAAACTTAAAATCGCAACACTCAAAAGGATCACAAGGTTGAAACCAGCTTGGGCTACAAAATGAGACTACGTCTCAGAAGACAACCCACCTAAGATTTACCATCTTGGGTGTGTCAGGTGCACGCCTTTGATCCCAGTACTGAGAGGGAGAGGCAGGCAGATCTCTGAGTTCCAGGATTTAAAAATAAACAAACTTCTAATTTTAGGGATGAGACCTACATTCTTGCACTTCCACCACAGCTACTGCCCTGGCCTGAAAGTGACCATCCCAACCTTGAAAACCAAGCAAAGTCTACTCAAGAGAGGGAAGGAGAACAGACCACATCCTGTGTGTCCAGGTGGCAATGGAGAGAGTCTAGCCTCCCAGGCCAAGAGTCAGGGTTGGGGAGGTGAAAGAAAAGAAATGAAAACTGAATCACAGCCGAGGCTAGGATAATCCTCTGGTCACTTTTACCACAGATACTATTTCTGGTCCTCAGGAACCAGTTTTTGATAAATATACATAGTCCCACATGGACTCCTGAATCTCACCAAGTAAGAAAATCAAGACTGAAGCTCTAGGGCGAGAGAGAGAGGGGATCTCTGTGGAGTTTGAGGCCAGCCTGGTCAACATAGTTCCAGGATAACCAGGGTCACATAGTCAGACCCTATCAGAAACACCAAAGATTCAAGCCCTAATGTGACTGACTGTAAAAGCCACCTCGATCCAACACTATTCAGTTCTCTCCTTTTCAGTCAACTGAGAGAGAAAGCCCTGGTCCCACGGTAGAACACACAGTGAGCAGTTGGAATGCTGCAGGTACAAAACATGGGTGGTACCTGGTACTTCTCTGCCTGAAAATGATGAGAAAGCAGGCCGTGGGCCTACTCAGAATAAGGAAAGGGAGTACCATGGAGTGCTGTCTTCCAGGCATAATACAGCTCTTATCTTTTTAAAAAATCCTGATATGTATGGATGCATGTGTAGACTGTGGAGCTGCTGAGCCCCTGCTGGAAGAGCACCAGGTGCTCTTACCTGCTCTCTCGAGCTCCCAGCCCTTATTTCATCAGAGCAGCTGTTGCCACAGCACAAGAAAACCTTAGAGAGGCAGCTCCATTGGTGAAGTATTTACTGCGCAAGTCTGACAACCTGAGCTTGTCCTCAGGACCTACGTAAAGAGGGGGAGGCAAAAACAATTGGCACAATGAAAAGACGAGGGCTGGGGGTCTTTTGAAAGGAGGTAAGCAGGGTCATTAGATCGTCACTGGGAAGCTACACCTGCTCTCTCTCCACTACATATGATTCTGTCCCAGTTGCATGTGATATTGGAAGGCACCAGACTTAAATATATGGGAGTTGAAGATTGGAGGAGGGACCCCATCTTTACAGTTCCCCACACTGGGGTGAGTCCTCTGTGATAGAGCTGCTCGGGGTCCCCGTGCTCACAAAGTATGCCACTGACTGGGATCGGAATCATTTTTCTTTAGACTTTCATTGTTCACATTTCCCCAAGAAAATTATGACAGACAAAATTAAGATGAACTAGGGAGGGGACTTCCTGAGGCCCTCTTTCTCAGTCATGCCACACTTCCCACGTGGTCCAGGGTCTTACTTCCTAAGCAGCCAGATGGGCATTTCCATTTCCATTTTTATTGAAATACAAAAAGTGCAGACGGTGAAATACATGATTGGGGCCGGGAAAATCACGGTAAATGTGAACACTGGATTCACAGAGCCCCCAGTACACACTGACAGGGCAGGGGCAGGGCTAGAGAGGTCCCAAAGGCTCCCCAATAAATGGAGTGTAGCAACACTTGATACAAAAAGGTGGGTGACAATCGAGTGGCCCGGGATTGACAGAAGCAGCACTTCAGGGATCAGAGACCTGATACACGGCGGCCTCATCTGCAAGATGCCCAGTGCAGGTCCCACAATACCCAGTGCCATCTCTGGAGCTGTCCTGCCAGGCCGCCCGCGCAGGGCAGGGCAGGTTCACTGCAGGTACTTGCCCTTCACTAGGGGTCACGAGTTTTCACTAGGCATAGAATGAAAGCGGTCAGTCATCACTGTGGCTCAGGGTTTTTGAGAGACAACGGCCCGGTAGCCACCACACTCCCTCAATCTTCCTGGTGGGGTGATTTATTAGTAAAACCCCTTCCCTTCGTAGGGGCTTCTGAGCTCCGTGCCCTCCAAGAGTACCCAGGCAGGAAGTAAGGGCCACCAGGGATCCTGGAGCACTGGCTGGGGGTCTGTACACGTGAGAGCATGGGGGACAGGACTGTGCTGCTGACACCTGACACTGGGGCTCTCCCAGGAGTGGGGGGACCATTTCAACACATGTGCAGAGTCAGATGCCAGGTGTGGCAGAGATGGGGGAGCAGGGCACACTGGGAGCAGTAGCACTGGAGGAGGAGCAGACCCAGGAGGCGGAAGTGACAAGCCAACTCTGGTCTTGCCATCCGTACTAGTAGGAAGGGCAGCACAGGGAACTTGCGCCCAGGCCAACATTCACTTCTAAAAAGCACAGCAACTGACCAGAAAGGGACGTACCCAGCAGAGCCAGCTCAAGTCAAGAAGCTCAGCTGTCCCATTTCCTAACAAGCAGGAAAGAGAGGACCAGCCCCCGTACCAGCACAGCCGGCAGTGATTTAGTCTTCTACAATTGCCAGGGAAACAGGCAGGAAAAAGAAAAGGGTTACTGAGGTTCGGTCCTAGAGGCGCCAAGCCCAGTTCTGGAAAGCCCAGCAACCAAAGAGGCAGTGAGAGGTATAAGGCAAAGAAAATGTCTTACGATAATAGAGGCCTCCAGGGCTGGTGAGGTGGGCCGAGAGGAGGGGCTGCCCAGTTAGCTCCAACTTCCATCTCCCAGGGTTTCGGGGGCCCCTTCCTAGGCAGGAACCCTAGACTCCAGGAGGACAAGTCCAACTGGGGATGCCAGAGAAGGGGCTGGTGGGGGCTGCGCTCAGACCTCCTAGGCGTCTGGGCTGGGGAACAACTCCCCTTGGTGATCCAGGAGGAACTTAGTGAAGGTGTTGATAGGATTAATGGCCTTAAGGGTGATAGCAGCGTCCTTGGCCCACAGCAGATTAGGGCCAAAGACCACAGCCAGGTTAGTGTTGGTCATCTTGTTCTGGTCACAATGGGCAGATATCTGTGGAAGGAAATGGGGCTACAACTAGAATCTAGGGCCTCTTACACCCAGCAACCACATCCAAGCAGTGATCCCCCCCCACACCAGGTGAGCAGCAGGGGCCAGGGCTCACCTGTACCAGGAAGGCAGTCAGGAAGCGCAGCACCTGGTAGTTCTCCTCTGGCAGGCTGTGGAGAGCCTGCTGCGTGGCCTCCACTCTCTGGCTTTCATCAATGTCTGTGAAGAGGGCAGCTCCAGATTACAGGGCACAGGGCTAGCTCAGGAAACCCTGGTGTGAGACTAGTGGGGACCCAACCGGACTTCTGAGAGCTGTTTATGCCCACGAGCCTGCAGGGGACGGTGGGTATGGCCATATACACTCCCCTGAGCTCAGTTGCAGCTCTGGCAGAGGATTTGCATAGCTGGGGAGGAAAGAGAGAACTCACTGAGGAAGCCCACAACGTGGGGGTAGAGGTCAAAGGTCAGCAAGGGCTCAGGAAGCTCCCGAAGGAAGGTCTTGAGGATGACTGCCGGCAAGTGCAGCTCGTTGTACTGGTCAAAGTCCACTGGCAGCCCTACATGCAGGAAGAAAGGATGAGAGAACACCAGGCCAATCCAGAGGCCAACAAGCCCCCTTACTTTGTCCTTTTGTCTGCTGCACAAGCTGCCTTTTCCCAGGACCCCCCTATTGCATCTGCCCCTTCACTTCCTTTTTCGGTTTTTGTTTGTTTTCTTCTTTTTTTTTCCCCTTTTTTGTTTGTTTGTTTTTCAAGACAGGGTTTCTCAGTGTAGCCTTGGAGCCTGCCCTGGAACTTGCTCGGAAGACCAGGCTGGCCTTGAACTCACAGAGACCTGACTGCCTCGGCCTCCTGGGTGCTGGGATTAAAGGTGTGCACCACCATTGCCCAGTTCTTCCTCTCAACAAGGGTACACAGACTCAGACCATCTGCAGAGCATGAGGACACTGGAAAACGTGACAATTATTCCTTGCCCCTTTGCCTCTAAATGACCTTGAACCCAAGGCTGCAGCTCCCCAAAGTGAGGCAGCAGAAGCAGGACCTTTGGCCACACCAAAGGACATGGAAATTCTGGCAAGAAGAGAATCTGGGACCTTGCTTACAGCCCATCAGTTACAACATGTCCCCTTCTCTCTCTCTCTCTCTCTCTCTCTCTCTCTCTCTCTCTCTCTCTCTCTCCCCCCCCCCCATCACTGCACACACAAACGCTCTGGACAAGCTCAGGGGCTGGCCCACTCACCCATGTTGTATTTCTGCTGCACTTCCCGTACAACCTGGGTGTTGGCCGACCTCCGGAAGATGCCCTCTGTGGTGAGAGCTGGGGAACAAGGGGCTGGTGAGTCTCCGAGCTCTAGGTGATAGATCACTTCCTTGCCAGATCACTCTTGGAATTCAAAGAAGGGTCATTGGAGTGTACTTTTTTATGCTCTGCTCAGAGTTTCTCTAGGGCAGCCAGGGAAGAGAGTGGCCGGGAAGGTCACTAGGTCCAGGACTCCACAGCACTCACCGTGAGCCTGCAAGTAGGCAACTGTCTCCCTGAGCACAACGGGAATGGGCTCCTGGTCTGGGTTCTTCTCCTGGAGGCTGTGGGAGCAGAGGGGTGAGCTGGGACTCTGCAGGCTGGTCCAGCCCCCATCAGCCCCAGCCTGCCCAACTTCAGCATACTCACTGCTGCAGTGAGACCCCAAACTGCTGGTTTGGCAGCGGGGGGCGTGGTGGCATGGGCTTGGGAGCTGTTGCAGGGCTCTTTTGGGTGGATTTGAGGAAGTCATCATACCTGGGAGAGTAGATGGAACAAGGGTCAGGCCCTCTGGCTCTGTAGTTTTGTAGCCAATGCTATCAAGCATTTACTGTGTGATTTTCTTTTCTTTTCCTCACCCTCCCCCCCCCCCCGGCTCCTCTTCCTTTCCTTTCTTTTTCTGAGACACGGTTTCTCTGTGTAACAGTCCTGGCTGTCCTGGAACTGGCTCTTGTAGACCTGCTGGCTTCAAACTCACTGAGATCCACCTGACACTGCCGTCCTCACTCCTTTAGGTTCTCCAGGGTCCACATGCAAGCACACCCCCCACACACACACACCCCACACCCTGCTGTCTCACTTGAGCACTTGGCGAGGGATCCCCAGCTGCTCCAGCTTCACATGCTCACTCAGCTCGCTCAGGTAATTCACGTAGAAGATCTTCCGGCCAAACTTGAAACTGGAGGCAATGGGAAGGATCTGGGTCAGGCTGGACCCATGGTGGGCCTTTGCTTTTCCCTGCAGACAGGCACCTGGTCTGCATCACCCCACGCTGTGTGAGGGGTGCACACCTGTGGCCTGCTCACCTGATGAGGGGCTTGAAGAGGATAAGCAAGGTTTTGATGAACATGGTCGGGTGCACGATATACAGGGCCTTGATGTTTTTCTTGTACCTGCAGGATAAGTGGAAAACTTGGGAATGGGTGGAGTGAGGGGCAGGGTTGTTAGGGGCCCTGCCTGTACTAACACGGAATAAGCTCCTGACCAGAATAACCCAGACAATCCAGAACCCAGACAGCTGTCAACACAGAGCCACCCACACTAGGCTCTGGAGCCCACCCCCATGTCCCAACCCACTTGCGATCAAATTCCCGGTAGGCATCCCGTAGCCAGCTGAGGGAGGGCTTGTTGTCACTGGTCAGGCCGTGGTGCAGGTACAGCAGTGTGTAGTCACTCTCCACATACTGGTCCAGTGTGTGCTTCAAGTACCTTCAAGACAAGTGCCAGGGCTGGGGGTGTAGCTCCATGGTTCAACTCCCAACGTCATACACACGTAAAAAGCCCTGCTCAGATCTGTCCTCTGCACAACAGAAACCAGTACTCGCATCGGGGTTCCCTTCCCCACAGACCTCCCTGCTGTCATTTGCCTGTGTAACCCACAGTCTCTCCTGGAAGAAGGCAGAGGCCAGAGCTGGACTAATGGAGAAGTATGCAAACAGCGCTCATTCTGACAGCAAAATCGGCAGACCTGAGGTCCAAGCTGGGCTGTGCATTTCACAGTTAAAGGGCTTGACATACTTTTTTCAGGATCGCCCTGAGTCACTGGTTATTGGTCAAAGCTTTTAATGTCTGCCAAACACTTCCAATACATTACCTCATTCTTCCCACATTACAACAGAAGCTCAAGTCAACCCTGTTTTACTAATGATGGCAATCAGCAGAGGTCAGGTGCTTGGCCAAGGTTTCAGTTTGTGGCACAGTGGTGAAGTGTTCAATGCCAAGACTGCATTCTAGACCTTGGAGCACTTCTGCCTCCTACAGAATCTGTGATCTATGGTACAGTCTATAAAACATTGTGTTCATGAAAGGACATCTGGACGGCCAGGTCAACTGTTCCAATCCGTAGGCTTTTGATGGACCACAAAGCCATGCACACACACACACACACACACACACACACGCTGAACACACTGGAAATTTGGAAGTAATAAACAATAGGGAGCTGGAGAGATGGCTCAGCAGTTAAGAGCACTGGCTGTTCTTCCAGAGGTCCTGAGTTCAATTCCCAGCACCCACATGGTGGCTCACAACCATCTGTAATGAGATCTGGTGCCCTCTTCTGGCCCACAACCATACGTGCAGGCAGAACATTGTATACTTAATAAACAAAACAAACAAACAAATAAATAAATCTTTAGCTGGGCACACGTCTTTAATCTCAGCACTAGGGAGGCAGAGGCAGGTGGGTCTCTGTGAGTTCAAGGCCAGCCTTGTCTACAGAGTGAGTTCCAGGATGTTCCAAAGCAACACTGAGAAACCCTGTCTCAAATAGATAGATAGATAGATAGATAGATAGATAGATAGATAGATAGATAGATAGATAGATAGATAGATAGATAGATAGATAGATAGATAAGGAGAGGGTAGAAAGCCAGGATCAGACCTCTTAGAAAATGGACAATCAGTCCCTTGGCAACCACACTCAGCTGCAAAATGACATCCTAGTACCACAGCCCTTTGTAAACACGGAGTGTTCAGTGTGGGTAAGGGCTAAATTATTCTGTGTAATAATGATAAGAATCAGGCTGGAAGCCGGGCAGTGGTGGTGCATGCTTTTAATCCCAGCCTGGTCTACAGAGCAAGTTCCAGGACAGCTAGAGCTGTTACACCAAGAGAAACCCTATCTCAAAAAGACAAAACAAAACAAAAAGAATTGAGCTGGAGAGATGGCTCAAAGGTTAAGAGCAGTGACTGCTCTTCTAGAGGTCCTGAGTTCAATTCCCAGCAACCACATGGTGGCTCACAACCATCTGTAATGAGATATAGTGCCCTCTTCTGACCTGTAGACATACAGACAGAACACTGTATACATAATAAATTAAATCTTATTAAAAAAATGGCATTTTGCATGAGGAGAACAGCAGACACTCTCAGCCATGGATGCACGCCGTGACCTTTGGAGTGCAGTGGAGTTGTGCCCATCAGAAGCTGGGCAGTGTTCAAGAATACTTCCTAAGGAAACAGAGGGGAGTAGGAGACTGTTCATTCCAGAGTTTTATTAGGGAAAAATAACAACTCAGCAGCCAGCAAATTGTCCAATATCAGGAGATTGGCTAAAGAAATCATGGGACATCTATAAATAGACCATCTCATGGGATGCTCTGCAGACAGGACTAATCTGTGAAGTCAGGCATCAGAACAGCAGTCATGCTGGAGGCAGACACTGGAAAAGCAAACTGGAGACCTGAGGTGGAGCGGGGCACTGATAGGTATGGAGTTTCTGGTTTGCTTTGTTTTTAGGTTTTCTGAGACAAGGTCCCACTCTGTAGCTCAGGCTGGCCTGAAACTCAAAATACTCCTTCATAAGCCCCCAAGTGCTGGTTGCAGACATGCATCATCGAATTCACCAGAAACTGGGTGCAGTGTTATAGGTATGTAGTCCCAATTACTCAAGAAGCTGAGGCAAATAGATCACTTAAGCCTAGGTGTTTACAACAAAATGAGAGCTGGCTTAAAAGAAAAAAAAAAGTAGTACACAATTGGTTTACTTTTCTACATGCATATTATATGTAAATTACATGTTTTTTTGAGGGTTTTCTTGGGGGTGGGTGGGAGAACCAGGCTGACCTGGAACTTACCGAGATCAACCTATCTCTGGTTTCCAAGTGCTGGAACTAAAGCACGCACTACTACTACATCCGGCTAAATAATATGGTTTTGGGTGTGGTTTTTTTTGTTTTTTTGTTTGTTTGGTTTGGTTTTTGTTTTTGTTTTGTTTTGTTTTTTTGAGACAGGGTTTCTCTGTAACCCTGGCTGTCCTAGAACTTACTCAGTACACTGGGCTGGCCTCGAACTCAGAGGTCTGACTACCTCTGCCTCCCAAGTGCTGGGATTAAAGTCGCGTACTGCCACTGGCTGGGCTAAAAAACAAAAGGACATCAAAGGATGTCTTTGAGGAATGTTTTATACCCACAAGATGAAAGAATCATCCAAAACATCAAATTGAATATAGAGTTCCAAATGGAGAAGAAAATACAAAGTGGATGTAGCAGCATGCAATGGCTTTCTTTCTGGGTGACAGGCCTGTGAGACTTCATTGTTTTATAGGGGTGCTTTTTTCTGCATAACAACTTACATATTTTTAACCTCCCAAAATTGTAATACTCTAAAAATACATATGATGAAATTTCATTATTACCTACAAGAACTCTGTGAGGACACAGAGAACTCAGAGTTTATATAGACCTCAGTGAGAACTGCCTCCAAGCACACAGCTAGTTAAAATTCAGAGCTCAAATTTAACTGGTCTTCTGATTCCTGATTCCAAGCTTCAAGCATTTTTCCATTTCAACCCCCTAGATCTGGGTGGGGAGTGGGGAAAAGCCAAGTCTGATGTAATCTGACTGAAAACAGGACAGACAGAACTAGTGGAAACACGAGTCTGGTCTCAGGAGAGACTGTGACCAAGTGGGGTGTGTGTGTGTGTGTGTGTGTGTGTGTGCGCGCGCAAAGGGAAGGAGGACCTGCAACAGCAAACTGCCCAGGACTCTTTGAGCACGGAGGAAGACCCAAGATAGACACAGCTGTCTTAGTAACTGCCCTAAAAACTAGGTGCTTTCCTCTCACTGGACCCACCACCTAGCCACAAGGCTGCTACTTGGTACATCAATCTAACAAAAAAGCTGGAGTGGGGTTTGTGACTCCGCCTCCTGGGGTGAGCTCTACAGTGACTACTCCCAGTTGGACATGTGGTATACTGTCAACTAGGACTCTGCTGCTCATAAGGAGCTGTGGAAAGAGAGGTCACTACAAGGAATGAGCCCCTCAGCAGAGGCCAGCAGAAAGTCCACACTCAGGCCCCCAGTCTGCCCGAGACCACCACAACCCTGCCTGTGTACAGCATTCAGGACCTTAGGGAGCTGCTGTGGGTATTGTACACATTTTACACTTTAGAGAGCACTCGAAACTGCTCAGGAAAAATACAAAATGGTCACCCTGAGCAAACTGAGGGCAATTTCTGCTGCTTTTTTGGAATACCCCACATCCCTTGACAGCACACTGGTCCCTGCTATGGACCCAGATAAGGGTCGCCACATTTAGCCAGTGTGGTGCTTTGAATGAGAATGGCCCCCAAGGGTTCATATATTTGAATGCGTAAGTCCCCAGGAAGTGTTTGAGGAGGATCAGAAGGGCTAGCAGGTGTGTCCTTACTGGAGGAGGTGTTTCATTAGGGGTGCACCTTGAGGCTTCAAAAGCCCTTGACAGGCTGTGTGTGTGTGCGTGCGTGTGCGTGTGTGCATGTGCGTGTGTACACACAGCCCTGGCGGCTGCCTGCACACCTGAATACAGCTCTCAACTACCTCTCCAGCACAGCACCATGACTGCCTGTGTGTAGCCATGCTCCCTACCATGACGACAAAAACTCTAAAACTGTAAGCAAGTCCCTGGTTAAATGCCTTCTTCTCTAAGAGCTGCCTTGGTCATGGAGTCTCTTCACAGCTACACCAATGACCTAGACAAGCAGCCTAGGACCTGTACTAGGAGAGAGTTCATACACATTTGGTAGCAGAAGCCCCACAGGTACAGAAGCCATTGAGCCAAACTTGGTACAAAGTAAGATAGTGTTATTTACGATTATAAATAGAAATGATTAAAAATCATGGTTCTGGAGAGATGGCTCAGATGTTAAGAGCACTGGCTGGCTATTCTTTCAGAGTACCCAGGTTCGATTTCCAGCACCCACAGGGCAGCTCACACCTATAACTCCAGTTCCAGGGGATCTGACACCCTCATCTCAATGCATATAAAATGAAATTGAATGAATTATTTTTAAAAAGAATCATGATTATGCCTAGCAGTGGTGGTGCATACCTTTAATTCAGCACTTAGGAGACAGAGACAGGTGGATTTAAGTTCAAGGCCAGCCTGGTCTACAGACTTAATTCCAGGAAAGTCAGGTATACACAGAGAAACCTGTCTCAAAAAACTAAAAAAAAGAGAGAGAATCACGACTATATCAGGAACACCGTCCATATTTGGAAAGTATTTACTTTTCAAGATTATTTTCTGAAGCACTTGGGAGGCAGAGGCAGGCGGATCTCTGTGAGTTTGAGACCAGCCTGGTCTACAAGAGCTAGTTCCAGGACAGGCTCCAAAAACCACAGAGAAACCCTGTCTCAAAAAACAAACAAACAAACAAAAAGATTATTTTCTGGTGTGCCATCTCACTCCTGTCAGTAAAGAGGCCACATGCCTCATTATCATCTTTAAACATTGAGAAAATAAAGCTCCAAGACCCTTGCCAAGGTCACAGTCTCTAGGACTAGAAATCAGGTCTGACTGCTCCTCCAGGGTTCTTCCCCACAGATGATATAAAGCAGCCCCACCTGACGCCCTGAGGGTACTCACCCCAAAAGCTTGCTGTGGTCCAGCTGATGGCTTGGGGGCATCCGACAGGCGCTGAAGACAATGATCTTCCGCCCGTATTTATCGTCACCTAAGTGTGGAGGAAGATGGAGCACAGCTGGTGGAAAATGAACCATACCAACCTGGGGCCTGTGCCAGTGATTGCAGGGGCTTGGCTGACTCATGTCCATTACTAAGGGCATGCTGGGTACAGTTACTTCAAGCGCACTGAATTGGGACACGCCTCCCCCAGATTTTAACCTTGCTTTTTAACCCAGTCATGGTGACACTTGTAAACCCACACTTTGGAGTCAGGAAGATCAGGCTTTCAAGACCTTTCAAAACAGGCTTTCAAATTTTAATAGGTTCAAGGCCAGTGTAGGCTACTTGACATAGTCTCAAAAAAATAAAAATAAAACAAAACAGTAGTAATAAAACTACTTTTAGGATAGATACAGTGTTGAGTGCCTTTAAATCTAGCACTTGAGAGGCAGAAGCGAAGACAGAAAAACAGTGAGTCTAAGCCAGCCTCGTCCACCAAGCAAGTTCCAAAATAGCAAGGTATAGTGAGACCCTTTCTTTATAAGTAAGTGAAATCACCTTGAAAGGGTAATGTCTATGGAGACAACATACATTCATCAGTAGATAAATGTATGGGGATGTAACTCAGTTGGCAGCATGCCTGCTCAGGTTAGCATACAGGGAGCCCTGGGTTTGATCCCTAGTACCACATAAACCAAAAGTGATAGTTGTTACATCTGTTACCCCAGCTCTCAGAGACACAAGCAGGAAGACCAGAAGTTCAAAGTTATCCTTAGCTACACTTAAATAAATTTGAGGCTAGGCTGAGATACATGATAATCTATGTCATGAAAAATAAAGTATATTCATGCAATAAAAGTATGACCACAAAAAGGAAGAAAGTACTGATATATGGCACAAAATATATATGAACCTTGAGAATCGGCTAAGTGAGAGCAGCCTGGAACAAAGGGCAGCTACTGTATGATTTTGTGAGAGTCTAAGACAGTGCTACTCCACTGTGGGCCACAACCCCTTGGGATCAAATGACCTTTCTACAGGAGTCACAAATCAGACATCCTGCTTACCAGATATTTATATTACAATTCATAACAACAGCAAAATCACAGTTATGAGGCAGCAATAAAAATCATTTTATGGTTGGGGTGTCACCACAACATGAGAAACTGTATTAGGACGGTTGAGAACCACTGGTCTAAGACCACAAGTCCACAGAGTTGGGAAGCAAATGAGTAGGCTTCAGACACGGGAGGCGGAGAAACGGAAACACTGATAAACTGCTGCGGGAGCTCTTCTGCTCCTTCAGCCAATAGACTTTAAGATACCAGCCCACCTGGGTGTGGTCTCTTTTGCTTTAAAAAGCAGCAGTAGCCCTGCTCTCGCTCTCTTGCTTCCTCTTCTGGCTCCCACTTCTGGCTGCTAGACTCTGTTCCTGTTCGTGCACAGAACTGTTTGTTGTCTAGGACAGTGATCTGTAAGTTTTCCCCTTAAATAAATAACCCTCTTATTAATTGTAATTCCAAACTGGTGTGGGACTGTTTTGTGACGTATGCCTTCATCTGGTGACAACGAAGAACATTTGGTTTCAGAACCCCCAGCTCTACTACCCACTGCGAGCTTGGAGTGCGCCTGGCTAGGCCCTCCCTCAGCCAGCCACGCCTGTGTGTGGAGCCAGCAGTTCTTTTGGATACAGAATTCTCACAAAGTGGTGGCTTTTCTTGCTGCGGATAGGCTGTGGTTCTCTAGCTTATCTCATTACTCACTTCAGAAGGGCTTCCAGTCCTCTCATCACGACACACTGTGCGGATATTCAGACCGGATACGGGCTTTCCTGGGTGCCTGCTGTTATCTTGTTATCCCTGTGCTCCTGCGGCTGTTGACTGATCAGGGCCCACTATGGTACACACAGTTTGTGATTTCTATTAATAACTATTTTTTGATCTAAGCATATCTTTTAGCCTTTCACACTAAAATCAGATTCATACCAGTCACGTGATTCCAACTGTATCATTAGGCCCAGCTGGGTTAGTTTTGTAGGTGGCCTGCGACACCTACTGACAGGTTATGGTTATTGCACCTAATCCAGCTAATTAAATCTATATCTTAAATATAGATCATAAGTTGCTAATTTAAAAGGGCAATATGGGGGCTGGAGAGATGGCTCAGCGGTTAAGAGCACTGACTCCTCTTCCAGAGGACCCGGGTTCGATTCCCAGCACCCACATGGCAGCTCACAACTGTCTGAAAATGCAGTTCCATGAGATCTGACACCTTCACACCAACGAACATAATAAAGTTAAATAAATAAATAAAATTTAAAAAAACAAGGGCAATATGTTAGACAACCTAACCATCCAAGGTTTCAACAGCCTCTTTACTTACAGCATGTGTGAGGTATTACAGGTATTACAAGACTTTTATGATGCCCTTTCTACATCATTAATCTTAATTCTGGGGATTAGTTTTGTCCTCAATATTTTTTCCTTAAAAAATGGTTTGACACAGCACTCGGGAGGCAGAGGCAGTCGGATCTCTGTGAGTTCGAGACCAGCCTGGTCCACAAGAGCTAGTTCCAGGACAGGCTCCAAAGCCACAGAGAAACCCTGTCTCGAAAAACCAAAAAAAAAAAAAATGGTTTGACAATAGAGCTAAGAATGAGGGGTTTTTAGAAATGGTGCAGTCGTTACAGACTGAAACCATGTTTCTCAAGAAAGAGTTTGGAAATCTGAAGAAGGACATGACTTCATTTAATGGAAGATTCAGCACTCTGGAGAAGGAAACAGCTGATTTGGCACATAAAACCCAGTCAATGACAGTGGGTGTTGAAACATTATTTGAGAGAATTCGCACTGTTGAATGTCTTAATCATACTCTGTCAAGGGGGACTGACAGATTTACTGACAGAATGTCTCTCCAGCAAGGTAATATGCATGCTATAAAGATTATGTCCAAGGATGAGACATTATCTCTACTGGACAGACTTCATACCTTGGAATCATCAATGAGGACATTAGAGCAGAACACGGGACAGGAATTCAGACATTACAAAAGGCAATGGTAAACAGATTTGAAAATATTGAGTAAATTATCAAATTTGATGACCAGGAACAAAAGGTACAAAGGCAAAATTTAACCACGTCGGTACATAAAAATCCCCGGGGTAGCTTCCGCAGAGTTCTGCCTGCCTTTCCAGTAATAACAACAGAAAAAGCATCTGGCCCCAAGTACCTTAAGGTAGTCAAAGAATATACATGGGAGCCCACACGTATGACTGATCTAAAGGAAATTAAAGAAGCAGTTGTAGCTTATGGACTACATTCATCCTTTGTTAGGGAGATGGTCAAAACCTGGGCTTTCAGTAACAAAGCAACAACTCAAGATTGGGCTCAGTTAATCTCAGCAGTCCTAGAAAGTGGACAGCAGTTATTTTGGAGGTTCTTTTTTAAAGAGGAGGCGAGAACTTTAGAGCAATAAGAAAAAGCAAATGGACTTGAGATTTCCCTAGATCAAATTCTAAGCGAAGGACCTTACTCTGATCCTCAGGATCAAGCTCTTTATGATGGCTACACATTGTCCCTATGCAGCACAGCAGCTTCAAAGGCTTGGGACAGGATTCAGGAACCAGAAAAGAGAGTTGAATCTATCTTAGGGTTAAAGAGGGCCAGAGAGAATCTTTTAGTGACTTTTTGCAAAGACTAACTAGGGCTGTACAAATAGGAGTAACTGACCCAGAAGCTTGACATATAATAATTGAATATTTGTCTTATGAGAATGCCCACATTGAGTGCAAACGGATCCTTGGACCTTTAAAGATCAGATCAGCACCCAGGGATGAATGGGTCTTGCGTTACAATGAATGTTGAGACACTTGACTATGGTAGTGAAGCGTGGGTAGAAGAAGCAATTTCCAATGGTAAGAGAGGACATCAAAATACCAAATGTTTTAATTGTAGAATGGGACATCTGAGAAGGGATTGTAGACAATGGATTCCTAGGAATAATGCCTCCTTGGGAATGGCAGAAATAGGAGGACTCAGCCTCCAGGTGTATGTAGGAGGTGTGGCAAAGGCCGACATTGGAACAATGAAGGTAGGTCAATGACAGATAGACAAGCAACCCAATATCATCAGGAAACACTGTGGGGGGCCTCTTGTAGGCCCCCATGATGAATGTGGTCCAGTCATTCCCAGTTACAATGGAGAACATGTCTTACCAAGAAAATTAAAAAATCCAATGCCTGCTGTAAAAAGCAATACTGGTCTGAATGATGGGATAAATGTGGAGGATGAGTCAAAAACTCCAGTGGGACAGAGGAAACATGTATTCTAGCAGACTTCTATAAATGATCAAAGACCAAAGCTAAGAGTTTGTATAAATGGCATTTTTATTGAAGGCTTATTAGATACAGGTGTGGATGTCAGTATCATTACTCCAGAATCTTGGCATCTAAATTGGCCTCTTCAAGAGGTAAATGTTCAGTTCCTGGGAATTGGAACTCTATCTCGGGTTGAATGCATATGGCCAGAAGGTCAGATAGGAAGACTAAGGCCATATATAGCCAATAATGCAGTGAATTTGTGGGGCCATGTCCTATTGCAGCAATGGAATACCCAGATTAACATTCCTGCCGTCCCAAAATCTTATGTTTTTAAGGAAAATATTAGAAGATATTATAGACGACGGACACCAGCCATTCGGGTTGTACAAGAACACAAAGCAATTGATAAACCTTCAGAGATACCAACAGCCCTACCTTTAAAATTGTTAACTGAGAAACCAATATGGGTTAAGAAGTGGTCTCTAGCTGAGGAAAAGTCACAGGCTTTAGAACAGCTGGTACAACAAGATGCTCGACATATAGACGAATCTACTAGCCCTTGGAATTCTCCTGTATTTGTTGTTAAAATGAAATCTGGAGGGGGCTGGAGAGATGGCTCAGCGGTTAAGAGCACTGGCTGCTCTTCCAGAGGTCCTGAGTTCAATTCCCAGCAACCACATGGTGGCTCACAGTCATCTATAATGAGATCTGGTGCCCTCTTCTGGCCTGCAGGCACACATGGAAGGAATGTTGTATACATAATAAATAAATAAATTTAAAAAAAACAAAAAAAAAGAAGAAAATGAAATCTGGAAAATGGAGAACGGTGACAGATCCAAGGGCTATCAATGTGGGAGAATTGTCTGTATTCTGTCAATCATGTTTTAAATAAACACTGATTGGCCAGGCAGGAAGTATAGGCGGGAAAACCAGACAGGAAGTAGAAATGATGTAATGAGAACAGGAGAATTCTGGGAAGGAGGAAGTTGATTCCTCCCACTCCTGTCCAGACCACCAAAGCAGCAGGATGTGATCTGCCCCGCTGAAAGAAGATACTGAGTCACATTGCTAACATAGATCAGAAAAATGGGTTAATCAAGACGTGAGAGTTAGCCAATGAGAGGCTAGAGCTAATGGGCCAATCAGCTTATAATTTATGGAGACCTATGTGTGATTTTCTTTGGGGCTAAACAGTTTTTGGGTACTGGGCGAGACAGAAACCCCAACAACAAGCAGGCCCCCGTTCATGTTACATATCAACAAGGTTATTCAACCTATGGGCCCTCTACAACCTGGAATTCCTCTGCCTTCTCTGTTACCAAAGGGATGGCCTGTCATAGTTACTGATTTAAAGTATTGTTTCTTCACTATACCATTACAAGAAAAGAATAGAGAAAAGTGTGCCTTCACAGTGCCTACTTAAAATAATTCTCAGCCTACTAAAAGATATCAATGGACCATCCTCCCACAGGGAATACTCCATAGCCCAACCCTGTGCCAATACGTTGTCAGCCAGCCATTGGAAATAATACATAAGCAATTTCCCAAGTCTATAATCTACAATAACATGGATGACATTTTTGTTATCTGATTCAAATATAGATACCTTAGAAAAGATGTTTAAAGAAGTAAAGAAAGTTTTGCCTAAATGGGGATTACAAGTTGCTCCTGAAAAGATTCTGTTAATTACCTAGGTTACATAATAGGTTTACAGAAAATTAGAACACAAACAGCACAAATTTGGAGAGACCGGTTACGAACTCTTAATGACTTTCAAAGATTATTTGGAGACATTTCCAGTCTATGACCGGCTGTTGGGATAACACCTGATATAATAATTCATTTAAACAAACCTTAGATGGTGATAAAGACTTGAATAGTCCCAGAGAATTAACAGCTGAAGCAGAAAAGGAATTGAGGATTGTTGACGAGAAATTACAGGAGGCATATGTAGATGAGGTGAATCCAAATCTTAATTGTATTCTAGTCATATTGCCTTCCAGAATTTCTCCTACAGGAATTTTAATGCAGAGGGACGATAATATCTTAGAATAGATCTTTTTACCACATAAACCAAGTAAAAAATTAAAAACTTATGTGGAAAATCTCTGAATTAATTCTAAAAGGTAAACTGAGACTTCGTCAATTAGCAGGTATACACACACACACACACACACACACACACACACACACCCGGCAGGCCTAAACCTGAAGCTCCTCTACCTCAGTTTACTGAGTGATAGAATTCGGTATTTTTGCTTGTTTGTTTTTGTCTTTGTTTTTATAAGACAGGGTCTCATTATGTAGCCCTGGCTGTCCTGGAACTCACTATGTAGACCGGCTGGACTTGAACTATAGAGATCCACCTGCCTTTGCCTCCCAAGCAGTAGGATTAAAGGTGTGTGCCACTACCTCCAGCTTTGATATTTATTATAGGTATGTGCACACCACACTAGTTCTCTGAACCCTGAAGTGCTAGTGTTTTGGGGGGGGGCAGCTGCTGGTGGCTTCCAGATAAGTTCCTGCCCTCATTTACTTCCAACTGGCTCTGTTGGGGGAAAGGAAAGCAGCAGAGCAGGGGTAGAGACACAGACATAGAACGTAGCCCAGCCACACAATCTGAAGTTCAGAAGTCCTGGGACTCCTGCCTAGTTCCACCTAAGCAGAAGGAATGCCTGGAATGCAGGTGCTGAAGTGGGAGGGCCTGGGGAGAGCATTGAAGCTTTTATTTGAAGCCTGTCTGGAAGAGTTGAGTACCTGGCCAAGGTAGAGGGTCTGAGAGCTCTGGGATGTAAGGTGTCAGTGAGAGAGTAAGGCTACAGGCCAGGAGCATGTTGTTCCACCTCTCAGCTGGCCACAGAAGAGGGGTGTAGAAACCCTTCATCCGTGCTTTATGAGTAACCCTAATAAACTCACTGGTTCACCAAAAGTTACAAAGATGTGCATTTTCTCTAGAAAAAGAAATTTGTGCCCTGGTAGCCCTGGGTGGGGGGTCAAAGAGGACTGTGACTGGCTTTAAGACTGGACTGTTAGCCGGGTGGTGGTGGCGCACGCCTTTAATCCCAGCACTCGGGAGGCAGAGGCAGGCGGATCTCTGGGAGTTCGAGGCCAGCCTAGTCTAGAAGAGCTAGTTCCAGGACAGGAACCAAAAGCTACGGAGAAACCCTATCTCGAAAATAAAAAAAAAAAAAAAAAAGACTGGACTGTTAGGTTCCTTTTTATTGTTTCATTTTTCCCAGTACTGAGGCTGGTACCCAGGCCTTGCACTAGGTTGAGAGCTCTACCACTGAATCATACCCAGTGTAAGAATGTAAGCTTCTAGGAAAGGGGGCGGATACCCAGGCAAGTCCTCGGTGCTAACCATAAGGCTGATCTAGTAACACACACTGAAAAATGTCAAGACAGCAAGGGGATCAAGGATCAGTCAGGAGTTGGAAGGCATGCATGGGATGAGTCAGAGCCCTGGGGCTCTAGGCCTTGTCCTCTGACTCCTCAGAAATGGAAGTCCCATCACCAAGTTTGCAAGCAAGCAGGGTGGCTACTACAGGAAGCATACCGGAACCCCCTCCCTACTCTCAGAAGGGATTAGAGCTGATTCTGCCCTGGACCCTTAAGAGAGAAACAGAGCTGGCAGCTGGGTGCTGGGGAGAGGGTGGAGTAGGAGAAGCCTGCATTCCCCAGATACCAATCAGGCTCTTTCAAGGTAGCATGGGTGTTAACCAGCAACAGGAGAGCTTCTCCAGCAGGTTTTCCGGGTGCTGCTGCCCACAACCTGCAGGACAAGAACTTCTTTTTTTTTTTTTTTTTTTTTTTTTGGTTTTTCGAGACAGGGTTTCTCTGTGGCTTTAGAGCCTGTCCTGGAACTAGCTCTGTAGACCAGGCTGGTCTCGAACTCACAGAGATCCGCCTGCCTCTGCCTCCCGAGTGCTGGGATTAAAGGCGTGCGCCACCATCGCCCGGCTAGGACAAGAACTTCTAAGGTGGAGGTCGGGACTGAGAAAGTTATGGTATATGAAGACTGTTTATATTTGTTAAATATTTTTATTTATTTATTTATTTATTATGTATACAATATTCTGTCTGTGTGTATGCCTGCAGGCCAGAAGAGGGCACAAGATCCCATTACAGATGGTTGTGAGCCACCATGTGGTTGCTGGGAATTGAACTCAGGACCTCTGGAAGAGCAGGCAATGCTCTTAACCTCTGAGCCATCTCTCCAGCCCTTGTTAAATATTTTTTTCAAAGATTTATTTATTATGTCTACAACATTCTGCCTCCATGTATGCCCGCACACCAGAAGAGGGCACCAGATCTCATTATAGATGGCTGTGAGCCACCATGTGGTTTCTGGGAACTGAACTCAGCACTTCTGGAAGAGCAGCCAGTGCTCCTAACCTCTGAACCATTTCTCCAGCCCCTTGTTAAATATTTCTATTGCCAGGCATTTTGCAAGCCAGTTGACATTATGTTGGAAGCCTGAAACCAGCTATTGTATAAACTGAAAAGGTTACAAATAATGGTCTCTTGGCCTTCTATAGAGTCTACTGTTCCAGCACAACACTGGAAAGACCCCACAAGGACCAAGTCAAATTTGACTGAGGTCCATGGCAGCTACTGAAGGGAGGGACAAACATAGGCTGTCGAGGAATTGGGAGTATCCCTTACACACAGGTCCTTTCTCTGAACTCTAGTTCAGACATCACCACTGGCTCTTCAAACAAGACTTGTCTAAGCCGGGCGGTGGTGGCGCACGCCTTTAATCCCAGCACTTGGGAGGCAGAGGCAGGCGGATCTCTGTGAGTTCGAGACCAGCCTGGTCTACAGAGCTAGTTCCAGGACAGGCTCCAAAACTACAGAGAAACCCTGTCTCGAAAAACCAAAAAAAAAAAAAAAAAAAAAGACTTGTCTATACCGGGAGCTTCCCGAGGCACAGCCCCTAGAGCTCCCCTCTCCAGACTTTTGGGTCTCCACCTCATCATGTCTCTCAGACACTCTGCTATTTCCTGCTTCCAAAGCCAACACCAGCTCCCAGATTCCTAGATGGAGCTGCAATTAAGCTGGTCCCACCTGCCTCCACCAAGAGTCCTTTCTGATTCATAGAGCCAGAGGCCACAGCCAGGGGGGCCAAGCACAGACAATCAGAACTGACACCTACCTGGCTGGGCCCCCTCAGGCTCGCCACATTCTGGAGAAACAAACAAAAAAATGCTGCAAGGTGGTGTTTTGTTGCAAGACAAGGGGACACCCACAGAAGTGGGGGGAACAACCTCACCTGCTGTCTTCTGACTGACTACCATGTCAGGAGGCTGTCAGGGCAGACATTAGACACCCTGACACCTTACTCAGATTCCCAGGCTCAGACCTAAGCCAGGAAGAAACTGTCTTGCTTCTGCAGGGTTGAGAGAGATCGTTCAAGGGCTCCAACCCAGACCAAAGTAAGCATCAGAAACTCAGGCACCATGGGAATGCCTTCGACATTGTGGCCTCTTCTGACCCTGACAAGAGCCAGCTCACTGAGGCTCACTAGTTCCCTGCTCCAGTCTCTTCTGGGGCTTGCCTTATGACACAGGGAGCTTCCTGAAGCAGAGAACCAAAGGGTTCCTGCACCCATTCTCAGCAGGGCAGCACACCCACTAGAAACTTGACGTTCCAGGGGGCTGGAGAGATGGCTCAGAGGTTAAGAGCACTGCCTGCTCTTCCAAAGGTCCTGAGTTCAATTCCCAGCAACCACATGGTGGCTCACAACCATCTGTAATGAGGTCTGGTGCCCTCTTCTGGCCTTCAGGCATACACACAGACAGAATGTTGTATACATAATAAATAAATAAATATTTAAAAAAAAAAAAAAGAAACTTGACGTTCCAGGGAGTCACGTGGCACTGTGCATCTTGAAAAGGCTCTGCCCATTCCAAACCCCCAAAAGGGGGAGACATTATCCACATCTCCAGTGACTGATGGAAAAGCAGGTATCAGGGATCAGGGCGAGTGAAGGGAAGACAGGACAGGAAGAAAGCTCTAGCTCCCAGGATGCTAACATACGAGAATCACTGTACTCCTCTCAACAACAGTGTGAGAAAGGAGGTCAGAGAGCAAAACTGGATCAAACTCAACTTTCTAACTTCAAAGCTCTTAGGCCACAATGCCTCCCACATTTCGGCTGTAGTGGGAGACCATGGGACCATACGTCAGGAAGCAGTGGTACATACCAATCAAAACCAGTCCATGCTCATAAAGGAAGATCCATAAGCCCAAGAGCAGGCCAGAGGCTAGGCACAAAATGTACCCTTTCTTGGTAGCAAAAGAGGCTGGCTTCTCTAAGCCAGGAGCATGGAATATCAGGGAAAAAGTACCTTACTGAGCATGCTTACCTGCTACTTCCACAATCTGGTGCCGGGCAATGTCATAGTAAGGGTCATCCCACTTCAGGTGTGTGACAGGTTCTGGAGAGCTGCTTTTAGAGTCATCTGAGGAATATGGCAAAGGCAGAGTCACTTTCTCCATGACTCATTCTCTCTAGCCTGCCCCCAGGGAACTTACAGTCCTAGCCATACTCTAGGGCTGGTCTCCTTGGCCCAACCTTACCCCCTGAAGACCCCTCCAGCAGGAAGGAGCCTCCTCTCCAGGGTGTCTACAATTGTCTGAGACATTGTGCCACTCACCTGACTTGGGAAAGTCTGGCATTTCATCAGAAGGCCAGTTCTTCTCATCAATGGAGGCTAGCTTCAACTGGTTCAGAGCTGGGCTGGTATCATCCAAGGTCAGATCATCTTGCAGCTCTGAGAGAGGATCCATGGCTGTGTCTGTTCCCTGCAGAAGAACCAGAGGAGAAACCTGGATGTGGAGGGGAGGAAGAGTGGTGGGTCAGATTCTGTAATTCTTTCAGTGAACCCTTCTGTCCTCTTCTTTTCTCTTCTGGCACCCTTGTCCCTATTCCTCAACAGTCCTAATCCTGCCAAGAGTTCCACAGAGCATGTTGCCAGAAAAGGCAGCTGGAGTAGCGGATGGCACAGCCCAGCACCTCCCTTC
Source organism: Microtus pennsylvanicus (assembly GCF_037038515.1). Taxonomy (NCBI): domain Eukaryota; kingdom Metazoa; phylum Chordata; class Mammalia; order Rodentia; family Cricetidae; genus Microtus; species Microtus pennsylvanicus. The sequence continues at coordinate 68,855,261 of NC_134580.1, read as the reverse complement.
AGGTCCTCAGCCAGATCCCACACTGCCTGTCACCCGACTGACCAAGTAACGCAGCCCCAGCTGCCAAAGGGCATATCCTCACATTCCCCAACAGTTACAGGAATAGATGCTACAAGAATCTGAGGAATCCAAGAGTCTCCAAATGCCATGAAAAAGGCCAGCTGGGGCCCTGGCTATCCCACTTCTTTCTCCGGTCGAAGATGATAGGGTCCCAGGAGAAAGGGTCATGGCTGAGGTGTGCAGTTTGGTTTACCTAGGACAAGGAATGGAATCTATCTGCCAATCCCAGCAGACCTCTTGTAGGTCCCCAATGCTCTTGGCCCTCTCTAAACCTGTAGGGGTTCCAGACCGTGGTTTCCCTGTGGCAAAGTCAACAGACTGTCTTAAGGATGTTAGGGCACAGAGGGAAAAGAGGTTGCCCGCAATATCTAGAGCATGGAGATCAGAAGAGCTGAGGGAAGAGTTGGCACTAAAACCAGATCTAGGACCCAGCCAAAGGAGGTGGCACCTCCCTTGAGCTCACCAGATGGGTGAGGAATGAGGCTTCATCCAACCTAGTTGCCCAACACCAAAGAAGAAACTGCATTCCCAAGGCCAGGAGAAAATGACATATAAGGTCAGAGAATCAGTAGGACAGGTGAGAGGAGAGAAAGGGCCTGGGGGTAGGAAGAAGAGAAGAGCTGCCATGTGAGATGCACACTGTGAGCACAAGGATCATAACAACCACCCCTCTCCACATATTACAGCCTAGGGCTCTAAATGGTGAACAGCTCCCAGGGCCTAAGCAACAACTTCCTTGTTACCATGGCAATATACTGAGTCAGTAGGAAAACTGTTTCAGGTTTTCAAAGCCAAAGACCTTGCTTCTTCCTTGCTCTTTTTCTCCCATCCCTTGGGGATTCACTCATCCAGCTGGACACCAAAATACAGGTTCCTCACTAAGAACACAGAGGGCAAACCTTTCACATTCAGGAACGCATTTCTCTTGGTGAGTAACTTTGCCTTTGCCCAAAGACCGGATCCTCACTCCCCCTTCAACCCTCGGCCCTCCAACCGGGCACTCTCCAGTATTGAGGAATTTGCCTCTGGCCTACTGACTCTCCCAGATTCAACCAGGAGGCTACAGGGCTGCTTCTCACAGGACCATTGCTTAGTGGCTCTCAACCTGTGGGTTGAAATCCCTTTGGTGACCAAATGACCCTTTCACAGGGGTCACCTATGACCATTGGGAAACATGGATATTTATATTATGATTCATAACAGTAACAAAATTACAGTTATGAAAATAATTTTATGGATGGGGTCACCGCAACATGAGGGATCAGGAAGGGTGAGAAGCACTGGCTCATTAAAGTGAATCGACTCCAGTTGGAAACAATACCCTCCTGCTAGAGTGGCTCCCCGCTCATCACTGCCCAGGCGCCAGGAACTTCTTGGCACCCCCGACCTCACAGCTATGCAAGAGAAATCATTTTGTACACAATAATATCTGGTGTGACAGAAAAAGCATGGAATCGAATATATGAAAAACCAGGTGACAGTCCTGCCCAAGCCAAGGGCTGCAGAGATCCTGGGCCAGCGCCTTCCCTGTCGGGATCTTAAATTTCCTCATCTATGAAGCAAAGGCTCCTCCCAGATCTAACTCCCCAGTGCTCAGAAGCACTTGCTGGAAGTAAACAGGATTAAAAGTAGCGGTTAGAGTTGAGCTGTGTGTGAGGGAGAACAGCTGAATGAGACTCCCATCTCTTTCCCAGGAGCCTCTTTCTCTCCTGAGCTCCTTCAACTCCCACATAACCTCCTTTACCAGCAAAACTAATCACAGTGTGCCCAGCTCCCTGACCTCTCTCGGCCCCTTCTATTGCCTTCTCTGAGTCCAGATGTTTATCTGCTGTCCAGTGGGAGATGAATTTCCCGCGAAGGGAAATTCTAACACAAAACGACAGAAATGAAATAATACCAGCCACTTGCAAGCCCTATTAAGCTCTGCAGAAACACTTCTCTCTCTAAGATGAATCTTGCGTTTTTGGCACGTAAACCTTTACCTTTAGAGAGTGTTCACGCGTCACTTTAGAAAAAGACTTGACTTTGGCAAAATCATAAATCTCTCAAAAATTCTGATATCTGTGAACTTCTCAAAAAAAAGAGAACAGATCCATGAAATCTTGCATGCAATTTTAAAGGCTTCACAAGCCTCTGAACTACTGTCTAAGAGCCTATTTCGAAGGCTAAGGCCACAGCTCAGTAATAGAGCCCTTTGCCTGCACACGCAGAGCCCTTGATTCCCTCTCCAGCACAGGAAAACAAAGCAGCTTATTCAGAATAATGCCTGGCACGTGGTAGACATCCTGTCATTAGCTGAATGACTGAATGATTTTCCTAAGAGAAGAAAGGAACCAACACTTGTGAAAGACCAACATAGTACCCGAGCTGGAACCAGTTCACCTCACAACCGCACTACTAGGTCAGCGTATGCTAGTAAAGCCATTTACGGTTCGAGCAAAATGGGGGCTGGGGGATGAGCACGTTGCTAAAGGTTATAGAGCCCAGAGGGAGGATTTCAATCCACAAGTACGTTTGAGGTGGCCTCTTGGTGAAAGTCAGCCCCTCAACAACACTCCTATGTGTCTGTCACAAATTCATAGGGTTCAAAGAGGAGCCACGAAGGGGCAGCCAGAACTTGAATACCAGGGCGGAACAGAGATAGCAACTTGAAGTCATAATGTTTGCTGGTGTTGGAATCGGATTGTTGTGACTCAGTTAAAACATAAATCCTATACGACAGTAACTCCCAACTATAATCTCGTTTGCATAGTCAAAAACCTACACTGAATGTATTTCATTTCACAAGAAAATGAGAAGAAAGCATGGCCTATCAAGTGGCAAAGTCGACCACTTCCCTCTAATTTCTCGATCTCAGAGCTTTGCCGGATCCTGTCAGGGAGACTTCTCCCACCCACGGGTTTATTCTGTACTGGCCTATGCCTTGGAGAGGGAAGGAAGAAGTCAGAGAAAGTGGCTGTCTTCTCATTGCAGACACAGAAGTGGGGCAAAATCCCGGCAGTGGAGAGACCAAGGCCCTCGGGCTCAGTTCCACCTCGGCGTCACTGCCTCCAAATCTCCCCTTTAGGACCTAAGCCCTTCAGACGACCAGCGCAGCTCTTCCCCTTCCCCCACCGCGCCCAGCGAGACCCCGCGCTCTGCAGCTCACCGCGCTCAGGCAAGGCTCCCTCTGCCACGCCTGTCAAAGCTCGGCAAACATCCGGCTCCGAGGAGGAACGGGAACCGCCCCCTCCGGGGCCCCCGCGCCCCAGCTACTTCCGCCACATCTTCCTACTTCCGGTTTTCTTCCTGGTCCAAACATGGCTTTCCAGGTGTCCCGCCCACTTCCGAGAGTCACCTGCCAAAATGCCCGTCTAAGAGGTTAGACAGTAGAACTTTCCGACTCCTCGCTCCCTAAGGAGGGCGGGTTGACATATTGGTTCCGCTTTTCCAGATACTGAAAATTAGCGGGCCCCAGAAATTCTAGTTTCGTATCGTTCTCGGACAGAATTTTGTCTAACTAGTACTTCCAAACTATCAGTCCTGTGCTTCACTGATGCTTAACCATCGAGATTCTTTCTTTCCTTTTTTTGGTTCTGAATTTTCTTGAGCTTGAATTTGGAAGGACTGTTTCCGAGAGGAGCCTGGACAAAAATGCTCACTTCCGGCGAAGGGGTGTTGGCGGGAGCTCTCTGATCCAGGACGGAGGCGAAGAAGATGCTCTTGGGAAAGACTCTGCCACTCCGTGAGTGACCTGCGATGTCTGCGACCCTCAGTCCTGGATTAGATGGCCCCTGCGTTTCCTAGTCAACGCCTTTCCCCCACATTCCTTTTTCTCTCGAGCCTGGGATCCTGCTCCAGTCTGGGGCTTAACACCCTGTCAGGAGCTGGGGTAGAGCCTTGCTTATCCCTCGGACTCCTGAGGCATAGCTGACCTTGCACTTTCCTCCTGCGTCTTTTCCCAACCCCACGCCCTCGTGGGCCGCTCCTTTCACTGCCTTCCCATCTCCCTGCAGCCCCCGAGCCGCGCCTGGGCCAGGACTCAGGATGGAGCCCATCTGGAGAAGGCTTTGCTCAGGGCCTCAAAGACTTGCCACCTGGCACGAGACGTGCCATACTTGCTCTCAGGAGCCTCCCCCAGGGCTTGGCCTTGGGCCCCTCCCGCGCCAGGAAACACCACTTAGGGGTCTGGTGTGTCGGAGAGCCCCTGCAGCTCGGACTGTATTGGGGACCTCTGGAAGTGGACTCTGGCTTGGAAGAGAAGGGCGAGGGAGTGAAGCCACCGCACGAAGAGGTATTGAAGAATAGGACGTCGTCTCCGGTCTGAAAGTTTGGGGGAGGGTCAGACACATCCGAACAGCTCTTCCAGTTCGTTAGAAGCATGATATTTAAAGCCTGGGAAGTCGTTTTTGTCCCTTCACTGCCTTACTTTACCTAAGCTGCAGTAACTAAAGAATGGAAATGCAAAAGGTTGTGAGCCGAATTCCTAGGGTGTCCACAATGACAAAGGTCAGAAGCTAAAGTTACCAGGATCAGATTTGAGCTTCGTCAACTAGTTAGCGAAGTGACATGCCTCATGTTACTAGCCTGTAAAAGAAAGCAGCAGCTGTTACAAACGTGATTTGGAAAACTGGAGGAAATGATGCAAGTAAAGGGTGGATAGTAAGGATTGTTTAAAACGATTGTTGCTTTTCGCTGAGCGTGGTGGCGCACGTTGTTAATCCCCTCACGCCTTGCTCTCTGCCCCCAAAAGGATTACAAAAGAGCTTTCATTATCTTATTCCAGGAACTGTCACTAGGCTGGTGGGGAGCCATATGTACCTGGAAGCAGAGTTCAGCTTGGGTCAGGTAAGTTATACAAATGTGCGTACACACTAAACTTGGGCTAGAACCTGAAGCCAATTCTAGTTGTCTCCCAGGGGTCCTTTCCTGTGTGTCCTTCCAAAGACTTGGGGAAGAGGACCTGTTGAGCCAGCTCTTGCTCTGTTTTGCAGCTTGGTGCAACAAGCTGGCCTGCAGAGTGATGGAAACGTGTCCTTGGTCTGGATCAATGGGAAGCTTCACCTGCAGGTGTACCAGATTGTGTTCCCAGGCTCTGAGTTGCTGCTTTGCCCACAGTCTCCCTCCAAGAACCTAAGTGTCATGCACCCCAGGCTAGAGGAAGAAGCAACTGCAGTGGTGGTGGCAGAAGAGGAGTCTGCTAGACAAGAAGAAGTGGCCTTCCCCCAACAAGATGCAGCAGAGTCTTGGGCAGGTGTGTGCTCAGTACACCCCTCTTCAAGGTCATGTTGGTCAAGGTCCTTTGGGCTGCAGGGGACCCTGTCTCAAAACAGACGCCAAGGGCTGGACACAGCTAAGTTAGGAAAGTCCTTATGTACAATCATGAGAGCGAAACTTGGGGTCCCAGCATCTGTGGAAAAGCTGATTGTGGGGCCTGGAGAACTGGCTCAGCGGGTAAGAGTGCCGGCCACTGTGGCTACTCTGCCCAGAACCCACCTGGCAGTTCACAACTTCCTGTAACTCCAGTTCCAGGGGATGTGGCATCCTCACACTGACTCACATGCAGGCAGAACCCCAATGTGCATATTTTAAAAAGCACACATGTCTGTAAAACTAAATGTTAGGTGAGAAGGGACCAACAGCTGACACAGGTATTCCCTGGGGCTCTGGGCTGAGCACCAGCTTAGGAGGCACCTGACATAGGTCTGCAGGTTTCCACACATACACAAAGCCATGTTTAAATGCCCACTTCCAGTCTGTCACAAAACTGTTTGTGATAGGAAAGAGTGTGTGTCTCAGCCTAGTAAAGGACAACAGTAAAATCACAGTGGCCTTGAAGTGTGGCTCTGTGGTAGAATGCTTGTGCCATGTGAGAGGCACTGTGCTCAATCTCTAGGTCTCCCAAAAGAGAAAGAGAAAAGGGAAAAGGAAAGAAAACCTGGTAAAAGGATGTGGCCAAGGGCTAAGGATATAGGTCCATGATAGTGCACTTGCCCCTCATGATCAAGGAATCAAGTTCAGCCCCCAGTAAGAAGAAAAAAAGCTCTGATTTTAAATAGGCCTAGGATGCGACTCAGTGGCAGAGTCCTACATACATGGAGCCCTGGGGGCAGCATGATATTAGAAAGTAGAACGTAGGGTTGTGTGAGGGCCTTGAGGGCATAATGGTTTTGGTTTTGTCTTTTACATGTATTTGCGTGTGTGAGAGCATGCAGAGTTGCCACAGTGCCTAGCTATTCAGGTCAGGGGACAGCTTTCTTTCTTTTTTTTTTGGGGGGGGGGGGGTTCAAGACAAGGTTTCTCTGTGGCTTTGGAGCCTGTCCTCGAACTAGCTCTTAGAGACCAAGCTGGCCTCGAACTCACAGAGATCTGCCTGCCTCTTCTCCCAAGTGCTGGAATTAAAGGCATGCACCACCAGTGCTCGGTTAAGAGGACAACTTTCAGGCTTTGGGTTCTCTCTTTCCACCAGTGAAGGACTTGAGGGTCAAACTCAGGTCACAGCAGTAGGCAGTAAGCAATAGCCACTGAGGTAGCTCACTGACCTAGGAGTTTGTGGACAGTCGACATAGTTTGGGGCTGTAAACTGTCATTTTATGCTTTCAGTTGGAACATGGTAATTCTTCCTTGCAATGTACAGATTTTTGTGTATTCTTTAGAGTTTCTTGGAGCTGGGCAGTATGTGCACTACTTTAATCCCAGCACTCTGGAGGCAGACAGGCAGATAGAGTTCGAGACCAACCTGGTCTACCAAGCGAGTCCCAGGACAGTCAGGGCTACACAGAGAAACCCTGTATTGGGGGGCAGGGAGGGGAGAGAAGGATACCACATCAGCAAAAAAATGGTGGCACACACCTTTAATCCCAGCTCTTAGGAGGCAAAGGCAGGTGGAGCTCAGTGAGTTCGAGACCAGCCTGGTCTACAAAACCAAGTCCAGGACAGACAGACAGGGTTGTTACACAGAGAAACCCTGTCTTGAAAAACTTGAAAATAAATAAATAAATGAATAAATAAATTAAATAATTTGTGGGTAACTTACACTACAAAGAATATTTCAAAGACTAGTCATGGGATTGGGAAAATATTTGCTAACTCTTTATCTAATAAAGAGCTAATACCTAGAATATATAAAAACTCAAAACTGAATGGTAGCGCCTGGAAAGATTCTTCAGCAGTTAAGAGCACTGGCTGCTCTTCCAGAGGACCCAGGTTCAATACCCAGTACCCACATGGCAGCTCACAATGGTCTGTAACTCCAGTTCCAGGGGACCTGACACCCTCAGTCTCAAAAATAGCCCTCCACAAAGAAAGAAAGGAAGGAAGTTTCCTGGAATGATGTGGTTTTATTGATGAAGTTAGGAAACTATACAAAGCTTCTCATTTATTTGTTTCTTGGCATTGTTATACATTTAAAAACTAAAATTTCTCATGGCTATTTTGTTTTTTGGGGGGTGGTTGAGACAGGGTTTCTCTGTGTAGCCCTGGCTGTCCTGGAACTCACTCTGTAGACCAGACTGACTGACCTCGAACTCACAAAGATCCGTCTGCCTCTGCCTCCTGAGTGCTGGGATTAAAGGTGTGTGCCACCACTGCCTAGTCATTGTTAGGACATTTTTATTTCTTTTTTTTTCTTTCCCATATTTTCTTTTTTTTTAATTTATTTATTTATTAAAGATTTCTGCCTCCTCCCCGCCACTGCCTCCCACTTCCCTCCCCCTCCCCCGATCAAGTCCCCCTCCCTCCTCAGCCCGAAGAGCAATCAGGGTTCCCTGACCTGTGGGAAGTCCAAGGACCACCCACCTCCATCCAGGTCTAGTAAGGTGAGCATCCAAACTGCCTAGGCTCCCTCAAAGCCAGTACGTGCAGTAGGATCAAAAACCCATTGCCATTGTTCTTGAGTTCTCAGTAGTCCTCATTGTTCACTATGTTCAGTGAGTCCGGTTTTATCCCATGTTTTTTCAGACCCAGGCCAGCTGGCCTTGGTGAGTTCCCGATAGAACATCCCCATTGTCTCAGTGTGTGGGTGCACCCCTGGCTGTCCTGAGTTCCTTGCTCGTGCTCTCTCTCCTTCTGCTCCTGATTTGGACCTTGAGATTTCAGTCCGGTGCTCCAATGTGGGTCTCTGTCTCTGTCTCCTTTTATCGCCTGATGAAGGTTAATATTCAGGAGGATGCCTATATGTTTTTCTTTGGGTTCACCTTCTTATTTAGCTTTTCTAGGATCGAGAATTATAGGCTCAATGTCCTTTATTTATGGCTAGAAACCAAATATGAGTGAGTACATCCCATGTTCCTCTTTCTGGGTCTGGCTTACCTCACTCAGAATAGTGTTTTCTATTTCCATCCATTTGTATGCAAAATTCAAGAAGTCCTTGTTTTTTACTGCTGAGTAGTACTCTAATATGTATATATTCCATACTTTCTTCATCCATTCTTCCATTGAAGGACATCTAGGTTGTTTCCAGGTTCTGGCTATTACAAACAATGCTGCTATGAACATAGTTGAGCATATACTTTTGTTGTATGATAGGGCCTCTCTTGGGTATATTCCTAAGAGTGGTATTGCTGGGTCCAGGGTAGGTTAATCCCGAATTTCCTGAGAAACCGCCACACTGCTTTCCAGAGTGGTTGTACAAGTTTGCATTCCCACCAGCAATGGATGAGTGTACCCCTTTCTCCACAACCTCTCCAGAAAAGGCTATCATTGGTGCTTTTTATTTTAGCCATTCTGACAGGTGTAAGATGGTATCTTAAAGTTGTCTTGATTTGCATTTCCCTGATCGCTAAGGAAGTTGAGCATGACCTTAAATGTCTTTTGGCCATTTGAAGTTCTTCTGTTGAGAATTCTCTGTTCAGCTCAGTGCCCCATTTTATAATTGGGTTAATTAGCCTTTTACGGTTTAGTTTCTTGAGTTCTTTATATATTTTGGAGATCAGACCTTTGTCAGTTGCGGGGTTCGTGAAGATCTCCCAGTCAGTGGGTTGCCTTTTTGTCTTAGTGACAGTGTCCTTTGCTTTACAGAAGCTTCTCAGCCTCAGGAGGTCCCATTTATTCAATGATGCCTTTAGTGTCTGTGCTGCTGGGGTTATACGTAGGAAGTGGTCTCCTGTGCCCATGTGCTGTAGAGTACTTCCCACTTCCTCTTCAATCAGGTTCAGTGTGTTCAGACTGATATTGAGGTCTTTAATCCATTTGGACTTGAGTTTTGTGCATGGTGATAGATGTGGATCTATTTTCATTCTTCTACAGGTTGACATCCAGTTTTGCCAGCACAATTTGTTGAAGATGCTCTCTTTTTTCCATTGTATACTTTTAGCTCCTTTATCAAAAATCAGGTGTTCATAGGTTTGTGGATTAAAGTCAGGGTCTTTTATTCGATTCCATTGGTCGACTTCTCTGTTTTTATGCCATTACCAAGCTGTTTTCAATATTGTAGCTCTGTAATAGAGTTTGAAGGCAGGAATGGTAATGCCTCCAGACGATTCTTTATTGTATAAGATTGTTTTGGCTATCCTGGGTTTTTTGTTGATTAAAGTTGATTATTTTCTTCTCCAGATCTGTGAAGAATTTTGATGGGATTTTGATGGGGATTGCATTGAATAGGACATTTTTATTTCATGGGTTCTTTGTGCATGGGTATTTTGCCTAAGTCTGTGTAGCACATTGTATCATGCTTGAGGAGTCCAGAAGAGGGTGCTGGATCCCATAGGAACTAGACTTACAGGTGGTTGTTAGCCACCTTGCGGGTGATGAGAGTGGAATCCTAGTCCCCTGGAAAAGCAGTGTTCTTCACTGCTCAGTCATCCCTCCAACCTCACCTTGCTTCCTCCTGTTTCCTAGTACTGGTCTCCTTCATCTTCCCAAACAGTATCCTTCTACTCTTGTGTTGTATCCCAGAGCTGGGGCAGGGTTTTCGTTTTACATATGAACTCAGGCCGGGAGATGTGAGGGTCCAATCCCAGGTCGTGTCTCCAGTGGAGAAGAAAAGGCCCTTACTCTGGAGTGGCCTTTCTCTAGAGATTAACCAGATGGGCTTCCCTAGAAGTGTTTGAGACTGGACAGGAAAGAGAAAGAGTAGTTCCTGGTCCAGGGAAGATACATGTGTAGGTTTTTCCACCGAAGACTAGGTGCTGGCCCAGCAAAAGAAAACGTGGAGTATGTAATTCCCCAGTAATAAATACTATTCGCTACCAAGCTTGGCTGACCCTTGAACCCCATCCTTTTCCTCAGATCCTGGTCATGAGTCACTCCATAGTGTCCAAGGAGAAAACATGGTAAGTTCTGAACCCGTGGCCCAAATCCGAGATCAGCCTCTCAAGGATAGCCAGCCCCTTGGCCTGTTGCTTCAAGATGACAGCATGGATAAAGATGGCCTGCCACAGACACCACCTGAACCTCAGGGCATCTCAGCTGCCCAGAAGAGCCCAGAGAGCAAGGACACCAGTTTATTAACTCCCAGAGGGACCCAGGTGCAAACCTTCCCAGCCGAGAAGTTCCATGTCCTCAGCAGTGGATGCCTGTTCACAGTGCAGATCTCAGAGCCCAGAACCCAGCTCCCTAGCTTCCCTGTACTGCAGTGTAGCCCTCCTGACCCGGTAGGAGACTCCTCAAAGCAGGGGCGACGATACCGGTGTGGGGAGTGTGGGAAGGCATTCCTGCAGCTGTGCCACCTCAGGAAACATGCATTTGTGCACACGGACCACAAGCCCTTCCTGTGCGCCGAGTGTGGCAAGAGTTACAGCTCCGGGGAAAGCTTCAAAGCCCACATGCTGGGCCATCGAGGGGTGAGGCCCTTCCCTTGCTCACAGTGTGACAAGGCTTATGGTACCCGCAGGGACCTCAGAGAGCATCAGCTGGTCCATTCAGGTGCCCGACCCTTCGTTTGTGAGCTGTGTGGCAAAGCCTTTGCTCGCCGGCCTTCCCTGCGGCTACACCAGAAGACCCACCAGATGCCAGATGCCCCTTCCCCGTGCCCATGCCCAGTGTGTGGGCAGCTCTTGGCCACCCAGGGTTCACTGCGGAACCACATGAGGCTCCACACTGGGGAAAAACCCTTCCTGTGCCCACACTGTGGCCGAGCATTCCGCCAGCGGGGCAACCTCCGAGGACACTTGAGGCTGCACACAGGGGAGCGTCCTTACCGATGCCCACACTGTGCCAGTACTTTCCCCCAGCTTCCCGAGCTGCGGCGCCATCTCATCTCCCACACTGGTGAGGCCTACCTGTGCCCAGTGTGTGGGAAGGCCCTCCGAGACCCACATACACTGCGTGCTCATGAGCGCCTCCACTCAGGCGAGAGGCCCTTTCAGTGCCCCCAATGTGACCGAGCTTACACACTGGCCACCAAGCTCCGCCGTCACCTCAAGTCTCACATGACAGATAAGCCCTACCAATGCCCTATCTGTGGCATGGGCTATGCCCTCCCTCAAAGCCTCAAGCGGCACCAGCTCAGTCACCAGCATGGGGTTTCCTCCAGCCCTTTTCTGCCTCCCGCTGCCTCTGAGTCCACCGCGGTGCTCCTAAAAGGTGAGCCAGAGCAGCTGGACGTGTGCAGCCAACAGGAAGTGCCCCCAAGTGGGGGTGTTGTGGAGGTCAGCATCCCTGAGAACCAGCAAAAGTGCTCTGTAGTACCCGAGGGGCCAGCCTCGTGCTGACCCACGAGGATATGGGCTTTAGTGGCTGGGCCGACGTGGTGGTGGAGGTAGAGGCAGGCACCTGACACCTTCCTCGTGTCCACCCCCACCCCTACAAGAGCTCTCCATAAATACTGTTGTAGCAGATTGTGTCTGTATGTCATTCTCTTTGGGTCTCCTCTAGATGCAGGAACCAAGTTGACTGGCTCTTAGGGTTGGGAAAGCTCAGCTATCAAACCACATGTCACACGTCCTCTGGAGTTCAGGTTTTAGTTAGTTTTGACTGCTTTTCACGGCATCTAAAAGAGGGGTTCCCAAGCTGTGGGTCATGACCCCTTTCACATACTTAGACCTAATAAGACTATTGTAAATCACATACTTAAAATTCATAGATGTAGCAAATTTACAGTTATGATGAAATAGCAATAAAAAGGATTTTATGGTTAGGGGTCACCACAGCTCTAAAAGGTTGAAATGTGGGCACTGGAGAGATGGCTCAGAGGTTAAGAGCACCTGCTCCTCTTCCAGAGGTCCTGAGTTCAGTTCCCAGCAACCACATGGTGGCTCACAACCATCTGTAATGAGATCTGGTGCCCTCTTCCAGTGTGCAGGCATACATGGAGGCAGAACATTATATATATAAAGTGTGGGTAGGAAGGCTGAGAGCCACCGGTCTAAGGGCTGTGAAAGCTGAAGGCAATAAACAGTGTGGGTCATGGGTTGGGTGGATTTGTGCACTTCCATAGGCTTGGCCTGCCCACAGGGAAAGGATGAGGCATGACATGGATGTGAGATGTTGGGGAGGGAACAAACGGGTGGGCCTGGTGCACACTGCAGATTTCACTACTCAAGAAGGCAGAAAGATTGCTGCAAGTTTGAGGCTGTCGTGGACTGCATAAAGGGCCTCCCTATTGATTGTTAGTATGATGGTGGAATATAGTCTGGTAGGCTGAATCATCTCAGCTAGTCACCTCTAAATTGTTCTGAACAGTTTGTAATCCAAAGCCAATCTTTAGGTGATGTTTTTCAGCTTAGTGGTGTTATCAGGGTCTTGGAGGAATTTCATTGTGGGGCCCCCTCCTTATGGGGACTTCAAAGGTCACTATTAGGCATGCTCATGGTTCACTGCAAAAAACTAATGGAGACTAAAACCTGAAATCATGTACAGGAAAGTAAATGAAACGTTTTTCTTTTCTTTTTTTTTAAATTTTTTTTATTGATATTTATTGAGCTCTACTTTTTTCTCTGCTCCCCTCCCTGTCCCTCCTCTCCCCTTCAATCCTCTCCCAAGGTCCCCATGCTCCCAATTTACTCAGGAGGTCCTGCCTTTTTCTACTTCCCATGTAGAATAGATACATGTAAGTCTCTCTTAGGGATCTTATTGTTGTCTAGGTTCTCTGGGACTGTGATTTGTGGGCTGGTTTTCTTTATGTTTAAAAACCACTTATGAGTGAGTACTTGTGATAACTGTCTTTCTGTGTCTGGGTTACCTCATCAAACTGATATTTTCTAGCTCCATCTATTTTCCTGCAAAATTCAAGCTGTCATTTTTTTTTCTACTGTGTAGTACTCAATTGTATAAATGTACCACATTTTCCTTATCCATTCTTCAGTCGAAGGGCGTTTAGGTTGTTTCCAGGTTCTGACTGTGACAAACAATGCTACTATGAACATAGCTGAGCACGTGTCCTTGTGGTATGATTGAGCATCCTTTGGATATATACCCAAAAGTGGTATTACTGGGTCTTGAAGAAGGTTGTTTCCCAATTTTCTGAGAAATCACCATACTGACATCCAAAGGGGTTATGCCAGCTTGCACTCCCACCAGCAATGCAGAAGTGTTCCCTTTTCCCCACAACCTCTCCAGCATAAGTTGTCATCAGTGTTTTTGATCTTGGCCATTCTTACAGGTGTAAGATGGAATCTCAGAGTTGTTTTGAATTGCATTTCTCTAATGACTAAGGATGTAATATTTCCTATTTTTAACATGGGGGAAAAACTATTTTTAACTAATTCCCCCCTTAAGAATTTCCATTTGTCTAACCAGGTCTGCTGACGATGGCAGTGACGTGTGAGGCTGATTGTTGCTGTGCAGCGCAGCTGGGCAGAGACAGGTGGTGCACAGCCTAGCTGAGGGCAGCTGCCGCTGCTGTGAACTGAGAGCGTGTGGTGTGAATAGAGCCTGACCCGGTGTAGCAGCGGGGTGGGGGGTGGGGTATCCTTGGGAAGCATGCAACCAACGGGTAGAAGGAGCCAGTCATCTGCAAAGCTGACACGGGAACTGTGGGAGCAGTATGTATGGTGGGCACTGCCTGGAGGCAGAGCCAGCTGTCCTGGGAGGCAAACTCTGGAGCCTGGCACCTGTGGAGTCTGGGCGGCAGCTGGAACCTGTTGTAGAGAGGTTGAAACAGGAAGATCCCTGACTTGCTCAGAGGGCCTGGGGCAAGAAAGAGAAAACCAGCTGCTGGTGGTGGAGGCTCCAGGGCTGCAAAGTCAGGGTTGAGAAGCTATCTTCTCACGGTTTCGTGGACCACATTGGGTGCCAAATGATGTGTTTATCTAATTATTCTTCATCAATAAAAAAATTGGGAGTTTCTTATATACATCAGGGTAAGAAACTGAATGATTAGAAAAGTGGCGGAGAAGCCACCAGTGACCTCCTATCTCTTCCATTCCCCTACCCTCTCTCAGCCCTACCTTACTATTTCCTATCTCCCATCTGAACTCAGTTCTAGTCAACTATTGCCCTCTGACTCAAAGCAAACTTTATTGTCAGAATGCAATCGAAATTTCACACAATATCCCAGAGTGCATCTCACCCCACGCAGCCATGCGGCAGTCTCTGCCCGTGCTATTTGGTACCCTGGAGGCGCTCTACTCCTTACTGAACTCTGCAGTCAGGGGTAATTCTTTGGACAATTGAGGCTGTCCACCCATCAGGAACATTCCCAGACCTACACATAGAACCCTTTCTACTCCTTCTACACACACAGGCAGAGAACTTTCTCTGTTCAGGCTGATAGAGTGAGGTCAGAACAAAGCCAACACTCTTGACACCCTGGGGTTTGGAAGTCAGTTCTGCTGCTTATCACGGGCACAGTGAGACTGTCCAAGCTTAGAGGTGAGGAAATGGGACGGGAAAGGCCAAGGTCATGAGGTCTGTCAGTACAGAGCCAGGACTGAACACAGCCTTCAGATGCCTAGTGCTCCGCAGCTCACAGGAATGGCAATGTCCATCCTTAGAAAGACAGACCGTTAGTGTCAAGTAATTCTTAATAATGTGGTGTATAGAACCAAACACAAACTGGATGGTGGTGGTGCATGCCTTTAATCCCAGCACATAGAAGGTAGAGGCAGACAGACCTGAGTTCAAGGCCAGTCTGTTCTGCAGAGCAAGTTTTAGGACAGTCAAGGCTACACAGAGAAACCCTGTCTGGAAACCCTCATCGCCCTACAAATGGACCAAACATGACTGAACAAAAAAGAAATCAGTGAAATGATTCCTAATGGTATTCTGCTATGCTCATAGATTGTTGCCTAGCTCAGTTATTCATCCAGCAAATGATGGAAACAGATGCAGAGATCCACAGTTAAACATTAGGAAGACCTCAGGGAATCCTGAAGAAGATGGGGAGGAAGAATTGTAAGAGCCAGAGGGGTCAAGGATACTACAAGAAAATCCACAGAATCAACTAACCAGGGCCCATAGGGACTCACAGACTGAACTGAAACCAAGTAGCCTCCATGGGATTGACATATGCACTCTGCATAAGTGTTACTGTAGAAAGTCTTTCTCTGACCCGACAGCCAGCTCCCAACTCATGACAGAAGACTTATTAATTATGAAAGGGGAATGAAAGGATCAGAAGGAAGAGCAAAGGCTGTTATGTTGTAATAAAGAAATGAATAGAAACAAGTTCCACCAGGAGCAGAGGTCAGGAGCAAATCCAGTCCTGGGAGCCAACCCAGTCCTGGGACACTGGCAAACCAGGATTGAGCCAATGACCTGACTCAGAGTCTGCGATCTCCACCAGAACAGGTCCAACTCCAAGCCAGCTACTTCTGCAGAAGAAGATCCAGACCAAGATTTACAGAAACAGATCAAAGCCAGCAACCTAGGTCAAAGTAGGCCTGAGAAAGCAAACTCTAAGGGAGCAGACCAAAACATAGGAGCACTGAGCTACCTCCAGGAACAGGAGTAACCAACAGGTAACTAGAACTGTGACACTGACTGTACCACGAGGAACAACCATCTGAGGTTTGGATTCACTGGCACCTAGAAGATTATTCAAGAGAATCTCAGACAGCCCCAACCACACCTATTAGAGGAAAAGATAAGTAGAAAAGGTAAGATCACATGTTACACCACAAAGAGCAACACAATACCAGTAAGACCTACAAAAGCAAGACCTAAACAACCAAATATAGATGAACCAGAAGAAAATGATCTAAAAAATAACCTCAAGAGAATGTTTGAAATTCTTAAAGATTCCTTTAAAGAAATGGAGGGAAAAAACAAACAAAAGATTGGAAGATATTAGCAAATCACTTAAAGAAAACCAAGAAAAAGAAATCAAACATATAAAAGAAACTATTGAGGACTTGAAAACTGAGATGGAAAAAATAAAGAAAACACAAGCCAAAGGAATTACAGAAACAGAAATCATGAGAAAAAGATCAGGAACCACAAATGCAAGCATGAACAACAGAATACAAGAAATGGAAGAGAGAATCTCAAGCACTGAAGATACAATAGAGGAAATAGACTCATTAGTTAAAGAAAACATTAAATCTAACAGAAGCTTAACCCAAATTATCCATAAAATATGGGACAACATAAAAAGGCCAAATCTTAGAATAATATGTATAGAAGAAGGAGAAGTTCAACTCAAAGGCACAGAAAATTTATTTCACAAAATCATAGAAGAAAACTTTCCCTACCTAAAGAAAGATATGCCTATGAAGATACAAGAAGCTTACAGAACATCAAATAGACTGGATCCAAAAAAAGTCCTCTCGCCACATAATAATCAAAACACTAAACGTACGGAGTAAAGACTGAATATTAAGAGCTGCAAAGGAAAAAGGCTAAGTAACATATAAAGGCAGGCCTATCAGAATTACTTCTGACTCCTCAGTGGAGACAATGAAAGCCAGAAGGTCATGGTCAAGCATTATGCAGACATTAAGACCACAGATGCCAGCCCAGACTACTATACCCAGCAAAACTGTCAATAACCATAGAAGGACAAAACAAGATATTCTATGACGAATCTAGATTTCACCAATACCGAGCCACAAACCCAGCCCTACACAAAATACTAGAAGAAAAACTCTAACCCAATGTAGTTGGCTACACCAAACACACACACACACACACACACACACACACACACACACACACACACAATTGATGATCTCATTACAGCAAATCCCGAAGAAGAAAAAAATGCACAAATTAACATCACCAATGATGAAAACTAAATGAACAGGAGATAGCAATGCTGGTCATTAATATTCCTTAATGTAAATGGACTCAACTCACCAATAAAAAGGCACAGGAAAACAGATTGAATATGAAAACAGAATCCATCCCTCTTCTGCATACAAGAAACACATCTCAGCCGGGCGGTGGTGGCACACGCCTTTAATCCCAGCACTCGGGAGGCAGAGGCAGGCGGATCTCTGTGAGTTCAAGGCCAGCCCGGTCTACAAGAGCTAGTTCCAGAACAGGAACCAAAAGCTACGGAGAAACCCTGTCTCGAAAAATAAATAAATAAATAAATAAATAAATAAATAAATAAATAAATAAATAAATAAATAGAAAGAAAGAAAGAAACACATCTCAACCTCAAAGACAGACATCGTCTCAGAGTAAAAGGTTGGAAAAAATATAGCAATCCAATTGGTCTAAGAAACAAGCAGGTGTAGCTATCCTAATATCTAACAAAATAAACTTCAAGCTAAAATCAGTCAAAAGAGACAAAGAAGGACATTTCATATAAGTCACAGGAAAAATCCATCAAGAGGAAATTTCATATTTTTTTAAAGATATATTTATTTATTCTGTATACAACTTTCTGCCTCCATGGATGCCCACACATCAGAGGAGGGCGCCAGATCTCATGACAGATGGTTGTGAGCCACCATGTGGTTGCCGGGACTCGAACTCAGGACCTCGGGAAGAGCAGGCAGTGCTCTAACCACTGAGCCATCTTTCCAGCCCAAGAGGAAATTTCAATACTGAACATCTATGCCTCAAATACAAGGGCAACCTCATATGTCAAAAAAACACTTCTAAAGCTTAAATCATATATTACACCCCACACACTAATAGTGGGAGACTTCAACACTCCCCTCTCACCACTGGACAGGTCAATCAGACAAAAAATGAACAGAGAATAAGAGAACTAACAGATGTTAGGACTCAAATGGACTTTACAGACATCTATAGAATATTCCATCCAAACAGAAAAGAATATACCTTCTTCTCAGCACCTCATGGAACCTTCTCAAAAATTGACCACATACTCGGTAACAAAACAAACCTCAACAAATACAAAAAATCAGAATAACCCAATGTACCTTATTAGATCACCATGCTTTAAAACTAGAAGTCAACAGCAATACTAATTCCAGAAAACTCACAAACACATGAAAATTAAACAATGCTCACCTGAATCATCAATGTTGAGGTCAAGGAAGAAATAAAGGGGGAAATTAAAGACTTCCTAAAATTCAATAAAATGACACAACATACCCAATTTATGGGACACAATGAAAGCAGTGTTAAGAGGCAAGTTCATAGCACTAAATGCCTACATAAAGAAGCTGGAAAAATCCCACACTAGTGAATTAACAGAACATTTGAAAACTTTATAACAAAAAAAGGCAAACTCACCTAAGAGAACTAGATGGTAGGAAATAATCAAAGTGAGAGCTGAAATCAACAAAATAGAAACAAAGAAAACAAAACAAAGAATCAATAAGGCAAAGAGTTGGTTCTTTGAGAAAATCAAAAAAATAGACAAACCTTTATCCAAAGTAACCAAAAGGCAGAGGATCATCAGGTCATATTTTGAAAACCTGTACTCCACAAAAATTGGAAAACTTAAGGGAAATGGACAACTTTCTGGACAAATATCACTTACCATACACACAGACAGAATATTGTATACTGTATACATAATAAATAAATAAATATTAAAAAAAGGATAAGGATTAAAAAAGGGTAAGGTCTCATCTCCTTAGGCAAACAGACAAATCAAACAGACAAAAAAAAAAGGATAAGGATTAAAAAAGGGTAAGGTCTCATCTCCTTTAGGCAAACAGACAAATCAACAATCCCAAAGGCGGTAACAATGGTATCAAGCATGCATTTTCACAGAGTCACAAGAAACTGGTGGATCTGGCAAGGAGCGCCTTATGTCTTAGCGGGGGTGTGGCTGTGAAGGTACCCTGCAGCTGGGAATACAACTCCGGTAGCTATATTGACCTGTGGGATTGATTGGCATTAGCATCTAGCTGGTTAAGTTAAAAGTATCTCTTTTGGGGACCCTGCTTTTGACTCCAGAAATGTGCCCAGGTGAGAATTTTTCTCTCTGAAGCTAGTTTTAGTGACTTGGAATTTTTTCCTGTATAAACAGCTAATTTCCTTGGTTATGATCTTTTTTTTAAAATATTTATTTATTTATTATGTATACAATATTCTGTCTGTGTGCATGTCTGCAGGCCGGAAGAGGGCACCAGACCTCTTTACAGATGGCTGTGAGCCACCATGTGGTTGCTGGGAATTGAACTCAGGACCTTTGGAAGAGCAGGCAATGCTCTTAACCACTGAGCCATCTCTCCAGCCCCCGGTTATGATCTTATGTTAGCTGAAACCAAGGTTTATACACAATGTTATAGGGTTATACAGAATATTAGTAGCCTGTTAAGTCAGAGCAGAAGATCAGATTACACTTTCCGGATTGTGTGGATAGAGCAGACATGCCGCCTCCTGTTTGGGGGCTCCTTTCTCATCAGCGAGTGCTGTCAATAAAGAAATAAAGACAGTTTGTTTTCACGAAGATTTTGGCTATGGGAACAAGAACTTGACCGAACCCTTTCACACCATGGCTTCATGGTGTGGGGGAAGGGATCCGGTTGTCCTACAAGAAAAGTCAGGTTTATACACTGCTGGGAGACTATAGAAGGGAGAAATGCCACAATTTCACAAGATTTTTACAGAACTGGCAGTGACTTAGCCAAAGGACAGATGTCCCCTGCAGCTCTGCAAACTGGTTCTCCAGGTGGAGTGTGCATACGCACTTTTTAGGAGGACATCCGGTAGATCTGTCAGGTGAAGGTTTACTGTAGAGTACTTGTGGGCTCGTCACAGGGAAGAGCAGTCAGTGCTCTTAGCTGCTGAGCCATCTCTTCAGCCCCGTGTTTAGATTTTTTAATTTTATGTGTGTGGATGCTTTACCTGCAGATATGTAATGTGTGCTTGGTGTGGATCTAGGCCCATCAAGGTCAGGAGAGTGTCAGAGCCCCGGAACAGGTGGTTGTGATTGGGTGCTGGGGACTGAACCACGGCCCTCTGCAGGAAGAAAAAAGCACTCTTAACTGCAGAGCCCAACCCGTATATCTTAAACTTTTTAAATGAAGTGACATATTGCTGTGTGTACATGTGTGTATGATGTGTGCCAGGGCACGTGTGGAATTCGAATGCAATTTTGTGGAGTCAGTTCTCTCATTACACCTTTACCTGGGTTCTGGGGATCAAGCTTAGGTTGCCAGCTTGTGCTGTGTTGATGGTTAGACATAGTTATCAATTCAGCACACGGTATGGTCATATGGGTAGAGAAGCCCAGTAAGGGATTGATTATCTAAAGAAAGTTGGCTTATGGGCATGTCGTGCGCAGAGGTTATCTTGGTTGTGTAGAGACTGGAAGACCCGCCTACTGTGGTGGCATCATTCCGTAGATGGGACCCCAACTATGTAAACATATATATTGAGGCTGAAAAACTTTACCTCTGCCTCCCGGTCCAGATTTCCACTCCAAACCCAGCTTATACGGTGACATCTTTTTCCTAATCGGCAAACAACATCCCCAAAGGGTGGGAGAAAGAACAGGTGCAGTGTCTGCAGTTCCCAGGGAATATAAAGTAATGCTAGGATGACATGCACCCATTCATTCAAAGGCTTCCTAGAAAATGAAAAAGTTGCTACAGATAAAAACAGAAGCCTGAACCTCCTTGGTTAGTGTGTAAACTAGTGTTTGTTGGTGTAAACCATTCGGAACAGGTGTTCGTTGCAGTTACTTAAATAAACACCATGCCTACTTTCTGTCCAGGAAGTCTCATCCCCTGGGCATTTACCTAATAGAAGTGATTTACACAAAAACATGTATTCTCTGGGCAGTGGTGGTGCTCGCCTTTAATCCCAGCACTCTGGAGGCAGAGGCAGGCGGATCTCTGTGAGTCTGAGGGACAGCCTGGTCTACCGAATGAGTTCTAGGACAGCCAGGGCAGTCACACAGAGAAACTCTGTTTAAAGAAAACCAAACCATGCTTTTGAGAATATTCGTAAGGGCAGTGAGAGGGAAGGGGTTGAAAGCACTTGCTACGCAGGTTCGCAGACCTGAGTTTGGGCCCTGGAACCCACACACCAAACACATGCACAATCAAATCAATACAATTATAAACAACAAAACAAACTGCCCATAGTGTCTCCAAACTATAAGTTCATTCAAATGCTCATTAATATGGAAATTAAAAAAATAAAGCTAGGTGTGCTGATATTGACTTCAAGGCAGGCTCCAGCTATACAGCAAGACTTTGTCTCAAAACAAAACAAACAAACAAAACCCACCACAGTACCTACAGAAGGGCAGAGAAATCAAATGTGCAGTATCCTTGCGCACCATGGCTGGATCCACGACAGTTGTGTGAACTGGGTGACAGACACAAAGGAGATGCTGTAACATTACACCCCTGTGGGGTTCAAACATAGACAAAGCCGGTCTGTGTCAGGATGGTGTTCACTAAAGGGGGAGGCTGCTGGCTGACAGGAAGGAAGGAACCTTTGGTATCTGGTCCCATAGGGGTGTACAGGAAATGTGAAATTAAAAGATTATGTTGCAAACTTTTTGTTTTCTTTTCTTTTTTTTATTTTTTATTTTTGTTTTTCGAGACAGGGTTTCTCTGTGGCTTTGGAGCCTGTCCTGGAACTAGCTCTGTAGACCAGGCTGGTCTCAAACTCACAGAGATCCGCCTGCCTCTGCCTCCCGAGTGCTGGGATTAAAGGCATGTGCCACCTTCGCCCGGCTTTTTGTTTTATTTTTCGAGAGAGAATTTTTCTGTTAAACAGTCCTGGCTATCCTAGAACTAGCTATGTAGACCAGGGTGGCCTCGAACTCACTGAGATCCTCCTGCCTCTGCCTCCACCACCAGGCTAACTTGTCAACATTTTGCAAGCCATATTTTAAGGAAGCATATATGCTATAGAACTAGTTAGTCTGCATCTGTTGGCGGGGAAAGGGCCATCAGTCTGACACCTGTCAAAGCTGACCTGAGTTCAGTCCCAGAGACTCACAGGGCAGAGCAAGCTGACCTCCACACGCAGACAGTGGAGTGTGCACACACATCAATAAACACAGCTCATTTAACTTTTTAAAAAAGAGGCATATGTTTGTTTTGTTTGGTTTGGTTGAGAGAGGGTCTCAACACAGTCCTAGAGCTTTTGACACAGACTAGGTTGGCCTTGAACTCAGAGGCCCGCCTGCCCGCGCCTGCCCGCACCTCCCTGGGGCAGGGATTAAAGGCGCGCACCACACCCAGCTGCATGGGTTATTGAAAGTTATTTTTTAGCTGGGTGCAGTGATGGCGAGCGCCTTTAATCCCAGGACTCAGAGGCAGAGGTAGGCAGTTTTCTGCCTTTGCGGCCAGCCTGGTCTACAGAACAAGTTCCACGACGGCCAGGGCTACAGGGCTACGTAGGGGTTAAGAGCACTTATGGCTCTTTCAGAAGAGCCAAGTTTGACTCCCAGTACCCACATCGGTGGCTCATAACTGCCTGTACCTCCAGTTCCAGTGGTTTTGGCCTCGGGTACCAGCACTCACGGGCATATGCCCACACACAAACTCATAGTTAATAATAATACATTTTAAAAAGGAAAAGCTATAGTGTATATGGTGTGTGTGTGTGTGTGTGTGTGTGTGTGTGTGTGTGTGTGTGTATGTACAGGTATGAGAACACCTAGGAAGCCAGACGCGCAGGGATTAAGGGACCCTGGGAAACTGTACGTGACCCCAAACTGCTAGTCCTGCTGAAGCCAAGGCAAAACAAGAGTCCCGCAATTCCCGGGTGTACGTGCTCTTGCTCTTTGTCCCCTGCTCTGTTTAGGCCCAGGACTAATATTTACCTTGTAAACAGGAAATGGGGGAGGGAGAGAAGCAGGCCCAGAGCTGTTGTGTAGAAACGCAGTGCAGACAGGTTGGGAGGGGAGGGGCTGTGTCGGGCAGGGCAGCCTCGGTTCACTGCCACGGTGCCCTTAGAGGGGAAGAAAGAGGAGTCACCCCGTGACTGAGAGCCACCCTGTCTCACGGTTACCCTCGTGCACCTGGACTCACGCGTCTGCACACATCTGCACACATCTGCACACATCTGCTCGTCAGTAACTCCCACTGATAGCCTTCCATTGTGTTCGCAGCCAAGGGTGATGCCCAGGGTGCGGATGAGGAACCGTGTTGAATGGGAACAGAGAGTTCTGGCACCAGCACACCTGGCCGGGATTAGGAGCCTGTGGAAGGACTCCTCCATCCACATACACCAGCTTAATAAATGGTAGAAGCGAGTGGATGATACGATTTTCTCCCTAAGAACATCCATCCCGGTTCCCGGAGAACCTGTCCTCTTGGGCGGCGGGGGCGGACCCTAGGACTATCTCTACCCATTTGTCCCCAAGGCCCTGACCCCCTGACCTCTCCCTTGCACTGATTTCTTCACATTGGTTCAACATTAACCCACAGAGTTAGGACAATCCCTCAGATCCCAGAAGCTGACACACTATGTTGTGCGTCCGAGGCCTGCGGCTAGGTGGCTGCCTGGCTCTGGCTGCCCTGGTTAGCCTGGTACACAGTCAGCATGGTAAGGGCCCCTCGGAGGCCTGGGCATGATGGAGGATGTGGGATAGGCCTGTGAGTTGGGATTTCCTGGCTAAGACCAGAGAACACAGGGACAGTCCCCATGTGGACCTCAGACCAGAATGTCCAGCTTTGAGGAGTCGGGTGAACGGGGCAGGAAGGGGTCCCTCTTCTCCCTTCCAGAATGGTGAGTGGGATGGGGCAACTCACAGATTATGTTCAGTGGCCTTCTGGGTACTTCTGCATTCTCTGTCCCTTCTTGGAAGCCAGCTTGGGTAGGCCAGGCTTGCTTCCTACCCCTAATGGCTAAGATAGCCAGACTTCTCCCACCCCCCGCAGTGTTCCTGGCCCCTCAGCAAGCACTGTCGCTGCTCCAGCGTGTCCGGAGAGCCAACAGTGGCTACCTGGAGGAGCTAAGGAAGGGCAACTTGGAGCGGGAGTGTGTGGAGGAGCAGTGCAGCTATGAGGAGGCCTTCGAGGCCCTGGAGTCTCCCAGTGCCACGGTGAGCCCCACACTGGCCCCACACTGGCCGCTGGGAGGAAAGGCAGGTGGGTGAGGCAAAGGCCTGGACTCCCTCAGCAGCGGATTGCTGGGACCACAGGAGACATCAGCCTCCACCCCGCGCCCGTTCTGACCCCCATCTCACTGGGCTGTAAGATGGGTACCCCAAATCTGTCTTGGCAACTTTAGGCCTGGGGAGCGCTTCAGCTTTAGCAGTGGACTCTATTGTGACTATCTGCCTTGGTGCTACCTTAAGCCTCTCTACCATGTCTGTGTTCCCTTGTGGTTTGCCCACTTCTCTTGTCTTCTCCAGCTTGGAGGAGACCCCGTTCAGTCATGTGTGCTAGGGGACTCTCTCTTCATATTCTCTACTTTTGGAAGTCAAAGTGGGGGACTAAAGCTGGCTGAGGCGGTGAGGGAAGGGCATAGTTAATGCCTATGAACAGGAGCTTTGCAGAGCTCCCTCCCGCTGGAGACTCACCCCAGCCCTTGCCTTGCAGGATGAATTCTGGGCCAAGTACAGTGGTGAGTGACCAGTAGGGTTTGCCCCTGGAAGGGAGGCTAGAGACCTTCTGGCAGGATTTTCTGCTGCATAACTCCCCCACACCTCCACTTCCCTGCCTCCCTCATCTGTTACCCCGCTTCTAGTCACCTCATCACCTGTCCCCATGGCAACAGCAAGTGTTTCTGCTTTTTTCCCAGTTTGTGATTCAGTGAGGAAAACTCGAGACACTTTCATGGACTGTCTGAAAGGTGAGGGGCAGAGTTAGGGTGGGTGGATGGTGGGGAAGCCTGAGAGAAAAGGAAAATTCGTGACTGGTTACGAGCCAGGGCTGAAGCGGCGCCTCTAGTGCCCGCCGTTGGCTCTTTGTTCTGTGGTCAAGGATGTGTCTGGCAGTCAGCTAGGCTGTTGCAGGAATGAATTAGTTAGTCTGGGGCCTTGCTTTTAAGGCCTGGCCACCCTGTGTCACAGCTCTGTCTTGTTCATTCATTTTTCAAAACTTTTTCTTTTTTTTTTCCTTCCTTCCTTCCTTCCTTCCTTCCTTCCTTCCTTCCTTCCTTCCTTCCTGTCTTTCTTTTTTTGTGTGTGTGGTTTTTCGAGACAGGGTTTTTCTGTGTAACAGCCCTAGCTGTCCTGGAACTAGCTCTTGTAGACCAGGCTGGCCTTGAACTCACAGAGATCCACCTGCCTCTGCCTCCCAAGTGCGTTAAAGGCAAGTGCCACCACCACTGGGCTTTGTTTTGTTTTTGAGACAGGACTCCCCTAGCCCAGGATGGCTTTGAACTAGATGCTGAGGATGACCCTGAACTTCTCTCTCCAGCCCTGGGTTACAGGCGAGTGCTGGCTTCCGTTCTCCAGCCATGCTAATGATTCCCCACTGCCCACAGCTCTCAGTCAGGAAAGCTTTGCACGTCTGGCCTTGGTTTCTCTTCTATTCTCCCAAGCCCTCTTTTAGACAGGAAGCTGGTCAGGGCCCCTCCTGCTGCTCTGCTAGCATCAGAGGCAGTAAACGTGTCACGATGTCCCTGGAGCAACCAACACCGCCCGCTGGGAACCCTGTCCTTCAGGGACTTCTCAGAGCCTTCAGAGAGCGGCCTCCCTGCACAACGCTCTGAAACCATGTTCAGTCTAACAATGGGCTCCACTAGTGCAGGGAACTCTTTCTTTTTCCAAATATTTATTTATTTATTTATTATGTATACAGCATTCTGCCTCCATGTATGCCTGCAGGCCAGAAGAGGGCACCAGATCTCTTTACAGATGGTTGTGAGCCACCATGTGGTTGCTGGGAATTGAACTCAGGACCTTTGGAAGAGCATCTCTCCAGCCCCAGCCAGGGAACTCCTTAAGCATCATAGTTTCCTTCCTTCCTTCCTTCTTTTCTTCCTTCCTTCCTTGAGTCAGGATCTCATGTGGCCTAGGCTGGCTTTGAACTCCTGTTCTGCCACCCCTGTAGCCTTGGTTGTCTGGGAACTTGCTGCATAGACTGTGCTGGCCTGAAACTCACAGAGATCCGCCTGCCTCTGCCTCCAGAGTGCTGGGATTAAAGGCATGTGCACTGCCACGATTGGACTCATCTTTTTATTTTATATGTATGGGTGTTTGCCTGCATGTACATCTGTGTACCATTTATGTGTCCTGGTACCTGCAGAGGTCAGAAGAGGGCAGTCCCCTGGAACTGGACTTAATGACCTTGTATGCTGCCATGTGGGTGGTGGGAATTGAACCCAGGTCCTCTGGAAGAGCAGCCAGTGCTCTTAACCACTGAGCCACCTCTCCAGGCCTCATATTTTCATTGCTTACTCAAAAAAAAATATTGTACTAAGCCTTCGGTGTGTGTCAGGCACTGTGCTGGGATTGGGCGCTGGGGGTTTCTTCTTGTAGATAGCATCTAAGTGTAGATGATCTGGCCTGGAGCTCGCAATCTTGTTCAGCTGGCTGAGTACTAGGGTTATAGGGAGGTGCTGGGGACTCTGAGAGCATACATTAGTCCTCAGAACAGAGATAACAAATACTGAGGGACTCTTGGTAAAGCTGGAGAGAGCAGAGAGACAGTCAGTGCCCACAGAGGAGTCAGAGGTAGCACACCAGAAGAGCTGTGCCTAGCTTTGTGGGGATGAGTTGGTGAACAAATCTGAGAGAATTCTAAGTGTGGAAACTGTATGCAAAGCCTATGGTAACAGAGGCAGGGAGACTGGGCCCAGATTAGGACTGTCTGTCATGATTGTCCCGTGGCTGGTGTGGAGCAGACAGGCCTACTACAGAGGTGCAAAAGGCACGTGGGTTACCAGTGGTGGACCAGGGGGAGTCTGGGACAGGGAGGTAGACAAAATATTCATAGAAGGTCTGGAGAAAGTCCTCGGTCCGCTGCGGCAGACTCAGGTGTGTGTTTCCGTAGGTCACTGTGCTATGGATCTGGGGACAAACTACATTGGGAATGTGAGTGTCACTCACTCCGGGATCGAGTGCCAGTTATGGCGGAGCCGCTACCCACACAAGCCTGAGTGAGTGCTGGGCAGGCCTGTCTCTTCACAGGCCAGGAGGGGAAGCCGGGCACGGAAGGTCCCTGAGCTCCCTTCTCTTCCAGCATCAACTTCACCACACATCCTGGGGCCAACCTGCAGGAGAATTTCTGCCGCAATCCGGATAGCAGCACCCAGGGACCCTGGTGCTACACCACAGACCCCACCGTGCGGAGAGAAGAATGTAGTGTTCCTGTCTGCGGTGAGCTGGGCCCGAAGCAGGCCAGGCCAAGGCCTAGAGTTCTTCAAAAGGCCTGGCAATCTTGAAAGAGCTTCACAATGCTGACCACCTTCAGAGCAAGGGGGAGGAGTCAAAGTGAATGGGCCTCTAGGCCAGGGCATTTGGGAGACCTGGGCAGGCTGCCTGTCACCTCCTTTTCTCCCTCCCAGTCTTGGTTCCCTCATGCTCCAGGCTGTGGTTGTGTCCTGCCAGGCACTCTCATCGCTGCAGTCACACTTCCTTTGCGAACATCACAGAGTGAGCACATTAGGCTTTGCCCTGGGTGGCTGCTGTGACCCCTCCCGTGGGTATCTAGTCTAGCCACAATAGTGCAGACACCTTGCCTGAGGGGCATACCGCAGCAAGTGTGTATGTCTTATACCGCTGAGGCACGGCAGGTGCTCTGAGGTTCATTCTCCCGGGTGTGTGACTGGGCCCGTTCGTCCCTGGACCCCCGCTCGAGTGACAGGCTCAGCTGAACTTCACTCCTTGCTCCACTGTACCCACATTGGTGTTGATAGCTCCTTGAGGAAGTCCCTCCCAATCATGGTGATGGAAAAGTGCAAACAATGAACAGAGATGCAGTTTGGAGGCCTCAGAGCTGGCGGCCGGTCCTGCCTGCCTTCCATGATAGGACCGACTGTGGCCATCCATCGAATGTCTGTGTGAATATAAGCAGAGTGCCGAATTCTGGGGATGTAGTTTAGTTGTACAGCGTTTGGCTAGGATGCACAAGGCCCTGGGTTCAAAACCCTTACCGAAAAAAAAAAAAGAGAGAGAGACTGGCTTGGCAGTGCAGATCTATAATCCCAGCTACTGGAGAGGCAGGGGACAGAAGGGTCAAAAGTTCAAGCCTTGGGCTGGACACATGGCTCGGCAGTTAAGAGATTTGCTTCTCTTGCAGAAGACCACAAATCAGTTCCCAGCGTCCATGTTGGGGGGCTCACAACTACTTGTAACTCCAGCTCCAAGGGATCCAAAGGAGTTTTGGCCTACACACACACACACACACACACACACACACACACCAAGACATGAATAAAAATAAAAAAGATAAACCTTTGTTTCAAAAGTTCAAGGCCAGCCTAGCAACTTTGTGCAACCCTGTCTCAAAATAAAGAAAAACCAGGAGCAGGGTCTTTAACTCAGTGGTAGAGAACATCCCTTCCCTAGCTGCAGGTTCCTTTTCAGCGATGTTCCATCCAAGACAGGTCTTAAAGCAAATCACCAATGCTTTTAAGTGATCTTAACAAAACAGCTGCCTAGACTCTACCTCTATCCCACTTGCGGGAAATACATTGTAGGCCCG
Organism: Microtus pennsylvanicus; assembly: GCF_037038515.1. Lineage (NCBI taxonomy): Eukaryota > Metazoa > Chordata > Mammalia > Rodentia > Cricetidae > Microtus > Microtus pennsylvanicus. The sequence goes on along the minus strand of NC_134580.1, from coordinate 68,826,408 downwards.
CTGAAATTGACCTGTCCACACAGTCATCCCTAGTAGACCCAACAACACAAAACCTTAACCTGGAGTGGTGGCACACACCTATAATCCCAGCACTTGGGAGGCAGAGGCAGGCAGAGCTCTGCGTTCAAGACCAGCCTGTCTACAGAAAGCATTCTGGGAGTGTCAGGATTAAAGGCTTGTGCCACCACGCCCGGCTTGTCCTGTGTATTTTAACAGTCTCCTCTCAAATGTTGGGGAAGTTAGGCATGTGTGGCCTATTGAGGGGGGATTGCTGAGGCTGGGGGTGTTTAAGCTGTCTCAAGTCACACAGGTGGAATCCACAAGGATAGGGGTTCAAATCTTCCTCGGGTCTGCGAGTGTTCCCCCAATTTTGGCTTCTGTGTCCTTCTGCACCAGGCCAGGAGGGCCGTACAACTGTGGAGATGGTTCCCCGCTCTGGAGGTTCCAAGGGGAACCTGTCACCTCCACTGGAGCAATGCGTCCCTGAGCGCGGCCGGCTGTACCAGGGGAATTTGGCTGTAACAACACTTGGGTCCCCCTGCCTGGCCTGGGCCAGCTCACCAGCCAAGGGCCTGAGCAAGTTCCAGGACTTCGACCCGGAGGTGAAACTCGTGGAAAACTTCTGCCGCAACCCTGATGGGGATGAGGAGGGCGTGTGGTGCTACGTTGCCGGGCAGCCTGGCGACTTTGAATACTGCAGCCTCAACTACTGTGGTGAGAGAGCTCAGGGGCAGAGGACAACTGGGTTCATTAGCGCCTTGCAGAAACCTGGCGAGGGGTAGGTCTTGTTCTCATTTCATAGATGAGTGGAGGGAGGTCCTGAGAGGCCGTTGCCTGCCTGGAGTACCTAGGCTCGTAATCTCGGAGTCAAACACCCTCCAAGGCCCGCGGGGGGGCTTGGGAAGGTCTAAGGTCCCAACGCTTTTCAGAGGAGGCGGTGGGAGAGGAGATCCAGGACGAGGAAGAGTCCATCGGGGGGCGCACCACGGATGCGGAGTTCCACACCTTCTTCGATGAGAAGACCTTCGGCTTGGGCGAGGCAGGTGAGGCAGGCGCGTGTCCGTGGGACACAGGGCTGGATAGCATGGTGGACCCCTCACCATTGGCCTTGCTCTGCAGACTGTGGCCTTCGGCCTCTGTTCGAGAAGAAGTCGCAGAAAGACAAAACGGAAAAGGAACTTCTTGACTCTTACATAGATGGGCGCATCGTGGAGGGCTGGGACGCTGAGATGGGTATCGCCCCCTGGTGCGTCCTGGACTGAGCTGCGGGCCAGTGGAAGGCCTGCCCACCCACAGCAAGGACCTGGCGCTCACAAGCTCTGGCTCCACAGATGCCCTGGAGCAGCTCTGTCTCACTATCTCATAGTTTTTCTTTTCTCTCTTTTCTTTTTTTGGGGGGGGTGGGGTGGGGTGGGGTGGGGGCAGGGTCTCCTGTAGCCGAGGCTGACCTTGAATTTCTGGTCCACCTTATTTCCACCTCCCAAGTGCCACCATCCTAGCCCAGCAAGTCTTAGTCTAGCCCCCTTTTCCACCTCCAAGGCTGCCTAAAGACCCAGGCCCCAGCTCCTAATGCTCACTACTTCCCCTGTAGGCAGGTGATGCTCTTCAGGAAGAGTCCCCAAGAACTGCTGTGTGGGGCCAGCCTTATCAGTGACCGGTGGGTCCTCACCGCTGCCCACTGCCTTCTGTACCCACCCTGGGACAAGAATTTCACTGAGAATGACCTTCTGGTACGCATTGGCAAGCATTCCCGCACCAGGTATGATGTTCGTGGCTGATGGTGACTGGCTGGGATCTGCGGGTCCGTTAGGTGAGATGTGGCTGTATAGCTCCACTGGGAAAGTGAGAAAGCCCATTTGACCATGCCCAGACCACTCCAGACACTAGAACCTGGTGCCACTTTAAATGGTGACTCTTTGAACAGTACATGTGCCCATCTTGTGCTGGCCTGCGTGGCTCAAAAGCCCCATGTAGATATTGGACTAGGAGGAAGCTGCCAGAGGGCTGCTAAGGAAGGGGTCATTCTGCCTCCCAGACTCTGAGGGCAGACTGTGACCTTCCTCAGAGGGCTGAGTGTTCTCACTGGCGGGCCTACAGATCTTGGCCTTTCTGTTGGGGTCTGCACAGGTATGAGAGGAACATTGAAAAGATCTCCATGCTGGAAAAGATCTACATCCACCCCAGATACAATTGGCGGGAGAACCTGGACCGTGACATCGCCCTGCTGAAGCTCAAGAAACCCATACCGTTTAGCGACTATATTCACCCTGTGTGCCTGCCAGACAAGCAGACAGCAGCCAGGTCAGCACCGGGGCCTAGGCTCTGATTCTGCCTGGGTTCTGGACCTTGGGGCCTGGCACACATTTGTAGGCTGCAGATTCATGGTCTCAATGCAAACGTCCTTTTCTTTGCTAGATTTTTTTTAAAAAAATTTATTTATTTATTATGTATACAATATTCTGTCTGTGTGTATGTCTGCAGGCCAGAAGAGGGCACCAGACCTTATTACAGATGGTTGTGAGCGACCATGTGGTTGCTGGAAATTGAACTCAGGACCTTTGGAAGAGCAGGCAATGCTCTTAATGGCTGAGCCATCTCTCCAGCCCCTCTTTGCTAGATTTTTAAGTGTTGATCTCTGGGAAATAGAGTTGGCAATCAGGAGGCTTCTGGATGCTGTCAGAGCCAATTCTCATGGGGTCCCTCTCTTTCCCTGAAGCTTGCTGCAGGCTGGGTATAAAGGGCGGGTGACAGGCTGGGGCAACCTTCGGGAGACGTGGACAACCAGCATCAGCGAGATTCAGCCCAGCGTCCTGCAGGTGGTAAACCTGCCCATTGTTGAGCGGCCCGTGTGCAAGGCCTCCACCCGGATCCGCATCACTGACAACATGTTCTGTGCTGGTAAGCCTCAGGTCTCGGGCCAGGACAACAGGGACAGGGGCTGGAGACTTGGGATGTGCTATGGGTACAGGCCTGGGCACTTACAAGTCAGATGACTCCAGGCAAGTGGCTGACCTTTGACGGCCAAAGGAAGGTAAAAGTTCCCACGCTGTGAGGTGTGAGGATAGGGAGAGTGTGTTGGCCTGTGGCCATTAATTCCTGCTCAATACATGTACTTCAGCGGAGGTACTGGGTAGGGAAAGGGCATTCATCCAGCCACTCAACACAGTTCTTGAATCCCTATTGTGTCCAAGACAGCAGATGAGGGTGCACAGCATAGGCCCAAATAGATGGTCCTGAGGATGCTTCCTTCCTAGAACGGGGCATGCTAGCCCAGAGCATCATAGGCCCAAATAGATGGTCCTGAGGATGCTTCCTTCCTAGAAGGGGGCATGCTAGCCCAGAGCATCATAGGCCCAAATAGATGGTCCTGAGGATGCTTCCTTCCTAGAAGGGGGCATGCCAGCCCAGAGCATCATAGGCCCAAATAGATGGTCCTAAGGATGCTTCCTTCCTAGAAGGGGGCATGCCAGCCCAGAGCATCATAGGCCCAAATAGATGGTCCTGAGGATGCTTCCTTCCTAGAAGGGGGCATGCCAGCCGAGAGCATCAGTTCTTGATAACAGCTCTGAAGAGGAGAGAACAAAGTCAGACAAATACAGGGGTCAGAGAGGGTTGCAGAAGGCCTTTCTCAAGAAGGTGGAGGCTAAGCAGAGACTGGAAGAAGTGAACGGAGAGTCGTACACAGACGGGGGTGTATGATCCTGGCTTTAGGGCAGATGCAGGTACCAGGGTCCTGAGGTGCAGCAGGGAAGCAGGTGGGGTTGGAGTTCTGTAAACCCAGCAATCCTCCGGGACGAGGTTAGAGAAGCCAGGTGTAGTGGTGTACATCTGTAATCTCAGCACTCAGTGAGTGGAGGCAGGACTTGGGCCACAGTAGACCTTGTTTCATAAAAACAAGCAAACAGCTGGGCATGGTGGTTCACACCTTTAATCCCAGCACTCTGGAGGTGAGGCAAGGACGATCTCTTGTGAGTTCAAGGATAGCCTGGTCTACATAAAAGTTACATATGGGACAGACAGGGCTACACAGAGGGACCCTGTCTCAAACAAAACAAAACAAAATCCAAGTAAACAAATAAGAGTTTATGGGTATTTTTATTGGAATTGTATTATGTTCACAAAACATCTTTTTAATGTTGAGTATAATTCCATTCAAATAAGGACCAGAATGTTGGCTCACTCCAGTGCTGTGGGAACTGCTCCTGTCTCAAGTCTATCTGCTCTGCTGTCTTTCTGAAATGCTGGGGTGTCTGTGATCTTTTTGTTCTGTGGCACCTTACTTTATAGATTTATGTTTCATCTCATTCTCTTCCAGTTGCACAAAGACTAGTTAGGGATTTGACTTGTTAAATAATTAGACCTATTGCTTGTCTCTAGGTGGTGGCGCGCGCCTTTAATCCCAGCACTTGGGAGGCAGAAGCAGGTGGATCTTAGTTGAGTTCGAGCCTAAATCTAGGACAGCTAGGGCTACACAGGGAAACCCTGTTTCAACCCCACCACCACCAAAAAAAGAAAAGAAAAAAATTATTTTTCTGTAATATTAATTCCTACTCTAATCTTTTATAAGGTCGTGTGTGTGTGAGAGAGAGAGTGTGGGTTCACAAGTGTGTGAATGGGTGGAGTCGGGTGTCACCAGCGGCTCGTCACAGTGTGTGTGTGTGTGTGTGTGTGAGAGAGAGTGTGTGTGTTCACACGTGTGTGAATGTGTGGAGTCGGGTGTCACCAGCAGCTCTTCACAGTGTGTGTGTGTGTGTGTGTGTGTGTGTGTGTGTGTGAGAGAGAGAGAGAGAGAGAGAGAGAGAGAGGGTTCACACGTGTGTGTGAATGTGTGGAGTCGGGTGTCACCAGCGGCTCGTCACAGTGTGTGTGTGAGAGTGTGGGTTCACACACGTGTGTGTGAATGTGTGGAGTTGGGTGTCGTCAGCGGCTCTTCACAGTGTGTGTGTGTGTGGGGGGAGTGTGGGTTCACACATGTGTGTGAATTTGTGTGGAGTCGGGTGTCACCAGCGGCTTGTCACATGTATTTATGTACTGAGTTTCACTATGTATTCTTGACTGACAGGCTGGCATCAAACACAGAGATTTACCTGTGCCTATATTAAAGTCATTTGGCTTTGAGCTGTTAGTAGATATATATTTTTAAAAGATTATTTATTATGTACGCAGTGTTCTGCCTGCATGTAAGTCTGTAGGCCAGAAGGGGGCACCAGATCTCACTATAGATGGGAATTGAACTCAGGACCTCTGGAAGTGCTCCAGCCTCTGAGCCATCTCTGCAGCTGTTTAGCAGATATTTAACAAAAATAAAAACTATTTTTCTGAAATAGGATTTTACTGTATAGTTTAGGTTGGCCCCCTGCCTAAGCTGCCTCGGGGCATCGCATACCCGGCTCACTTTTTCTTTGAAAACTTTTATTACTGTGGTGCTGCAGACTGAGCCCAGGGTTTTGAGGCAGACAGCTGCCCCACCACTAAACTACATCCCAGGGAACATTCTTAAGACCTGGGGTTTAAGGGTTCCTTTGCATTTGGGATGTTAATGAGTTTTGTCACTGTGATGAAGACTGTAATTTTCCTACTTTATGAAATAAGTTTTTATTAACTCATTATCATGTAATTATTGTATTTTATTTGCTCTATTATTTCCCCTATGTAATCTTTGCTTTTAAAGGTTCTGTATTTAGGAGCTGGCATTTTCAACACGCCTTCCTTCCTCCTTCCTTTTTCCCACTATCTGCTTTGTTTCTTTTGACACAGGGTCTCTCAAGTAACCAATCCACTATTCAGTTAGCGACCTTGAACTTGTGCTGCTCTTGCGTTCTCAATCCTGCCCACTCAGTGCTAGGATTACAGGCATGTGCCATAATGCCTAGTTTAGTTGTGTGGTGCTGGAGTCATGGCTCATCATGCTGCACAACTGCTCTCCTACACAGTACAGTGCAGGCTCATCATGGATTTCTACTTCCACCTCAGCCTCTTGACTGCAGGTGGGCACAACCATACTCAACCATTTTAACCTCATACTTTTCACCTTTCTCCACTTTTTTTTCCATTTCGTTTTTGTCTTTTGAGTCTCATGCACCCCAGGCCAGCCTCAAAATCACCATGCAGCTGAGGCTAATTTTAAGTGGAAATGGCTCCCCTTGCCTTTAATCTTTCAATTCTTGACTCTATAAGCATACACCATGACATCTGATTTTTTCACTTTTAATTTTTACATTTATGAGTTCAAGGTGGAATTTTTTTTGAGAATTCTTTTTCTTTGAGACAGGGTTTCTGTGTTCTCCCTGTGTCCTCCAGGCTGTCCTGTGTCCTGTGTGTCCTCCAGGCTGTCCTGTGTCCTCCAGGCTGTCCTGGAACTCGATCTGTAGATGAGACTGGCCACAAACTCAGAGATCTGCCTGTTTCTGCCTCCTTTTAGGATTAAAGAGTGTACCACTGCCGCCAGGCTCTTGAGGATATTCCATTCAGATAGTTTTGTAGTTGATTGAGGGTGTCTTCCTAGCTAAAGTCTTCTGTTTTCCTAAGGTGTCTTCCTCTGGTAAGTTTCCAGTGCTTGTGCATAGTTCTGAGATTACTAATTTGTGTCCACTGAAGGATTTGTTTCTATCTCATCCTGCATGTGGTTCAGATTATATATGCAATTCAGTTCACTAAGTTGAGGTTTGGGTGTATCTGTAGTCTACTTAAATTTGAAGGTATGGTTTGAGGGTACAGGAGGAGGAACAGTTTGGTGGTATCTATGACTTGGCCATAGTGGAAATGGTGAGAAATGGCAAGTTTGGAAAACCTTGATGATCAGAGCCAACAAGTTTGCTGAAGGATTAGATACCTGGGCTGAGGAAAAAGAGTCAAGATAATCATTTTGGGCTGACTCCTGAACCCTGTTGTTCTTCCTCAAGGTTTCAAGGTGAATGACACCAAGAGAGGAGATGCTTGTGAAGGTGACAGTGGGGGACCTTTTGTCATGAAAGTAAGCTCTGTAGGCCAGGGGCTGCTGTAGGGAAGGTTGGGGGCAGGAACTTGTTTTCAGGAACAGCCTGGACCTGACTACTGGAATCCCCCCCTTTCTTCCTCAGAGCCCCTATAACAACCGCTGGTATCAAATGGGCATTGTCTCATGGGGTGAAGGCTGTGACCGGAATGGGAAATATGGCTTCTACACACACGTGTTCCGCCTGAAAAAGTGGATACAGAAAGTCATTGATCGATTTGGGTAGACGTGTGTGTGGGGGGGGTACCCACAATATGGGATCCTCATGCAAAAAAATCACAAAAAACAATCAAAATATTTTTGTGGTTTGTTTCTGTTCTCAATAAAAGTGACTGTTAGTTAAGTCTCAGTGTCCCCAGGCTGTTGGTGGGCAACTCTCTGGACTGAACAGACGGAGCTGCACATGGCACATACACACAAGGCCTGGACAGAAAGGCCCAAAATCCACTATTTGTTTGGACCCTGGGCTGATGTCTCAGCTGGTCTTTGTTCTACAATGGAATCTTCAGGAGATCCTGAGGCCAGTGAAGAAATACCTCAGAAGCAGGACCAATCAACAAAGTTGCCAGAGGAAAGAGGGGGCAAACAGGCAAAAAGCAAGTTTTTTTCTTCCAGGTTCTTTTATGCAGGCTGGGCCAGAAGGCAAGGCTCAGATTTAGGGGGAGACTTACCCATTCCAAATGATCCAGTCAAGAACATTTCTCTTCCAGGACACCCACAGCTACACAAAGAAACCCTGTCTCAAAACATTCTCATCCCCACCCCCGCCCAAAAAAAATTTTTTTCCCACAGGCGTGTCTATCTGCTTGTGTTTTAGTTGATTGCATATGACAACCAAGATTTTAGTAATCCTATCTGACATCCTTCATCATTTCATCAAAATGGTACAGATATGCCCCCAAGAGGCTCAATGATTAACTACTTAAATTCATTCCATCTTCATGTGTGTGAGTGCATGCTTGAGACAAGGTCTCAGTATGTAGCTCTGGCTCTGCTGGAACTCATGATGTATACCAAACTTGCCTTGAACTCAGAGAGATCATCCTGCCTTTACAACTCCAACGTGTGTGTGTGTGTGTGTGTGTGTGTGTGTGTGTGTGACAGAGAGACAGAGAGGGAGGAAGTTCTCCTGGTTTCTCTATACAGCACTTATCAGATTAGAGCAATTTGTAGTAAGGAGGGGAAAGAATGTTTAAATTTACAGACTGTGGACAAATTTAAGTCTTAAAATTGTGGAGATGGCCTGTCACACAACACATCTTCAAGGTCACTGTTAAGGAGTCCTATCTATATAGCATTAAAGTCCTATTCCCACTGGGGACATTTAGGTGTAAGTGGTGGCACTGCAGCCTCTGACATTTGATAGGAAATTTTGGCTGATGTGAAATTTGTTGACACTGCAGAACTGTAGTGAGAAGATGCATGCATTGCTGAGCTTCAAGGCAAGAACGGAGCCTGAACATCTGTCTGCTTTAGGTGCTGACAGAAGTAGGGCAAGGGGTTCTGGTCAACCAACATACATGGCTTAGTGGGAGGGCCAGGGACAGCCTGGTCCACACAGTACCCTGTTAAAGTGAGCCAGGGCATGGTGCGACCGGTCTTGATAAATAAGCAAAAGCCAGAGGCTGGAAAGATGGCTCAGCCATTAAGAGCACTGCCTGCTCTTCCAAAAGTCCTGAGTTCAATTCCCAGCAACCACATGGTGGCTCACAACCATCTGTAATGAGGTCTGGTGCCCTCTTCTGGCCTTCAGACATACATGCAGACAGAATATTGTATACATAATAGATAGATAGATAGATAGATAGATAGATAGATAGATAGATAGATAGATAGATAGATAGATAGATAAACAAAAGCCAAAGGTGGAAGGACCTCTATCATTATCCCGACCTCCCAACCCTTTTCCCTTCTCTGTCTGCTGAGTCTCCTTGTATAGTTTATGGCTAGTCACGTGAGATCAGCCTGCCAAATGCTAGGATTATGGCTATAGGCATTTGCCACCACTGTATTGGTTTTTCATATTTGATGCAAAAGGGAATAGAGAATGAAGAGTTTCTTACTTATTCTGCGATTCTGGTTGACTGGAAAGCCGGACAAAAACAGGCACAGGTTCTCAGTGATAGTATCTCAGCTACTCTGGGCTTTAGGGGGAAGGGTTAAGGATTAGCTTGGCTTGGTGGAGAGGGAGAGGCAGAGGCAGATAGAACTCTATAGTTTCAGGTCAGTCAGGGCTACATGGTGCAACAGTTTCAAAACAAACCTGTAATACTCAGAGCACTCTCAACACCACTGTGAGGACATACAAACTTACACTTAGTTTTCAGTTGAATGGTGCCCGTTCTAGACCCCACTTTTCACAACAATGTCCTCCTTCCCTGCTGTGAACACTTACCACTCCATGCTCCCCTATAAAGCAAGTTTAATTTCAGGCAGCCTTGGGCTCACCAGAAAATGGTGACTGGAACCAATGCAGGGTTCACCTGATGGAAAAAAGTCCAGATTCATTTTCCTTCCATTTTTCATTGTGTGGAATGCCAGCTGAGTAGGAGCTGTCCTGGAGCCTGCCTGGAGTCTCCACAGAACCCAGAACCTCCTCGTCCTGAAGCAGCTTTCTAACTACAGAGGGACTCTGCAGTTCACATTCTGTCCTCAACCCAAGTATAAAGCAATTAGTCGGGACTGAAGGCAGGAAAGCAGCAAGCTGTCCAGATCTACCAGGGAACCCAGTTCCCTTGGTGTGGGAACTGTTGGCTCGAGTTGAGCTTGAAAGCGATCTCATGTCATCAGGCAGCAAAGCAGTAGGACGCTGTTTCTCCATCAGCTGGAGAGGACCAGACTTCAAAACAAGGAGGGACAGACAAGCTTCCTCTGTTCCTTGGGTCTGCATGTGGACAGAAGGCCAGCAAGTATTCTCTTCCCAAGGAGCTACAGCCCCAACCCATGAGTTAAGAAAAAGTGTACCTCAGCAGGTCATGACAAACCCTCTTCTACCCAGCTTTCCTTAAACAGGTGACAGAAAAAGTGCCCAGCACTCCCAGACATGGAGCGTCTTGGGAAATAGGTATAGTTAATGCAAACTTTATTTATAAAAGACTCTTAAATTAGTTGTCTCATGCCATGCATCCATACAGAATACAGTGTCCCTTCAGGGCTACAGGAGAAGAGCTCACAACTCAGAAGGAACTATCAAGAGTTTCTAATGGCTGAAAGCTAGAAAAAATTAGGACAATTTTACAAATGAGCCATTAAAGCAAAACAAAAAAAGATATGGAACCTAGTCTGAGCAGAGGGTGCAGCTGTTTGGAAGTCTGTACACTAACCTAACCCACAGTCAGTCTTCTAGAGGCAGCACTGATGGGGAGAAGCAGAGCTTGTGCACATCTGCCCACAGCCACTCCTTCCTGTATGCTGTCTGATACATACAACAGTCCGTGTACATGGGGCCTGCAGTGGCCACTTCACACTACAGGGCTTCTAGATTAGTAAACTAAAGCTGCAGAGTGCCGAGGGACGGCAGCTTCATTTGCGACTGCTCTTTATTCTCTCCAGTCTCTTTTTCAAGTCATCAATGTTAGTTGTGGAGGAGGAGGAGGAGGAGGAGGTGATGGTTCCTGAAGTGTGGGTCTGGCTGGAGTCCAGGTCTGAGTGCTGGTGCTGTTCGCGGGACTCCCGCAGCTGTGAGAGCTTGCTGTGGAGCATGTCTGTAGAAGAGGCAACTGGAGGAATTGCTGGTTTGGAGAGCAAAGACGTCAGTGGAGGTCGGTCATCTTGCTATTGAGAGAAGAAAGGGAGACTGCCTAAGTTCAGGGGAAGCAGTCAAGATGCAACTCTGCCTGAGTTTATACCAAGGTAGACCAGCCTGCCCTTGACCTGCTTGTCACAGCTCTCCGTTCCCACACAGAAAGAAAGAACAGTACCTTTGTGTTGTCAAGGCCACACCGTTGTCGAAGAATTTTTAGCCTTTCCAGGTAGACAGATGGTCCCACTTCTTCTCCATTTGTGTTACCTATAGAGGATACTGTGCTTGTGGGGGTGGGCACACACGTGACCTCCATCTGAGAAGAGATGCCTAGAGAGAAAAATGAAGGAAGCTTATGTAGATATCCAAATACCCCAACTTCCAGACTGCAAGAGCCAATCTGCTACCAAAGTCAACCAATTTCTAGGGTCCCCTGGCACAGCATACGTCTAGCACACACAAGTCTCTAGCAACAACAACAAAAATTTTAAGGTCCTGAATGTTTTCACTGTACTTGAAAACTAAAAAAATCCACAAAGATCTACCATGACTTAGTGATACAGGCTAGTCTCAAATATGAAACCTAAACCTTGTTGAAACTTCAAGAACTGATCCAAAAGGGCTGTCTGCCTAAACCCTTCATTATGTGAAGGACTGTATACCAAAAAATCACAGGGCTGGCATGGGCAATTCTAAGTATATGATGAGTACCCAACTCAAACAGGAGGTATGTGAAGAATTGGTTATGTCTGGGCTGGATGACACAACAGAGAAAGAGTTTTCAAATCTAAAGGGAACAGCAAGGAGCTCAAGGGATGGGTACTACCCATCAATATTCTTGGAGAAGAACAACAATTCATCTCAGTTACCATGCCCAGTTTGTGCGTGCCAGGCCAGCACTCTACAGACTGAACTACATCTTCAGTACCTCCCATGTGGGTTCTAAATATTACCCAAGAGGGAAAGGCACTAAACAAATTATGTTAGAAGTGGTATAAATGTACTGGGTGTGGAGGCATACATACCCTTTCAGTCTCAGTACCCAGGAGCAAAGTAGGAGGATCTTTGGGAGTTAAAAGGCCTATCTGATCTACACAGTGAGTTGGCAGAGGGTGCTATTTGGCAGGTAAAGAACAGGCTTACAAGATTTCCACAACTGAGATCACAGTATAAAAACAAGATCTGAATAAGGACAAGGAATTGGCTAACAGGCTTTCTCTTTTTTATTTTATTTATTTATTGGTTTTTTGAGACAGGGTTTCTCTATGAACTCGCTTTGGAGACCAGGCTGGTCTCGAACTCACAGAGATCTGTCTGCTTCTGCCTCCCAAGTGCTGGGATTAAAGGTAAGCACCACCACCACTGAGATCAAGGCTCTCTTAGCACCATATATATGACGACTAGTGCAGAGACTAGAAATACATCGGTGGTAGAGTGTATGTATGGCATGTACAAAGCCCTGGCTTCCATCCTCACATTAACACACACACACACACACACACACACACACACACACACACACACACACACACACACCAGAATGACAAAGCCGGTACAAAGGTCCTAAGGCATACATATGTGTCTGTGTTTCAGAAACAGAGAGGGGGCTGGTGGGTCTGGAGAGCAGTGGATGAAGTACCAGAAGTAGCAGGGGATCAGACAAGATTTCTGCCTTCTGGAATATATAGCTGGCAACTCCTGATGCCTTGTGAAAATGTGCACAGGAAAATGAAGGTGGATGCAGGGAGAACATCAGGAGGGCACTCTGCTGCAACTCAGGTAAGAGAGAGTACTGGGTGGGAAACCCCAAGGTGTCAGAGTGGAAGGTAAGAGTGTGGTTCTTGCACATGATCTGCAGGTGCAGCCAGAGTTTTCTGGCAGAGGAAGAGAAGACCAAACGCTTTAGTTTTTACCAAGCTAAGATAAAGTTGATACCAACAAAAATGCCCATGGAGTAAGTAGCTACCTCGCAACCCTTCAGCCTATTTCTGCAAGGAGAGGAAACTACACCTGTAGAAGTGGGGATGCGGCCTTTGCCTTCCCTCTCCATCTCAATCACCCGAAGGCCTCGCTCAACATAACTCTGAAAGAACTGTGAGGAGTTTTTCAAAAATGGTTCAATGTCAGCATCTGAATATTTCTTCTTATATTCATATAACTCTGCTAAGCCCTGGTAAAAAAGAAAAAGGAAGAGGTGAGGATGGATGTAAAATTGTGTTCCTTTTCCACAAAGCAGACCACCACCTATTAGTTGAATCCCTTCCACTCCCCTTCTCCTCACTTGCTCCATCTACTCCTCCTTCTGGTTTTCTGCAGACAAGATCTTGGCCCAGAACTCCTATGTAGATCAGATTGTCCTCAAATTTACAGTCATCTCTGCCTCAGCTTCTTGAGTGCTGAGATTACAGCTGTGTACCACCACACCTGCCTTTTTGTTTATTTTTGCTTTTTTGAGTCTCACTGTGTAGTTCCGGCTAGTCTCAAACTTGCAATCTCCTATCTCAGCCTTCCAAGTGCTGTAACTGCTACATGCTATGGTACCCAGGCCTAGGCTTAACCCTTTCATTCTCACCTCTTTAGTGTTCTCCTTAGAGCCAATCTTCTTAAAAATCTCAGCTAAGAAATCATTTACTTTGGCCTTTGATGATTTCTCATCCTAATAAATTGAAAAGCACAGAGAACTGGTTAGAGTCGAATTACTAACCACAAATGAGAGGATGGATACTAACAGCAAATACTTCAAAATATTTAGGACCTTACTGGTGGAGAAAGCCCAGAGCTGCAAAGCTTACCGCAGCAACACTAGTATTCTGATTATGAGAGCTTCCTGTCTGAGGATTTCTCCTCAGCTCTGAGGACCAGCTGATCTATGCCTCCCTGGTAAAGCAGAGTTCACAGTGAACTTACCTAGTGTCACCGAAGTCTCTCTTGGGGAATCAAAAAGCATGTGTTCACTACTCCAGTGTTTTGAAATTTTTATGTAAAAAATGGTTATACCAGCAAACCAAGAGACTGATCATTCCAATCCCTAAAATTTCCCCTTGAGAATCAGGCTACTCACTATTCGAGAAGCTCCCTTTTCTGTTTCCTTATCAGACTTGCTCCCAGACTGGTCCATGCTGTGCTTCATCATCCGACACAGGTGGGCCTCCAGCTCAGACTCATTCTTGTTGTCAATCATTGTGAGGTGGTCTAGGATCTGAGGGAGACAAGTACATTCAAATGCTAGCAACGGCCCTTCCAGGAAACCCACTCAGAGACTGACTGCTGTTCTAACTCACCTTAGGTCCTTTCAGTTTGCATAAGGTATGCAGAAGGGTCTTTAGAGTCCTTATAGGAAATTCACTTTTGCATTGCTTCAGTTTCTCTTTGGGAAAGACCTTCATAAAAATGTGGATGTCCAGAAGAATTCTGTCTAGGTTGATGCTGTTGATGGTATCAGGCAATAGTCGAACCATTCTCCATAGACACTATAAAAATAAGAAATAAGAAGCTGGAGGGATGACTCCACAGTTAAAATCACTGGCTGCTCTTCTAGAAAACCCAGGTTCACTTTCCAGCACCGAGATGACAGCTCACACCTGTCTGTAACTCCAGTTCCAGTGGATCCAATACCACGCAGACACACTCAGGTAAAAACACCAATGCATAAAGAACAAATAAGTCATTATAAAAAAACAAAACAAAACATGGGGCTGGAGAGATGGCTCAGTGGTTAAGAGCACTGGCTGCTCTCCCAGAGGTCCTGAGTTCAATTCCCAGCAACTTCATGATGGCTCACAACCATCTGTAATGAGATCTGGTGCCCTCTTCTGGCCTGCAGGCAGACATGCAGGCAGAATACTGTATACATAATAAATTTAAAAAAAAAAAACAAAACTAAAGGAGTGACTGAAAAATGAGGATAATTTATCACCATTTTTCCAAATACAAGGTTATTTTTTTAAAGATGTGTGTTTTTTATCTATGTGTATCCTGATTTATTATGTGTGTATGTGGGTGGAGACCAGAGGTTGACAGGATATTATTCTCTCTTACTTTCTATTATGAGACAGTCTCTCATTAACCTGGACCTTGCTGATTCAGCTAGGCTGGCTGGCTAGCTAGCAAGGCCCAGGTAACCTTCTCACCTGGCTTTGTTTAGGTGTTGGGGACAAGGACATTTTAAATATTAAAAAAAAAAATTTAAATTCTGTCTTGAGTTTCCTTAGTATCTGAGAAGAGTAGTTCAGATTGTTCTAAGGAAGGACAACTGTACAGCACTACAGTACCAGAAGTACGTCACACTCATCTTCACTTGGAGAGTGCCATCAAAGATTAAACACACATTCCCCTCCCTCAGAAAGAAATATGCCTAATCAAATGTCTTGCCTTCTACTTTCTAGAAGGCTGGCCATGAACTTGCTATGTACCTGAGCCTGGTCCTTATGCTTCACTTCCTTTCTTTCCCCCCTTTTTTTTTTTTTTTGGTTTTTCGAGACAGGGTTTCTCTGTAGCTTTGGAGCCTTAGAGTCTGTCCTGAAACTAGCTCTGTAGACCAGGCTGGCCTCGAACCTCGAACTCACAGAGATCTGCTTGTCTCTGCCTCCCTAGTGCTGGGATTAAAGGTGTGCACCACCACTGCCTGGCCCTTATCCATTTTTTTTTAAATAGCCTTGCTGTGTCAATCACACTGAACTGTGTATCTCAGGCTGGTCTTGACTCCCATCTTCCCGCTGCAGCCTCCTGCAGCCTCCTGTGTTACCATGCCTGGCTTACCATTTGTGTTTTCCAGAAGTAAGTACCTTAGTTGATTTCAGTCAATGTTGTACTTTGAATTTATTTCCCAGAAAGTAAGTTCAAGGTCAGCCTGGTCTACAGGGGGAGTTCCAGGACAGCCAGGGCTGTCTAGAAAAACCCTGTCCCTGAAAAAATCCAAAAAATCCACAACAAAACAAAAACAACAATAATAACAAAATGAAAGTGATTATATCTTTATAAGACAAGAGATAAAATCATTTCAATTTTACCTTCATAACAAGCTCTGAGTATTTGGGAGAAGTAGCTGTTGCTAGCAGGCTGTCCTGAAGTAAAACAAGCAGGGCACTGGAAAAACAAATAGCATTAATAAATCTTTTTTTTTTTTTTTTTTTTTTTTTGGTTTTTCGAGACAGGGTTTCTCTGTGGCTTTGGGGCCTGTCCTGGAACTAGCTCTTGTAGACCAGGCTGGTTTCGAACTCACAGAGACCCGCCTGCCTCTGCCTCCCGTGTGCTGGGATTAAAGGCGTGCACCACCATCGCCCAGCGCATTAATAAATCTTAAATCTTCATGTTTTTCCCCGAGAAAGGGTTTCTAAGAGACAAATGTAATGCTAGGACTATAACTAAAACATTTTACTGTCCTCCTCTAGAAAAGTCAGATATTGTTACTAGTTTTAGACGGAATCACACTTGATTCACTTAGAAAAAAGTAACAAATCATCTTACCAGGCAAACTTTAAAGTTAAAATTGACTTTGATCCTCTTGCCTCCACCTGAGTGGAGTGCTTCCCAGGGCTAGGATTATAGGAATGTGCCACTGTGCGAGGTTTAACAAGTGCTGTGGAGCAAACCCAGGACTGTGCATGCCGGACAAGTACTACCAACTGAGCCACACCCTTACACGTGCAAACAAATGAGAGGCTTTCCCAAGCTTTACTGATGAGTGTATAAATATACCTGAGGATGTTGGTCTGGTCAGACTTCTCCAAAACCTTCACCACCAAGAGGTTCACAGAACGAATCACCTGTTGTCCTTCCTCAAGATCTTCAATCCGAGAATCCAGCATTAATGTGATCAGGCCATGCATCAAATCTTTCAGTACTCCAGTGGAGGCTTCCCGGGCCAGGCTCTCTATCTGAAATAGCTACCCAGTCCTAACTGTGTTAGGGAGGTTAAAACTCAATATATGGGACAAAGAAGAAAAGCAGAGTTGGTATATTCTAGTCAATATTCAGCTCTCTCTCATTAGATATGTAGACATAGGCCTAGTTGACCAATACTTTAAGTCCCAAGTGCGAGGATTACATGCTTATATCAACACACCTGGCATAATTACAATGCATTTTTAAAATACCTGGGGTGTCAAAAAAAAAAGGAAAGAAAGAAAAGAAGAACAGCTAAGCATTTTATTTTATATCCCAAATTAGGGAATTCTTGAGTAAACGTGTGTGCTGCTGACATGGTCCATATCAAGGAATCATCTCAGCCCTAACAGAGTGGCAAAGTCTTCTCCATGTGAGACACAGAGGGAAATGGCAAAGCCTTCCTTAGGGGTCAGAGTGTGGGTGTTGATAGTATGTCCACAGCCTGAAGACTACCCCTATGGAGACTGCTCCTAAAGAGATGACTATACCTTCTCTTTTGTCCAGCCATGTGACACAACTCCTGTGTCTCCTTGTTTATCTGTTCAACTCTATATAATAAATGTTGAATTTCTCGGGTGCTGAGGTTTCCCCATCCAAAAGTCTAGACCACTCTATGGCTATATTTCTGTCTTTCCTTCATTCCGCTTCTACTCCAGTTGTGCTGGATGAGACACTTAGCACGTAGGTAATACTCAGTGCTAAAAGTGAAAGCTGGCTACATGACTCGGATAATTCTACCTAGTGACATAGGTCTCACATCAACATCAGCACTGACTCTGGCTTGAGATCCTGGATGGACCGACAGAAATGTCTTACCGAAATCATGTTGCCAATGATACAGCTATACAACTTAATGATTTCATCCTTGTCCAACTTCTCATCTGCCATATGTGTACTGTAGATGAGTCTTAGCTGCATGAACGTCGCGATCAGAAACTGATCAATGTGGCCAGACATAGCTTCAGCCTTGTCTTCCTGCCTCAGGACCTCATCAATCTGATAATAAAAATTCCAAGCTGTAGTTTCCAAGCTTTATGAGTGGCAAAAAGACAGTATAAGACACCTTTCCTTAGGAAAATTCATTAGTAAAGTGCTTATTTTACCTAATTTTATAAACAACTAGTCCTTAAGAATTCAACTATTCAATACATTTTTACTGAGCAACTTAGTATTAAGTAAATTAGTCAGAGACTCTGTTCTAAGAGGCTTACTGTCTAGTTCAGGGAATAATCCCTATGCTTAAATATTCAATTTATTAAGAGAATTTTTTTTTATTTTAGATAGTTTTAATATTAAACCTTTCATAAAAAAATCAAGAGTAGTGGCAGAGTGAGAACCTGCCTTTAAACAAAAACAACAAGAATAAGGCTGGAGAGACAGCTCTGCTCTTCCAGAGGTTTTGAGTTCAATTCCCAGCCACCACATGGTGGCTCACAACCATAATGAAATCTGGTGCCCTCTTCTGACTTGCAGGTATACATGCAGATAGAACCCTGTACACATAATAAATCTTAAAAAAAAAAAAACCAACAAAACAACTTTAAACTTAGTAGAAAGATGCTCTGCCATTGAGCTCTTTATATGAAGACCACCTTCCTACTAAGTTTAGGATTAAGGCCGGGCGGTTTGATCCATAGAACTGTCAAACAAAATTTAAAGACCCAACAATCTCAACAATTAAAAAAATGAAAGAAAGTAACAAGCAAGCTGGGCGGTGGTGGCACACGCCTTTAATCCCAGCACTCTTGCATGCCCAAGGAAAAGGCCATTAAGAAGTTCGTCATTCGGAACATCGTAGAGGCGGCTGCCGTCAGGGACATATCCGAAGCAAGTGTCTTCGACGCTTATGTGCTCCCCAAACTCTATGTCAAGCTGCATTACTGTGTGAGCTGTGCTACTCATAGCAAGGTAGTAAGGAATCGATCTCGGGAAGCTCGGAAGGACCGAATACCCCCACCACGATTTAGACCTGCTGGTGCTGCCCCATGACCTAAACCAAAGCCCATGTAAAGTGGCTTCATAAAGATGGAAAAATAAAATGGGTTTTATACTTAAAAAAAACAAAACAAACAAACAAAAAAAAACCAGTGGTTCTCAACCTTCCTAATGCTACAACCCATTTATATAGTTCTTTATGTTGTAATGACATTGTTACTCTGTAACTGTAATTTTGCTACTGTTATATATTGTAATGTAAGTATCTGATATACAACCCCTGTGGGGATTGCCACCCACAAGTTGAGAACTGCTGCCTTAAGATAAATTTAAAAGAAGCCAGCATAAGAGCTTATGCATTTATCAAAATGTTCAACCATGACTTTTCAGTGTTTCTAGTTTAGCCATTTATCTACTGTATATTACAATAAACAAATTAAAATCTCTGTGTGTATATATCCTTATGTGCTTGCATTCTCATTTGTGGGAGAGGGGATTGTCCTTTCTTAGAGGAAGTAGAGACTCAACTGAGGCCTTGCACATGCTAAGCACACACTGTACCACTCACTTTAACAATGCACTACTGCATCTGGCATGGCAGTGCATGCCTTTAATACCAGCGTGCAGAGAGTTCAAGGCCAGCCTGATCCACGTGGCTAGTTTCAGAAGAGCCAGAGACGCTGTCTCAAACAAAACCAAACAAAAGTGTAGCAACAACTACTGTCTCAATTTTTTGTTGTGTAGCATGTGTGCAACAGCCCTGACTGTTCTAGAAGCTCCTCTGTAGACCAGGCTAGCCTTGAACTAAGAGATCTGTGTCTGTCTCTGCCTCCCAAGTGTTGGGATTAAAGGTGTACAACATCACAACCAACCCTCAATTTTATTTTATCTTTTTTTTTTTTTTTTGAGGCAGGGTTTCTCTGTTGCTTTGGAACCTGTCCTAGAACTAGCTCTTGTAGACCAGCAGACCAGGCTGGCCTCCCGTCTCCAATTTTAAGAAATGTGACTCATTTTCTTTGGGTTTTTATTTTATTTTATTTTTAATTTAACCGGTCTGTATCTAGCCAATCTCCTGTTTCTGCCTCCAGTCTTCCTGATGACATCCCTTTTCTGGTCTGGCTGTGATGCCTCCCTATGAATACACTTCTCAATTTCTTCACTTTTCTTGGGGTCCAAACACTTAACAAGCAGGCCCCTTTTATATTTCTTCACTGTTCTTCGGAACTAATGTTCAATTATGTGTCAATGTTCTTTTATGAATGCTTTCCTCCTAAGCTATTGGGCTTTTACCTCCTTACTTACTCTGAGCTTATATGGTTCTCCACTCATAACCATTGCTACCACAGTGGACGCAAAACTAGTTCTTCCCTATCTATACCTTTAAACCTGACCGTTAGGTAAGAAATGGTTAAGATAATAAATATCACATATACAGCTTCTGGTGGGGGGTGGCTGAAGAACTAGCTCAGGATTAAGAACACTGGCTTTTCTTCCAGAGGACCTGGGCTTGATTCCCAGCACCCACATGGTAGCTTACAATTGTCTGTAACTCCAGTTCCAGGGGATCTGAGGCACTTGATGACTAAGAAGGCCCTGTGTCCTTTGGAAAAAAAAAAAAATCAAGAAAATACTGAACACTGCCAGGTAGTGATGGTACATGCCTTTAATCCCAGAGCTTGGGAGGCAGATCTGTGAGTTCGAGGTCAGCCTGGTCTATAGAGCTAGTTGCTAGTTCCAGGACAGCTATGGCTGTTGCACAGTGAAACCCTGTCTCGAAAAACCAAACCAAACCAAACCAAAAAACCTGAACCCTGTCTGTATGCTTCAGCACGGTGACTGCACTAGTGAGTAATCCATTATCTTACAAGTCTCTTCATCCATCAGTGGAATCACTATTATGGGACATATTCCATTTACCTGCGTCAGAGCTTGGATACTTGTGTTGATGTCACCGCTGGCTACTTGGGAGATAATGAAATTAATAGTAGATGCTGTATTACTGTGCATGTCATCAAAATGTGGAGAAACAGCCAGGATCCTAGACAGTAGATCAAAAGGAAAAACTCAATCTGTATTACAAGACATTTCAATTAGTGAGAATTATGAGACAGATTTCAGTGACGATGTCACTATCAGGCAGGTAGTGATCAATTCTAGGAAGTCTTAACTTTTCAGGTATGTACTCTGATGATCATGGGCTGTTCATATTTAAGCAAAGAGGCTCAACTTACTTAGGTTCAGGAATAAGGACAGGTTCAAAAATGTCATCAAGTTTGTGCTGGACAAGTTCTGGCATTTCACATCGGACTGTCCCATTGTCATTCTCAATCTCATCTAAATCCAGCTGGAATTCTCGGCGAACCATCTGCGATGCTTCAGGATGCCCACTCATGCTTCGAGCTTGGCTAAAGGAAGTGAAAAGAGACTCCTGAACTAAGAGGGGTTTCTTAACACAAAGATAATATTAGCACCGCTAGCTGCTTCAAAGCTTCAAGACAGATGTTCAACTTCTGGTTTCAGCCCCTCTGAAGGATTTAATTCCTGAGTATGAGGAAAGTGCCTGAAGTAACAACACTGGCTCAGGGTTATCCTGGACAGCAGGCAACTTTAATCTGTGCTTACATTACTGGCTAAGTGTATTATCTCTAATTTTCTAAGGTTGACAAACCTTGTATTTTTATTCCATTTGGGGAAGAAAATACTTATATAGACTCAAAACTCACTCCCATGAACTCAAATATTAAAGTAATGTAGACTGGGTTGTTCCCTACCCTCTCCATAAAATTAGCCAGTGTTCAAGTTCTAATCATAGGCCTCTTAGGCAGTTTTTAGCATTTTTTAAAATACTCTAAAAGATAGCTATTACTTTTTAAAGAAGTCACTCGTGATAGGACAGGGTCAATATTATATAGTTATGCAAAATTTCCAAATTCAAATTGGTTAAAAATATGCTTGAGGCACAGCCTAAAATAATGCTGTCTTTTTTAGAAGGAAGTATTTTGAGTCCGTTAAGCCAATTCCGCGATGCACGCATCTTATTCTTATCTCATGAACTAGGGTTGGGAATGGTGGTGTATACTTTTATCCCAGTAGTCTGGGAAGCAGAGGCAGGCAGATTAATGTGAGTTCAAGGCCAGTCTGGTCTACATAGCTCCAAGACAGCCAAGACTACATAGACTCTGTTTCAAAAAAACCAAAATAACAACAACAACAATAACAACAAGAAACTAAAAACAAAAACCAGGAATGTAAGCACAACCAAATATAAAAAAGACTTCAAGGGAGGCCTGATATTTATGGCCACCTTCTGCTGCCCTGTTGTAAAAGCTAGTCACTCTCCAGAGGGGACGAATCCATGTCAGAAGTTAGAAAGATATAAGAGCCCTGCTAATGAGAAATTAGCAGGCAGTACTTACATCCTATAAGTGCGATACATAATTCTGTCCACGGAAAAGCAGTGAAAGAAGGCACAAGACCATTTAGAAGTGGTTTTGAGACAAAGACAAAGACAATGAAGAATGAAAGATTAAAATTTACTTATAAGACATTTAACCCAGACACTCTGTCATGCATGACAGTGACACAAACTCCAGACTATGTTACAGGACAAGCTCTGTGCACACAAAGCTAAGTCCATAGAGCAGACAACTATCTTTATCCACATACTTCAGTTTGGAGGACATGTCTTCAGCTGGTCCCTTTCGTAGCATGTTGGCATTAGAGTTTATATTCTGTGTACGCTGAGGTTTCTCTTCAGCCTGTTTCACTGGTACAGCAGAGGGTCTCTTTGCTGACCGCTTTATTCTCTCCTCAAGCATGCTCATGTCCTTCTCTGAAAGCTGTAAAAATTCAAACTATTAGCACACCCACTTACTAAAATACAAGTCCTAGTTGAAGAACTCGAAGCTCAGTATGGGAGAACAAGTTTTTTATCCCAGCACTGGGAGGGAGAGGTAAATAGATCTGAGTTTGAGCCAGCATGGTGTACAAAGTGAGTTCCAAGACAGCCAGAGCTGTTGTTACACAGAGAAACCCTGTCCCAAAAAACAACAACAAACAAACAAAAAAGAGGTTGGCTTTGCTTTTCTTGTTTTTTTCCAAGACAGGGTTTCTCTGTGTGGCCTTGGCTGTTCTTGGGGCTGTGTAGAACAGGTTGGCCTCAAACTCAGAGATCTCCCTGCCTCTGCCTGCCAAGTGTTGGGATTAAAGGTGTGCGTCACCACTGCCAAGCTCCTGTCTCTAATTTTAAGAAATGTGACTCCTGCTAGGTAGTGGTGACACATGCCTTTAATCCCAACACTTGGCAGAGGCAGGTGGATCTCACTGAGTGGACAACAAAGCGAGTTCCAGGACAGTCAGGACTGTTGCAAAGAAATCCAGTCTCAAAAAACAAAACAAGAAATGTTGACTCCCATTTTTTATTTAACTGATCTGTATATAACCAATCTCCTATTTCTGCCTCCATCCCTTCCCCATGGCATCCCCTTTTCTGGTTTGCCTGTGCCTCCTCCCTATGAATGCTACTTCTCAATTTCTTCACATGGCTTGGGGCCTAACACTTAATAGGCAGGTCCCTTGCATAGAGATCTACTCTTCACCATTCTTCATAACTGACATTCAATTATGTGTCAGTGTTCTTTTATGGACATTTTCCTCATAACCACCAGGTTGGATTTAATCACAAATGCTGGGATTAAAGGCATGTGCTACTACTGCCCAGGCTGGTTTGCTTATTTTTAAGATTTTATCTTTTTATATGTATGAACATCTGCTTGAAGATACTTATGTGTACCATATGCGTGCCTGGTGTCAAGAGGCCAGAATTGGGCAGGATCTTCTAGAACTGGAGTTAAAGCTGGGTGTAGTAGTACACTTGGGAGGCAGAGGCAAGAGGGCTGGGTTTGAGGTCAGCCTGGTCTATAAAGTATGCTCTAGGACAGCCAGGGCTATTATACAGAGAAACCCCAACTTTAAAAAAAAACAACAACCCCCCCAAAACAAACAAACAAACAAACAAACAGCCTGGAGTTACATGATTGTGGGACACCATTGGGTCTGGGTCCTAAACTCAGGTCCTGTGCAAGAGTGTGGGATTAAAGGATGCAACACCACTGCCTGACTCCCTACTACATTATTTCTAAAAGAGGCTTCTTTGCATTTTTATTTATTCTTTTGGTGTCTGTGTGTGTGTGTGTATGTGTGTGTGCGCGCGCGCAATCTCACACAAACACCACAGCACTCATATAAAGGTTATAGGGAAATTTGTGGGAGGTTGACTCTTTCCTTTCAGGCTTTACGTTTGCTGTAAAATGACCTTTCCCACTGAATTATCTTGCTAGCCTCAAAACACTACATTATTAAGTTAACTACCATTAATATCTGCATAGCTATAACAATAACATATGAAAGGAAAGACTACAAAAGGAAATATTAATAACTATAACAAAAAGGTAAAAAGTTAGGGTAGTGATGGTTGTTCAGTTGTAGTATGTTTGTCTAGCACACACAAAGTCTTGGTTTGACACAGAGAATCACAAAATATTGAAAATAGTGGCCCACAATAGTAATTCTTGCACTCAGGATATGGGGGTGGAAGGTGAGGGAAGAGAAGGCTGTTCTAGGTAAGCCTGGTCAAGATGTTGAGCTGAAGGACTATTACACAGAGTAACCTTGTCTCTAAAGAAGTAAAGAAAAAAGTTCAGTGTATCCATTGGCTACATTGTGAGCTTGAGTCTGGCCTGAGATATAATAAACTGTCTTAAAAAAAGAAAAAAAAAAACAGTAAAAAGTTAATCAAGTTTCTTTATTTTACGCTACTAAAAAACTGTCTATAAGTAAGACTTTTCGCCTTTGGTCATTTGCAAACTTCTACCTGTTTTATGTCCTTCACTTGTCATAGTATTTTTTCATCAGATAATGGGAACACAATGATTTAAAGTATAACAATGGTGCTACTAGAGCACTGATGACATGGGAAGTCCTATATATGTGTTCTTCTATTGGTTAATGAATAAAGAAGCTGCTTGGTCCTACGGCAGGGCAGAGTAGAGCTGGGGTTGGGGAGAGGACATTTAAACTGAATGCTGGGAGAAAGTAGGCGGAGTCAGAGAGATGCCATGTAGCTGACAAGAAGACAGATGCCGGAACCTTACTGGTAAACCAGGAGCCTCATGGTAAAATATAAAATAATAGAATGGTTAATTTAAGATGTAAGAGCTACCTAGAGTCGGGTGGTGGTGGTGCATGCTTTTAATCCCAGCACGTGGGAGATAGAGACAGGTGAAATCTCTGAGTTCAAGGCCTGACTGGTCTATGAGAGCTAGTTCCAGGACAGGCTCCAAAGCTACAGAGAAACCCTGTCTCAAAAAACCAATACTACTACTACTACTAATGATGATGATGATAAAAGACCTAGCTAGAAATATGCTTAAGCTATTGGCCAAACAGTTTCTGTGTGATTATTTGTGTCTGGGCAGCAGGGAAACAGGCGAGCAGCCTCCCTTTACACATTACCAGAACAAAGCACTAAGGTTAAGCCATAATAATGACTGGCTCAAAGGAAGCAAGGAGTCAGAAGGTAGAACAATGTGCCTAGAAAAGAAGCACATGGCTGAAGGTTGAGACTCATGATCCTTTATCCAACGTTGTTCCCACGATTTGTACTTGCTAACTATAAACAAAGTACAATAACGAAACAAAAAAAATTCACAGAGCAGACTGCCATACAAAATGTAAAATCCAGGCTAGCTCAGATTTCTTGATTCAAAAATAGCTCTCATGTCTTACGCAAACCCCTGTAAAATTTTTTTAAATTAAGCCCAGCATAAATATCCAACATCAAATGAAAATACCCAAAACATGTAACTGGATTCTGGGTATCATGAGAGGCTAAGTTTATAACTGCTGAAACTCAGGTGGAGTTGAGATGGCAGGAATCTCAGCAACTAAGAAATCTTGGAATACCTTTCACAGCATACTGACAAGGCATATAGAAACGTCACTCACATTTCCAATAAGCTTGAACACCTGATCTCCATGTACGTTGTATACTGTTACAATGGTGTTGAGGGCAGCATTCCGCACAGCATTGTCTCGGTCTCCTATGTGAATAGCTATTTCCTTTAAGGCTTTTCCTGGGGTTGGCTGACAAACATTCATACCATAGGACTCAACTAGGCAACCTAGTTCTTCCAGGCACTCTATTGAGGAAGAAAGACTAGATTAATGAGACCCAAAAATGTTTGGTATATAGGTTTCTACAAACTTTTGGCACACACGTAGTGCTAAAATCTTTTTCCTTTACACTGTCACATACCAATGAAACAATGGTGTTCTAAGTGTCCATGATAGTTTATACCTGTGAGTCAGATGGCCCCTGTGCACTTGATTTTGTCACCAGGGTGGTACTGAGTGGTGCCTGTATCACCTGATACTATAGCTCCACCAGTGTGCACCTCATCACTCTCACAATATGAATAAGAAAGTTGGAAGCAGCTACACAGACACTAAACAAATTCCATTGCTTATTTATAAATGACTGTTGAGAATCACTTATGCAAAGACTTGCACCTTAATTTAATCTGAGGGGGCTAAAGCCACAGAGCTTAGTGCCTCAGACAAGAGCACTTATCTAGGCTCTGCGCTCAGCTCTCAGCAACTCTGTAAAGATAGGTGGACAGACAGATGCTTTGCTTTACCTGTTCTCTGCTTAGAGTTTTTGGATTTGGTTCCTTCCATGATGAAGGGGAACATCTTGCTGGCTGGGTAGACAAGGCACATCCGGTTCAGGATGGCACGGACATCTTTACGAATGACATCCTTTGGTTCTCCGACCTGGTCAACAAGAAATAATAAAGATCTACTCTGAGTGTGATGGTTATTTCATGCATTACTGTATTTTGAACTCAAGGGTGAGTTGAAAGGAGGTACCATCATACAATAAACGAAAGAATATGTAAAAACTAGAGTTAACTCTTATAGGATAAGAACACATTACCTTGAGGATGAGATAGGGGATAAAGGAAGATGCTTCATTCTCAGTAAGATGATACTCTTCATCACTTAGCAGAGTAAAGAGCAATTTTAAATATTCCAGTGCTTTCATTAGGACGCTTGTATTGGTGTCGAAAAACCGGAGGGTAAGCCATTTTAAGATAAGATCTAGGCAACCAATGACACCTTCTTTTTCACTCTCCAAGTGCTTAAAAGTAAAAATCCCACAGGTAAGACTGTATGTAAATTTAAATTATATTAGACCCACCATTTCTTAAACTGTACTGGTACCCAAAAGAAAATAAAAGATTTTTATTTAGACCTTCAAAAAGATCTCCCCAATACACTACCATTCATTCTATCAACTGAGACAGCTATCCAGAAAACATGGTGTATTCTACTTCTTCCTCAGGGCACTCCACTTGACCACTTCACACAGTACTCCCTATTTTCATATTCCTGAGACAGACAGACAGTTATCTATTTGAAGACTTACATCAACCATGACAGCCAGGGCTTTATTGTGATGCTGAAACTCCGAGTGAAACATTTCATCCTGTAACCATTTGGCCACACAGCTAGACATCTGAGTCTTCAGTTGTTCAATGTATTCGTCCCGTGGGGTAGTAAAATTCCACTTTAGCACCTGCCGGAAAAGACAGGAAGGCAGCAATTCAACTGAAACAAAGTTGAGCTACCTGGTACAGCCGAAGGACCCAACTTACCGTGATACTTATTTGCTCTTTAGCCTGTCTCTTGCCTCCTCTCCCTGCAAAACAGGGTCTTGCCATTTCATTTAATACTGACTGTTCTGACACTGAATATGGACAGCAGGCTGGCCTTGAATTCACAGCCTGCTAAGTCTTGGCACATATTTTTTGAACTACCTTTTCTTTTACTGTTTACTTTTGTGTTTTGACAGTATGTATATGTATGTATATGTCTGTATATCACATCCATGCCTGATGCCTTTGGAGGCCAGAAGAAGGCATTGAATTCCTTGGAGCTTGAGGTACAGCGACAGTTGTGAGTAGCCATGTGGGTGCTAGGAATCAAATCCTAGTCCTCTGGATGAATAGCAAGTGGTTTTAATTGCTGAGCCACCTTTATAGCTCCTTGTTGCTTACTTTTTTGGAGACTGTGTTGCTCTTTAGACCAGGCTGACCTCAAGGTAGAGTTCCTGCTGTCTTTTTTTTTTTGTTTTTTTTTTTCGAGACAGGGTTTCTCTGTGGCTTTGGAGCCTGTCCTGGAACTAGCTCTGTAGACCAGGCTGATCTTGAACTCACAGAGATCCGCCTGCCTCTGCCTCCCGAGTGCTGGGATTAAAGGCGTGTGCCACCACCGCCAGGCGAGTTCCTGCTGTCTTAAACCTCCCAAATGTTATAGAGTTATAAGCATGTATCACCCTGCTATGCTCTAAGATACTTGTTAGTTACATAAGATTCATTTGTAATTAAATATGAATACAAAAGATAGCATAAGGTGTTACACTTCTGAAAACTAATGACCCTGGAAATCTTACAAGAAAACAATTTTTTTTTTTTTTTTTTGGTTTTTCGAGACAGGGTTTCTCTGTGGCTTTGGAGCCTGTCCTGGAACTAGCTCTGTAGACCAGGCTGGTCTCGAACTCACAGAGATCTGCTTGCCTCTGCCTCCCGAGTGCTGGGATTAAAGGCATGTGCCACCATTGCCCAGCTCAAGAAAACAATTTTGAATAAGTTTTAGTAAAAAAAATGTTGCCAAGCATTGTGTTTGCTTGTTTTTGAATCCCTAGTAGCTAGTCTGGTCTGGTGTATTTTAGCAATTTTCAGATCAGCCAGGTCTAGATAGTGAAACTTGCTAATAATAATGATGATGATGAGATGCTGATGTAAAGGCTCTCTCACAGGCCCAATCATGGCAAACACGGAGCCAATGGGTTTTGTTCTTTACCCTTCTGTGATGTGGGATTCCCCTGTACGCTGTGATTACCATTAATGAATAAAGAAACTGCCTTGGCCTGTTGAAAGGTACAACAATCAAAATTCATTATTTGATTATGTAGGTGGGGAGGATTGGACGGAATGCTGGGAGGAAGAAGGGCAGGGTCAGAGGGGAGCCACGGGAGACAGACATGCTGAAACTTTGCTGGTAGGCCATGACCTCGTGGTGACATACAGATTAATAAAGATGGGTTAAATTAAGATGTAAGAGTTAGCCAATAAGAAGCTAGAGCTAGGGGGCTGGAGAGATGGCTCAGAGGTTAAGAGCATTGCCTGCTCTTCCAAAGGTCCTGAGTTCAATTCCCAGCAACCACATGGTGGCTCACAACCATCTGTAATGGGGTCTGGTGCCCTCTTCTGGCCTGCAGGCATACACACAGACAGAATATTGTATACATAATAAATAAATAAATATAAAAAAAAAAGAAGCTAGAGCTAATGGGCCAAGCTGTATTAATTAATACTATATTAATTAATACAGTTTCTGTGTGATTATTTCGGTTCTGGGCGGCTGGGACGAACAAATGGTCTTTTCCTGCAACAAACTGGCACCCACATGGCCAGCTAAATCCACTTAAAACATGAGAGAGTTTGAAAAGGAATTCTAGACACAAAAACAAAGAGTTTAACACAGCTTCTTGCTATTTGCTGGTGGAGTGCTATAGCACGAAAACAGCTGTGGCCATTTTAAAATGCCGGCTTTCTGGTCTATGTTGCCAGCGCGACTCTTCTCTTTACCTTGCTAAACCATTAGATTACATTCCTAAAGCTAGCTCCCAAGGCCCATTCCCTTATTTGGCCAATGATTCATTTCTGAGATAAAATACCAAGGTACAACAATCAAAATTCATTATTTGACTAACCCATCCAATCAGGACTTAGCAACTCACTCTAGATAAGACTTACCCTTTTTTGCTAAAAAACCCACTCCTACAAAAAACACTTGCTGCTGTTTTGCTCTCTGCCTTTGCCCAATCCAGAGGCAGCCTCCCCATCTGTTTGTCCCTCTGGGGTAATTAATCTCCCATGTGCTGAGAACTTGGATGCCTGGCCATGTCCTGTACCAATTCCGGGGGGGGGGGGGGGGGAGGAGGGACAGCAGCAACCTCATCAAATTATAAAAACAACAACAGGAAATAAATAAATAAATAAATGCTATAATTGTGTGACACAATAAACACAGTTGGCGTGATTTTTTGTTTTATTTTTGGAGATAGGGTTTCTCTGTGGAACAACAGCCCTGCCTGTCCTGGAACTCACTTTGTAGACCAGGCTGTCCTCAAACTCACTTGAGCTCCACCTGCTGCTACCTCCTGAGTGCTGGAATTAAAGCCATGTACTACCGCCGCCTAGCCTTCAAATGTATTTTTAAAAATTTTATTTTTAAAATTATATGTATCTCTGTGTGGCTATATGTACGTGTCCATGGAGCTAGAGGCATCTGATACCATGGAGCTGGAGTTACAGGTGCTTGTGATACACCTGACATAGTGCTGAAATCAAACTTGGGTCTTGTACAAGAGCAGTATGTTCTTTTGAACTACTAAGCTATTCCTTCGGTTTCTGTAACATGTTTATGAGAGTAATTTGTAAAAGATTAGAAATAATCAAAACATAGGTGTACGAGTAAATGTGAACATACAAATGCATGCATCCCTCCTCCCAAATAAAGAAGTAATTTTTTGTTTTGAGACAAGAATTCTCTACATAGACCTGGTGGTTCTGGACTGCAAAGATCTACCTGATGGGATTAAAGGAGGAAGAAGTAGATAAGATCAATATTAGCATGATATTTTCAAAGAACCAACATAAATAAAGAAATAATGAATGAATGAATGTTGATTTTAAGAAGAAACTTGTGCCAGGTGGTAGTGGCGCACGCCTTTAATCCCAGCACTCGGGAGGCAGAGGCGGGCAGATCTCTGAGTTCGAGGACAGCCTGGTCTACAGAGTGAGTTCCAGGACAGGCTCCAAAAGCTAGAGAAACCCTGTCTTGAAAAATCAAAAAAAGAAGAAACTTGTTTAGGGTCAGCAAAATGACTTAGTGTATAACGGTGCTTGCCTTCAGACCCAATGACTCGAGCTGAATCTCTGGGATACATATAGTGTTAAGGGGAAAACTAACTTCTACAAATGGAACGACGGCAAACAACTTTAATCTCAGCACTCAAGAGGCAGAGAGAGGTGGATCTCTGTAAATTCAAGGCCAGCCTGGTCTACACAGAGTTCCAGAACAGCAAGAGCTATCTAGAGACACTGTCTCAAACATAACAAAATAAACAAAAACAAAGTGATCTGCAAAATTTCTGCCATGCTAGGTGTGGTGGTAGAAGACAGGTAGACAGATCTAGCTTGATGTACAAAGCTAGTTCCAGGCTAGTTGTACTACACAGTGATAATTTGTCTCAAAATAAAATGTCTACTATGCTCAGGATGAAACCCAGGGCGCTGATGTGGGATTCCCTTTTGCATGCTGTGAGTTTGAGGCCAGCCTGGTCTACAAGAGATAGTTTCAGGACAGGCTCCAAAGCTACAGAGAAACCCTGTCTCGAAAAAGCCAAATAAATAACTAAAATAAAAACAAAAATAAAATAAATAAATTTTACAATCTTGACTCTTCAGGCTCTTCAGTGTTGGGATTATAGTCATGTGCTACCAAGCCCATTTTGGGAAAAAAAGAAAGAAAAGAGGAAATTTTTTTTTGCTGCGCCAGCGCAGGCTGGAACCAAGAATCTCAGCGGAGGGTGTCCAAGTTGAATAGATACACAGAGCGCGAGGTTGAGGTGGAACAGCTAGCTGCTTTATTGTCTTGTTGGGGTTGGATTTATACCATGGTACCAAATGAGGAGGGGGCTGCGAAGGGACTGTAACCTGACCCTGGCAGGGATCAAGGAATGGTCACCATGCACTCAAAATTCCTTCCTTCCCCGCTCCAGGAGCAGAGGGAATTTATTATGTTTTCCTTGCAGATAAGCACCTCAAATGGGGGCAGGGATATCAACTCGGGGCTGCAGTTCCCACAATTTTTTTCGATTTTCAAGACAGTTTTTTTTCTGTGTTTTTGGAGCCTGTTATGGTACTCACTTTGTAGACCAGGCTGGCCTAGAACTCAGATCTGCCTGCCTCTGCCTCCCAGGTGCTGGGATTAAAGGTGTGTACCACCACCACAGGCTTCTTTTATTTTTAAAGATAGAGTCTCATTTTATATATATATATACATATACATACATACATACATACATACTCTGGCTGGCCTGCTATGACCAGGCTGGCCTCAAAGTCACAGAAGCCTGAACTCAAATTTATAGAGATCTGTATATGCCACCACTCCCAGCCTGAAAACCTTTTTTTTGTTGTTGTTGTTTTTTGTTTTGAGACAGGATTTCCCTGTAGCCCTGGCTGTCCTGGAACTCACTATGTAGATAAGGCTGACCTTGAACCCACAGATATTCACCTGCTTCTGGTTCCCAGTGTTAATATTAAAGGTCCTACTACCCAGCCTGAAAAACTTTTTGATCAACAAGATAAAAACAAGCAAAAACTCCCAAGGCTTCTAATCACTTCCTTACCTTTAATCCTTTCTCATCTCTAATTCTTTGCTCCTTTCCATTTGGAACAACAATAAAAATAGGTCCAGATTTGTCATCGTCTTCCTTTATGGTGGTTTTGCTTGCCACTTTCTTCCCTTGTGCACTCTACAACCGAGTTAAGAGAATATTGATTAGGTGGGCCAAGTCTGATGAAAATAGGCTGCTGCCTATCAAAAGAGCATGACAAAAATCAAAGAAACCATTCTACCTTATATTCCACCATGAAAGAGCATAAGTCACTAATCTATCATGTAATATGAGACAGAGTTCTGCTACATAGACAAGGCTGGTCTTCAACTCACACACCTCCTACCTCAGCCTTAGACTGATTATATGTGTTTTACAAATGTTTTAAATTATATAAATCGTTGCTAGTTATTGAGCTAAAAAGGTATATATATACATATATATTTGGAAAAATTGCTATTAATTCCAATTAGTCTGGGTCACAGACAATTTTTAGTTTTCTTCCTTGAAATCTTGAATAGTTTTTTTTTTTTTTGTTTTGGTTTTCAAGAGAGTGCTTCCCTGTGTAGCCATGGCTGTCCTGGAACTAGCTCTATAGACCAGGTTAGCCTCAAACTCAAGAGATCTGCCTGCCTCTGCCTCCCGAGTCCTGGGCTTCAAGGCCTGACTACTGCCCAGCTCTTCAATACTATTTATATATTTAATGCCATTTGAATAAATGGCATTTAGTTGAGAAAATTCTATTTTTTCTCTTAGCATCTTTTTTTAATGTGTCTCTACTGTAGCGAGTACTACAGTACTACATTGTACTATATTACTGCATAGTACTATATTACTATATAGTAATACTATACAGTACTAAGGTACTACATCGGTTTCTAAATTGCTACAAATATTTTAAATACTTAGTTTTCAAATATAATATGACTAAAATATTTTATGTAAGAAAAATGATGACTAGTAAATATATGTAAGGTACAACTTGAATCTTACTGATGAAATCCTTATAAATGTAGCAAAAGTTCAAGAATTTTTTTTTTTTTTTTGGCTTTTCGAGACAGGGTTTCTCTGTGGCTTTGGACCCTGTCCTGGAACTAGCTCTGTAGACCAGGGTGGTCTCGAACTCACGGAGATCCGCCTGCCTCTGCCTCCCGAGTGCTGTGATAAGAATTTTTTTTAAACACTGACATCATTCAGTCAAAAAACAAACAAGCAAAAAAAAAAACAACAACAAAAAAAACCTAGATCATTTATATAAAAGTGTTTTGTAAGTTTTTAAAATAATTATAGTATTTGGGGCTGGAGAGATGGCTCAGCAGTTAAGAGCACTGGATGCTCTTCCAGAGGACCAGGGTTCAACTCCCAGCAACCACATGGCAGCTTATAACTGCCTGTAACTCCAGTTTCAGGGAAACCAATTAAACAAACAAAAGTTACAGACACTTCTATAAATACTGAATTTCATATTATCAAGTGCAGTGATGTTCTTTCATATTGAGTGACTCGGTGTATGAAATTAAGACAAAAGAACTATATGTAAGTATGCAGAGTTAACACACCTTTGCTTTGGAAGAAACTCCTGGAGCTTTAGCCTTTTTCAGATCAGGCTTAGCTTCTAAGGTGCTGGAAACAGAATCTTCAACAGGGGCTTTAAGAGGGGGGGAAAGTATGTACTATGTTAAATTAATATCACTTATCCTATATACATTAAACACATAATGATTAAAAAAAACCTCTGTACTCTTAAATGTATCAATATATAAAGCATTTATAGATTTTTCCCCCTAGTCCTTTTTTCTCTTCGAGTATCTCTTTAAAGGTCGGGCATAGTGGCACATGCTCATTATCCTAGTACTTGGGAGATAGAGGCAGGGAGACTGGCTGCACATTTGAGAATATGATCTACATTGTGAAAGAAAGTAAGGGGATCAAAACTAAGAATATTTGGGGGAAAAAACCCTAAGAAACTTGTTATTTGGAAAACTAATTAAGAATTTTTTTTCCCCCCCGAGACAGGGTTTCTCCGTAGCTTTTGGTTCCTGTCCTGGAACTAGCTCTTCTAGACCAGGCTGGCCTTGAATTCACAGAGATCTGCCTGCCTCTGCCTCCCGAGTGCTGGGATTAAAGGCATGCGCCACCACCGCCCGGCACTAATTAAGAAATTAAAAACAAAAGGCAATAATAGAAGTTTGAGGTAGTCTGCTTGGGTGAGTAAAGTTATTCCTAGAAGCCACAAGTTAACCTAAAACAAACAAACAAACAGGTAATTGCCATTGTTCTTGACAGCCTAAGAGCTAGAATAGATCATAAAACCTTATGGGTGAAAATACTATTCAGATGCAAGATAAAAAGAAATCATGTTTGAAGTTAGCTGGAAGTTTTCTCCTTGTTAACTAATATTCACAGTGCTAGACACTGCTAAGCAGATAGCTGGGTTAGCAAACCCACCAAGAATCTAATCTACATTCTGGGGTTTAGGACAGTTAAGAGTTATATAAAGACCCATCTCAAAAACAAACAAACCAAACAAAACAAATAAGGAAAAGAAAGAAATTTTCAAGTAATTTTTGGAAAAAAATTCTTAGTATGTTTTAAAGATTAATTCAACGAGTCTGCCTCTACCTTAACAATATTTAAACTTTAATTTTGAAAATTATATTAAAAATAACACACAATACTTTTTACCAGATTATTACTTCTTTAAATGTAGGAGCTGCCATCACTGAAATTATCTTCACAACAAGACTCAATTAGTGCTAACCCTGCTATGCACTTGACCACAAGCTGTGCATGAGGTAAAATTTCTGACTCCATATCACCAGCAAGTTCCACCCCACTAAGCAGAAAGAAATTATTCTGTTAAAGCAAGAAATCTAGAAAACAAGTGGTTACAGGTTATAAATAGACTTTTTTAAAAAAAAAATATTATTATTACTTTTTGATTTTTTGAGACTGGGCTTCTCTGTGTAGCTGTGGCTGCCCTGGAACTTGCTCTGTAGAACAAGACTGGGTTTGAACTCACAGATATCTGCAGGCTTCTACCTCCCAAGTGTTGGGATTAAATAAAAGCGTGTACCACAATCACCCAGCTATATTATCAACTTTTAATATCAGGATTATTAATCCCAGCATTTGGGAAGCAGAAGCAGGCAGTTCTCTTTGAGTTCAAAGCCAGTCTGTTTTAGGACAAAGCTACACAGAGAAACCCTGTCTTGAAACAAAACAAAACAAAAAACAGGATTATAAGATAATTTTTGACTCCGGATACAGATCAGTGGTAGAATGAGAATTTAGCATGAGCTCCAGGTTCAACCTCTGATAAGTCGAGTTCTGCACTCATGTGTGACTAAGCAGAATTTAAAATTGGCTAGAACTTGTGAAAAAAAAATCATTAACCTCCCAGGTTTCCTGTTGTTAAAGTACACTAAGCTAGATGTTTCCACCTTGTAAATAAAATAGGATGTCCAATGATAGAAAAAGCCATGGAACAATTCCTGAAAGCAGTATTTCAACTACGACACCAAATATCTTTATGGCACAGAAAACAATCAACACACCTTTAGCACAGTTTCTCACATAAGTAAGTACTTGACAAATATCTAGAGGAAGAGGCAAGGACATGAAATGCAAAGATTAACTAACAGGCTGGCTGTGTTTTGGGTTCCTTCAAGTTATTGTCAAAGTTATTATTACCTGGTGTAGGCTGGCATTTGGCTGGAGCTGACCCTCCCATTGGTTTGGACATTGTCTTAGCAGGTGCAGCAGGCTTGGATGGCATGTTAGCTTTGGCCTTTTCTAGCATAGCCAATACTTGATCTTTAGAAGTTGGCTAGAAAGACAAAGCAAATCAAAGTTGACACAACGATATATTCATACTAAGACTATTAACAAACAGGTCTGCTACCAAATAAACACCCGAGCTCCTACTTTTGGTTTACCAATGTAGTAAAGGAGCCAGCACGAAGCACAAAAGCAGCATACATTATGAAGTCACACACAAGTAACTACCATTCTAGAAGGTAACAATTTGCACTCCTGTAAGTCATCAGACTCTTCAGATCTACACTGCTAAACATTTTATTTTTGCTCTCATTAAAATTTCAGCTTAAAGCTGGCTGGATCTCTGTGATTAAAGGCCAGCCTGGTCTAAAATCAAGCTTCAGAACAGAATAAGCTGTTACACAGAGAAATTCTGTCTCCAAAAAAAAAAAAACAAAACAAAAAAGGAATTTCACATTGAGTCCCATGATAGATGGTATGATCTTGTTTATATAAATTAATGTTTAATATTTTCCTAATAGCTTTTAACACTGCTAGCCACAAGAACTAGTACCTTTAGTTTCCCAGTGGCCTTGGCCATTTTTTCATATCCTAAATGCATCATAAAGAATGGCAAAGCATCTTGGGCCTTCTTTCGCACATCTCCATTGCGATCTTCCAGACAAGAATACAGATGAGGGACACAAAGGATGAGGTCTGTGGGAGTGGAACGAAGGGTAGGTAGTTTCTCAGCCAGCCAGCCCAGAAGCTGCCAAAAGAAAAAAGACAAGTCAAGTACTGTCAAGTGATTAAATATTATTATTAATGTCAGGCTTAAAGATTTTTGTTAGTCTCAGACACTGAATTATTTTTTCTTCAGTATTAGGAGTGGAACAAGTCTTTAACCCTAGCACTCAGGAGGCAGGAGCTGGTTGGTTTTGGTGAGTTTGAGGTCAGCCTGGTCTACATATCTAGCTCCAGGACAGTGAAGACTACATACAGAGATCCAATCTCAATTCCTGCCTCCAGGAAATAAAAGATGGGAGAGTGACTGCTGGCCTCCACATGTGCACACACAAGGAGAATGAATTAAAAACAAAACAATGCAGACAGCTCTAGGAATTTGGTATCATTTTTATTTACTTTTATAATAAGTTTATGCTTCAGTTCCCTGCCCCCGTTCCAGAGACTGGTTCTCATATGATAGCCCATGTTATCCTGGAATTCATTATGTAGACCAATCTGGCCTCAAACCTGTGCTGATTCCTCTTGCCTTAGCCTCTTATGTACCAGGACTATAGGAGTAACCCACCACTGTTAGCTATAAAATAAATTTGTTAAATTGGGCATAGTAGCACATACCTTTAATACCAGTAAGGCAGAGGCAGGTAGAACTCTTTTTTGAGTTTAATGCCAGCCTGGTTTACAGAGTGAGTTCCAGGACAACCAAGGGATACATAGAGACACCCTGTTTCAAACTCACACCTCCCCCCAGAAAGGTTGTTTTAACCATGAATACATAGTTATTATGGAGGCCATTTAAGGAGGTAAAAGGTAAGAGTAAAATACAAATTACTTATGGTACTAACCTCTTGCCTCAAGAAGGGATTTTCCTTTTTGAGTTCTTCAGAAAGATCTTCTCCCTCCAACCACTCCTTCATGCCAGTCTGTTCTGCCCAAGCATTCACAGTTGCTAGGGCAGCAGCTCGAACGTTGTTCTGTATTGGGAACAGAATTGGCAAAAATATCAAGTACAGTTTGGGGGGGGCGGTGAGAGGTGAACAATGGAGGTTTCTCCTAAAGTCTCATGTACATATTTGACTATCTTCTCTGAGACTGAAACTAGGGCTGTTTGCACTACAGACTTCAAAAGAAGGTGCACATATAAAACACAAAATTGGAATAAAAAAATCCTGTACTCTCTAGGCAAAATAATAACCTGGGCAATTTTTGTGTGTGTATGTGTCTTGTTTTTTTTTGTTTGCTGAGACAAGGTTTCTCTGTGTGGCTTTGGCTGTCCTGGAACTCATTCTTTGGACTAGGCTGGCCTGTTTCCAGAGTGCTCGATTAAAGGCATGTGCCACTACTGCCTGGCTAATCTGGGCAAATATTATGGAAGAATAATAAACATATTTTGTTTTCTGAATCTATGGGAATTTTTATGTCATCTCCTAAAGAAATTCTATGTTAGAGACTTCAAACTGTTAAGAATTAAGCTAACAATGTGAATATTTATGTTTTAATATTGACTTGCAATTGTACAACAGATTTAAAACTGAAAAATCCAATTTCTCAAATCAAGTGAATTACACGAAAGTAAAGGACATTAAAATATTAAGCTAAGGGTTAAGAAAACAGAACAGCACACTTGCCGCCTGGAACGGCACTTCAATGAACTCTGACACTGTCCAATTATAAACAACTCACTCAAGTACCAGAAGAGCATCCTGTAGTAGTAGTAGTTCAGGACTGGGAAGGATACAAGACCCAAAATTCATATTCTTATTCATTCTGTCAAAATTTTAAGCCAGGTGTGATGGCACACACTTTTATTTTATTTTATTTTTTTGGATTTTTGAGACAGGGTTTCTCCATAGCTTTCTCCATAGCTTTTGGTGCCTGTCCTGGAACTAGCTCTGTAGACCAGGCTGGCCTCGAACTCACAGAGATCCGCCTGCCTCTGCCTCCCAAGTGCTGGGATTAAAGGTGTGCGCCATCACCGCCCGGCTGGCACACACTTTTAATCCCAGCACTTGGGAGACTGAAGCCGAAGACTCTCTGAGTTTGAGGTAAGGCTGGTCTACACAGAGAGTTCAAGAATAGCCAGGGATACGTAAAGAGACCATATCTCAAAAACAAAAAATATAAAACTAAACAAAAAATACCCAAACTAAAACCAAACCTTAATGATGTCATAATCATAAACAGCAATCATTTATTGAATGTTTATTATATAAAACAAGTACATCAAAATGTATCTTAATAAAATGTTTCAACTAATTAAATTAAATATATCAATTACTAGAATGTATTTCAATTTTATAAGAAAGAAATTTCATAAAGAAACTAAACCTAGAGGACTATCTAAGGATCATAAACCTAAATAATGATACATCTAGTAACAATATAAATTCTGCCTGAAAGTTAGCATGTTACAATCTTTCTTCTAATATTATCATCTTTTTAAAAATTTAAGCAATTATGTGTACTCTAAAAGAGAATTACCAGGAATGTGGCTGGCTTATTACAGACTGGAAGTGTGGTAGAAAGAGACTTTTACCTTGCTATCTCCAAGGACAGTAATGATAGGGATGCCTAAGTTCTTTACGTGTTGCTTGATGTTTGGACCCATGGCTACTGCCAGCTGCTGAAGGATATTCAATGTTTGTTGCACCTGAGGTAGAAAGAAAGATTCAACACAGGTTCAAACTTACTTAAATAAATTAATATTATAGGGTTCTGGACTACTTAAAAGACAGCAGTATTGTAACGCAAATCTAATTGAATTATGAATAATATTTAGCCTCTTATTGGGCACTGCACTTGTGTGCACAAAGCCACACTCAAAACACATTATATACATATTTTATTTTATTTTTTGAGATACGGTCTCACTATGCAACCCTAGCTAGCCAGGGTGACCTGGAACTCACAGAGATATCTACCTGCTTGTCTCCTGAGTTCTGTGACTAATGCATGTTCTACCATACTTGGCAAAAACCAAAAATCTTTCAAAAAATGATATTACTAGAATTTTATTCTATAGTTTAAAAGATATTGATATAAAAAACAAAAATTAAAATATAGAAATTAGGGCCAGCAAGATGGAATGGTGCATAAAAGTACCCGCCATGAAGGCTGACAATGTAAGTTCAGCACAGAACCTGCAAGCTGTTCTCTGACTTCTATATGCACCCTCTTCCATACAAAGACAACAAATAAGTACATTTTTAAAATAATTAGAAATTAAACAAAGCATGATGCTGCACATCTATAACCCCAGTACTGGGGAAAAAAAGCTACAGAATTGTGTGGTGTCTGAGCGTAGTTTGGGAGACATAACAAGTTCAAGGCTATCATGGATTACACAGTGGATCTCCATCTTAAAATATAAACAAGAAAAATGTGTGACTTGGCATATTTACAAAATTAAAAAAGTTACACACAAAGGTATTTAGTATTGAATACCTATAAAAATAAATTCTGATATTTAAGAGAATTTAATTACTAAATTTGTGTATCTTCAGACACATTTAAGAAATACAAGGAATCTTTTCCGTACCTCAAAACAAATAACATGATCACCATTTTCACTAGTGAAAGTTACAATGAAAATGAAGCTTCTCTGGCAGCAGGGAAGGGGAAGAAAGAGAAAAGGCACATGGCCAACGTACCAAGATTTTATTTGAATCATTGAGCCGACCCTTCAAGGCAGTTGGAAGTTCACCTATATTTGGCTGGATAAATTTTGCTTCATTGATAATACCTGCCACTTCATCTAGGCCTTCTTTCCTGATCTTCCAATTCTTATCACCAATTTTAGATACCAATTCTGAAGTAACCTTGTCACTGTAAAACGCAAAGCATATTTTTAATTATAGACTCCTAAAAGATAATATCACCAAAATTCCCTTTACTGAATTTTAAAAATGGTTAATATGTTAGTATAATGAATCTGGATATACTAGTGCACAATTACAGTCTTAGCAATTTGGAAGCTAAGGCAGGAAGACAGTAGGGTCAAGGCCAGCATCTATTATTTGAGATAGTAAAAGCCCGGCTCAAAAACAAAACAAAACAAAAAACCAAAATAAAGTAAAATATCAAACAAACAGCTGGGCTTGGTGGCTTATGCTCACAAGCTTTTAGACCCAGCCCTCCAGTAGGCAAAGGCAGGAGGATCTCTTTTGGTTCAAGGCCAGCCGGGTCTACCTAAGGAGTTTACAGTTGAGCTCTAGGCACAGAGGTAGATAGCAAGACACTGTCTTGAAAACAAACAAAACAAAACAAAAAGATAAAAGAACAAACAAACAAACACCTAAACCCAAACTCTGAAACAGTATAAAGAATAAAATAAACCATTTCTTAGGGTAAAACTTACCTGATCTCTACCCTTGGCAAGAGATCAACAACATCATTGCCCCCATCATCTGGTTCGTCTCCATCTTCTCCTTCATCTGTACCACTTGTGCTGTGCTTAGAAATTCCTCTGGTTGGAGTGGGAGGTCTTTGTCCCTGCATCTACAAACAAATGAATAAAACCAATGAACTTGAAGAATGACAGCAAATAGACTAAAGAAGGTGCCTATGTACAATGTTCTCATTTTCTGGAGTTAGATGGTTCAGCAGTTAAGAACACTGGTTGATCTGCAAAGGTCCTGAGTTCGCTTCCTAGCAACTACATGGTGGCTCACAGCTATCTACAATGGGATCTGATAGCCTGGTCTAGAAGAAAGGTGTACATGCAAATAGAGCACTCATACACACATAATAAATAAAATTTAAAAAGTTTTCATTCTTTTATAATACTTGTTTTTGTTTGTTGTTATGCTGGGGATAGAATCCAAGACCTTATACACACGAGCAAATGTTAAATATTTATATACAATACTGTAAAACATACTTTAATTGCTAGCTAAATTATAATTTTGAGATAATCAAGTTATTTTTATGGAAAACTATTAGAA
Organism: Microtus pennsylvanicus; assembly: GCF_037038515.1. NCBI lineage: Eukaryota > Metazoa > Chordata > Mammalia > Rodentia > Cricetidae > Microtus > Microtus pennsylvanicus. Next base: position 68,784,874 of record NC_134580.1, on the reverse strand, counting down.
TTTGGCTTCTCAATCACTAAGTTGTCTTTTGACTTACATCTCTAAAACAAAAGAAAGCAAGCTGTGAACACTTATTATGTTCAGTCAGAAAGCTACTCAAGAAAACTAGTTTTTTTGTTCTTGTTTTTAATTAAAAACAGAATACATTAACGTTGCATTTTGGTCAAATGTGGTAGTGTATGCCTATAATCTCAGCTCTCAAGAGGCAGACATAGGACTGCTACAAATTTGAGGCCAGCCGAGTCTGTACAGCAATTTCAGACCAATAAGGACTACCCTATTTTTTTAAAAATTGCTTTTTAATGCATTTTTTAAAATTGGTATGAGACCCATGTCTGACATTACAAATATATAAAAAGAAAATCACTCACTCTAAACCATAATCATTCAGCTTTTCTTCATCACAAAGTCAATTTCAATTTCTTATGAATTCTTCCATGTATACTATATATATATAAAATATATATTATATATATAAAATCAAAAAAATATTTAGTCCTCACGCCTTTTAAAAAAGATTTATTTTTAATCGTATTTCGAGTGCAGGTACTTGCAGGGTCCAGGAGACTCTGGATATCCTTGAGCTAGTTATAGGTAGTTGTGAGCCATTCAACATGAGTGGTGCTAAGAAAAGAACTTGGGTCTTGGGTCTTCTGGAAGAGCTCTTAACTAGTAGTTATCTCTTTAGGCTCTGTCTCCCTGACTCAGACAGGGTTTCTCTGCGTGCAGCTCTGGCTGTCCTGGAACTTAGGTTCTGTTTTTGTTGTTTGTCATTTATACAGAGTCTTACTATACAGCCCAAGCTGACCTTGAATGTTACTGTAGCCTACAATAACAAAACTCAAGAGTGCTGGAATCACGTGAATGTATGCCACTAACCTTGGTTAAAAATTTATCCTTAACTAATGTGACAATCTCAACACCAACCATAGATTGTACCATTTTTAGAATCTTTACCTTTTCAAACTCTGCATCTATCTGGGACAGGAGGGCAGGCTTCTCATCCTCAAAGAACATTCTCAAAGAAGGACCAACATAGAGATACATCACGCCAAGCAAGGTGATGGCGGAAGTCCTCACAGCCTGCCAGAGAAAACAGTGAGACTTTGCAGAGCCAAGCAGCAGCACAGAAGTGGCTACAATGTTCCCACACATGCTGGGGTGTACTCACTGGGTTTGTTGCAGCAAGAGCAGTCTTAACATTGCTAATGAATGCTTTGACATTCAATCTAGAAAAAAAACAAAGCATTTAGAACTTACAACAAATGAGATCTTCAAAATATTCAAGAACTTACAAAACCAGATTTAAGGTTTGAGTCCCACCAGAAGAGTCCTCAGATATCCTCTTTCCTAAATTTAAAGTGAGATTTAAATACTATCTATACACTGATTAATCCCAGTATGTTTAATTAAGATTCCAAAATCTACACTTAAAATTTTTAAAGATTTATCATCAGTGTGCATGCATGTATTGGTGACACAGGCCAGTTGGAGAGGTCAGATGAGAACTTGGTTAGATCTTCTGGAACTGGAGTTACAGGCAGTTATGAGCCACACAACATGGGTGCTAGGGATTCAGGTCCTCTGGAAGAATGCTCTTTAACTGCTGAGTCATCTTTCCAGGACAGAGGACCATTTTGCAGAATTTTTCCTTCTACTTTTATGTGGGTTTGAAGGACTGAACTCAAGCCAACAGGACTTACCTGCTAAACTATCTTATACTGGTATCCTACATCTAGTACAAAACTCTCTCCAGAACTACAGATTCATACACATACATATCTGCCTTAGTCACATTTCAATTTCTATGTCTAGTAGACATCCTACATATACACCAACTCCCAAACTTATGCCTTCCAGGCTTCTGTAACTCATTTCAGACCCACATTTATTCTCCCAGCTCTTCAGGCCATCATTAACTCCAGAATCATCCTGATTCATTATCTATACAGATCTACTTTCAAAATATATCCTTAAGTACAGCACTTTCACTTCCATAATCTATATGCAAACAACTAATTCCGCGCCCCCCCCCCCCCCCCCCCCAGTTTCTCTGTGTAGGCTTGGCTGTCCTGGACTCAGAGACCAGGCTGGCCTCCTTCACAAAGATGCTTGCCTTTGCCACCGAAGTGCTGGAATTAAAGGCATGCGTCACCAATGTTTCTTACAGCATTATCTGAATAACATATTAAGTAGTCTCCCTGTGTTTTACTATCTGCCTTTTGACTTCAGTCTTCTGTCAAAGCTTTCTATATACAAACGTTTGCAGTTCTGGGGAGTGAACCCAGAACCTGATACATGCTAGACTCTACCACAAAACTACATTCTAGCCCTGCTTGAAAATGCTTCTATGTGGGCTGGAGAGATGGCTCAGAGGTTAAGAGCACTGACTGTTCTTCCAGAGGTCCTGAGTTCAATTCCCAGCAACCACATGGTGGCTCACAACCATCTGTAATGAGATCTGGTGCCCTCTTCTGGTGTGCAGACAGAACGCTGTATACATAATTAATAAGTAAAAACTTAAAAAAAATAAAAAAAAAATGCTTCTATGGTTTCCCAATTTATTCAAAATGTTGAGGCCCTAGACGTCTTGCTCTTTTTCCTTCTCCAGTCTTATTTCCTACTACTTTTTAATCATATTTTACTTTAGCTATACTCTGAAAAACATATACTAGTCATTACTTGTATTTTTGAGACAACGTCTCACTATGTAGCCCTGGCTGGACTTGAACTCACAGCAATTCTGCTTGCCTCTGCTTCTGTCTTTTGTGTTGCTGGTTATTAAAGATGTATGCCACCATCCCTGACCCTTATTTCAGCATTTTGTAAGCTACTAAGTGGAAGTTACAGCAAACAAACACCCCAGAACAAGAAGGCACAGAGAAAGTAATGTAATAAACAATATAGCATCTATATCCTTTCCTTTAATTCAGAATGTCTTGGCATTGGCAATTTCCTAGCTATGATGTTAAGCTTTCTATGCTTTATTTTCTTCATCTACAGAGAAGAGAAAAAAATACAGTTATATGAAAATTCCTCTAGAAAGTCCTGCATAGAACTAGCATACACTGACAGTTCCAGCAGAGAAAGCTGTGGCAGGAGGGCTTAAATGTTTCCAGGAATCTGAGACTACCCAAGGCAACAGAATGAATAGCTGTAGGCCCAGTGAGTGGCTTGGAGGGGACAGGTGTTTGCCATCAAGGTTGGTGACATGAATTTAATACCCAACAGCCACGTGGTAAAAGAACCAATTTTTATAAGTTATTGTTTGACCTTATGTATGTCCTGTGGCACACATGAATGTGCATGCACACCAACTCCCCACACAAGAAGTATAATTAGTAGGCCTAAATATAATTACAAAATAATCAACAACTATGTTCATTTAAAAATAACAGGGTGTTTAAACAATTAAAAATTTTTATTATAGGATTTTATCCAAAAAAGAGCCCTTTTAGGCACTAAATCTGTGTAGTAATTTTGAAATGTACCTAACTACATAATTGAAACTATGACAGTTTTCTCTGTGACAGCTATTAACACTTAAGGAAAAAATAACTTAGGGACTGGCATGTGGCACTATGATAGAGCATTGGCCTACCATGATCAAGGCCCTGGATGCAATCTCTAGAATGTCTATTAAGTAAAGGGCTTAATAGGCCTCTGCTACCAAGCCTAAGGATTTGAACTTGAGTTCCCATGGCTCACATAGTTGAAGGAAAGACTAATTCTTAAATGGTGTCTTCAGACTGTCATATGTACTTACCTTATGGCATATGCCACCTGCACCTCCCAAGACAGAGAGACACACACAATCCTGAATAATTTATATATATTAATCTATATATACTCTTCTTTTAGTAGATATTAAAATGTAGAATACAAGTCAACACAGACATTTCAGAACAAATGTGCTTTGCTTTTATGTAAATTAGACAACCAATTCCAGTTCTTCAGAAATAAGCACAGACAGTGAAAAAATAATTAACACTGGAGACTTGGCAAAATATTTAATTATATTCCACTTTTTTTCCTGACTTACCCAGAAAAACCAAATTCTTTTATTGCATTTGATAGCCAATTTAGAGTTTCTGACTGATTTTTAGGATTCTTTTGTAAGAAGGCCATTGACATCACCTGAAACAATGGAAAACATGATTAGACTGCCATTGTGTCTCCTATTTCTACAGAAATGAACCATGGCTCTAATGTAAGTATGTATTAAATTTTTATCAGATGTTAACTATATGAAGCTACGAACAGATGATGTAATTTACCCTAAAAACCAAGGTGACTTTTTAATAATCTCATTTTTATATTTTTATCTTATGTTTTACATTGTTGTTTTGTCTGCATGTATGTCTATGTGAAGGTGTATAATGCACCGGAACTGGAGTTTTGGTTATGAGCTGACATGTAGGTGCTGGGTATTGCACCCAGGAAGAGCAGCTAGTCTTCTTAACCACTGAGCCACCTCTTCGGCCCCAGAGGTGACAGAATTTTAAAAGTATTTCTGTATAAAAATTTTCATTTACTGATCATTTTGAATTACTATTTTTTTTTCCAAGACAGGGTTTCTCTGTAGCTTTGGAGCCTATCCTGGAACAAGCTCTTGTAGACCAGGCTGGCCTCCAACTCACAGAGATCCACCTGCCTCTGCCTCCCAAGTGCTGGGATTAAATGTGTGCACCACCACCGCCCAGCTTGAACTATAATATTTTATGAGAAAACGAATGTCATCTTTTATAGTAAGTTGCAGGACAACCAGGGTTACACAATAAGATCCATCTCAAAGACAACACCAAAAGAACCCCACAGCATAAAGCAACTTTACCGAAGAATTACCAGTGATTGGTAGGCATAGATTAAAATTTGGGAAAATCTGGGACAATGTAGGGAAAGAGAGCTCTGTGTAACTAACCTGCTCAGCTGTCCATGGCAGCATGCATGCTTCAGCTATCGCCGTCAAAGCTTCTTTTGCATTGTTCCCACATTTCACATCTCCAATCTTGTCTACGAGCCCATCTAATACAATCTGAGCAGAAGTTTTAGAAAAATTCCCCTTTTGGGCAACCAATGCAACTATGTGAAGCTTCATCTGCATCACCTGAGCAAGGATAAATATCAGAACATTATGAGGGGGACAATAACATTCAGCTATTTACTCACATAGCAACTGGAAGATGTAATATCTGTAAGATAACCGAATGATAATCAAAATTTTAAACAACTACAATAATTTTTATCCCTTGTTATTATACTAGCTAACTGACAATGAATACAGGGGAAAAAGCACATGCCACTCAATGTTTTAAAACAAGAAAACTTGGGCAGCAGAGATGGCTCAGAGGCTAAGAGCACCGATGAACAACAGGAAAATAAAATATGGTCTATCTATACAATGGAATGTTATATGGCAATAATATGCATAGGTGAACCACAAAAAAAAAAATCACATAAAGTCAAAGTCAACACAAAAGGAACACTTTTATTAATATGAAGTGCCCAGAAGAGGTGAACCCTTGGAGATAGAAAATATAAATGACAGTGAATTTGAGTTGGAGTGTAATGGGGAGTGCTTGTTATTAAGAACGGAATTCTTGAGAATGATGAACATACTCTAAATCAGTGGTTATCAACCTTTCTAATGCTTCCACCCTTTCTTTAATACAGTTCATGCTGTAGTGACCTCCATCATAAAATTATTTTCATTGGTACTTTATAACTCTAATTTTGCTACTATTGTGAATCATAATGCAAATATCTAATATGCAGGATATATGATATTCGACCCCTGTGAAAGGTTCGTTTGATTCTCAAATAGGTCGTGACCCACAGGTTGAGGACCACTGCTCAAAATCTGGTATTGAGTCATTTATACACTCTCAGCCGGGCGGTGGTGGCACACACCTTTAGTCCCAGCACTCTGAAGGCAGAGGCAGGTGGATCTCTGTGAGTTCAAGGCCAGCCTGTTCTACAAGAGCTAGTTCCAGGACAGGCTCTTAAGGCTACAGAGAAACCCTGTCTAGAAAAAACAAGATACAAAAACAAACAAAAAAAAACTAAGTTATACAGTCTTAATAATGTTATAAAATATCTTCATATAATTTTTGTTAACTCATATGTGGTAGTGCATACCTATAATCAATCCCAACACTCAAGAACCTGAGGTGGGGTCCAAAAAGAAAGAGCCTGAGAAGGCAGTTCCGCTAGCTTATTGGTACCCAAAGCAACGCCCCACCTCGTCCAGCCTTTCAAATGCTAAAGGAGGTTTCCCCATCAGGGGACAACAGTTTTCAATGCCAGTCTGAGGCTCATGATAAGAGCCTATCTCAAAAAATAAATAGGACTGGGGAGACGCCTCAGGTGGTAGGCAAAATGCTAGCTGCACAAGATGAGAACCTGAGTTCAATTCCAAGTATCCATGTAAATAGCCAGGTATAGTGGTGAATACTTATGAGCTCAGTGATGGGGAGGCAAAGGCATGGATTGCTGGGGTTTGCTGGACAGATAGCAAATTCAGTGAGCTCCAGGTCTCAGTTAGTGTATACGTATACATATACATACAATAGATAAAAATTCCTTGCTATGGTTCTAATATAGACAAATATTGGCTAAAATCAGGCATTCGTTCACCCATCTTTCAAAGGTGATAACAGAGAGAGGGAGGGATCTATGGAACATAGAAAAAAAAACAGAGGGGGGTAGGCAGAGTAGCAAACACAGACTAACAAGATGCCAAAAATAAAACATACACATTCTAAGATTATTCAGCATAAAGTCTATTTTATGTACACCTAGTGATAAACCCTGAATCACTTTAAAAATATTTTTTTTTTAAATTATTACTGCATGCGTGTCATGGAGCATATGTCAGTTCTCTACTTCTACCAGAGTTTCCAAAAAAAAAAAAATCAGGTCATCAGACTGGCATGGCCAGTGCTCTTGCCCACTGTATCATTTCATTTCTTTTTCTTTAATTTTTCCAGACAGGGTCTCACTATATAGCTCTGGCTGTCCAAGAACTCATTATGTAAACCAGGTTGGCCTCCAACTCACAGAGATCTGCCTGCCACTGCCTTCTGAGTGCTGGAGGAAGGGCGTGCGCCACCACTGCCTGCTGTTTCAGTTTTTTAAACATCTCCTTACACTCATTTTTTCTAGAGTAATAATACTCTTAACCTCCTAATTACACAGATTGTCTCATACAATGCTATGATACAAACTATATAAGTAAAAGACAGTAATGTACAACTTAAAAATACCTGAAAATTAGTTTCTTTCCATCCAGGTTTCTTGGCTAGCATCCTCACTAATGCCTGGCATGGCATTTCAGTTCGCTCCATTAGTTCAACAGCCTATAAATAAAATAACAAAGTCAGAGGGTTAAAGTCCCAAGTAAAGGGTAGATCCTAGAGTCACGTACATGGCTATTCATGAAAAGGGAACGGAACTCAAGCTGGGAGAGTTACAGAGGGAGCTCAGTTAGCTTCCACTGTGTTTCAGCTCCCAAGCTAGGTACTTGGAGAATGGCTCTTGTACTACCAATCATTTTCCTAAAATTCACATTTTAGGAATTCACACTTTTTCATTTGCCCAGTGTGTGCTATTAACAGTGCAGCAGGGTGAATATGACATTTAAGATGCACAAGTTCAGGTCTGAAGCACAGAGGTGGAAGATACAGGGTAAAGGCTCCTGTCTCAAACTTCACATCCCTTTCTCTACATCTCTCCCACAGAATCATGACAGGATATGCTAAAATGAGTTATCACGTATCATCCCTGTGATGGCTATTCTCAGTTGTCAATTTGACAATATCTGGAATTAACTAAAACCCAAGCAGCTGTGCACATTTTTAAGGGATTTCTTTTTTCTTTTTGAAACAGGGTCTCTCTACACATCCCTGGAAGAAACGCATCAACGTAGACCAGGGAGACCTCAAACTCAAAGAGAGCCACCTGTCTCTGCCCCCTGACTACTGGGATTAAAAGTTTACACCTGGCTTAAAAATTTTTTGTTAGTTTTTTTGAGACATGGTGATGTAGTGTAAAGGATTTTTCTTAATTAAATCATTTAAACTGGGAAGACTCCTGTTAGTCCAGATCTTTTGAGATGGAAAGACCTACCCTTAATCTGGGTCCCAAATTCTGCCAGCAACCTACAGAAAGGACATAGGAGACGGAAGCTTTTGTCCTCAGCTCGCTTGCCTTCATTATCATTGCCACATCCATTCATTCGTTCACTAGAATTAGCGCCTATTTCTTCGAGATTCCAGCATATAATCAAGACCAGCTAAAACACCCAGCTTTGTGGATTGAAAAACTACTAGATTCCCAGACTTTCTGTTAGTAGACAGTCATTGTTAGGCTATCTGGATCACAGATGCTAAGCTACTCTAATAAATCCCATGTGTTTGTATGTGTGTGTGTGCATTGACATATATCCTATCAGTTCTGTTCCCCTGAAGAATCTTAATACAATTATAAAAGTTTGGACGGTTCTTCATACAAATATATAATGTGTTTTCCATTAGCAAATCGTGATGACAAAGGATGAAGTATAGAAATAGACAAAGACAGTTATTTTAAGTGGCAAGCTCTGTTTGCTTATTACATTTAATAACAAATAGCTTAAAAGTTCATCTAAGTCTTATGATACACAATAAGAACCTAATTTTCTTTAAAAAGTAGTAAGTTTCAAGCTCAAAGAAGTCAGAATTTAAAAGGGTGTTGAAAGATAACCCATAGGGTTATGGAGAGATGGCTCAGAGGTTAATAGCACTAGTTGTTCTTCCAGTGGACCTGAGTTCAATTCCCAGCAACCACATGGTGGCTCACAGCAATCTGTAATGGGATCTGGAGCCCTCTTCTCGCCTACAGGCATACACGCAGTCAGAGCATACATAATAAATAAATAAATCTAAAAAAAAAAAATAATCACTAACCAGTTACAAAACAACAAAAAGTCCAATCTCATCTTAAGTTTATACTATCAAACATTTAGTATTTATAAAACACAGCAATTAATTAATTTGGCACTTTCATTGCTTCTACATAATTTAAATTTTACACTTTATTTCATCCTTGTACATGTACCTTTTGGAATTCTTCCATGCAGGCTAGCCTTTCCTTCCAGTTGCTACTGTCTAGAAGCTGAATACAGGTTGGGGGAAGAACAGCTGAAGCCTTTTCTTCACATACTTCAATCTGCAAGATGGCAACATCATAATGAGAAACTATTTAAGGAACTAAATGGCACAAATATAAAAGTTACCCAGCCAAAATTAACTACTAGTACAGGTACACTATAGCATCGGAGTCTTCTTCCATAAAGAAAATTCTAGTCAAGAAAATATCTACCAGCAGCTAAAAGATAGCAATATACTGTATGTTAAAGAATTCAGCAATTCCCTCCACAGCTTTAACTTCCTATGGTTTCTACTGTGCAATACTCACCGAAAGCTCTGGCTCCACTATTTCTTTGGTCTCCAATCCTTTCTTACTCTTTGTTCCAGTATTTGCTGAACCACCTGGTGCAGCTGTTTTCCCTTTCTTAGGTGGTCCACCAGCCTAAAAGAAAAATTTTAAACCATAAACCATTTAAAATTTTATAAAAGTAGTTTTTTACATTTCTTATTCCTTCTTATTTTATTTTTTATTTAAATAACATTTTTCATTTACTTACATACCAATGAGTTTCTCCTACCTCCTCTCCTCCATACCCCTCCCTTTTCTCATCTTAAAAATTTTATTGAAATGAGACCACCTCAAAAATAAACATTTTCATTGTCTATAGAATTTACCAAATGTCAAACACAGAAAAACCTAAAGATCATCCATGGACTATCTGGCTGATCTTCAGGTTGCATATTAAAAACCTCTAATTCAAAATGAGTTAATAAAACAAACAAAATAAAAATGATGAACTCGGGCCTGGTTGGAGAGATGGCTCAGTAGATACAAGCATTTGCTGTTCTTAGAGAATACTGGAGCCCAATTCCAAGGAACCACATCAGATGGATAACTGCCTGAAACTCCAGCTACATGGGTTCTAAAGGCTGCTTCTGGCCTCCATGGATTGTCACCAATCCACATACAAAGTAAGTCTTTAAAAAAACAAACTAGAAGCTGGGCCGGGATGACACATGCCTTTAACCCCAGCACTAGGTAAGCAGAGGCAGAGGCAGGTACATCTCTGTAAGCTCTAGGCCAGTCAGTTTACATAGTTCCAAGATAGTCAGGGCTATGTAAAAAGACTCCATCTCAAAGAACAACAACAAATGAACTAGAATTATACTATATTTACAAATTAATTTGAGATTAACAATTTGATCTCTGATGCCTGTGATGCTATTTTTAAATTTTTAATATATACTATTTCTGGTATGGGTGTGTGTACACTTCTTAGCACATACGTGGAAGTCAGATAACAACTTACAGGACTTGATTCTCTCCTTCCACCAAGGAATCTAAGGACTGATCTCAGGCTGTCAGTGTTAGTGGCAAACACCTTTGACCTGATGAGTCATTTGTCCAGCCGTACATATTTACTCCGGAGGTTGAGGGGAGCGTGAGACAGAACAGGATGGATGAACATACACTATATGAAGATCAGATGGAAACTTACAGAGTAAGTTCTCTCCTTCCATCACATAGGTCCTAGTGACCAGATGATCAGCCCTGGTATTTACCTAATGATTTATCTCTATAACCTAAACTGTAAAAATAGTTAAAATGTTTACCACAATAGGAAAAAAAAAAAAGACATAACTACTTTTATTTCTAGTCAGATTTTTAAAGAATAAAATTTTACATTAAAATTTTACATCTATCTATCTATCTATCTATCTATCTATCTATCTATCTATCTATCTATCTATCTATCTATCATCTATCTATCGTGTGTGTGTGTGTGTGTGTGTGTACATACTCTAGTTCATGTACTTGAGTTTTTTCTCTCCTTCCACCGTGTGGATACCAGAGACTGAATTCAAGTTATCAGGCTTGGAAATAAGCACCTTTATCCACTGAGTCACCTTGACAGCTTCCAGGCAGGTTTTAAAAGAGAAAAATGTACTTTAAAAAAGACAATACTAAAAAGAGACATAATGCTATGTCTTTATTAAAAGCTGTTCTATTTGCAATGTGGTCAAGGAATCCATTTCTTAAATCATATTGGAAGAACAAATATGAAACCCAGGCTCCATCTTACTAAATTCTAATTTTTAAGCTATTTATTAGGCCAACTATAAGGTGGCACATATCTTTAATCCCAGCACTTGGGAGACTAAGGCACAACAAGTACTGTGATTTCAAGGCATGACTGGGCTACGCAGTAAGCCTCAGACCAGCATGGATTAGAGTAAGATCTTGTCACAAAAATCTATTAACCTTAGTAGTAGGTGCTTTTTTTAAAGGTCCTGGTTTGGGTACTGAAACATCCTTTGTGTCTTTGTCCCCTGCAGCTCCAGATGCAGCAGCCCTTCCTGGTATAGGCTTGGAGTCCTTCTTTTCAGCTGTAGAACCAGCTTTTTTACCATGAACCAGCTCTACTTTTTCTGAACATTCTTTGATCTAGATAGAGAAAGCAATACAAACGTTATTATGTTAAACAACTTTAAACACAGTCATTACATTATTACTTAGAAGTCATTAAACCACAACTATACATAAGAATTCAGAAAAAAAATTATGTATTTTTTTTAATTCTACTGTGACATTCTTGGCACTGCATATGACTTATGCTTTATTTCTTCACAAATTAAAATTATAAAAATACCTACAACAGACATAATTTTGATGAAAAACATTTGTATTTAGGAAAGTACATTTCTATATTACATCTTCTAAAGATTGGTTACTCAGCTTTAGCTGGGTTGTAATTTGAAAACTATTTTTTTCTAATATTGTATCACCGCAGCTTAGATTGAAATTTCATCCAATAGAAGTTGCCTGAAAACTTTGTTCTGAACTGTCATTAGAGAATAAAGTAATTCTGAGTTAATTATCAGTGTTTTCTTGTTTAGTAATACAGAAAAGACAAAATTGGTAACAAAAAATTTCCAGAGAGCACCCTCCAAAACTGATTTCAAATGCTTGCACATATTTGCAACATAAATTATTTTTCTTACAGAAACTGGCAATAAGAGTCAGACATAGTGGCACACACCTTTACTGCTAGCACTCTGGAGGCAGAAGCAAGTGGATCTTTGGTTTCAAGAACGGCACTGAGAACTCAAGAACAATGGCAATGGGTTTTTGATCCTACTGCACGTACTGGCTTTGTGGGAGCCTAGGAAGTTGGGATGCTCACCTTACTAGACCTGGATAGAGGTGGGTGGTCCTTGGACTTCCCACAGGTCAGGGAACCCTGATTGCTCTTCGGGCTGATGAGGGAGGGGGACTTGGTCGGGGGAGGGGGAGGGAAATGGGAGGCGGTGGCGGGGAGGAGGCAGAAATCTTTAATAAATAAATAAATTAAAAAAATCACTAAAGGGCTGGAAAGATGGCTCAGCAGTTAAGAGCATTGCCTGCTCTTCCAAAGGTCCTGAGTTCAATTTCCAGCAACCACATGGTGGCTTACAACCATCTGTAATGAGGTCTAGTGCCCTCTTCTGGCCTTCAGGCATACACGCTGACAGAATATTGTATACTAAATAAATAAATAAATAAATAGATAGGAGGGGGAAAAAAAAAGACCGGCATTGTCTACAGATTGAGTTCCAGGACAGTCAGGGCTATCAGAGAAACTTCTGCTATAGAAAACTTTAATCTTTTATTAAGCTCATTATTTGATGATTCATATACATACATACACATACAGTGCATTCCAATTCCCGGAACACTTATCTACTCATAATTCTCTCATCCCTATTACTCACACCACCCTCTGTACAATTCAATCCTTTCCAACATTAATGCCTTTTTGTATCATTCTTTAACCCAGAGTTTAACCAGGGCCATCTGTGTGACCACGGGTATCGAACTATCCATTAATGCATGGTGTGCTGAACTGAAGACAATGTCTGCCCCTCCTCCAGAATCTGTCAGCAGCCAACAGTTCAACAGAGAGGTATAGGTTTGCAAACGGAAATGTAAAGAGAAAACCTACCTTGTCAAGTTTGAGTTTGTCAACATCAGCTAAGAATGGGTTTACCGCTTTCTCACCAACCACCTTCAAGGCAGTACCCAATGCTTCAAATGCAGCATCTCTGACTTCAGGAGCAGAATCACTGATGTGCTATATAGAAGTAAAGGTATTTAATACAAAGAACTCTTGTCACTATTAATTTTATTCTAAACAATAGTTGCTGGGTAAGAATTTTCCCTTTACAACTTACTGAGGTTAAGTGTAGCTTTTCTTTTGCCAACTAACAGTTAATCTTTTACAATCCTTTCTAGGTTGAAGAGATCTCTAGTTAATCTATTTGCCAAGTAAATGTCATTTTTTTTAATGTAAATAATTTTCTTTGATGTGTATGAGTGTTTCGATTGCATGAATGTATGTGTATCATGTACATGTCTGGTGCCAACAGAGGTCAGAAGAGGGAGTTGGAGCACCTAGAACTAGAGTCACAGACAGTTGTGAACCACCATGTAGGTGCCAAAAACCAAACCTGGATTCTTTATAAGAGTAGTTCTTAACTGCTAAGTCATTTCTCCAGCCCCTGCAAATGCTTAAAAAAAAAATTACACACACACTAAATTTATTTGTGTGTGTATATATATATATTCATATGTATATGATGATAGCACATGTGGAGGTCAGATGACAAGTTCATGGAGTTGGTCCTCTCCCTTTACCTTCAAAAGTCAACTGGGGATTTAATTCAGGATGCTTGCATGACCTCTGAACAGCCCATAAATGCTTTTTTTTCTTTTTACTTTCTGTCTAAAATGCCCTACTCCCAATGACCCTTTGACACTTATACTTGGTTATCTTGTTGTCCTTCAAATGTAGAACACAATAGTTATAAAAATTAGGATTCAGAGTGTCTGCTCCTTAAAAGATCACAGTCTACACAAAGCCAAGCAGTCAATATACAACCAGTAAGAAAAAAGTCCATAAACTGTCCCCCCAATTACCTTAAGCAGAGCAGCACAAAAGGGCTTTAGTAAACTCTTCGGCAAGGTAGAAGCAGTGCAATGACGGAAGCTTCTTGCAATAAAAAGCGATGTCTGTTGCTTGATGGTTGGATTTTTATTATCCATTACTGCTAAAACATCCTCACTGATGTTCTGTAGTGTGGTCTTAGGAAGAAAATGTCAATGAGCTCTCTTCAACTATAGTCAAATCACTATCGTGGCAATATTTATTAAGACAAAACCATGAGTTTTATGTTATTAACTTACAGTGAGGAAGATTGCATCAATCGCCTCCTGCAGGGCTTGCACCACTTGAGGTTTCTTTTCTTTGAACTTTTCCAAAATTGTTGGTACAACCTGTAAGAGTGAACAGCAAGAATAATATTCTGACACAAATGAATGAAGTACTGTTGGGGCTGGAAAGCTAGCTCAACAGTTAAGAGCACATGCTGACCCAGGTTTGGTTCCCAGTATCCACGTAATGGCTCACAATCATCCACTACTCCAGAACCATGAGATGCAATGCAATCTTTTGACCTTCACAGGCACCATGCACACATTTGGTATACAGATATACACAAAGGCAAAACACATATAATAAATTAATTTTAGAGAGCAAGAATGACTGAGTATGGTGGTGCACGTCTTTTTTTTAAAAATATTTATTTATTTATTATGTATACAATATTCTGTCTGTATGTATGGCTGCAGGCCAGAAGAGGGCACCAGACCTCATTACAGATGGTTGTGAGCCACCATGTGGTTGCCGGGAATTGAACTCAGAACCTTTGGAAGAGCAGGCAATGCTCTTAACCTCTGAGCCATCTCTCCAGCCCGTGGTGCACGTCTTTATTCCAGCACTCAGGAAGCAGAGGCAGGCAAATCTCTGTGAGTTGCAGGATAATCCTATCTGCCTCATAGTTCCAGGATAGCCTAGACTGTTACACAAAGAAGCCCTGTCTCAATCACCCCACCAAAAAAGAACAAAAACAAACAAACAAACAAACAAACAAAAACCAATAATGAAGCCGGGCGGTGGTGGCACATGCCTTTAATTCCCGCACTCAGGAAGCAGAGGCAGGTGGATCTCTGTGAGTTGGAGGACAGCCTGGTCTACAAGAGCTAGTTCCAAGGAAATGCTGCAAAGCTACAGAGAAACCCTGTCTCGAAAAACCAAACCAAACAAACAAACAAAAAACCACCACCACCAACAACAAAGAAACCAAGAATTGACATATTGACACACATTACAGTATTGCTGGTCAAAACTGTCAAAATTAACCTAAGCAAAAGGAAAGCAGGTATGAATGACCACATATTCTTGTATTCTTGGTTCTATTTGTATGGAATATTCAAAGAAACAGGAAGTGTTCTTAACTGCCCTACCACATGTCAGAACAAATATTAGTTAGTTTTAAAGAAAAAAATTTCAAATAAAGCCCAATGGAAATATCTTTAAGCTAAACAGTAAGTTAAATAGAACCACCAGTAACAACTCATATTTAGCAAATTAGTATCAATTTTAAAAGTACTTTTCTGCCAGGGGGCAGAAATACCAGCACTGGGGAGGCAGAGACAGGCAGACCTCTGTGAATTCAAGGACAACCCTGAGCAAGTTTCAGAACAGCCAGGGATATACAAACAAACCCTGTGTTGAAACACCCCCTCACGCCGCCCCCCTGTGACACACACAAAGTAGTTTTCTATCTTGAAACGACTTTTAAAATACAAAAGTATAAAATATCCTAATAACTAACAGAAAAATCAGTTTTCTGTTAGTTAAGCTGAGTGTGGTGGTACATGTCTTTAACCACTCAGAGGAAGGAGTGGCAGGCAGGTGACAACAAAACTGACAAATGCTCAGTCAGAATGGTAACTCATTCTAGCTAATTTAGACCAAATTTAGAGGCAACCAGTACTGGCCATAGTTAAGGAAAACATCTCAATTTATTAACTCTAATACTAAACTTGATTGGTATGTCACTTATACAAAGAAAATATATTGAACAAAATGCCTTCAGATTTCCTTAGAATAAATTAAATTGAGATATCGCTTAGTATAACCTGTATAAAATGTTTTAAGTAAGTTATCATTTATTTATTAACTATTTACTAACTTATTTATTGGTTTTTCAAGACAGGGTTTCTTTGTGTAGCCCTGGCTATACTGGAACTTGCTCTGTAGACCAGGCTGGCCTCGAACTCAGAAAGATCTGCCTGCCCCTGCCTCCTGAATGCCAGGATTTTTAAATAGGAAAAAACTATGGAACATATTTCATGCATTACCTTTACTTACAGCTTTACTTTGCTTTCCCTACTCTCATTTTCTTTGTGATTTGGGTTATTAAAAACTTGTTCTCCCTTGAGTCAGAGTGTCTGGAAAGACAACCTAGGCCCTTACATATGCTATGATGTTCCTCTAACTAGGGGAGGCAGAGACAGGCCTAGTGAGTTATAATGCACAATCCTACAGTTTTACAGTTTTATTTTAACTTAAGTACTATAGGCCAAATGTCTGATTTCTATATGAGTTACACTGAAGAGATATAAAATGCACTGAGAAGCTTACCTGTCCAATATATCAAGATCTCTACCAAAAGCTGTTTTAAAATATAAAATAAACTAGCCTACAATTTTTGGTAACTTTGCAAATTTATATCTAAAAGGAATGTTACTCACATGTCCTGCATATTGTCCAAATTTCTTCCTCAGTCCAACAGCCAGGCCAGTAAGACATTTTGCTGCCAAAGCTACCAACATGACGTTGGTGTCCTTTCCAACAACCTGTAAAAGTAAAAAGAAAATAGTCATAACCTGTAAACGGGTACTAGAAATGAAATGTATTCTCAAAAGAATTCTTGAAAGATACTATGCCAACAATTATCAGTTGATAATCATTTTCATTTCTTACAAAAGACGAAAATTTAATCTTTGATAATAATAAATTTGTAAGTCTCCACTATGTAGTAATATTTTTTGTTTTCTTTTCTTTTTTTGAAGGGAAAAGGAAGGGAGAGAAGAAGAGAGGAAAAGAGGAGAGGAAGGAGAGGAGGGGAGGGGAGGGAAGGAAAAGGAAAGAAAGGAAAGAGAAGGGAAGGGAAAGAAGAGAAAGGGAAGAGAGAGAGACACACACACACACTGACTGGGGATATAGCTGGAAGTCTACTGTCATTACTTTGGAATAGGAAAACCACACAAACATTTCTGAAAGAAACAAAGTAATATCTCTGTAGTATTTTTTTTAAAGATTTATTTATTTATTTCTTATGTATACAACATTCTGCCTCCATGTATGTCTGCACGCCAGAAAAGGGGGCCAGATCTTATTACAGATGGCTGTGAGCCACCATGTGGTTATTGGGAATTGAACTCAGAACCTCTGGAAGAGCAGCCAGTGCTCTTAACCACTGAACCATCTCTCCAGCCATATCTCTGTACTATTTAAACCAAGGAAGCATCAGTAGAGACTGCTGTAGGTACTAGCAAGTCCATGAGGACTCTAAATTGCAAACCCCATTGTAACCATTCCTGTAATGGAGTTTCGGGCCTTGCAGCAACCATTTAGTCACATTAGTAATTGAGTTTTCCTTTCATTTCTCCTAGAAGACTCTCCTTCAGCAGTTTATATTACTTCCTTCCTAAAACCCCCAAACCTAACACTTATTTAAATTCATAGGTATACATCAATTCAGCAAAACTGTGTAATGACTGGGCTCCTTCCTGGTAACAGTTTGCCATACATAGTAAATTGTCTAAGTTGTCTTACTTTAAAGCACCCACTAATCCTTCTTTAGTTTTCCAGTCATTTTCCCAGTAGAAGCAACTGCTTTGAATTTTACCTAGTCCCTTAATTCCATAAGCAGAATGCTTCATTCTTGAGTCTCTGCACCAAACAACCTCTAATAGACAACACTCATACCATACTAATAGTTGGCACTTATATTTCCTAAGGAGTAAAAAATTAAAAGATTAATGTTTATTAAAAACATGTTAGGTTCCACAATTTTGGAGACAATTTGTAATGCTTTTTAAACTTAATTTTCATCAGAATTGAATGAAGTAGGTATTATTAGCTTAATTTTGGAAATCTCAAAAATGAAATAGAGGTAAATTTGCTCTAGGTCACCAGTTAGTAAAAGTGTGGATTCAAATCTAGGTCTATACATGCCTCATAGGCATTGATATCATTATTATATTGCTCAATCTCAAAACCAGTATTATATGGCAACTCCATCCCCCCCACCCTCTTCCTTTGGAAGAACAAATGCTCTTAACAACTGAGCCATCTCTCCAGCCCTGAGGTAAGACTTCATTAGTGGCTTTGCTGCTTAGCTTTTCTGATCTTTATGTCAAACCCCATACCTGTCTCTGGGTTTTTATTATTCGTGCTACAATAAAGGACCCCCAACAAAATCAGGAACATATAAAATATGGAGAAAATATAATAAAATACTATAAATATAAAATCTTAATCTGAAGGTTGACAAAAATATGTTCATAAATTATTATAAGTCAGGTAACAACTCAAAAGACAGATTAATTATTTCAGCTAAGCATGGTGGCTCATAAAGATAATCTTAATATAATTTTATTACTCAGGAAACTGAGGCAAGAGGATCACCATGAGTGTGAAGCCAGCCTGGGCATGATCAGTTCCAGTACAGCAAGGAATGCAGAGACACCTTAAAAAAAAAAAAATAAAACAACAACAACAAAAAAAACGGGGGGAGGGCACGACCTTGTTTTTAGAAATACCATACGGAATTTCAAAATGAGTACTTCTTCCCACAGTGGGAATTACTTGATTTAGGTATCATAAAGAAAAGAAATTATCAATGGAGGGAAGAGGAATCAATGTGCATCTTAATCTTCTTCTATTTTACCACTCCTATTTACTGTCATTGTAAAGTTAACAATATGCATTCCAATTTGTATATTTGTACGTGTTCATAAAATCAAATGTAAAAATTTAAATGTTATAAATAATAACAATTTTATTTTATTTATTTATTTTTTTAATTTTTTTTTTTTTTTTAGACTTTTCAAGACAGGGTTTCTCTGTAGCTTTTGGTTCCTGTCCTGGAATAGCTCTTGTAGACCAGGCTGGCCTCGAACTCACAGAGATCCGCCTGCCTCTGCCTCCCAAGTGCTGGGATTAAAGGCATGCGCCACCACCGCCCGGCAACAATTTTATTTTCATTCGTTTGCAGACTTTGACTATTCTCCCTATTCCCTTCATCTGAAGAAAAAAAGGGTTTTGTTTTGTTTTTTTGTCACTAAAAAGCCATGTAGCTCTGGCTGTCATGGAGCTTACTATATATATAGATCAGGCTGGCCTCAAACTCACACAGACCCACATGCCTCTGCCTCCCGAATGCTGGGATTAAAGGCCTGTGCCACCATCACACTCAGCAGGAAAGTACTTTTTACTGCTATCTAAAGCATTTCACAAATGTTCCCATGTCTCTGTAAATACAAATCCATGGGATGGGACTGTAGCTCACTGGTAGAGAATGCTCAACAAGACTCTGGGTTTGATACCCAGAAATACCAAAAGGAAAATATAAAGTTGAGAGAGAGAGAGAGAGAGAGAGAGAGAGAGAGAGAGAGAGAGAGAGAGAGAGAGAGAGACTCTGAAACTCTCTGGACAAACAGTGAGAGATTACATGTTTTACACAAACGGCCTATACTGTTAAGACATGAATGCTGAAGCTCCATGTTTTGAAATATGAAAAAACTGGAAGAAATTACATCTATATCCCAAGAATAGTCTTTCTTGAAAAGCTAATATCCTAACATGTAGATATCAATCACTATTAATAAGGAAATCAAAAGTATTTTGTGTGACATTCTGAGAATTAGAATACAGAGTAATAAAAAAGTACTGGCAAAAATTACAAGCTACCAGAGCCTCATTTTTCCTTTCTCAGTGCCTTTTTTCTTTCCCACTCCTAGGATTCAGGTCTGTTGAACTCTTTTTTCCCCATAGGCAATTCCCTTTTAGTTATTTTTAGAAATCTGATAGCTAGGTACTGTGGTTCATGCCTTTAATCCCACCACTGGTGAGGCAGAAAGGTAGGTGGATCTATGTAGAGTTCAGGCCAGCCTGGTCAACACAACAAGCTCCAGGACAGCCAAGGTTGCATAGTGAGACCCTGTCTCCTGAACAACCATCAACGAAATCAATTAATGAGATGTTTTCACACAGAAGACAGAAAGTGAAAATGTGACAGGAGTGCCCCACATTTTGCCTGGCATTCTGATCTACTACAGTCTGGTATCATTCACTACTCGACACAGCTCATCTTAGAAAACTGTAAGACTTGGCTTTAGATCAGCAAGATTCTATTTTCTTTGATAGTAGAAGCTAACAATGCCACACTAAATACAGTGTTAAGATAAAACCAATTCCTCTAAAAGGACTATAAAGTTTTTAAATTATTAAAAGATAGGGACCTCTGATTAAAATATTATTACTAATATTCCTTAAATGGCAATATTTTGTGATTTAAAAGTAAGTTGTTTAAATGAAACAGAAGCCCACTGAATCACTGATGAAGAATTCCAGTGTTGTGTCTGTTCAGACACCAATGCTGAAGCTCCTCCCATTTACCTTCTTTAATGCTTTGACTAAATCTGCATAATCGCCTGCTTCCAGCTTGGGGTTTTTCACTAGTACTTCTACAGCCTCCAAGGCTTCTTTTCTCTCTTGCCATTTTTTTGCCTCCTGAAAAGAGAATATAAATCACTGAGGAACATAAAAATAAGAATAGAATAAATGTCTTATACTCAATCAGTTTAAAGACCTGAATTTTTGTTGTTTCAGAAACATTTTCTAAAGTCAACTAAAAAACAAAATGGCAAAAACATAGTTACTAAGGTCTATTTTGTTCATAAAATTTTCATTCACATGTAAAAATGTATTTATTTTATTGATTTTTTTTTGTTTTTTTGTTTGTCAAGACAGAATTTCTCTGTGTTGCTTTGGAGCCTGTCCTGGAACTAGCTCTGGTAGACCAGGCTGGGCTCAAACTCACAGAGATCTGCCTGCCTCTGCCACCCGAGTGCTGGGATTACAGGTGTGTGCCACTACCTCCTGGCGTGATTTTTTTGAGCCATACATTTTTTTCTGTTCCCCTCCCTTCTCCTCTCCTCTCCTCCTACCCTCTCCTATGGCCCTCATGCTCCAAATTTACTCAGGAGATCTTTTGTCCTTTTCTACTTCCCATGCAGATTAGATCCATGTATGTCTCTCTTAGGATTCTCACTGTTGTCTAGGTTCTTTGGGATTGTGAAGTGTAGGCTGGTTTTCTTTGCTTTATGTCTAAAAGCCACTTATGAGTGAGTATATATGGTATTTGTCTTTCTGGGTCTGAGTTACCTCACTCAATATGATGTTTTCTAGATCCATCCATTTGCTGGCAAATTTCAAAATGTCATTATTTTTCTGCTGTGTAGTACTCCATTGTGTAAATGTACCACATTTTCCTTATCCATTCTTTGGTCTAGGGGCATTTAGGTTGTTTCCAGGTTCTGGCTATGACAAACAATGCTGCTAAGAACATAGCTAAGCACATGTCCTTGTGGTACAATTGAGCATCCTTCCTTTGGGTATATACCCAAAAGTTAACCACTTGCTGGGTCTTGAGGTAGGTTTCCTAATTTTCTGAGAAATCATCATACTGATATCCAAAGGGGCTGTACCAGCTTGTACTCCCACCAGCAATAGAGGAGTGAACCCTTTATAAACCCCACACTTCTCCATCATAAGTTGTTGTCAGTGTTTTTGCCATTCTTATAGGTGTAAGATGGAATCTCAGAGTTGTTTAGGTTTGCATTTCTCTAATGGCTAAGGATGCTGAACATTTCCTTAAGTGTCTTTCAGCCATTTTAGATTCCTCTGTTGAGAGTTCTCTGTTTAGGTCTGTACTCCATTTTTTTACTGGATTATGTGATGCTTGGGGCTGGAGAAGGACTAGAGGTGAAGAGCACTGACTGCTCATCCAGAAATTTTGCGTTCAATTTCCAGCAACCACATGGTGGCTCACAACCATCTGTAATAAGATCTGGTGCCCTCTTCTGTCCTGCAGGGATACAGCAGGCAAAATACTGTATATATATAATTAATAAATAAATCTTAAAAAAGATGATTCTTAAGGTGATTCTTATGGTGATAAATATTGAGAGAATAGCATTATAGGAAGAAAGAACAGTACATGTTAAAGTTCAGAGTTAATCAAACAAAGAAACCAGTAGCCTATATGTTACCAGAAGAAATATAGCATGTCTAAAGTAAAAAATGACAATGATTAGACATGTGGCTGAAAGGTAAACTGAGGTAACAAGGTGCCAGACAAGAGAAAGAATGGCTACAGAATGAGTTCAGACATCATCTTAACACTCACGGAAGCTATTGAAGAATTTAGATTATGTTTCAATATGGGAAATTTTCCCCCTTTCAAAAATGGTATCTCTAATTACATTATAAAATTCAATGGAGAGAAGACAAGAGCAAATGGTAGTGACTAGGACAAGACTGGGCATACTTTTGTCTCTCTTGGGACAATGTTTGGAGACATTGATTGCCATGAATTTAGGGGATGTGGGATTCCTGACTCTAATGATGTCTAGTGTGCAAAAGTCACATATGCTTTTGACCCATCCTACAATGCATAAGACAGGCCCACCACCACAGTTTTATGAAACAAACAAACAAACAAAGTCAAGAAATCTGGGTTAAAGGTAACCTTTAACTTGTAGGAGTCACTTCTCTCTTTCTACTCAGGTTATCAGGCTTAGGAGCAAATACCTTTATGTGTTGAGCCATCTGTCCACTCAAAAGAGATGAACATAGGAGATACTTAAAGATAAAACCACAGAATAAATGAGCGAAAAGTTGTAAACATTGTTCTGATGTTTGGTAAGTCATGTTGTTTTGTTTTTAAATGCCATAATATGATTGCATATAGAAAATAGTAAGAGAAGAAAGAAAAGGAAGCCACTAAGTTACTCTACTAGAAAGAAGTGGGGAGGTATACCAAGCAAGGGCTCAGAAGAACATTCTCTAATTTTACCTAAGTTATTATTTAAAAAATAAAATAAAGAAATTTAAGCATTACTTACAATTTTGTCATAAAAGTCTTTGGGAAGTTTGGAAAGGATCTCTACTGCTTCCAAAAGCTCATAAGCATCTATCTGTGGTGCCTCATCACCATCATCACCACCTTTGAAGAGAAAACAAAATAGAATTTAAAACTTTTTTTTTTTTTTGAGATGGGGAAATGACTCTGTGGGCAAAAGCATTTGCTGTATCAGCTTGATGACCTGAGCCAGACTCAGTCCTACAAGCACCTATAATCTCAGCACCTACAGGGAGATGGAAGGCTGAGATACGAGAAGCTCATGGGCCACTTGCCTGGCTGAAGAGCCTTAAAACCAGGTAGGCTCCTGGCTCAGCAGTTTAGAGTGCTTGCTGCTTTTGCTGTGGACCCAAGTTCAGTTCCCTACACCCACAGTGGGTAGATCATAACTGACTTTAAGTTCCATTTCATAAAATCTGACAACTATTTCTGGTACCAACACACATGTGGCATATACTTTCAGGGACAGACAGACACACACACACACAACAAAAACTATAGTAATTTAAAAATAGTAACTTTTTAAAAAAAAGTGGAAAGGTGAAGACCAACAACTGAAGGTTGTCTTCTAGCCTCTATTCATGTACTGTCATATATGAGTACCCACCCGCGCTCGCTCTCTCTCTCTCTCTGACAGACAGACAGACACACCAAAATAAAATAGTCTTATTTACCAGTTACCTTTTCATATCTCTGATAAGTTTTTTAAAATTTATTTCATACATATGACTGTTTTGCCTGAATAGATGTCGGTGCACTATGTGCATACGTGCATGCAGTGCCCGAGGAGGACAAGAGAGGGTTAGATTCCCTGGAAATGGAAGTATAGATGGGTTGAGTCACCATGGGAGTGATGGGAATCAAACCTGGGTCCTCTCAAAGAGCAGTAAATGCTCTTGATCACTGGCTGATCCATCTCATCTCCCACGATGAAATTGTTATAGAAAAGAGACTAGAGTTATTCAGTAGCACAAATGACTCAGATTTATTAAAAGCGGTTCTCTAAGAGATGCCTAGTGAATATGATTTGTTGTGGCAGCAATAATTCTCACTCATTCTCATAGAGACTATGTTAAAACTGTCTCACCTCCCTCTGCATCTCCGCCAGCCGACTGCTGCTGTTCCAGTTTAGCTTCTAGTTCTTGTTGGGAACGGAGAAACCGACTTGGTTTCGGAGCACCCGTTGGCAGCTTGACCCATTCTTCTTCTAATTCTTTCAACTGCAAGCATTAACAAAGTATCTTAAGGTTTTAAAATTTATATCCCACTGTTAAAGAACATAATGCTTGTACTTACTGATATATTAGAACTCACTTGCTGTTTACACGGTACTAATAGGGAAACTTTTAGACAAATAGAAGCTGTATTTTGTAGCATAAGTCAAATCAACTAACATTACCACACTGAAGATTTATGTCTAAGCACTAAAAATAAAAATCCTTTTTTAAAAAAAATTTCTTTTTTAAGTATGAGTGTTTTGCCTTTAAGCATGCAAGTGTACTTCTTTGTGTGTCTGGTGCGTGCAGAGGCCAGAAGGTCACCTGGAACTAGAGTCACAAAGAATTTTAAACAGCTATGTAGGGGTTAACTCTGCAAGAGCTGCAAATGCCCTTAACCTTTGAAACATCTCCTTAGCTCCTCAAATCTATTATTTTAAGACACTATCACTAGTTTACAAATTCAAATATGCTATATTATCAAAAGAGCTCAAAAACTAACTATGTGATAGAACTTTTTCATCCAGATACGGGAGCCCTGCTCCTCCACAGAACCATACAGGAATCTTCTAAACTGCTATAGGCTAATGCTAGTAGACTGGGGTCCAAGGGCAGAAATGTTTCATAACACCTGAATAAAACAAAACCTAGTTTTGTTTAATATGCACAAGACTCAGGACTTGCTCCCTAGAAGAGAGACAGAGAAATAGATAGTAACAGCAAAAGTCTATGCTCAGGAATTTAACTTATTTAAATCTTAAAAATAAAAAATAAGTATGTGTAAGGATAGAATATTAACAATTACAAAGTATCTCTATATTACCCTTATGCAAAAATGAACAAAGAAATCTGTGTCTTACCTGGACAGAATTTATATTTTGTAATGGGTGTCTCAGGGCATCTCGAATCCATCGATAAATCTCTACAGCAATTAGTTTGGCTTCATCCCGTACAGCCTTGTCTCGAGATTCAAACAGTTTTGGCAATACTTTAATAATTGGCTTAAGTAAGATGATTTTGGAACCAAATTCACTGCAAGTGAAAAATTTGGGGAAAAACTGTCAACATGTCATGTTTCATTGAGCATGTACAGCTCCAAATCATATATGGCACCCACTGTGGTGACAAACGCCTGCAGTCCCAGCTCAGGAGGTAGAGAAAGGGTCTCTGTAAGTTCAAGTGAGAAGAGTGTCAGATTTCCTAGGACTGAAATTATGGATATCTGTAAGATACCATGTCGGTGCTGGGAACTGAACCTAATCATCTGCACAAGAACCAAGTTCTCTTCACCGCTGAGCCATTTCTCCAGCCCCATATCCACAAATAAAGGAACACAACTACTTCATATTATTAGAAAAATAACATTTTTATCTTAGTTTAGCTGACCTACAAGACTAAAGGACAGATGAAAAATTATAGTGCTCTTAAATCACTTTTTTTTTGAGAATTATTTAACTTGGTGCCTGAAGAACTAATACTCAAGATATCTTACATATTCCTAAAGTACAGACAACAAAAGGCAGATGCTTTCTTACATTACTATTTCTGTTTTTTTTAAAATATTTATTTATTCATTATGGATACAATATTCTATGTGTATGTCTGCAGGCCAGAAGACGGCACCAGACCTCATTACAGATGGTTGTGAGCCACCATGTGGTTGCTGGGAATTGAACTCAGGACCTTTGGAAGAACAGCCAGTGCTCTTAACCTCTGAGCCATTTCTACAGCCCTTTTCAAATGAACAAAAGAAATACATTGTAATGGTTTCATCTAATGCATTTTTGTTTCTCTATCATGACCCATTTTTAAAAGATAGAATAAAAGAGATGAAGCACATCCACATGGAAAATAGATACATGAACAAAACAAAACCTAATTTTGATAGTAAACAAAAAAAGTTAGGCATCTTAGCACACACCTGTAATTTTAGTACTTGAGAGGTAGGAGGAGGAGGATCAGAGTTCATGGTCATCCTCAGCTACATAGCAAGTTTCAGGCAAGCAGGAGCTACCTGAGTCCTTGATCAAAAACACTAAAAATGAAAGAATGAATGAAAGTTTAAAAGTAAAAAAAAAAAAAATGGTCTCTATAAGCCTGTTGTAGGAGCCGGGCGGTAGAGCACACACCTTTAATCCCAGCACTTGGGAGGCCGGGCAGGTGGATCTTTGTGAGTTCAAGGCCAGCCTAGTCTAGAGAGCCAGTTCCAGGACAGACTCCAAAGCTACAGAGAAACCTGTCCCCCACAAAAAAAAAATAAGAACCCAAAACAGAACAAAAAACAAAAAACATTGTAGGGATGACAGAATGTTTTTTTGCCTCCTAAAGCTGTCACTAATGATAGCTCTAGGAGGCCATGGCACCTTGAAACAAGCAGTGTCGTCTTCACATTCTGAAACACTTTAGGGAAAAAACCCACAACAATTACAAAGGTAGACTACAGCTCATCACCATCAATAAGAAGGCTAGAGTATGCTTTTCTAGGACATGGGAGTTCCTAGATTTCTTTTCCCTAGACACTGAAAATAACAATGACTATACAATACTGCAAATAATGATTATATAAAGGATATAAACAGAACTACTCTTTCCTATCCTTATTCTCCTAGTCAGTTTAAAGGTAAAATTACTATAATATATGTATATAAAACAGAAATTCTTAATTTAAAAGCAGTATAATATACATAGTACACATACATACATACAGATAAAACACATAAAAGATTAGAACAAAAAATCTAGTGGTACAAGCAGAGTCTGCAAATTCATTAAATTTCTTATTCTATTTTTTTAAAAAAGATGCATTTATTTATTATGCATACAATGTTTTGGCACATACAGCTCTCATTATAGATGGTTGTGAGCAACCATGTGGTTGCTGGGAACTGAACTCAGGACCTCTGGAAGAACAGCCAGTGCTCTTAACCTCTGAGCCATTTCTACAGCTCTTTTTAAAAAAAAAAAAAAAAGAACGAACGAACGAACACTTTATTGAGCACACAGTTGAGGGCAGGCTGGCAATATCTAGAGTAGTTAGTGCTTGTGGCTTAATTTGATAACTTTCTAAAATGGCAAAAATGAGACAATTATTTACACATTCTGCCAAGTATGGTGATTTATGCTTGTAATCTTGGCACTTCAGAGACAGAGTTAGAAGAGATGCCAGAGTCTAAGACCAGCTTGGGCTAAGGGGAGAGACCCTGTCTTGAAAGCAAAACAAAGCCAAAAGACAAAACTCCACATGTTTACAATATACAGCACAAAAGAATGGATATAAAGACTCTTTTACTGGGATGTAAAAGTAAGATGTGTCAGTAGGTTTAAAGCACTTGCCTGACCTGAAAATTGACTCCTTAAAAGTTGTCCCTGATGCCCTGGCACTCTTGTGACGCACTCCTGGTCATGCACTGTATACACATGCATTAATAAATATAATTTAACTTAAAAAAGGAAATTTTTATCACACAAAAATCTAGATAAAATCAGGCAAAAGAGAACATAAGTCAAGGACAGTTAAAAATTCAAGAATGCAGATACTTTCATATAAAATAAACATGTTAAGACAACTGTCTCCAAGATGTGAGTCATAAACCAAATTAAAAGTGTTGCCAAGGAACGATCTTCATCCTGAGAGTTCATTAGTACACTTTCTAAAGTAGCTAACATTGGACAATAATTGGAGACAGGATATGAGACTGAAGAATTGCCTAGATTTGGGATGTAACTAAATGATACTCCTCCTACGGAAGAAGAGGAGGACCTAAGTCTACTTAATCAGAATTACTGATTTACCAAAGTCAGAACACTCTACCAAATCTTAGCCACTCATCTCTGAAAGGGCAGTAAATGTATAAAGAAATTCAGTGTTCAGTAAGAATTCTGAACACACAGCATATATAAGTTATTATTATTTTTACATCAGATCGACTGTAGAACAATTTATTTTTGATGTTTACCAAAAAGGCCTCAAACAAAGGTTTGCCCCACACACCCATACAAATATGTCTTTATAGCTAACAAGTTTATTCGAGAAGCTAGTAAGAGAAAACTGCTTAAAAATATTAGGAATGCTTTTCTACAAAAAAGCCAATTCTCAAATAAGACAGCAATGTTCCCTGCTCACTTTCAGTGGGAAGGAATTTAGAGCAAATAACCTAACAACATGCCTGAAGGATGAAATTACAAGTTCAACAGTTCCCATTTCTGTTTATATCTGGAGCTCAAATTCAGTTGGCATATTAAAAGAACTAAAACTTACCTTAAGGCTTTCCTTAGTGTTTCTGTACAGGCCACTATGATCTTGGGGTTCTTATTATCCAGGCCCTTTAAGAGCTCTTCTTGTACAGACTCTCCTTTTTCAATCTCTATGTACATGAGGCAAATCTCTATGCCCAACTCCTTGGCTTTGGCTTTAGGTTGGTTGAAGACTTTACTTACAACACCTGATACAACTTCTCCTGTGGTTCTGTAAATGCCACACACAAGGATGTTTAAATAAAAAGAGATAAACTGTAAATAATTCACAAAAGACATGCCTCACTATAATTTCATTTTGTAAGTGCAGAAAATTCAATTGAAAACTTTCCTTAAATACTCCTTACAATCTTGTTTGTTTTTGTTTTTTGACATAGGGTTTTGTTTTTTGACACAGTAACAACTCTGGCTGTCCTAGAACTCACTTTGTAGACCAGGCTGGCCTTGAACTTACAGAGATCCATCTACTTGTGCCTCCTGAGTGCTGGGATTAAAAGCCTAAGCCATGACTGCCCAGCCATTTCTTGCAATCTTATGATAGAGAGAAACTACATCTATCCTTGCAGACCTTCTTTAGAGTGCGTGTAGAGCCTGTCTTACATGGGGTTATACAAACATACACATACACATACAGAATTATGTCGGAGGCTGTGGGAGTTGCAGCAGGTGACAACTAGTATTTAGATGTCAATCCCCCAGAGGAATGGTTCTCTGATAGAGGAGAATCCCATCTGGGAAAGGCCTGTGGGACCACCAACTCTGGAAACTGTTGCTTCTGTCTGTAATCTCACATGTGCAAAAGCAGCTACAGTGTCTCCCCAATACCTACACTGTAGTGTATAATTGCATATGATACGATATGTAATCTCATGATTGCATCTCAATCTTATGGGCACATATATCTGTGGGTGGTCAGGAAGATGACTTCTCATTAAGTGTATAATTTTGATGTATAGAAAATATACTATGATATGCTTCATAACTAAATCTATTGTCCCAAGAGAAATGTAAAGACACTTAAAAGACTGCTTTGTTCCATTTACTCAAACTACACACAATTAGCTCATTTTTTATCTCAGAGAAAGTTCAAACTAGAATGAATGTTTATGTAAATGGACCGTAAGTTAAAAACTTTATAGATATGCACACAGTCAGAGTTGCAGATATCTAACCAAGATTATTAACAGAAAGCAACCTAAAAAAATCATGCCAATTCTTTGTGTGCCAAGTCTGGCTGGTAAAGACCTATGTCTTGCAGTTTGTCTCATCAGGCACTATACTATGCCCCCGGCCTCTGGTCAGTATTAAACTAGAAACCTTGAAACCTTGTGTGGTAAATGCCTCTGTCCTTATTGTTTCCCCAAGGACTGTGCTATGACCAATGAGATGTAATTCTTATAACTTTTTTCTTATTGCCTCAAGCCTCCTGTAAAAAAAAGAAATGTATTTAAGCTAGGTGAACAAAGAAGCAAGAGAGAACTGAAACAGAAAAATGAGTGGACTAATGAGAATTAGAAGACAGTTATAGCAAGGGAATTAGAGCTGCAGAATAATAAAAGAAAATGACTCTCATATCATGTATTTGAGTCTTTACTACTCAGACAGAAAACTCTTAAGTTCAGTTTTGCTACACTGTGGAGGTTTTTTTGACACTGAAAGCTGGTCTTTTGGGCTAGTAACAGGATTATAGAATGCTTGCTTTTTCAAATACTGACGCTATTTTAGACATTTTTTCTTTTTTGTCAGTTGCCACCTGTTGTTTCTCTGACATGGCCACCAGCAGGACACCAAGACTCAAATATATTAACTGACTGTAGCAAGGCAACACCCTGGTCTGTGGTCTCCACAGCCATTTCCTTTGTTTTCCTATGCTGTTATCGATTAAAATAATCAATATCATAATGAAGAGATGCGGACACACTTCTCTGCAAGAGGGACTGGCAGGTCTGTTGCAGCTACTTCCCCTCCTGCCTACCTGATCTCACAAAGAGCCAGGCTTCCCAGCAGGTATCACACACATTAACTCACGCTCTCTGGAGTGCCAAGCAAAGGTCTCTTAATCCCTTTCTTTTCTAGTTCTGAAAGATCTGATTTCATTACAAAAATTAATGTTTGTTTGTAGACATTTTTAAGACAATTTATTTACACAATGGGGGAACATATCTTTAATAAGGAAAGACTCCTCAACTTCTTAGCAGAACACTGTAGTAACTTTACTGCAGTGAATGCTTTGTAATTACATAATTCTCAGAACAAGAGGAACAAAACAGGTTAGGGCTACAGGGAGCATGTCAAAAAGCAGTTTCTAATATGAAAAGAAAAATGACATATAAAAGTGATCATTTTATTATTGTTGGTTCTTGTTAACCAAACTGTCAAACTCCTCAAACTGACGATGCTCACTAGCATGGTTTTTGAAGTAAACACATCTTTCTTGTATAATTAAAGGTCTCAACAGTTTGTATATAGAAGTTCTTTCTCACTGATAACATAAAGACTAGGTAGTATAGAAAAGTGAATGAGTGGAAGCCATCCACATCTAAAGTCAAATAGGCCAGGAAACACATAGTAGAGGTCACTGCCCCAAGAGACAGAAGATCTTGAAGGGGAAAGCAAAATTGTAAAAAAACAAACAAACAAACAAACAAACAAACAAAACCCTAGTAAGTTTGGTTTTTTTAACTAATTATTTTTATATTTATTTTTTATTATGTGCATTGTTGTTTTGCCTGCATGTATGTCTGTGTGAGGGTGCCAGATCTACAGAATTACAGATAGTTGTGAGCTGCCATGTGGGTAATAGGAAGAGCAGTTAGTGCTTTTAGACACTGAGCCATCTCTCCAGTTCAGTGACTCTTAAGTTTCAAGAGAAGTTTTCCATAATGCCCACTTGTCTTCAGTGAGGCTCTGACATGTCCTTAACAATGACCTCACATTAACTACTTCTAAAAGTTACTAAGGTTACTTCAAGTTTTGAAAACTCCTCATCTAAAAAGTTCAAGAGTACAATCAGGAGCAGCTGGATGACTCAGCGTGTGAAGATACCTGCTGCTAAGCCTGTGGACCTAAGTTCGATCTCTGGTACTACATAGTGGTCAATGAAAGAACTCATTCCCACAAGCTGTCCTCTGATGTCCACATGTACCCAAACACATGGAAATAAACATTTATTCTACTTTAGAGATTTCATGTACTATTTAGACTAATTAAAGATACAGAAAGACTACTAGAATATTTTAAAACTATAGCAGAGGCTCTACAATACACAAACATTTATCTATGTAGCACTAAACAGAGATGTTTACAGAATATTAAGAAAGAAACTACTTACTTTCCTGCAACATGGGCATTTTCAACATAGACAAGTGCAGCTTCTAGTCCTTTCAACTGAACCACTGCGTTGGAATCAGTGACAAATTTTTTGATTAGTCCTAAGTATTTGGACCATTCAGGGCTTTTTTCATCCTTTATTTTCTGGAAGATCTTCAGAGCCTCTTCATATCCACTTAATCTTGCTTTCCAGAGCTAAAAGAAAATTAGCATTTTGAAACAGGGTTAATGATAGTATTCAGTGATAATCTGGAAAAGTAAAAGAATATTCCATGCCAGAAAATTTGAACAAAATACCCCTTTTTCTTAAAAAAAGAAAGAAGTTAAAGAAATTCAGAAAATTTTCAAGAAAAGAGTAGTAAATAAACAATTTGTTTTGGTTTTGGTTTTTGAAACAGGGTCTCTCTCTGGAACTTACTATGTCACCATGCCTAGCTTCAATAACCTTAAGAATGTTTTCCCAAGGCTCAGCGAGCAAGGACACTTGTTGTACAAGTCTGGTGACCTTAGTTTGATTCCTGCGTTCATCTCACAATAAACAGAGAACCTTTTCAATGTTCTCCCCTGAGTTCCATATATGTGGTGCAGAAACATTTTTTTTTTAAATTTAAAGATAAAGTGCAGCCAGGTAATGGTGGTGCACGCCTTTAATCCCAGCAATTGCGAGGCAGAAGCAGGAGGGTATCTGTGCGTTTGAGGCCACTCTGGTCTACAAAAGTCCAGGACAGCCAGGACTGTTGCACAAAGAAACCTCATTTTGGGAAAAAAAGAAAAGAAAAAAAAAAGTAAAATAAAATACAACCCTCAAGTCATTACAAATGTTTCTCAATTTATATTTGAGTATTATTACTATAAAAAGACATGATAGTTGAAAGATCAGAAACCACCCTGATGGAACTGCCCACTTTCCAGTATGTGAGGTCTTGTCTATGTGATGATTAGTCAGCTTCACACTGTCAAGCTTTAGTCAACAACTTGTTATTTAGTTACTTAATTTCAGATACCTCTATTGAGGATTTATATTATTATTAATTTACTTAACAGGTATTTAATAGATAAAAACTAATACCACCTCAATGTGTGGAGTTTACATTCCATCAGGAGAGAAAGAAAACAGCAATCTGTTTGACTATGAAATCTCTATCATAGGCTTGTGAGTTGAATACTGGGAACCCAGATAATATGGCTATTTTGGGAGGTTATGAAAACTGAACAGGAGCTAGCTGAAGGACATGTCCCTCGAGGTTTATTCTGGGAGTGCTATGCCTTGCCCTGGCCCCTTTGCATCTATTCTCATTCTCTGCTTTGTAACTGCTATGAGGTAAGAAGCTCCTCTACTATATCTTCCTCCTGCCATGATGCTCTGCCCAAGTAAATGTGGCTAGGAACCACAGATAGAGTCCTTTGAAAATAAATTTTTCTTCATGTTTTTCTCTCAAATTTTATAATCCCTTAAAAGTAACATAAAATCATACAAATAAACTTAATTAGCAATGTTAAGTTCTACAAAGAAAAAGGGACACGGCAATATAAAAATATGTAGAATAAAAGCCTCATTTTTTTCTTGGCATTAAAAAGTTTACCCAGGGCTGGGTGGCGGTGGTACAGACCTTGGGAGGCAGAGGCAAGTGAATCTCTGAGTTCGAGGCCAGCTTGGTCTACAGAACAAATTCCAGAACAACCAGACTACACAGAAAAACCCTGCCTTCCCCCCATACACCCCCACATAAAATTTTTTAGACAAGGTTTCCCTACACTGCTAAGGCTATCCTTGAACTCACAAACCTTTTCTTTCTTTTTCTTTTCTTTCTTGTTTTTCTAAACTGTTTTTGAGACAGGGTCTTACTATTTAACTCTGGATGGCCTGGATCTCACTATATAGCTCAGGTTAGTCTGGAACTCAGACATCCATCTGCCTCTGATGAGGTTAAAGGTGTTGAGTCAGGCAGACCTCTATAAGTTCAAGGTGTGGTGGCACGTGTCTTTAATCCCAAGGCTTGGAAGGCAGAGGCAGGCAGAGCTCTGTGAGATCAAGGGCATCCTGGTCTACAGAGTGAGTTCCAGGACAAAGATACACAGAAACCCTGTCTCAAAAATGCCAAAAAGTAAAAATAAAAGAAACAGAGGTTAAAATAAAGCCACGTAAAGATGAAAAATACACAGAGAGTCTTGATACTATACATGATTATGTTGTCTTTGAATTGCTTGGCAACTGAGGAAGGAGAAATAGTTGCTAAAAGACATTTAAATATAAATGTTAACTGGATTAATAAAACATAAATATTATGTAAATGCCTTGACTTCAAAATTGAAGTCAAAAGATATGTTACTTTGGAGAAGAGGTTTTGCGTTTGTTTCCACAGAAAATAAGAGGCTGTGGATTCATTCTGAGTTAAGAAAAATCAGGTTTGATCAAGGAAGACCACCTGAGAAATCTCTGGTAGGAACAGATGGCCCAGATGTCTGAGTTCTACATCCAGAACAGATTCAAGACTGCTGCCTGAGATGATTAAGCTTCACAGGATACTACAGTCAGGACTTGATCATAATTCTAAATTTTCTTTAGGTCCCATAAGATTATCAGCATCCCCAACCAGCAGGAAGTAGCCTGGAAAACTGTGCCCACATTCTGCAAAAATGGACTATGGATATTTTCCTTTGTTTAGAATGTTGGATACAAATTGTTATGGCTAATGGTCAGGAGAGAAGCTAAACAAAGGATATTAGAATCAGAGTTCTTTTTTTTTTTTTTTAAAGAGGGGGAAATGGTGTGGTACAATGAATGATCTATATTCTGTCAACTATATTTTACATAAAATGCTGACTGGCCAGTAGCCAGGCAGGAAGTATAGGTGGGGACAACCAGACAGGAAGTAGAGGTGGGTCGATGAGAAAAGAGGATTTTGGGAAGAAGAAAGCTTGGTCCGCAGTCATTGTGACCATTCCACATAAGAAGCAAGAGGTGACTGCTTCACTGAATAAGGTACTGAGCCACGTGGTTAACACAGACAAGAATAATGGGCTAATATAAGTTATAAGAGTTAATAAGAAACCTGAGCTTGCCGGGCGGTGGTGGCGCATGCCTTTAATCCCAGCACTTGGGAGGCAGAGGCAGGTGAGTTTGAGACCAGCCTGGTCTACAAGAGCTAGTTCCAGGACAGGCTCCAAAACCACAGAGAAACCCTGTCCCGAAAAACCAAAAAAAAAAAAAAAAAAAAAAGAAAAAAAAAAGAAAGAAGCCTGAGCTAATGGGCCAAATAGCTTATAAGTAAGAAAAAAGAAAAAAAAGGTGTGAGTTACCACATGCAGCTACTGAGATTATATAAGCATGCTCAGGGTTATTCCTACTTTTACAAAGAAAAGAGAAGGCTAGGAATG
This sequence comes from Microtus pennsylvanicus, assembly GCF_037038515.1. Taxonomy (NCBI): domain Eukaryota; kingdom Metazoa; phylum Chordata; class Mammalia; order Rodentia; family Cricetidae; genus Microtus; species Microtus pennsylvanicus. Next base: position 68,749,470 of record NC_134580.1, on the reverse strand, counting down.
TAGCTAAGTTGGTACAGTGCTTGCATGGCATGCACAAAATCCTGGACTCAATACCCAACACCACTAAAACCAGGAGCAGTGGAGCATGTCTTTAATACCAGGCAAGGAGGATCAAAACTTCAAGGTCATTTTCAACTACACGCAGAGTATGAGGCCAATCTGGACTACATGAGACTTAAGAAGAAGGGGAAGAAAGAAAGAGAGAGGCAGAGAAGGAGGGACAGTGAAGGAGGGAGGAAGCAAAAGAAAGGAGAGAGAGGGAGGAAGGGAAGGAGGGAGGAAGGAGGGAGGGAGGGAGGGAGGGAGGGAGGGAGGGAGGGAGGGAGGAAGGGAGGGAGGGAGGCAGGCGATATAAAATGGGCTAGTAAGGACGTCAAAGGCCCAGATCACCTAGGGCTGTGAAAGATTCTGCTTATTCTCAGAGCACTAACTGAAACTGAAATGATTTGGGAGAGTATAAGCAACAAGTTAGACTGTGAGACAACCAAATTAATTTGCACTTTAGACACTAATAAACAATTAGGTGTTTCTCAATACTACATTAGAGAGAGAGAAACGGGACAATATATGATTGAGAAAGAAAAGACATTTGTTTACATGTATTTTACAGCAGGGGCTATGCTCATATAAAAGACCTTTTCTTTTTAAAGATTTGTATATAGAGGAGTGCTCTGTCTGCATGTACAGCTTTATTTGTGAGCCACCATGTGGTTGATGGCAGTTGAACTCAGGACCTCTGAAACAGCACTGCTCTTAACTGCTGAGCCATATCTCCAGCTCCAGAAAAGACTTTTCTAAAGACAGAAAACTGTTTAACCTATTACAAGATTCTTTTATGTATTTAGTTATTTATTTTTAAAAATTTAACTTTATTTCTGTATGTCTGTCTGTCTTGAGTATATAAGCACATGTTTATGCAGGTGACATGGAGTCATAAGAGGGCATCAGACTTCTTGGAGCTGGAGTTACAATTGTAATTGAAAGCAACCTGAATTGCCGGGCGGTGGTGGCGCACGCCTTTAATCCCAGCACTACGGAGGCAGAGGCAGGCGGATCTCTGTGAGTTCGAGACCAGCCTGGTCTACAAGAGCTAGTTCCAGGACAAGCTCCAAAACCACAGAGAAACCCTGTCTTGAAGAAAAAAAAAAAAAGATGAAAGCAACCTGAAATGGGTGCTAGAAACCAAACTCAGGATTTCTGCAGAAACAGCAAGCTCTTTTGACCACCAAGCCATCTCTCCAACTCTGTTTTTAAGCATCTAAAATCAAAACTAAAATCCTAAACTTTAATTAAAACAACTATTAAAAAGGGGCTGGCAAGATGGCTCAGTGGATAAGAGCACTGGCTGCTCTTCCAGAGGTCTTCAGTTCATTTCCCATCACCCACATGATGGCTTGCAGCTGTCTGTAACTTCAGAGAATCTGACATCGTTATACCAATGCACATAAAGTTAAATAAATTTAAAAAAAAAAACTATTAAAAAGGTAAAATAGCCAGGTACATGCCCTTAGTTCCAGCACTCAGGAGGCAGAGGCAGAGGCAGAGGCAGAGGCAGAGGCAGAGGCAGAGGCAGGTATATCTATCCCTGTGAGTTCATGGCCAGTCTGGTCTACACACAGTGAGTTCCAGGACAGGCAAGACTATGCAGAGAAACTGTCTCAAAAATGCAACAAAAACAAAACAAAAATGAGAAAACCTGTGCATTTTAAGTAGAAATTTGTAAGAAAAGAAATAGAATTCTCTACTACCTGGTAAACATTTGCACATGGTTAGGATATGGCGAATCATGTCTTAATTCCAGCATTCATTAAATGGAGGGAGGAAGTTTGTCTCAGCTACACAGTCAATCCTATCTCAAAATTACAGAAATATAAATATAAAAGAAACCACAATGGTGTAGTTAGGGACAATAAAATAACTGAAAAAGATAATTGCTTAATGATATGAATCAGAAATTATCTATTAGCTTAAAATTATCCATAATTAAAAGATGGCTAGCTTTAAAGGGTAGATACTGGAATACACACTATATAAGCCAGAGAATCTAAAAAATGCTCAACATTCAGGGCTAAAACACACTGCAAATGCAAAAAGCAGTATCCATACCCCCTCCCCCCGGCAGGATTTCTCTGTGTATGCCTGGTTGCCTAGGATCTTACACTATAGACCATACTGGCCTTGAAATCAGATCCAAATGCCTCTACCTCCAGAGTTCTGGGATTAAAGGGAAGTTTTTTGTTTTTTAAATCAAGCCAGAGATAGCTATTTTGTGTTTGTAGGGTGCGTGTATATGGGGTACACATGTGCCTGGGTGTGTAATAATATACATTTACTTATTATGTATACATTGTGGAAATCACAAGACAACTTTCAGAGTTGTTTCTCACCTTTTACCCTGTTTTGGAAGCAGAGTCTTTCTCGTTGTTTTGTACTGCATATTCCAGGATAGCCTGCCTGAGAGTTTCTGGAAGATTTATCTCTATTTCCCATCTAACCACCAGGTAGGTGCTGGGATTACAAATGGAAGCCACTACACCAACATTTTGTATGGATTTTGGGCTTAGAATTTAGGACATCAGGCTTGAGTAGCAAGTATTTTTATTTACTGAACCATCTTTTTTTGTTTTGTTTCTTTTAAATAGGGTTATGTAGCCACGGTTGGCCTAGAATTTGCTATGTAACCAACCGAAGCTGGCCTTAACTCCCAAATCTCCTGTTTCCTCTCCCCGAGTACTGGGATTACATGGGTACACCACCACACTTAGGTAGACAACTCCCGTTTTTCCTTTCCTTTCCTTCCCTCCCCTCTTTCTTTCTTTCTTTCTTTCTTTCTTTCTTTCTTTCTTTCTTTCTTTCTTTCTTTCGACAGGGTTTTTCTGTGTATCTCTAGCTGTTCTGGAACTAGCTCTGTAGACCAGGCTGGCCTCAAACTCATAGAGATCCGCCTGCCTCTGCCTCCCGAGTGCTGGGATTAAAGGCGCACACCACCACCGCCCAGCTGGACTCCTATTTCTTCTCTTTTCTTTTTTTTTTTTAAATATTCATTTACTTATTATGTATACAATATTCTGTCTGTGTGTATGCCTGCAGGCTAGAAGAGGCACCAGACCTCATTACAGATGGTTGTGAGCCACCATGTGGTTGCTGGGAATTGAACTCAGAACCTTTGGAAGGAGAGGCACTGCTCTTAACCGCTGAGCCATCTCTCCAGCCCTGGACTCCTATTTCTAATGGCATAAAATGTTATCGATGTTTGATATTCTAAGCAAGGTAATAATAAATGCTGACAAAACAATAACAATAAAATTTAAATTCTAAAAGTCTTACCTTGTGTTCACATTTCTGATCAACTGGCAGTTTCAACCACTCACTGTCATCTCCCATTGTGCTTCCACTTTTTCTTGGAGTTAAAAGTAGTTCCTACACAGATAAAAGTAGATAGTAGATACTCATTAACTCTAATAACCAAGTAGTCTCGTGACAAAAAATCATTTTTCTTGGATTATCATGGATGTATAAAGGAGTTAAAAAGTCCCTTCTTTGATCAGATGCCTATTACTTAATTCTATTAATAGAACCTTTTTCTTTTTCTTCTTTTTTTTCCCCCAAGACAGGTTGTCTGGCTGTCCTCAAATTCATAGACATCCACCTGCCTCTGCCTCCTGCTAGCTAGAATTAAAGGTGCTTGCAGGTGTGGGCCTGGCTAATAGAACATTTTCTTTTCCTGGTTTTTTTTTTTTGTCTTTGTTTTCATTGTTTTGTTTTGAGACAGGATTTTTCTGTCTACCCCTGGCTGTCTTGGAATTGGATCTATAGAGAGGGCTGGCCTCAAACTCAGATATCTGTCTGCCTTACCTCCCAAGTGCTGGGATTAAAGGTGTGAAATGTTGGCACTCTCTGTGAGTTTGAGACCAGCCTGGTCTACAAGAGCTAGTTCCAGAAGGCTCCAAAGCTACAGAGAAACCCTGTCTCGGAAAAAAAATAATAATAAAAAAATAAAATAAAAACCAAAAAATAAATAAAAACTAATTACAAAAAAAGAAATGATCTACTTGGCCCTTAATATGGGAGGGACTGGAGAGATGGCTTAGAGGTTAAGAGCACTGACTGCTCTTCTAGAGGTCCTGAGTTCAAGTCTCAGCAACCCACATGGTGGTTCACAACCATCTGTAATGAGATCTGGTGCCCTCTTCTGGCCTGCAGGCATACATGGAGGCTGAACACTTTGTACATAATAAATAAATAAATAAATCTTTAAAAAAAAAAGAATACGGGAGACCAAATATTACACTCCTATATCAACTTCTTTGGCATATTTCTAGTTGGTTACTAAAAATAAGAGTTCAGACACATAAATAGCTTTGAAAAGCTGTCTTTTTATAAAAGAAATCTCCATCCACAGAGAAAGCCTACATTAGCAGGGAAATTTGTTCACCTTTGGAGGTCCCCTTCTCTGCCCTGAAGCAGGATACTGGAGTTTCTCAAAGATAAGACTAGGCTCCATACTTGGGCCATGCAGAAATTGTCACCGATGTCATAGGACAGTTCATCTGACTTTATTTGTGTAACCAAAGAAGCTTCTATTTACTATGGATTCCTCCTCTCTTTGCTAAAAATGTCAAGTCTCTATTCCTTTCTACAACTTAGAATGCTAGAAAAACTTCCATCATTTCCCCTGTATGCACTTAAGAAATATATATTCATTAGTTCATTACTGTTCATTTCTCTACTACTGGTTTCATGCATTTATTCACCCAACCTTCAGAGAATATAAAGAATTTTTCTTTCTTTGGTTTTTTTGTTTTTTTGTTTTTCAAGACAGTTTCTCTGAGTAGCCTGTCCTGGAATTCACTTTGTAGACCAGGTTGGCCTTGAACTTGGAAATCGGCCTGCCTCTGCCTCCCCATCGCTGGGATTAAAGGTGTACACCACTACCACTCAGCTCCTAAAATTTCTTATAGAAAATAACTTATATAAACCAGGCATGGTGATACAAGCTTGTAATCCTTGCCCTCAAGAAGCTGAGGCATGAAACCTAGTCTTAATACAAAACAACAGAATAGAACAAAAGCTGGATATGGTAGCTCAACCCTGTAATCCTATCACCCATGATGCTGAGGCAGGAGGATTATTGAAAGATCAAGGGCATCTTGGGTTAAAGAGTGAGTTTGAAGCCAGACTGTACTAGATCGAGACTTCTGGGAAAAGAAGGAGAGAAGGAGAGAAATCATTACAGACAACTCTCAATACTAGCTAGCCTTCTACCTAGTCCTGTTAAATACAAATCTAACCCATGCTTATACAAACTAGTAAACGAGTAAATCCATGAATAATTCATTCCTTTGTAAATATTCTGTATATTTAAATCTTTTTTGCTGTTGTTTTTGAGAAAGTCTCACTGTGTAGCCTTGGTTAACACAGAGCTTGCTACATAAACAGGCTGCCTAGAACTCATAAAGATCCAGTTGCCTTCCATCTCAAGTGCTGGGATATAAAGTGTGAGTCGCCATGCCTAGCTTAAACCACTTTTAAAAATATTTTTATTTATGTGTATGTGTTGGGTGGGTGTGTGTTCCTGTGGAGATCTGAAGAATGTGTCAGATTAGAGCTGGATTACAGGCAGTTGTAAACTCGCTGACGTGGGTACTGGGAACTGAGATCAGGTCCTCTGGAAGAGCAGCATTACTGAAACATCTCTCTGGCCTCATAGTTAAGCAATTTTAATAAGGTTGATAGTCAATAATCTTTAAAAACTTTATGCTTTCCATTAGGAAACACCTTTCTGATTGTGAAAACAGTTGCTGGAAGAAAAAAACCATTTACTATACAAAATTCACAAAGAAACGTATTAAAATGAAAATTTACTAACAGTAATTAAAATGAGCTTGTATATAAATCACATGAAAAAGATAAGGTTATTCCTCTTTTAAGCTTTGTTTTGGCCTAAGTTGCCTTTGAACTCACTATGTAGTTCAGGATAATCTTAAAATCCTGATCCTTCAGCCCCTCACCTCTCAAATGCTGACATTTTAGGTACTTGCCACTATGCCCAGGTAAGACCTATTTTGCATTTGCAAATATTTTCATGTTTTTGAGAAAATAACACCCACATTGTACTTCATTCTGTGAAAGTATCACAGTCAGCAATCTTACTGAGCATCTAACTACTGAGCCACCTCTGCAGCCTCTCAAAGCTGGAATAAAAAGAAATAAAACGTGGACAGTTTATAGCATAAATGAGCCTTGGCAAAATTATGTTTAATCACAGGACTCTATATGGTTTAATTCCATTTCAATAAAATGTCCAAAACAGGGGATTTTTGTTGTTTTTGTTGTCTGTTTTTTTAAATAAGATTAGTTTCTTTGGAGATAACAGAAATTCCCAAAGTATTTTCTTGTTTTCTTGGTGGTATGGGGGAGAGAGTACGGGTTGGTTGAACATATTAGGCAAGCACTCTACCACTGAGTTATGTGCCTTGGCCTCTTTTGGAAGTAATGGAAATGTTCTTAAATTGTGGTGATAGCTACACAAAAACTAAGCAAGTTTAGTAACAAAAGTCCTGAGAAGATAAACCATGAGGTACTCAAGAAGTGTAGAACAGTACAAGAAAGATAGATCAACAAACAGCCCTCATATAAAAGTAAAATACACCATATGCGGAGTCATAAAGAAGGAGCAGACTGTCAGCGACAACCTTATGGCATTTGGCACTGTCAGTGACAAATGGTAGATGAAATTTTTAAAAATGAGTATTAACAAGGAATGGTGGTAAACACCTGTGATTTCAACATTTGGGAAAAACTGTGGCAAAAAAGACGATTGTGAGTTTGAGGCCAGCATGTTAAGATTCTGTCTAAAGTGGGGGAGGAACAGGTGGAAAAAAATAATTTTATGTTTAGGAAACATTAAAGGCAAAGCCTTGGAGATAGGGTCTCTGTATATGTGATTAATAATTTCCTAAGTATAAAATCAGAGAGATTAAGGTCAGAGCAAAGATTAACGATTAGTAACTAAAATCTCTTTAAAAGGCACCTACTAGAACAAATTAGAAAGTAGAGAAAGTAGAAGGTTTCATTTGTGGGGTGGTTTGTTTTTAGCTTGAGACATGTATCTCAGTCTGGTTTTCAATTCCCAGCTTTTCTGTCTCACCTCCAAAGTGGTGAGATTACAGGCTGTAGCGCCATACATGACCAAAGTAGAGTTTTGATTGGAAATGATTACAATACTCCTCCAGGAGCCAGAGCTAAAGGTTTAATCAACAGGAATGGAAAGAGTGGGCAGGGATACTGAAAGGAGTTATATTACAGAGAAAGAATCAGCAAGTCTTTGCAGCTAAAGAAGATGAGAGCTAAGGGTAAAGTCTAATGCAGAGAGGGAGGCTTCAGACTATCTAAGAGTAGGGGTGAAAAATGGCACCCCTGAGGGAAAACCAAGAGATCTGAGTTGTCTTTGGGGGAGTGGAAGAGAAGCTAGAAGGTAGAGTCCGCTTTAGACCACAGGGTGATCTCCAAGGGGACAGGTGGGGAGCGTATTCAAATAGCTAAACTGTAACACTGTGGTAAACAGAGGGCTCTGGATTTTAGATACAAAAAACACAAAGATGTTATTAAAGTAACAGTTTGTTTTAAAAGTAACAAAACTCTACTGAAAGACACACAACATGTGACTCTTATGGTCTGGGCCCTAGAAAAATACTGAGAAATTTCAAGTGGTTCAATGTACCTAGGAGATTCTACCACCACCTATAGTTGAGCCAAAGGCAAAGAGGTCAACGAAAAGAATTTTGTTCTACCAAAGAATTATTCATTTTCTACAGATATATCTAATGTCTCCAAAGACCTCAAATATGACAGTCTGCTCTGTTGCTAGTAAAGGTTACACACAATTGCTTACCTTTAAACCCGAGGGGAAGAAATTTTTAAGATTATACATAAAGGCAGAACTTAGAATAAATTTCATTTTAGTTTTCAGTTCATTTTTCAGTTTAGTGAGCACACACACAGACATTATATATATATATATCTGAGCATAAGCTCCAGCAATATAGTATTCTTCAACCACCTAAAAATAAGGCAGAGGGATTATGTGGTAAATAGTGTTGGAGCTGGGCTTAGAACTAGCTCCTGCTTTACAGTACATACTCTTCCCCAGCTTCCCAGATGCTCACGTGTGGTATCCTTTTATTTTAAATTCCTGTTGTAATGACAGTCTACAATAACCACAGAGCTTGGTTTTGCATTTTACTTGGAAAGAATTGTTGGCAGTTCAACTCTTCTATGGCTAATTTCCAAGCTCTTGACCTATAAAGTCCTTTACTATCACAATACAAGAGCTCTGAATTTGATTAGCATTCCTGGACTCTCTCTCAGGCTAAGAAAACGCTACTGCAGAATCACAGGATGAGTCTGAGAAGCCTGATGGAAGATTCTGGTCACCCAAAGCATAATCCCTAACATTTATGCCTGTAGTTCCAGCTATCTGGAAGGTTAAGACAAGAGGATAACTTGATTCCAAAAGTTTGAGAGCCAGCCTGGGTATCATACCAATATCACCAATATCAAAAACACAAACAAACAAACAAACAAAAAATTATAAACCATTATATACAAGATGGCTCAGTGTATAAATGTACTTGTTGTCAAGCCTGATGACCTGAGTTCAATCCCCGGTATCCACATGATGTAAGGAAAGAGCCAACTCCTGCAAGCTGTCATCTGGCATCCACATACAGGCTGTGACATGCACATGTTCACAACCCCAAACACGTAAATGCTCTAAAAATTAAAAAAAAATTAAACCTTTTAAATGATCACTGACATGCAATGTACTCATTTTTTAAAAAGACAGTCATTATAAAACGATATAATGAATATATGTTTATAGATCTTTACTCAAACCACATCTATGAAGGGCACATGGACTAAAAAAAAAGTAAAAATTATGTCATAGAATATTTAAGATTATTACTTGTCCAAAGTCCAAAAGAATCTCATCTATGTGGAAGTAACAAAAACGATAACACTTTCCCTCTAACAAATACACACCTTCACTGCCTCCAGATGTCTCCAGTAATAAACATTAAATATCTTGCTTGTGTACTCTGCATTGAACTGCTTCTCTAGCAAGTTATCTCACTAACCTTCAGTCATAGTTGCTTTACTTATTCTGAGGCAGGTAAAGAGCTGTACCATTTATATGATGCTATTCTATCGTCAGGGAAGAGGGTTAGCAGGACTCTCCCTGTATGATTGCTGTCAATGTTTCCAAAAGGGGTACTGGATCCCAACACAAGCCTCTGGGAGATGGAGAGCTGAAGCCGCTGAGAATTAGGTCAACTTTGAGAATTACTGCTCAACACTACCAAGGAGACTGAAAACCTAAAGCTTACTCATGCAGGAGGCTAGCCAGGTCTCTAAATTCCAAGCTAAGAACCCAAGGTCCAGAACACTAGATTCAGTTCCACCCATTCTGCCCCATCAGGTTAAACTCGGGTAAAAATCAATCCCCTCTTCACTCCAAATAGGAACTAGGCTGGGGAAAGCCAGGTCATCAGCACGACTTAAACACAACACATCCAAACAAACATTCCAGGGCTGCTGGCACCACCCAGAGGTAGAGCTGATGCCCCAGCTTTAGCACACTGCAGCCTGCATTGCTTTCCCTCCTTCCCGGACTGTTAAGTCCCCTGAGGTACGTGCACCAGGACTTCGGGACCAGCACGGGATGCTTGCCCCCTTTCGGTAGTCTGACACTTACGCTACCCTAGCAGGGAAAGGTCGGGCCCTAAAATCCGGGCCCTAAAATCCGTGCATGATCAGCAGGAATACCCGGTAGCCGGCGGGAGGCAGCCGCACTGGCAAGTCAGCTGCTGGGAACCGCCTGGAGGGGGGGGGGCAGGGACAGAAGCACCACTGTCAAGAGTTGCCCTGTCCCACCCTCAATGGCCCTCTGCACGCCCACAGAACGCTTAAAGGGACCGCAGCAACCTTCACCCAGAGTTCTGCACTCCCAGGATGCTGCCTCCAGACCAAAGGTTTTCCAAAGCAGGCCGTAAATGACCTTGGAAGTAGATCTCTGGTTTGGTAGTAATACAGGTAATGCCACAAAAATAAAGGAGCTGACTAGTTTCCAATACCATAATCCTAAGTCTTTAAAGGGTCTTAAAAAAAGTGCAGACAATAGTCAAACCATTAAAGCAAATAAATACCCAGATGCCATCATAAAAGCTGCTTTAAAAAAAAAAAAACCTCTCTTAGAATGAGCCATTCTTCAAACTGCAGCACAAAGACACAGAAAGAAATTCCAGAAGCTTTCAATGCCCCCTCTTGCTCTTTCACATTCTCCCGTAACAGCAAAGAGAAGGCTCCTAGGTATTCATATCAGATAGGTTAGGGCGGTTAATAGGAGGCAAAAAAGTAAAATAACCTTCCCCTTTTTGTGAATAAAAAATGGTCTTTCAAAAATATGCCAAGAATTTACTACAAGTCTATGCAAGCAAAGGACTATTACAAACAAATATAATTGGGATATACAAACATCTAATTTAAAAGGAAGCTCTTTATAAATTTGTAGGGAAACTGCATTAAAATCTCAGGGACTGAGCTGGAGTGAAGGCTCAGTAGGTAATGGTATTTACTGAATAAGCCTAGCAACCTGAGTTCAACCTCTGGGATCCACATAGGAATGGAAGGAGAGAACTCTACGAAATCCTATGACTTCCACACGATACGATGGCACACAAACCTCACTCTCAATGCACACAATTAAACTAAAAAAAAAATCTTGGAGTAAATACATGGTCTTTGAGAGCTTCAAAGATTATATCATTGCATATCAATTTTCTTTACACTGAATGAAAAAAATCCTCCATTGAATTATTTTAATTTTGCAGCACTAGGGATTGAACAAAGGGTCTTGTACATGTTAGGCAAGACCACGTTGGAACTCTGTCTCTTGCCTTGCCTTCTTAAAAACTTACTTTATGGGGACTGGAGAGATGGCTCAGAGGCTAAGAACATTGCCTGCTCTTCCAAAGGTCCTGAGTTCAATTCCCAGCAACCACATGGTGGCTCACAACCATCTGTAATGGGGTCTGGTGCCCTCTTCTGGTCTTCTGGCATACACACAGACAGAATATTGTATACATAATAAATAAATAAATATAAAAAAAACCTTACTTTATATTTTGAAACAATGTTTCACTAAACCGCTCAGGTGTCCTCTGAATTCTTTGTAGTCTAGGCAGTTTTTAGACTTGTGATCTTCCTGGTTCAGCCTCTAACAGTTGGATTATATAACAGCACACCGGGCCCAGTTCCACAATATAATTAAAAAAAAAAACCCTACTAAAGTAATCAAATTAGTATGAGAATCAATGTCTACTTATAAATTAACACCTCTTATGTGAATAGGGGTTCAAGTAGAATTTAGATTCAGAGGACAAGCATGAAGACTGAAGAGTAGATAGACTCAGGTTATTCTTAATCTAAAGGTCTATGAGAACTGAAGAGAAACTAACAGTCAAGATGTTTCTACAGTACATTTACTGACATTCATGAATTAAGCAATCAAGACCCTCTTTCATTGTATACACATAAAGTTAACACTGTACTAAGTGTTTGTAGATTAGTCTTTCTTATGAGATCCTTTTCTTTTTTAAAGATTTATTATGTATACAGTGTTTGTTCTTCCTGCATGTATGCCAGCAGGCCAGAAGAGGGCACCAGATCTTATAAATGGTTGTGAGCTACCATGTGGGTGCTGGGAGTTTAACTCAGGTCCTCTGGAAGAGCAGTCAGTGCTCTTAACCTCTGAACCATCTCTATGACCCCCTCATCAGATTCTTTAAAAGATTCATTTTTACTATTAATGTGTATGTGTGTATATCTGTATGAGTTTATATACATAACATTTGTGACTGGTGTAGAAATGCCTCTCTGAGATAGGATCTTTTATTTAAAGTCAGGCTTACTGAAACATAATTCATATACAGTAAAATTTGTTCCATATAGCATACAGTTCTGAAAAACATAATTCATATACAGTAAAATTTGTTGCATATAGCATACAGTTCTGAAAAACATAATCCATATACAGTAAAATTTGTTCCATATAGCATACAGTTCTGAAAAACACAGAGAGCTACATATCCATTACCACAAACAAGAGCACCAACAGCCCAAAACTTTTGTGACCTTTATAGTTAACACCTTTCCACACTCCAAGGAAACCACCAATCAGTTCCTATACTTTTGCCTTCCTAACACTGTTACATAAATAACATCATATAGTATGTTGTCGTTTGAGTCTAGTTTCTTTGAGTCATTATAATACAAATGAGATAAAGGGCTGGGATTGTGGTTCAATCGCAGAGCTCTTGTTCATCCTGTCTGGCTCCCTGGGTTCTATACCCAGGAACAACAAAAAATAACAGATCATTCATCCATGTAGATGCATAAAATGGCCATTTCTTCCTTTTCATTACTTGACTGCAAGATATAAACATTATGTTCCTGTTTACAAACTCAAGCCACTTAGTTGTTAACACATTTTGAAAAGAAATTGCTAGCAGCTTTCTCATACAGGTTTTGTCTGCATGTTCAGTCTTACTTCTCTCAGATAATTATCTAAAGTAGAACTGCTTTGCGGTATGTTGTGTGTATTTATTCTTACATGTAAATACTTAATCATTTTCCAAAGTAGCTGTATGAACCATTTTGAAACAAATTTAAGAATTCAAGAGTAAGTGAATTACTAATCCTAACTTTCTATCTGTATCTGGTTTTATACCTAAGAAATCAAGCCAGTTCTCTATGCAATTGTTAAGGAGTTATAACACTCTTTTTAAAAATCAACCAGTCATCATCATTGATCATTTAATATGAAACATAGATTTTTTTTTCTTTTTGAGACAGAGTTTTTGTGTAGAACCCTGTTTATAAACAAGGCTGGTCTTTAACTCAGAGATCCACCTATCTCTGCCTCCCAAGTTCTGGGATTAAAGGCGTGTGCCACCATCACCCAGGAACAGAGGTCATTTTATAGCACTTTCAAAAGCAAATACCAATGAAAACTACTCTTTCAAACTGCATCTGTGAGCAGTCGGAATCAAGTTATTGTTTTCTGTACCAACAATCTATATAGATCAACAAAAGTGTTAGAACAAACCAAAAATGTATCCTTTAAATGAGTTTTCTTTGCTTTAAAAAGAATTAATATTTTTAATTATGTCTAAGTATTTGTGTGTGTCTGTGCTGGGTATGTGAACATGCATGCAGGTGCCCAGGGAAGGACATGAGAAGATGCCAGAGTCCCTGAAGTTGGATTACATACAGGCAACCCTGAGCCACTTGATGTGGATGGCTGGAAGTAGCAATTTCCTCAAGATAGAAACATTCCATCTCCCAGGGAACTTCCTTAACATAAAAGATAAACAACTCAAAATAGCTTCAGGAAGTTCCTAAAACTGATCAGACTGACTAGGTCCCCCTCTCTTCAAGACTATATAAGGAGTTTGTTGAGAGTCACTCTCAGACAAGACAAGCTCCAAAGACTAGCCAAGTTGCCTTAAAGAGTTTAGATCAACAATCATTGGCAAAGATATCTCCAGTCATTTTACTCAAGGTCCCCAGCTTTCTAGAATTGTCATCTGTGCTGAAGTGGGCTTTGATGATGCAGTGGTCTCTCAGTCATGTATGCTCCTGTAAGTAACCCCAATAAAACTCACTGGTCACCAAGCTGAACTTTGGTCTGTCTGTTGTGGACTCATTATTTGGGGTGAGTAGGTATGTGTATGAGTCTCCTCAGGGAAAGTGTTGTCACACAACATAAACTCAGGTCCTCAAGGAGCAAGAAGTGCATTTAATCTCAGGACCAATTCACCAGCCTCCAAACTGACTTTTCAATATTCAAATGGGTTTTTCTATGGATTAAATACAATTTTAAAATAATGTCATTATATACCATTCTTACACCTGTCAGAATGGCTAAAATAAAAAACACCAATGATAGCCTTTGCTGGAGAGGTTGTGGAGAAAGGGGTACACTCATCCATTGCTGGTGGGAATGCAAACTTGTGCAACCACTTTGGAAAGCAGTGTGGCGGTTTCTCAGGAAATTCGGGATCAACTTACCCCTGGGCCCAGCAATACCACTCTTGGGAATATACCCAAGAGAGGCCCTATCATACAACAAAAGTATATACTCTACGATGTTCATAACAGCATTGTTTGTAATAGCCAGAACCTGGAAACAACCTAGATGCCCTTCAATGGAAGAATGGATGAAGAAAGTATGGAATATTTACATATTAGAGTACTACTCAGCAAGGGCTTCTTGAATTTTGCATGCAAATGGATGGAAATAGAAAACACTATCCTGAGTGAGGTAAGCCAGACCCAAAAAGAGGAGCATGGGATGTATTCACTCACATTTGGTTTCTAGCCATAAACAAAGGACATTGAGCCTATAATTAGTGATCCTAGAGAAGCTAAATAAGGAGAACCCAAAGAAAAACATTTAGGCATCCTACTGAATATTAACCTTCATCAGGCGATGGAAGGAGACAGAGACAGAGACCCACATTGGAGCACCGGACTGAAATCTCAAGGTCCAAATCAGGAGCAGAAGGAGAGAGAGCACGAGCAAGGAACTCAGGACCGCGAGGGGTGCACCCACACACTGAGACAATGGGGATGTTCTATCGGGAACTCACCAAGGCCAGCTGGCCTGGGTCTGAAAAAGCCTGGGATAAAACCGGACTCTCTGAACATAGCGGACAATGAGGACTACTGAGAACTCAAGAACAATGGCAATGGGTTTCTGATCCTACTGCACGTACTGGCTTTGTAGGAGCCTAGGCAGTTTGGATGCTCAACTTACTAGACCTGGATGGAGGTGGGGGTTCCTTGGACTTCCCACTGGGCAGGGAACCCTGATTGCTCTTTGGGAGGAGGAGGGAGGGGGACTTTATTGGGGGAGGGGGAGGGAAATGGGAGGCGGTGGCGGGGGAAGAGACAGAAATCTTTAATAAATAAATAAATTAAAAAAATAAATATTAAAAAAATAATGTCATTATATAGCAAGTCACATTAAACATCTTTATTTTCAAAAGTGTAATTCTCTAAAAGACAAAAAGAAACTATGAATAAAGTTTAAGAAACATAAATAATATGCCCCATGTTGCAAATACTAAAAGCTTTAAGAAAAAGGGGGTCTGGATGGCCAGTGAGATAGCTCAATGAGTCAAAGTGCTTGCTACCAAACCTGACAACCTTAGTTCAATCTCCAGTACCTACAAGGTAGAAGGAAAGGAAAGAACTAGTTCCTACAAGTTATACTCTGACCTGCATACACAATAAAATTATATTAAAAACCTTTAAAAAATAAAGAATAGACAGGTGTAGGATTTTTGCACAGAGTTGGTAGGCATGTAAACTGCTATATACATATAAGAAAAACATTAAATATTAACAATCCATTTCCAACAGAATTGAAAAGATAATACAAAATGACATATAAATGAGAAATAGTCTCAAAATTGAAAAATACCTATCAACTTATAGATAAGACAAACCCATATAACAGTGTCATACAGTCATAAAAATGGAGTGGTTGTGCACACCTTTAATCCCAGCACTCAGGAGGCAGAGGCAAGCAGAACTCTGTGAATCCAAGGTCAGCCTGGTCTACAGAGCTAGTAGGGACAGCCAGGGATACAGAGAAACCCTGTATCAAAACAAACAAACAAACAGAAAAAGGAATAGAGTAATGAAACATGCTATCACATGTATGAACCTCAAATATTATTCAAAGTGAAAGATGTCAGACACAAAAGGATATGAGTTGTGCAATTCCACTGTTATGAAGTGTTTTAAAGTGGTTTGTAGGGAATGAGGGGAATGGGAAGTGACTGCCAATAGGTACAAAATTTTCTTCTGGTGGAGTGATAAACATTTTGGAATTAGACAGTGACAGTCAACATGTTTTGTGAATGTTAAAAACCACAAAGTAAGTGTTATAGTATAGGAACTATAATTTTAAGCAATTTCACTAACAGGAAACAATTTCTTAAAAGTCATGGCATACTTACTGAAAAGATATTCTACAGCCAGAAAATAATGATTAGCAGTTACATGGATGAACCTAACAATCCACAGCGGGGGGCATGAAGTACTTAATCTATATGGTACAACGATACAAGCCCAAACAATCAAGGGGTACATTCATCTGTAGTTAAAGACTAAGGAAAGGCTATGCTGGAAGCTCAGCATAGAAGAGGCAGGGAAGGTACTAGAAAAATGGCTCAGCAGTTAAAAAGCACTTTTTCTTGAACAGGACTCAGGTCCAGTTCCCAGCACCAACATGGCAACTCATCACTTTCTGTAGCTTCAGTTTTAGAGGAGCTAACACTCTCTTTTGTCCTTCAGGGTATCATATACTGCGTGGTACAGCGACACACATTCAGGCAAATCACCCATACAAATAAATAATAATTATGTTTGTTTTCAAACAGGGTATCTACATAGCTCTGGCTACTCTGAGACTCACTATGTAGACCACGTTTGCCTCAAGCTCACAGAGATCTGCCTCTGTCTGCTCTGCCTTCCAAGAGCTGGAATTAAACTCATGCAACTATGTCCATAAACAAACATACAAAAAAAACAAAAAGACAGCACTTTTTTTTTTTTTTAAACATTGGATGCTCTTCCAGAGGCCCAGGTTTGATTCCTAATGCCTGTAACTCCAGTTCCTAAAATCTTCTGGCCTCTTCAGGGACTGAATGCATGTGGTACATATACATACACACAGACACTTATATACACAAAAGAAAAATTACAAAGAGGCAGGAAATATAATCAGGAACTTAAGAAAGGAGGTCTGCCTGTCCATTGGTAATGATTCAGTTCTTTGACTGAGGATAGAAAATAGGAGATTTAAAAGAAAAAAGGTAACATAATTATTTTTAATATATAAAAGACACCATGGAGATTTAGAATAGGAGAGGGACTTTGCTTCCAACTAAAAGGTTCTTATAATGTAAAAACATACTCTGCAGTGTTTTTTTTTTTGGTTTTTCGAGACAGGGTTTCTCTGTGGTTTTGGAGCCTGTCCTGGAACTAGCTCTTGTAGACCAGGCTGGTCTCGAACTCACAGAGATCCACCTGCCTCTGCCTCCCGAGTGCTGGGATTAAAGGCATGCGCCACCACCGCCCGGCTCTCTGCAGTGTTTAAACACAAGTGTAAAGCAAACTTTTTTTTTTAACCTGAAAGGCATAATGGGAGAGGGAGGAAGTGAGGGAGGGGAGGAGGGAGGGAAGAGGTGAGGGTGAAAATATTCTACAACTTCTTCCCTGACATTAATTATCTATAGCACTTCAGAGAGGTCAACTAATCTTTGGGACTTTAGTATTCTCATATATAAAACTATGAGTTTATATTGAAAAGCCTCCCACCTATAAAATATGAAATGGTACTTATTTGATAACAGTTATTTACATCCATAAACAAGGTGTTTTCAATGTCAAGTTTCTCAGTAAAAAAGTAACTGTAGCACTGGCAAATCACAACCCACTTTCTACTCCTTGATTAAATTATTAGGAAGGAATGGTGGTTTGCTTTATTTTAGTTTTATAGACATAGTAACAATCCAAAAAACTTGCTGGAACTCCAGTCCCAGGGGGATCTGACTCTTCTGGCTTCTTTGAGCTTCTGCTTCCACCCCGCCACACAATTAAAATAAGAAAAGTTAATGCAGGCCTGTGGTGGCACATAACTTTAACCTCAGCACTCTGGGAGGGATGAACACATTTTGAAGAAACTACATGATAATCAATAGCTACTACTCTAATCCCTGAAGATATAACCCTAACTAGGAATGTTTCAAACAGTTTCTACCAGATTTCATTGCTATTAAAGCCTTGGTAAACTTTATAGTAAGAGTCCTAGTAACTAACTAAGGCCAATCTGTACTACCTAGGGTACTCTTCTGCTGCTGTCCAATGCCTAGAGATATAAAAACTGTCAGAACCAAAGAGTTTCTCCTTGCTTACCCACGCTGTCTATCCAGGTAGAGCCAAAGAACTTGTTAATTGACTGGTAACAATGTCACATGGCTATCACATACCCAATATGATGGTATTCTTCAAAAAATACACATAACTCTAATCTAATCATAAGAAAAATATCAAACATAGAGGAAGTACCACTCTACAAAGTAACTTTAAAAAATTTTTCTTTAAAATCACCAAGGTCCTGAAGACAAGGGAAGACTGAGAAACTGCCAGAGAAGGCAAGGAGAGGACTACTAAATGTCATGTGTTGCCCTGGACGAGATCCTGAAACACAACTGGGGTATAAATAGAAAATCTGTTGAAATCCAAATGAAATTCAGTGGGGTTTTGTTTGTTTTTTGTTTTCCAAGACAGAGTTACTTTATGTAGCTCTGGCCTGAACTCAGAGATTCATCTGTCGCCTCTAGGTCTCAAGTGCTAGAATTAAAGATGGGTACCAACACTGCCCAGCTGAAATTCAGAGACAGCTCAGTAGGTGAAGGCATCTGACCCCACACCTGATAACCCAAATCCAACCACAGTTATTGTCCTCTGACTTCCATTCACACATTATATGTATGTGTACCCAAACACATAAACTAGTGGTTTTCAACCCTTTACAGTTCCTCATGCTGTGTTGACTCCAACCATAAAATTAATTTGCTGCTACTCCATAACTGTAATTTTCTACTGTTATGAATCATAATATAAATATCTGATATGCAGGGTATCTGATATGCAACCCCCATGAAAGGGTCAATGAGGTCATGACCCACAGGTTGAGAACTGCTGACATAAACTAACCCATCCCCATGAAATAAAAGTAATAAAACAGCAAAGCATGGTGTCACGAGTGAGGCAGAGACAAGCAGATCTGTGAGTCTGAGTAAGCTTAGCCTTATCTACATAGTAAGTTCCACGATAGCCAGAGCTTGTAGAGAGACCTTGTCTCAAAAAACAAAAACAAAAATAATAAAATATATTATTGGTTTCTTACCTTTACAAATGTACCATGTAAGATGTCAACAAGAAGGTTGGTAAGAGGAATTTAATTCTACTTAAGCAATTTTTGCTTAAATCTAAAATGAGAAATTAATTTTTAAAACTTTCTTTTTAATGTAGCTATCACTCTCAAAACATCAATGTCATGAAAAACAAAACATTCTTAAAGTCAGGAGGACAACATTACTCCTAAAATGGTGAATGAATGAATGAATGAATGAAAGAAACAGTTAAAACTAAGTGCAGGCAAGAATGTGGAGCAATGAGAAACTGCAAAGCAGCAGTCACTGTGGAAGACAGTCTGGTGCCCTCTTCTGGCCTGTAGACATACGTGCAGACAAAACACTCATAAAATTAAAAAAAAAAATTTTAAAATATGATGAACCTCAATCTTTTTTTTTTTCCCCCCCGAGACAGGGTTTCTCTGTAGCTTTGGAACCTGTCCTGGAACTAGCTCTTGTAGATCAGGTTGGCCTCGAACTCAGAGATCCGCCCGCCTCTGCCTCCTGAGTGCTGGGATTAAAGGCATGCGCCACCACCGCCGGGCTATGATGAACCTCAATCTTACAATGAAGTTAAAGAAGCCAGTCTGAACACAGTACTTAAGGCATAATGATTCTACTACATATGACATTCTGGAAGAGGAAAACTACAAAGATAGTAAAACGGCTGCCAGAGCATGAGAAAAGAACAAATGAGCGAAATGCTAAGTAAAACTATTCTTTACTATTTTCCTTTTCATTTTTTTTTTTAAATCCTGAAGCAAGTGTCTATGTACCAACAGCACAAGAGAACACAGGTCCATGCAGACAGCAGTCAGGGATCATACCAGTACTTCTGTTCTCACAGGGGTAAAGGCCTTTATGACGAGAGCCTAGGCGCGTCTACACATAGATCTAAGAGTCTTCTAGTCTTCTCTATGGAAGACTTCTGAGCTAATCTGTTGAGATACTGTTCATAGCCAAAGATACAGAACAGAAACACAGTTACACACTGTCTTTGTCTAACTTCATCACACACAGAAGATATGTCAGTTTAGACTACTTTTGTTCAAGACTTTTTTTTAACACCATTTACTTGGTTTTTTTGGTGCTGCTTTAAAGAAAAAAGAAAAACAGCACACCAAACGCCATTTATTTAGTGTATGTGTGTATACAAGTGTACCACTATAGCATACATGTGGAGATCACATGTGAGAGTTGGTTCCCCTTCCCCCATGTGGGTCCTAAGGATAGAATTCAGGTCCTAAGTCTTGGTGGCAAGCACCTTAACCCACTGGGCCATCTCACCACCCTGGTTTTGCTATTCTTAGACAAGAGGCATGTAGCCCAGACTGTCTTCAAACTTGCTAAACAGCCAAGAATAATCTTGAGCTCCTGCTCCCCCTGCCTCTACCACCTAAGAATAACCTTGAGCTCCTGCTCCCCCTGCCTCTACCACCTAAGAATAACCTTGAGCTCCTGCTCCTCCTGCCTCTACCACCTAAGCACTGGCACGTGTGCCCCACTATGCCTATCTGGCCTACTTTGTCCCCAGCACTGTAAGAGATACTAATATATTTCAGTTCTGTGAGGAAGTCTGGCACAAACAAAAGCCAACCTAACAAATAACAATAAATGAAACAAAGGAAAATAAGATAGAAGGAACCAAGACAGCTATTCTACTTGGGAACTTAGAAAAATGCTTCTTTAAGGAGTTAACATGATGAGCTGAGATGTGGATCAATAAGGCAGAGTTGGGTGAGAGGTTCTAGGCAGAGAACAGGAAAAGTGAAGGCCAAAAGGGAGCAACTTACGCCTTCAAAGTTTATTAGGTAGGCAGGATAAGAATAACCAGAGTAGGGCTCGAGAAATAGCTCAGAGCACTTGCTGTTCTTGCATAGGATCTACCTACATGGTGGCTCAAAATTACCTGTAAAGTTCAGTTCCACGGGACCCAACACCATCATCTGACCACAGGTGGTACACATATATACATGCAGTCAACACACACACATAAAATAAATCTAAAAATTAAAAAAAGAACAACCTAAGTAACATCTTTGAGCTCAAGATGTAAAAATATGAGAATCATTTAAAACCTCAAACCTCACTAACACTAACCACCAAAACCCAATCATAATCAGATTAACATCTCTATGTCTCAATGTTAAAGCTGGTGTGGAGGAGCAGGTCCACACGTTCAAGGCTGTCCTAATCTACATTGTGGGATTCAGACCACCCCCAGGGCTTCATAACAAGATTCTATCTGAAAACAATACACATCTCACCCTTGTTCTACCACACAGACACCTACAAGGTAAACATTGTATTTTTAACTGACTCTCTAAAATATTACCATTCCTCTCATCCATATTTATATCTCTGGTAGATATGAAGAGGGCTCTACTTTAAATCCGCTATTGAATTTTTTTAAGGCATTACTTTACACGGAATGACCGTAAGACCACAGACCCTGGCTACTAGGTTGGGTTTAAATTCAGGTTCCATAAGTCACATGGACTCCTAGAAGTTGCATAATCTTTCTCAGTTCCTCATGGGTAAAATTCTGACAGAGTTAAAAAAGATAAAATGTGACACAGAGAATTCACTTTGTTCAAGACCTAGGGCTGAACCAGAGGGATTATGGAAACTATAATTTGCTTTAGTAAATTGTTTGAAAGATAAATCTGTTAAACTCCCTTGGGTGCTATTTTTCCTGGGTCACAAATGTGTTCCTTGAATCTAGAATGTAACATCTGACAGTCATTAGTCTCAACAGAGAACAAGACAGCCTGGCTGGACTAGAATATAAAGCTTTCACTTGCTCTTGTTGGGTTCCACTGCTCTTTTCTGAGACAGACTCTCACTATGTAGCCCAGGCTGCTCTCATACTTGGCAATTCTTCCGCTTCAGCCTCCCACATATTTGAACCAGAGGCATGAACCACCATGCCTGGCAACTTTTCATAGTCATCAAGATTTTTACCACTAAGAGCTGGAGAAACAGCTCAGAGTTAAGTATACTTGTTGCTCTTGCAGAGGACCCAAGCTTGGTTCCTGGCACCCACATATCTGCTCATAAGCATCTGTAACTCCAATTCCAGGCGATCTAATGCCTTCTTCTGAAGTCTATGGGATAGGTACATACATACATATAGAGAGAACACTCATAAATATAAATAAACCTTAAAAAAGATTTTAATACTATCCAAAGGTACTGTTAAATAATTTTTCATGTAATTTATTTTTATTTTGTGTGCATTGGTCTTTTGCCAGCATGTATGTCTGTGTGAGTGCTGGATCCTGGAGTTACAGTTGTGAGCTACCATGTGGTTGCTGACAATTGAACCCAGGTCCCCTGGAAGAGCAGTCAGTGCTCTTAATCGCTGAGCCATCTCTCCAGCCCAGTTAATTATTTTTAATTGCTTTCTCCAAACCCAAGTGGTCATAAAATTAAGGTATTCATCTATTTATCACTAAAACTGAATTACCACACATCACTCTTCATAATTTAAAGTTGATGATTCAAACTTTAAAAGTAACAGGGAGGAAAGTATATGGCACATTGCTATGGGATACCTTTGCTTAATACCTCCTAAGTGAACAGTATGTAAACTTGTGCAAAATTTGGAGACCAGAGAGGCAGTGTAAAGGGTGTTTTGGCCAAGCCGGACAACTGTTGCTTGATTGGAACCTACAAGATGGAGAGAAAGAATTAGCTCCAGCAAGTTGTCTGACATCTGGCATGCACACCTTCCCATCCCCCCCACAAAATAAATGTTAAAGATCTTTAATGTGTATAGGTGTTTCGTCTGTGTATCACATGTATGCAGTGCCTATGAACACCAGGAGAGGGCATCCAACTCCCTGGAACTGGAGGTATAGATGACTGAGCTATCACCTGGGTGCTGAGACTAGACCCAGGTCCTCTGGAAGAGCAATCACAGACACTAAGTACTGAGCCGTCTCTCCAGACCCGTGTAAAGAAATATAGTAATAAGTAAAAAAAAAAAAAATTAAAAAATAAACAAAATCGTTGGGTACATTTTTTTCTTTACAGGTTTACTACCTTGACTTATGTTGTCAACTAAACTGATTTTGATTTTCTTTATAGCAAACCTTACAGTTTGTCCAGTTCCTTTAGAAAAGTCTCAAATGACTGTTTACTTGATTTATATTTATATTTAGTCTTTAGGTCACAGAAGGCCTTTTCAGGGTGATGAAAATGGAGAAAAAAGGAATTTCACCTTTCTAAAAATGAGTTTTCAGCTCTATAATTATGCATAATGTAAGACAAGCATCCTATCTGGGCCAAGATTTAATGCCTTGGTTCCTAGGAGAATTAGAGTCGTGCATAAATTTGGGGCAAGTTCTGCAAAACCTCCATTGATGCTGAATCACAAACTCATTGTTAAGATTCACCAACACGAATATGTTCTCTAACACAGCAGCCCCTCTGGCAACATCTCTTTCATTTCCTACGCTAGAAACAAAATGGGACGCATTCAATCTTGCCTGGCAATTACCACGACTTCGGGCAGCCCTCTCAACAACAACAATTTGCTAGGACGTAAAAAGTGGGTATCTCATTCACCTGGCCTGAAGTGGCGCGGCCTGGCTAACCCACACTGCTGGCTATTGTACTGGTCTCCGAAAACCTCACAGCTGCAAAACACCTCAACTCTGCGGACTTTGAGGGAGAAAACCAAGGGCGGGGCGGCGAATGATCAGAATCGTTAAAAACTCATAGCAGGTAGGGGACGCAGATGCAGACAGGCTGGGGCACCAGGGTCCGGCGCCGCTCGTTGGCGACCAGGCCCTTCACACCCGCAGCAGCACCCCCGGGCCCGGTTCATTCATTTGACAATTCCGCGAGGCGCTCTCCACCGCGGGCCTGCTCGCAGGGCCCCCGCCCCAGCCTCGGACGCCCCAGCCTCCGGGCCGCCCGCCAACCTCGGACGCCGCCAGTAGAGCCCCGCCGCGCGCTCTGCTCACCTGAACCCCAGTCCGGTCTCCAACCCCAGCGGGCGCCCACACCCCCCGCCCTGCCGGCCGCGGGCTCCCCGGCCTCCGCCCCGCTTCGCCGCCTGACCTGCCGGGCTCGCGAGACCGCGGCGGCGCGCGTCCGCCCAGGCTCCCCCCCACCCCCCCGCGGCCCTGGGTGCCCAGCGCGCGCCGCCGGGTCCCCGGGGTCCAGGCTGGTAGGTGCGGCCCCCGGCCCACTCACCTCCGCCGGGCCGCGACCGAGGGGCCTGCTCTAAGCCGTTTAAAACCGCTTGGGCCGCCGCACACCCCGCAGTGTCCTCGTTGTTTATTGGTCCTCGGAAGACCGCCTCTCGCCCTTTTATTGGTCCGTTTGAAAGGACTGTGGGTACGCGCCGCCTGCGGCCTTAAAGGGGCAGCGCGCAGCTGCGTTTCCTTGAGCTACGCGTCAGGAGAGCAGCCAATGGCTACCAACGACTTCAGAACGAAGAGCGCAAGGTGTGTGGAAATCTATGCATTCCCAGCCATCATCATGCTGCCTTTACCTAACTGCGGATGTTTAAACTACTGTCAACATCTCTGCCTTATTTTTTTGTTTTGAGAACTTGCACTCGCAAATATTGATCGCGCAGTTCTGTGTTGAGAGGCAACTGGGCTGTAGTGGAAAGAACCTCGAAAGAGGCAGGATGCTAAATTATAGTCTTGGATTTCTTTTGAACAAATCACTGGTCTCAATCTGGGCTTCAGTTTCCTCCTATAGAAAAAGTTTCTGGGGAGTGTAGTTAGGAAAGTTAGCTTCTAAGGAAGGATTGGAGTCTAATATAACACCAGTGAAAAGGATAAGAATAGATTCAAAAATATTCTGGCAACCAATAAGATTAGGTACAAGTAGATCCTATTTATTAGGTGGATCCTATTTAGAAAAATGAGTCAAAGACAGTGCTAGGATTAGAGCCCAGAGACAGGGGGGGCTGTTATGTCAGGAGAGGCTTGCCTCAAGGGGTGGAAGGGGAGTTGAGTTCTATGCTTGTTTACTCTCAGGTACCAATGAAACGTACAAATAGAATCCTGTGAGTAGGCTTAGGAAACACTAAATGGAAGCTGCAAGCAAGATCAAGTCTTAAGTGGTATTGATTTGGGAACTGCTTTCTTTAAAGTGAATGAGACTACAGGGGAAGAGAATGGAAAGGTAGGTGGTATGGAAGGAGAGGAACTACAGCACACAGGAACCTTTGGAAAATGGACGGCAAGGAATATGCAGAAACAGTCTTCTCCAGACACTGGCCATTGGTTTACATACATAAACAAAAACTCAGAGGCAGATCCTGGGCTTCAACCTGAAGAGCAGAAAAGCCAGCCACCGGCTCTTACCTCAACCTCAGTCCGAAAATGGTGATCTTGCCTCCAGGAAACCTCAGAATGAGACTGAGACGGAGAAGTGTCTCCTCCCGTTTTATAATCCTCTCTAGTTCTGGGATTAAGCACATGCACCTGGACTACTGCAGGGCTTCTACGGAAAACTAGTGCAGCTGCTGGGATTAAAGGTGTGTGTCCGCCGGGCAGTGGTGGCGCACGCCTTTAATCCCAGCACTCGGGAGGCAGAGGCAGGCGGATCTCTGTGAGTTCGAGACCAGCCTGGTCTACAAAAGCTAGTTCCAGGGCAGGCTCCAAAAAACCACAGAGAAACCCTGTCTCGAAAAACCAAAAAATAAATAAATAAAGGTGTGTGTCCTTGCTGCCTGGTCTATAAGGCTGGCCAGTGTGGCTGTTTTACTTTTCTGATCTTCAGGCAAGCTTTATTTATTAAAATACAAATGAAATGCCACTAGACATAAACATATATAGTTTCTTTAAATATTATCAGATGAAATCTAAAGAATACATTTAAAGGAGAGGTTGATGGTTATCTCAAATTTGCTCAATAAAGGATGTTTGTAGTATGGGTTCTGAAGAGTTTTACAACAAGAAGGCAAAATCTTTTTATCCTCAACACCTTTTTATGTCAAAGGTGAGCATCTGAGATGTCCTAATCCATTCACTCATCCATTTGACCAGTTGTTACTGAACACCTAGTATGGAGAAGGACTGTTCTAGGCTTTTGGAATAGTCAGTAAACAAAAATAGACACACACACAAATTCCCTTCACTCAAGGAGCTCTTGTTATAGTGGGATGTAGATAATCAACACAAATAAATTATGCAGTATGTTCTTAGACTGTAATTTTATATACACATGTGTATGTACGAACTTGTAGAGGCCAGAAGTAGACACCAAGTATCTTCTTCAATTGCTTTCCACCCCTCCCCCTTATTTTTAAATACAGGGTCTCTTACTAAGTCTGGAACCCACCAATTTGGCTAGACTAGCTGGCTAGCCAGCCCCAGGTTTCCTCCTGTCTTCAGGTCTCCAGCGCTGCACCAGGATTGCAAGCATATATTACCATACCCAGTTTTTTTTTTTACATTTTTTTTATTGATAAAAGGAGAATAAAGAAAAGAAAGAAAAAAAAACAAATTTCCACCTCCTCCCAGCCTCCCATTTCCCTCCCCCTCCTCCCATTCTTCTCCCCCTCCTCCCACCCCTCTCCCTTTCCCCCCACTTTTCTCCCCCTCCCTCTCCAGTCCAAAGAGCAGTCAGGGTTCCCTGCCCTGTGGTAAGTCCTAGGTCCTCCCCCCTCCGTCCATATCTAGGAAGGTGAACATCCAAACTGGCTAGGCTCCCACCAAGCCAGCACATTAAGTAGGATCAAAACCCCGTGCCATTGTCCTTGGCGTCTCATCAGCCCTCATTGTTCGTCATGTTCAGAGAGTCCAGTTTTATCCCATGCTTTTTTTGGTAACAGTCCAGCTGGCCTTGGTGAGCTCCCAGTAGATCAGCTCCACTGTCTCAGTGGGTGGGTGCACCCCTCGTGGTCCCGACTTCTTTGCTCATGTTCTCCCTTCTTCTGCTCCTCCTTGGGACCTTGGGAGCTCTATCCAGTGTTCCAGTGTGGGTCTCTGTCTCTATCTCCATCCATCACCAGATGAAGGTTCTATGATGATATGCAAGATATTCGTCAGTATTGCTATGGGATAGGGTCATTTCAGGTTCCCTATCCCTGCCCAAGGAATTAACTGGGGACCTCAGCTTGAGCACCTGGGAGCCCCTCTAGGGTCAAGTCTCCTGCCCATCCTAAAGTGGGTCCTTTAACTAAGAAATGGGGTTCCGTGCTCCCCTATCCAACCTTCCTTTATCCCGATCCTCCTGTTTCCCCAAGTCCCCCCTCCTTTCCTTCTACCTTTTTTCTCCCCATCTCCCCTTACCCCCATCCCACCCCACCCCCAACATCCCACTTTTCTCCCCGGCAATTTTGTCTACTTCCCTTATCCAAGAGGATGACTATATGTTTTTCCTTGGGTTCACCTTCTTACTTAGCTTCTTTAGATTCGCCTATTGTAGACTCCGTGACCCCTATTTATGGCTAGAAACCAATTATGAGTGAGTACATCCCATGTTCATCTTTTTGGGTCTGGGATACCTCACTCAGGATAGTGTTTTCTATTTCCATCCATTTGCATGCAAAATTCGAGAAGTCATTGTTTTTTACCGCAGCGTAGTACTCTAATGTGTATATATTCCATACTTTCTTCATCCATTCTTCCATTGAAGGGCATCTAGGTTGTTTCCAGGTTCTGGCTATTACAAATAATACTGCTATGAACATAGTTGAACAAATGCTTTTGACATATGATAGAGCATCTCTTGGGTAAATTCCCAAGAGTGGTATTGCTGGGTCGAGGGGTAGGTTGATCCCGAATTTCCTGAGAAACCGAAACACTGACTTCCACAGTGGTTGCACAAGATTGCATTCCCACCAGCAATGGATGAGGGTACCCCTTCCTCCACAGCCTCTCCAGCAAAGGCTATCCTTGGTGTTTTTGACTTTAGCCATTCTGACAGGTGTAAGATGATATCTCAAAGTTGTTTTGATTTGCATTTCCCTGATTGCTAAGGAGATTGAGCACGACCTTAAGTGTCTTTTGGCCATTTGAACTTCTTCTGTTGAGAATTCTCTGTTCAGTTCAGTGCCCCATTTTTTAATTGGGTTAATTAGCCTTTTAAAGTCTAGTTTCTTGAGTTCTCTATATATTTTGGAGATCAGACCTTTGTCTGTTGTGGGGTTGGTGAAGATCTTCTCCCAGTCAGTAGGTTGCCTTTGTGTCTTAGTGACAGTGTCCTTTGCTTTACAGAAGCTTCTCAGTTTTAGTAGGTCCCATTTATTCAATGTTGCCCTTAATGTCTGTGCTTCTGGGGTTATACCTAAGAAGCGATCACCTGTGCCCATCTGTTGTAGGGTATTTCCCACTTTCTCTTCTATCAGGTTCAGTGTTTTCGGGCTGATATTGAGGTCTTTAATACATTTGGACTTGAGTTTTGTGCACGGTGATAGATATGGGTCTATTTTCATTCTTCTACAGGTTGACATCCAGTTGTGCCAGCACAATTTGTTGAAGATGCTTTCTTTCTTCCATTGTATACTTTTAGCTCCTTTATCGAAAATGAGGTGTTCATAGGTTTGTGGGATTAAATCCGGGTCTTCTATACGATTCCATTGGTCGACTTCTCTGTTTTTATGCCAGTACCACCCTGTTTTCATTACTGTAGCTCTGTAATAGAGTTTGAAGTCAGGGATGGTAATGCCTCCAGACAATCCTTTATTGTATAGGATTGTTTTGGCTATCCTGGGTTTTTTGTTTTTCCATATAAAGTTGATTATTGTCCTCTCCAGATCTGTGAAGAATTTTGATGGGATCTTGATGGGGATTGCATTGAATCTATAAATTGCCTTTGGTAGAATTGCCATTTTTACTATGTTGATCCTCCCAATCCAAGAGCAAGGGATGTCCATCCATTTTTTGGTATCCTCCTCAATTTCTTTCTTCAATGCCTTAAAGTTCTTGTCAAATAGATCTTTCACTTCCTTGGTTAGATTTACCCCAAGATATTTTATGCTGTTTGTGGCTATCGTGAATGGAGAAGCTTCTCTGATTTCCCTCTCTGCTTCCATATCCTTTGTGTATAAGAGGGCGACTGATTTTTTGGAGTTGATCTTGTATCCTGCCACATTACTAAAGCTGTTTATCAGCTGTAAAAGTTCTTTGGTGGAGTTTTGGGGGTCGCTTATGTACACTATCATATCATCTGCGAATAACGAAAGTTTAACTTCTTCCTTTCCAATTCGAATCCCCTTGATCCCATTATGTTGTCTTATTGCTATTGCTAGAACTTCCAGCACTATATTGAAGAGGCCATACCCAGTTTTTTACGTGGCTGTTGGTACTAATGATTGAACTCAGAGTCCTCCTGCTTACACAGTAAGCACTTTACTGACTGAAGCATCTCCCAGCTCCCCTTAAAGACTATTCAGCCATGGCTAGCCTGGAGCTTGCTATATAGATCAAGCTGGCCTTGAATTCACAGAGATCTGCCTGCCACTGCTTCCTGGGTTCTGTGATTGAAGACACAGACCACCACCGCCTGTTTAGGACAGCAGTTTTAAAGGAGAGTCAGTTCAGCTGAATGCTGCTGTAAAGTGCTCTTTAAAGTCTTTTCTTTTTTTAATCCCCTCTAATGAATGGAAGTAGGGGAATTTCAGGGGACAGAGATGGGATTTGTGTGTGATAAA
The DNA here is from genome assembly GCF_037038515.1 of Microtus pennsylvanicus. Classification (NCBI taxonomy): domain Eukaryota; kingdom Metazoa; phylum Chordata; class Mammalia; order Rodentia; family Cricetidae; genus Microtus; species Microtus pennsylvanicus. Next base: position 68,719,788 of record NC_134580.1, on the reverse strand, counting down.
CCATATGTAGTTTTTAGTCTTTCTGTGGAGAAGGCAGTGGTTGGGGCATTTTTAAATGGCTGGCTACACTTGTTTAAACCTCATGATGATTTGTCATAACTCAGTAGCATCACCTGCCCCCTAGAGGTAGTTAAGAATTTTTCAATGCTAAGGTGTTGCCAAGGCTCTGGATTCAGACCTGTACTACTGATGATTAAACAGGACAGACTGAGCTTTCTGCAAATAGCTTGGAGGACGAAGAATCTCTGAACACACACAGGCAGCACCGAGTTGCCTCCCCTCGTCCTATGTGAATCTTATAAAACAGAACCAGAGCTCCTTCTGGGGAAGGCCAGCCTATAGGATGAACAAGGTCCTATAGGGACAGAACCAAAGCATCACCATGCGGTAGAGAACACGTGGTTATAAACTACTTAAACAGAATGTGTAAGTCCTGGGGATGCGAGGGGCACAGTGGGTGCTGCTCGGGGCACAGTTCTTAGAGGGCTTGCAGTGTGTAAATAATTGACATTGGTGTTACACAGCTGTCTGGGATTCACTGAAATCCGCACGATTCAGTTCTAGCTCTGGATTACCTCAGTTGACCTTTCGTGGAGGTTTTTTTTTTTTTATCTATAGAGTAGCTCTTTGCCTTGTTATAACTTTATTAGGGTTTGGGGTTTTGTCTTACTGTTTTTCTCCCTCTATTTAAAGTCTGATTAGAAGAAAAGAGTTGTGTGTTGAGGCTAAGTTGGTTAGTTGGATTGGGTCGGCTTCTTGGAGTTGGGCTTCTGAACATCAAGATAGCTGAGTGGAGCTCCTCGTGTGGAGACCTCAGTGAGGGCGCTCAGCTGAGCCAGACTGAAGTTGTCCGACCGCCTCTTTTCAAAGTTCAGGAAAAATAGTGCCGTTTCAGACCTCCTAGAGGGAGGGGTGTGTGGCTGCCTTAGTATTCTGTCGCTCATGATATTTTAAAAACTGGATTTTTAAGAGTCTGTTGGTATTTCACAACGGGGAGGGCCACTGTTTGTGGCATCCTATAGTTTTATAGTTTTACATTTTGTGTGTCTCTTCCTTTTTGGAAAAACCTACCTAGTACAAGCCACCGCATGCACAGACTGCCCAGTGAGTGGGTTGGTTCTCCACAGCCCTTGGTGTAGTACAAAGTCCAGCCATTACCATTCTCCCGCGTTGCTTCGACGCGGGATGTTTCTTTTGTACATTTTGGCTGCAGTATTGGTGGTAGAATATACTTTGATGGATCATCTCTACTTCTGTATTTATTTATTTATTACTAGACCTCAACCACAGTCTTCTCCCCTCCACTCTCTGCCGTAGGATGTACTGTATGTAGTCATGCACTTTGTATTAATATATTAGAAATCTACAGATCTGTTTTGTACTTTTTATACTGTTAGATACTTATAATCAAAACTTTTACTCTAGGGTATTGAATAAATTTAGTCTTACTAGAAAATAAAAAAAAGGTACTTATCTGTGTACTTACTAGAGTTATTTGTGACTTCATCCTAGGGTCCCCAACAGTTCTACACAAGTGTAGCACAGCACACTACATAGCAGGGATCAAAGCGAACACTGTATTCTTTGAACCAGACACAGGAAACTCATGTCAAGTACTGTGGCTGCTGAGTAACCCTTAGGCATTTCTATAAAGTCCATTAGGGTTGGAGCAGGTGCTCTTCTGTGTATAATCACAAACTGCCTTCTGGTTGAAGTATCCCAACCTTGGGATGTAGATCCTTATTTCCAGCCTAAGAGAAACAGCTTCAATGATTGAATTTCTTTTGCCTTCAGTTGAAGTGCTCCTGAACAATCCTCTGGAGATAAAGGGGACACTAATACGCATCTCAAGTGGCTGTCTCAAAGATGGCGAAGCCTTTCCTAGCTTATGCTATGTCACAGTTAATAGGTGCTGGTTAAATGAAGGGGGAAAGTAACCTTTTAAATAATGTCTTTAGCCCATTTTTCCAGCCTCCAAAATGTAGACTATCCCAGGAAACTTTGACCACAGAAACATCAGCCTCATAGAAGAGGAAGGAGGCAGAGGGAAAGATAGAAGCCTCATTGGCTGTCAACAAGCGCTTAACCCATAGGGAAGAACAGGCTATCTGGGTTCTTGGTGCTCTATGTTCAACAAAATGAGGTAGCTTAGTAACTAACTTAACCTTGGGCTTAAACTCAGAATTTTAGACTGAGTATGTTTTAACACTAAACTGGAAATAAAACTCTTCCTGATGTGGAGCAGGAAAATGATCTAGAAGACAAACAGGTGAGCGAGGGAATGTTGGGAAACAGTCATCTTTCTGTGTGAGGAAAAGCTATAGACCTTGGAAAAACAGAAAAGGGCCTCAATTGTTCTCCCCCACTGTTTAGTGGCGGTGTTGAGGGCCCTCAGATCTTCAACCACATTTCCTCTTAGCACCCTTTGCCCTTAGTTCTTCAAACGCTTCTAAGGTGCTCATCACCGCTGCCTCTCAGTTTTCTTTAGCCTAGGTGTATATAAATGTCAGTTCATGTCACACAGACCTTCCCACCAGGGTCAGAGACATGGCTCAATGGGTAAAGCTTCTTTCTGTCAGGACAGATGGCCTGAGTTCTCAGGTCACAGAACTGATTCCCATACATTGTCCTCTGACTGCCACAAACATGTACGGAATGTCATGTACACACTCAAAATAAGTCATATAAGAATTCTCTTCCTTAGAGCATCCTGTAGGCCTTAGACCTTTTTATCTTAGGTTCCACCATTTGTTTTTATAATACTGAAAGGCAGTGACCTCACTTTGTATGTAATTTGCAAAAATATACTTGTTTATTAATTTTTTTCAAAATATATGGTTTGTTTAGTTTTTGTTTGTTTTGTTTTTCAAGACAGGGTTTCTCTGTGTAGCTTTGGAGCTTGTCCTTGAACTAGCTCTGTTGGGCAGGCTGGCCTTGAACTCAAAGATCCACCTGTCTCTGCCTCCCGAGTGCTGGGATTAAAGGCTCCGCTCGGCACAATATATGTATTTTTAATGTGTATATGTCTATATGTACACTGTATGCTTTCAGTGCCCAAAGCGTCCAGAGTTAGGTTCCTTGGAACTGGAGTTACATGTGGTTGTGAGCTGCCATGTGGGTGTTGGGAACTGAACCTAGAGTCTCTGCAAGAGCGGTAAGCACATTTAACTGCTAGTATTATTCCAACCCATTTCAGTGATTTCAAAAAATATATTTACTTTTATTTTATAGGCACGAATGTTTCATCTACCTGCAACACAAGTGTGGCCATCTCTCCAGCCTGTTTTGTCCATTTTTGAAGACAAGTCTTACTAGCCCAGCCTGGCCCCAAACTCAGAATGCCCCATCTCAGCCTCCAGAAGGCTGGGATTACAGGCACAGGCCACTAATCTGGTTAATCAGAATTCTGTGGTGGGTGTGTGTTATGTGTGTAAATGGAGGCCACAAGGCAACCGTGGGTGTCACCCTTCATGAGCCATTCCGACAACACGCTCTCACATATACCGAAGGAGGCTCTTGCTGTCCTGCAACTCTCCAACTAGGCTGGCTGGCCGACCAGTAAGGCCCAGGATCGCCTGTCAACATCTCTCCAGTGCTGGCATTTCAAGTGTTTGCTGTCATTTTTGGATTTTTTTTTTTTTAGACAGGGTCTCATTATGTAACCTGGCTAGCCTCAAACTCACTAGAACAGGCTAGTCTACCACATCTGCCACCACGCCCACCATGCCTCACAGAAAAGCAAGGCCTTTACTGACTCCACTGTCTCCCTAGCCCCAGTTTGTTAGAATCTGACTCATCCTCTGCCAGTAAAGGGTTCAGGCTTTGTATCTGGAGAACTGGACAAGGAATTCTCAACCTTCCTCTTAGCCCTAAGATTCTAAGATTCTTCTATTCTTGTTATGGAATCTTGTTTTCTTTTTAAAGAATGTTGGGGAAGAAGGGATTGAGTTGTCCTTGAACTACTCCACTGAGTTTTGTTTCTGGTAAACCTACCCACTGCCCAGACTGGGGAAATTATACATTATGGTTTAGATCCAGATCTCTTGCCAACCAAACACAACTTTCTTACTTTTTTCATTTTTCTTAGGGGCTGGAGAGATGGCTCAACGGTTAAGAGCATTGCCTGCTCTTCCAAAGGTCCTGAGTTCAATTCCCAGCAACCACATGGTGGCTCACAACCATCTGTAAAGAGGTCTGGGGCCTTCTTCTGGCGTGTGGGCATACATGAAGGCAGAATGTTATATACATAATAAATATTTTGGGCTGGAGAGATGGCTCAGAGTTTAAGAGCACTGACTGCTCTTCCAGAGGTCCTGAGTTCAATTCCCAGCACCCACATGGTGGCTCACAACCATCTATAATGAGATCTGATGCCCTCTTCTGGCATACAAGCATACATGGAAGGAATGTTGTATACATAATAAATAAATAAATCTTTAAAAGAAATCATTTTTCTTCTTGTTCTTTTGGGGAGCAGGAGTGGTGAGGGTGCTTCTGCTCATCTCCAGACTGTGAGATGGGATGCTTTAGGCATGGGTGGCACCTAGAGCAGGGACATTATCCTAGCAACTCTACATGTGCATAGCATTAGGACTAGAAAGCTTCCTACTTTTCACAGGAATAACATACAGAGAACCTGAGGTGGGCTCCCTGGTATCTTATTCCAACCTTGGCATACAGTGGGTAAATAAGGAAAATAGGGTTGGCTTTTAGGGTCTTCTCTGTGTAGCCCTTGCTGTCCTGGAACTAGCTCTGTGGACCAGGCTGGCCTTGAACTCACAAACATCTGCCTGCCTCTGCCTCTGCGTGCTGGGATCAAAGGTGTGTGCCACCACGTCTGGCAGGATGTAGCTTTTAAAAAACTGGAGTATGTGTAGGCAAAGTGCCGGAGATACATCCAGTCTCATTCTGGGATTTTTCACACTGGGTTGCAGTTTTGCCGGTCGTCATCATTGCGAGGCAAAGTCAAGTTCTATGACATGACAGACCTCAGCAAATGAAAACAGAAGTAGACGATTCATGGTATCCATGTCATGACACTAGCTTTTGGAGCCTGGAGATGCCACTAGTGATCATGATTGTGATCCCGCCTGGACAGGCAGCGTCCATCAACCCCATGACCTGCCGTCCTTGCTCTAGAGGAAATCAGGGCAATGTGTCAGTGAAGTCTCTCGTCTTGACTTGTGTTCTCAAGATGAGCAGAAACTCCAGCACAAGCCCCATTCCCTTCGTTTCCCTTCACGGGTCACACGTCTCTGAAGATGTAAGAGGTGATGTCCCTAAATAAATTTTCTACATCATGGGTCTGCCAGATAGTGCAGGTGCAAGATTAGTCACGACTCCAAGCCAGCCAAAGTCATTAAGAAAAGCTAAATTTATATTAAATTATCATAAAGCCCTAAAACACTGAACATAGTGGTTAAATAACTCCAGAAAGTCCAATCTCTCCAGTGAGTAATGTTAGAATCATTACACATGAGCATGGGAAAATCACTTCCATTAGTTTAGGACAGAGAGACTTCGCCCTTTGTACAGAGTAAATCAGTGCTCAAATAGATATTTCCTCAAACATGTCCTTTCTACATTCTGAACAGCCCAAGTGCAATAAGAACCTTGCCCCTTTCCACTCAGGAGGATGTCACACTCTTCTGGTTTTTTGTTTGTTTTTTTCCCCCTCTTCCCCAACTATGAATTTAAAGACTCAAATGCTGCCTCATTCAGTGTGAAATGTCCCTGTTTCCTCTTAGAAGTGGCACTGTATTTTTCTCAGTTGGTGTACTGGAAAAGGCCCGAGAACACGACTATTGGTTTGACATCTGTCTCCTGCTCCTATAACTGACCAGAGAGAATTTGATCTTGTCCTGTTTTTCATGCATATGTTTGGCTGCTGATCTCTGACTAGCAAGAACCATGAGAGACATTTTAAATCAGAAAAATTCTCCTAAGACCCTGTGCTCCACTCTCTCCTGCCATTCTCTCCCGTTACCTTGGTTTCTAGGGAGAAGTGCCTGGACTTGCTCTGGAGAGGCCCTTACTGCCTCTCTACTCCTTGCTCACCACTTTGTGTCTTCCTTGGCCCTCCTCATCACCAGACTCTAGAGATTGATGGTGGTACAAGGCTAGGGTAGGAAAAGCAAACCTAGACTCTCCTTTCTCAGAAGTGAAGACATTTTAGGGCAGCACAAAAAGTCTCCACTCTGCTGAAAGAAGCCCTGGTACAAAAGAGCATGAAGCAAGTGGTGGCACTTGGGTGTGGACACTGCTGGAAGAGCTGGCATGGGAGCTTTGCCACCATAGAGCCACAGGTTGTCCATGAATTTGTGTCCCTGAGCACTTGAGAATGAACTCAAGAGTTTCAACTTCATAATACTTCTCCTGAGCCCCTGGGTAACTTGTGTTTGTCTGGCTGCTCTTCCTGACCATTTAGGAAAATGTCAGTGATTCTCTGAAAGGCTGTTACAGAATTACTTCTCTTAGAATCCCCGAGAACGGGAGAGAGAAAGGCAGAAGAGTGAAACTCAGGTAGGACACTGTGCTTGACCTAGGCAGAGTTTCTTAAAGGTCTTAGAGGTCTAGTCTCCAAGGCTCACAACCCAGTTAAAGGCTTAGGAAGAGTACTGGCCAATAGCAGCACCAGGAGGGAGTTCCTTTTAGTTAGTTGCCATGACAGGGGTCTCCAGTTATCCAAGACAGAAATGGCCCCAGACATTCCAGCAGGAGGAAGAGCAGCTTAAGCCACCCACACACTTCACCTGCGTCATAGCTGACCAAGCTGTGACTCCTAAGTGAGAAAATGTCCACTGCCAGCAATGGACAAAACACCAGGGCTCAATACCCCACAAAAGCTTTTCATAGTTACCAGCTTCTGAGGCTGGAGGTTTCCAAACACCCAGACCAGCTGGGACGATTCTCCCTTCTCTCAGCCTCTATCCATTACCTTTTACCTTGTGACCTCCAGTCCCAGCCCCTAGTAGGCCAGTTCACAAAGAAGCCATCCTATCAGCTGTGACAGGCAAGAGTCTTACATCATCGTTTGCATCGGTACTGTGGGGCAGGCACAGAGGGTGCCTGGGGAGAGAGAGATGGAGCTCTATGCTGACCAGGAATCATGCTTAGCCCAGTTTCAGGGGCCCTAGAGCACAAGAGGTGAGGTTCATGGTAAACAGGTCTAAATTCTTGAGATGTGCCCTCATTTCTTGTCCCCAGGTAGTTGTGGACTCAGGTGAGCAACAGGCTCTATGGGGGCTTAGAAGCAGTTTGGAGGAGGAGGAGGAAGATGAGCACATGGGACAGGGGCCTGCACAAGGATTGGAAGTCCATAGAGAAGGAGTGGGCAGGCAGGGAAGAGAATGTGGGTCCTTAGACCTGGCTCTCTGAGGAGAGCTTGCGTTCATGTTTCCAGCCCGTGTCTGGCAGAGAGCCCCGTCTCTCTGGAGTGGCTGCGGTGTGGACGCTGCTACACTCTGACTGCTCTTCTTGCAGCAGCTGCTCTGTCTCCGTGTCATCTAGGGAGCCAGAGCTGGCCTGGATGGACACTGTGTCTGTCTTCATGCATACGTGATCCCGTAGAAGGCCCCCCCGGGAGCTTCGCAGTTGCTTGAGGTCATCCCATTCAGCATCATCTCCAGAGAGGAGGCAAATTCCCTCTACAATCTTGATCTTCTCCTTGGTGTAATTGTGATCAGGTCCACCCTGGGGTGGAGAATGGAGACACGTAGTCAGTTGGCATTCTATAAATGATTTCATGGTAAGCTGAAAATGGAAGCAGAACTGAAGTGGCTATGGAGAACAAAAACCCCACAGACTGGTAGAACAATGTGGTCAAAGCAAAAATAAGGTCCGACCTAAGGGTAGCTGTGGTGATGATTACATTATCACAGAGGGAGGGGGAACCATGGCTTCTGGTCCTACACCAGCCTTTTACTAGCTATGCTATCTCGAGCTAATTACTTAACACTTCTAAAACCCAGTCTTCACATCTGCAGTATAGGGAATCAAAGCATCTGCAAGTCACACCAATTGCTGTAGGGCTAAGTGGGGCAATTCATTGGATGCAACTGTTGGAGGACTGGACACGATACACTAAAGCATGTCAGCTGTTGCTGTATTGTCACCATGCGTTGTTAATGGGCATCATGCCAAAAAGGAAATCAAAAGCAATTCAGTATGCATTTATTCCAGGTTTTAAGTTGTATCATATACTAGTCTGTTGCATCATTCTTGTGGTTTATTAATGGGGCATCATGCTGGCATAAGTAATCAAAAACAATTGGCAAAAGCAAGTCAGTATGCATACATTAAGGATTTTTGTGTACTGTGGAATTCAACTTCACAGGTACTAAGGTCCTGCATTAGCAGATTCTACATTAGGAGCTTGATGATGGGCTCAGCCTTCAATCGCACAAAGAGACAGAGTCTGCAAGCGCATATAGAAACTCTCTGAGCTTATGTGAATAACATGCAGGCCACTGCAAGTCCTCATCACAGAAATGCACTGAGTAAGTTGGGGAGAGGTGGGGTACACAGCAGTGGTAGTTCTGGAAACACCATTTTCTCTACACACAGAGCAACAGGTACCTGGAGTCAAGAGGAGATCAGAAGAGAAAGGGGGAAAGACTATCAGAAGGGTGAAAGAGCTGCTGAGGAAGAAGCAGACAACAAGAGAAAGAAGTCACACAGTTTTCTTTTTCCCTTTTTGTGGTAGTGGGATGGGCCCTAGGGCCTTGCATGGCCTAGCCCGTGCTGTACTGCTGAGTTACACCTCAGACCTATTTTCAGCTCTAACTGATAACCTTCATTGTGATTCTTTTCTGGGACAGCCCACATTCCAGGAACTCAAGAATCCTCAATAGTCTTTCTCAGAAAGAGAGGAGAGGTTTCCAGTCCCCAGAACCGTAGGTAGTTTTTTGAATTATAGTGGCAGCTTTTAAAATACTTTCTGGATCCAGGGATTACCGTGTACAGTGAGGGTCCAGCAGGGTTGACCTGCTAAACAAATCAGAGCAGACTGCTAAGGGTCTTCTTAGAGGAAAACTTGATGAAAGTTACAGGATTTTAGAAGAAATCAAGTTCTATTGGATTAGGAAAACCTGACATCTTAGACCTCAGATCCCTGGCAGTAAAAAAGGACTATTTTTCATTTCTAAATCAGTAAATAACTTTGTAAAGACTTAACAAAACATTTAAAAAATAAAAACACATAAAACCTTCAGATTTCTATAAAAATCTCTTAAAAGCTTAAGAGCAAGAATAAGGAAAAACTAGCCCTTCCCAAAACAGGTATTTGGATCAGAGATTAGACAAAGAAAAAGTTCAGGAGCTTTTGGGTTTGGGGAGTAATGTCCATAAAAGCCCCCTTGCTTTAGAGGGGTACAGCCGCAGCACAGAGTTACGACGCCCCCAAGGCGGAAAGCACCCGCACACCTGGACAATCTCTTTCAGGGAGACACATACTCATTGCTTTCAGACCTGAATCTTCTAACCTGGCCTTTGCTATGGTCCCCCAAAGATTCTACGTTTACAGAAACCCAAGTCACATTCAGACAGCACACGACCCTTCCTCCTCCACTTAACCAATTCAGTCATAACTCCTCTCTCCTGCTCCCCAACCCCCAGAAAAGCCTAAATAGGTAGTTCCATTGTTACCTCTTTTTTATAGCACAGTTGATTGTACATGGTTGGTTTGGGAACTGCTTCAATTTTCACTTCCTGAGTGGAAGTTCGATAGGAAGGGTTGCTGTAGGTCAAGTTTCCCATCCCAGGATCCGTGAATTTAGACCTTCTGCGTCTTCAAGAGGAAAATTTAAGCAGAATTAGTTGAGATCTTTATAGGAATGATACTGGGGGAGGATGTAGCCTATGTGGGAAGCAGCTTCTCTGCAGGTCCCAGTGACCTACAGTATGACCCTGTCTCCTGGCATCCACACCCTTCTGAATCTCACCCCTCGAGTGTGGGCTGGAGCTGGTGACCCATTTTGTGTGAACCCATTATGCAAAAGTACTAGATACTGGATTAGCTTCTATCTCGAGTGGTGTATCCTATCTCCTTCCCTCCCTCTCTTTAAAGAAACTGCCACGTTGTCAGTTGTTTTCTAGAAAGGTCCACAGGCAAGCAGCAGACGAGAGGAACGCCAACCAATAGCCAGTAAAGAACTAAATCCTGCTAACAATTATTTGAGTAGATTTGGAAGGATTTTTTTTTCCAGTCAAACCCTGAAATAATGTCATAACTCGGCTGTTACCCAGACTGCAACCTGTGAGAGCTCTTGAAGCTGAGCACAGTGAAGATGCATCCAGATTTCCAATCCACACAAACTGTGAGGCTATGAATGGTTATCATGTGAACGCAGTGCTTTTGGGGTTACTTGCTATGCAGAGATGGGTCTTTGTCTTAACCCCACCTCCGTGATCTACTAGCTAGACTATGGGTAGACATAACCTAATCTCTCTGAAGCAGGTCCTTGTCTGTAAAGGGAGGAGTGATACCTCTGTTACTGGGTGTGGGGCTAGGTTTATGCTCAAGCTGTTAAGAGGGGAGAACCTCAACTGAAAAAACGAGTTTACAGCAGTGGTTCTCAACCTGTGAGTCGCAAGCCCTCAACAAACCTCTGTCTCCAAAAATATTTACATTATGATTCATAACAGTAGCAAAATTATAGTAATGAAGTAGCAACAAAAATAACTTTATGGTTAGGGGTCACTACAACATGAGGATCTGTATTACAGTGTCACAGCATTAGGAGGGTTGAGACCACTGGTGTATAGGATCAGTCTGTAAGCAGGCAAACCTGTAGGGCATTTTCTTAGTGGTTGATGTGGGTGGGCCTGGCCCATTGTGGCTGGGGACACTCCTAGGATGGCTGTTTAGGTTCTATAAGAAAGCATGCTGGAAGTTCAGTGTGGTGGTGTACCCCTTAATCCCAGTACTCCAGAGCTGAGTTTGAGGTCAGCAGGGTCTACAGAGCAAGTTCCAAGTCAGCCAGGGCAACACAGAGAAACCCTGTCTCAAAAAATAAAAAAACAAACAAGAAGAAAGCAGACTGGGCAAGCTGTGACAAACAAGCCAGTAAGCAGCACCCCTCCATGGCCTCTGCATCAGGTCCTGCCCCCAGGTTCTTACCCTGTTAAAAGTTCCTGCCCTGATTTTCTTTGATGATAACAATGATGTGGAATCAAAATAAACCCTTTCTTCTCCAAGTTTTTGGTCATTACAGCAATAGAAACACTAAAATTACCAGGTTAGGACGTAAATAATACTGTCCCATTAAAAGACAAGTGGTATTATTATTATTTTCAGCAGTGGCTGCAAAATCCAGATTGTTTTGTTGTTTGCAATGTTTAAATCATTGGAAGAAAATATAAAGAAAAAGGTGCATACAAAGATCCTAAGTTGAAAATGACTCATTGCGCCTTCTCAGAGTCGTGCCCAGGGAGCAATGCATGTGGACTGAGAGGTTGTGTAGTGTGAAAGGAAGACCATTTCCAACTCCAGTGGTTGGAGGTGGAGAGGGCATGAAGAAGTCAGCACCCGTAAGGGCTGAGGCTGTGACAGAGGGTTTCCACTCTCCTCCGCTCCAGCTAGGCTATGTGGAGGGGTATTCAGCGAACTGGGAAGCTTCAAGAGAACCTAGACAGGCTAACAGAAACCAAAGAACATGTCACCCATAGAGCAAAGCTGAGGTTACCTGTACAGCATCAAAACTGCAATCACCACCAAAATCAACAGAATACTGAGGAGCCCACCGATGGCATAGCTGATGTGAAGTCCTTCACCTAGGAGAACAGAGACAGGCAAGCACTGATGTTGCTGGTGTAAGGGTGCCTTTTGTCTGAGGATGGTGAAGGGTCACAGAAGCAAGGAGCAGAGGATGGGCGGGAAAGAATCTCCAGAACCAGCCTCACCACTTACGTACTGTGACATAAGAAAGCGTCTCCAGAACCAGCCTCACCACTTACGTACTGTGACATAAGAAAGCATCTCCAGAACCAGCCTCACCACTTACGTACGATGTGACATAAGAAAGCATCTCCAGAACCAGCCTCACCACTTACGTACGATGTGACATAAGAAAGCGTCTCCAGAACCAGCCTCACTACTTACATACTGTGACATAAGGCAAGATGCTTAACTTGAGTACACATTTCTCATCCGTTAGACATAACTGTGGAAACTGAATGGCAGTGCACATGTATAGACATAAGTACCCCCTCTAATTTATGATTTCTCTTTTGTCATTCTAGTTACCCATCATCAATGACAGCCTGGAAATAACATTATATTACAATGAGAAATTAAAATCTTTGGAGAGAAAAGAGCAATGATATTCATATAACTTTATTATAGTAGATTGTTAAAATGTTTTATTGCATTATTAATCACTGTTGCCTAGTTTAAAAAATAAACTTCATCATAGATATTGTATGAATAGGAAAAACAGAGTGTAATAGGATTTAGCACTACCTGAGGTTTCAGGTTGCATTAGTGAGTTTAGAATGTATCTTTCATGGATAAGGACCATATGTGCTTATCAAATGCCTGGCAGGCACACTGGAAATGGTGACTTTTAGGATTATTATTTCTGTGGATTTAGTCAATGAAGAGAGTTGATGAAGACTTTTCACAAAAGCTAGGAGAAAAGTGAGTCCATAAAGGTAGGTGTGATGGTGGACGGTGTACCCAGACTGTGGTCCATAAAGCTAGGCGTGATGGTGTACCCGGACTGTGGTCCATAAAGCTAGGCGTGACGGTGTACCCAGACTGTGGTCCATAAAGCTAGGCGTGATGGTGTACCCAGACTGTGGTCCATAAAGCTAGGTGTGACGGTGTACCCAGACTGTAGTCGCAGTACTTGGAAGACAAGAGGCAGGAAGATTCAGAGTTTGAGGCCACCATAGCCTACATGCTAATAGTCTGTTTCAAAAGCAGATAAACAGGACCTACCTGGAGCAGCAGGTACAGCCTCATTGGAATGTACACAGAGGCCCAGCTGGGCATCCCTTTCAGAGCATCTGTGGGGCATAAAAAACAGACATGAAGGCTTCTTGCATGCAAACAGATCCTCACTGTCTTCCAGGAAAGAAGGGAAAGGCTGTGAATAGGGCTTTCGGGCCTGACGTAATCTATCAGGGAGTCAGGCTCAGCAGGTAAAGGTGCTTGCTGCCAAGCCTGCTGACCTGAGTGTGATCCCTGGAATCCACACAGTAGAAGGAGAGGACCAACTCATACAACTTGTCCTCTGACCTACACATGTGCTGGAATATGTGCCCCCAAATGGAATGAAAATATAATGTATTAAACCAGGCATAGTGGCACAGGCCTTTAATCCCAGCACAGGGGAGGCAGAAGTAGATAGGCAGACCTCTGCGAGTTTGAGGCCAGCCTGGTCTACATAGGAGTTCCTGAACAGCCAGAGATACACAGTGAATCCCTGGGGGGGGGGACCAGTATTTTCCAACTGCTATGCCATGCTTAAATATGTTTTCAATTATGTACATTTAAAAGTTGCAGTTTTAGAGTGAGCTAGACAGAGTTCTAAGGACACCAATTCAAATCTTTCCTATACTACAAGAATGAATGAGAAACAGCTGCTAACCAAGCAAATCTGATTGGTTATCACAAGGTTAAAAAAATTGTTTTTCTTCTCTCCATTGTCTCACAAGGGAATAAGCAAGACACCCAGAGGGAGTGCCCAGCTAGTGCACTTGTAGGGCTCATAAGGTAACTCTGGCATATTATGACAAGCAATTGGAGGCACCGCCCAACAGCCTGGAGGAGAGACCTACAGACAGAACACGACAATGAATCTTCAACTGGAACTGAGGAAGTGCATACGGTGAGTATTGGAGCTTCCCAAGTGTGAGGGATAACCCAAGCTACATAGTGACCCTGTCTGAAAAAAACATTTAGGCAGAATGGATAGGAAATTGTCAAAGAATAAGCAAAAAAATTAAAGAAATACTAGGTATTGTTATTATTGTTTCTTCAATTGTGGGACATATGCACATAAAAATAGCTTTAATAAGAAAAAGAAGAGGAAACTTTTTTCTTTTAGCACCTATGTTCTGCTTAGTCATGTGTGACAGGGTTTCTCTATAAAGTTATATTCCAGCTAACACACTTAAATAATCAAAACATTTATTACCACAGGATAGAAAGAAATAACAAGGGAGGTGGTGATGCAAGTCTTTAATCATAGCACTAGAGGGCAGAGGCAAGTGGATCTATGTGAGTTCAAGGCCAGCCTGGTCTACAAAGAGAGTTCCAGGACAGTCAGAAAAACCCTGTCTCAGAAAACAAACAAACAAAGTAGCAAGGGGCTGAAATATATGAGCATTGAAAAACAAACAATCAAACAAAACAACAACAAACAAAACAAAAAACAAAAACAAAAAAAGAGGACCCAAAGAGATATTGTTCTATGGGTAAGGTTCTTGCCAGGTCTGAATTTGGAATCCCAGCACCAGCATAAAAGTGCCTGTGACTCTGTGCTGGCCTGGAGGAGGAGCCCTGGAGCTTCTGGCCGAGACAGCTGGTGAGAGCTAAAGTTAGGGAGAGACCACATCTCGAAAATAATGTGGGAAGCAACTGAGAAAGAAACTGCACATAACCTCTGGCCTCCACACGCACATAGGAACATGAATGTACACACACAGGAAGAAAAAGGTCTGAGGAGGGTCCAGATGTTTCCCAAATAAACCTAGAAATTAAGTGTAGCTCAGCGCTGGGGTACCCGCCTAGCATGTGTGAAGTTCACTCTCTAGCGCTGTGAAAACAAAAAGATTCTGAAGAAAACGTAAGATTAAAGATGATGGACAGCATCTCAAAGCTAGTCAGAAAGGCACAGGGTTCCAGCTGGATGCTATCTTTTAGTCCAGATAAGTTAACTTGTAAGTTATCTTGTAGACAGAGAGACAAACCAGTGTTTTCCAGCTGTGGTGCGCTGTAGTAGGAAAAACATAATACGAGCGCTGTGCCGTGAGACTGAAGGAAAATGAACAGCACAGAGGAGTGCATTTAGGAGTCTCTAGAAAACCGGTTTCCAGCTTCTTGTCCTCAGAAATGAAAAGAAATCAGGGACCGGGAGATAACTCAGTGAATAAGAGCGCTTGTTGTGCTCCAGCACCCATGTGAAAAGCTGCGTATGATTGCACAATCACACATCATATGATGCTATAACGCTACCAGTGGAGGGCACAGACAGGACAACTGCTGGTCACCATCCTAGCCAAAAGTACAGGGAGCTTCAAGTTCAGTGAGCGACCTTGTCTAAGGGTACAGAAATAGAGGATGCGTGATAGCTATCTTCCACACATGCACAAATGACATTCACAAGCATGCACACGAATACACGCATACATACACACACAAATAAATAAATAAAATTGCCGGGTGGTAGTAGTGCACGCCTTTAATCCCAGCACTCAGGAGGCAGAGGCAGGCAGATCTCTGTGAGTTCGAGGCCAGCCTGGCCTACAGAGCGAGTTTCAGGACAGTTAAGGCTACACAGAGGAACCCTGACTTGGGGGTAGGAGTCATTGCAACAACCTACAATTACAAACATCACACCGTGTCCCACATAGGAACTAGCGGCTAATGATGTGCTCTGTCTTTCATCTGCCAGATTATGAAACTGGGACAATGCTCTTTTACTAGCAGGGTATGGTGATCTAAATCCTGTATTGACCTGACCCTACTTACCTTCCTTCTGCCCCCTCCAGAGATGTGTGGGTCCTGGTGGTAGAAGAACGCAAGGTGGTGGGCAATGTGTTGGGCAGCACTGGGTTCTTCTCACTCATACTGGTAGCTCTGGGAGCAGGAGGCACTAGACCAGGCACTGCAGAGAAAAGAAGATTGCAATGGACTGCTCGAAACCTATCTATGGTTCAGGAGTAGCAGCTACAAGTCTTGACAGAATCCAAGTCTGGACAGAATATTTTAGATTCCCTAATCTCAGGCACTATGTTTTATTGCTATAAATTAAAAAAGACTCGGATTTAGTATTAGTGATTCTAGGTAAAAATCACTGGCTCCCAAGGATTAGAATAGAGATGATGATCTGATGATCTCTAGCAAGACATCACAAGCCCAGGGTTCTGTTCTAATAACGGCCGGGCCCAAGCGTCCAGCTCATTTATATTATGCCACTATGATGCTACCTAAAAGGACAGAGTTGAGGCTGCCAATCCCATCCCTTTCCAAGGGCTGTGTTGTTCCAGGGAGAACTCACCAAGGGAGCAGGCCTGACTGTCTGGCTCATCAGGACAGGCACACACAAAGTCAGAGGCTCTGGCAAAGCAGAGATGGGTACAGCCACCATTGTTCACACCGCAGGCATTGGTCCCTGGAGGCAAAGCAGATGTGTCAGGTCTGAGACAGAACGGGAGAGAGTTCAGGGACACCCCATTCCTAGGACAATAGGGCAGGAAGATGATAACCACAAGGTTTTCTCGTGGCTCTAATTATGCTGGCCACTAACGGTCCTTGGGATGACCAGAGCCAGTCCCACTGATGGAGAGGAAAGGGGCTCAGTTCCCAGGGGCCCACCTGTCTGCCGCTGAGGGGACACTACGATGATATCCATGAGTCCCTCCACGTTGGCCAACACTGTCTCCTTGTTGCGGCCTGAGTACTTGTCAACACGCTGGATGGACTTGGTTTGCCAGTCTGTCCAGTAGATCCACCTGTCCTGCTACTCAATAAAGAACCCAAAAAAATTAGTATTCAGCAGTCAGATCCCAGCGCCCCTTCTCTGCCTCAGTGTGTGCTCTCCCTCTGCTGAAATACATTCTGTCTCTGATCCCCAGATCAACTCTATGAATGCCTGGTGTAGGAGGTCCTTCTGTGTATGTGTTGCTTTTGTTGATCAATGAATAAAGAAGCCAATGGCCATGGAGCCACTAGAGGGAAAAGACACAAGCCCCCAGCCAGAACCTTGTCAGTAAGCCACAGTCACGTGGCGAGATATATATATATATATATATATATATATATATATATATATATATATATATGAGAGAGAGAAATGGGCTAAGCAAAGATAAAAGAGCTAGCTAGCAATACACTTCAGTGATTTAAATAATATGGTTTCTGTGTGGTTATTTTGGGTCTAAGTGGCCGGGAACGAATGAGCAGCATCCCTCAATACAGGCCCAGATATTCAGGAAGTCATCCCGAATTCATGGAGTATCCTCTCCCCTCCATGTTGTTCTGCGTACGCAGCTCCTTCACATGGCATTGGCAGGCAGCAGTGAACTGCTGGTGTTTCTGTCCGCTCCACCCGACTCAGTTTTGTCTGTTTGATTGTTTATCTGCTTTGTGTTTGTTTATTGAGGCAGGCTCTCATAAAGCCCAAATTGATCTCAAACTTGCTATGTAGCTAAGAATGGCTTTGAACTCCTTCCTAATTCCCCTGCCTCCACTTCCCAAGTGCTGAACCAATAGGTACGTCTCGCCAGGCCTAGCTATGGTTTGTGTTTTTGAGACTTTGTGGCTCAGGCAGAACCTCTTGCCTCTCCCCCCTAAGTGCTAGAGTTATCCCAGTCTGGTTCATTTCTTCAAGAATGTACGTGGCTCATCTGAGTCTGCAGATCTACATTCAGTCCTTCACCAAAAAAGTGAAGGGCTCACTACCCAGCAAGTAGGAATCCAGAAGTTCACGCCAGCCTTTCCTGGTTTGGTCTTTTTGTTCAGTGCTCTGGCTCAAACCACTTATTTATGTGGACAGTTTTCCCACCATGCATTTCATTGGTGGTAAGATTCTCAGTCAAGGGGGAAGGGGGAAATGAAAGCATCATTCTCCTTCTCCTCGGTGGTGCACTGTTAGGGGTCCTGGAGGACACTTGTAGATTGAGAAAATACATCCATTATAGCCTTTCATCAGGTTAGCCCAGACAAAACCTTTCTGGCTGGTAAAATCAAATACACAACGCAGGGCTGGTCATGTAGCTCCGGGGCAGAATGCTACAGGTTCAACTCCTGGCATCAGAAAGAAACAATGTGGGGCTGGAGAGATGGCTCAGAGATTAAGAGCACTGTCTGCTCTTCCTGTCCTGAGTTCAATTCCCAGCCACCACATGGTGACTCTTAACCATCTATAATGAGATCTAGTGCCCTCTTCTGACATGCAGGTAAACATGCAAGCAGAACACTGTGTAAGTAATAAACAAAGAAATCTTAAAAAAAAAAAAAAAAAAAGGAAAGAAAGAAACAATGTAGAATGGATGATGTTTGTCAAGTAGGTAGAACTGAGTGTGTCTGAGGTAGCTGGGCACAGCTTTCACCAATGTCTGTGCTGACTGCAGATACACTGTAACCAGCTGGCTGCCTCCTGCTCCTGCCTCGGGGCTTCTCTGATGCATGAACCCTAGAGCTGTCAGCTAAAACAACCCACAGCAGTAGGATCAATAGGGCAATTTATCAAAATTGAATATTCCTGGGCCGATGTGTCTATAGCCAGAGCCCCAGCACTTGCATCTAACAGCTCCAGAGCCAATTCTGTGCACCTCTGAGAGCCATGTCTTCAAATGATAGAACTTGGAAGTGCCGGACCAGAATAGCAGAGTACTTAGAACCCCCAGAAAACACCTCAGCCAGGGAGGTTTCGTTACCTCTCTCTTGAACCAGTACCTGTGTGAGGGCAAAGGGGTGAGACACGTGGCTGACCAGGACCTGCCGCAGCTTCCCATTGAGGTCAGCACTCTCGATCCGGTCCAGATGTGCATCTACCCAGTAGATCCTGCAAAGAAAGAGAAGGGAAGCAGATGTGTGCAGGGCAGCCCAGTTCTTCCCATAAGGGGCCGTCTGTTCCTTCCTGAGCTGCACTACCCCGTGAGTCCCAGCAGAGGGAGGGAGGGAGGCTGGAGCTGCGCTGCAGAGACACGGAGACTCTAGTCATCTTAGAGGAGCCACCCAGCCTCTCCTTTGACATTTTGATCACCCTTTGGATCCTGTCAAGAAATCTAAGCCCGCATTTCTACAAATGGTCTTCAGAAAGAGAGCTCAGGCCATGGGGCCCTAACCAATGTTAAAAGAAGAGGATTCCTGACCAACTCTCCAGGTGACCTTAGTTCTTTTCCTCTGCAGGTAGGAAGGAGAAGCCACCCTCCTCTGCCCTTCAGAGTTTCACATTTGGGTATATATATATATATATAAAATCTAGAAGAAGAGTTCAGTTTCAGAGCCTGTTGCTTCCTCAGGTAAGTAACAAATCTAAGAACCAGCCCATAAATGGAAAACAGGACACACTCTGTCTACTAAAGATCCTCCAAGACTTGTAAACCAAGGAGTCCAAACCCCACAGAGGGCCCAAGGCTGGATTCAGCAACTCCTGTGCTAAGACTGTATGGTCTCATCCCTTCTGTAGTTTTCTCTTCCTGGTCTCCTAAAGACCTATCCATCTTTTCTTTTCCCCAGGTCAATCTCTGTCCTCTCCTTGACCCAACACATTTCCAGGTGGCTGTTTGGGACAGGGGTCTCACCTGCGGGTATCATAGTCCAAGGTAAGGCCATTGGGCCAGCCTAGGTCTGTGTTGATGAGAACCTTCCGCTCAGAACCATCCAGGTTTGCACGTTCAATCTTGGCAATGTGTCCCCAGTCTGTCCAGAAGAGGTACCTAAGACACAATAGTGCCATTGTCACAATGCATGGGGAGACGGTGCCAAGAGGTCGACACAACATAGTGGATAACAATTCATTAATTTGTAAACACCTTCCGGGAACTTCTCTTGTACCAGGCCCTCCTGCTAGACATGAACTTACCCCTTTCTGGGGAAAACGGCAATGGCCCGGGGCTCGTCTAGACTGTTGTTGATTAGCACTTTGCGACAGGAACCGTCCAGCCGGGACGCTTCGATGGTATTTCGACCTGTATCTGTCCAATACAAGTTTCTGGCAACCCAGTCCACTGCCAGGCCATCAGTGGTCTTCAGGCCGTGCCCAATAACAGTCTCCATGTTGCTGCCATTCAGGTCTGCTCGCCTTGGGGACAATACAGGGTTACATGAGTAACCAGACTAACCAGAAATAGTATAATACCCTGAAACTTACTGTAAGCTCCACAGACAGGGATAAAATACGTTCCTCAGCACCCGGCATGATAAGTGCTCAATACATGAGGAATGAATGTGAGTTCTCAGAGTGTTTCCTGCAAACTGGAAGTAGTAGACGGTTTGGATGCATGTTTTACCCCAGGAGAAATTAATAATTGCTAATAAATCTTTGTGAGAACACAAGGATTGCTACCTGGGGGTGGTTATGAGACAGGGAGATTAAGACTAGGAGTGTAATTCAGTGCTAGGGTAGTGGTCTTGGGTTTGGTCTCTGCCATGGTAAAATCACTTGTATGACATCATATTCTTGAGTTGTGTTGAAATAAGAAAAGTAAAGAATAATAAAAAGAATGGCAAAAAAATCACTCAAAACAACTTTGTAAACCAATTTAAAACTTAATATTGGGTTAAGGTTCCTATGCTGCAATATAGATTCCAACTTTTCATCTACCTTAGGGGAGTCTTAGAGCCCACTCATGGCCTGGCACTAAGTGTGGATGATCCAGGTTCCCAACTTGGCTTTATGGTTTCTTATTTAATACACCTGGTTTCATACATGTATATACACACAGATAGATATAGATATAGATAGATGGATAGATAGATAGATAATGTTTATGAGAAGGGGTCTCATGTAGCCCAGGCCTCAAACTAGCTCATTATATGGCCAAAGATAGCCTTAAACTTCTGATCCTTCTGTCTCTGCTTCTCTAGAGCCCACTTTAGCCGCACTGGGAATCAACCCAGGGTTTTGTGCATACTAGACAAACACTATAAACTGAGGTACGTTCTGTTTGCTATGTTTTTGAGACAGATTGCCATATTGTCTGGCTAATGTTAAACTCACTGTCTTCCCGCTTCTGCCTCTCTAATGCTGAGGATATAGAAGGGGAAATACCATAACCAGCTCTGTTTTTATTTTTTGAGACTGGACCTTGCCCATGTTGACCTCAAACCAGTGATCTTCCAATCTCAGCTTCTTAAGTAGCTTATAATAATTAAACCAACAAGCAAGCAATAGAATATGGCATCCTGTGAAGTGGGCAGGGCTCCGGTCTCGGTGCCGCTCACACCTGATAACATCCAGGAACACATCTGTGTAGTAGACCTTTCCGTCCACGCTGTCATAGTCCAGGGAGATGACATTGTTGAGCCCAGGGACAGGAACATGCACATCTGTGTGATCCTCGGTGTCCAGTGAGATGCGGCGAATGGAGCCTCGGCTGGAGAAGAGCAGGTAGGTCTCTGGAGAGGGGTCACAGGTCTTTCTGTCCCCCTTCAGCTGGATGCCAGTGGGGCAGGCACAGGAGAAACCAGAAGGCCGAGGTAGACAGAGGTGGGAACAGCCACCGTTTCTCAAGCCACACTTATTAAAACCTAGGGAGAGAGGAGCAGCGAGTTTTTACACCCAGCTTGGGGGGCTGGCAGACTCTATTATAAAGGAACTAGTTTCTTATGGCTGGCTGTTCACTGCTTCTAGAAGATTCAGGGTTAGACAGAAGTGTGAGGCAGAGCAAGTATCTCTGAGAATTCTTTGGAGGTAGCAATAGCATAGACCTGTGGTACCAGTCATACCTAGAGGGAAAAAAAGACTTATACTGGACATGGGCTTAGAAAGTCTCTCTGATTGTAAGTAATTCTGTGCCCTGGCTATAGCCTTCTGTTGCTGTAGTCCCAGATATGCAGAGGCCCTGACTCAGAGCCCCAGGGGTCTTCTCACCCAGTGGCTGTGCCCGGTCTACAGCTTGGATGTCCATGAGGCCTGGCAGGTTGGACCTCACCAAGATAACATTGCTACCGGTATTCTTGTTGGCCCGGTGGATGCTACGGGTCTGCCAGTCGGTCCAGTAGATATAGGAGTCAAGCAAAGTGAGGCCATATGGGTGCTGTACTGGTGACACTAATGTATGTCGATTGGCACCATTCAGGTCGGCTGCCTCAATTCTCTGTGGAGGAGATTGGAGGGAGGCGGCTATTGTCTACCAGGAGCCTTTGCTGAAGATCCTCAGCAGAACTCTTCTGTCTCCTGAGACTCCCGGGAAGCAGGGGCAGGGCTCTCACCTCAGTATGGGCGTCAGCCCACAGTAGCTGGGAGCTGGTCTTGTCCACAGTCAGTCCGTTAGGCCACCCTAGGTTGTTGTTGATGAGCACAGTGCGATCTGAACCATCCATTCCAGACCGCTCTAACTTGGCATTCTCCCCCCAGTCTGTCCAGTACATGAACCTGGTAAAGGAAACGAAGCAGCTGGTTATCCCAACAGCTCCCGTATACCGTGAATACCGGCAGTGTGTCAGACATCCTGTGAGTTCCTGCGACATGCCAGACACTTCACATGCATTGCCTCACTTTGCAAGGGTGGGTGACGAGGTCTGCACTTTTATTGTCCCCCTTACTTGGCGAGGGAGAAAGCTGACAAGGATCACAAAGTTCAAACATTAGATCCACAGTGAGGAAGCCACTGTGCATGAAAGAATTTAAATCTTGGTCTTTGTGTGTGTGCACACGAGGCTTAAGGCCAGAGGTGGATGGTGCTCACGCGCTGCCGTTTTTTTTTGTTTGTTTTTTTTTTTGAGATCAGATCTTCTGAACCTGGAGCTCACTGATACAGCAAGACTGGCTGGCTAGCAATCTCCAGTGGTCCTCCTATTTCTGCCTCCCCAGTACCAGGATCATAGGCTTTCTGTGTGGGTACTGCGATTCCACACTCAGCTTTCATGCCAGTGTGGCAAGCACTCTGCCAACTGCCGCATCTCCCCACCCTCGAATCCTGTCTTCTGACGGCAAGGCTCATGCTTTAAAGAAGCTGCCAGGGAGTGGAGGAGCCCTGGGTCAGGACTTAGTCTACAGTGACCTCCGGGACTCACAGTGAGCCTCTAATACATTTCCATAGTCCCAGCTAAGCTTGGTGCGCTCAGCAGTGCAGACTGATGAAGCCAGCTCTCACCCCATTTCATGGTACAGTACGATGGCCCGGGGACTGTCAAGGTTCTGCCACACCAACACTTTCCGCATAGACCCATCCAGGTTGCCGACTTCAATCCGATTTGTTCCTGTGTCTGTCCAGTAGACCTTCCGTCCGATGGCATCCACCGCAAGTCCATCTGTGGTCTGCAGACCTATAGGACGTCAGAAGAACACACTGACCCCCACCTTCAGGCAAACGGGATATTCCCCAGTGTAGCCAGACAGGTGGCCCTTGGGTTGAGGGAAAGGCTCACCTGTAGTGATGATGTCCTCGTGCCGTGAGCCATCCAGGCTGGCACGGCTGATCCTGTGCAGCGTACTGTCTGACCAGTACACTCTGCCTGAGAAGGAAGGCTTGACTCAGTCCAGGCCCTGCCTGCCCGGAGCCTGATCAAAGACCCCATAGTCCCAACCTGGGGAAATGAATGGGTGGAGGGGGAAGAACGGCAAAGGAGGACAGCTCTTGGCAAGGACAGAAGAAGCAGAAGGCAAAGGTGAGAGGACGAAAGGACAATGACAGCTTTTGTTGAGGGAAGAAGAGTCACACAGACCTTCCAGAGGGTCCACCCCAATGGCAATGGTGTTCTTCATAGTCATGTTGATTGGGACCACCACATCAGCAAAATAAGGGATGTCCAAGGAGACCATGCGTACATCAATCCTCCTGGCGAAGATGAGGAAACTGTTCATGCCTGCCCAGGTGGAAAGAGAAGGAGGGAGATAGTCACTCTAGTAGAGGCACTAAGAGGATTTGGAGGTGGGCAAACTGAAGCCCAGAGCCTCACACCGTTGATCTAGTTGTGTGATCCTAGGCAAATCACTGAAATTACTTAAGCCTCAGTGTTCTGTTCTATACAATGGCCATAGTAACAGGATAACTATAAGCATCCAAAGAAGTAATGTGCATACATAAAGCACTGAGAATTAGGCTTCATACACATGCATGGGTGGTACTTCCTTCTGGAGGGTGGGAGAGCTTGAAAAGGGGTTACGCTGGCCTTGACCGCATTGTGTAGATGAGGAGGGCTTCAACTCCTGATTCTCCCAAGTGCTGGCATTATAGGCACATATCACCTCTTCATCTATATTATGGAAGGAGGCTGATAAGAAGATTCGGGGTGGGGTGAAGGTGGTTGCCACCAGGCCTGATGACCAGAGTCCAGTCCCCAGGACCCATATGGTGGGAGGAGAAAAGACTCCCTCAAGTTCCCACACACAGACACACAATATTAAGCGTAAGTGTAACAAAGAGCAGCATTGTAACAGCAGCCCTCTTTGAAGGACGCTTTTATCATGAAGCTTAAGAAAAGTAGAAAAGGGGCCCAGAAGGCTTCATTTGCAAGTTGAGAGGCACTCGGCTTCTTTAGGAAGTTGGAGTTCAAATGCAGTCTACCACACGGTATCACCTAGGAGATACCTTGACTGCTCTCCCCCAACATCTGGGTATCCAGGCCCTACTTCTGGGACACTCCTATAAGAATGATACCTAGGTCCTGTTGCTCACAAAAGCCACACACATCTTTGTCACACATCTGCACACAAGTTTATGCAGAAAGAAGTGAAGAGTCTTGTTCTGAACAAATCATCATATTGTAGTTTGGCAACAGCTGAAACTGCTGAGACAGGACGTCTTTCTCCTACAAGATGGCCATAAGGAACAGACCCTGGGTCTCCATCCCGCCTACCTGCTCCTCCACTTCTCTCTCTTCTTAGAGCTCCACTCTCTCCTCTAAGCTCCTGGGAGCAGCGGCACTCACAGATCCCCAGAGCATGTCGGAGGACTCCTGCAGAGGAGGGACAGCCCCTTCTCCACACAAACTCACCTGGGGAACATGTCTTGCCATCAATGAGCAGGTTGATGCCCGTGGGGCAGGTACAGCTGAAACCGCTTGGATTTGGGGACCGGAGACACAAATGGCTGCAGCCACCATTCTCCACAGCACATGGCGTTGTCACTGTACAGGGCGGGGAACTATCAGTGGGGCAGGCTAGGGCATAAGACGGCTGAGGGAGAAGCTAGCAACTGCTGATGGCTGCTCACCTGGAGGCCTCTGGCGATGGAAGACATGGATGTCCATGAGATTCTCTAGGTTCTCCTGCAGAGTCTCCCGGTCTAACCCAGTCTGCAGGTCAGCACTTTGTATACTTTTGGTCTGCCAGTCAGTCCAATAGATGCGCTGTCCATACAGAGTCAGCCCGAAAGGGTGGGGGAGCTGACTTCCAATCAGCACCTGGCAGGCCCCAACACTGGCATCACAAACAGTCCAGGGAGCAGGCAAGAGCTCAGCAAGGTGCTGGAAGCTGTGCCACAGCGCCTGCACATGAGAGCTTGTGTCTGCCAGCACGTGTTAGCGCTCGCTGAGCTGGGTACCGTTAGGTATTGTGGTACCAATTTCATGGCTTGGCTCAAATCACAGAAAGAAAATGAGCAACTTTACAGCATTCACAACCTCGATCAAGCAATCAAAATAGATATCATAGTATCTACAAAAGAAAGGGAGTTTTCCTTTTTGAAAATGGAAAGACTGGCCGGCAAGACAGCTCAGTGGGTAAAGGTGCTTGCCACCAAACATGGTGACTGTGAGGGCCAGCCATGATCATCTAAGTCTGGGCAGAAAGGAAGTTCTTCACTTCCTCCAACCACTGTCACCTGGGACTCTGGCCATCGATACATGTAAATGGAGTCTAGAGTCTCGATAGTTTACTGAGACAATGCCTGGCAGGCCGAGATTACCCAACCCCCACCCAAGAGCAGACCATTCAAAGGACTGTAGATAGAAAACACCTGCCAGCACTTCACCAGGACACCCCTAGACAACCTCAGAAGCCCCTCATCCCCACCTTTACTACTATAAAAACCCAACTCTAATTGAGCTCGGGGCTCTCCGGATATTCTGATATGTTGGACATGTGGAGAGACCGAGTTTGAAAACTTGATTAAAATAAAGGCTCTTTGCTTTTACATATGGGACGGATTTGGGCATAACAGTGACCCGAGTCCAATCTCTGAAATCCACATAGTGGGAGGAGAGAATCTTGTAAATTGTCATCTGAAACCACACACGCACAGTAGCACATGCACACACACACATTAAATAAATGGTGTTATTTTAAATAGGAAGTTTAAGAAAGTCTGAGGAAGGAGCCAGATCAGAGGGTAAAGAGACACAGAGCTGGGCTTGCTGATACAGGTCTATAGTCCCAGAACTGAGGAGGATGAGACAGGAGGATTGCCCAAGTTTGAGACCAGCTTGGGCTACATAGTAATACCCTCACAGAGAGGGAGGCAGGGGTCACTAAAGGCAATGGGTTATTCTGGATTAGATATTGGGGTAGGCCCATATTCCTATATGGTGTGGCAGCCAGGCTCTGAAGCCATAGGCCCCACTGAGGATGGTCAAGTAGCCTAGCAGACAGGCCTTTGCAACCTAACAAAAGGTCAGGATGTTGTTGCTCCTTTATAATTTGAGGATGCCTGATAGAGATGCTGATTCAAGCCTATGTGACAGCTAGCATACACCGCAGACAGGTGGTTGTGGATGGGACTGGAAGCCATTCACCGGGTTACTTAGGAGACAGAATGCTAATGTATTTCCCCTAAGTTAGGTTTTGGTATAAAGACTGGAGAATAAACGAGAGGAATTCTTCACGATGTAAACTCAGGATTTCATGAGGGACAACTGAGAATCTCCCTCCCGATAAAGCCATATGAGTTGTGTCTTTATTTCCATGCCTCCACCCCGGTCCAGAGAGAGGTAGTTTATGTTGGGGTCTGGTCAAGAGAAATAATTGAGGGTCCAGGCTAGCATCGGACCCCGACATATTAGGGTAAAAGAGAAAACAAAATTATTTTAAGAACAGTCCTGAAGAAATTGGTAACGAAATTAAACAGAGTGTGGATTATACAGTAGTATGCCAATATTATTTTAATTCAATTATTTATATTTTTGTGTGTGGTGTCTATATGGGTACACTTCACAGTGCGAGTGTGAAAGTCAGGACAACCTGTGTGTGTCTTTGCCTTCCACCAGGGTCTCTGTGTTGTGCTGTTTACAAGCTTCTGGGATGCTCGTCTCTGCCTCCCATCTCACTGTGGGGGTCCTAAGATAACAGATACTCATGTTACTCTGTACATTTTTTACACAGGCAGCTGGATTTGAACTCAGGTCCTCATGGTTATATGACCAATGCTTTTACCTACTGTGTCATCTCCAAATTCAATATCACAATATAAGGTTCTTGTTCTTAAGAAATATGCACTGGAATATTTTGGAATTATGTCAAGATTTCTCCAATTTAATCTCAGATGATTCAAAAAATAACTGTGTATGTGTGTTTATATTTGTGTAATTGTGTGGGGAGAGAGATGGGAGAGGGAAAGAGGAGAATGAGCATGGTATAGGAAATATGGCAAAATATTATTCCTCTTATACTCTTGCCATACTTCTTAAAGTTAGAAATTATAACAAAATAAACAATGGCAAAGGAGAGGCAGCTCAGTCATCAGTCCAGCATACAACAGGTGGTTGATTACTGCTAGTTGCAATGGATATTAGGTGTGTGTGTGTGTCCAGCCCACACTTCACACTAATCCCTAGTTTGCTTGAATAATCAACCAGCAGCCCTGTGTCCCCTGTAGTTGCAGCTTTGGAGAAACAGCATCTTTCCCATGCTGGTCCCATCACCTCTGGGTCCCCCTAGCTCCTGTCACCTGAGAATGCTGTCCTGGGGGCTTCCAGAGCTGTGAGAAGACACTCTAGTGCCTCTTTTACCTTCCTCCTGCTGCCATCCAGCCCAGCAAACTCAATAGTCTTCATGCCAGCATCAGCCCAGTACAGCCGCTGGGACCCATAGTCAATAGCAAGTCCATTCGGCCAAGTCAGGTTAGAGGAGATGATGACTTGACGGCTGGAGGCATCCATGCCAGCTCGTTCAATCTTGGGACTCGCACCCCAGTCCGTCCAGTACATGTACCTGGATATAAGACTTCCAGTTAGCCCCCAGTGGAGGCTTCAGCGTGTCTTACTGGTAGAGTGCTTAGCATATGTGAGGTATAGGGTTCAATTCACAGCATGAAAAAAAAATACCAAAGAGGATGCAGGGTCCTCAAAGAGTTTTAGGAGAAGGCCTTAGATCTCTAATCACTATCAAAAGGTACTTCAGAGTCTTGATAGAGGAGAGGCCAAGGCTTAGAGTATAGAGCATGGGAGTGAAAAAGGAGGGGAACCACCACACCCAGCAAAAATGTTTTCTTGACCACATGTATTAAATAACTATGGCGCATAAGCATAACAAAACTCTATGCAGTTATGCGGAAGAGCAAAGCAGGACTATACTCTCAAACGCGGTATACATACAAGACGTACAAAGCAGAAGGAAGAAAACATCCCATATTTATTTTTGGTGGGGATTTTTGTTTTGTTTTGTTTTTGAGACAAGATCTCATATAGCTCAGGACAGTCTTGAGTCGCTGAATGGCAAAGGATGGCCTTGTGTTCCTGAACGTCTTACCTCCACCTCCCAAATGCTAGGATTGCAGGTACTTATTGGGCTCCAAAGTGGTATGTCATTTTCATAAAATCAAATCTGCCACTACCACCAATATTTACAGGCAGTTAGAACAAAATATATTTTGGAAAAACATACCCTGAAGCATTAACAGTGATTACACTGGGAGGTAAGAATTTCACTCTACAAAATTTAATCTTCTTTAATAATGAAATGACTTTTCTAAGCAGACAACAACAACAAAACTTTTTAAAGAAAATTTCAAATGGAAAGGTTTCCTTGTTGGGGAACCTTTTGCCCTTAGCTCATCCACAGATCTGCCCCCACTCCCTAATGTACAGACACCCCTTTTATACCCAGTTCTCGGGGAGGGGAAGATAGTACATACCCGCCCATGGGTTCTACCACAATGTCCCGAGGACGATCAAGGTTCTCCCAGATGAGCACTGTCCTCATGCTACCATCTGTGTTGGCCACTTCAATTCGGTCTGTACCTGCCACGGAATGAGGGCAAAACAATTAATTCCAGTCTTGTTCATTTCTTCTCCCCACCCATCCATGCCTAGCACAGTGCCTTGTATGCAGTGACTGCTCAGCAAAGGTTTTGTGGTGCATATACGGTGGATATTTAGTGACAGAAACTAAGAGAAGAAATTCAACTTAGTTTCTTTCCTTAGAACAGCACAACTTCCTAAACCTAGATAGAAACTCTGTCTTTTGACTCAAGGCAACGATTCTCAAATTTTGTGTGCATAAGAATGAAAAGAGCTTGTTAAACCATAGATTCCTGGGGCTGGACTGATGCTGCAGGGATTAGGAGTACCTACTATTCTTACAGAGGACTCAGGTTCAATCCCCAGCACCCACACTGGGCAGCTCCTGACTGCCTGTAACCTCTTCCGGCTTCCATGGGCACCTGTACATACATGGTAATTATACATATGCTCAGGCACACACACACACACAAACAAATAAATCTTTAAAGATTCTTGCAATTGCCAAGCAGTGGTGGCACACGCCTTTAATCCCAGTACTCGGGAGGCAGAGAAAGGCGGAACTCTGTGAGTTTGAGGCCAGCTTGGTCTACAAGAGCTAGTTCCAGGACAGACTCCAAAGCTACAGAGAAACCCTGTCTCGGGAAAAAAAAAATTCTTGCAATTAATTCCTCATGATTCTAAGTAAGTCTGGGGTTCAGGATGTGAATTTCTCACCACTTTCTAGTACATGGTGATGCTCTTGTTCCAGAAACTACATTTTTAAAATTTTTATGTGATTTTAATATATTAAACTACATAATAGTAATAACCAGTAGGTCTGAGGAAATACATGGTATATTTTAATATCTCCTTTTATACAAATGAAGTCAAGCAGACAATTATCAAACAAGCTGTCAGTGGCAGCAAACTTTTTTTTTTTTATTTAATTTTATTTTTTTTCAGAAACCACATTTTGGGAAGCACTGGTTTAAAGGTATTTGTTTTGTCTCCAAGTCCCTGCCCCCACCAAGATTCATAGAAAACTGCCTAAAGTTTTATTCAGACATCAACGGAAAAACCCCAGGTCATAAGTTCATTACCCAAAATGCTTCATAGAACAGAAGAAGCTGCAATTTGGATAATAAGTGTTAAAGCCTCAGAAGACTCAGGTAGCCAGGCCACGGCTCCTAGATGTACCTGCATCTGTCCAGTAGAGCTTGTTGGTGACCCAATCAATTGCCAGGCCAGCAGGGCTCTCCAAACTGGTATCCACTACCACCTGGACAGGAAGGAAAGCTGTGTCACCCACGGCACCCCTCGTCCAGCTCTGGAACCCAAACTTCCCCTCCCGAAGGGCTGGAGCCACACTGGGCCCTACCTCCTGTCCTGTTCCATCCCACTTGGCCCTGCTGATGGTATCAGTGCTGACATCTGTCCAGTATACGTGGTCATCCTGGGAGTCCCAGTCAAGGGCCACAGCACTGCGCACGTCAGCCAGTGGGATGACATCGTCGGACAGGTCCTCTGTGTCGAAGCTGATCCGACGGATGTCCATCCTTCGGGCAAAAAGCAGGAACTTGTCAAGACCTGATCAAAGGCCGAGAGGGGTCTCCTTTTAATGTTCTAAGTCCAGTAACAGTGACAGACACAGATGCTCACCTGTGTGACACCTGGTTCAATCACATCTCCTGGGACCTGCTGCCCTTCCCCCCCACTCTTCACACTGCAGGTTGCCCATCCACATAGAGTTAGACTTTAAAGTCCAGTGGAAATGGATTGTACCCCGCTGCGGGAGGATCTATCAGCTTTATTTGAATCATTCTCTCTTCTTACTTCTCTTGCCCATTTCTAGTGCTGCGGCTGGGCCACTGCCCACTGCCAGCCTACTTCTGAGATGTTTACTCTATTTCAAGTCTTCTGCCTTTTTGTTTCCTCGATACAAGCCTAGGTTTTTCTCAATCTCTCAGTCCTGACTCGGCCTCCTAAGTGCTGGAATTACAGACATGCTACCTGGCTAGAGTTTCTGCTTTTATTGTGTTGTCTAGAATTATCCTCCTGCTTCTGTTTTCTTCACAGTTGTAGCCAACGACAACTGGTCACTAAGTTCTTTCCTTGTCAGGCACTGGACTTTGTGCTTAGAAAAGCTGAATGCCTGGTATAGACACGGTGCAATTTTACTCAGCCATGAAGAAAAATAAAATTATGAACCTTGCAATAAAAAGGATAGACTTGAAAAGTATTATATTATTAAGTGAAATGACCCAGACTCAAAATGTTAAAACAAACAAACAAAATAAGTTCTCTCTCGTATGTGGATCCTAACTGTCATGTTTATATGCCTGTATAAGAGGTTATGAAATTAGATAGGAAATCACAAGAAGGGAAAAACACTGTTGAGGAAAGGAGGGGACCAAAATGGCATGTGCCACTAGAGCAGAGGGGGGGCCAAGGAAAGAAAAGGGTATGGGGGTGTGCAGGAGAGTGCAGGAGAAAAGAGTTCTCCTAAATGTCATAATAAAGCCTAGTTCTTCATGATGCCTCATACCAGTGCTTTGTGAGACACATTCTTGCTCCTGTTCTCAGATGAGTGACTGAGGCCAGCAGAACCAGGGAGCATGCCCGGAACTAGGACTCAGTTCCGCACCAGTCTGGTCACAGAGGGGACTTTGGCCACTGCTCGACACAGCAGCTTTTCCATCCTCTGGCTTGTCTAAATACTTTCCCAGTATAGTTGGCCTTTGGTGTGTGCAAGGAGCCCTGCAGTACTTAGTTCACAGAAGCTTCAGGCCTTTGTGTACCTGTGCACATCCTATATAATCTAAATAATCTCTGGATTACTTGTAATCTAATATCTGTTTGTTTGATACTAGGGGTTCAATATGTAATATAACTCCCATTTAGTTGTATTCCATATCCTTCCTTTTTAGAAATATGTGTGTAGGCCTTTTTTTCCTTTAATTTTTATTTTATACGTAGGAGGTGTTTTCCTGAATGTCCATATGTGGACCATGTGTGTGCCTAGTGCCCTGAGAGGCCAGAAAACATCAGATGCCCTGGATGTTACAGGCAGTTGTGAGCCGCTGTGTGGGACTGGGAACTGAACCTCGGTCCTCTGAAATTAAGTGCTCTTAACTGCTCAGCCACTTTTCCAGCTCCTACAATGTATTCTTTAGAGAATAATGACCAAAACAGTTGATACAGGGCTGACAATCTGAGTTCCATCTCAGGGCCCCACAGAGTAGAAGAGACCTAACTCACAAGTTGTCTTCTGACCTCATGCACACCCCAGTATACAGACACAAACACAAATAAGCGGAAATTGTCAATGGCGACACATCTTCAGTACAGAGTTTTAGAATTTCTGTCCACAGTTGGCTAAATCCAGACAAGAAACCCACAGATGAACACCTGACTACATATTTCTCTACTCAGAACGGCACTTTCTTCCTGGCTTTACCAAACCCTCGTGTAAGCTTTGGTAAATCTTCTGAAGGAAGTGCCTGGAAGCATATTGCATCTCACTAAAATAACAGGAGCAATTGGGCATAAAAGACTATATGGGAAAGCAGGCGGTGGTGGCGCACACCTTTAATCTCAGCACTCTGGAGACAGAGGCAGGAGGGTCTCTGTGAGTTTGAGGCCAGCCTGGTACTACAGAGTAAGTTCCAAGACAGCCAGGGCTACAGAGAAACCCTGTCTCAAAAGAGAAAAAAGGATAAAAGAAATAAAGAAAAGAAACAAATGAAACAAATAAAAAGAGTGTACAGGAAAAACACAACGTATGACACTAATTTTCAAGTATGTATTTTAATGAAACTTCTGAATGTTTTCCCTAATCACTCTCTGGAAAAGGCTCTGAGAATCTGATTGTGTGTGTGTGTGATTGTATATGGATATGTGTAAACATGTGTACATGTGGAAGTTGGGCATCTCCTTCTACAGCTCTTTACCTCATCTTATTTATTTAATTAGAGGCAAGGTCTGTCATTGAACCCAAACCTTACAGATTGGCTAGGCTGGATGGCATGTGAGGGCCAGGGATCTGACTAAATACCACTACACCTGGCTTTTACATCGGTGCTAGGGATTTGAACTCAGGACCTCATGCTAGCATGGCAGGCACTTTACCAACTGAGCCATCTTCCCAGCTCCAACAATTTGATTTTAATAGATTTAAGAGAGCCAATGTATTATACAGTAATAATGATACAAAAGAAATTGTCCCTGGCCCTTTGCTGGTTATAACATATGCCCGATCAAATTCTCGCTCTACTAGCCTTAGAAAAAGTCACCTGTGTGCTGAGATTTCTAGGGCTGACTTTGCAAGTAATTTTCTTGCAGGAACTCAAAGGAACCCAAAGTAGAGATTCTGGGAGAAACCAGGGAATTCTATCATCTTCCACTTGTTGGTCACAGAACATCATTCAGGATCCCAGTCACATTTCCCTGTCCTAATGACACAAAGCCTTCTGTGGGTCAGACTAAAGGTGCAGAGACTGGAAACCCAAGCCCTGCTTTCTAGAAGAACTGGACCTTCTTTCTGCCTAGACAGGAGGCATCCTGCCTGATGACGTGAAAGATAAGCCCAGTTGCAGGTGTTCATACACTAAATGGGGTCACTTCAGATGCTACTGCCTGGTTCTTGATCCTCCCCAGCCTCTACAGTCTGTCATGGGCTCCTCGAGGAGTCTGACTCTCTCCTGGGACCAGCAATCCCTCCAGCTCCTCTCACTGTTGCTCTAATGGTCTCCCAAGCCCACTTACTCTGGGCACAGGCATGGCCGTTGATCTTGCGGAAGCCAGTGGGGCAGGCGCAGGTGTAGTTCTGGCCGCTGGGTAGACACAGATGAGTGCAACCTCCATTGTTGTCCCCACAACGGTTTTTCCCTGCTCAAAGAACCCAGAGCAAGATGATCAGGAAGATTAAAAGTTTACAAAGTAGACCCCAGGTGGAGGGTTGAGCTCTATACAAAGAAGAACTCGGTCTTATTACTTTGCTGCAGATGTGAACACAGTTAGTACCTGACACATAGGAGATGTTCTATAAATGCTGGCATTATAAGGAAAAAGGAAAGCCAAATGAGCCCTGATGGTGTTTCCCCCAAAATGTCCAGCAGAGGGAGCAACGAGCTCCCAGGACAATGCGAGCTCTGGCCTTCCCTGACCAGAATTAATATATCTATGACAAATACGAGGAAGATTCTCAAGAGGCACCAGCAGCCACATCACTAGTGACAAATCTAACTCGTTTGATGAGACCTCTTTTTTCTTTTTTTAAATTTTTTGTTTGTTTGTTTTTACCTGCAGGCTGGCGCTGGGGGTGCAAAGTATGAATGTCCATGGGGAAGTGCAGCTTGTTACGAATGATCTCCTGGTTCTTCCCAGTAAACTTGTTGGCACTATTGATGCTCTTGGTGTGCCAGTCTGTCCAATACAAGCTGTCTTCAAAAACCGTGATGGCAAAGGGATGTGGGAGGCCTGGAGATAGTCCAAAAAGACCTTAGTCAAGACATGGCCTGCCATGGCCCTTGAGCCCAAACCTGGCAGCTCCACAAATCTCACCCTTTGCCAAGGCTCCTGGGGGCAGGACTGGGGAAGGAGCAGAGAGATGAAAGCGGACAGATCAAAGACCTCACCCTGGCTAATGACAGCCTTGCGGTGACTGCCGTCTAGATTGGCTCTCTCGATGACATGGTGCTTAGCATCCACCCAGTACATGCGGCGTCCAGCGTAGTCGATGGTGAGACCATTGGGCCAGAAGAGATGAGTGTCAGCAATGATGCGGCGTGCAGAGCCGTCCATGCCCGAGGCCTCAATGCGGGGAGTGTTGCCCCAATCTGTCCAGTAAATGGTTCTAGGAAGAAAGGAAACGACCAGGTAGTGGAGGACAGAGGAGGAGGAACTAGGCTGATAACAGACTTTAGCACAACGGATTTCATCAGTTTGCCTAATAGCATTTTACCTGTTTGTTTGTTTGCTTGTTCACCTATTTGGAGACATGGTCTCCCTGTGTAGCTTTGGCTGTCCTGGCACTCACTACAGAGACCAAGCTGGCCTCAAACTCAGAGATCCACCTGCTTCAGTGAGTACTGGAATCAAAGGCATGTGCCACCATGCTCAGCTTCGAGAGGTGCTTTCCTTTGTTTGTTTATTTAAAATGATTTCTTCCCCATCTTTGAAGACTGAACTTGGGGGATTAAATCCAGAGCCTAATGCCAGGCAACTGTTCTACTGCTGAGCTGTATGACCAGATCTGCAGAATACTTTTTTTAAAT
This sequence comes from Microtus pennsylvanicus, assembly GCF_037038515.1. Taxonomy (NCBI): domain Eukaryota; kingdom Metazoa; phylum Chordata; class Mammalia; order Rodentia; family Cricetidae; genus Microtus; species Microtus pennsylvanicus. The sequence continues at coordinate 68,684,517 of NC_134580.1, read as the reverse complement.
ATCTGGATAGTTTAAATGTCTTGAGACAGGGTATTTATTCATCAGAATTTTTTTTTTTTGAGAAATGGAGCAGTAGACAAAACAGATGACAATTCTGTGCTTGTGAAACTGACGGCAGGGGCAACTGGAGGGAAGGCAGGCACGCTCCTCTTCCTCAGTCTCTTCTGCGGCCTCCTCTCCCACACACCTCTTTTCTCAAACAATTGACATAGAATTGCAGGATCTTACACATCATCCCTTCAGTAGATCCTGGAATGTACACAAGCCAGAGGCTAAGAATTTCCATTTTAAGAAGCTTCACTGCAGGAGACTTGTCTATTAATTTTTAAAATAATTTCAAATTAATGATATTAATTAGCTCAACTCTAACTGCCTTAAATTAATATAATTTTTAATTAGTTACACTCTACCTCACCTAATTTGTATATTTTATTCCTTTTATGTGTTTTATTATTTAATGTGGAGCATCTATAAAAGCAGCTATATTTGTTTGCTTAGATCAGAGTCTCATGTAGCCCAGGCTTATCTCCAACTACGTGTCGAGGACGAACTTGAATTCCTGATCCTTCTGCTGTCACCTCCCAAATATATGTATTTATATAGCTTGTTTGTTTTTCATTTGCCAATTAAGACTGTGGGCATCTGGGACAGAGCACGGTTGTCAGCATCACTGAGGACGCCTGAGAACAATCCCTACAGGTTGTAGGAGGGACTTGGAAACTTGAGACACCTACTCACCCCTCCATGGGGTGCAGGGCAATGGCCCTGGGCTTCTCCAGGTTCTGCCACAGCAACACCTTCCGGTGGGCCCCATCCAGATTAGCTACCTCAATCCTCGATGTCCCCGAGTCGGTCCAGTAGAGCTTGTCGTGGACCCAGTCCACAGCCAGACCCCCTGGTGAGAAGAGCCAGTGGGAAAGTGTTAGGGATTCACCCTAGGCAGTTCTGTGTTCTGGAAACAAGAACAAACTCTTACAAGAAGACGCTTTTGGGGCCAGACCTTGTGGCAGCTGTTTTACAGGCATCAGAGCTCTGAGCTAGGTACTACCATTTCCAGGAGGTGGAAAAGGAGAGAACGCAAGCAATTGACTAGGGTCGAGCATTTCTTCCCTGTGTGGCTGAGGATGACCTTGGTCTCCTGACCCCATCCCCCTTTACTTCAGGAATCTATCAACTGAGTCTGGTTGGTTAACAGATCCTGGGTACTTGATCTCTCCTCCCTCTCCCGCTCCCTCCCCTCCTTCCTATTTTTGTAGCTGGTGCTGGGGATGTAAGTCAGTGCCTTTCACAAGTAAGTAAGTGTGCTCTACTACTGAGTTTTAACTCCAGACCTGCACACCAACTTCTAAATCGCTTAACCTGCTTGTAGAATAGTGTAAGCTCATCAGATTAGCTATTGCTTTTTGTTTGTTGAGATGGCAGAGGGGAGATCTCCTGTATCGCGGCCTGGCCTCAAACTGGACCTTGAACTTCTGATCTTTCTGTTTCTGCTCTTCAGTGTTAGGATCACTGGCATCACTGTGTCTGGTTAACACAGTGCTGGGAGGTGAAACCCAGGGCTTTATGCATCCAAGTCAGGCAAGCCCTCTGTGAAATGAGCAACCTCTTCAACACTACAGCTGCTCTCTCTTTTCTAAAGTATTTTATTTATTTTATGTATATGAGTGCTCTATCCACACATATGCCTTTCTTCCAGAAGAGGGTATTAGATCCCACTATAGACAGATGGTTGTGAGCCACCATGTGACTACTGGGAATTGAACTCAGGACCTCTGGAAGAGCGGTCAGTGCTCTTTAACCACTGAGCCATCTCTCGAGCCTACAGTTGTTTTCTGTACCAGAGTTCCACTCAAGATTTCATTGGAAGAGACATTCTGCATTGTGCAGTTTGTAAACACTGGTCTGTCCCTTCCTTTCCACTGCCTTTTGCACATGGTTTCCCTGGCTCTCCACTCACGCAGAGCCGTGTTTTCCTACCTGGGCTCTCTAGCCCAGTAGACACAACCTCCTCCACATTGCTGCCATTAAGGTTGGCACGAAGAATGCGATCCAGGGTGACATCAGACCAGAAGACCAGCTCCCGCCGGTGATGAAAGTCAAGGGCAATAGCGTTCTCCAGGTTGTTGAGTAGCAGTGTGTATTCAGAGCGGTGCGGGAGCACCTGGCGGATGTCGATACGATTGGCAAACAGTAGCACAGGCTCTGGCCCTGGACACAGCATAGAAACAGAACCCCACTGGGCTTCAGAGCTACCAGATACCCATCAGCATGTACTCTTAGACCCTCGGCTAATAGCTGGGACCCTTTGCCCTCTAGGGTATATCCTGTTTGCTGTTCAACCCCTAGCCCAGTCACCTTCTGCTTGGGGCCCAGACTCCTTAGGAAACCCCTCAGTTCTAGAGCACCTCGCTTCTCTCTGTTTAGCCCTCAGCCCCCAGCCAAGCGCCCACCATCCTTACCCAGAGCCTTGCAGCTGCGCCGATCAGGCCGTAGCTCATAACCCGCTTCACACCAGCACTGGAAAGCCCCTTCACTGTTGGTGCAGCCCTGGCTGCAGTACCCCTCCTCAGCACACTCATTCACATCTACAAACACCGGCAGGGTCAGGAAGCCCGCCTCCGCCATCTTCCCACTCCAATTCATTCCTGCGCTAACTAGTTGTTTTCCTGGTCATATCTCCATATTCCCATCTACTGCCTCAGCCTTATGGGAAACTTGTGGCAAGTGGTTTAGGGCTTTGATGTCAAGTAGGCCTGGGTTCACATCCTACCTCTGCTGTTTCCTAGCTGTGTTGCCTTGGGTAAGTTACTCACACTCTCTGCCCTTCAGTTTCACCTATCTGCAAACGGGAGAAGCGATCCCCCCTCCTCCCCGGGTTAGTGCAGTGTTGAAATGACATCACAGCGATCTGGTATGTCACACAGCTGCCTACATGTTGCTCCCACTCAGCATCCTGACTCTCGCCCAGGGCAGGCCTCTGCTCACCCTGGCATGTTCTCCCATCCTCTGTGAGCCGGTATCCCGTGTGGCAGGTACACTGCACTGCCCCTCGCACCATCTGGCACTTCTGGGCACAGCCTCCGTTGTTAACATTGCAGTTCTCCTCACCCGTCCGGGGCCCTGTGCCAGCCAAGCCAGAATTGGGAATTGAGCCCAGAAACCACCCCCATCCGGCCAACTTGGCATTCCACCTGGACCACGAAGAACAGCTCCCAAAACTGCAAGAGTCCCAAGGGAGGCCTCCCTTTGAAGCCTATGGGTGGGGTTCAGCCACAAACCATGGCCCAGGCCCACACACTAGAGACACTCACGACAGTTCTGCTGTGGGCTTTCGTCACTGTTGTCACCGCAGTCATTGAGCCCATTGCACAGCTTCCTCTGTCCAATACAACGCCCATTCCAACACAGGAACTGATCAGAGGCACACTGGGGGCTTCCTAGACAGAGAGGGAGGAGGGACGGGAGAGCCAGGTCACAGGAGGGTAGGACTTGGTCCACAAGGAACAGGAGGCTGTCATTTTCTAGGGTGAACTGGAGTCAGATGAGAGTCAAGGTGGGAGGGTCGGGGTCCAAGGCAGGAAACAGCTCAGACAAGGCTGGTTGAGTGTCCAAGTTTGCTTTATCCCCGTGATTCCACAGTGGGTGAGTGACTGGGACGGAGTGAAAGAGTGTTCCTTTATACTCAGAACCACAGTTAGCGGGTTGAGTGCACAGATACAGAGACTGCGTTCCTTCCTGCAGAGGGAAAGCAGACACAAGGGCTGGAGAGCAGCCCTTCCTCCCACGGGCAGAGTGAAAGTGAGAATTTGAGCAGCTGCTAAGACTCACAGCCCTGACTTTGTGTTCAAGAACATGGACATAAGTCAACAATCTGTCTGGATTGTACATGTGCGTGTTTGTGTGTGTGTGTGTGTGTGATGTGTTGTATGTGTTTGTAGTGCATGCATGTGACTATATATGTGCATATATACGGTATGCATGCCCATATATATGCATGCAGAGGCCAGAGGATATATGATAACTCACCATCGTTCATTCTCTGTCTTATGGCCTCGAGACAAGGTTTCCCAATGAATCAGCAGCTGGTCATATTGGCTAGGCTGGCTGGCTAGTGATTCTCTGGACTCTGACTTTCTCTGTCTCCCAGTGCTGGTGTTACAGGCATTCACAGTCATGCCCAATTTCTTAACTTGGGTACTAGGGATTTGAACTTGGGTCCCTATGCTTGCACAACAGGTGCTTCTGCTCCTACACCTGGATTTGACCCTGCTCACTGGGAAGGGCAGGGGAAGCCCAGGCCATTGGAGAAGGAATGAAACATCATTTCTGGCCAGCAGAGGCAGCAATAGCAATGTTCCCTCTTCTCCACTGCCTGCCACTCCCAACATTAGGACAGGGGCCTGGGGCACCTCAGGGAGACTCCACCTGTGTTCTCACAGTTTTCCTCATCACTGTTGTCTGCACAGTCATCCTCCCCATCACAGCGCCAGGACAGACGGACACAGCGGCCTGACCGACAGCGAAACTGCTCTGCTGTGCACATGGAGGTGGCTGGAAAAGCAAAGAGCTAATGAAAGGCTGGCCCCACCGCAGCCTGCAACTCTGTGCTGCACCCAAAGCACACAGGCCACTCTTCTTGACAGTGGTGTCACCTGCTGGAAAACTGCATGATGTGTCTATAATCTACAGACTACAAGGGGACTGACAGCCCTTTGAAGGTATTGCCTCTGTTGGGTGTACAGTCTACACAGCTGTATAGCCGTTTAATATGTCTCATGCTCTATGGGCCCAAACCCTTCTCCTTAGCTCCCCACTGCCTTTAATGCAACCCCAACTCACTGCAGTTGCGCTCATCAGACTGGTCATCACAGTCGGCATCCCCGTCACAGCGCCAGCCTGCATTGATGCAGAGGCCACTGTCACACATGAATTCCCCAGAGCGGCAGGGCTGGTGGGAAGCTGGAGACAAAGGTGAGCAGAGGGCTTCGTGGCAGAGCAGAAAGTCCAGCCCCACCCCCCAACACTCCAATTCCTCCCCAGAGACCTACTCCCCTCAGCGCCTGCCCCAGCTGGCACCTGTGCCCTGGCGGGCGGCTGCCCCTCCTCCCACTGGCCAGAGCACTCACAGCAGTCAGACTCGTCCGACCAGTCTCCGCAGTCATCGTCACCATCACAGTGGTATATGTCCAGGATGCAGCGGCCATAGGCGCACTGGAACTCCTCCAGGTTGCAAGGAGGAGAGGGCACTGCTGAGGCTGGAAGGGAGAGCAGCCCTCAGGCCCTAGTGGCTGGGGACAAGGGCCTGACTCTTCACAGGGACATCTGTGATGGTCCTACAGACTTCCACATGCTGGTGGACCAGAAAGTCAACCCTGCATAACTGCTGCTATGCTAGCTCGGGGCTTATGTATCTCCCCAGGCTGGCCTCAAACAAAGAGAACCGCGAAACCTTGATCCTTCTGCCTCCACCTCCTGCCTGCTAGGATTATACACACGTGTACACCACTATGCCCATCCAGTTGTGCAGTGCTGAGGACAGGACCCAGGGCTCCGTGCATGCTAATATGTGAGTCACACCTCAACTCCCCAGCTTCAGTCCTGTAGACTTCCTGCCTGCCCACTGCACACAACCCACCCAGTCAACCCTTATCCAGGAGACAGAGCTCTTAGTCATCCTTCCAGCCCAGCAACATCAGGTGTAGGACCACTCACGGCAGCTCTCTTCATCCGAGCCATCTTTGCAGTCTGTGTCACCGTCGCAGTACCAATGCTCAGCAATGCAGCTCCCATCACTGCAGCGGAATTCCTTGTCTGAGCACTTGCGCATGTCTAGGGATGCAATGAGACAGGAGTCCCATAGAATCTTCTTTTACCAGTCTTCTTTGGTGGCAAGGGGAGGTCCATAGCCCTCCTGCTTTCTTTCAGCTGCACAAATCCCTGGAGCTACAGGTGAGGTAGCATGGGCTCCTCCCATAGCCACTCCCACTTTGGACTCCCACCACTCACCACACTGCTCATCACTGTTGTCCCCACAGTCATTGTCACCATCACAGTGCCACAGACTCCGGATGCAGTAGCCGTTCTGGCAGGGGAACTCGTCCTCCTCACACTCCCGGGGGGCTGTGGGCACAGATGAATCAGGCTGCTGTGGACAGAAAGCACAGTACCTGCAAGCCCCTCAATAAAGCCTTCTGGGGCAGTCAACAGTACCAGTGCTGCCCCCAGACTCCCAAAGAGGTGACCACATCTTGTGGGCTCAGCTGACCAAGACAGGAGGCAGAAGGACAGAACAAGAGCTGAAGACCCACGCACTCAGGGGCCAGGGACATATTTCTGACAGGAAATCCTTTCCCAACAGAGCCCAGCACTCACGACAGTCCTGCTCATCAGAGTCATCTTCACAGTCATTGTCCCCGTCACACACCCAGGAGCGGCGGATGCACTTGCCATTGTCGCAGTGGAAGTCCAGAGGGGAGCAGGTGGGCAGCACTGGGTTCAAGAGAATGCAAACGTGGGTCAGGTGGGCAGGTCGGACCAGGCTCCACTGTCCGCACTCCTGCCCCTGCCCCAAGAGACTGCAGCCGAGAGAAAAGCAGGGCTGTGGTTCTAACTTGGTTGGAAGAATGTGGCCTAACAGGCCTGAAGCCCTGGGTTTGATCACCAGTACCTCATGAAGCTAGGGGTGGAGGTGAACACATCCAGTTCCAACACTTGGGAGGTAGAGGCAGAGGATCAGAAGCTCAAGGTCACTCTCAGCTACAGATCAACTGTGAGGTCAGCCTGAACTTTCCCCCTCCTTTCCTCTTATTAAAGGATGACTGACACTCCGGGTTCCACTTCTAGAAGTCATTAGTCATGAGGATCAAGTCGTCTGCCCTACCTGAGCAGCATCTAACCATACAAGGGGGCAATTGCAGTCAGCTCACAGAGGGCTTTTGAGATAAAGTGCTACATGAAAGGGAAGCTTTTATTATTATCACAACTAGCTAAGCTGGTTAGGGTTAATGAGGTCCAGGCTGTAGCTTCATTCCCATTAGACTAATTAGTGGCCATCAGACATAGATGCTATGGGCCAGACATGTACCCCTAAATCCAGACAACTGGCTTAATAGTGAGATTTATATATATCCAAAACAGGACCCCTGGCCCACTCTCTGTCTGTGACTATGCAGGGGGGAAGGCAAACTGAAATAGAATGCAAGGCTTTTTCCCCCAGTGTGGGGAGAGGGTTGAATCTAGAACCTCACACACGCAAGGCATGTGGCTCCACCACTGGACCACAGCCTCAGCCAGTCCTTTATGTGTGTGTGGTACATACACGCTTATTAAGGTGGATGTGTGCCAACATCAGGGGGCCTCTTCAATAGCTCTCTACCTTATTTTTAAAGTTTATTATCATTGTGAGAAGAGGGCTTAGGAGCCACAGTGCTCATGGAGAGATCAGAGAATCATTTTCTAGAGAGCTGGTTTTTTTCTGTCCACCATATGAGTCTTGGGAACCAAACCAAGTCATCAGGCGTGGTGGCAAGCACCCCTACCTGCTAGGCAGTCTCACCATTCCCCCCAAATATAAAACTTCTTACAAAGCCTATCTTGTTTAATATTTGTAACTATATAGAATACTAAAATAAGAAGCAAGAAAATAATCTGCATCTATGTATACCACATAAAAATTTAAATGTATTCATGTAGCATACATACAGAACTCACAAATATAAGGAGAGCTATTTAAAGACTGTCTGTGGTTTCAAGAGTATTTTCTTTTTCAACTTTTTTTTTTTTTTTTTTTTAGACAGGGTTTCTATATATAGCCCTGGCTGTCCTGGAACTCACTTTGTAGACCAGGCTGGCCTTAAATTCTGGCCTGCGTCTGCCTCCTGAGTACTAGGATTAAAGGCATGAGCCACAATGCCTGGCCCTTTATCAATTTTTCAAAGTGTGTTTTGCTGGGATTAGAGGCATGAGTCATCCACTAGAAATACAAGCAGTTACAGTGTGCATGTGAAGGCCTCCGGTCTCTCTCCACACCTGTCAGCCCTGCAAGAGCCCAGCTCCCCATCTTCCGCCACCTCTACCAGCCCTGGGAGGCTACTTACTACACCCATCCTCATCGCTGTGATCCCCGCAGTCATTGTCTCCGTCACACTGCCACTGGGCGGGGATGCAGGTACACTCGCCGAGAGCACTCACTGCACATGTGAAGTGGCTTCGACCACAAGCACACTCCAGGCTGCTGGCGAGGCCTGGGCAGGGAGAGGAAGCAGACGCCGTCAACTCCTGTCCTCCCTCATCCAGGGGCTTTGTCACTCAGAGTCGCAGGGACAATGCAAGCAAGATGTGAGGACAATGTAATTGTGCTTTCCTTCCTCTGCCAGGGCAGACATGGTTCCAAAAACACCTTGAGACTTTGGGTTCATAGTCAGCCCAGTTCTGAAGGCCAGGAGACAAAGTCACCATGGGGTGCTGTGCTTAGACGGGGAGCAAAGGACAGGAGGATCTACTAAGAGCTCTACAGCCTTTCTTCCAAAACCGTTTGAGAAATGGACACATCTGCCCCCATCTTGAACCCCAAGCACTGAGGGCAAGTGATAAGAATGACATCAGAACACTGGAGCCTCTTCATGGAGAGGTAAGAAGTTTGGGAGCTTTTGAGGAGGGTGACAAGCTCAAGCCACCTCAGGACAGAGTAGCTGGCCCAGTCAGTGCCTTCCAGGTCTGTGAGACAGACCACAGCCTGGAGGAAGGCTGTTGGACGCAGCAGCACCTCCCCCAACCTCCACAGCATGCAGCTGGGCTTCGCTGCCGAGCATCAAACTATCTGCCTGGCCAAGTCCCATGACTGGCTGCTGTGCCCTCTTCCCAGAGTACCCAGCAGGATGCCCTGGGATGGCGTGTGAATGGCTCAGCTGGAACAAAGGGTTCTTCCAGGGTCACTCTCCCTCCTCAAGACTATTCATCTACCCCGCTGGGCTGCTGCAGCTGGAAGGAGGGCTGCCTTGTTGCTCATCCCTTTTCTAGCTCTTTCTGTCCCTCCCATTAGCTGGGTCCTGCCTTCAGGCTGGCCTTGAACAAGGAAGGAGTCAGCTTTACATTGCCACTCTTGTCCCCTTACTGGTCAGCTCTCCAAAGGAGTGAGGTTGGCAGATCTTCCTAATGTGCAATGGATGGATGAACACACGGATGGCCAATCAGCCTTTGACATGTATGAGCCTCTAGAGCTATAGGCAAAATAAATATTTCTGGAGTGAGGGACCGCAAACTCCTACCAGGTTCTCAACGGAGGCCTGGCCTTCCCTTGACTGTCTACTGTAAGGAGATAACTATCCCAGGAAAATTCTGCAGAAGACAAGTAGAGTCCTTCTAGGAGGGCTACCAGCTTTGCATACCTCATGGGCAGGCCTCACTAGAGCCCAACACCTCTTTCTACAAATGCAGACCAGAGGGTTCTTCCCCTGAGAAACTCAGAAGATCCAATTGCCCAGGGCTCTAACCTGCTCCTTTCCATTCCTAGAAAACTGAGGAGTAAGGGCATTGCTCACCAAGACCTTAGGAATATTGGCTCAGCACAGTCTAAACACTCGTTTAGGGAACCCTGGCTAGATTCAGCAGCATGGAATATCCCATGCAAGGTTATCCCTGACACACAACTCCCCTTCATGGAAAAGCTGCAGGGAGAAAATAAGGCTTAATTAGTAGGTTTCAATAGCAGTAGAGGAGTAGATTTGTCCTTCAGTAGACTAGTGGTCCTCCAGGTAGCTGGTGAAAAGAAGCCAGGGATGCAGTAAATATCCCAATAGTACACAGGATGCTCGCTGTCCCCATTAACTGGCCCACAAGTCAAGAGAGGTAGAGAGGGGCTGGAGAGATGGCTCAGAGGTTAAGAGCATTGCCTGCTCTACCAAAGGTCCTGAGTTCAATTCCCAGCAACCACATGGTGGCTCACAACCACCTGTAATGGGGTCTGGTGCCCTCTTCTGGCCTGCAGGCTTAGACACAGACAGAATATTGTATACATAATAAATAAATATTTTTTTAAAAAGAGGTAGAGAAATATTGTTAGTGTCATACGCAAGCAACAGAGATAGACCTGGAGGGAGATCCAGACAGAAGGAGAGATAGGAAGAAAGACCTATGGAAGGACTTAAGGAAAAAAGATTTGGAGCAAACAGACCCTGGATTCCACCAACCAGGTGCATGACATTGTGCAATTTGCCCCCTCCCCCCCCTAAGTAGTACTGGTATCAGACACACTAAGCCACATCCCAGATCTCTTTTTACTTTTTATTTTGATACAAGGTACAGGGTTTCACTAAGTTGCTGGCCTGGAATTTACGCTGTAGGTCAGGCAGGCCTTAAACTTGAAAGCCTTTTGCTTTGGCATCCCAGGTAGCTGGGATCAACAGGCTGAACTGCCAGACTTTGCTTAGTGTATTAATATGTTACAGAAGAATAAAATAAAAGTAAAATGAATTTTAAGCCATGGCACACTGAAAATGATCATTAAGTAGACTTGGGGAGATGGAGGTATGCAGATGGGGATCACATTTTCCCAGAAGGCCTTGATTTGGTAATTGTTGAATACCAGGAATGGAAGAACAAGATGAGCAGTTTCCTGGAAATCATACAAGGGAGACAAATACAGGGGCATGAAGAGATGACTCAGCAGTCAAAAACACTGGCTGCCCTTCTACAAGTCTGGGTTCGATTCCCAGCACATGGCTCATGGCCATCTACGGCCCTAGTTCCAGGGAACTGATGCTCCTCATGACCTTGGGCACTACACACAGGGTGCACAGACATACCTGCGGGCAAAATATTCATACACATAAAATGAAAATAAATATTTTTAAAAAGAGAGAATACGAAAGCAAAGAAGAGCCATCAACCTTTTCTCCAGCCCCCACATTTGGTAAGTGATAGCACAGGTTCTGATGTCCTGGTGCAGACCGCAGGAACATGGTCTTCCATCAGTCAGCCATCAGGTAGCTAAAGACAGCACACTGCCTGCACGTCAGAGAAATGGCTGGACTCAGGCAGACTTGGGCATTCATACAGGAAACAGACACATTATATTCCAAAAGACAGACTTCTGGACACCACTTCCCCTGGGGAATCCCCAGAGATGGAATTCTGTCTTTTTACTCAAGTCTTGGCCATGATCATAAAGGGCAGCCTTTAACCCTTAAGAATGGAGAGCAAAGAAAGGAAACAAATGGCTGGAGGTGGAAACTGCATTCTGCTGGCTCCCAGGGCCTTAGGCAATAGCCTTTCCGTTATCTGCGCTCTGTCCCAGGTGTTCATGATCTTTAATAAAGCCAGTATTCTTGGGATGTGTGTTAAAGATGCTCATGGAATCTTCCTCTTCTTCTTCTTCCTCTTTTTCCTCTTCCTCTTTTTCTTCTTCCTCTTCTTCTTCCACAGTGTCTTACTATGTAGCTCTGATTGACGTGGAACTTTTTGTGTAGACCAGACTGGCCTCAGACTCAGAGATCAGCCTGCCTCTGCCTCATAGATACTGGTATTAAAGGAATGAGTCTCCACATCTGGCTTCAGAGAATCTTTTTGTGAGGTTAACCAAAATCTCCCCATTTACATCTCAGCCCTCTCAACCTAGCTATCTTAGCCATTTCCCAGTGCTTTCTTAGGAAGGGGAAAGGCAACCACACACCGTCCAGTCAGACCTCTGTAACATCGTAGACAGCAGAGATTCCACATTTTTGAGAAGTTAGTTAATCAAAAGTCTGTTTGCTCATCCATAAACTAGGGGTGAAAGCAATTCTATACCAAGAAGTTTGGAAATGGTTCTCTCCTGCCTTTGCTTCCCAAATTCTGGGATTACAGGTGTGGGATGACTATGTGTAGTGTATGAGGTACTGAGGATTTGAACATGCTTTGCACATGCTCGCAAGCAGTCTACCAGCTGAACTGCATCCCCAGCTCCTCATGCCTCCTTTTCTTTGGAGGGACAGGGATGAGCCCAGGGCTTCGTGAGTCCACACCTATGGCTGAGTCACACCTCTTAGGCTACTCTTTCTGTGCGATGTCAAAGCCTTTTCCTGTTCACTCGCAGGAAGATGAGGCTACAAACCTTATTTAACGAGAATAAGTTATTTGAAAGTCTATAACTACATCCAGACTGAGGGGCAACTTGACTGATTTCAGCTCCTGAGGCGGCACACTTCAGGGGACATTCTTGTTGCAAACAAAACAGAAAATGCTGAAAGGCAGGGCAATGAGGAACCGCATGGAAATGGAACCAATAAGCCCCATCTACTCAGAGTCTGGAGAGAACTCTACAGACCAGCGTTAGGAGAGTACGGTTTGCCTGGCAAACATCAATAGTGGTAGCAGTCATCATCATCATCATCATCATCATCATCATCATCATCATCACAGGGCTAAGCAGTAGGCGGTAGGTGGGTCCAGAAGTAAGCTTTTCTTTTTTCTTTTTTTTAAAATTTATTTATTTATTTATTAAAGATTTCTGCCTCCTCCCCGCCACCAGAAGTAAGCTTTTCTAATGCTGCCCTACCTGGACATATTTGACCCAGGCTGAGCTGGAAGTCCCTGTGTGTCCCTTTGTGTTGCTCACTTACTAGACCTAAGTCTCTGGGTTGTTGAAATTGTGTGCCAGACAGCTCTAATCATATTCACAGTGCATGTTCAGCGCTGGATGCATTGGATGAGCACTACAAGTTTGTTAAACGAATGAGCTATGCAGGCTTGAGTCTTGTCACGCCGGAGTCAAAGCAGGAGCCAATCCTCTATCCAACTAGTACTCAGGAAAAGTTGATGTTTCTCTTTCCTCAGGCAGCTTCCTGGTTCTAGTGAGGTGAAGCTCTCTCCCTCACTGTATTCTCAGACTGTGCATCTGACTCATTTCTGTCTTACGGACAGCCTTATTTGGCCAATTCCCTCATGACCCTCTCAAAAGGGACACTCGAGATACATGATCATGGGTTTCAGAAAGTTCAGGCATATTCCTTCCTTTTTTCTTTCCTTCTTCCCTTCTTCCCTCTCTTTCTCCCTTTTTCTACTTTAAAAAGTAGAAAAAAATTCTTTTTAAAAATATTTATTTATTGGGGCTGGAAAGAAGGCTCAGCAGTTAAGAGCACTGGTTGCTCTTCCAAAGGACCTGGTTCAATTCCCAGCACCCACATGGCAGCTCACAACTGTCTATAACTCCATCTCCACGGACTCTGACACCCCCACACAGACATTCATAAAGACAAAAAAAACCCCAATACACATGAAATGAAAATAAATAAATAAATCCATTTTATTTATTTAGTGTGCACGCGCGCGCGTGCGTGTGTGTGCGCGCGCGCGCGCGTGCGCATGCATCCTGCTTGAACTTTGAGGAGGACAGAAGAGGGCGCTGACTCTTCTAGAACTAGAGTTACTAACAGTTGTGAGCTGCCATATGGGTGCTGGGAATTGAACCTAGGTCTTCCGCAAAAACAGTTAATGCTCTTAATCTCTGAGTCATGTCTCCAGGCCCAGAAAATACATTTTTAATAATCAGCACCCAAAGTTATGAGGCAGAAATATACAATGTTAAGATCATGGAAACAATACTTCCCAGAGTACAAATACTGTTCCTTCTGGTTCCTGAGCAGTTCATCTATTTATATCTTAGGTTTCCATCAGGAAAAACAACAAAAGAACTCCTACCACATACACATGTTTTAAAAAAAATACTTAATTTCTGAGAGGTACTTGGCATAACGCCTTCTACATACTATGCACCTTTTTATTTTTGTCTTTGAGATAGGGTCTTGAACTCATGATCCCCCTGCCTCATTCTTCCAAATGCTAGGGTTATAGGTGTACACCACCACACTCTGGTGTGACCTGACAGATCTGTAAGCTGAGGGATACTGGTCAGTGGTAGAGTGAACACCTAGTACACTCAAGGCTCTGGGTTTAATTCCCGCACAAATAAATAATCAAAACAAGCCAGATGCAGTGGCATGCACTTGTAACCTCGGCTACTCAGGAAGCAGAGGCAGCAAGATCCCATGAGTCCAGGGTGCCTGGGCAAAGCTGGACAATATAGTGAGATCCTGCCGCCTAAAATTAAACATAAGGGAGGATGAAGGGATGACTCAGTGGTCAAGCACTAGTCTGGCCCCAGCACTCACAGAAAAGCCTGGTATGGGGTTATGCATTTTAAGTGCTAAGAGGACAGAGTGAGTTTAATCCCAAGGATATACATGGTGGCAGGAGAGCGCCAACTTCAAGTTGTCTTCTAGCTTCCACACACAATGCTCTGGTGTACACACACAAAATGCTCTGGTATACACACACATACACACACACACACACTGCTCTGGTATATACACACACACACACATAGTGCTCTGGTGTACACACACACATAATGCTCTGGTGTACACACACACAATGCTCTAGTGCACAGACACACACAATGCTCTGGTGTACACACACACAATGCTCTGGTGCACACACACATAATGCTCTGGTATATACACACACACACACATAGTGCTCTGGTGTACACACACACATAATGCTCTGGTGTATACACACACAATGCTCTAGTGCACAGACACACATAATGCTCTGGTGTACACACACACAATGCTCTGGTGTACACACACACACACAATGCTCAGGTGTACACACACACAATGCTCTAGTGCACACACACATAATGCTCTGGTGTATACACACACAATGCTCTGGTGTACACACACACAATGCTCTGGTGTACACACACACAATGCTTGTTTTTTGAAAAAAAATCCAAAGAGGTGTAAATTTTCCAACCTGGTTTTTTTTTTTTTTGTTTTTTCGAGACAGGGTTTCTCTGTGGCTTTGGAGCCTGTCCTGGAACTAGCTCTGTAGACCAGGCTGGTCTCGAACTCACAGAGACCCGCCTGCCTCTGCCTCCCGAGTACTGGGATTAAAGGCATGCGCCACCATCGCCCAGCTTCCCAACCTGGATCTTTCAGGACAACTGAGATTTAAAATATTCTGTTCTGGGGACTGGAGTGGTGCGGTGTTTAAGAGCAATGGCTGTTCTTCCAGAGGACCAGAGCTGCATTCTCAGCTCCCGCATGGTGGTTAACAACCTCGTACTTCAGTTTTAGGGGATCTGATACGTACTTCTGGCCTCCTCAGACACCTGTAATCATGTGGTCCACAGACCAATCAATACACATCAAGCTAATTTTCAAATTAGATCAAATCCTGATGCAGTTACTCAATGACAGCAAACCATTCTAAGCCTCAGTTTCCCATCTATAAAACATGTTGGTGTTCGGCTGGAACCTCCTGCTCACTCCAGCTTGATTCAGAAAGCCCCACTCCTCTCTCTCCAATCCCGGCCCTCTCAGAGAATCTCCAACAAAGGCACCAAAAAGCCCAGTTCTATATTCTTGGTGACTGCAGCAGCTCCTCCCCTGAAGTCGCCAGTAGCCCAAGAGGCAGCCGAAAGCGGTCAACTTTTGATCATACTTGCACACAAACCCAGCTGTGGATGGTGTGTCTCACCCCTCACTACAGGCTGCATAAACTCCCTGCTTTACTTCAGCCACGTGTCTACCCCCTCCCAGGCTCTGGGGCTGGCGGGGCACACCCGCAAGTTGCTTTGCTCAAATATATCTATCTGTTCTTTTGCTTTTTCAATTGGACTTGATCTGCCTTACTGCATGGGCAGAGGAACTGTTCTGGGGAAGCCTCACCCCAACCCCTGGCATCCATATACTCAAAGAGTCTGGGATGTTCTGCTGGAAGTTCCACCCTAAGCTCCTCCCCCATCTCTCTCCAGACCATTCCCATAGGGTATTTAAACTGCCCCCCCTCAGAGACAGGCGATCTTCTAGTCTTCCTTTCCCATCTCCTCTCTGGGCAGCTGGAAAACTAACCAAGGGTGTTGTATCCATTAAACCTGAACCTTTTCTAAATCGGTTTGATTTGATCTGATTTGGATACTGTGTCAGTGGAGAGGCTTATTAGGGTGCCGAAACTTTTCAGAAACCTATTATCGGATTACAAAAAACCTACTAGTTCGTAGCAACACCTCCCTCCTAAGAACATCAGCAACGCGGCACAGTGCTCAAAACGAACCACATAGAGTACATTTGTATTTCTTAGACCATGTGACCCAGTTTGTAGCACAAAAATAGTCAGGAGAGAAAAGTAGAAGCTCCCTTTTGAAAAGAACCATTGAAAACAGTGGTTCTCAACTTGGGGGTCTCAACTTCTTGGGGAACTCAAACAACCCTTTCACTGGGGTCGTCTAAGACCATTGGAAGTACCAGATATTTACATTACAGTTCATAACAGTAGCAAAGTTACAGTTATGAATTAGCAACTAAAATAATCCTATGGTTGGGGTTGAGGAACTGTATTAAAGAGTTGCAGCTTTAGGAAGGCTGAGAACCACCGATTTAAAGTCTTTCACTTTTCTGTTTCTCTGAACCTCAAGGAGAAACTTCTTGCTTAAACTACCTGGAGTGGGAAAACAGAATGAAGAGAGCCTCTTCCCTCCCTATTTTGGCTAAGCCCGGCATCTCCATTTGTTTCTAAAATGCTGCAGTCAAACCAACAGATTTCTCTTATCTTCACCCATGTCCACAAGATGGTAGCAGCTGCGTTCCAAAGGCTGGGGCCATGGGAAGGGAACATACATCACCCCCAACCCCCACTCCCCCACCCCAGGGCCTGCCCTCTGCAGGTCTGACAGGAAGTGGAGGCACTGAGCGGTGATCCCGGGAGACACTGACAACCTCAGAAGGTGCTTTACTCCACGTGCTAATCAGGTGTCTCTCTTAATACCTTATTTTATACCTGCCTGGCCTTACACCCAGAAATTGGGAGATGATCCCTCCCAGTCCCCCAAAAGGCACTGCCTTGAGCCTGGAGCTCCCTGACTGCAGAAAATCTCCGGTGATAAATTATGTAGCAGCACCTTTGTGTGGCTGCCTATCAGCCAGACGGGAGGTTTGCCCCAGTCTTTTGTTTCCAGCCTGGCTGGAAGCTCTGATCCTTAGCTCTGCACAGAGGTGAGCGGGAGCTCCCATAAGCCAAGTCAGGGCTTGCTGTGAGTCCTAGCCAGGCTTTCTCCAGCTGGGCCTCAGGAAGCACCCCTCCCTCCTCAATCTCACCTGAATGGTGGGAAGCAGGTGTCAGAAATAGTTGAGAGACCATCAGCTCAATCGCAGGACCCAAATGGGTGCCTAAGTGCACTGAAAGAATGAAGTCTGCACGGATGGGCAGAAGAAGTGGTGCCCAAGGGCACCTGGGATCTTTGCTTCTTGCTAAATGAAAGGCACAACAGAAACTACAAGTCCAAGAAGCTAAAAGAATCAGCTTTTCTTGCTGGCTGCTCTGGGTTACAACTTTCTGCAGTCCCAGAAACATCACAACCCCGGCACCAACTTAAAAGGAAGAAACAAAGAGACAACAGGGATCAAACTTTGTGGTGGAGAAGCTGAGGGTTGGGGGTGAGTCTGGGGCTGTAGACGCACGCACATCAGTTTCTTACACACTGCCAGGACTCCTGACTGAAGACTGGCCGGGAAGAAAGCATGCTCCCAACAGCCCAGCCCCAGAACTGGGGCAATGACTACCTCTAAGAGTTCTGGGGCCTGACTCCTTCCTCAGGCCAGTGCGAGGGACAGGTTGGAATTCCAAACTGTACCAACTACAAGAGATCTCGGGCAACCCCTCTCACCCTGGGTCACAGCAATCTTAGGGTGAGAAGTTGTAGGGCTTACTTCTGACCCCTGATTGGGATGTTCCCGAAGGAGTTCCTCTCTCTCGAGAGCAGGAGCCCGGTAATAAAGCTCTTTTCTGGAAGTGAGGAAGAAGGGAATGACGCTTTGGTTTCACTAGGTTTTCAAGAAGGAAAATGAAAGAACAAGTTGTTTCATAGAGAAAAAAAAAAGAGGGCGGTTGGGGGAAACCAACTGAAATGAATGAAGGACCAAGTCTCCTTTATCATATGAGACACTGCAATGTAACTTATCTGGATCCCACATTCCAAATCCCAGAACCATCTCTGATCCATTTAAGTAATCTTACTAACAAACAGTTGGCATTTATCTAGGCCTATAGCTGCATAGCAGTTGTCAGGCTCCGGGCTGGATAATTGGAACATTCTCTCATCTCTTAATTTTTACAGCATGAAATTTTCATGGGTGAAAAGATATTACTACTACTGTCTCCCACTCTAACTTTATTTGCAGATAAGAGCCCCAAAGTTCAAGAAGAGCCAGTGTTTTTGCATAGATTCACCAAAAAGTATCAAAGCCAGGTGTCAAACCTGCCCGTCTGTGCTTTCTCAAATGCTGAGTGAGGTATGTCGTGATCAGACTCTGACGCGCATGTTCACTGAATGGATGACCAGATGCCTACGTGGAATGCTCAGCCCGAACAGCTCCTGAGTGCACTGAGAGTGAGCCTGACCACACTAGCTCTGGGCTTCAGGAGGGCAACAAGTGTAGGTAGTCGTCAGTGCTATTTTTAGAGCCACACTCAGATTCCACCAACTAAACCTCAGCACTGAGTCTTTCTCGGGATACTGACTCTCATCAGGCTAAGGAGAGAAAGACATTCACTGTTGGAGAGAAGATGGCCACCAGGATACAGCCTAGAACTCACATGTCCCATGTCCCGGCATCTGTGACAAAACATGGCTACACTATACACTATACAAAGGATGTAGAGATAGTGGCTAGCAACAGGCTAACAGACCCAGCTGACCAAAGACACAGAACTTGCCTATAAATTTGAGGTATGTCCAGTAATAAGACAAGATACATTTTTAGTCTCCGAAATCATTCTGTTCTCATTCAAGATCACCCCCAGCCCCATATTGGTTATCTCTTTAAAAAGCAGCAGTATCCCATCATCTTCACCTAGGGGCCAAGACTAGCAGTTAGTCTGTAGAGAGCTTATGTAAAGAGCGGCAGAGCATCCTGTCCTCTGTGACCTCCTGTGTTCTCTGCTGGTCCAGAGGATGAGCACGCACAGCGTGCTTGTGTCAGACATGGCCTGACTTAGCTCCCTTGCACCTGTTGTTCTTAATACCAGGTGCCAGTTGCAAAGATGTCATCTGATATTCAACAGGGGACAGAAGAGGAAATCCAGAATCAGTGACAAGCCAAGCATCTTGCATGAGTCTAAGAGATCAAGGGCAAGGTCACTCAAGTGCCATGACAACCATGGTCATGACAAAAACCACAGGCTAGATTATCCAGAACTCATCCTCAGAGACTTTTCTGAAATCTACCTAAGCACTCCTGGGCAGAACTGCCAGGGTTCACTTACCGAGAGAAGACTTCCAAGGTGGTTTGCACACTCCACTCATAATTCATAGTATGAAAATACCCATGGCTATTACTAGCCATTAAGTTTCCTTCCAAAAATCTTAAAATTTAAAAACAAGAGCATTTGCTGTTTAGCTTTAGTTTTTGAGACAGAGTCTCAAGAAGCCCCAAGCTAGCCTTGAACTCACAAGGTGGCTGAGGATGACCTTGAACTGCTAATTCTCTTGCTTCTACCTACCATGTATAGGCTTTTTGTACTATGAGAAAAGGGTCTTGTTCCGTAGTCTGGGATGACCTCAAACTATGTAGCCCAGACTGGCCTCACCCTTGCTTCAATCCTCTTGCCTAAGTCTCCCAGTTGCTAGAATTAGAGATAAGTCACCATGCCTAATTCTTCCTCCTTTTTATTTTTATGTGTGTGGGTAGGGTTTTGCCTTGCATATATGTCTGTGCACCACATGTGTGAAGTACTCAAAGAGGCCAGAAGAGGGTGTCAGATTCCCTGGAACTGAAGTTACAGAACAGTCTTGAGCTGCCAAGTAGGTGGTGGGGATGAAACCCAGCTCCTCCGGAAGAGCGTCCAGTGCTCTTAACCACTGAGCCGTCTCTCCAGCCACATCCTTCTAAATTTTGAAGAATGGATTGTGATCTATGCCAATACCAAACAGAGAGGCTCTAGAAACCCTCCACCCCCAAGGACTAATAGAATATAAATAAGCATTTCAGTCTGGTGTTGAATTCACTTCTAGCTGAGGTTGTCTACGTAAGCAAAGCTTTTCAGAAGCACCTCTTTAGCGGGCCTGGACTTATTGCTAGGGATCCTAGTGGGATTTAGGGGTGGGGTGACGGTTGCAGACTCACGAATCTGTTTTCTACGGGTCTCCAAGTCCTGCTCAGTGTTAGGCCCTGCAAAGTGCCATTTTTTCTACCTCTGCCTACTCCGTGTGCACAGGAAGTCTCTCAACTTAGAAGTTTCTATTAAACTTTTTCATTTAAAAATGAACCTAAACAAGCCACCAAGAACCCTCTAATGCTTTTTCTGTAAAGCTTTAAGAGTCTCCGATTCTCTGCCCCGTTCTCACCCCCCATCCTCCAGGCAGATGTAAAGTTCGCAGCTGTGACAGCAGCTCCGGAGCAGTGGATTCCTCTTGGCCAAACTCAGTCCGGAACCTCCCAGCTCCCCCTTCCCTGGGGCAGAAGGCAACAATCTCCTCTTTGGCTTTGTTGGTATCCGTTTTAGCCCCCACGCTACCCCCCTTTTCCTAGTGCCTAGCTATTTCCCCTTGATCTTTTTCAAAACTTCCTCCAGGGGGCCGGGAGGAAAGTTCCATCCCCTTCCCTTGCAGCCCAAAGGGGGAAACCCCCCAAAAGCATAGCTGTCCCTTTAAGGGGCCCATGTGGTGGGAAGAACAGTTACATTCCTACCCCAGTAGGGCTGCTGTCCCAACACGCCGAAGAGGCTACAAATAACCTTCGAGGAGAGAGTCCGGGAGGGGGAGAGCGAGCCGTGAAGAGGAACGTGGGTCGGCCAGGCTACCACTCTTCAGAGAGAAAAAACTCCGTCGGCGCTAGACACCACATGGAAAAAGCCATTGAAAACCCACGCGTAGTTTAAATAACAGACACCAAAACTCTGTTTTGGATTCGGGAGCTAAAACAATCTTTAAAACAAGTGCCCAGACAGCTCCACACCCTGCCAGGCAAGTTCCGAAATCTGCACTTTCCACACGAGCTCCTCCAAGTGAAAGAAAGAACCCGGGCACCGCCAGGGTATGCAGACCGCTCTTACTGAACCCCACCCCCTCGTCCAGCAGCCGAGAAAATCGAAAGAACTGGATCTCCCCCACGTGGAAAAGACGGCGGGTGAATATGGTTGGAGTTCCAAGATCGATCTTTGATCTTTGGGCACAAACTCAGAGGCAGCTGCTAAATCACAGGGTGCACCCTATGTTCCCAAGCGGCTGCAGAGAGGCAGATTCCACTGGAGTCCTAAGTAGACACAACAGTTGCGTCCGGGCACCGAACACGTTATTAATAAAGAGCAGATGAAGCAGCAGTGCCGCTGCCGTTCCCCGAGGCCAAGGCCCCATTGCATGGGCCAGGAAGCTGCCTTTGGAAGTTCCCTAAGAACGCGCCCCCCACCCCGCCCTCTACCCAGGCCAGGACGGATCTGCCGGAGCCTTCCAGTAGTTTCTTCCCAAATTTCCTCCCCAACCTCTTTTCCATTGCTGTTCCCCACCCCTCCCTTGGGAAGGATCCGGGGCAGGAAGCTGATTGGCCGCAGCTAGGAGAGGGAACCCAAAACTCCACTTAGGGGAGATGCTGCAAGCAAATATGACCAAAGACCCTAGGAGATAGATAACCTGGTATGGAGTCCGAGGAACCGCTCCTCAAGTCCATGAATCCTGGATGCTCAAATAACTCAGATTCTGCTGGGCCCCTCTCTGCAATCCACCCGGGATCCCACAGACGCTGGAAGGAGGACTATTTACAATTTATGGGTTTAGCGACCATCCTCCCCGCCTCCCTTTCTTTGCACACAT
Source organism: Microtus pennsylvanicus (assembly GCF_037038515.1). NCBI lineage: Eukaryota > Metazoa > Chordata > Mammalia > Rodentia > Cricetidae > Microtus > Microtus pennsylvanicus. The sequence goes on along the minus strand of NC_134580.1, from coordinate 68,662,673 downwards.
TCATTCGCACGCACCAGGGACAAGGAAACCCTGCCTTAACCTGAAAGGGAACCAGCACCTAGCTCTTTAAAGAGCAACGAAGGAAGCCGAGCGAGCGTCTCGGATCGTAAGTCACTCGGCCCAGACCACAGCGGGGACGAGTCCCTCCACCACTGTCCCCTCTCGTGCTTGAAGAGCTGCCGGAGCTCCTCAAGCTTGCTTTCCTCCGCGTGCTCTGCCAGGGTTACTGCTTGAGAGTTGGGATCTCAGGCCCCAGCCTGCGCCGTTCCGCTCCCGGAGGGCGAGTCCTGCAGGGCCAGACTCAGGGACAAACTTTCGCGGTGGCCCGGTCGCGCCGACGCAGCTTACCGTGTGTGCAGAGCAGGGCGCCAAGCAGCAGCGCGCCCCACCACCGCCTCATGGTGCTGCGGCCGCCGCCGGAGCTCCCTGCCGGCCCGGGGGTCCCGCGGGCTCCAACGGGAAGCCCGGGCTGAGAGAATAAGCTGAGGGTCCCCCCGGGGTGGAAAACGTCCCGGGTCCAGCGCGGCCGGCTCGCCCTGCAAGTCGCCCTCCCGGCCGCTGCCTTCTCCAGTGCTGCCGAAGCCGAAGCCGCCCAGCCAGGGGACCCGGAGGGGGTGTCCCGAGCCCGACCGCCCCGCCCCCCGCGCCTCTGCCCCCGCCACCACCGCCGCGCCTGGTCCCGCCCCCGACTCAGGCCCTGCCCCTTCCCGCCCTCTGCCCTCGCCCCCCGGTTCCCGGACCCCACCCGCTAGTGCCTCCTTCACTAGCCCTGGCTCCTACTCAAGCCGCCCCAACATTCCTAGCCTTCCGGAGAGGGCCCCTTATCTGTCCCCATTACTGCTACTCAAATGTCCCCAGCTTAAAAAGAAAATTATCCTAGTGGCAACTCTCTGCCCGGGTTCATTCTAGTTCTACACCAGGGAGGAGCACCCGTGCTGAATCAAGTTGCCTGGGCTTGACCCCGGCCCCCTACCAGCCCAAACTCCAGACTTTATTGTAACGTCTCAAAATATGCAAGGCTTCTGAGTGCTTAATTCTCTCGACCTTTATTGACATAAAGCAAGGGGCATCAGGGGCCCTGCCCTGCTACATCTTAACTAGCGTTCTCACTGTCAGAATTCCTTTTCTGAAGTTTTTCTTCTTGCACCCCAGCCCCTCCCCCGGTCTAGGCAATGTTGTTCTAGGGCTAAATAATTCGGCGACCTCCCCCTTTCATTTACTCGTTTCCTGAGGTGAGGTTGTCTGGGTCCTGTCGCCCCAGTTCAGACGTCCAGATTTGGCCCAGACACACTCAGTTCCTCCTCACTGTCTGTAAATCAGCGATTGTTAGCCTCTTCACCATCTTTGACTTTCTGATCCTGGCCAGGAAGGGGAGGGGGTGGGGTAAGGAAATAAATCCGTGCTAGGAGATGCACCCCCTGCAAGACCTCCGCCTTCCTTCAGCTTCCGTCTGGAGGGCCTTCCAGCAATATGAAACGTTTGGATTACTAAATAAATTTGTAAACTATTCCCGATGTTATCACTGTGGCCTAGCCCTCTCCCCCATGTATACCAGTAGTTAGTTTTGCCGCCTCTCATGTTCCCAAGTTGTTTTGTTGCTTTATGCCTACACCTCCAACTTTCTTAGGGCCTGAGATATCACTTTCTCTCCAAATTGATAAGCCAGCGTCATCTGATTTTCAATCATCTTAGCCTGGATTTAGCTGAGAGGGAAGTAATTTGGTATAGTGCAAAGTGGATATTAGGCATTTTCTCCAAATGAATAGGTTGACATTTTATTCTTGCTTGTTTTCTATTTTCCAAGGCTTTCACTTTAAATTGCTGTCTTTGACCAAAGCTAACATTAAGCATACTTAGTGAAAGCTACAATAACAGAAAAATGTGATATTAACTCTTTCTTAGTCCGTACTTTATGCTGTGTCTCACACCACCCACCCCTGAAATTTTTGCCTAGATGCAATTTAGTTGAATTTAGCATCACCATGGTAACTAATGTCTAGATAATTTTGGCTGTGTAATTCTTCTTGGAGACTGAAGATGGCAGTAGAATCAGATAAGGTTTCTGTGGGAAAGAAGGTGGGTTTGTCGGGCTTGCTGTCACCAGTCACTTGAGCCCAATGTGAAAGGAGAGAAAAGTGAAGGGTGAGGCGATTCCTCAGCCTGCCCCTACCTTCCTAAGTTCTTGGTTGTCTCAGGATTTCAAAACACGCTGCCTAGGAAGACTCGCTGTTTAAACACCATGAGAAAGACCTTGTGATTTTGGAGACGATACTTTGTTCCAAATGGCCACTAGGGACATGTGGTATAACGAATACATTTGTCCCAAAAGAATCCAGAACAGACATTCCCCATACTTTTAATGTCAGGAGATTAAGAACTTATAAACAGTTTCCACTCTGATGCAAAGGACAGGTCCCTTTCCAGAGGAAAGATTTGTGTTGTTTTTCTGGGATTGGCCATGAAGTGGGGGACTGGCTGTCTCACTCACTGAGAGAGACTGCATTTTCAACGAGCATCCCAAGTCCTGCAGCATGCTTCAGCACAGCACCATTCTTGGCCGCTGTGAGTCACTGGGACAATCAATGGGTAAAAGCTAACTTCATGCAGTTCCTGCCTGGGTCACTCCTTAGAGTGAGTTAAGTCTTAGCTGTCAGAAACTGTTCTTATGCCAGAGGGAGTAAGCCGTATTTATTTTTACCAGGCCTCTCAGACTTTCTTGTTTGGAGTGAGAGACCCTGAAAAGCATGCCAGAATGAGCTGTTTGTCTTCCTTTTACAGTCCTGTGGGACAAGCACATACAACATTTGTAGGGAACTGCCAATTCCCGAGGGGTCTCCGAGGCCTTGGTTTCCTCAGAAACACCACCCCCTTTCCCTCATCCTTCTAGGACAATCCAACGAGCTGAATTTCTAAGATCACAACATTGCTTTTCATCCCACCATCACTAATGACCTTTTCAAAGGAAATACAGGGGGTACTACAGAAACAAGCCAGAAACGGGCACGATTTTGATCCAGTTGTGGCAGTAGGATTCCTGTAACCCGGGCATTGTTCTGCAGTTTAATTTCTAAGTACAATTCTTCTAAAAGTGATAAAGGCCTGGTACTTCGCATTTTAAGACATTTGATCAGGAGAGACTTTTCAGGCTTGGGGTAGTATCTGCTGGCAATTTTTAAAGTGGGCACCATTGATATGTGGTGGGTTGGGTTAGGTGAAGCCAAGTTGCTGGTGAGATCCTATAATAAACAGGACACTCTCCAACGTGAACGAATTACCAGTCCAACTAGTAAGTAATGCTGAGCTTGAGAAACTACTTTATTCCATTTTTTTAAAAAAATGTCTGAAAGCCAGTCAGTGCCGGCGCATGCCTTTAATCCCAGCACTTGGGAGGCAGAGGCAGGCGGATCTCTGTGAGTTCGAGGCCAGCCTGCTCTACAAGAGCTAGTTCCAGGGCAAGCTCCAAAACTACATAAAAACCCTGTCTTGAAAAACCAAAAAAAGAAAAAAAAATGTCTGATCGTGTTTTGTCTTTGTGAGGATGTAGGATCCTCTGGAACTGCAGTTACAGACAGTTGTGAGTTGCCATGTCGTTGCTGGAAATTGAACCTGGGTTCTCTGGAAAGGCAGCCAGTGCGCTTAACCACTGAGCTATCTTTCCAGCACAGAGAAACTACTTTTAAAAATTGAGAATAGCAGTGTTCAAATGAGCCCCGTCATCTTTGCGAGCTCACTAACTTGTTAAAAGCAATCCAAATGGAGGGGGAAAGTCCTTAAAATTCTCCAAGGGCACTGGCTTACGCTTGTAATTTTAGCACTTGGGAAGCTGATCCAAGAGGGCTGAAGTAAACTCATGGCTGATCTGTGTTCCATAGTGAATTCCTAGGCCAGCCTGCATTACAGTGTAAAATCCTGTCCCAAAAAAAAGCAGAAAGATACAAAAAGGGAAAAAAGAGCCCTTGACTCAAAACACAAGCAAACAAAACAACAATAACAATAACAACAAAAAAGAACAGAAAGATAAAGAAAAAATAATTACAAGAGAAAGCAAGAAAGACACAATTAAAAGATCTAAGAGCCTGGGCCTATAACTCTGTACATAAGCCCATTTCTAGTAGCCATTCATTTAGTGATCCATTAAAAATCATTTACGCCAGGTACTGTGCAAACAGTTGTGAACAAATACATTAGGATTTCTGGAATTTGTAATTTAATGGCCCCAAAGGGCTGTACATTTGCAATAAAAGAATGATCTTATAAATGAACTTAAAGTTAGATAATAAAGGGATCAAAGGAAAATGTGGGGCTCTATGAGAGGGGAGACCTAGCTTAGACTGGAAGTTTAAGGAAGGCCCATTAGAAGTATTGACACTTAAGAGTTCTCAGACAGCTGAGTACGTAGCTCAGTGCAGAGCACTTGTCTCCCACACACGGGACACTGGGTTAGATCACAACAACAAAGAGAAAAAGGGAAAAAAAAGAAAAGTCATCAGACTAAGAGTAGCTGGGATGGTCTACCAGGGCAGAGGGAACAGTATATGCAAAGGCCTTGAACCAGGGAAGAACCCATAGCCTTTATGAAAGAGTTCTCACAGGCTTCAGAAATGGCTCAGCGGTTAAGAACACTGGCTGTTCTTCTGAAGGGCTTAGGCTTAGGTTCAGTTCCTAGCACCTACACTGCAGCTTGTGGCCATCTACAGCTTCAGTCCTAGGGGATCCAATGCCCTCTGGCTCTTGTGTACCCTGGGCATACACTCGATGCACAGACATACATGCAGGAAAAACACTCCTATACATAAAATAAAAACACCTTCGGAAAAAATTTGAGGAGCATCATAAACAGTATGACCAAGATTTTATCAAGGTTGGGCGAGGTTGGTTAGTATTTTATCAATTTGACACAAACTGGAGTCACATCGGAAGAGAAAACCTCTTTTTCGTAACCTAATGACCGAGGAGGAGGAGGGCTCAGCCTCTATGAGCTGTGCCCCCCTGGACAGGTGGTTCTGAGTTATATGAGAAAGCAAACTGAATTAGCCAGTGTTCTATTCTTCTGTGCTCTCTGCTTCAGCATCTGCCTCCAGTTCCTGCTTTCGCTTCCCTCAACGACTGACTGTACCCCGAAAGCCAAAGAAACTCTTTTATCCCCAAATAGGTTTTGGTTAGAGTTTTGTTTCAGCATCAGAAAGTGAACTAGACAGAAGCAACTGCTACACTCTGGGAGCTGTGGACTTCTCAGAGGACAGTACTTCTGCAATCCTCCACCTGTTGCTTAGTTTGTTTGGGGGTACTGGGGTCTCATGTAGCCCCTGCTAGTTGAAGTCATCATGGAACCAAAGATGACTTTAAACTCCTAATCCTCCTGCTTCCACCTCCCAACAGTGCTGGGATTACAGGCATGTGCCACCATGTCCAATTTCAACTTCTGTGCTTCTGGCACTGATTCCAGTGCCCACATTTTTTCCCCCTAGCTCAGCAGTGAAACTTGAGCCAGGACCTGGGGCATATGGCTGATTTTATGCCCTGGCCTAACTTGGGGCACACCCTGAAAGGTGGGGCTTTGCAGAACATTTTTATCTCCTGCGAGCCTGATATTCACACACCTCACACAGATAAACAGGGCCTTTGCAGAAAACAGCTTGCTTATTGCAGCAGCAAAGATAAACGAAGAATGGTGGTAACTAGACCATAAGCAAGCACTTGTTTAATAGCAAATACAAATCAAAATCCCTGTAAATGGTCTTTGTTTTCACGTGTGGTCTTTTAGAATTTGTGTTCTGTGAAGCAGCCATAGTCATTTCTTTAAAAAGATAACCCTAATCATGCCATGTCCTAAGATCCTTGCTTTTCACATGCTCTTGAGGTTCTTCACGAGCCCAGCTGTGCCTGTCTTAGTCCTTTCCCCCACTCTGTTCTGGACGCAGCGCCTTTCCTTCAGCTCCGAAGCAGGCCATCATTGCTGTCTTAGAAACTTCACGTGTGCTGTGTCTTCGCTCCAAATGCTGTGTCTTCTCTTGCTGGTCTTACTTTGGCATCACAACCGCAGAGATGCCCCATGTTGCCACTGTTGTGTTCTTAACTCACACACCACCCTAGTTCTGCAGCACCTACCATCTTTTGAAATAAGGCTCATTTGTTGTTTCATGCTTATTGTTTCCTTCCAAGGCACTGAATACTAAGCTTCAGTGATGTGGGATCTTATTTATTTTATTCTCTGATACCTTTAAAACTGTGCCTGCCACATATGCCTGAACACTTTCTGGTTAAATGAATGAAAACCAGACGGTCTGCCAAGTATGGGAAAAGGCAGAGATGAGTAAGATAGGGCTCCTAACTTTAGCGACGGAGAGGCAGACTTGAAATCAGGGATCTTGTGGTGGAAGTATGAGCACAAGGCTAGGAAAAGAGAGAAGGCAATCCTTGAGCGCAAGGTAGCTGGACAGTGAGGAGGGAGCTGTCTCTGCTGGGGAAAGAAGGGAGCTGACGGTGAGCTGCAATCCAGATGGGAGAGATGGCATAACAAAGCCATAAGGAATCCAAAGTGGCTGTCAAGTACAAAGAATGATCGATAGTCTTTTGTAGCTAGGAAAACCAAAGCTGAGATCTTAATCAGCTACTGCTAAAAATTGTTCCTGAATTAAATATCCACTACATATTTTTACTTGTTTGTTTAATGAACATTTAGAAAGTTCTTGCAAAATATAAAGTGAAAGTCTCCTTTTTTTAATTTAAAATGTGTGTTGGTGCTTTACCTGCATGAATGTCTGTGTGACACATCCATGCAGTGTGGGGGAGATGGGAAGACGGGGCAGATTTCTGGAACTGGAGTTACAGATGGTTGTGAGCAGCCATATGGGTATATGGGTACTTGGACTCAAACTCAGGTCCTCTGGAAGATCACCTCTTGCTCTTAGTTCCTAGCATCTCTCCAGCTCCAAATTCTTATTTTTGAAATTTATTTTCAAACACACGCACACGCACACACACACACACACACACACAATGGGAAGTTGAAAGAGAGTTTTGCTAAATAGCCCAGATTGGCCTAGAACTTGTAATCCTCTTGCTTGAACCCTGCCAAAGGCTGGGACTATGTCAGTTACCCTTTTATTTTTTCATACCTCTGATTCTACACAATGAGGAAGAACACTTTCCCAAGTAAAGAGAGGAATTAGGTAGTAGGTTAACAACAGGTCTTCTTTAACTGACATCTAAAATTTTATTCCTCTGTGAAAATCTATTTTTTAATTTTTAATTTTATTTTATGTGTATCAGTCTGTGTGAAGGTGTCAGATCTTGCAGTTACAGACAGTTGTTAGCTGCCATGTGGGTGCTGGGAATTGAACCCACGTCCTCTGGAAGAGCAGTCAATGCTCTTAACCACTGAGCCATCTCTCCAGCGCCCCCATAAAAATCTTAATAGGCTAATCTAAATAATTTTAAGAAAATATTTCTGTCCAGACATAGTGACTTTTAATTCCAGCACAAGTTGGAAGACGTGGGGATGGCAGGCAGATCTCTGTGAGTTCAAGGCCAGCCTGATCTACATAAGTTCCAGGCCAGGCAGAGTTACGTGGTGAGACCCTGTTTCAATGAAAGGAAAGAAGGAAGAAGGAAGGAAGGAAGGAAGGAAGGAAGGAAGGAAGGGAAAAGATTCTCATAAAATCAGAAGAGTTATAGTCTAGGTTTTTGTTCTGCTAATGTGTACCACAGAAAGTGGAGTTGCCTTCCAGGGTCCTCCTCCAAACTAGAGGACCATAACACAACGTTCTAGCTTCCCTTTAAGTTTACATGAGTCTACTGTCCATGGACTTACCTCAATGATCTTGAGGTTGCTTGTGTATTCATCCTTTTAGACAAATTTCTTAAATTTACTAAGTATGTTATATGTATGTACATATACATACACACCCCATACACAGGTGTCTGTAGGTTGTTGTTTTTTGTTTTTATGAGATGAGGTCTCATACAGCTCACACTGGCCTTGGACTCACTGTGGCTCCAGGATGACCTTGAACCCTTGATCCTTCTGCTTTCCCTTCCTGAGTGTTGGGATTGCATGGATACCCACTATGCCTGACTATCTCTCCTGTGTCTGTCTGTCTCTGTCTCTCTGTAAGTCTTCATGTGTTTCTCTGTCTCTTCCTCCATACATGTGTATGTATTTGGGGGCTGGGAATAGAACTGACGGCCTTGTGCATGCTAACAATGCTTTACCACTAAGCAAGACAAGGTTTGCTCTTATTTTTGTTTTTTGAGACAGGGTTTCTACGTGTAGCCCTGGGTGTCCAGGAACTTGCTCTGTAGACCAGGCTGACTTCAAACTCACATAGATCAACCTGCCTTGCCTCCTCAGTGCTGGGATTAAAGGCGGGCGCCACCACTGCCTGGTGCAAGCAAAATTTTTGAACTAAATTTGTCTTACATTTACAAATTTCAAGTTTAATTCATTTTCATCTTGAATATCTGGTTTGTCTTTCTGGGCAGCAGACAGTTTTAATAATAAATAAAATATGTTTGCTGGCCTTAGTTCAGTCTATAAGGAGAGGTACAAATAATTAGAGAACACATTCAGCACTGAAATACAGGTTCATATCACGTGGTAATGACCTCTAGCAACCTGGCAGTAGTGACGTTTAGCCTAGATTTAATAGAAGGTGTAGCTAACAACCAGAAAACATGGATGGGGGAGTATTGGATGGGAAAGTGTGGGTAGTTTATTAAATATGCAGCAAATAGTGACCAGCAAAATGGCTATAAAATAAGATTGGTACAGACTTTGGGGGATCTTTATGTCTGCACATTGAGGTGTTTTTCAACCTAGTAATAGTCAGTGAGCAGCACTTAAGATTTATTTCCATTTAGTGTGTGTGTTTTGCCATGGTGCACATGTGGCGGTCAGAGGGTAACTTTTGGTACTCGGCTCTCTCCTTCCATTCTACAGGTTCCAGGGATTGTCCTCAGAACGCCAGATTTGGCAGCAAGCATGTTTTATCCACTGAGCCATCTTGGTGGACTCAACATTTTTAAAGCATGGGCAGGGACATGTTTGAATTCTAGAGCAGTAGCTTTTCGTGACAAGGCAAAGGCCAGCTGGAGGGGGAAAAATCAACACAGAGATTTCAGATTTTTGTCTGAAGATTCAAAAACTGGAAACCTTCAGTTCATGCTCAACATTGCTTTATTATGATTTAGAATGCTTTCTCCTTTTACCAAACTAAGTCTCTTAATGTGTCTACATACAGTGTTGCTTCTGTTGTTGCTTCTGATCCTCCTGCCTCAACAGTACAGCATTGCATAGACAGGCGTACACCCTTCTGTCGCACTGGTTGTTTTGTGAAGTGCTGAGAATTGAGCCCAAGGCATTGAACGTATTAGGCAAAGAACTCTATCAACGATATCCTCAGATCCATGGTTGGGTTTTGACGTTTTCCATTTTTAATTTTATTATTAATTAGAGTTGGAATTTCACTGTTTCCCAGGCTGGTTTTGAACTCTTGGTCTCAAGGGTTATTCTGGCCTCAGGCTTGCTTCTAAATTGTTGTAAGGAGTCTTCTTGTGTGGTCCCAGCTGCTCGGCAGCTCAGACCCAAAATAATCACACAGAAACTGTATTAATTAAATCACTGCTTGGCCCATTAGCTCTAGCTTCTTCTTGGCTAACTCTTTTTTTTTTTTTTTTTGACTTTCGAGACAGGGTTTCTCTGTAGCTTTGGAGCCTTCCCTGGAACTAGCTCTTGTAGACCAGGCTGGCCTTGAACTCACAGAGATCCACCTGCCTCTGCCTCCCGAGTGCTGGGATTAAAGGCATGCACCACCACTGCCCAGCTTGTTCCTGTATTTTCAAAGCCTGCAAAACAAAATTGATTAGTTATATTGCCAAATTGCTTGAAAGGGGAAGGAATTTCAGATTCTCCTTTTTTTTTCTTTCTCTGCCTTCTAGACAGGGCTTCATCGTGTAGCCCAGGCTGGCCTTGAACTCAGATTGTCTTAGCCTCAGATCCAGAGCTGGAATTACAGGTACATGCTACCTTACTTTTGCTTTTTGTTTTTTTCCAAAGCAGGGTTTCTCTATGTAACAGCCCTAGCTGTCCTGGAACTAGCTCTTGTAGTCCAGGATGACCTCAAACTCACAGAGATCCGTCTGCCTCTGCCTCCCAAGTGCTGGGATTGAAGGCATGCGTCACCACAGCCTGGCTGCCACCTGACCTTTTTAAAGTTATTATTGCTGTCATTATTCTTTAAAGTCTTCAGCCAGAATGTCTGTTCTTTAAAGGCCACACCTGTCTTCATTTATCTCTAAAACATCCAGGTCTGTGAGTAGTGTCTGCCAGAATTCAAGTATACAATCAATGCCTGTTAAAAGTTTACCCTGAAACAATATCTGGTTGCAGGAAGGACCATAAACTGAGATCATCTGAGCACCACCCAAGAATCAACCATCCAAAGGAAATGCCTAATGTTCCAACCACTGTAGATAGAACCACCTGCCAGGACACATTCACCAGGACCCCTAGACAAGTGTCAGCCAATCAAGGGTCCTGAACCTCAGAAACCCTTCACCCCCACCTTTACTACTATAAAAACCCAACTCTAACTGAGCTCAGGACTCTCCGTTTATTCCAATACATTGGACATGCAGAGAGACCATGTTTGCAAACTTGCATAAAATAAAGGCTCTTTGCTTTTACATACAGGACTCAGTCTCCTTGTTGGCTTTTGGGAGACTTCACAGATTTGGCATAACAAGTTCCAGTTCAATTTAAACAATGTCCTTTTAACTACTTCCTTATAAAATATTAGTGATTCCTTTTATGTTTGTATGAGAGTGCCGTATCCCCTGGAACTGGATTTACAGACCAGTAAGATGCTGGGTCTTGAACCTGGGACCTCTGGAAGAGCAGCCAGTGCTCTTAACCACTGAGCCATCTCTCAAGCCCCACATTATTGATTCTTAAATATCCAAGAGATTAAGAACATTTCTTTCTCTTTTTTTTTGTTTGTTTGTTTTGAGACAGTCTCACTATGTAGCTCAGGCTGGCCTCAAACTCACAGAGATCTGCCTGCCTCTGCTTTTTTGATTGCTGATATTAAAGGTACGTGCCATTGCTCCTGGCTTGAATATTTATTTTCATTTGAAACTTCCCCAGAGCTCTGGTCTGTTGACTTGTGTGACAATTCAAAGTTAGGCAGCATTTTTATTGCAAACATGTTCATCTCAGACAGTGGCATCATGCTTAGCTCCACTGTGCTCTGTGCACACTGTCTTTTAAGGAGAGCCCAGTTGTTCAGCAGGATTCATGACCTGCTTTCTTAGTGGCTGTTTTGCCGTTAGAATCTTTCTGCCTGATGAGTTAATAAAGAGCGCTTCTTGGTTTCTTGAACCTGTTTTGTAGCACAATAACCCAACTTGCGTTTCTTCTCTCCTTGCTGATTCCCTATGTTAAAAACCATATTTCCTTTTTGTAGTCTTCACATTTCCTCCTTATCAGTACATTCCTAGGTCATTTACAGAACCACATATGTCTATTAATTTTCTCTTTATGCAATCAGAAATCACATATAGTAAGCTGACAAATCCGCCTGTGGGGGCATGGATTCTTCTCCCTTCTTTTATTTATTTATTTATTTATTTATTAAGGATTTCTGCCTCCTCCCCGCAACCGCCTCCCATTTCCCTCCCCCTTCCCCAATCAAGTCTCCCTCCCTCATCTGCTCGAAGAGCAATCAGGGTTCCCTGACCTGTGGGAAGCCCAAGGACCGCCCACCTCTATCCAGGTCTAGTAAGGTGAGCATCCAAACTGCCTAGGCTCCCCCAAAGGCAGTAAGTGCAGTAGGATCAAAAACCCACTGCGATTGTTCTTGAGTTCTCAGTATTCCTCATTTCCGCTATGTTCAGCTAGTCCGGATTTATCCCCTGCTTTTTCAGACCCGGGCCAGCTGGCCTTGGTGAGTTCCCGATAGAACATCCCCATTGTCTCAGTGTGTGGGTGCACCCCTCGCGGTCCTGAGTTCCTTGCTCCTGCTCCCTCTCCTTCTGCTCCTGATTTGGACCTTGAGATTTCTGTCCGGTGCTCCAATGTGGGTCTCTGTCTCTGTCTCCTTTCATTGCCTGATGAAGATTAATATTCAGGAGGATGCCTATATGTTTTTCTTTGGGTTCTCCTTCTTATTTAGCTTCTCTAGGATGGTGAATTATAGGCTCAATGTCCTTTATTTATGGCTAGAAACCAAATATGAGTGAGTACATCCCATGTTCCTCTTTTTGGGTCTGGCTTACCTCACTCAGGATAGTGTTTTCTATTTCCATCCATTTGCATGCAAAATTCAAGAAGTCCTTGTTTTTTACTGCTGAGTAATACTCTAATATGTATATATTCCATACTTTCTTCATCCATTCTTCCATTGAAGGGCATCTAGATTGTTTCCAGGTTCTGGCTATTACAAACAATGCTGCTATGAACATAGTTGAACATATACTTTTGTTGTATGATAGGGCCTCTCTTGGGTATATTCCCAAGAGTGGTATTGCTGGGTCCAGGGGTAGGTTGATCCCGAATTTCCTGAGAAACTGCCACACTGCTTTCCAGAGTGGTTGCACAAGTTTGCATTCCCACCAGCAATGGATGAGTGTACCCCTTTCTCCACAACCTCTCCAGCAAAGGCTATCATTGGTGTTTTTGATTTTAGCCATTCTGACTGGTGTAAGATGGTATCATAAAGTTGTCTTGATTTGCATTTCCCTGATCGCTAAGGAAGTTGAGCATGACCTTAAGTGTCTTTTGGCCATTTGAAGTTCTTCTGTTGAGAATTCTCTGTTCAGCTCAGTGCCCCATTTTATAATTGGGTTGATTAGCCTTTTACGGTCTAGTTTCTTGATTTCTTTATATATTTTGGAGATCAGACCTTTGTCAGTTGCGGGATTGGTGAAAATCTTCTCCCAGTAAGTGGGTTGCCTTTTTGTCTTAGTGACAGTGTCCTTTGCTTTACAGAAGCTTCTCAGTCTCAGGAGGTCCCATTTATTCAATGATGCCCTTAGTGTCTGTGCTGCTGGGGTTATACGTAGGAAGTGGTCTCCTGTGCCCATGTGTTGTAGAGTACTTCCCACTTTCTCTTCTATCAGGTTCAGTGTGTTCGGACTGATATTGAGGTCTTTAATCCATTTGGACTTGAGTTTTGTGCATGGTGATAGATATGGATCTATTTTCATTCTTCTACAGATTGACATCCAGTTTTGCCAGCACAATTTGTTGAAGATGCTCTCTTTTTTCCATTGTATACTTTTAGCTCCTTTATCGAAAATCAGGTGTTCATAGGTTTGTAGGTTAAAGTCAGGTCTTCTATTCGATTCCATTGGTCGACTTCTCTGTTTTTATGCCAATACCAAGCTGTTTTTAATACTGTAGCTCTGTAATAGAGTTTGAAGTCAGGGATGGTAATGCCTCCAGACAATCCTTTATTGTATAAGATTGTTTTGGCTATCCTGGGATTTTTGTTTTTCCATATAAAGTTGATTATTGTCTTCTCCAGATCTGTGAAGAATTTAGATGGGATTTTGATGGGGATTGCATTGAATCTATAGATTGCTTTTGGTAGAATTGCCATTTTTACTATGTTGATCCTCCCAATCCAAGAGCAAGGGAGGTCCTTCCATTTTCTGGTGTCTTCTTCAATTTCTTTCCTCAAAGACTTATAGTTCTTGTCAAATAGATCTTTCACTTCCTTGGTTAGAGTTACCCCAAGATATTTTATGCTATTTGTGGCTATCGTGAAAGGTGATGCTTCTCTGATTTCCCTCTCTGCTTCCTTATCCTTAGTGTAGAGGAAGGCAACTGATTTTTTGGAGTTGATCTTGTATCCTGCCACATTACTAAAGGTGTTTATCAGCTGTAGGAGTTCTTTGGTAGAATTTTTGGGGTCACTTATGTATACTATCATATCATCTGCAAATAACGAAAGCTTAACTTCTTCCTTTCCAATACGAATCCCCTTGATCTCCTTATGTTGTCTTATTGCTATTGCTAGAACTTCAAGCACTATATTGAAGAGGTATGGAAAGAGTGGACATCCTTGTCGTGTTCCTGGTTTTAGTGGGATGGCTTTGAGTTTTTCTCCGTTTAATTTAATGTTAGCTGTTGGCTTGCCCTTCTCCCTTCTTTTGAGCTTGGTGTCTCCACTCTACTCCACAGGAAAGACCATTTCTATTGTTTGCCGCTTTATGTTTTTGTACATGTATACAATGAATCTTGATCTCTTGTATGTTATATTCTCTCCTCAGACGTCCCCTGTATGCCTTCTTTCAACCCTCACGGCTTCTTTTTTTTTTAATTTTATTTATTTATTTATTTATTATGTATACAGTGTTCTGCCTGTGTGCATACCTGCACCCCAGAAGAGGGCACCAGACCTCATTACAGATGGTTGTGAGTCACCATGTGGTTGCTGGGAATTGAACTCAGGACCTCTGGAAGAACAGTCAGTGTTCTTAACCGCTGAGCCATCTCTCCAGCCCACGGCTTCTTTTATTATGTATTTTCGTACCCCACTAAGTCTCATTAGTGTTGTTTTCTGGAATGTTTGCTGATAGGCCTTGAGCTGGGAACCATAGCTGCAGAGAGTTGGTGGGCGCAGCAGCCATGTCCTGTCTAGACAGCCTTATTTCACTTCATTCTCCTCTGGCTTACAATCTCTCTGCTCCCTCTTTAGACAGCAGCTTGGCAACATGTTCATTTAGCATAACAGCAGCAGAATCAGCTCCTAGGTTTATGACCTCCTAAGCCATTGTATGAGATGTGAATTCCTTCCTTCCCTCCTGTGGAATAGGCCTCAAATCCAGACAGTGAGTGCTTAGCTATTCCCATAATCTTCCTGCTACTTTTACAGCAATGGGCACCTCTTGTCTGGTTGGTGTTGTAGCTTTCAGGGTTCACTCCTGGATAAGACCATTGATGCCCTTTCTTCCCAGGTAGCCTGTACAGCGCCTTCTGAATCTGGTTTGTTTTGTGCGTGCTCCAAACAGTAGCTTCTTCTCTGTGTGTGTTGCATGTGAAAGTACAACTGTTTATGGAGGCCAGAGGAGGACATCAAGCATCCTCCTCTATTGCTCTTTACCTTGTTTCCTTGACATAATCTGTCACTGAACCTGGAGCTTAAAAAACTAAGTGTTTTTCATCTCTGTTAGTGGTCAGTAAGCCCCAGTGATCACCTCTACCTACCTAGTGCTGAGATTGCATGTATAGCAATGCCCCCTTTCTTTTCTTTTCTTTTTTTCTTCCTTCCTTTCTTCTTTCTTTCTTTCTTTCTTTCTTTCTTTCTTTCTTTCTTTCTTTCTTTCTTTCTTTCTTTCTTCCTTTTCTGAAACAGGGTTTCTCTGTTTCAGCCCTGACTGTCCTGGAACTCACTCTGTGTCCAGCCTGCCCTTGAACTCACAGAGATCCACCTGCCTCTTCCTCTGCAGTGCTGGGATTAAAGGCGTGCGCCACCACTGCCACCCTCCCCACTTACTTTTTTTTTTTTTTTACATAAGGCTCTGAACTCAGGTCCTATGCTTTCTCAGCAATAGCTCTTACTGAGCTGTTTCCCCCTAGCCCTATCACTCTTACTGAGCTGCTTCCCCCTAGCCCTATCACTTGCACTTCTCAGGAGTGTAAAGTTATCTTTTTGTCGACTCAGCTGTCTAAGTCAGTGGTTCTCAACCTGTGGGTCACAACTCCTTTGAAAGTCTAATGACTCTTTTATAGGGTTCGTTTAAGACCATCAGAAAACACAGGTATTTACATTAACCATAGCAAAATTAGCTATGAAGTAGCAATGAAAATACTTTTATGGTTGAGGATCACCACACAAAAAGAACTGTATTAAAGGGTCACAGCATTAGGAAGGTTGAAAAACAGTGGTCTAAGCGATTATTTATTTGGGTAAATTTTTAGAAATATGTTGTAATAATATAGGAATCAGAAAGTCCATTTAAATTGAGGGCTGATACTTTTTTCCACTAACATTCATCAGGATCACAAAAATACATACCACCACTTATACATATAATACATACGTATTACATACATATAAAACTCATTTATTCTTTAAAAAAATTAATATATTTATTTTATTTTTAATTACATGTATGTGTGCTTATATACATGAGTGCAGATGTCTGTGGAGTCCAGAAGAGGGTGCTGAATCACCTGGAGTTGTAGGAAGTTGTGAGCCTCCTGATCTGGGTGCTGGCAACTGAAATCAGGTCCTGAGCGAGAGCAGTGCACAAGCTGCTGAGCTGCTGCTCCCGCTCTCATTTCTGCTCTCAAGACTATTGTGCTTGTTTCACTGAAAAATCTCATCCAGCATGTAAGTGCTGCCAAAATCTGTAATGTAATCTGTGACCAAATAGAAATCCAAAAAGCAGTGGCTGCTCCTTAGATAGTACTCTCTGAAAGGTCATCACGCTTGCCATTGTGTGCTTTCAGTTCAAAATAGGAAGATAATTTGAGGACTATAGAAAAAATATAAGGGAAGAAAATACAGTCAGTAATTCCACCACCAGAAAGAGCTAATATTATTTCTAAGAAACCCCCAATATTTGAGGCTCTAGACTAGTAGCCTCCTGCACTGTCTAAGTTACTTCACCACTATACTGTTTGGAACACTCACAGTGGAGACTAGCTTTAAGCATAGGATTGTTAGGTGGTGGTGGCACACACCTTTAATCCCAGCACTCCGGAGTCAGAGGCAGGTGGATCTCTGTGAGTTCAAGGCCAGCCTGGTCTACAAGAGCTAGTTCCAGGATATCCAGGGCTACACAGAGAACCTTGTCTCAAACAAACAAATGAGAAAGGGCAAGAAAGATGGCTCAGTTCTTAAGAACACTGACTGCTCTTCCAGAGGCCTTAAGTTCAATTTCTAGCAACACATGGTGACTCACAACCATCTGTAATGAGATCTGGTGCCCTCTTCTCTCTGATGCCCTCTTCTGCCATGCAGGCACACATGCAAATAGTGCACTCATATACATAAAATACACAAATAAATAAATCTTTTAAAAAAGCCATCTTCTAAAAAACAAAAACAAACCAAAACCATAAGGATCATTGGGACTTTAATAGAAGAAATGGAACTGTAGGAAAAACGTACAAATTGCTCCAAAGATGACATCTTGTTCTTATTTAGCTTTCTTTGAGTCATTAACAGTCGGGCGCCACTGGTGCTGAAACTTATCATTATTATAACCACAAATGGGTTAATGCCCAAACAAAGCTATATTCTTGGGGTTGGATCCCAGCTTCACCACACAGACCCCAATAGTAGCACCCTCCAAGTCCCAGAATGATATTCCACAAATAAGTGGATGTCAAGTGTGTAGCCTGGATTCAAAACTTTCTGTTTTTATCTGGATGCTCTCAGTTGCTAACTGGACAGAACAAAAAGAAAAGTAAATAAATAAACACCAACCCAAAATCTCTAAAAAAGGAGATTGTGTGGTTTAGTGGTCAGCCCACTCGCCTGGATGTTGATATAGCTGAGATCCACTTCCAGCCCTCCCACAGAGTAGATAGTCACTTTTGTGACCCATGCGTCGGTTTTCCTACTTAGAAAAGAGGGAATTGCCTTAGTTTTCATGAGGCAAAACATATGAAATTATCCTCAAATAACTTGAGGCTGTTGGAGAGTAAGATAAGACTATCATCTGTAGTAATTACCATATTAGCATTGCTTGCTTGTCTAGCATGGACGAAGAAGACCCTAGATTCCATCCCAGCTCCAAATAAAACAGAGTTGGTGACACGTGCCTAGAATCACAGCACTCCAGAGATGGAGGCAGGGAGATCGGAAGTTCAAAGTCATCTTTGGCTACCTAGTGAGTTATAGGCAAGCCTGAAAAACATAAGGCCCTATCTCAATCTAAAAAAATTTATTATTACTTTACATTATAGTAATAAGCCCAAATATAAGGTACCCTCAAGCTTCATAGAGGAGCGGTGGAGGAAGGAGAAGGCAACTCTTTTAAATCAAATTTGTAAGACTTCCTATCAAATTCATTACCTCAGAACACTAAACACTGTTCCTAGTTTGGCTCTGTCCCTTTCTAATTTCCACATCCAAATTCAGAGTGACTCAGAGGAGCCTAGAGTTGAGACACATATACGAATTTAAAGGAAAGGGAGAATTATAAGGTCTGAGAGGCTCCTTGTTAGCAGAAGCTAAGAATAGGCCACTCAGAACATGAGAGAAGATGCTTCTCTTTCCTTCTCCCAGTGTAGGTGGTCTGTGGGATTCCCAGCCTCTCCTTTGATGGTAAAAATTTTGTTTTCTTTCTTTGTCACAAAACCTCCCCTTGTTGAAATGGGGAAGAAAGGGAACTTACTTAAAAAAAAAAAACCAAAAGTGAGGACCAAGTGACTTTTTCTGCTACTGTTGGATTATGACAGCTGCTACAGATCTCTATTGTGGGGAGGGAGGAGCAAAAGGAAATATCTCTTTGAAAACCAATGGATGGTCTTTCTTTTTAAAAAGGGTATAATTGGGTGGGGGATCTAATAAATGCTCTGGTTTCTGATCCACTTCCTTTGTGAAGTATCTTTGTAGGAGAAAGGAAAACCACTTGATGAGGTATCCAATAATAAGGGATAAGAGAAGTAAAGTCTAAAGATGAAAAGGAATTTCAGAGGAACGCCAGCTAACTTACAGAGGACTTAATGAGTAGTTTTCAAAATGACATTTTACTGGGTGGGGTGGCACACACCTTTTCAAACAGCCCTCTGCAAGGCAGAGGCAAGCAGATCTCTATAAGTTCAAGGCCAGCCTGATCTAAATCAAGTTCCAAGCCAACCAGGGCTTTGTGAGACCGTGTCTCTCTCTATATGTACATATACATTTATTTATTTGGGGCAGGGGACACGTGGAGGTCAGAGAACAACTTGAAGGAGTTGGTGCTCTTTTCCTCACCATACGGGGTACCTTAGTTTGAACTCAGCGACTAAAGGTGTTGAACTTAATGAAAACCTCTTGTGTTAGGTGCTAAAATGCACATCCCTGACCCCGAGAAGCCGCCAATATACAATGAATACTTTGTAGCAACTTAAGAAAGTAAATACTAAAAGTGATTAATAATAAGTAACAAGACTTCAGTTTTGTGCGAGTTCATACATAATAATTATCATTAGGATATACAAAAATTATGAAATACAGAAATTGTGGAAGTGAGCCAGTGACAGTAATTCTGGCATCACTAAATATGACACATTCAGTGCTTTAAAAACAAGTCCTAAATATAGGAGCTAAAAAAAAAAGAAAGAAAAGAAAAATCTTGAAGAGACTACTTCCGGAACTTGAGTAGTGGGCTCCGCGTTGCCAGTCGGAGCGGTTTGTGTGACACCCTCTCTGCCTTCTATTTCTTCTCTGGCCGCATGGGTACCATGGCAACAGAGACAGGCTGTAGCCTGGATTCCGGAAGCTGGAGAGCTGGAGCGTGGAAACTACCCGGTCAAAGGATGCTGAGTCCCGAGCGCCTAGCTCTACCGGACTACGAGTATCTGGGTAGGGGGGCTTCTTTCAGCTTCGGGAAAGGAAAGAAGTGAAGCTAGGTGGAGTGGGGCGGAGACAAGGGTGGAGCCTGAATGTAGCGGGTCTGGATGGAATGGGGAGGGACAGAAAGAAGGGGCTCCAGGGCCTGAGCCTCTAATGTAGGGCCAAATAAGAATGAAAAATAACATTTATGAAGTAAAGAATGTCTGAACTCTGTGGACTAGCACTCGGGGAATGAGCATTGCGTTCAAATTAACACAGTTAAGAAGCTGAGGCCCTAAACAGGGCTGTTCCTGATAGGTTGGTATTGGAGTAAACTTGGCCTTTGAAGTGACATCAGACATTTTGTGAATAATAATTTTACTTTCATAATGCGATGTAATTTCGAGCTTTTCTCTTTTGTCACACACTGTGGCAAGCATTTCGCATGCCACTTTTCTTTGATTCTTATTTTTTTGATTCTTATTAACAGACTTAGAAGGGGTTGCTGTTTTCTACTTTACAGATGGAGAAACTAAGGCTAAAGAGACAACTTGCATAAAACCACACAGTTAGATAGTAGTAGGATCATATCTGCCACTGCAGAACTTGACTCAGGACCTTGCTTTTGAGCTAAGGCTATGTGGTAGAAAGTACTGTACTTTGATAAGCACTTTACAGTGAGTGTGAAAAGCATTTACTTATATGCATACATATACACTTAAAAATTCACAGACTTAAATATTTAGGGGAATTTTAAGCTTGTAGACGATTGAGCCAATAGTAGAGAGTTCTTTTTACCCTCTATATCTTCTATTTAGCTTCTTTTTTTTCTGTTTTCTTTTTTCAAAACAAGGTTTCTGTGTGTAGCCCTGGCTATCTTAGAATTTGCTCTGTAGACCAGGCTGACTTCAAACTCAAAGCTCAGAGATCCACCTGCCTCTGCCTCCCCAGTGCTGGTATGTTAAAGGCGTGCACCACCACTGTCTGGCTTCTATTTAGCGTCTATTATTAATATATTGTATTAGTGTGATACATTTCTTGCAACTGATTATTAGCTCAGTGTGATTACCAAAAGCCTATACTTTACATTGGGGTTTAATCTTTGTGCTGAGCAGTTTTCTGGACTTTGACAGATTCATATTATCGTACAGTCACTATTAAGGTATACAACAGAATCATTTCATTGTGCTGAACCCCTCAGTGCTTCACCCCTTCATCCATCCCCTGCCCCACCCCTTTCCACCACTGAGCTTACTGACTTTCAAATGTTGCCCCTTTGCGAGTGATTGGAGCCATTCTGTTTATCCCTCACAGGTCTTTCACTTAGGAATGGGCTTTACAGCCACTCCGTGTCTTTTTGTAGCTCAATAGCTCATTTCTTTTTTTCTTTTCTGTTTTGATTTTTCAAGACAGGGTTTCTCTGTGTCACCCTGGATGTTCTTTCTGGAACTTACTCTGTAGACCAGGCTAGCCTTGGTCTCCCAGGGATACTCCTGTCTCTGCCTATCTACTGCATGAATCATCACACCTGGTAGATGATTAAATTTTCTTAATTAACCATATGAAATGTTGCTTCAAAACGGCTTTTTAATATAAAGACTTTTATTTTGGGGGATAGCTTAGCAGTTAAGAGCATGTGCTACTTTTCCAGAGGACCTGAGTTTGGATCCCGTCACCCCCACAGCACCTGCAACTCCAGCTCAGGGGCTCCTGGGCCTCTCCTGAACTCTGCAGGCACACACACACACACACACACACACACACACACACACACACACATAGCAGATACATACAAACAGAAATTTATAGTAAAAGGACACACGTCCCTTTCCACAAGTCCGGCATGTTCCTCACAGGTACTGGCTTTCTGTGCATCCTTCTACAGATTATTCTGCACATAAAAGAACATGGAGCACTTCTGTAATCCCAGCAATCGGGGGTCAGAGGAAGGTCTGATCTACGGAGAAAGTTCCAGGATACCTAGGGCTGTTACCCAGAGAAGCCCTATCTTTGGGGGCAGGGTGGGAAGTACACCTGTGTCTTAGTTAGGGTTACTACTGTTGTGATGAAACACCATGACCAAAAATAATTTGGGGAGGAAAGGGTTTATTTGGCTCATAGTTCCATGTAACAGTTCATCATCCAAAGCAGTGAGGACAGGAACTCAAGCAAGGCAGGAACTTGGAAGCAGGCACTGATACAGAGACAATTCAGGGGTGCTGCTAACTGGCTTGCTTCTCCTGGATTACTCAACTTGCTTTCTTTTTTTTTCTTGTTTTTTTGTTTTTGTTTTTTAAGACAGGGTTTCTCTGTGTAACACTCCTTGCTGTCCTAGAACTAGTTCTTGTAGACCAGGCTGGCCTCAGAAATGGCACCACCCACAATGGGCTGATCCCCATTGTGACCCCATTGATGATCACTAATTAAGAAAATGCTCTACAGGCTTGCCTATAGCTTACAGCTCCTTTTGGGGGGCATTTTTCTCCATTGGAGTTTTCTCCTCAGATGACTTTAGCTAGAAGCACAGATAACTTTGTACCTAATGCGTAACAATATCAGCACTTTTGGTAAAGATTTTAGGTGTTTTGCTAGTTTACTTACTACTCCATGAGCTGTGAAATATTTGGCCATCAGAGTACCTTGTCAGTTCCTTGGATTTTTGCTATTTAAAGTCCATATCTCAGAGGCGTGTCTGTGGTTGACTGCTGCCTTGACAAACAGAAGTTGGTCTCCTTCTAAGTGGCGTAAGTGAAAGACTGGTTTAGTGGCATTGTTGACAGTCTGTGAGCTAATTCATTGTTTCAGGGCACTTGAAAAGTTTCAGTGTTCATGGACTTCAACTATCCACTGTTCTTGAATCCTGCACAAATGTTCCTTTGCCTCTCTTGTGTAATTAAAAGTCCTGATTGGCATCAGGATATTCGTATTTCCCTGAGCAAGTCATGTCACTCACTGACTTCCTTATGGTTCAGCAAATTGAGTAACTGCTGAAACACATTTATTCTTACCTAAGAACTAGCCCTGCCTATTACAGCATGCTCTCTTATAGAGATATGTTGTTTGGAAACATTCACTCTCAACATAATGACCATTAACAACCACGCCCTAGAAGCTGTGCATGGTGACACATGACTATAATTTTAGCACTGGGGCCACTGAGGCAAGAGGATCCTGGATTTGAGGCCACTTTGGCATACATAGTGAATCCTTGTCTCAAAGATTATTAAAATCAATGGATAAACAAATAAAATTTAAAAGTCATTCTTTATAGGTTAGATCATATTTCTGATTTAAGATCTTGAAATCTGTTTATTTTTTTAATTCACTTTGATTAACTTTTACAATGTATAAATTCACTTGCATATATTGGGCTAGAAAGGAAATATACATAGAGAACAAAATACTATAGATAGGAAAGTCCGTGGCACTCACTAAAATAAAACCAAAAAACTACAGCTGAGTAGTACCCCTGGGAGGTACCTCTAGAATTCCTGTTTAGGATTATAGTGTGGGGCACAGTGACACCTGTAAGTGAATGCCTGTAGGCATCCCTTCTGCCTGCTAGCTAGGAATTGTATTGGGTTTTTGACTATTTCTGAAGAAAGCAGCCTTTCTTCATGTTGGGTAAACTGATTTGATTTCCACATTGACTTGGTGAATTTGGAACCTATAATCCTGACCTGGCTAAGGTCATCAGGAAAGATGTTCATGTAGGTAGTCAGTGTAGCAACAGATACTGTATTGACATCTGGACTGAAGAGAGGACCTGGTAAGGAGATGAAGAAGGCTAGATATTCCCAGCCGTATGGAGGCGACTTGTTGGAGGCATATGCCAGCAGCTGAGGTGCGTCTGTATGTCTGCTGGGTGTGGAGAACTCTAGAGCCGAAGGGAGCCCGTTCAAGACCCAGACTTACACAACCGCCTAAGTGCCGACCTGAGCATGAGTGTGAGGGGTGAGGTTCCTTCTTACTCCACCTAATTGTGGAAGTGCGTGCTTTCACTTGTACTCAGGCTGGCTCCTCTGCTTCTGTAGAACCGGTTGGTACTGGGGTGACATAATAGCTATCTCTAGGAAACCAGAAATCAGAAGTTGCACTCTTCCTTTGAGGTCTGTGTATGTAGAAGAATTACAATAAATGATAGAGGTTTTTTCTTTAATCTGGCATCAAAAATTTTTTGGTTGCTTTTTAAAAAATGTGTATATGAAGGAGATAGGTGATAAGTGTGGGTAAGTGTGCCAGTCTGCACATGTAGGGTGAGGTAGGGTGAGGCCAGCTTATAGCAGTCAGTTTACTCCTTTCACCATGTGGGTCCTAGACATGTATGCACATACATGTGTACATGCAAATACACACACATGCACACACATGCTGGTATCAAATGTCAAGTTAATAAGGGGTGGAATCTAGTTCAAGTCCACATGGTTAAATTCTGCTATCAATACATAGAGTGACTCCAGTCAAAAGTGGGTTCCTTACTATTACATAGGCTCATACAAGGATCCCTGGAGTGAATTCAGTTGACTCCAAAGGCTTCATTTAGTATTTCTGCTCATGAGGGGGCCTCCTAGGAATCAGGATGGATCAAGAAATGCCAGTATTCCAGTTCTCTCTTGTCAGTGGACTCATCCTCAGGGCCAGGCAGTGAGGAAGGGAACTTCTAACCATTTGAGGAAGTTCCTTTCTTCCAGTAGTGATCATTGTAGCTGGTGTGGCTGTGAAGAATTTGCCTACACTCTCTATGGCCTGGCTTTCTGCATCTGAGAAATGTGAACAGTGGAGCTGGTTGTGGTGGAGCACGCCTGTAATGTCAGCACTCCGCATGTACAGGCAGCATCAGGAGTTTGAGGGTAGCCTGCACTACAGCTGGAGGCCAGCCAGGGCTGCAGGCCTGGAGCATATCAACACTTAGTGCAGATGTTGTGAGAAGAGCCTGTGCGGAGAAGAGGAGCGTATCCTTTCAGAGCACCTGGGTAGGAGCAGAGTAAGTGATGGCTGCTATTACTACGTCATTATACAAATAGAGCCCGTGTCCATGGCAACCGTGAAAATGAGCCTTTTAGATTTTGTGTTGTGGGGAGGGAAGGAGTAATTCCCACTCCACCTCAGCTCTGAATCCAACACCTTGCTTACATGGTGTGTCACGCTCCCCATGTGTTCCCTTTAGTCACTGGCTGGGCCGGACAGACCCTCTTGAACGGGAGATGTCTCTCTGCGGGGTGGCTGTGCTTGAGGTCAGCCTTCCTGCCTCTCTCCTTTATTCGTGACAGGCTTACATCATGGTCAAGAAGCCTTCTGGCTCCCCTGCCCTCTTCTCATTTCTGGTCAAGGTGTTTCCTCCAGAACATCTCTTCATGTTTGCTCCTGTTTTAGTGTCTGCTTCTCAGAGTCCCTAAACTAAAACAATATCATTGATACAGCCCTTTCCAGCCATGAAGTTGATGCCGTTTCTCTAAGTCTTGGCAAAGGTTCTGACTTGGAATTTATTCAACTTGGAAGACTTTTAATGTTTCTAAATTTTTTTTGTATTTGTTTATACTATAACATGAAGTTTACTTGTCTGACTGCCAAACACATTAATTTTGCTTTTGAAGGAATCCTGATAAATTTATTTTTGTTTGAAATGTAATTAGTGAGCCTTCAAATCCAATACTACACTATAGAACATTGATACTTAATCAGCTGAGATTGTCTTCAGAAAGCATAGTCTTTAGGTTGTTTCAGAACTGAACTGAAATGAAATATATGTGTTACACTGATTGTAAATCTTTGGAAACCAGATTAATATAAAAGATTCACTTTAGAATACCTACAGAGCTGTTCACAATCACCTGTCTTTTTCTTCCACTCCTTCTCTTCCCGAGTAATCAAAAGCAAGCCCAAGTGTAAAGTATCTTTTGACATACATGGGAGACGGAACACACTCTTAAATGAGCAGGACACCAAGGGACCGAGAAAGAAGCACCATCGTGGAGTGTACCGGATGTTTCGGGAGCTGGCAGCTCTTTCGGCTCCCTCCCCATTTGGTCAGCAGCTTCTCTGTCATGGAAGGGGCAGCAGGCAGTTGTCTTGTTGGGCTAGTTCAGGAATATGCCCTTTGGAAGTGGTTCCTGGAAATTTAGCCTACACCATCTTTGCCACCTTTCTGAGGGCTCCGTAGCTCATTGTTGGGGGAGTGGGAGGAGCAGATGAATTCCAGGGCTTGTGGTTTCTGACCCTTGGTCACGTCCATTTCTCCAAAATAAGTTGCAGAGTGATTTCATTGTTGTTCCAAAAAGAATTCTTTTAAATTTTTGAACTTGTTTATTATTTATATTCAAGTAATAATAAAGTCTTTCAAGTTCTGTCCAAAAGTTGGTGATCATTTTTCTTTTTCTCTTGCATACATATAATACTTGTTGCCTAGGTAAGATGAGTAGGTAACTAAGCATTTTCAAAGGTTCTTATAGTTCAGAAAAGACATTCATGAGCCTCTTTTCCTGTTCTTATCAGTTACCTTGTTTTCCTCCTGGATCCTTGGTTAGCGTCTGTTTCTTATTAGAATGTAAGCCAGGGGGGCAGGCTTTTTTCAGTATCTCTAACGTTAGTATAGTGGTTGACCCAAGTGAAGTGCTCAATTGTTGAATGAATGATTTGCTTCAAGCAGCAGAATACATTTAAAAATAAATGGGAGGAAGGAATCTAGTTTAGCCAACAGTTACTGAATCTTACCACGTGAAAAGACACTATATCCTCACCCCCTTTTTGATGGATTAAAAAAAAAAAAGGATGAGTGATTAAAATCTGCCCTGGATGCTTTTGGCTTTAAACTCTGATTATACCTAAGCTCAGTTCTTGGTTGATAACAGTTTCTACGCCTTGGTTACCCAACCATAGATTTAATCATTGTTTTAAAGGTGATTGTTTGTCCTTTAGCTGTGTGGGCGCTGTGATTTGACTGGGAGGAGAGTTACCCTTGTCAAGTAACCCAGGTCTCCTTCTGGCTCTGGTTGCCCTTGTATCACTTCCCGAGCAGCTGTAGGAAACAGTTCATTCTGTGATTGGAATTTCAAGTCAAAACACATTTATCTGAACAGAATTTTAATGATTTATCAAAGAGAGGAGGGATTTTCCCAAACACATCTGAATTTACCAAAGTACTGATCTCATTAAATACATTCTTCTTGAGCACTTTTCTTTAAATGAAGCAATTACTGCTGAAATTATCAAATATATTTTTCATAAAAGCTTTTTGAATAAGTTTTTTTGATTATCAGGAGAAAAGTAAACATTGTTTTAAAAGGCCCTTTCCAGGGCCCATTCTTTTTTTTTTTTTTCATTGAATTAGCTTTTAGAGGCTCTCTTCTTCGGAGAGAATGGGAGCCCTTTTCCTGGCTGTCGTCCTGTGTGTAGCAGCGTCTGGCCCTGAGATTACAGGTGCTCAGCGTAATTCCAGTTCAGCTTCTGTAATCGAACACAGAGATCTGCTTGTGCCTCAGAATGTCACCAGGTGTTTGTCACCTGGGATACAGACATAGACACCTGGCAGCAACAGCACTGTACCACATTGTTGTTGTTTGTTATGTTTTTGGAAAGTGTCTCATGTAGCCCAGGTTGGCCTTGCATTGGATAGTTGAGGATGGCTTTAAACTCCTGATCCCTTCTTTCTCTACCTTCCATGTGCTGGGGTGTCCAGCTCCCCATTGCCTTAGGGGAAACAATCTTGTGCAGAATTCCTCCCATGGCAGCCTTACGTACAGCGTGTTCTGAATGGGAAAATTATATATTTAAAATAGGCATGTTTGAAACAATAACACTTTGAATGTGAAATGTACCAAAGGCCACATGTTTTTGATTTTGCTTGTCAAATGGAGAGGCGGCTGCCAGAACCACTGGACACCATGGTTCTCATGCCCTAAAGTCCTGCAGTTGACAGATATTCAGACAACAGCACAAAGAAGTTTAGCCCATGAGAAAGTGAGTCTGGGCACTTGGGCTGCCCTCCTTTTTCTCTCCGTGGAGTTCTTCCCAGCTTTGCCCCTTCTGTCTCATCTTAGATTTCCAAAAAGGAGAGATTAAATGTGTCTGTATTTCAGCATGTTCACTGCACGGACATGAGGCTGGCGCTCGGGCCACTGTGCAGCCTGTCATATGGAAGGGATTGCCTTTCAGAGGAGATTATAATTGCGTATGTAGCCACACAAATGCACATTCTGCCTGAAGGAAAATGCAGAGAAGAGGAGGCCTGCGCTGCCACTCAGGTCCCTTTGTGGAAGCTGCACAAGAAGCCCTTGCATGCCATAGTCACCTCTTTCGGGCTTAATGAGTCATCTTTGTGTGTTAGCTACTTAAAAGGAAAAAGGAAAGAAGAAATGTGCTCTCCCCCAGTGAATTGCTTTATTAGCTCTGCAGCTTTGTCTTAAAGAGTATGAATATTCCTGATGACATCATTTACAATGCTAGTGCACAGACAGTACACAAAAATCCAGCGCTTGAGTATCCAGACGAACTTAGACAAATTTAGAAAAAACGGTAACAATGTTCTTTATAAACAATGAACACAGGAGCTTAAACAACATGCATAACCCTAGTCTTTTGGGGATGAAATACAATGAAAGTTGGCCACAGCGAAAACTAAAAGTTCAGTGCCCTTGTATTATTTACAGTTCAGACTTGAGTTTATGGTCTTATAATCCCAAGCAGTATGTTCAGTTAATGTAGAAAATATGGGTTTACTCTGTGGGTAAATTATTATGCTCTTTGAGCTGTAGGGTTTTACCTGTGAAAATAAAAACGGCAAAAGGAATATTGCCACCTGCTTTACAAGACTGTGGAGAGATTGAGAAGATAATCATGGGGAGTTCTTTATAGGGATGGTGTTTTGTAAATAGAAAATTCTGCTATTATTTTCATTGATTAAATTTCCCCAACAAATAGAGTTGATAAGAGCTCACAAGGCAGAGAAGATGAATTAATATAAGCCAGGAATCTTGAAAGTAAACCATTGAATGAGACCTAAATTGTCTTTCTTAATAGTCTGCGAACCATTAGCCCTGCTGACTAGCCTATGATTACTTCCTGAGTTCTCACAGATGGAGTGCATACTTGGCCACCATGCAAAGGATGGTGGTCATAAAGGTAAATGAGAGTGAACTAGACTGTCAGGGAGAGTGGCTTCATGGTTGTACTACAAATATTCTCTGGAGTCTTGCTAATCTTTTCCTTGTCTGGACATTAGGAGGCTTTGGCCTTTGCTTTTCAGTAGATATTTGATTTTTTAATCTCATATTTCTAAAGCAGCAACAAATTACAAGAACTGGCTCACATTGTAAAATTTTTTTCCCTTAGTGTGGTGAGAGAAAAATCACTGTGGTTGAAAGACTTAACAATAGGCTTGCCACCTTGAAAGTCTTCAAACTCAGCCAGTTAATGACAACAGCTTTTGTTTTAGATAAGAAGGTATACTAGGAAACAGTATATTTGTTTTTGTTGTTGGTTTTATTTTTAAAATGGCATGTCTATATGTGTGTCTCTGTGTGTGTTTGTACAGTGTAGTACCGATTTCAGGCCAGAAGACATTGCCAGATTCCTGGATCTGCAGTTACATACACTTGTGATATACTGAACTCAGAATCTCTGCAAAAGCAGGACACTCTCTTAACCCCAGAGCTATCTATCTCTCAGCCCCCAATTTATATTTTTAAATGACAGAATTATTACTGAAATATCTTCTTCTATTTTTGTGGTTATTTTCGTATTTTGGGCAGCAATACCTGAGAAGACTCCTAAGGTTCCTTTGCAAGTTCAGGATTTCATCTTTTATTTCCAATTATAGTTAGTAGTATTTGGGTACCTTCATTTTGTTATATCCAAATCAGCAAAGTCCCCGCAAAAGCCAACAAGGAGACAGAGTCTCATACATAAAAGCAAAGAGCCTTTATTTTAAGCAAGTTTGCAAACTCTGTCTCTCTGCACGTCCAACGTATTGGAATAAACGGAGAGCCTCGAACTTAATTAGAATAGGGTTTTATAGTAGTAAAGGTGGGAGTGAGGGGTGATTGGCTGACATTTGTCTAGGGGTGTCCTGGTTGAGTATGTTCTGGCAGGTGGTCCTGTCTACAGCAGTTGGAATGTTAGGCATTTCCTTTGACTGGGCCTTTCTTGGGTGGAGGTCGGGTAATCTCAGCTTGTGGTTCTTCCTCCAACCCTGCTTCAGGGTAAACTACTGAGACTCAGGCCTCTTATTAAATTTATAGATGGCTGAGTTCTACTCTAGCAGGTGATAATGGTTGGAAGTAAAGAGCTTCCTTTGGATGACCTGCCCATACTTAGCTTATCATGGCTGGCTCCCACAGACATATTAAGGGGAAAAGCTATTTTATTTAAATTCTAAATCTAAGGCAAGATCCATGTCTTTTAATTAGTTATTTATTATTAAAGAAACAGCATCCTATTTTAAAATTATTTTTTATTTTAGTGTGTGTTTTGCCTGCAATTGTGTGTATGTGTTGCCCATGGAGACAAGCAGAGAACATTGGAACCCAAAACTGGAGTTATGGATGGTGGGAGTCACCATGTGGGTGCTAGGAACTGGACTTGGATCCTCTGCAAGAGCATCAAGTACTCTTAACTGCTGAGCCATCTCTAATCCTTTTTTTTTAAATACAGACTATAAGGCAAACATGGTATTAAAAGACCCCTGGAGTGGGGAGACTCACTCAAGTCTTGGGATAACAGGTCCTCCCCCTCCCCCAGGAACTCACAAGAGACTGTCCTTGCTGCAATCACCCGAGGTTTATTGACAGGAACCAACCAGTTGGGGCTGAAACTCATTTCCCACACAGGGGTAAAGGAGTTTGACCCCAAGTAGCTGGGAGAGGGGGTATTTAGGGGAAGAAACCACAACCCAAAGGGGGTAGGAAGGGTGTTATTGGAAAATTCCAAAAATACCAGTGATCATTGGAAAATTCAGAAAATACCAGAGATAATCACAAGGGGGGTATCACCACTTGACTTTGGCTTTCTGGCATGAGTCTAACCAACGTCTGTCTTGGGTAGGAGAATCGTGGCGTCTGCCTCTCTGCCCTTCTTCCCAGAATTCTGTCTTTCCCGCCTACTTGAGATCTACCCTACCAACTAGCCCAACACAGTTTCTTTAATCAACTACTGAAAGTAATACAAATACAGAAGGACCTCCTACACCAATGAAATTATTGCCTACACCAAGTTCATAGAGATTTATATTTTTTTATCCTGAGAGTTTTAATAGTGCTGGCTTTATATTTAGGCCTATGGTTCATTTTGGGTTAACTGTTTTTTTATTTTTTTATTTTTTAAATTTATTTATTTATTTACTTATTATGTATACAATATTCTGTCTGTCTGTTTGCCTGAAGGCCAGAAGAGGGCACCAGACCTCATTACAGATGGTTGTGAGCCACCATGTGGTTGCTGGGAATTGAACTCAGGACCTTTGGAAGAGCAGGCAATGCTCTTAACCACTGAGCCATCTCTCCAGCCCCCTTGGGTTAACTTTTATATGTAGTTTGAGGTAGGAACCAGGTACAGGGCAATGGGACTTCCTTGCTGTGGTCATTAAATCTGGCTGCCTAGATGTGGGACTACAGTATAGAACTGTTGAAGATTCGGACTGAAGTAAATTACCTATCTTAGATGAGGTAGACTACTTAAGCAAAGTAAGTTTTGTTTTATTCTGGATAGCACTGGCTTTGGGTTGGAAAACCCATAGTTTATTTGCTGTTTGTCTTTGCACATTTTCCTCTAGTTCAGAATGTGACATCTGAGAAGGAAATAGAGCCATCATCATTTCTAAAGGTAGTGTTTCCTTGGTTAGTCGATGGAAAATTAGTTTAGAAAGAAACCATAATGTAGGTTCTGTGAAATTCTAAGAAATTGTTTTATGGCCATCTATGTTATAATGAAGTTTTTATCAGTTAGTTAGTATTAGTCATGACATCTTAAGCCTTCTTTGTGAATTATCCTAATACTGTGATTCAATGGAAATAGTTACACTATGAGGTAGACTTTGTCCTGCAGTACAAACTATGTGACCTTGGGTAGTTTCATTTGTAAGACAGGTAAGCCAGCCTTATCCGACTCCTAGGTTGATTGTGAAGTTCAAAGAGATAATGTATGGAGAGTATTTAGTAGTAACCTTTTAGGAGCAATTAAAGTGTTATTGTTTAAGTTGTGAAGGTCACCTTGTTCACTAGACTGGGTCCTGGGGTCAGGAGCGTAAGTCTGACTCGCGCCATCCTCCCTGTTTACACACAATAGCAGGCTCGTGGACTTCCTTGTTGAATATTGCTAGTCAGATTAGTCAGATCCATTCATTTATACTTTTTAGAAAAATTATATGGTTCAAATAAAGTAGGAAGGTGTGTACGGTGACTCACATTTGTAATCCAAGCACTCAAGAAGTGAAGCAGGAGGATTGCCACAAGCTCCAAAGTAAGTTCAAGACTGGCTTGTGCAACAGACTAAGATGCTGTTAAAAAAAAAATAGGGTTTGATCCCATGCTTTTTCAGTCCCATGGGATCAAACCGAATTCTCTGAACGTGGCGGACAATGAGGGCTGACTGAGAAGCCAAGGACAATGGCACTGGGTTTTGATCCTACTGCATGTACTGGCTTTTTGGGAGCCTAGTCTGTTTGGATGTGCACCTTCACAGACCTGGATGGAGAGGGGAGGACCTTGGACTTCCCACAGGGCAGGGAACCCTGACTGCTCTTTGGACTGGAGGGGGAGGGGAGAGGGAAATGGGAGGTGGGGAGGAGGCAGAATTTTTTTTTTTTTTCGAGACAGGGTTTCTCTGTGGCTTTGGAGCCTGTCCTGGAACTAGCTCTGTAGACCAGGCTGGTCTCGAACTCACAGAGATCTGCCTGCCTCTGCCTCCCGAGTGCTGGGATTAAAGGCGTGCGCCACCATCGCCCGGCCAGAAATTTTTAATAAAAATAAAATAAAACAAAATAGGGGCTGGAGAGATAGCTTGGTGGGTAAGAGAGTTTACTGCTCTTTCAGAGGACCCAGGTTCAGCTTTTGACACCCACATCATGGCTCACCTGTAATTCCAGTTCCAGAGGGTATTATGGCTTCTTCCTCAGAATCCACGGGGACTGAAGAAACTTTTTATTCTTCAAGTGAATAAGGGACATCACTCATTATACTTAGTTCTAGAAGACTCAAAACACTCTATTTATATGTTAAAATCACATAAATCATATGACAAAGCAGCCACAAAAGAAGCTAAGAAATGTGGCGTGTGTGTGTGTGTGTGTGTGTGTGTGTGTGCGCGCATGCGTGCCCACGTGTGCTGTAAAGGAAGAAGGATTTATAAAAGAAAATATCACCAACGATGGTGGCACATGCCTTTATGTGCACTTAGAAGGCAGAGGCCAGCCTGGTCAACATAGCAAGTTCCAGAACAGTAGAGCAATAAAATCCTGTCATCAATAATAATAACAAAATAAGAGAAAATATCCATAAGCTTACAGAATCTACGCTGGAAAACTCTAGCAATGTTTTTCTCCTTAGCTACGTATTCTAATTTGTATCTGGAGATTTGAGGTACAAGAGATGAAATAAAAGAGAATACTATATCCATAGAGCAACAATAAATTATTTTGATTAAAATAAAATTTTAAGATTTCTAGCAGAAAACAAAATCAATATTTATTTATTTGTTGTTTTTGTTTTTGAGACAGAGTTTCTTTGTATAACTCTGGCTGTCCTGAATCTAGCTATATATATCAGGCTGGCCTTGAATTCATAGAGTTTCACCTGCCTCTGCCTCTCAAGTTCTGAGATTAAAGACATGTGTCACCACTGCCTGGCAAAAATCAATATTTATAAAAAGAAATTTTATTATCTCTTAAGAGGATATAAAATAAAATTATGAGAAATATAGTACCAAGTAAAGTTTTAAAAGGTAGAAAAATGAAAAAGGAAAAACTCGTAGAAAGTGGAGAGGTAGTTGGGCTTAGTTGAGCCCTCTGTGTGTATGTGTTTTTAATTCCTTTCTCTTTAACTTTTTTGGTCTCCAAGGAATCATAATATTCAGTTTTTGTCGTGATTTGTTTACTTTGTTCAAAGAAAAACTTCAGCATTGTGATTATACATGGAAACACACAAAGCTTCAAAGTCCCATTCCACATCCTGATTCGAGAGGGGCAGAAAGTAAGGACTGGTTTGTTTACTGGTAAATGGCGGGAGTTGAGCAGTGTGAACTTAGGAGCCTTGATGACACAGAAATGCAGGGTCTGACTGCTGCGTCCAGCTCTCCCTTGTCTGCAGCCCCGTGGAGAACCCTGTACTTAGTGTATTTCTGAGACCACGGGAAGCAGGACTGTGGGAACGGAAGGAGTACTGTGCAATCCAGAGGCCGATGGGATGGAGTCTGTGGTGAGCCTTAATTGACTTCCTGGTAGAGGACCAGTGTGCTGGAGGACAGGGAATTTGCAGGGTGAGGTTTTAGTGGGCCATCATTATGTTGTTGCAGAACTGGAGGAGAGTGGTAGGAAAAAGATGAGAAGAAAACAGGCCGTCTGTATCTAGGGAGAGAGATGTGTGTCCTAGGGCCATCGTTCCCTTCTTTTCCTTCTCATGTAGGTGGTGAGACCCCCAGGGTCTGTAATGACTGCTAGGATATTCTTGGATGCTGTGTTAAATATATTTATTTATTAATTAATATAAATGAATATAATATATCTATATAATATAATAAATTAATATGCCTCTTAAATCAGATTTTTATCACAACCTAAAAAGCCACCTCATCTTTTTGGGGGGAGAGATGGGTAGTGTTGGGAACAGCCTTTCTCAGTAGCTGACCATCCTAGAGCTTACTATGTGGGTCAGGCTGGCCTCAAATTCTTGGTGATTCTCCTACTCAGTCTCCTGTGTACTGGGATTATGGATCTATGCCACTGTGCCCAGCTCTGAAACCACTCATTTTTAAAAATGGACAATAAATTCCCCACATGATTGAAATAGAGAAGGAGGACCATGCCAGTGGTTCTGCAATGGCACATATGGCTGGGATCCTAGCTTATCTGGCCCATCCCTGTTCCCTCAAAAAAGAAGTAATTGCATATAATAAAATGTATGGAGTGGTGGAGAATTTGCTAACATCTGGTTTTTGAGCCTTGGCTTCCATTTTTATCTAAGTATCCTCGGACAATTATATAACCTTCTTAAGCCTCAGTTTCCTCAGCTATACGATGGTATAGATATTTGCCTTCATTTATGGCTGTGAAGATTAAATGAAGCTAAGCACATAGCGCACGGCTTTCGGCACATCGCACCTAACCCTCCCTAGAGGTTTGTATTTTATGGTCCTGACTGTGGCTTAACTTTGAAGGACTGAGCTCACACATTCTTCAGAGAACTACTTAGCGATGTGCACACTCGAGAAGCCCACATCTTCTGAAGTGGCTTGTTAGAGACTCTTTCCCATGCAGATTTGCAAACCAAGTGTGTAAAAATCACACGCTGCACTTGTTGCCTGGCAGCACGTGTCCCTGAGTGGCAGTACATGGCTTGCATTGTAATGCTATCAGTGCTGGGGCCAGCTGGCTGGATGCACACTGCCCCTTGTGCTAGGAACTCCATTCCTCAACAGAATAGCAGCCAGCACTGGGGTTAACAGAAAATGACAAACCAGGCATGGATGAAGGAGGCGCCAGCAGAGCAGCGGGATGTCCTTTGATTTGCTTCTGTTATTTGCATGTCTATCTTGTGATGTCTGTGAAATGTTCAGAATGACAAAATTTTTAAAAGACCTGCTGACTCCGCCTGGAAAATGTGAAAAACCTCCCATTTAGTGACCTATTATATCCAGCTAGCCTGCGTTTTCTATATCTTTTTCTTCATTTTTTATTAATGCAAACATTTGCATGAAGACAGAACCCTTGCTTCTTAAAGAGTTCATCTGCTCCTGCTGCTCACTGGCTTTGCCATGCAAGAGCACAACAGAACCTTTGTTATGCTTTCAGCAAAGCTGTTTATGAACGGTGGCTTACTGAGCACTGCTTCCTGTGCTCTGGACTTCCATTCTGTCTAAAAAGAAAATAGTTTTTAGGAGTGAAAAGAATTTAGACTTTCTTTTATTCGAGTCCTGGATGTCCAAATGACGAGCGGCCCCCAGATTTGTGAAGAACTGGTAATTGCATCGAATGCAGTTTTCCACTTTACCTTGAGCATAGTGAGGCTCTTAGAACAATAGAAGGAACAAGTGCTTGCTCATTAGAATAGAGAGAAGGCAGTCAAAAGGCAACTTGAACCGTGCTTGAGAAGAGGACAAAAGCAGCTTCCTGCAAGAACCCTAATATTGTAGTTGAGGCTGTTTGGTCCTGAGGCCTGTGTGTTTGCACTGCTGTCTGTAGATCGTGTGCACAGTTTATGTAGGCAGTCAGTAAACATCTGAAGGACTCCTGTGTGGAAGGGGCTGCACGACCCTCAATGTTAAAGGGGCTAAAAGATAAATGAGTCATGATACTGTTCATTTTTAAGAACAAGAGGTCTGACAAAATGTGTTGCATGTGGGTAGCAGGAATAGCCTGTGTCTAGGAGAATGTGCCAGGGACATATCTAGGGTAGGTGTTAGGGGTTCAGAAAGTGAAAAGATTGTTTCTAGCTGGAAGAGAATTGGGGAACACTTCTTGAAGCTGACAGATGGCATTTGAACTGGGCCTGGTGGGAAATGCAGGATTGGCTAGTCCAACCTTCCTAAAAGTAATGAGTAAAAGAGTATTGGTTTAGAAGATGATCCGAAGTGTATTTTCATAGGGTGTGTTGGTAGGGCTTTATACCATTAATGTAGATGATATGCTAAATGTTAGCATGAATCTTATGAGTAAAGTAGACTGGGGCCTTTCTGTCTAGCCTGGACTCTTCAGTCATTCATCTTGTGTGATTTTTGTGCGCTTTGGCCTGGGCCTGTGGAGCTTCTATAACTATCTACAATGGCCTCCTTTGCTTTTGTAACAGAAGTAGAAATGACCAGGATTACCAAGCATTGTTACAGTCATATCCTCGAGCAGGCTGTGGGCAGCTCTAGGGGGGATTTGACAGGTGAATCTGCCATTTGAAAACAATCTCCATCTTTACAGAGAGGCCTTCTCCATACAAGGCGAAAGAGCAGGAATTCTAATCCAGTGAGGGTTAGCCAACTTAAATGAGACTTGTCTAGTTGCCATTGTCAGGGAAGTGAGAGGCTGTTACTGTTATGTGAGTAACAGAACAGTTTTTTTTTTTTAAAAAAAGCAACAACACTTTAATCATAAAATATCAAGTAAATTATAAAGTTTTACGTTAATATCTCATGGCTATTATCACTAACTTGAATTAAATCTCACATTGCCATTGTAAAAAACTTTGTTAATTTAATCATGATCTGTCAATCACCTTCCAAGATCTACAACTTTGGGAGACTATATGGGACAATTCATATCTACCTCGTGACTTTACTATTTGTGCCTGATGTAACATTGTAAGTGGTATGTCACTGTCCCCAGGATTGGCGGTTTGAAGGATTGGGTTGGGGTTTAAAGCTTTCTGGAAAATAGATTTATGTGCATTGACTTGTGGATAGCTATCTTTGCAAAGTTGTTTTCATGACAGGCATTTCTTGGTTCTTTACGGGTCCCTCGGTTCCCTGTAGGAAGTGTAAATGCCATGTCAGGGTCCTCTGGTACTCAGGAAGTACATCTGTTATAATCTGCTCACTGAGCACTCCAAGCCGGAATCTCATTCTGTAGTTTCTGGTACTTGGAATTGCTGGGCTCCATCCTACTCATTCTGTATTAATGAGATTTAGTCTGGAAATGCTATAATGGAATTTAAGCACTTAGTCTTAATTGGCATCCTCAAAATATATTCGCAGTTTTAGAGTAAGAAAAGGGAGAGAGGAGGAGTAATGGTTGCCCAGAGGCTGTTTGGACTGAGACTCTGAGTTCTGCGCATCTGTTAATGGTGCAGAGCCTCTTTAGGCTTTAGTTCTTTTTTTTTTTTTTTTTGTTTTTCGAGACAGAATTTCTCTGTGGTTTTGGAGCCTGTCCTGGAACTAGCTCTTGTAGACCAGGCTGGTCTCGAACTCACAGAGATCTGCCTGCCTCTGCCTCCTAGGCTTTAGTTCTTATACTCTACAGAGATCTTTAGTCACCACTTGCCTTCTGGTGTCACAGGTCATGTTAGCTTGTATGTTGTGTCCACTTGTAGTACTCCTTTGGGTAATTCAGTGTGACTAGCTGTGTTCTGGTGCTTTGGCCACACAGAGGCCATGGATTAGTTTTGTCTGTTTTATAATTAACTACTAATGTGAAAGATTGTTCTTTAATTTGTAAATTTGTTCCCAGAATTCTCCATTTGGTATATAGAATGCTACTTTTTTGGGGAGTGGTGGCGAGGGAACTTGCGTGTCAGCCTGTCTAGTGTCTGGGATTGGGAGCGGCTCTCCCTTCAAGGGCAGCAGTCCAGACCAGAGCCTGAGTGGAGAGTCTGTCTTCACAGCTTTTAACCTTTCCTATTACAATTAGGAAAACATGGACAGGTGTTAATAGAAGAAATACAAACCAAACTCCCATTGAAATATACACAGCATTATTTGGAATCAATAAAGCTAAAAGCTGCCGAGAGTGGTGGTGTGTGCTTTTAGCCCCTGAACTTGGGAGATAGAGGCAGGAGGGTCTCTGAGTTCAAGGCCAGCCTGGTCTACAGAGCCAGTTCTTGAACAGCTAGGGCTGCACAGAGAAATCCTGTCTCTAAAATACAGACAAGAAAGCTTTAGAATTTTTATCTATGTATTTGTTTGTTTATTTATTCTGTGTGTATGGGACAGAGGTGTGAACATGTCTCATGCTACATATTTAGAGGTCAGAAGACAACTTTGGAAGTCAAGTTTTTCCTTCCACCATGTGGGTTTTGGGGATTATGCTCAAAAGGTCAGGCATCCCTACCTCTGAGCCATCTTGCTAGCCCATATTTCTCTCTATATTTTTAAAGCATTTTTCTTAGGGTGGGAATGTAGCTTAGTTAGTAGAATGCTTGCCTCATCTGTCAAAAATCCTGGGTTCCCCAACACTGGTTGTGATGGTGTGCACGTTCAAGCCCATCTCTTGGGAGGTGGCGCAGAAGTCTTAGAAATCCAAGGTCATTCTACAGAATGACTTCAAATCCTGCCTGGACTACCTAAGGCCCTGTCTCAAGAAGAAAGGAACCTAGAGAAAGGAATGAAGAAAGTCTGCCTCTTAAACCGAGGAGAACTGCCACCCATCCACTCGTCTGTATCTTGTCTGTGCCAT
This sequence comes from Microtus pennsylvanicus, assembly GCF_037038515.1. Taxonomy (NCBI): domain Eukaryota; kingdom Metazoa; phylum Chordata; class Mammalia; order Rodentia; family Cricetidae; genus Microtus; species Microtus pennsylvanicus. The sequence continues at coordinate 68,623,877 of NC_134580.1, read as the reverse complement.
CTGAAGCCATAAACAAAATTAGAGAGTATAATTTGAAAGCCTAGAGACAAAAGCCTAGAGGTGTTTATTAGAGTTCATAACTTAACTGTGTCGTTTACGCACCTTCCTACTGTTAGTAGTGAAGAGCTAAGTACATGTTAGAAGGGACACATGGAAGATTTGGGGCTTTTCTTATTTTGATGTTTTCCCCCCTTGTTTCATTGATACAGTCTTGTTGTATATCCCTGATTAGTCTTGAACGTGCAACAATCCTCTTGCCTCAGCCTCCTGAGTGCTGGAATTTCAGGAGTAAACCAACTTGCTGTTTGTTTTTGAAAGGCAATAATGTCAAATGGAAGAACGTTAGCTTTGGGATCAAACCTGGATGTGAATCCTATCTCTCTGCCAGTGGCAGACTTCAGCTGGCTCCCTGACCTCTCTCTGCTGTCTGCTTCACTGAGCCGTATGGGAATTAAATGTGATAGTTTTTTCTCATTTCCTCATCCCCTTTGGTCAAGGGCAATTGGTTTAGTGTGGACTAAGATCAAAGATGTTCTTGCAGAAGATAAAATGTTTTAGCTGAACACACTGTTTTCTAGGACCCAGATAATACAAATAAAGATGGAAGATGCAAACAATAAACCTAGAAGTCTAGAAACTTATTAATCCAGTTAGCTATTTGTTTGTACTTTACATGATCATGTACAGGATGATATTAGAAATTTATAAATGATGTTGAACTTGAGACATATAAGCAGTTTACATGACAGGCTGGTGGCTGAGCAGACTCAGATTCCTCATCCTAAAGAACAGTTTGAATTTAGTTTAACATTTATTTCTGCTCCTCAGCATTTGAGTCTTCAGAGCACAAAGAATGAAGTGTGCTTCAGAAAAGTTCTGGAATGGGAGGGAAAAGTCAGGTTTAAGATAGAATATATGTGTAATATATGTATACATATACCCTGCTTTTTCCTACATTGCTACTTCCTTGTATTTATTTATTTTTTCTCGGTTTTTCGAGACAAGGTTTCTCTGTGGTTTTGGAGCCTGTCCTGGAACTAGTTCTTGTAGACCAGGCTGGTCTCGAACTCACAGAGATCCGCCTGCCTCTGCCTCCCAAGTGCTGGGATTAAAGGCGTGCGCCACCACCGCCCGGCTCTTCCTTGTATTTATTGATAGCATGTATAGTAACTCATTAATATATTTCTGGTAAGACTTGTTTATTCAAGTGTTAAGACCGTTTTAAATGATAATTTAAAAGTGGAAATGGTGTAACTAATGCTGTGGGTGGAAATTCTAGACTCCTCAAGCAGGAATCCCCAAATAGGCTCCCTTATCGCTTAACTGTGAAATCAACAGCTGGCGCTTTGATGGTGTTTGTGTTTGGGAGGAGAGCAAAGGGAAATCAGTGTGGACTTTCCCCGTGGAAATTAGGGCCTGCTAAGTAATTAGCAGTTAATAAGTGAGTGCTTCCCACAGTTTTAAAAGTCCTAACTAGAATGGGTATATGATTATGTAAATTATTATAGATAGAGAAACCTTTTTGTCGTTGTTGTTTGTTTTTTGAGACAGGGTCTTTCTACTTAGTCCTGGCAGAGATCCACCTGCCTCTTCTGAGTGCTGGATTAAAGCAGTTTTTTTTTCTTCAGACACATTTTTAGTCCCAGTCATTTTAAAAGCAGGAGCCACTGTGGTATGAAGAGGTAGTGTGACCAGCATAGTCCGAGTCAACAGAACCAAGAAATTTCTGATCTACAGTTCCATTACTCCCTTGGTTCATATAAAAGATTAGGCAATGTTTACTTATACTTCATTTTACTTGGATTTTTCATTTTAGCATGATGAAAGTATAAATGTCTATCTCAGACAATGCTATCAGATCATGACTTTTGCAACTAGGTGTTAATGGGGATTTCAGGACGGTGAAACCTTATTGGTACGGGTTGGAAGACTTAATCCTGACCGTGTTGTGGAAGTCACGGCAAAGCAGAAGAGGAAAAGCCAGTCTGAAATGCTTTTCCTTTTCCAAAAAGGCAGCTCAGGTGCCCAGATATCTTTCCCCTCCGGGGGTGCAGGTGTGCTGTTTGAATTCTTTAATCGCTCACATCAATTAAAACGACTCCTTTGCATTTCCAAAGCGGTGCAAAGCGGCGTTCTCCACATTTGCTGCTGGGCCAGAGCCTTGGCCTTACTGAGTCTCATTGAAGTTTGAGCCACTGTAAGGATTTTCGGGGCTGAGTGGTACACTTAACCACAGAGAGCACGGAACTGATAAGAGCTACAGGTGAAGGGAACAGGAAGAGCGGTTAGAGAGAGCTCCACACTTCCTCTTGGCTGGCCGGAATTCCCACCGAGGAGCCTTTCCCTCCTGTCTCTGTGGCTCTTTTTTAACTCCTACCTTTAGCTCAGATTAAAGAAAGCAGCAGTGCTTTCTAGTTCCACTTTGTGACCTGCAAAGGGGTGGGGTGAATACCTTGTGGTAGAGTGACTGGTTCTTGGTAAGACACTTGGAAATTTGGAGGCAAGTCCTGACTGCACACAGATGCTGGTCTGTATGCAGGCAGGGACAGGATAATAAGGTGCTCACACACGTGACAGTCATGTATGTACATGTATGCCCACAGTTCACATGGACAGGACTAGATCACATCCCTCAGGGGATTTTGCTATATTCATGCCTTCTGCTCTTGGTAACATGAAGATAACTTTGCTTCCATGGCTTGTTGTGAAGTGTTAATGATGAGGCGTTTTGTGAAGAGCATGGGTGCTTGGACAAGACAAACCTTGATTTGAATCTCAGCTTCTCTTACTACTAGCTATGTGATCTCAAGCATGTTGCTTTAGTTCTTTGAAGTTTCAGCGATTCTAACTGTAAAATAGAAGTCTTCAAATACTTATCATGAGATTGTTGCTAATATTAAATAAAATTATGCATTAGAACAATTAATACATTATCTGGCACATTGTTGAATAAGTTGGATAGGGGCTCAAAATAGTAGGTATTATTTGTAATATAGTAAACTAAGTGTCTGACTGAATGATAAATGTTAAACAGGCAAAATCCTACTCCCCCTCCAGTCTATTTAAAAAAAAATTCTCCTTTTTTGCCCCTAGGATGAAAATACTTTGACTCTAACTATTACAAAAACATTCCCACTGACTTTCAGTCCCTGGAGCTAGGGAGGAGAAGGAGCAGGATTGCATCTAAGTAGACATTCTTTCATTTCTAATGAAGTGAAACGGGGGAGGGCATACTGATTTCTTGTACTTTCCTTAGGTGCAGGTAAGTCATCAGAAGCCAGAGAGCCCAAGGAAGGAAGGGTTTTGTGAAGCAGGTAGAAGAAAGGAAGGGGGTACAGCAATGAAACATGACTGTGTTGTAATATTAGCCTGGCTGGGTTTTTCTTCTTAGTTTAATATACTTGAGTATGATGATTATTGAGAACAGTGTTAGAATTTGACATGCATGCATTATTTTTTAGCTTTACTCTCAAGACAGGGTTACAAGCATCTTTACTTCTTTGTAACTCTTCTGTTTGTTTTTACTACAGAGTTAAATTACATAGCTTTGTACACTTGATAAAGCCTCATACAAATGTAAGTTAAGTAACTATTCAAAGTTAAGCTGCAAAAAGTAGTCATTTGAACCCAGGTCTTTATGACTTTAATATACTATTACACTGGGCACAGAGACACATGCCCTTAGTCCTAACACTTGGGAGGGAGGCAGGTAAATCTATCTGAGTTCAAGGCCAAACCTAGTCTACTTAGTGATTTCAGACCAGCCAAGGCTATATAATGAGATTCTGTCTCAAAAAAACAAGCAACAAATAAATCTGCCTCTCTACCTCTATTACCTATCCCTATCTATCTTTACAAGATAGATGTATTTTTTGAAAAGAATAAGTTTTAATTAACATTATTATTGTACATTATTGTTAACTATTATACAAACTAATTGATTTTATTGTGATGTTTCCATTTCTGTATGTACATCATGCTTTGATCATATCCACCCTTCTTTCTCTTCCCTCTGTGTCCTAGTCCCCTCTGATCCTCTCCTCAGTCGCTTTGATACTTGTCTTTCTATGCCAAGCTTTTTTGACAAGTTTGTGGATTAATTCATACATTTCCCAGTAAGTACAAATGCAGATTGGTTGGTTGGTTTTTTTTTTTTTTTTTGTTTGGTTTTGTTTTTGTTTTTTCAAGACAGGGTTTCTCTGTAGCTTTGGAGCCTGTCCTGGAACTAGCTCTTGTAGACCAGGCTGGTCTCGAACTCACAGAGATCCGCCTGCCTCTGCCTCCCGAGTGCTAGGATTAAAGGCGTGTGCCACCACCGCCTGGCCAAATGCAGCTTGTGTATACCTAATAAATTTTTGCTGTTTCCCAAGGTTAATAATGTCCACCTGTAACAGCATTGAAATTGTCGTGTTCCTTAGCCTTTTCCAGTAACTTAAAAATTAGAGATCTGAATTTTCTTTATGATCAGATCATCTGTTTCCTGGAATGTATCTGGCCATGCACAGATGGGAGAGGGCAGAGGGCTGAGCCCGTGGTTATTGAAAACAAGAGTAGAAGGTGGGGATCATAGCTCAGTTATGGATCGGACAGAGGGGCAGAGCCCTTGGTTATTGAAAACAAGAGTAGAAGGTGGTGCTGATGGCTAGTTAGGCCTCAGTAGGTCATGTTTTGCACTCATCTCTTTCACCCTTTGGGATCATAGCTCAGTTATGGCCAGCGAGCTGTGTCTCTCTTCCACCCCGCCAGGACAGAAATGACACCTTGACTTCCATGGATTCTCATCGGGTTTGGAAGAAATTTGTTTTTTTAGTCTCTCCCATTTTTCCTTACTTTTTCTTTTCTGTTTGCAGCTCAACGACATGTGCTTACCTACATGGAGGATGCAGTGTGCCAGCTGCTGGAGCACAGGGAGGACATTAGCCAGTATGGCATTGCCCGGTTCTTCACTGAATAGTGAGTATGAGTGCTTTGCTGGTTGGGCAGGCCCAAAGGAGGTACTTGGCAGCAGGCAGGATGCATGAACCAGTAGAGATGATGTAGTAGTAATGACTCTCGGCTGGATAGGATGGTTGAAGCTGGCCCGACATGTGTAGGAACAAGAACATGCCTTTGGTGCAGCTACTTTGTTCAGTGGTGTGTCCAATGGATGGTCAGGACTATGGTGATTTTTTGATTTATTAAGTATGTTTGTTCCTTATGATTTTTGTCTGTTGGTTTTACCTTTTAAGATTAATTTATTTTTAAATTTTATGTGTATGAGTGTTTTGTCTGCATGTGTATCCATGTACCATGTACATGCCCATAGAGGTCAGAAGAGGGTATCAAACTCCCTGGAACTGGAATTACAGGCTGTTGTGAATCACTGTGTGGATGTTAGGAATCAACCCAGGGTCCTCTGCAGTAGTGGCCAGTGCTCTTGTTCACTGACCCAGCTCTCTAGTCCTACCCGGATTACGATTTTTAACTTTCCCCTTTATCCACAACACTAGCTGATTTCTGCTATTTGGTGATCGTTTTCATGGCTGGATTTTCTCATGAATTTGTTTTGAATGTTGTGCCTGTGTACTTTTCTTTTCACAGGATGTTGTACTAATTGCCTAATGATTATATATTTTGAAAGGGTCACACTTCATTGTAAAGTATACATCGAGTGTTTGAAGATCAACATAATTGCTATTTTGAGAATATTACCAAGTGGTTTTTAAGCTAATCACTTTCAAACATTTTAATCTTCATGAAAGGTTATACTAAAGAAGCACAAAGCAGTATTATTTTTACTACTTATTTTGTGTTTATTAGTATTATAACTAATATACTCTTACTATTGTATATAACTTTTCTTGTGTTTTTGGAACATTCTAAGTAAGGGTGAGTTACCCACTGCCAGCTTCCTTTTAAGGTAATTCAGAACTGAAGTCCATTTTCCCTGAATACAAAGGTGTCTTTTTCCATTATCAGCTCTCCAGGGGCTTTTTGGGCATCAAACACCTGTTCTAGTGGCCTCCCCAATGTGGGTTGTTTTTTTAAAAAAATATTTATTTATTTATTATGTATACAATATTCTTTCTGCATTATGCCTGAAGGCCAAAAGAGGGCACCAGACCTCATTACAGATGGTTGTGATCCACCATGGTTGCTGGGAATTGAACTCAGGACCTTTGGAAGAGCAGGCAATGATCTTAACCTCTGAGCCATCTCTCCAGCCCCCCAGTGTGGGTTGTAATTAAAAGAAAGGGAATATTGTTTGAGGGGCATCTAGGTTGTTTCCAGGTTCTGGCTATTACAAATAATGCTGCTGTGAATATAGTTGAGCATATGTCCTTGTAGTATAACTGAGCATCTTTTGGGTATATGCCCAAGAGTGGTGTTGCTGGGTTCTGAGGTATATTGATTCCAAATTTTTTGAGATACCACCATATTGATTTCCAGAATAATTGTACAAGTTTGCACTCTCACCAGCAATGAAGGAGTGTCCCCTTACTTCACATCCTCTCCAGCATAAGCTGTCATCAGTGTTTTTGATCTTAGCCATTCTGACTGGTATAAGATGGTATCTCAAAGTTGTTTTGTTTTGTATTTCCATGATGGCTAAGGATGTTGAGCATTTCCTTAAGAGTCTTTCAGCTATGTTGAGAATTCTCTGCTTAGTTCTATACCCCATTTTTAATTGAGTTATTTGGAATTTTGATGTCTAATTTCTTAAGTTCTTTATATATTTTGGAGATCAATCCTTTGTCTCAGGTAGAGTTGGTTAAGATCTTTTCCCATTCAGTAGGCTGCCTTTTTGTCTTATTGACTGTGTCCTTTATTTTACAGAAGCTTCTCAGTTTCAAGAGGTCCTGTTTATTTATTGTGCCTCTCAGTGTCTGTGCTACTAGTGCTGTATTTAGGAAGTGGTCTCCTGTGTCCATGCATTGAAGGCTACTTCCCACTTTCTCTTCTATCAAGTTCAGTGTGGTTGGATTTATATTGAGGTTTTTAATCCACTTGAACTTGAGTTTTGTGCATGTGGATAGATATGGATCTATTTTCATTCTTCTATATGTTGACATCTAGTTATGCCAGCACCATTTGTTGAAGATGCTTTCTTTTTTCCATTGTATAATTTTAGCTTCTTTGTCAAAAATCAGGTGTTCATAGCTGTGTGGATTAATATCCGGGTCTTTGATTTGATTCCATTGATCGACCTCTCTGTTTTTATGCCAATACAAAGCTGTTTTCAGTACTGTAGCTCTGTAGTAGAGTTTGATGTCAGGGATTGTGATTCCTCCGGAAGTTCCTTTATTGTACAGGACTGTTTTGGCTATCCTGATTTTTTTGTTTTTCCATATGAAGTTGAGTATTGTTCTTTCAAGGTCTATGAAGAATTGTGTTGGGATTTTGATGGGGATTGCATTGAATCTATAGATTGCTTTTGGTAGGATTGCCATTTTTATTATATTGATCCTACCTATCCAAGAGCATGGGAGATCTTTCCATTTTCTGGTATCTTTTTCAATTTCTTTCTTCAAAGACTTAAAGTTCTTGTCAAAATTCTTTGGTTAGTGTTACCCCAATATATTTTATGTTATTTGTGGCTATTGTGAACGGTGATGATTCTCTGATTTTGATCTCAGCCCATTTATCATCTCTGTAAAGGAGGACTATTGATTTTTTTTAGTTGATCTTGTGTCCCCCCACATTACTGAAGCTGTAGGAGTTCCCTAGTAGAGTTTTTGGGGTCACTTTGGGGTCACTGTCATATCATCTGCAAATAACCAAAGTTTGATTTCTTTCTTTCTAATTTGTATCCCCTTGATCTCCTTTTGTTGTCTTATTTCTCTAGCCAGAACTTCAAGAACTATGTTGAATAGACATGGAGAGAGTGGACAGTCTTGTCTTGTTCCTGATTTTAGTGGAATTGCTTTGAGTTTCTCTCCATTTAATTTAATGTTGGCCATTGGCTTGCTGTATATTGTTTTTATTATGTTTGATATGTTCCTTGTATCCCTGATCTCTCCAAGACCTTTATCATGATGGGGTGTTGGATTTTGTTGAATGCTTTTTCATCATCTAACGAGAGGATCATATGACTTTTTTTTTCCAGTTTATTTATATGGTGGATTACATTGACGGATTTTTGTATGTTGAATCATCTCTGTATCTCTGGGATGAAGCCAAGTTGATCATGGTGGGTGATTTTTTTTTATATGTTCTTGGATTCTGTTTGTCAGTATTTTATTGAGTATTTTTGCGTCTATCTTCATGAGTGATATTGTTCTGTAATTCTCTTTCTTGGTTGAGTCTTTGTGTGGTTTTGGTATCAGGGTAATTGTAGTCTCATAAAAAGAGTTTGGCAATGTTTCTTCTGTTTCTATTATGTGGGACACTTTGAGGAGTATAGGTATTAGCTCTTCTTTGAAGTTCTGGTAGAATTTTGCATTGAAACCATACAGCCATGGGCTTTTTTTGGTTGGGAGACTTTTGGTGATAGTTTCTATTTCCTTGCAGTTTATAGGTCTGTTTAAATTGTCCACCTGGTCTTGATTTAATTTTGGTATGTGGTACCTTTCCAGAAAATTGTCCATTTCTTTTACATTTTCCAATTTTGTGAAGTACAGGTTTTTGTAGTGTGACCTAATGATTTTCTGGATTTCCTCAGTGTCTGTTGTTATATCCTCCTTTCCATTACTGATTTTGTTAATTTGGATGTTCTCTCTCTGCCTGTTGATTAGAATCGGCTCTTTGTTTCATTGATTTTTTTGTATTGTTTTCTTTGTTTCTATTTAATTGATTTTACACCTCAATTTGATTTTTTCCTGTCTTCTACTCTTCTGGGTGAGTCTGCTTCTTTTTGTTCTAGAGCTTTCAGGTGTGCTGTTAAGTCACTAGTGTAAGCCTTCTCCACTTTCTTTATGTGGGCACTTAGTACAATGAACTTTCCACGTAGCACTGCTTTCATAATGCCCCATAGGTTTGGATGTGTTGTGTCTTAATTTTTGTTGAATTCTAGGAAGTCTTTAATTTCTTTCTTTATTTCTTCCTTGACCCAGGGGTGGTTCAGTAGATCACTGTTTAATTTCCATGTGTTTGTGGGCTTTCTGAAATTAGTGTCACTGTTGAATTCTAATTTTAAGACATGGTGATCTGATAAGATATAGATGGTTACTCCATTTTTTTTTGTATCTGTTGAGGTTTGCTTTGTTATCAAGTATGTGGTCAATTTTAGAGGAGGATCCATGAGGTGCTGAGAAGGTATATTCTTTTGTGTTTTGGTGGAATGTTCTATAGATGTCTGTTAATTCCATTTGAGTCATGATATCTGTTAGTTCTCTTATTTCTCTGTTAGGTGTCTCTCTGATTGACCTGACCAGTGGTGAGAGTGGAGTGTTTAAAGTCTCCTACTATTAGTGTGTGGGGTTTGATGTGTGATTTAAACTTTAGTAATGTTTCTTTTGCATATGTGGGTGACCTTGTATTTGGGGCATAGATGTGTAGGATTGCGACTTCATCTTAATGAATTGTTCCTGTTATGAGTATAAAGTGTCCTTGTACATCTCTTTTGATTGATTTTAGTTTGAAGTCTATTTTGTTAGTTATTAGGATAGCACCCACTTGTTTCTTAAGTCCGTTTGCTTGGAAAACCTTTTCCCAACCCTTTACTTTGAGGTAATGTCTTTCTTTGATGTCGAGGTGTGTTTCTTGTATACAGCAGAAGGATGGATCCTGCTTTTGTATCCATTCTCTTAGCCTGTGTCTTTTTATGCGTGAATCGAGTCTACTGATATTAAGAGATATTAATGACCAGTGATCGTCAATTCCTGTTATTTTTCTGTGGTAGTGTGTGTGTTTCCCTTCTTTGGGTTTTGTTGGTGTGAGGTTATCTGTTGCCTGTGTTTTTGTGGATACAGTTAGCTTCCTTGTGTTGGGGTTTTCCTTCTAGGCACTTTCTATAGGGCTGGATTTGTGGATAGGTATTGTTTAAATTTGGTTTTGTCATGGAATATCTTGTTTTCTCCATCAATGGTGATTGAGAGCTTTGCTTGGTGTAGTCATCTGGGTTTGCATCCATGGTCTCTTAGTGTCTGTATCACATCTATCCAGGACCTTCTGGCTTTCATGGTTTCCATTGAGAAGTCAGGTGTAATTCTTATGAGTCCATGCCTATATGTTACTTGACCTTTTTCCTTTGCAGCTCTTAATATTCTTTATGTTTTGCGTTTTGGTTATTATATGGTGAGGGAACTTTTTATTGATCCAGTTTATTTCGTGTTCTGTAAGCTTCTTGTACCTTCATTTAATATCCTTCTTTAGGTTGGGAAAGTTTTCTTCTATGATTTTGTTGAATATATTTTCTGTGCCTTTGAGCTGGAGTTCTTCTCCTTCTTCTATCCCTTTATACTTAGATTTGGTCTTTTCATGTTGTGTCAGATTTCCTGGGTGTTTTGTGTTAAGAATCTGTTGGATTTAATGTTTTCTTTGACTAGTGAATCTATTTCCTCTATAGTATCTTCAACCCCTGAGATTCTCTCTTCTATCTCTTGTATTCTGTTGGTTATGCTTGCCTCTGTAGTTCCCATTCATTTACCCAGATTTTCCATATCCAGAATTCCCTCGGTTTATGTTTTCTTTATTACCTCTATTTCAGACTTCAAGTCTTGAATTGTTTGTTTCACCTATTTGTTTTTTTTCTTGGTTTCTTGGTTTTCTTTGAGAGATTTATTAACTTCTTCCATTTTTTTTGTCTTTTTCTCCATTTCTGTAAGGGAATTTTTTTTATTTCTTCTTTAAAGGTCTCCATCATCTTCCTAAAGTTATGTTTAAGATCATTTTCTTCTGCTTCTACTGGGTTAGGATGATAAAGCCTTCCTGTTGTATGGCCACTGGGTTCTGGTGTTACCATGTTGCTTTTTAGATTGTTGGATGAATTCTTGCATTGACGGCTACCCATTTGTTTTTTCAGTTGATGCCATCAATGTCTTTGCATCTTAGTCCAATCCTAAGTGGCTGTCTGTGTCTTGGGAACTGTTATTGGTCTGCTCTGTACTGTCACTGTCTGTGTCTCAGGGGTTTTGGAGCAACCTACCTGCAGGAAACTCGCCTTTTGGCTGGTTTGGGCTGCCTTTTGGCCAAGGCAGGTGGGGGAGGGGCTCAGGGTTTTGCCCTTGTATGGAGGGTCTAAAGAGTAGGGTGTCCCGCCTGGTGGCTGGTCACTTGCCTCTTGGTCCTCTCTGTGTAGTCGCAGGCAGTGTTTCCTACTACTCTTATTTTTGATTCTCCCATACAAACTATTTCCTCCAACCCCTATTGTTGATTTCAGAGAGTAAAGCTCTATAGATTCTTCCCTTCAAGAAATAGGAGGTGTTTCTAGTTCCCTGTCGCGCCCGCCTCTACCAGCAAGGAAGACGCAACACCGGAGCTCTTCTTGCAAGCAGTTTATTCAGGACCTTGTTCACAGCAAGCTTTCTTCTTCTTCTTCTTCTTCTTCTTCTTCTTCTTCTTCTTCTTCTTCTTCTTCTTCTTCTTCTTCTTCTTCTTCTTCTTCTTCTCTCTCTCTCTCTCTCTCTCTCTCTCTCTCTCTCTCTCTCTCCCCCAGCCCCTAAGTAGGCATGGGCTACCAACCCTGGATTGCCAGAGATTAAATTTAAAAACAAAAAAACAAACGAAAGCTGTTCTCTGTTGGCTAACCTGAGCAGAGTTCTGACATTGGTTGAAACTGCTGCATCTTTGAGATGAGTTTGACAAAGCTTTGCCTACTGCTCTCTACGGCCTCCAAGCTACTTTCCTGCCTAGTGGTAGGGGAAGCCTTTGCCACTGATTTTTTTAATTGATTTTTATTGAGTTCTACATTTTCTCTGTGCCCTTCCCTAATGTTTTTTAAGTTTCTTATTTTTTGTATAACTCCTGAATGCTCTCTGGGAACTATAACATTCAAGCTTATCCTGTATCCTTGTCTGGTAATCTCAGTTCATTGAAATGTAAGTATCTAGCATTGGAGTTCAAGGAGATCAATTGAGCTGTCTTTAAATAACAGTAAGCATGACTTTTTGTTTTTGTTGTTGTTTTTCAAGACAGGGTTTCTCTGTATAGTTTTGACTGTCCTGGAACTTACTCTGTACACCAAGTTGGCCTCAAACTCACATGTGCCTGCTTTTGTCTCCTGAGTACTGGGATTAAACTCACATATGCCTGCTTTTGTCTCCTGAGTACTGGGATTAAACTCACATGTGACTGCTTTTGTCTCCTGAGTACTGGGATTAAAGTTGTGCATTACCACCCAGCCGACTTTCTAAAGAGCATAGAAACTGTACACTGCCATATCATCAAGTCTGTGCTGTGCATACATTGAGTGACAGGTGTTTCTCATAGGCCTTTCTAAAAAGCATAGAAACTGTATACTGCCATATCATCAAGTCTGTGCTGCGCATACATTGAGTGACAGGTGTTTCTCATAGGCCTTTCTAAAAAGCATAGAAACTGTACACTGCCATATCATCAAGTCTGTGCTGTGCATACATTGAGTGACAGGTGTTTCTCATAGGCCTTTCTGCTGGTTTGTTCTCTAGCCTGTGGTATCACTCTGGAGTTTTCATGTTTTCAGATAGTCCAAAAGAGAAAGGTCTTGAACAGGGGTTCAGGAGAAACACTGAGGCAGATTGTTGAGGACATGGAGTTTATCAAAAGAGTTTTTAACTCTGTAGACAGTCACAATATAAACAATAGCATAGCAAGGGCTCTGAGGAGAGTTCAGACTCCATCAGACAACATGGCTGGGGCTCTGAAGAGAGGTGGTCAGGGCTCACATGACAGAAGTGGGAGTCTGTTCCTTCACCTTTCTGAAGATGGTTGGTGTTACTAAACAAACCTGTAGCCTGGTTCTCTGATACCCATGCAGAAAGCAGGAAGTGGATGGGGAACAGGATCTGTAACAACCAATACTCGCTTTGATGTAAACTCATTTCCCCAGGTGTAAGATTTTAGCGAGGAACTCACATGGCGTTGTCTCAGGATGGTGCCCCGTGGGAATCGGTGGAAGGAAGGGCTGCTGAGTGCACTGTGGCCTGAGCAGCAGCTGGACTCCACGTCACATTCTTATAGTGGGCGCCCCAGCAAATCTTAAGAAGCTGTAACACAGTAACTGCCCAGTGCCAGCTGTGTCTCCAAGACTGAGTACTGGAGAGCCTGGAAGCAGGAAGTCACACCCCAGAGGGTCTTCTTCTGTGCTGTATGTAATGTAACATACCTCTGGATATTGTCCTCCAGACAGGAAGTGAAAGGAATTCATGTTGAGGTTCGAGAGACCTAGGAGCTAGCTGTTTGAGGAGTACTCTGTCCCCTGGGGAGAGCGGGGCAGGTTCAGGGGCATTAGGGTCCACTGGTGTGGGGGCAGGAAGACAACTGTCAGCATGTGGACGGAGAAGGGACCTCAGAAGGGAGAGGTAGGGAAGGTACCCCACCAGTGGAGGAGTTTGGACTGGAAGATGATGGTTAAGGAGAAAGGGCCTTCTTCAAGAGGGCTCAGGCCCATAGGGGAACATGGAGTGGCCCTGAGGCGAGTAAGGGCAATGGGGAGAAGGGAGGGCCAAGATAACCTGAGTTCAATGGAGAGCTTGGTTAGCTGTTTGATGACTCCATTGCCTGCCTGGATGGTTTGTGGGACACCAAACCGAGGAATGATGTGGTCCAGGAGTACCTGAGCCACCACATTCTGCTGTTTCCCTGGATGCTAGAAACACTTCTATCCATCTTGTAAAAGTATCCACAAGTGTTAAGAGATAATGGAGTTTTTATGAATAGTCATATAAGTGAAATCAACCTGCCAATCTTTGCTCCACAGGAGGGATTTGGGTAGTGTGGGCTTGAGGGAGTGGAGAGGGACCAGTGCTTCTGGCTGCATGGTCCTGTGAGACACTGGCTACTAAGGGAAGGGTGAGAGCGCAGAGCCCCAAAACTATGGACATATGTAAGCTCTGCCCATTTATCTTTATCAGACAGGCCCAACTTATAAAGATTTTGTAAGAGGCATCCCAGGGGCAACAGTGGATCTGGCTTTGAACTGCAAGTGCTGATTTTAAAGTCTATGCCCAACCAAGTGGCCTAAGTCTATTACAGTGTGTCTGCTAAAATAGCTCTTAGGCCTAACGGGTCGGGGAAATTGAATGCTAGGCATCCCTGGAGCAAACAAAGTCCACCTCAGCCAGGCCCTGTCTTGCTGGTCTGACCACTGCTGAGATCAAACTCTTGGCACGAGCTCGTGGCTTCAACAAAAGCCAATAATCGACAAAAGTAAGTATGAATGGGTTCTCCAAAAACCCTATAGCATAGACAAGAAAAAGGGACTCACCAAGACGCAGCCACTGTAGCCCAGGAGCCAGTTTTAGAGTGGTGTGGAGAGCTCAGATTGTGGACTGGGGGTTTTCAACACGTGACCTAGGGCCACAAGGAAAGGCTGCCCTACCTGGTGGAACCTCCAAGATGTTAGGAATTTTTCCTAACGTGAGCTCTCTGCTGATGCAAAAATCCCAATGAAGCCAAATCACAACAAGCCAAATTAAAAATATCCAGGTTTAATGGGATTCCTGCGCTTTTGGGTGGCCCCAAGGGAGAACCGGGAGGCCACTACACACGACCACCAGGGGGAAAGGAAAAGAGATCACGTGTTTCTCCTCTGGGAGTTCTCTTAAATTTGGAGTCCAGACCAATACAACTCCCAGGCCTGGGGGCTATGCTCCCAACTTAACAGTTGTGAGACACAATGTGGGCGCTAGTAGTAGAACCCGGATCCTCTGCAAGAGCAACAAATGCTCTTCACCGCTGAGCCATCTCTCCAGCTCTGATGGAGGTTTATTTTAAAGATAAAATCTTAAGCCAGCATTTGCTTAAATACCCATTTTATTTAACTTTTTTTCCCCCAGACCAGCTGGGCAAACTCCAAACTCTGCATCTCCATGTCTGATGTCAAAACACTCTCCACATCTCCAATTCCATTTAACTTTGTTGACTGAAACACACTTCTTTCTCTTGGGCTGGTTCCACTTCTTGTTAGCAGCTCTCCTCAGCAGATATGCCACAAGTCTGGCATCTCGGATTCTCCAAGGCAATCTAGGCTGCAACTTCACAGCTTCACGCAATAGACTCTCTAGGCCTCCATGCCAGGCACCAGTGGTTTTATTCCATAATTCCTTTCTTCCTCCTCCTCTTCCTCCTCCTCCTCCTCCTCCTCTTCCTCTTCTTCTTCTTCCTCCTCCTCCTCCTTTTTTTTTTTTGGTCTTTGTTTTTTCAAGACAGGATTTCTCTGTGTAACAGCCATGGCTCTACTGGAATTCTCTCTGGAGACCAGACTGGCCTCAAACTCATAGAGATTTGTTTGCCTCCCCGCTCCCCCCCACCCTCTGCCCAGTCCTGGGATTAAAGGCATGCACCACCACCACCTAGCTCATAACTCCTTTCTTCTGTCCTTAAATCTAAACCCATAATCACATGACCAAAGTTGCCAAGTTCTGCTGCTTGCTGGGGCTAAAACATGGCCCCCTTGTTCAATTATATCTTCACCAGCTTTCTTTCACTGTTAAGCATGGCTTTCCTGAAGCTTTCTCTGTAGACCATGCTGGCTTCAGACTCCGAGATCCAGCAAGCTCTGCCTTCCTAGTGCCAGGTTAAAAGGTGTGCCCATCATCCCAGCTCTAAGCTTTTCTTTAGTTCTTTTTCTCAAGTTGGAAACTTAGCTGGGTGGGATTTTGAAAGCCCTGAGATCACTACTCCCTTTATTCTATTTCTTAATTCTTGAACACAGAATTTAACTCTATTTCACTTTTTGCTGTTCTCCTCAAATTTTTCATTTTGACATTTACCTTACTCAGCTTGCTCCTTTTCATTATAAATCACACTAAAATTAGAATTACCACTAAAACCCACATGACAGAGTCTGTACTAGATTGTTTGAGGTTTCCTCTAGCAATGAAATTAATCTAAAATTCTTCAATTTAGCCTTAGGCAGACTCTTTGGACAAGGGCAAAAGGCAGCCACTTTCTTCACCAAAATATCACAAGAATGATCTATAGGCAACATACTAAAATTCTTCTCCTCTGAAACCTCTGGAGTGAGTCCCCCATACTTCATATAACCCTTAGCACCATGCCTTCCAAGCGCCTACTAGGACGGCCAACTAAGCAGTGCTTAAAGCATTCGACTGCTGTCTGAACCAAAAGTACCAAAGTCCAGGTTCCTTGGAATAGTAATGTGGTCAGGCTATCAGAGCAGTACTCCAGTCCCTGGTACCAATTTCTGTCTCAGTTGAGTTTTATTACTGTAAGAGACACGATGACCACCATAGCTCCTGTTTAAAGAAGACTTGGGGTGGCTCTTTAAGAAGAACTCTTCTTTAAGAAGTTCAGTCTATTATCATCATGACAGGGAACATGGCAGCATGCAGGCAGACATGGTGCTGATGCAGTGCTGGAGTAGCTGAAAGTCTTATAGCTTGCAGGCAACAGGAAGGCAAACTGTCTATCACACTGAGTGAACCTGGAGCAAGAGACCTCAAAGCCCGTCCCCACAGTGACACATGTCCTCCAACAAGGCCACGCCTCCTAATAATACCACTCTCTGAGATTATGGGGGCAATTACATTCAAGCTATATCAGGAAAAAAACACGGTGCATACCCTATGGACACTGTGTTTTAACGAGAGCAAACTGACAATGCAAAGAGCTATATTGGTGAACACTGTGTGCTCTCAGCAGACACTGTCATTTAATTTCCACATACTTATGAGGCAAGGTAACAATATTATTCTCATTTCATACATTTGGAAATTCAGATGCGTAAAAGTAACATTCTGAAGGATATACAGCTGACAACTATAATGAGATAGATAACAAGAAAGTAACCAGGGTAATATGACTTATGGGATGCCTTGAAGACTCTTGGAGGAGAAAACATTGAGAACTGTGTCATCAGGAGTCAGAAATATATTTCATAGGCTAACTCCTCTTCTCTTTGCCTGCCTTGATTGCTTGCTTTTCCTTGGGTCAGGAAAGAGAATTTTATTTTAGTTTTTGTGCTTCTGTGTTCTTGGTAATGGCTGTTTCAGGGAGCAAGCCAAGGTGCATGCCCTAATGAAATTACTGTCTTAGCAAAAGGACAGTGGCCTCTCTTGTGCCCTGCTCACATTTGAAAAGGAATAAAGCAGTCAGAAAATTTATTTGTGTTATCTCTCATGTAGTATAAATGTGGAAACAGGAGATTTTCTTTATCAGGTTTTAAGACATGAACAGCAGTTTCGTTCTAAGACATAGTAATCATCAGAATTCACTTGAGAAGTTAAATGCTGTTTTGGATTACTGTCATAAAAAGTTGCAGCATCAAATTCCTTCTTTATTGGCCTGATTAGACTAAATCCATTAAATGTGAATCTTATTAATTCACTCATAGAGGAAAAAATTCCCAGTAGTACATATTCATAAATTACCAAATGTATAATTGTAATAAAAACAATCCATGGTTAGAAAGTATAGACTGCAAGGTATATATAGAGCACTTACTGCTCTTGCAGAAGGCCTGGGTCCAGTTCCCAGCAACCACATAGCAGCTCACAGTTGTCTGTAGCTGCAGCCCAGTGGGCCCTAACTCCCTCTTTGGGCCTCTGTGGGCACTGCCAGGCACCATACCCATGACATAATAAACAAGGATTATTTCTTCCTTTATAAGACAAGTACTCCAAGCCCTGTGAACAGCCTAGAGCAACCAGGGCAAAAGCTTACATTTCTAGAATTGTCAGGTTTTTCACCATCTCCCACTTAAGTATTGCTGTTTTGCTTTGTCCTGTGCCTATGGTAACAGAGGAGCAGAGGACTGGGCCAATAAGAAACACACCAGACTTCCAAGCTCATGGCTTAGAATCAAGGATGGATTTAAGACTTCTCTGGGTCATTTCTGCTCCATGATTTCTCTACTTATTGTTGTTAAATTAAGTCAGATTGTGGTGTGGTGAAGCAATGGTGACTAATCCTATTCCAGCCTTCTTCCCAGAGCCAGCCTTTGTTCTGTAGTTCAGGTCTTAGCTAGAGTTGACACATTGTAACTGAAAATTACCAATTTCAGTAATTTTGTCAGCAACTGAATTCTCAGAGAGTCAGAATTGCTAGGAATAGATTTTGTCTTCAGTTAAAGCAACATTGCCCAGACACTTGTGTTAATCCACACAGATTTCCGGCTCTCTTTTGTATTAGCAGAGGTGTGCTGGAGCAGAAGAGCTGAGTGAGTGTCACAAGTTTCTGGTTTTTTTTTTTGTGTGTGTGTGTGGTTTTTTGAGACAGGGTTTCTCTGTGGCTTTGGAGCCTGTCCTGGAACTAGCTCTTGTAGACCAGGCTGGTCTCGAACTCACAGAGATCTGCTTGCCTCTGCCTCCCGAGTGCTGGGATTAAAGGCGTGCGCCACTACCGCCCGGCTCCACAAATTTCTGTTTGACACTGAAAGATTCAGAGTCATTTCGGATACAAGGGAGGCCCTTCATGTTACCATTATAGGAAATCACCCAGCAAGCAGCACTTGACCTGGTAACTGAGGAAGCGATTTCATAGCCCATTGGTCCCCTAACTCAATGAGAGGTCAGAGTCAAAGGTTACAAAAATAGTAACTGGTTCTATTTTCCTTTGTCAGAAAAGAGCCTGTTACCTCCTCACCCCTCTCTTTCCCAAGTTAAGAGGAACTCAACTACAAGGTAACCAATCAAAGGAAATGAAGGCCAAAGTTTCCTAAGAAGCTGATAACGGTTGCTTTCATGGGAGCTGCTTTTGCAAACACTACTATAAAATTAGGTATAATTCTTCACACTGAAACATTTCTCTTTAGAGAAATAACTTGACCTTTTACAATCTATAAATAATTTAAAGACCCTTGGTGTGGGAGGTCCTTCTGTCTATGTGTTGCTCTTATTGGTTAATACATAAAGAAACTGATAGGGTAGAACAGAGCTAGGGGGGACAACTAAGAGGAATGCTGGGAGAAGGGAGAGAGAGACACACCATGGAGCTGCTGTCAGAGAGAGACGCTGGGAACTTTAGCCAGTAAACCCCAGCCACGTGGCCATACACAGATTAATAGAAATAGGTTAAATTAATATGTAAATGTTAGCCAGTAAGAAACTAGAGCTAATGGACCAAGTAGTGATTTAATTAATACAGTTTCTGTGTGATTACTTCAGGTCTAAGATAGCCGGGCGGCTGGAAACGAACAAGCGGCCTCCCCTCCAACGGATCCTTACTTAGTCTTAGCCCCCATATCCCCTCTTCACCTCAATGCTGCTAATTCACAGAGTACCCTCTGGGAATCAAGTAGACACACACAAATTTGAACCAACAAATCTGCTGTACTATTAATAATATAAAATAGCCATCAGAAGTTAACAAATGTGACTTTATCAATTCAACAGAGCAATTTAAATTCTTCTATGTTTTTAATTGTTTCCCCAATTTCCCCAGAACTCTCAAAGCTGTCTGGTGGTGGGGCAGTCTTGGCAGAGGAACAGGAAAGAACGACAGTCTACCACTTTAAGCAGCTCTTTTTTTTTTAAAGATTTATTTATTTATTTATTATTTACACAGTATTCTGTCTGCATGTTTGCCTGCATGCCAGAGAAGGACACCAGATCTCATTACGGATGGCTGTGAGCCTCCCTGTGGTTGCTGGGAATTGAACTCAGGATCACTGGAAGAGCAGCCAGTGCTCTTAACCCCTGAACCATCTCCTCAGTCTCCTTAAGTAGTTTATTTAATAAACCAGGATGGTGTGACAGGGACAGAGAAGAATGAAGGACAGTTAGGAAAATGAAAGGCAAATGAAGCCTCCCTGTGCTGCTTGGATTTACTGGAGCGTTCACCCATTTTTCAGCTCCCAGCCTACAGCAAGTGCTTCTGTAGCCAAGGACCTAACCCAAATAAATTGTTTCTCAGGAACCATCAGAGGGGTCAGAGTCAACCTATTTCCTCCCTTCTTTGGCCGTCAGATGTGGATACTGTTCTATCAGAAAAAGTTTGTGAATGTATTTCAGGGTAGTAGAGTCCGAGGGTGCTGACCTCTGGGGCTGTGGCAGCAGAGAGCGCCATGGTGACAGCAGTTTGGAAAAACAGTGTTTCCTATGGGATTATAGAAGTTTCAGAAATAGGTTTCTCTGTAGCTTTGGAGCCTGTCCTGGAACTAGCTCTTGTAGATCAGGCTGGCCTCAAACTCACAGAGATCCACCTGCCTCTGCCTCCCAAGTGCTGGGATTCGACTACCACCTGGCTCAGAAACAGTTTTGGATTCCTCCCTTTGTCTTTTTCTCCCTGAGGTTGGTTTCCCTTTGTAGCCCTGGCTAACCTGGACCCTGCTGCGTAGCCCAGGCTGGTCTGGAACTTGCAACAATCTTCCTGCCTTTGCCTCCCGAATGTTGGGATTACAGGTGTGCCTCAGGATCATGCCTGGCTTTGTTGCCTTGTCTTTAAGTGTGGTCAGCAGACATCTTGGTTAATGTCTCTGGTACGATTTTCCAGCTCTAGATTATTGCCAGGAATTATAATACTTGTCTCATGTGATATATCAAGCCAAATAACACATGAAATATCTAGCCATATCCAGTTAGCTTTATTGTGTGCCTTCTGGTCTAACTGTAATTTGCTTCTGCTTTGTTATTTATTGAAAAGTAACAATCTTCCTCTTCTCACTCTTTAAATGGGATCAAAACTGAATAGGTTTCAAGATAGAGAACTCCGTTATCTCCTGTTTTTCTAATGCTTCTCCCTCACCCTACATTCTGTGTAGTTTTGGGAGATCCGAACAGCTGATGACTTACCATGTGACTGTCGGGCATCAGTGTTAACCACTCGATTGTTCATTCAGATAACTGCCTGACAAAGCGTTTTGTTCTTTCTCTCTCTCTCTCTCTCTCTCTCTTTTTTAAAATTTTTTTAAAAATATTTATTTATTTATTATGTATACAATATTCTGTCTGTGTGTATGCCTGCAGGCCAGAAGAGGGCACCAGACCTCATTCCAGATGGTTGTGAGCCACCATGTGGTTGCTGGGAATTGAACTCAGGACCTTTGGAAGAGCAGGCAATGCTCTTAACCTCTGAGCCATCTCTCCAGCCCCCTCTTTTTCTCTTTTTAAATGATTACTTAATTTCACATTTCCTGTGCACTATTGTGTCTGTGTAAGAGTGTCAGAGCCGCTGACACTTGTGAGCTGCCATCTGGGTGTTGGAAATTGTCTGGAAAAGTAGCCAGTGAGTGCTCTTAGCTGCTCAGCTAACCCTCCCTCTCTCCCTCCCTCCCTCCTTTCCTTTCTCTCTTTCTCTTCCCTTTTTCTCTCTCCCTTTCCCTCCCCTAATCCCTCCCTCCTTTCTTTCCTTCCTCCTGTCTCTCCATGTTCTTCACTTATCTTCACTGTCTCCATTCAGTTTCTTCCCCCTCTTTAGATTCAAAAGGGTCAAGGTGTTCCAGTTCGTATGGTTTCTCCTCTTTCCTCTAGCTGTGATGTGTTCGGATAATAAAAAGCAGACCTCCTCCACTGAGGCCATTGCTGTTCATGCTGGTAGTCACACTCCAGTCTCTGAACAGTTGGAATATATCGAGAAACCATAGAGCCCAAAGAGAGCATTATACAGGCAGTTCCACACAGGGGGATCTGTTTACACCACACGAGCTGCAGTTTACATGTGGGGTCATTGTTCATACTTCACCTGATATCTAATACACATGCTCTGTCAAGAGGGCTTAACTAAGTACTGATATGTCCAGATTACCCTGCACGTCCACTAACTTGATAAAGGGAGAAAGGGATATTATGGGAAATTTGATGTCAAAACCACCTTTTTAAGAGTGTTTTTCTTAGTTCAGTGCGATGTTAAAGTTTTAAATCATACAGATCTGATCTCCAAACACTGTTTCTTGTACATTTTTCTGACTAGACGTTTTCTTCCTTCTTTTGCCATACAGTAAGTATTGTGAGAGAGTATCATGTGTACTCTGTACTCTGGCAAAGGGTGATGCTTGCAGAGGAACAGACAACTGGAGCACACCATCGGATCTTGTGCAGTACTAGAGTGCTAAGAATTGAAAACAAGGAGAAAGAGTGGCTGTTAGTTAAATAGGGCACTGTGGAGGAGCCTGCCTTTATTGGGAAAGACAAATAGAATGTGGATAGGAAAAAAGGGAACTTTCAGTGTTTCATGAAGGCACAGTAGTGTAGTGGTTAAGAATATGTAATGTTTGAGGGCCTGCCATGTGGCTTGGGGCAGGTTGCTTAGCTTCAGCTATGATTGTGAGAGTCATACATAAAAATAACTTTGTTACCAAATTGTTAGAAGGAAGGATTAAATAGGATAAGAAATGTGAAGTGTTTGGTGTTGTGCCTAAGATGTAGCTGGTGTTGGATAAGCTGTAGTCAGCTACTGTCCGTTTGCACTCACTCTCAAGTGTTTACTGAGTGCCTGTACCTTCGTCAGTGCTCTAGATCCTAAGAATATAGCAGTGAAGAAGCTGATGAGCAGTCCCAACCCTCATGGAGATTCTATTCTGAAATTGTCGTTTTAACTTTATTTCATGGATATGTGCATGCATACATGAATGTGAACCACATGCACACCTGGTGCCTGAGAATGTAAAAGAGGGTATTTGAACCCTCAACTGGAGTTAGGGATGTTCATGAGCCTTCAGGTTGGTGCTGAGAATAGGACCTATGTCCTCGAAACAACAGCCAGTGCTCTTAACCTCTAAGCCATCTCTCCAACTCCTTAAAATTGTTTTGATCCATCCCTTTGTGTGTGTGTCATGTAATAGTGTTGGAACTGTGAGAGCCTTGCGGAGCTAACGCCTAGCCCTCCCTCTGTTCTGCTCCACTGCTGTTGCATCTTCTGTCATCAGCATCAGTAACCACACCAGTGGACAGCTCAGGCCTGGCTGGGATCCACGGTGGTGCCCTTTCCTGGTGAGCTCTGCTCTGGCTGGGTCACCAGTGATGCAGAGCTGACTACTAACTAGGGTTCTCATGGGATTGTCACCTTCAAGTTTGAAGAGCAGCTTCTTCCTACCGAAAAGTATAAGTTGACAGAATTTTACCATCAATCATTGCTTCAACTACTCCTGTTGAGGGCTGCATGTATTTTTGCTCCTTAGAATATAACCTATTCTTTAACTGTTGTAATAGGAGCGGCGGGGTTGTGTCCCCAGCACCCTGGCCGCCTGGCTTGCTTTTGCCCTGAAATAACAACACACAAATTGTATTCTTTTAAACACTGCTTGGCCCATTAGTTTCAGCCTCTTAACCCATTTCTAATAATCTATGTAGTACCACGAGGTGCACTTACCAGGAAAGATTCAGCATGTCTGACCTGGTGGCTGGCTGCATCGCTGTCTGCCTCAGAGAGCAGAGCTATCGCGTCTGCCCGGGAGAGGGGAGCATGGCGTCTCTGAGCTCACTTCCTCTTACTCCCAGCATTCTGTTCTGTTTACTCCACCCACCTATGTTTTAACCTATCAGGGCCAAGCAGTTTCTTTATTGCTTAACCAATGAAATTAACAGATTGATATATGACACTCCCACATCATTTAACTCTGGCTATGTTTTGGATATTTCTTCTTGGTCTCTGGATTTTGGCAGTTTTGGTATACTTTGAATAGGATTGCTTTTTAAAAATATATTTAAAATATTTGGTGTTTAGTGTTTCTTAATACTGTAGTTTGATGTCTTTTTTTACACTTGTTTATTTTGTGTGTATGTGTGTGCATGCTCACACATTCATGTGTTTCAACTGCATGTCTAGAGGTCAGAAGACAGCTTGAGGGCATTACTCTCTCATCACCATGTGAACTCAGGTCATCACACCTGCCAGCAAGCACCTGTGCTCACTAAGTCATCTTGTTGGCCATATCTTGATTATTTAGTTTGTTTTGTTTTTTAAAATAAGTTTTGGCAGATCTTCAATTAGAAGCTATTTAAATTTACTTCTGTTTTCTCTTTAATCTTACTTCTTTGGGGATTTGAATTATACAAATAATTAGGCCTCTTCATGGTATTATGTCTCTTATGTATTTTTCTGCATTTTCCTTAATTTTGTATTTTAGATTTTATTTTGTATATTTTATTTTCTAGTTCATTAATTCTGTCCTCATTTGTGTCTAAATGTTGTTAAGCCCACCTACCAAGCTAAATCTATTATTAAATTCTTCAGTTCAATAATTCCCACTTCAGCTAGGCATAGTGCCACATGTTTGTAATCCTGCCATTCAGGAATCTGCAGCAGAAGGATAGCGATTTCAAAGCCAACTTGGGCCCTATATTGAAAGACAGTCTCAAAACCTTAAAAAAACCAGGCAGTGGTGGTACAGGCCTTTAATCCCAGCACCCTGGTGGTAGAGACAGGAGGATATCTGTGAGTTTGAGGCCAGCCTGGACTACAAAGGGAGTTCTAGGACAGTAAAAATGGCAATCTTACCAAAAGCAATCTACAGATTTAGTGCAATGCCCATCAAAATCTCAGCAAAATTCTTCACAGACCTCGAAAGAACAGTACTCAACTTCATATGGAAAAGCAAAAACCCAGGATAGCCAAAACAATCCTGTACAATAAAAGAACTTCTGGAGGCATCACAATCCCTGACTTCAAACTCTACTACAGAGCTACAGTACTGAAAACAGCCTGGTATTGCCATAAGAACAGGCAGGAGGACCAATGGAACCAAATAGAAGACCTGGATATCAATTCACTCATCTTCAAACACCTGATTTTTGACAAGGAAGCAAAAAATATCAAATGGAAAAAAGAAAGCATATTTAACAAGTGGTGCTGGCATAACTGGATATCAACATGTAGAAGATGAAAATAGACCCATATCTATCACCATGCACAAAACTCAAGTAAACACTTCTTCATTGCTGGTGGGAATGCAAGCTGGTACAACTCCGTTGGATATCAGTGTGGTGATTTCTCAGAAAATTAGGAAACAACCTTCCTCAAAACCCAGTAATACCATTTTTGGGTATGTATCCAAAGGATGCTCAATCGTGCCACATGGACATGTGCTCAACTATGCTTATAGCAGCATTGTTTGTCATAGCCAGAACCTGGAAACAACCTAAATGCCCCTTGACTGAAGAATGAATAAGGAAAATGTGGTACATTTACACAATGGAGTACTACACAGCAGAAAAAAATAACGATATCTTGATTTTTTCCGGAAAATGGATGGAGCTATAAAACATTATTTTGAGTGAGATAACCCAGACACAGAGAGAGAATTATCACATGTACTCACTCATAGGTAGTTTTTAAACATAAAGCAAAGAAAGCCAGCCTACAAACCACAATCCTAAAAAAAAAAGAGAGAGAAAAAAGAAAAAAAAAGAAAAAAGAGAAAAAAAACCCACAATCCTAGAGAACTTAGACAACAATGAGGACACCAAGAGAAACTTACATAGATCTAATCTACATGGGAATTAGAAAGTAGAAAAAGACAAGATCTCCTGAGTAAATTGGGAGCATGGGCACCTTGGGGAGGGTTAAGGTGGGAGGGGAGAAGCAGGGAGAGGAGCAGAGAAAAATGTAGAGCTCAATAAAAATCAATGAAAAAACGAGATAAGACAGGAACTTGCTCTCTTTCAGTCTGAAGATATCTTACAGGTAAGTGCTCTGTAGTGTCTGGCTGCTTTGCTTTTCTGATTGTCAGGTTGAACCCCAATATCTGTCTCTTGGTTTTTATTATTCGTGCTACAACTCTGTCTCGAAAGGAAGGAAGGAAGGCAGGAAGGAAGGAAGGGAAAGAAAGAAAGAAAGATATGGAACTTTTAACTAGGTATACTAATCTAATCCCAGAGTACAGTACACTCCTCTAATCCCAGAAGCTAAGAAAGAAACCAAATTTGAGGATAGCCTGGACTATGAAGGAGGTTCTAGGATAGCCTGGATTGTTTATTGAGACTCTATGTAAAAATAAATAAGGAAAGAAAGAAAAAAAAGCCTTGATGGTGATAGGAATTGATTGACAGGTAAGACTAGATTCAGATTTGCTGTGAATGTGTATCTTTAGTGTTATGGTATGATGGCACCGTCTTCTCCAAAGCCCCCTCCATTTAGATGACATTGATGAGGGGCAGACTCTCAGTCATCTTTCCCTTCTGTGCTTAGAATAAAAAGGGAGAGGAGTGGTTCCAATGCTAAGTTGGCTTCTCTTGGGTCTAATATTAAAGTTCCCACAAAATGTTTAGAGAGAATTCTTTTATATCTTGTAAATTAGAGAGTACTCGGTGTCCTCTTCCCTTTCTTATGTGGAGTGTTCACCAGAGAAGACTGCGTGCTTGTGGGTTTAAGCCAATAGAAAGTCTTCTTCAGCCAGATAGCTACTGCACGGGTGTTCAGGATCCCAGTGTAGCCCTGAGCCTTTCTCAGGGTGAGCTTTTAAGCATAAAAACCATGTCCTGAGCTGACATACTTCAGTTAGCAAGATCAGTTAGCCACAAGTGGAACTACAGAAGCTAAAAATAAAGGTTCGTGCTTTAAAAGACTTTGCCAGAACTAGGGACTTTGATGGATTAGGTGTTTGTTTTATTTTTGTCAGGTGGTGCTGTCTGCATGCTGAGTTTAAAACCTGAACGGCACTTTCATCATGGAGTCAGTTGTGCTAAGGTCTGGGGGCCTACTAAGGTGTGGTGGCCTGTTACAATATGGTGCCAGTTGGACAGCATACTGATTATTGTGTTTTTATTCTAAATTTCATGTTTATTGAGTATTTACTCTGTGTCTACCTTTGTGCTAGGTGCTGGGATGGATTAAAAAGAATGTCACCTGCTTTGCCCTCCAAGAGTATGCCACTATTAGGAAGACATTTTGGCTACAAGTACTAGAATCCCAATTTAAAATGGCTTGAAGAAAGGAGAGACAGAGAAATAGCAATATATAGAATTTAACTGGCTTTTATAAATAGCCCACAGTAGACACAGCCTTGATCCCTCCAGGCTCAATTCAGCTGCTAAGGTCTGCATCTGCTTCTCTCCCATTTTCCTGGTTTTATCCTCAAAAGTGGCCACTAGTGCTTTGGGGCTTACATTCTGAGTATCGGATGATAATAGAAAAAGAGACTCTTTCCAGCTCTAACAACATCGGCCTGGGATTGACAGTTGAACCAGTTAGTGAGCAGGAGAAAGGAAACCGCTGTGGTTAGACTGGCGTGGCTCCCATGCCCACCTTAAATTATTTTATAATCAGTATTCAAATACCTGAATTTTGAATACCTGCTTGAAGCCAAACTACATAAACATGTTTTTTTGTTGTTGTTGCTGCTACTTTGATTTTTTGTTTGTTTCCGCGTTTTGAAATAGAATCGAATGTAACGCAGGTTGGCCTTAAATTTACTGCATGTTCAAGACAGCCTAAACTCCTGACTCTCCTGCCACCTCCCAGCTCTGGGACACACTTGACTTTAAACACGTAAATGCACACACACACAGACACACACAATTTTTTTTTAACATGCTAGACAGGTGCTCTACCACCAAGCTATCTCCTGAGTTTTTTCCCTTTTCTGAGTGGAGATCCTCAGTAGTTACTCTCGTCCAGTGTCATTGTACACATGTTAGATACGGTGGCCAGCAACTTGTCTCTTATTTTTCCATTCTTTACTATTGAATAATGATATTAATCATATTTGAGAAGTTAGACCAAGAAACTGCACTAGAGGAACATTATCCAAACCAGGACTTGACTTTTTTTTTGTTTTTTAAGTAAATATACAAAATAACAACTTTATGGCATTTTCATAATACATATCATTATCCTGTGCTCATCTTGCTCCTCCTTTGCTCCATTTTCCAATTCTCCCAAATATGTTCCTTTTTAGTTTCACCACACACACTCACACATCTAGGCTTCTCATAGGAAAGAGAACATATGATGTTTGCCTTCTTTTCCCTCCTACTCTTCCAGATCCCTTCACTCTTCCTCTCTCAACATAGAACATAGTTTCAGGCTTGGTTTTTATGACAAGCTCACTGGATTGGGGTTGATGCAAAATGCAATCAGATTGAGAGGTTGAGTTATATTTTATTTTGGGGAGCAATGTAAACCATGGCCAGAGGGCAGCTGTGGCAGATTGTATTTCATGGAGACAGCAGCACCAGTGTTCTAGGCTGCTTTCCCTCTCTGCATACTCAAGTAGAAAGAATGCTTAGCTCCTGTTCCTCTGGCTCAAGGATGATACATCTGTCCCATTAGGAATCCAGGTCCTCTCTTTGATTGACAAAACCTTCATTTACTAAAAAATAAGCTTTTTACTCTTTTGGACATTCAATCAAAAAAGCACTGGAGATCCTGTATTTGTCTTTAGTTATAATCCCATCAAGCTAGCCCATTAATTGCAGTGGATGGGAACTGGAAGACCATTTGGCAGGTGACAAAGTATAGTGGAAGAAAGAAAAATATCCCTCTAATATTTTCACGGAGGCATTTGAGGATTCAGACTTTAGTTAGAAATCATCAGATTAGGAGGGTGAACATCCAAACTGGCTAGGCTCCCACAAAGCCAGAACATGAAGTAGGATCAAAACCCAGTGCCATTGTCCTTGGCTTCTCATCAGCCCTCCTTGTCCGCCATGTTCAGAGAGTCCGGTTTTATCCCCTGCTTTTTCAGTCACAGTCCAGCTGGCCTTGGTGAGCTCCCAATAGATCAGCCCCACTGTCTCCGTGGGTGGGTGCACCCCTCTTGGTCCTGACTTCCTTGCTCATCTTCTCCCTCCTTCTGTTCCTCATTGGGACTTTGGGAGCTCAGTCCAGTACTCCAGTGTGGGTCTCTGTCTCTATCTCCATCCATCGCCAGATGGAGGGGGGAGGACTTTGGACTTCCCACAGGGTAGGGAACCCTGACTGCTCTTCAGACTTGAGAGGGAGGGGGAGAGGAGTGGGGGAAGAGGGAGAGGAGTGGGGGGACGGGGAGAGGATTGGGGGGGGAGAAGTGGGAGGCTGGGAGGAGGCGGAAATTTTTTTTTTCTCAATAAAAAAATAAAAATATAAAAAACAAAAAAATAAAACCCACATATATACAAACAACAACAACAAAAAAGAAATCATCAGATTAATGTGTTTGCATGCCTTCAATCACTCTTAAATCTTTTGCATCATGCTTACAAGATTTTAGAGATAGCTAAAACAGTGGTTGGAAATTCTGTTGTGGATTAAAGATTCTTCAAAAGCTTTACTTGTTAATGGGAAGAGTATTGTGGCAATGGACAGGCAAACATGGGCTAGCTAGTATGACATTCTCTCTAGGAGGGGTGTGATTTACAGGCAGTTCTGTGGGGTGTGCTGTCTTTGTTTCACAGGCTTTCTGTGAAAAATGTCATCAGAGAAATAGCAAGTGGCATGAAGTGGTAAAGCAGGCTTTAGTGTGGTGCCCCGTTAGGATAACCAGCGTGAGGACCGCTCTAGGGCTGCGGGAGCATCTCTGCTAAGAGAGCACTGCTTTGTTGGTTGGGGGTTTTTGTTGTTGACCAATTAAAGAAACTAACTGCTATCTTGATTCTGGCCAATTCTTGTCATCACTGGCCTAAAGGCTCCTGTGACCTGAACACCTGACTGTTCTGAAAGCCTCCATCCTCAGTGATGGATGCTTATCTCTTCCAAAGAACTCTTCTGGGCTCGCTTGCTTTCTTTCTTTCTTTCTTTCTTTCTTTCTTTCTTTCTTTCTTTCTTTCTTTCTTTCGCACCTTCAAACATTTCTGCACGGCTACCCACCCTCTTCTATTCTATATCCTCTTGCCTTACTGAATCCTGGATTTCCCAGCTCACAACTGTAAGAAGGGGCTTTATTTCAGAGTAGAAAGGGGCCCCCATATGTGGCCTATTATATCCATATCAACTTGCTTACCCTTTTCAAACAGCTATTGTCTTTTAATAGGGTCCTGCCTGGCAGGGGGAGTCCTTAATTCCTGCCATATAAGAATGGACAGCTTGAGTTACAGCGAGCTGCAGTTTGGTACTCTGATCAAAAGGCCTCTGTTGTTTTTAGAGGGTTTTTCCCCTCTCTCTCTTTCTTTTTCTATATCCTAGACTAATAATTCAGCACAGCAAGGTCATTACGGGCTTTGAATTGAGAGCTGAGAGTGTTAAATTACTGACCTAGAATAAAAGAGATCTGGGGGGCTCTCAAGAAAGATAAAGGATCCTGGCTAGAAAAGTGCAAGCCCAGCATCCTCACTTCTTAACAATATTATTTTTTTAATCCTCTCTTTATCCACAGGTCTTTTTCTAGGACAAGGAAGATTCCTGCCAGAGAAACTAGGTTAGGAACTCAGTGACATCTTCTGAGAGTTGTGGCCTAGGTGCTGGCAGCTCACGGGTGCCTCTGCCCTTTCAGTCCTTCCGTTGTGTCAGTATCCTCTTCTCCCGCTGTACTGTCTGGCTTCTCTGTCTCTGCTGCTCTATCGAATCCCGATGACTGGGAAATGATAACTAAATAGTAGGAGTTGATTTGGCTTCTGGCTCTAGAACTATGGTTCTCACCCTTCCTATGCTGCAACTCTTTTGACAGAGCCTCATGTGGTGGGGACCTCTCGTTGCTACTTCATTACTGTGATTTTGCTCCTATTATGATCGTAATGGAAATATGTGTTTTCTGATGGTCTTAGGCGACCCCTGTGAAAGGGTCATTTGACCCCCAAAGAGGTCATTACTCAAGATTGAGAGCCACTGTTCTAGAGGCTGGGAAGTCCAAGATTAAGGGCCATATACACTGGGGGCTTCTTGCTGCTTGATAACAAGGTGGAGACACCACATGGTGAGAGCTTGAGAATTTTAGAGACAGGCAGAGAGGAAAAACTGAACTTGCCCTTTTATTCCCGGTGAGGGGGTTAAAGGGTAGAGACAGCTTTCCCCAGGCTGGTGAGAGGCAGGGCCAGTGCAGCAGCCATCAGACCTCAACATGGCTTCAAGCACTAGCCCAGACCAGGGACATCCACATGGCCTTTGGTGGTAACATGGACCCCAGATATCAGCACAGACCCTGGCAGCAATAGGACCATGGACGTTACCATGGCCTCTGGTGGCAGCGCAGGTTCCATAGCTGGCCTGTTCCTCACCACCATTGCGTCTCTCTCCACAGTGCAGGAGCCGCTCCGCTTCTCTTCCATCTCCATCATGTGCTCCAGCGTCACCATCTGTGCATCACACATTAGTTCACGAGGAGGTGCCCGCCCTCCAGAGCCTTGGGCAGGACCCGGCACAGCTCCTCCATACTCTAACAAGAAAACGTGCCCCTTGTGAATGAATCAGACATCTCCATCATCTGGAGGAAATAACTTCCAAACTGTTATCTCATATATGAATTTTTATAGCTATCTCTAAAGCCAGATACCATGGAGATCCTCTGGAAAGTATTCATTTCCTAAGACTAATATTTTTAGAAAAGTCAAACTTTCACAGATTTGATTCATAGCAAACTAATAATACACAATTTTACTAATTAAAAAATAATTGAATCCAGCATGAAGAAGAGGAGGTTGGCACAAAATTTTACCCATAACTAAGAGCCAATTGACTTCTCCTGGGAGAAGGAAAATCCGTTTTCTCCAGTGGAGTGACACTGGGTATATCAGTGACACTCTGGGGAAGGCCCGTGCTTAGGAGGCATTGGCAAACACAAAATGGATTCCATGTTTTTGGGGGGCGTGCGTGTGTTTGTTTTGTTTTCGATTTGTTTGTTTCCATGCTTTTTAGAGAGAAAAAATGTGAAGTTGGCTGAGTAGAGAGGTGAGAAAGATCTATAGGTATGATCAAAATATACTTTATGGAAAAGATTTGTTACAAACCCAATAGTAAAAAAGTAATTGAGACACGAAATCATGTATCTGAGCCAAGTCATACTGACTAGGAAGTGGTGAGATTTGACCCAGGCTGTTGCCCTCCAGTGTGTGAATGTGAGCATCTGATCCTCTGCCTCCGGCTCACAAATTCAGAGTGCTGGTGGCTCATGGCTCTACACCAACTGAGCCCACCGCCAGCGTGTAGAGCCATGAGCCACCATTCTATGCTTTGTGTAGTGCTGGAGATCTCTCTACCAACTGAGCCCACCGCCAGCGTGACACAGTTGCTTTCATTCCAGATCCGCTTTGAATGCTGTTGGCTGGTGCTGAGGAGCTGACTCAGCTGGTAAAGTGCTTGCTGTGGGAGCTTGAGGTCTTGCATCTGTGTTTTCAGCTGAAAAAAAAATAAGAAATAAGCCCATCATGGTGCACATCTGAATGCCTAGCACTGGGAAGGCAGAAACCAGGAAGCTCATGGGGCTTTCTGGCCAGCCAGTCTAGCTGAATCATGAAGCTCCAGGTTCAGTCAAAGACCCTGTCTCAAAAAATAAAGGTAGAGAATGATAAAGCAAGATACCCAACATCAAACTTTGACCTTTACAAACATACATGTGCCCGTGTACCTGAACATACATGAGCATGCATGTATTAAGCATACACATTCAAAAATATTTTGTTTATAATTTCCATATCTCATTTTATCAGGCAATTCTATAACTATGCATTCTGGGTATTTAACATCAATATCTTACCCTTATCTTTTATTGTGGGAAAACATACATGACCTACTCGGGCAGTGGTGGCTCACACCTTTAATCCTAGCACTTGCGAGGCAGAGACAGGTAGATCTCTGTGAGTTTGAGGTCAGCCTGGTCTACAGAGTTAGTTCCAGGATAGTCAGGGCTACACAGAGAAACCCTGTCTCGGAAACTAAAACCATAATAAAAAAAAAAGCCTAAAATTTACTACTTTTACTCCTTTTAAATGTATAATTCTGTGACATTGTGTGCATTTAGAGTGTCCTGTAACTATCATCACTAGAACTTTTTCATCTTCTGAACCTGAAACTCTGTACCCATTAAACACTAACTCCTTAGTCCTTCCTGTCCTTATATCCTGGCAACTGGCATGCTAGGACTGTCTGTAGCTTGACTATTCTACAAACCTCATGTAAGCAAACTCTCTAGTATTTATCTCTTTGTGACTGACTTATTTCATTTAGAACAATGCCTTCCCGATCATCCATATTGTATATGTTAATCTTCTATTACTGTAAAATATATAAAGAGTGAAGGTTTCTTGTGGGCTCAGTGTTTGGAAGTCTCAGTCTGTGTTTCATTGGTCCCATTGGGTGGTAGCAAGAAGGCAGCACAAAGTAGCAGGAACAGTGGTAGAGCCACGCTCACCTTTGGCCTGGATATAGAAAGAAAGGGAAAGAGCAGGTCGCTATCATCCTGCTTAAGGAGATGTCACGTTTTGCTTTTCCGTTTTCCCATCAGGCGACTCTTGGGTTGCTGGACTGCTGTGTATTATTATCCTGCTCTGAGTATGAGTGTCGAAGAATGGGCCTGTGTCTCTAACTTCACTGCATTATACTGTATGCTCACAAGAGGGATTGCTAACATGCATTGTGATACTATCAATATTTGCTTTTTGAGACATTATATATTCATTATTATTTCACATCTCTTGCTGCTTATCTTTTAATTCTTAAGTAAATCTTTTTTACTAGAGGTTGGTAGGAAAATGGTTTTCTTTTGCTTTTCTGTGCTGTGAATTAAACTCTGGGCAGTGTATATGTTAGATGGTAGTGCTCTACCACTGAGCTGAAAAATAGCTGTCAATATGGATTTCATGAGCTGTGCTGTCTGTATGTGCGTTGTTGTTGTTGTTGAGACGGTCTCCTAGCCCCGTTGTTGTTGTTGAGACAGTCTCCTAGCCCCGGTTGGTCTTGAGCTTCTTAAATAGCTGACCATGACTTCAAGCCCCATTGTCCTTCTACGTGAATGCCTTGAATGCTTTTTGCTTGTCAGTCAGTCACAGCAGAGTACTGAGAAGTATCTAGGCTGGCAGTGTGATAGGGGATGAAGGTATCTGCCTCCAAGCATGACAGTCTGAGTTCAATCCCCAGAAACCCACAGGGTGGGAAAAGGATGGACTTCCACATGCATGGCACCCACACCTGTATCCTCACAAAGATAATCAAAAATAAATGAATAAATGTTAGAAAGAAAGAGAGAATGAACAAGCAAGTGAGAGTGAAGTGAGAATATGTGCCTTTTATCCCAGAATTCGGAAGGCAGAGGCAGGCAGAGCTTAGTGAACTGGAGGTCAGCCTAGTCTACATGAGTTCCAGAGCTACATAGTGAGACCCTGTCTTTAAGAAAGAAAAGAAAAAAGGGATTAAAATTAATAAGAAAAAAATTGATTTTTTTTTTGAGACGGGTTTTTCTGTAGCTTTGAAGCCTATCCTGGAACTCGCTCTGTAGAATAGATGGGTTTCGAACTCACAGAGATCTGCCTGTCTCTGCCTCCCAAGTGCTGGGATTAAAGATGTGCACCACCACCACGACCGCCTGGCAATTTTGTTTATGCATTTGAAAGAAACTGATTATTTTCATAGCACACTGAATCATTGAGCTAACTACTTAATCAAGGGCCTATCCCACTCCTACTGGATTACTGCACCCCTTTGAAGCACAAAGAAGCTCTAAAGTGGGTGCTTGAAAGAGAGGTGTGACCAAGTCTAGAGTCAGTGAGCATCAGGTAACAGAAGAAGATGACTCTAGCAACAGCAGTAGCAAAATCCTGCTGGTCAGATGGCACGGGGGGAGAAGAGAATGGGTTCAGCAGCAGCCCACCCATTGGCTTTGTCCTCATTTGGGTTATATCTAACAAGATTTGGTCTATTACTAATATATCTGTTTGAGGGTTCCCTCCCCACCACAAACTAATGTAATCTTGAATAAGAACAAAAGATGATGATTTAGAATGACCAGATATTGAACCAAGAAAACTGACTATTTAGTACTTCAAGTTTTTAAACAGGATGTTACAGAGGAAGGGGTTTTATAATACCTCATACAAATAGTATTGGAGGGCCAGTGCGATGGCCTAGCAGGTAAAGATACCTGCTGCCAAACCTGATAATCTGAGTTCAATCCCTGGAACCAACATGGTAGAAAGAGAGAACTGACTTCAACAAATTATTCTCTGACTTTCACAGTGTACTGTGGCATGTGTACACACACACACACACACACACAAATAAATAAATTTAGTATTATTTTTTCAGTGACATTTTTAGATGATAGTAATAATGGGAACCTTTTGGGGGATTCTAGTAAGAACAAAAATATAGTCTAGAAAGATCTAAAAGTTATAGCTATAGACACAAAAGAAATAGGATGAGATTTACCTTAAAATTTACCTTAGAAAGTGTGGTGGCGCACTGTAATAATCCCAGCTTTCAGGAGACTGAAGCATTAAAATCTCCGGTTTCGGGTCTGTCTGGGCTGTGTAGCAAGATCCCGTCTCTGGACGAGGGTTGTTTTAGGGCAGAGCGCTTCTCTGGCGTGCGCAAGGCTCTGCTCTAGCTCCAGCATCCAAAGGAAAGAGAAAAAGGGGTTGGTGCGGAGCAGAGACCAGATGCTCAATGTGAGGGTGATGTGGAGATGATGTTAGTCCTGATTTGAAGACGTTTAAAAAAAAAGGAAGAAAGAAAGAAAAGAGGAAGAGGGAGAAATAAGAAATTATATGCAAAGTAGGTGATCTGGGAGGAAACTGGAGAAAAGCTGTCGTGAGGTCTGGCTGAGAAGAATCTGTCAGAGGGGAAGTGTAAGATTTGCAAATGTCTCCCCTCTCCTGTAGCACGAAACATGGACAAGGGGAGCTGGGTGACAAAAGAGATGTGTGCCTTAAGACAGAGTGAAGAGAAGAGATGACAGAAGGTGGGCGAGACGGAAGCAAGACCTGCACAGTAGTGCAGATGCAGCAGATGTAAGAGAGGATGCTTTGCATTGGTGTGGATCTTGGTCTAGTGATACAAATTTAAGGTCAATTTTGTTATATGTAATTTTTGCTCTTTTTCTTTCTTTTTTTTTTTTTTTTTTTTTTTTTTTGGTTTTTCGAGACAGGGTTTCTCTGTAGCTTTGGTGCCCAACCCGGAACTAGCTCTTGTAGACCAGGCTGGCCTTGAACTCACAGAGATCCGCCTGCCTCTGCCTCCCTAGTGCTGGGATTAAAGGCGTGCGCCACCACCGCCCGGCCTAATTTCTGCTCTTGATTAATGTATTATGATTGTGCAGTTCATTTAAAAATGTAATGTATAATTAAAATATAGGTTAATAGATAGTCATCTATAATAGTCAAGCTTGTAGTCATGTTAGTTAGATTTTCTAGATGTATAGAGATATATTTCAGTTAGACAGGTAGTCTCCAAATCTTTCAGAGACCTTCAGAATATGGCATTTAAAATGTTTAAGAACTTAAGACTTTTCATGACAGTGAGACACGTCTGCTCCTGGCAGCACAAGCTACTTCAAGAGGAAGATGGACATTGAAGAGGCTCCTCATGGAGTTGGTTAGCCATTTGGGCAAGAAACTGCCCTTGCCTGGACTGCTTGACTGGACACAGAGAACCCACAGAAAAATGACTGCTGAACTTGCCTAAATAAAGGTGAGACGATCTTTTGGGGTTTCTGCTTCATGAAAGAATCTGCAAGACATTCTGCAGGACACAGAAGAAGTGACTGACAAACTGCCAATATAGGCTGAACTGTCTTCAAAATTTCCTGCTTCGCCGGGCGGTGGTGGCGCACGCCTTTAATCCCAGCACTCGGGAGGTAGAGGCAGGTGGATCTCTGTGAGTTCGAGACCAGCCTGGTCTACTAGAGCTAGTTCCAGGACAGGCTCCAAAACCACAGAGAAACCCTGTCTCGAAAAACCAAAAAAAAAAAAAATTTCCTGCTTCATGAAAGAATCTGCTGGATACTATGGACTAGTAGTCTGAAGATGGATGCCCCAAAGATACAGCGGAACTTTGGTTGACTGTCCAGGTTGCGAGATGTCTCTACCATTTCTAGAGTTTTGGAAGTTGCTTACAATGTACTTCCTGTTTACTTAGGTATTATTATATCCTTCTGAAGTCTTTGATCAAGTTGAAGAATAGATAGTTATTATTATAGTTTTCCTTTTTTATGATAAAAGATAAAGTAGATATAAATATTATAACTGCAATTCTTACTTGATACCTGTTTTGTTATATGTAATTTTACTATGTTAAAGTTAAAGCCTTTCTTTTTGTTTAAACAGAAAAGGGGAGGTAATGTGGAGTCCCCTCTGTGTTCTGTGATTACCATTAATTAATAAAGAAACTGCTTTGGACCTATAGCAAAGCAGAACTTAGGTAGGCAGGGAAAGCTAGGCTGAATGCTGGTGAAAAGGAGGTTTTTAGATACATAGAGATTGTATTCTGTCTAGACAGGTAATCTTCAACAGTCGAGGGTCTGTGGAACATTGCATTTAAATAACTCAGAGTTCTGTTGACATGAGATCTGACTGCTCCCTACAGCACCAATCTATTCCCGAGAGAATGTTGAGCACCAAGACACTCCACTTGTTTAATTTCTTCTTGCACCATTGGCCTTTGGGCAAGGAACTGCCCATGCCTCAACCATTGACAAAGTACATGATATCTGGGAATGAATCTTGCCAAGACAGGGTTAAGACTGTTCTGAAAAATTTCCTGCCTCTAAAAATGGTCTGTCAGTTGTGCTAGGCCTTAACCAAAGTTGGTTGCTTCAACATTGCAAATGAGACTTTGGGTGATTGCTCAGGTAGCTAATTGTCTCCATCGTATATTGCTCACTTTGGAAGCTGCTTGATTGTACTTCCTGTCTGCTAAAGTAATATTATCTCCCTACTTAGGCCTTTGATGGGGTTGAAGATTATATAGTCATAGTTACTGTTCTTTTATGATCTAGCCAAGCCATTTCCTATACAACACTTAGACTCCTTAGGATAGGATGTTTATTAAAACATTTACCATACATTCCTTGCTTAATATTGTTTATGCTGGTTATACTAATTATACTTGATATCTATTCCTATTGTATATAGTTTTGCATTGGGTTTGGAACTCTCTTATTTAAACAAAAGTAGGAGGTGCTGTGGGAGCATATTCTGCCCCTTCAGCCAATAGCTTTAAGATACCAGCCCATTTGGGTATGGTCTCTTATACTGTAAAAGCAGCGGTAAACTTGTGCCCACACTCTTGCTTCTGGCTCCCGCTTCCGACTGCTAGACTCTGTTCCTGTTCATGCTGAAGACTGTTGTCTAGGACAGTGATCTCTAAGTTTTCCCTTATTTATTTAAATAATCCTTTATTGTTCATAATTCTGACCTGGTGTGGAATTATTTTGTGACATCCGTCATCACCAGAATCCTGGAAAACGTGCGAAGGAGAACAGTCTCTGTCCAGGCTCCTCTGCACAGTTAGGGGATGTTTCCCCCAGAGAAAATATGAAATGTAATTACTTTGGATTCCAAGTGAAATTAGACAAAATCTTGGAAGCTCTTTAAGAGGCCTTGGGTAAAAGGATCAAAAACCTTGTAAAAAGACAAAGGACATTTATGGCAACCTGATTGTAAAATATACCACATGAAAAGCATTTTATGTTTGCTTGTTTTTATTTTAGTTTTTCAAGACAGGGTTTCTCTGTGTAGCTTTGGCTGTCCTGGAGCTCACTCTGTAGACCAGGTTGGCCTTCAACTCAGAGATCCACCTGCCTCTTCCTCCCGAGTGCTGGGATAAAAGGTATGCATCCCACTGCCTAGTATAAAAAGTATTTTTAATTACCACAATGTTTATATTTAAATTTTTTCCTTTGCTATAAAGAGCATAGACTCAGTAAGCTGTCCCCTAATGCTTTGTGTTGATTTCCCATCCTGAGGTGCATGCTTTTCCTGTCCTCATTTGCAGTGAGTGACTAACCTGACAAGAGATGTGAGGGTTCCTTCACACTTGCAGTGACTAACCTGACAAGAGATGTGAGGGCTCCTTCACACGTGCGCTCCCAGGGAAGCAGCTGAGGTTGCAGCTGATACTCAATCATCTTGCTTCTCTGCTAATGCTCAGTGGGAAGGAGCTGAATCCAGAGATAGTCAGCAGTGGACCATAGCAAGCTTTAAGAAATGTGTTTGGCCGGGCAGTGGTGGTGCAGCCTTTAATCCCAGTACTCAGGAGGCAAAGGCAGGTGGATCTCTGAGTTTGAGGCCAGCCTGGTCTACAAGAGCTATTTCCAGGACAGGCTCCAAAGCTATAGAGAAACCCTGTCTTGAGAAAAACAAAGAAAGAAAAATGTGTTTGGAAGCCTGAAGACTTCAAAAGAGTTTGAAACTCTGGCGGTAGGTATGTAATCCAAATACTCAGAAGATTGAGGCAAGAGGATTGTGAATTCCAGAACATTGCAGGGCCAGCAAGATATTAGTGGTCATAAGTGTGTGTGCAATCCTGTTGTCCTGAATTCAGATATTAGTGGTCATAAGTGTGTGTGCAATCCTGTTGTCCTGAATTCGGCCTCGGAGCCCACATTAGGACAGGATGATTGCCCTGAAGTTTGTGGTCAACCGGCTGGGAATGTGGAGTGTGATAGAAATATCAACAGAGACCTTTTCTTG
This sequence comes from Microtus pennsylvanicus, assembly GCF_037038515.1. Classification (NCBI taxonomy): domain Eukaryota; kingdom Metazoa; phylum Chordata; class Mammalia; order Rodentia; family Cricetidae; genus Microtus; species Microtus pennsylvanicus. Next base: position 68,584,392 of record NC_134580.1, on the reverse strand, counting down.
GCAAGGTGGTGTGTTCACACTCAAACATACATAATACACACATGTCCCCACACACATAAATAAAAATGAAAAGAGAGAGAGAGCACATTCTGGCCTATATAGTAAGATTCTGTCTTTAAAAAAAAGAAAAGGGAGATTAGTAAGATGGCCTAACACTTAAGAGCACATACTGCTCTTGCTGAGGAGCTGGGTTTGGTTCCCAGCACCCACACTGAGCAGTTCACAACTACCTGTAACTCTAGCCCTACTAGATCCAAGGCCTGCCCTCCTGCCTAAAACACCTGCACTCATGTTCACGCTCCCTACATATACATATACATACACACACACGTACATATAATGAAAAGAAAAAAATGAAACTGTGGCAGGAATTTGACTATTATAAACAAAGATCCTGGACTGGTAAGACGGCTCAGTGGATACAAGTGTCTGCTGCCATTCCTTGGACCCATATGGTAGGAGAGAATCCACTCTTGGAGGTTGTTCTTATAGGACACAGTGGCGTGTACACACCCACATGCACATGAGATAATCAACTCTCAGAGAAGCCACATGTGAGAACTAAGCCCCTAGCCTTTCTGGGAAGTGACCTGTATGGAAACGGGCTCCTCTGTCCTTAACAACAGGCCTGTTTGGGATAAGTGCTCTGTTCCACTTCTATTTTAGGAAAGTTCTTATGGGATCTGGTGGCTGCATTTGAAGTGACCGAGGAAAGAAACCAGGGCTTTATCTTCCCCCTGCAGAGACTTTTCATAGCCCTTAAGGCCTGTGGGCTCTCATAGGTTCTTCTCTTTGCACGGCAGGAAAGTCTATCACTGCTATCCCGGTCTGGAGATGAACTCCGCTAGGACAGTTACCTGGTCAGAAAACAAATCTTGGCCTGAAATGCCTGTGCTGCAGTGACCTGGTGGCTCGTCTGGGTCCTTCACAGAAACTGTGAGCCACACCTCCGTGACTGCTCTGTGTCCCAGCCTGGCTCATTACATAGTGATTGAGGATTGGTTAGTTCCTATTGAATTCCTCCAAAATTTAGGACTAATCTTTTTTTGTTTTACTTTATAAATTACTATTTGTGTGTGACAGACACATGGGGGTTGGAAGACAACTTTTTTTTTTTTACTTTTTCTTTCCTTTTTCATTTTGAGACAAGATGTGTGATGTGTGTATCCCTGGCTATAATGATATTTCACTTGTATTTTAATAAATAAAACTTGCCTGAAGATCAGAGAGTAAAACAGTACCACTGGTCAGCCTTACAGACAAGGCAGTGGTGGCCCACACCTTCAATCCCAGCACTCAGGAGGCAGAGGCGGGTGGATCTCTGAGTTTGAGGTCAGCCTGGTCTACAGAGTGAATTCCAGGACAGCCAGGAATACACAGAGAAATCCTGTCAAAAAAAAAAAAAAAAGATGTGCACCACCATCCCTGGCCTGGAGGATAGCCTCAGGTCGTCAGGTAAGTGCTTTTACTCTCTGACCCAGCTCTGTAACCTAGCTTGGGGTTATTTTAGAATCCAAAGATCTTGTCAGTGTGGCAGGCTCTGTGCTTGGATTGTTTTTTTCTAAACCACATTGTTGATTGATTTAGAGTATGTGCATGCATGTGCGTGTGTGTGTTTGTGTGTGTGTACGCACGCACAAGAGCCATGAAGTGTACATGGAAACCAGAAGATGACTAGCTGGAGTCAGTTCTCTCTACATAGCACATGGGCTCCAGGGGCAGAGCTCAGATCCACTATGCTCAGCCAGCCGGCCTGGTCTCTGTGTTCTAGTCCGGGAACTCCCTACATCAGAGAATGTGCAGTAAACGAACCCAACAGTTTCCCGATTCGTATCTGTATATAGAGGCTCGTTCCAAGTGCACTACATATTAAAATCGCCTTGTCAGAATGTCAGAACACTCCTGTGCACAGGCCCATCACTCACTTCCCCCTCATAGGTACACTCTACATTGAATAACGGGAAGGCAGATAATAACAGGGCTAGAAACACCGTGTCTGAACTCATGTCTAGAAAGGTCTTTGTAGCTCTGTAGAAGAAGCAGTGGCTTCAAGCAGCTTCTGCTAAAGTGTGCTGTCTAAACAACTCCAGAGTTCTACAACCCAGGCCAAGTGGTCATGCTCCACTGACTTCTCTCATCAAGTCACCATTGCCAAATTCTGTGGCACAATGTCAATGCAAAACAAAAAAACAAAACAAAACAAAAAAAACATTTAAGAGCTTTAGGCCTTGTCTGAGCTTCACAAGGAAGGAAAGAACAAATCCAGGGATTGTTACTTCAGGGACCAATTTATACAGAGAAACATATCTTTGGGGTTTGCCAACTTTTTGAAGAATAAAACTCCAGCCTTTCAGAAAAAAAAACCCAACAATTGAAAGAATGAAAGAATGTTTGTAGTGAAATTTGAATACTCAGGGGTTCATGCTACACAGGAATTCAGTGATATCATCATAATATCAAGATGGAGTTTAAAGTCATCCAGTGTGTGACCTGGTCTAGGCGAGTTTGTTCCTTGGAGGGAGGAAAAGCCTCCCACTCGAGATGCCTGTGCACTGAGAGTCCTGTCTACATGAGGAAAACTGATGTTGGGAAGGTAGCCAGTGAGCCTCTGAGCCAATGAAAGCAATAGTAATGATCTTAAAACAACAAAAACTGGGAGGTAAAACCACAAAGTTAAACAAAAGCAGGTGCATTCTTTAAAATGGGGTTCTTAAACTTTTTGTAGACACAGTCTTGTTTTACCTGAGAATTTCCTTCTCCTTGTGTGTGTGCGTGTGTGTGTGTGTGTGTGTGTGTGTGTGTGTGTGTGTGTGTGTGCATTTGTGTGTACAACTGTGGGCATGTGTGCAACTGAATGCATGTTAAAGTCAGATGACACCTTGTTTGAGGCAGACTCTCTGTTAGTTTTCTGCTACATAGCTGACTGGGTGGCCGACAATATTTTGGGCTTTCTTCTGTCTCTGCACCATCCCCCACTATCCCCTGGGGGTAATGGGATGGCAGAAGCTTGGGTACATGCTCTAGTGTACAAATGTCTTCTCTCTGTTTTGGATATGTAACTAGTACTGAAAATACTGAGAAACCATAAAATTGTTTTACAGAAAGGCTCCCATGTATTTTCTCAACAGTGTCGAGGCTCCAGCCCTAGTTTCTTCAAGTTTTCCCTAGCATGTCTCTTTCCTTCTCTCTCTCTGTCCTTCCTCATAGACGTCTAGTAGATATGACATGCTGCTCCATTTTCATTGTATTTCTTCAAAGTTAGAGATAATATTTTTTATTTTTGTTTTTGGAGACAGGGTTTTTCTGTGTAACAGCCTTGGCTGTCCTGGAACTCATTTTGTATAGCAGGCTGACCTCAAATTCAATGAGATCCACCTGCCTCTGCCTCCTAAGTGATGGAATTAAAGGTGTGTGCCACCACTGCCTGACTGATTAATGGTATTTTTAATGTTGGTTCATCCATTTTATTTAGTTAAAACTTTATTATTCTGAGTAGTGGTGGCATATGCCTTTAATTCCTGCTCTTGGGAGGCAGAGAGGCAGGCAGATCTCTGTGAGTTTGAAGCCAGCCTGGTCTATAGGCCTAGTTCCAGGACAGCCGAGGCTACACAGAGAAACCCTGTCTTGAAAAAACAAAAATTAAAAAAAATTACTACAAAGAACTTACAAATAAAAGATGCCGTGCAGTGCAGTTAGCCAGACCCAAAGTCTACCCATCCAGTGAGTGTCTAAACAGGGAGAGCAGCCGTGCTGAAGCTGGAGAGGTTCACATTGCATTGTGTGGCCTGAGTCCATCCCTGGAGTCCACGTGGTACGGAAGAACTGATGCATACAAGTTATTCTCTGACCTTCACATGGGTGCCTTGGCACACACATCTCCAGTAAATGAATAAAAATTTAAATGGAGAAAGCATGTTGAATCATTAGGGACTTATAGATGAGATATGATGGCCTGTGTTCCTGGGGACAGAATCACAGAGGGCTGTTGCATTTGAGATAGGGTCTGAACCACATTGAAGGGCTGGAGAGATGGCTCAGTGGTTAAGAGCATGTACGTGCGTAGGCTCAAATTTAACTCCTAGTTTTCACATTAGATGATTCACACCTGCCTGTACCAGCAGCACCACCAGGGTTGAAAACCTGTGGCCTCTGTGGACACCTACAGTCTTATTTATGCGCACACACACAATTAAAATTTAAAAACTGTGTGAAGGATGCCTATATGTTTTTCTTTGGGTTCTCCTTATTTAGCTTCTCTAGGATCACTAATTATAGGCTCAATGTAAGCGATGAAAGGAGACAGAGACCCACATTGGAGCACAGAACTGAAATCTCAAGGTCCAAATCAGGAGCAGAAGGAGAGAGAGCACGAGCAAGGAACTCAGGACCGCGAGGGGTGTACCCACACACTGAGACAATGGGGATGTTCTATCGGGAACTCACCAAGGCCAGCTGGCCTGGGTCTGGAAAAGCCTGGGATAAAACCGGACTCTCTGAACATAGCAGACAATGAGGACTACTGAGAACTCAAGAACAATGGCAATGGGTTTTTGATCCTACTGCACGTACTGGCTTTGTGGGAGCCTAGGCAGTTTGGATGCTCAACTTACTAGACCTGGATGGAGGTGGGGGTTCCTTGGACTTCCCACAGGACAGGGAACCCTGATTGCTTTTTGGGCTGGGGGGGGGACTTAATTGGGGGAGGGGGAGGGAAATGGGAGGCGGTGGCGGGGAAGAGACAGAAATCTTTAATAAATAAATAAATTAAAAAAAATAAAAAAAACAAAAAAAATAAAAAAAATAAAATAAAATTAACAAAAAAATAAATAAAAACTGTGTGAAGGATGTGATTTCACCATCATTAGTTCCTCTGCAGTTTAGACCATGACTTAGACATTACCTTTCTGCCCTGACTATAAAACATGCTTTGGGACTTTGGGAGTCATTGTCAGATGGCTCCGTACATTTAGGATACAGTGTTATCGTTTTAGACTCCACTTGCTGGGAATGCAGTCTGCCCCATTTCTCCATCCTGGCTCATTTGCTGTAATTTTCATTTTCCTTGTGTAAGATGACAATGGCACTGCCATAAATTCATGGCTAGATTAACCCTTTTATAGCTTTAAAGGCCTCTCTTCTATACCACGCCTTGCCAGATGTTCTCAGCTGGCCTTGTAGTGTGTTAAATGTTGATTTCTGTGGTGTTTTTCCATGAGAAGAGTATTTAATCTGATTATTCACCACAGCACTGTTAATATTAGAAAGGCTGGTTTTATCCTAAGTGATAACATATTCTGTTAAAGACAGTAGACAGTCTCCCCGGGGGGCTCCTCTGTGAGAAGGGAAATGGACGAGATGGCTCTTGAAATGTTTTCTTGTTCAGTTCAGTGATCCATATCCTTCTTTTAGATGGCCATCAAATGACAACTGGAATTGGAAGTTACTGATGCCCCCTTATTGCTTGCCACCTTCACTTTACTGTCTTGTTGCCACAAAAATAAGCATGTTTTACACTTATCATTTTCCTGTTAGGGAATTTAGGAGTTTCTGGAGTCTGAAGCTGCCCTTGGTGGTGACGTTTATTGGATAATTGCTTAGTCTCCTATGGAATTTCCATTTGTAGATTACACTGGGCTCTACACTCTCTATTTCTTTGGCAGGAAAATCCAAAAGCAACAGAGTGCATTTTTTCCTGCTGTTCCTGGCCCAGTTTGAACAATGACTCACAGGAGCCCTGGGGCTTTGCTTCACATTTTCATTTAGGGGCCACTTCTCCCCGTGTCTACTTTGTCTCTGGTGTCCCTTTGGAATCACCTCTCTCCTTTGACACGTAGGATTGTCTCTGTAGGTATTGTAGGGGTGCGCATAGTACTGTAGCACCCTAAAACAGACAGCCATGGTGCCAGGGGGAGTGAAGGAGAGGCACCCCAGAAGATACAAGTAGCAGTTTCATCCAGGTAAAGACAAGGAATCTCATTTAACCTTAAATCTTCTGGGAGGCACACAGCAGAGGTGACATGACCTTCCAGGGGCCCCAGTTGTACAAAAACGTTTTTATAGAAGGACTTGATCTAATCTCTAGTTGAGAATTTTGCAAGTGGAAAAAATAGACACCCCTCCCCTGTTCACCAGTGGGTCTTTCTCTCTGGTTTACATTTCATTCTGGTTCCAGCCTTCTGAATTTCATCTAATGATGAATTTTTCATTTTTCTTCTTCCAGTTTTAACAGTGTATGCCAAGGAACGCACATTCTCTTCCGGGAATTCAGCTTTATCCAAGCGACACCTCACAATCGGGCATCGTTTCTACGGGCCTTCTGGAGATGCTTTCGAACTGTAGGCAAAAACGGTGGTAAGTCTTCTTAACTCTATTTCTCCCCATCCCCTCCCCTCCCCCTTTCTATCCTTTCCAAGCATTTTCCTTTTTTAAAAATACCATTTATGTATTGGATATTGTTCATGTATGTGTAGGTTGCAAAAGTGACCTATTTAAGGTGTTTGGAATGCATGTTGAAGGTAGCAGTGACCTATTTCAGGTGTTTGGAATGCATGTTGAAGGTAGCGGTGACCTATTTAAGGTGTTTGGAATGCACATTGAAGGTAGCGGTGCACACGTGAAGGTCAGAGGACCGCTTTGAGGAGCCGTTTCTCTCCTACCACCTTGGGGGTTCTGGGGATTGAACTCAGGTCATCAGGCTTGATAGCACGTGATGTTTTACCTTCTGATCATCTTGCCAGCCCGTACAGTTTTTTTTTAAAGATTTATTTATTTATTTATTATGTACACAACATTCTGCCTCTGTGTATGCTCCCACGCCAGAGGAGGGCGCCAGACCTCATTACAGATGGTTGTGAGCCACCATGTGGTTGCTGGGAATTGAACTCAGGACCTCTGGAAGAGCAGGCAGTGCTCTTAACCGCTGAGCCATCTCTCCAGCCCCAGTCCGTACAGTTTTTAGTATGGTCCTCTGATACGGTTTGAGCCTATGGTTGTAGGCTTTGGAGTACCTTATTTTGAGGAGATGACTATACTGTGTCAGAGATATTATTAGCCATCATCACAGTGATGCCCATTAAGAACCGAGTATAGTTCTGAAATAGGACCAGAGAGCTAAGTAACTGGGAAGGGTACAGAGTGAATGACAGACCCAGATTAATGCCCTTGCAACCTGACTTCAAAGTTTTTGCTCTTGGCCAATATAATAAGTAAAAGGAATAAAGTAAATACATGTTATGGCATTTCTCTCACTGCATTTCTCAGCTTTGTGTTCTTTACAGTTTCAAGCTTTGTGCAGGTTCTTACCATGCAAGATACAGACCGGCACCATTTCTATAATAGTGCACTGTGCTCTTTCTCCCTCTCCCTCTATCTAACTCTTCCATTGTCACCAGATATTTTGTAGCGATTCTGCTCAGTGATCTTTGATCTTACCGTTCCTTTGATTTAGGGGCATGACTGGTGTCTCTGTAGGTACTGAACTCAAGTGTTGCGCATGTTCCGTGCTCTGCAGTGAGCTATCTTCCTTCTCTCCCTCTTCTTGACCCTCCCACTCTCCAAGGCAGGACGTTGCAATTAGGCAATTACTAACCCTATAGTGGCCTATAAGTGTGCAAGGGGAAAATTGAGTTGTATCACTTGAAATAAATGCTTAATTTTAAGGAGGAAGGCATGTCAAAACCTGAGAGAAGCCAAAAACAAGGCCTCTTCTATCAACCAGCTGATTGTGAGTGTGAAGGAAATCTTGAAGGAAATCTTCTTGGGCTGCTACTCAAATGATAGGAAAGAAAAACTGTTGAGCTGGACATGGTGGCACACACCTGTAATCCCAGTACTAGGAAGTTGAGGATCAGGAGTTGCTATATAGCAAGACATCAAAACACATGGGGGACAGGAGGCCGAGACTTAACTCAGTGGTTAAGAGCACTTGTTGCCCTTGCAGAAGACCAGAGTTCCATGCCAAGCACTCATATGGAGGCTCACCATGTAGAGGAAGTAGGTGGGCACAGTGTCCAGCTGTGTCCATTGAGTTTACAAGCTCCTCCATACTGTTCTGAGCAGGTCTCTGCTTCTTTATGTAACCTTTTTAAAAATCATCTCGAATCTTCTTAGATCATTTCAACTATCCTGACAAACAGAAAATATGAGCATTTTGCCCACTTTGTAATTAATCAAATTATGTAACTTGGGTGACTGCCTGTTGTTTGAGAAGTTTACAACCATGCTTTCAGGCCTGGCTTACTTTCTAAGCACCTCTCTTTCTCTCTTCTGCCTTATGTTTAAGCCTATATTAAATTAAAATTGTTAATAAAAATCTTGACTCTGAGGAAGAAAAAGAATTAAATAAATGGGAATTGTTTAACTTGGAGGAGGGTTGCACAGCTGGCTCGCTGTCAAGCTGCAGTAGACCTGGATATGTTGATGTGCTCACGCAATGCTTTTTCCACTGTTTCTGCTTTGAAGGCTGCTTTGTCCTGTCACACAAGAAGTATCCAGTGTACTGGCAATAGCATCTTTCCCTTTACAAAATGAAAGGTGGATTCAACCTCAAGTGAACTCTGGTCCACTGGTCTCTATGTAAATGCCCACACACTGTGTGTAAGTGAAGTCTGTACTACAGCAGACTCTGTCTTTGCCAATTCCTACTTAGTGCCTTGGTCAGTAATAAGAAACTCACTGAGGATCCAGTATGCTGAAGAATGCTGGATTGGTTTTGGTGATATGGCATATAGAGATGACTATGGAAAACAGCCCGAATACCCTTATTTTTTCTTGATTTAGGAGTAGGACTCTTCAGGAATTTATGTACTTTCACAAGGGATTCATATAACATTTGAACTCTAAGCAGATGTGGATTTCTTTATCTTTCTAATCGCAGCTGCCAGTGATGCATCCAGCTGTTGAGGAAAGTAGCTCCCACATTCCCTGTGATCCTCTGGCCATAAGCAAGACCCAGATTCAGACTTGACACTCATTTCTAGGCTTCTCAGTTATGGAGCTTCCGACTTCTTAAAGACCAACTGCAAAGTTTGTGTCTAGATGAACCTAAAATCTTTTCTCAAACACTTCAATACTGTCTCCACTTCTTCCAGGAACTTTGGAACACCTTCCAGAGTGTGTCAGTTCCTGGTTTTAATCTGGAATGAGCAAAAGCTCTTGGAGGCAGAACTTAGAAGGAAAAGATTTATTAACCCCTACCCCAGTTCGATGCCAGGCACTGACACAGCCGAGCTGCACTGTGCTGTTCTACAGATAACTTCCTTACAGCATTGCATTCACATTTGCATTCACAGGAAGAGGCTGAACCTTCTGGGAGGTAGCAGAGGAGTTTGCAGTTCCAGCCTGTCTAAAACAAAGCCACCTGTAGAAACTTAAGGAGCTGACCCCTCTGGCAAGAAACATTTCCTTGCAGTTTTTAGCAAGTACAGAGATTCAGTGTCATTTCTGTACGGCTGAGTTCTGAATGGTGCTAATTTCCTTGTGTCTGAGTTTCAGATAATATTATGAACACTACAGTAAACCTCTTGCTATCTGGGCAACTTTAGACTTTTGGAAGCAGAAAGATCTATTCAAATGTAAAAGACCTTTAAAATTCATCCCCTTGCTTTGGTATTTCTTTCAGTGTGGAGAGATTAATCTGAATTTTCTGAGCCTAAAAAAGACTGAAATTCGTTTGAAGTTAATCTTTGCTTCTGTTGGGGAGTATCAGCCCCAAAGAGGTTTTTGTTCAGTTTCTTTCAATAAGAATGTAGCTAGGGGCTTTGTTCTTTACCAACAGAAATACGTATTTGACATATATTTTCAGTTGATAAAATAATAGTAGGTAATTCTATTGTGAAGAATATCTATCAAGAGAATTGTCAAGTCAACTTCCTGTTGCCTGCAAGATGCAGCATTCTAGGCTCCAGCACCACATCTGCCTGCCCATCTCCGTGCTCCCCACAATGGTGATAATGGACTGAACCTCTGAAACTGTAGGCGAGCCACCTCAATTAAAAATTTTCTTTAGGGACTGCACAGGCGGACGGCGCAGGAGGACACTGGGGACACTGGGGACCGGCGCAGCGGCGGATGATGCGCCGGGACCGGCGCACAACACCGAGAGCAGATCGCCCCACTACAATTAAATCAAAGAGGTAGGCCTTTGGTGAGGTCCCTAGCAAAAGAGGAGCCGGGTCCTGTTCCTGAAGACCCTTCTGAGGGGTGAGAGGGATCGTGGCCCCCGGCAGGAGCCAGGAAACAGAGCGAGGGCATTTTGTAAGAAGAGCCCCTGGCCAGCAGGGAAACCTGAACCGGTTTTAAAAGACCCATTAGATAGCATCGATAGGAGGAGATGGGCAGGCGCCAAGGCAAAAATTCACCCAATAATCTCAAAAACAACATGAAAACACCAGAACCCAATGATCTTACAACAGAAGGACTTGAACACCCTAATACAGAAGAAGTGGAAAAAATTGACTCTATGAAAACAATAGAGTCCCTTAAACAACATGTGAAAAACGCCCTTCTAGAAATGGATAAGAAGTATAACCAAAAGCTTGAAGAAATGAGTAAATACGTACATGATACCCTGGGAAACCAAGAAAAAAACGATCAAACAGGTAATGGAAACAGTTCAAGAATTGAAAACTGAAATGGAAGCAAGGAAGAAAACACAAACGGAGGACCAGTTGGATAGGGAAAATCTAGGTCAACGAGCAGAGCCTACAGAAACAAGCATAATCAATAGAATACAAGAGATAGAAGAAAGAATCTTAGATTCCGAGGACAGCATAGAGAAAATAAACGCACTGATCAAAGAAAACAGCAAAGCCAACAAATTCTCATCACAAAACATTCAGGAAATATGGGACACAATAAAAAGACCAAACCTAAGAATAATAGGAATAGAAGAAGGAGAAGAGTCACAGCTCAAAGGCCCAGAAAATATTTTTAACAAAATTATGGAAGAAAACTTTCCCAACATAAAGAAAGATATTCCTTTGAATATTCAAGAAGCATACAGAACACCAAACAGACTGGATCAAAGAAAAACATCCCGTCTCCCTATAATAATCAAAACACTAAATACACAGGTTAAAGAAAGAATATTAAGAGCTGCAAAGGAAAAAGGCCAAGTAACTTATAAAGGTAAACCAATCAGACTTACACCTGACTTCTCTATGGAAACCATGAAAGCCAGAAGGTCCTGGATAGAGGTACTTTAGAAGCTAAGAGACCATGGATGCAAACCCAAACTACTATACCCAGCCAAGCTACTGTTCACTCTCAATGGAGAAATCAAGACATTCCAGCATAAGAACAAATTTAAACAATACGTAGCCACAAATCCAGCCCTACAGAAAGTAATAGAAGGAAAATTGCAACCCAAGGGACCCAACATCGCCAACACTGCCTACAATAACTCAGGCATCTAGCGACCCTTCACCAGCACAACTCAAAGAAGGGAGACACACAAACTCTACTACCAAAAACAATAAGAATAACTGGAGTAAACAACCATTGGTCATTAATATCACTTAATATTAATGGGCTCAATTCACCTATAAAATGGCACAGGCTAAGAGATTGGATACGAAAACAGGATCCAATATTCTGCTGTTTGCAAGAAACACATCTCAACCACAAAGACAGGCATCTACTCAAAGTAAATTTTGCATACAAATGGATGGAAATAGAAAACACTATCCTGAGTGAGGTAAGCCAGACCCCAAAAGAGGAACATTGGATGTACTCACTCATATTTGGTTTCTAGCCATAAACAAAGGACATTGAGCCTATAATTAGTGATCTTAGAGAAGCTAAATAAGGAGAACCCAAAGAAAAACATATAGGCATCCTCCTGAATATTAACCTTCATCAGGCGATGAAAGGAGACAGAGACAGAGACCCACTTTGGAGCACCGGACTGAAATCCCAAGGTCCAAATCAGGAGCAGAAGGAGAGAGAGTACGAGCATGGAACTCAGGACCGCAAGGGGTGCACCCACACACTGAGACAATGGGGATGTTCTATCGGGAACTCATCAAGGCCAGCTGGCCTGTGTCTGAAAAAGCCTGGGATAAAACCGGACTCTCTGAACATAGCGGACAATGAGGACTACTGAGAACTCAAGAACAATGGCAATGGGTTTTTGATCCTACTGCACGTACTGGCTTTGGGGGAGCCTAGGCAGTTTGGATGCTCAACTTACTAGACCTGGATGGAGGTGGGCGGTCCTTGGACTTCCCACAGGGCAGGGAACCCTGATTGCTCTATGGGCTGACAAGGGAGGGGAACTTGATTGGGGGAGGAGGAGGGAAATGGGAGGCGGTGGCGAGGAAGAGACAGAAATCTTTAATAAATAAATAAACAGGAAAAAAAAGAGAATTGTTATCGTGACACAACTAATACTGGAACAACGACTGTCATATACTGGTTACCAGTCAGTGGTCACAATGAGACCCTAGAACAACGACTGTCATATACTGGTTACCAGTCAGTGGTCACAATGAGACCCTAGAACAACGACTGTCATATACTGGTTACCAGTCAGTGGTCACAATGAGACCCTAGAACAACGACTGTCATATACTGGTTACCAGTCAGTGGTCACAATGAGACCCTAGAACAACGACTGTCATATACTGGTTACCAGTCAGTGGTCACAATGAGACCCTAGAACAACGACTGTCATATACTGGTTACCAGTCAGTGGTCACAATGAGACCCTAGAACAACGACTGTCATATACTGGTTACCAGTCAGTGGTCACAATGAGACCCTAGAACAACGACTGTCATATACTGGTTACCAGTCAGTGGTCACAATGAGACCCTAGAACAACGACTGTCATATACTGGTTACCAGTCAGTGGTCACAATGAGACCCTAGAACAACGACTGTCATATACTGGTTACCAGTCAGTGGTCACAATGAGACCCTAGAACAACGACTGTCATATACTGGTTACCAGTCAGTGGTCACAATGAGACCCTAGAACAACGACTGTCATATACTGGTTACCAGTCAGTGGTCACAATGAGACCCTAGAACAACGACTGTCATATACTGGTTACCAGTCAGTGGTCACAATGAGACCCTAGAACAACGACTGTCATATACTGGTTACCAGTCAGTGGTCACAATGAGACCCTAGAACAACGACTGTCATATACTGGTTACCAGTCAGTGGTCACAATGAGACCCTAGAACAACGACTGTCATATACTGGTTACCAGTCAGTGGTCACAATGAGACCCTAGAACAACGACTGTCATATACTGGTTACCAGTCAGTGGTCACAATGAGACCCTAGAACAACGACTGTCATATACTGGTTACCAGTCAGTGGTCACAATGAGACCCTAGAACAACGACTGTCATATACTGGTTACCAGTCAGTGGTCACAATGAGACCCTAGAACAACGACTGTCATATACTGGTTACCAGTCAGTGGTCACAATGAGACCCTAGAACAACGACTGTCATATACTGGTTACCAGTCAGTGGTCACAATGAGACCCTAGAACAACGACTGTCATATACTGGTTACCAGTCAGTGGTCACAATGAGACCCTAGAACAACGACTGTCATATACTGGTTACCAGTCAGTGGTCACAATGAGACCCTAGAACAACGACTGTCATATACTGGTTACCAGTCAGTGGTCACAATGAGACCCTAGAACAACGACTGTCATATACTGGTTACCAGTCAGTGGTCACAATGAGACCCTAGAACAACGACTGTCATATACTGGTTACCAGTCAGTGGTCACAATGAGACCCTAGAACAACGACTGTCATATACTGGTTACCAGTCAGTGGTCACAATGAGACCCTAGAACAACGACTGTCATATACTGGTTACCAGTCAGTGGTCACAATGAGACCCTAGAACAACGACTGTCATATACTGGTTACCAGTCAGTGGTCACAATGAGACCCTAGAACAACGACTGTCATATACTGGTTACCAGTCAGTGGTCACAATGAGACCCTAGAACAACGACTGTCATATACTGGTTACCAGTCAGTGGTCACAATGAGACCCTAGAAGCAGTTGACCAGGCTGGCCTTGAACTCATAGAAATCCTTAAAGGCATGTACCATCACCGCCCAGCATTCCTTTTCCTCCTCTTTCTCTCTTTTTTATTTTATTACTTATTTACTTATTCATTTTGAGACAGAGTCGTAATAACCTTTGTTCTTTGTTTTGAGATGGGGTCTCAAGTGTCCCAGGCTGCCTTCAAAGTTCCTGTGTAGCCAAAGAGGACCATGAATGTCAATCCTGCTTCCACCCCTAACAGTGTAAGGAAAAAATATTCAAAGAGCATGACAGTGTTCTGGAGTTACACAGGTAGAGAGTAGGGCCCAGGGAGGCTGAGGTAGCCAGACAGTGCAGACTAGAATAAGACTGAGAAAGGTTGTTCAGGGATATGTGAACCGCCAACTACAAACTTTACACAGTTTATGAATTTAAACAATCACCAGAAAACAGCAGGCCAGACATTCCAGTCAGATGGAAAGACCTCAAAATATGCCTGGTGTTTACTGAGTAAGAATCTCAGCAGCTTAAAAGCAGAGTATTAAGGGGTGGGGTGTAGCTCAGTGGTTTAGCACATGCCTGGCATGCCTAAGGCCTGGGTTCAGTTTCAGCTCTACAAAACAAAAAACAGCAAAGCATTAATCCAACCTATAAGTAACTGTGGACATACCGCAATGGTTGGACTTAATGATCGTTTGACTTTACCATGCTGGGAAAGTAGTGTACTATCAGTAGAAGCTCTTCTGAGGGGCTGCTTGAGAGGTGACTCAGGGGGGAAGAGTGTCACTCTAGAAGAGGATCTGAGTTCAGTGTCAGCACCCGCACTAGGCAGCTCACGGCTGCCTCTAACTCAAGCTCCATTGCAGTCCAATGCTTCTGACCTCCAAGGGCATCTTGCACTCATATGCACATACCCCCAACATGTACACACAAGATTAAAAACATATCTTTAAAAAAATGGAGATTAGTGTTGACCCACCTTTAGTCTCTTTCTTTAAACTAGGTCACTATTCAACCTGGGTTTTGTTGGCTGTTTTTTGAGAAAGTGTCTCTTGTCCATCTGGCCTTGAACTCAGTAGGTAGCCAAGGATGACCCTGACGTTATGATCCTTCTGCCTCTGGCTCCGGAGTGATGCTATCCCAGGGATGCCCCTCCATGTATATTTTTAAGCAGTGCCTGCTAGGCAAGCCCTCTACCAGCTGGAGGTGCATCCTCAGCCCTAGAAACCCCGCAAGCCGTTCCCAAGGACAATTCCATACAATTCTATACAGCCCCTTAGATGACACACTGGCAAGTAAGAATTTTGAAAGCTTGAGAACATGAACTCATTCCTTTGGAAAAAGATAAAAAAGTTCATCTTGACTGGGGTTTAACCTGTAAGAGAAAACCTTCATTGCAGATTCAAAGGAACTAATGCTGAGTGTTTATTGTGTGTCAGCCAGAGAGAACTACTTTCCATATGTTCAGTTAGTCATCAGAGCAGACAGGAGTCAGTGTGTTAGTACCCTGCTCACATTAAGAAACGGAAAGCCAGAGAATTAAAAGCACATGTCACAAAGGTTTTAAAAATTAACTAATTATTATTATTTTATTATTGTGCACATGCGTGTACACGGACGTGTGTGTGTGTGTGTGCGTGTGTGTGTGTGCGCGCGCACAAGTGCTGGGTGGAGATCAGAGAAAACTTTGTGGAGTCAGTTCTCCCTGCACACATTTGTGTGGGTTCCAGGGATCCATCTCAGGCAAGTGCCGCTGAGCCATCTTGCTGGCTGACCACAGAGCTTCCTAAGCAGCAGCTCATACTCACAAAGGCCATGTTTGTGACACTCTGCTGGCTTCCTGAATGCATGTGACCCAGTTATGAGGGTTTCATGTGTCCTAAAAAGAAGTGTGTGCTTTCTCCTGAGGTCAGTGGAGCCCAATCACTGAAGTGTGGGAGACATCGCCAGGCGGGTAGCTAAGGCTGGCTGAGGCAGAAGCCAGTTAGAAGACAGAAAGGACGTGGATCCTGAGAGCTACGACCAATGTGCTGACTAATTAGGTGTGGGGTGTGGGGAAGAGGTGGGAATGAATGCTGGAGGCTGGGGACATCGATGGTGCAGAGGTTGAAAGCATTGCTCTCTTCCAGGGGACCTGAGTTAGTTCCTAGCAGCCATATCAGGTGACTCCAGAGGATCTGATGCCTCCTCCAGCCTCCACAGGCACTGCACTCACACACAGACTCACGCATATACACATACATAAAAATATGTCCTTTTTAAGAAATGAACAAATGCTTGGATCTAAAATATTACCAATTACCTCTTAGGAGGCAGCGGCAGGACAGAAGTTCCTGAGACCCAGTTTCCTTCCTCCTTTCCTTTCATCTTTCTTTTCCCCACTTGAGCTCACTGTGGCTTTGTCTTCATGGTCTGGGTGGATTCGACCTGGGAACAAGTGTTTGTCACACTGCTTAGGCAGAAATCCTTATTCTCATGGAGTCTGTGGTCTTGTATTCAGAGACCTTACAAAAAATCTCACTTTCAGACTTTAAGCTCTCTGAATCAGATAATTTTGTTTAGTTTGTGGGTTGGTTTTTTGGTGTTTTGGTTTTTTTTGTTTTTTTTTTTTTTTTTTTTTTTGGTTTTTCAAGACAGGGTTTCTCTGTAGCTTTGGAGCCTGTCCTGGAACTAGCTCTTGTAGACCAGGCTGGTCTCAAACTCACAGAGATCTGTCTGCCTCTGCCTCCCAAGTGCTGGGATTAAATTAAAGGCATGCGCCACCACCCAGCTGGAATCAGAGAATTTTCAACATCTAATTACATAATTTTTAAAAATCTGCAAGTTTTCTAAAATATTCATCATCATGTTGTTGACTTCGGGGCAGTGCAGACAGATAATATTCAGCTAAGGGTCTGACCTGACTTTCCTTCCTAACTCTCTTCCCAGGGCAACCCTAACACTCATCCCCTGCCCAATGAAGATAGTGAGCAGCCTCTGAGCACCTACTCACCAGTCCCCTCCTCACCAGTCCCCCTTTAAGTCCTCAAGTTTTCCTTCCTTTCTCATTTCCATTTCTTCAGAAATATATTGACAGTGTCAATATATTTCAACCCCCTGCCTTCACTAGCTCAGCCTTTTCTCCATTTAATTCCCCCATTTCAGTTTCTTGGGTCTGTCGCACATGTCACACAGATGCTGTGTCACTATCTCCTCGGACACACAGACCTCCTTTCCGTGTGTGTGTGTGTGTGTGTGTGTGTTTTGAAAAAAAATGACCCCCAAAGGGAGTGGCGCTATTACAAGCTGTAGGAGGTGTGGCTCTGTTGGAGGAAGTGTGTCACTGTGGAGGCGAGTTTTGAGATCTCTTTTTCTCAGGCTTTCCACAGTGTGACAGTCAGCTGACTTAGACGTAGGACTGTCATCCCCAGCACCACAGGGTAGCCTGTGTGCTGCTGCGCTCCCTTCATGATGATAATGAACTGAACCTCTGAAGCTTTAATGTTTTTTTTTTTTAATAAGAGTTGCTGTGGTCATGGTGTCTCTTCACACCAATAGAAACCCTAACTAAGACAGATGGTTTCTCGAGACAGGGCTGTGTAATCCTGGCTGTCCTGGAACTCTCTCTGTAGAAGACCAGGCTGATCTTGAACTCAGAGATCTGCCTGCCTCTGCTGAGAATAAAGGCGTGAGCCATCACACTTGGCCATTCTATGTGTTTTAAATATTTCTACATTGACTTATTTGTTTGTATGTTTATGTTGTGTGTGTGCATGTGTGTGTCTCTTTATGCATTTGTGCATGTAGATTTGCTTATCATACTCATCTATGCTATGGTGCATATGTGGTAATCACATGTGGATTCCAGGTATTAAACACAGTAACTGGTCTTAGTAGCAAGTGTCTTTACCCAGAGTCTTGTTACCAGTCATATATATGTATGTATATATAAAATTTATGTTACTTGTTAGCCCTTGGCATTCAGAAGGTATCAGATACCCTGGAATTAGACTTACAGGCAGTTATGAGCCACCCATGTGGGCTATAGGAACCAAACTTGGGTTCTCTAGAGGAGCAGGAAGTACTCTTAACCTCTAGCCGTCTCTCCAACCTCCCCCATGTGTTTTTTTTAGTCTCATCATTTTCTATGATTCCTGACAATGTAGTTATTTGAATGGCATTATTTAACCTACACTATTTATCTCTCTTATTAGATTGTAAGATTTATGAGGGCAAGACCCTTATTCATTTTGGCATTTATTATATCCCCACTTCCCAATGTAGGTAAGTGATTTCTTTTTCTGTTGTTTGGTTTTTTGAGACAGGATTTCTCTGTGCAACAGCCCTAGCTCTCCTGGAACTTGCTCTGTAAATTAGCTAAGGAAGTTTGTTTTCCCTTTTCTATATCTTATAAGAGCTTTTTGCTTTCTTATTTTATTTTTAAGGCAGGGTCTTACCATCTGTCCTTGACTGGCATGGTAATATGAAACTATAATCTCAAGTACTTAGACTGGGGAAGACTAGCATTTGAGCCCAGGAGTTCAAGCCCAATTTGGGCAAGATAGTGAAACCCTGTCTCAAAGTAAAAGAATGTAACCATGGCTATTACTTATGTACCTACCATATGGGGGTGTAGAAATTCATGCTCTAAGAATTTCACTAACAACTAGTACTGTATTTAAGTACTATTGAATTATACTGTAACTATAGTTAAGTACTTCTGAATTAAAGTAATTTTCAATGCCTATTGGTACATTCTAAATGATTTGAATCATCTACTTCATTAACTGTATTATTTTTTTTATTAGACCAGATTTCTCTTTTTGGCCTTGGCAGTCCTGGGACTCTACCTATGTAGACCAGGCTGGCCTCCAATTCACAGAGATCCTCCTGCCTCTGCCTTCAGAGAGCTGGGACTAAAGACATGTGCCACCACCGCCTTCTCCTTCTCCATTTGTATATGAGACTTTCTTAAAGACATCACAAACTAGCAGCGGTGGGCTGCACGTGCCTTGGCCTACAGGTGTCTTCCTTTGACTTGCAGTATTAAAAATGCTTTTTTAAAAATTAGATGCCAGCATTACACATCAAAATCTCAAGTGCAACCCCTCCCAACACTGTGCCCACATTCCTTCAGGGGAACAGATCGTCAGGATGGAGCTGCAGCTGCTCCATTTGGGCAGGCCTGTGGCTCAGACTCCCCACACCTCAGCTGTCCGCCTCCACCTGCTCACACTTCCTGCCTGGCCTCTCTGAGTTTGTTACTGTTGCTAGAACTTTTGGCCCCTGCACAGTCACTAAATGGCAGAGTTACATTCTCAATTTAGAAGATGGGGAACCAGGAACTTATTTCTCAACTAGATTCTTTCTTTCTTTCTTTCTTTCTTTCTTTCTTTCTTTCTTTCTTTCTTTCTTTCTTCCTTTCTTCCTTTCTTCCTTTCTTCCTTTCTTCCTTTCTTCCTTTCTTCCTTTCTTTTTAGCTATTATGGAGTCTTATAAAGCATTATCATTAAAAGAGGTCTTAGAAATAATTGCGTCTTGAACCTAGGCTAGCACTGTTTAAACATTGGAGGAGGGTGTGGAAGAAGAGGTGTGCACGCATGTGTCTGCATGTGCATGTGGAGGTCAAAGGACAACCTCCAGTGTTGTTGCTCAGGCATCTTTGTTTCAGACATAGTCTCTCATTGGTCTGGCACATCATCAGGTAGGCTAGGCTAGCTGGCCAGTGAGCTCCAGGAGCCATCCGTCTCCATCTCCTCTCAGCATTGCTGAGATTGTGAGTACATGAACACCATATGCCTGGCTACTGGGCATTCAGATCCTTACACTTGCAAAGCAAGTGCTTTACCCACTGAGTCATCCCAACCCCTATTTTTCTTCTTTTTAAGATTTATTTTTGTTTTTATTTATGGGTGTGTGTGTATGTATGTATGTATGTGTGTGTGTGTGTGTGTGTGTGTGTGTGTATATATATATATATATATATATATATATATATATATATATATATATATATATATATATATAACATGTGTGTGAGTGCCTTTGGAGTCCTGAAGAGGACACCAGATCGTATAGAGCTGGAATTATAAGGTGTGAGCTGCCTGACATGGGTACTGGCCGAACTTGGGTCTTGTGGAAGAGCAGCAAGTGCTCTTAATCACTGGACCATCTCTGCAGACCCATGTTTTCATTGTGGCCAATGATGTATAATATTGGTCACTTTAACTATCGTTTGTCTCTGGCTCTGTGACATTGAGCATGCTCTCACTGTTATGTTAGCACCATCCAACTCTAGAATTCTTTCCAGCTAACTAAAACTACACTCGTTAGACAGTGACTTCATTTCTCCTCCTCAGTCTCCGGAAACACACCTTTATACTTCAGTCCTAACCTATGTGACTGTCCTCGACAACAATTGTCCTATAACAATGGCCATTTTTTGGCTGCTTTTTAATTTTTATTTAACGTGGTTTCAAATTCACTTATGTTGTAGTGTGTTTGAGAATTTAATTCTTTTGATGGATGGCTAGTACTCCACTATGGACAAGCACATGGTCATTTTGTTTATCTGTGGTCTCTTCACATGACCTCTGCATTCCTCTAGTGTACACAGGTACTGAGATGTCTTGTTTATCTGTGGTCTCTTCACATGACCTCTGCATTCCTCTAGTGTACACAGGTACTGAGATGTCTTGTTTGAGTCCTTGCTTTCAGTCATTTTGGGCGTGTAAGTAGGAGCTAAATTACTGCTTGATTTTTGGTGTAGTAGTTATCTTGAGTAGCTGCTTTACTGGTTTCTGTAGAGGCTGCACCATTTTACACTCTCACCAGTTTGTTTACATCCTCACTCTTGATTGTCTTCTGTTCTGTTGTGAGTGTGATTGTGCATGGGGTACAGGTGTGCACATGGACATACATAGGCAGAGACCAGAGGATCCCTGGGGCTCCCTGACTAGTCTAGCTGAGTCAGCAAACTCCAGTCCCAGTGATGGATCCTGTCTCAAAAATCAAGGTGGATGGTCCTTGAGGTTGACCTCTGACCTCGACACACATCATGCATACATGCACATGCATCTGTAAGCACTTGCACACATGCAAACAATATTTTAAAGAAAAATAAAGGTCTTTTTCTCCTTCTCCCTCCTTTCCTCCCTCCCTCCCTCTCTCCCCTCCTCCTTCTTCTTCATAGTTGTCACTGGGTGGTGTTAGGAATTAAAACCTTTTATATGCTAGGCAAATAATTTAGCCCTGAGCTACATATTCCTCCAGCCAAAGGTCAAAGGTTCATAGAGGGTTGTGTATGAGTTTCAGGCTGTTATGGACTGAGTTGTCCCCTTTAAAACTCCTAATGTGAAGTCCCAAACTCTTTGTGTTTAATTATAGCCTAATAGGCAGCAGTAAAGCTAAATACGGTGGTGACTGTAGGTAGAATCTGCTAGAGTCAGTGCCTTCATCAGCTCTGTCCACCCCTCTCCCTCTCTGCAAGCCAGGGAGAGCCTTTGCCAGACACCGTCCCTGCTGGCACTTGGATCCTAGGGTTCTAGTCCACATAGAACTTGAGGAAAATGGAAAACTATTGCCAGTTTTAAGCCTCCAGTCTCCAGGATTCTTGTGGTAAACTGTGCCCACTAATCAGCTTGTATATGCTTTTCCTCATAGTTTCAGAAAGTAGCTTTATTTTTCATGTGGAGTCCAAACCCTGTTTTGGTACCCCGTTAACATTTTATCCAAGGTCGTCAGCATGACAGTGTGCATCCCTGCCTGATTAGGTTGTATTTGGCAAACCTGCATTTATGGGTTTACTGTAAGGTAGACATATAACCAGGCGTGGTGACACATACCTGTAATCCCAGCACATGAGAGGCAAAGGAAGAAATTCTGAGTTCACAGCCAGCCTGGTAACTTAGTAACTTCCAGGTCACCCAGGGCTGCACAGAGAGATTCTGCTTTGTTTGTTTTGTTTTATTTAAGAATAAAAAGGAAAGAAAGAAAGGAAAGGGACAGAAATAATAGTAACTTCTTATTTGATTTGATTTGATTCTCACTCCTGCCTTATTTCAGTCAGAAAACTTCAGTAAAAGCAGGATGAATTCTGGGATCTGAGATTTCAGGATTCAGCTCAGTGTCTTAGTGCTTGCCCAGAATGTTCTAGGACCTGGGTGGGAAAGAAAAACCAACTAAGTAAAAACTTCTTACAAGGATGAATTCTTGCTGTCCATGGTGACTTATGCCTGGAATCCTAGCTCTCAAGAGGCAGAGACAAGAGGATCCACTGCAAATCGAGGGCCAGTGTGGGCTGACCAAGGCTACATAGTGGAATCTTGTCTCTATAAGAGGAGGGAGGAAGGGGAGAGGGAGGGAGGGAGGAAGAAAGCTGTTCTAATGCTATCGCTGATGTAAATCTGCTGCTGATGACTGGAAGGTCTGTAGTTTCAAGGCCTTAGCAGAGTGGAGTTTTCATTAATTAGGGTAATGCCACCTGTTAGTATTGGGAATCCTTGTGCACTATTGACTGTTCATGATGTAAGATTTGTGATTAATATAATGCTATATTTAGTTTCTCTAGCAATTAGTTTCTTTAGTCATTGCATTTACAGTCAGAAATGTGGCTACATTTTTGTTAGTTGTTAGTATCTTGACATTGAATTTTGTATCTTGACATCTATTTTGTAATTTCCAAGCGTTTTGTATAATAATATGTCTCCTTTGTATCTGCTTTCATAACCAGATCATCCAGAAACAAGATATAGCTAGATACAAAGATTTTGTGTAATCATATCCTTTTGCCATTATAACCCTAGATTAAAAGGAAGAGAGCTTGGACTGTGACTCAGAGGTAGAGCACTTGCCTAGGTTCAGGAGGGCATGGATTTGATGCTGGCATCACAAATAGAGCAAAACAAAATCAACAAAACGTAGAGCTGTTAAAAGCTTCCTGATCTGAGATACATTTACAGTTTCAAATATGTATATTTGTAACTAAGGAGAAGCTCCATAAATCAGTGGCCCCTGAATGCTGGTTGGTAGTGTCTAGAGATTAAAATCTGCTGTGCAGTCTGTTTAGCGTGCATTTGCACTTCTTGAGGCACTGGGACTGCAGTTCCCACCATACTTCACCAAACTAAAATAAGACATATTTATTGTGCCACACACACATAGACGAGTGCTGTCCCACTGAGCCATATTTCCAGCCATGTAAAAGAAAGTTGTGGTTGGTTGTTTGTTTGAGGCCGAGTTTTTCTACATAGTCTTGGCTGTTCTGAGACTCACTGTATAGACCCAGATGGTCTCAAACTCACAGAGATTCCCCTGCCTCTGCCTCTGCTTCATTAGTGCTGGGATTAAAGACATATGCCACCAAACTTGGAGTGTTTTTAATAAGAATTGAAATTAAGTCTTCATAGAATCTTAAAGGTTCCTCTGAAAAGCTGCAGGTGTCTGTTGAGGGAATACAGTATGAAAACAAATCTACTTCAATCTTAAATATAGATATTAAAAATTGAGGTTAAGCCGGGCGGTGGTGGCGCACGCCTTTAATCCCAGCACTCGGGAGGGAGAGGCAGGTGGATCTCTGTGAGTTCGAGGCCAGCCTGGTCTACAAGAGCTAGTTCCAGGACAGCCTCCAAAGCTACAGAGAAACCCTGTCTTGAAAAACCTAAAAAAAAAAAAAAAAAAAGCCTTTCTGACTCCCAGCCTCGTGCCTGCTGCTAGAGGGACTTGAGTACACTTTGTGCCTTTTAGTCTCTGAGATGACTGTACAGGTTTCTAGCGCAACACGTACTCACAGGAGTTAAAGCATTAGAATGCATTTCAATTGCTTGTGATCGGTTGTCTGCCATTGTTATGCAGATAAAGGAAGAGTGAGTTCAGCTACTATAGACTTTACAGCTAGCTGAGGCTAGCCTTCCTTGACCCCCTGATCTTTCTTCCTTTACCTTAGTTCTTTACATTTTCCCTGTCTTCAAGAGAAACAAACAAACAAACAAAAAAACCCCAAATCATTACTCCATTTACTTCTGAATCATGATTCTTATTATAGACGGAAATACAGTACCTGCTTCCCTGTGCATCTCATGCTGAAGGATGTAGGTGCAGATCCTGAGAGTTAAAGAAAATGTACCAAGTGTTTTTAAAGCATTGGGGTGAACTGTCAGTTTTCACATACAGTGCTGTTGGAAGCCACCTCTACAGTAGATCTACCAGAAGTTGAATGGTCCCTCTAGGTCTCTCAAGTCTGTTGCTCTCTCTCATGGTTCTGTTAAAAAGAAAAGTAAACGACTAAATTGAGTTTATCCACTATGAATCAAAATAAAACCAACTTAGGTTAAAGTTGTCAATTTAATAATCCATACTCAAATTTGATTGTTTTGGTGGGTTTTAAGCTGGAAGTATATAAAAGCAAATATAAATAGTGTTGTAAATTTAATCTTTTCCAGTTTTATTTTACTTGGCATTAAAACATGTTCTCTATGCCCACTGCCACCACCTGACCCTAATTTACAGCCCTTCTTTAGAACTCTAATTACACATCTTGGGTTATTAAAAAGACAGCTTCCTTGATCCTGTCTCAATGGGCCTGGGGTTTCATCATTTAACAAGCCCTTCAGGTGGTGTTCAGGGTCACTGAGGTGGGAGACCGGGCATAGCTTTCACCTCGTTTTCTTTGCTGTAGTCCTAACACTGGGAAGTGTTTTCAACCTTGGTCACTATGCAGCTCGCTTAGGGAAGTTTACAGTTCTGACACCCAGGCCCCACCCCACATCGAGTTCAAGTTAGTCAGAGTCTGGAGCTGGCCCAGGATTTTCAACCCTGCAGGCAGCTATGCTGCCCCTTGAGAACTGGGCTGCAGGATGGCTCAGCTTGCTGCTCCTGCAGAGGACTCCTGTCTGGTTTCCAGCACCCACACAGTGACTTAGATCCAGGGGATCCGAGAGACCCTCTTATGACCTCTGCAGGAACCAGTACACATGGTACACATGCATCCATGCAGTCAGAATGTTCATACACATAATAAATGAGCCTTGCTAAAAACGTAAAGAGTTTGGAAACTACTGAAAGACTCTTTATTTTCATTTAATTTAAAATTTGTGTTATTGCTGCTGTTTTTATTTTGTAAGACAGAGTCACTCCATATGCCAGACTGGTCTCAAAGACAGCATTCACCTGCCTCCGTTTCCTGCGCGCTGGGATTATGGACATGTGCTATTGCCCCATACAACAAAAACAACTTTTTTTTCTGTTTTTGTTTATTTGAGACAGAGTCTCTCTGTAGCCCTGGCTGTCCTGGAGCTTGTACATAGACCAGGCTGGCCTTGAACTCAGGGACCCTCTTGTCTTTGCCTCCCCGAGTACTGGGATTAAAGGTGTGTGCCGCTATGCCTGGCTTTATTTTTTTGTTTTGGTTTTTCAAGACAGGATTTCTCTGTGTCTTTGGAGTTTGGAACCTGTTCTGAAACTCACTCTGTAGTCCAGGCTGACCTTGAACTCACAGAGCGGTTATTTTTGCCTTTCCTAAGACAGGTTTCTGCCTTTTGGTTTAGACTGGCCTCGAGCTGAGGCCTCCCAGCCTCTGTTGCCTGTTGCCAAGACTACAGTGCAGCGTTGCACCTGACCACACCAGACCTCCTCTAAGTGGAGTTCCTCTAGCACTCCAGAACACTAGTGGTCAGTCACTGCCTGCTGAAGACATAGCTTCTCACAGTCCCACTGCCTTTGCAGCCTCGCTAGAGCACTGACTCTTCTCACTCACTCTTGTGCTTGCCCCTTGCACACCTTTTAAAATCCTGTGCCCTCAGGTGGAACTTTGCCCCACTCCTGCCGTGCTCTCCATGGCCGCTCCTAGCCCATTAGAAGTGACCCCTGTTCCGGCATTCATTCTACTATATATTACATTTAATGACTCACAAAAAATATCTCTGTTTTAAAATAGAGGGTTAAAAATTAAAGAGTTGTGATATCTTTCCTGTATCCCCATCTGGACTATAAATTTGGTTTATTGTTTATTTGTTTACAAACTGGTTTGTTCTATTTTTGAAATGTTTGTGTCTATGATACGGGATGAGTGTATAGCATTCCTGTGGAGATCAGAGGACAACCTGGAGGAGGAGTTCCTCCCTTCTATTACGTCATCTCGGGAACTGAACTCAGGCCCTCAGGCTTGGTAGAAAGAGCCCTTACCCATTTGGCCCTCTTGCTGGTCCCTGGACTGTAATATCAAGATGCATTCCACTGTCACCTGAGGGAGGCACTAAAGAGGACTTGTGAGTCCGGTGGCCCTGTGTTCAAGTATCTTTAGATACAGCAGTTTGTGGGGTTGAACCTTGGTTTTCCCATCTGTAAAATGGAGAATACGCTACTTGAGCATTGGAAAGTTCTATTTGGATAATGGACTGAAGTTCTTAGCTGTCCCAGCACCTAGTACTGCTCCTCAGAGTCTGCTGCTTTTATCATTGTGATGATCATCGTTGTTAGCCCCCTTGAGCTCAGAGGCTGCATATTTTATTTCTGAGTCCCCGATTCTGTGCCTTCTTATTGTATGTGCTCAATGAATGTTGGGTGTGTAAATTAATGAGCACCTGCTGTGCCATATTTATTTATAGTCCGGTTCCAATTAGTTTAGTTTGTTTTAGGAACAGTTCAAATTTTAATTTAACCATCAAATATGGACAGAAAGTGGGGTTTTTACCAGAAGCATTTTCCATCATCTTTAAGTGGCCAAATCCCCAGTCTAAGCGGAGGACCGTGACTCTCCTCTCTGCCAGTAAAGGGCCTCGTGATCTGTTTGCTGTTTGTTCCTGTGATAAACATGCCGAGACTTGGGGAGAGCTCAGGCTTCCCCTGCAGGCAGGCCGGGCTTGGGGAGTTGCATGTTGCAGCAGCCAGGAGAAATCCCCTGCTTCTTGGGAGAGGTTCCTGCGGGGACTCTGCTGAGCCTATTTGCAGTTTTGCTGAGTTATTTACCAAGATGAAGGGGCTGGGTGTGGCTGCTCCGAGAGTCCTCCTGGGAAGACACTTGTAGAATCCCCTGCATTTCCTGCCTGCAACCTCATTCTCTGGTTTGGTGCAAGGGCGCAGGGAGTCGCTCCCAGTTGGCTGCTGATCCCAGCACACTGAACTCTTTGAAGCCAAGGATTCCTGCCCTCTCCCCCCCACCCCGCCCTGATTCTAAAGACACTTCTGGAAACTTTCGTGTGTGTGTGTGTGTGTGTGTGTGTGTGTGTGTGTGTGTGTGTTAGAAATGGAAGAGAAAGGGAGGGGAGAAGGGTGGAGGAAAGAAAGAAGTTGGGTTACATGCTGCTTTTCAGGGTTTACAGTACTAAGGACCTTCAAGGCTTCAGATTATTTCTCATTTCTCAAAAAAACTGATATGGTTAATTTTATGTGAATAAATTACACAAAGTGGGTTCTGCCGTCACCATTAGCATTTAAGTAAGAGGTTGATGGAGTGGGTGGAACTGATCTTACCATGGTCAGACTCACTTAGTCTCTAGCAGAGGAGCTAAGAGTGGACTAGGGATGGAATGCTCAGGAAATGTCCAGAGGGTGAGAGTGCTGGGTAGGTTAGTGCTTAAACTACCTTTCAGATTGGTGACAAATGCACTTAACCATGTTGTAATTATAATAGGTTTGGTAGTTACAGAATTAGTAATCTAAAAAAGAAATAATTCCAATTTTTAGAACCTCATTTGTCAGACAAATTGGTTAATAATTCCTCAGAAATACATCTTTACTTTTTTTGTTTTGTTTTGTTTTTGTTTGTTTGTTTTTTGAGACAGGGTTTCTCTGTGGTTTTGGAGTCTGTCCTGGAACTAGCTCTTGTAGACCAGGCTGGTCTCGAACTCACAGAGATTCACCTGCCTCTGCCTCCCGAGTGCTGGGATTAAAGGTGTGCGCCACCACCCCCTGCACATCTTTACTTTTTTTACTCTTTTTATTTATTCTTTGTGTCTTTCACATTGTGTCTCCCAATCCCACCCATCTCCTCCCACCAAAGTAAAGCAAAATAAAATTTAAGAGGAAAAAGAAAAAGGAAGAGGCAGTCTCACTGTGGAAGCTGCAGTGTGACCAGGAGTCACCACACGTCCTCACACAGGGATGCTCACCGCAGAGAACTGTGGGTCTGCTGCAGCACTGATGTGGACCCTCGCTGGGACCCTCTGCTTTATGCCTGTCAGAACAGTCCAAAGCAGGGCAGGGGAGCAAGGAGGGGCGAACATTTTATTTTTAAAAAAAATGTATTAAGGCTGGGTGTGGTAACAAAGACTTTTAATCTCAGTGCTTCCATGGGTCCCTATGAGTTTGAGGCAAGCCTGGCCTACATTATGAGTTCCAGGCCAGCCAGGGCTACAAAGCAAGATCCCATCTCAAAACTAAATGATAACTGAAAAAATACATTAAAACTGAGAGTTTTCAAGCAATGGACTCGGGCTTCACTTTTCCTAGTCCATTCCTAGTCCATGCCCTTTACTGCACTCAAGGAAGCTGTGGGAGAGCCATGTGTTTGAAGGCCTTGAGTTTGTGTAGTTATTAAGTTCCTTCATGTTCAAAGCTGAATGAAGGGCACGCGAGAGCCCGCTCATTCATTTGTCCACTCATTCCGCAGTGCGATAGAGTGCATCCTCTGGGCCAGGTCTTACACTAGGCGCCAATGTGAAAAGGGGTATGGAGAATATAATTCTGTTCATGAAGAAAAGAAAGCACCATGTAAATTATTACAGGTCACTGTTGAAAGGAAAAAAATAACAACAAAAACAAAACAAAAAAACGTGTTCGTTTGCACTCCCTGTAGACATAATAAAATTATTACAAAGGAGGAAAATGGATATAAAGGCTAAAGGAAACGAAAACAAGAGAGGAAATGATGCCCCAGCTAAGATGCCTAGCAATAGTGGAAAGGGAGCCTGAACCAGCTTTCTCTTGTAATCAGACTGGTGATACCCTAATTGACATTACAGAACCTCCATCCTGTGGATGATGGAAGCCGATGCAGAGATCCACAACCAAGCACTAGGCCAAGCTCCTGAAGTTCAGTCAAAGAGAGAGGGGAGGAATTATATGAGCAAGTGGGGTCAAGATCATGATGGAAAAATCCACAGACACAGCTGACCTGAGCTAGTGAGAACTCATTGACGCTGGATTGACAGTTGGGGAGCCTGCAGGGGACCGAAGTAGGTCCTCTGAATGTGAGTGACAATTGCCTGTTTATGGGGCTCCTGGCAGTGGGACCATGATTTATCCCTGATGAATGAACTGGCTAGTTGAAGCCCATCTTCAATGAGAGATACCTTGCTCAAACTTGATGCAGGGGGGAGGGACTGGTCCTGCCTCAACCTGATATACTAGGCTTAGTTGACTCCCCATGGGAGGCCTTACCTTCTCTGAGGAGTGGATGGGAGTGGGGGGGGGGAGTATGCTGGAGGAGGAAGGGGGGAATTGGGATTGGTATGTAAAATGAATAAAAAATTCAAAATAAAAAAGAAGAAATTATGTTAGATTGTAGAAGGTGGGCAGCAGGTGGCAGAGGACTGACTGATGGAGGTGACTTAAGGAATCCGATGGTGACTGCAGAGGTGGCTCAGAGGTTCAGGTACTTGCTGCTCTTGCAGAGGACTGGGGTTCAGTTCTCAGAATTGGACAACTTATAGTTACCTATAATTCCAGCTCCAGGGAATCCAACACCATCTTCTGGACTCTTGTACGCACGTGCACACACACACACACTTTAAAAAATTTTAGATGACTTTACTCTTCCCATTAAATCAGAGCATCTGCTGAGAGTTAGGGTTTGGAACACTGGGTTAGAACGGAGATCTAATAGGAAATGCCTGAGCATCTTCCATAAGGAGACTGGTATAGAGTCTAACCAGAATGAGGGAATGGCCTGGCTATGCAGCCTAGATTAGGAGGGCCAGGGTAGGATCAAGCTGGTCAGTGTGACTCGAGGACTTGCTTCAGGGCTGCATGCTGTGTCTCCAAAATACACACTCACCCATGTCCTGGCAGGAGACTTTAGGAAGAATTTGCTCAGGAATCCTGGAAAACAGTTTTCCTCATGGTGCACTGTGGTCCAGCTCATTCCAGGAGCTTGTGGGGGAACTCTGGACCAGGAAAAAGACATAGACTCATGAAACATGATTAATAAAAAGCTCAGGGTCTGAAATTGGGGTTCATCCTGAAGACTGAAAAGCAAAACAGTCAACTACTGGTTCTTACCTTCGACCTTAGTCTGAAATGCCAATCTCAGAATGAAACTGTGTATTGAGAGCTGTTTCCTCCCATTTTATAATCCTCTCTCTAGGGCTGGGATTAAAGGCGTGCACCACTGTGATTAAAGGCATGCACCGCCCGGTTTCTATGACAACTAGTGTATCTACTGGAATTAAAGGTGCATGTCATTATGGCTGCTGGGATTAAAGGTGTGTGTTACCATAACCTGGTCTGTAAGGCTGACCAGTGGGACTGTTTTACTCTCAGATCTTCAGGCAGTCTTTATTTATTAAAATACAATTGAAATGCTACTACAGACTTGGGAGAAGCAAAGCAGTTTGGGATCAAAAAAGTCCATGGCTGCCTGGATATCTGGACACAGATCTGAGGGTGGGCATGTGCTAGAGAACATTTGGATTCAGGGAAAGAAGGATTACACTGGAGGCAGTGCAGCCAGATGGAAAACACAGATAAAGCATCTCTGAAGCAGGTCACACAGCCTGCTTGAGTCAGGAAAGTGTGGCCTTAGGGACTTCAAGTACGAAGACCCAGGGTCAGCATCATGTCCTGTCCTTCATTCATTCCTTCCCCTCTGTTTGTTTATGCTCTTCCGATCATCAGAGCGACACCTGCTCACTGTAGAAAAGGAGAGGATGTAGCAAAGCAGGGCCAGCACCACGCACCTGCCGCCTCACCTACTGCCTGCCAGGCAAGTGCCTGCTCATTAGGGCTAGTGCTCTCCGTTTATTATTCTCTGCATACTAGAGATTATGCCAGTATTTAATTTAAAGTTTGCTTCAAATTTGGCTTTAAATTGTGGTAGTGGTCTTGTTCTTGACTGGTGGGTAGCAGACAGAAGGCCTAGGAGTAGTTACATAGAGCTAGGAGTCAGTAGGTGGGGGAAGAGTGTGTTACTGAAACACATGTGAGTTTTGTTCCCTGAAGAGGACAGTCTCAAAGAAATCACTAAACTGAGGGCTGAGAAGATGGCTGAGTTGGCAAATGCTTGCTGTGTTAAGTGTAAAGACCCAAGTGGGTCCCTTCCACCCACATAAAAAGCCAGCACAGCTCTCTGTGCCTGTAATCCTAGACAGGAGGATCCCTGGGGGCTCACTGATAGCCATCATAGCTGCATCAGTGAGCTCCAGGTCCACTGAGGACCCTGTCTGAAAACACAAGATAATCAAGAGAGACCTCTGATGTCAGCCTGTGGAGGCACGCCCCCAACCACCCCACCCCCTACCTCCCACCTACCCCCTGAGTTCAATCTCAAACTCTGCTTGCTAGCAATATGAGTGTGAAAAAGTTAATTCAAGCGGGCTCTTCTCAGGATTAAATGATTAAATAAATGTAATTGGGCCTAACAATTATTTAGTACAATTATTATGGCAATATAATATAATAAATATAATATACCATACCAAACCAGAATCTCTCAGGGCATTTCCTGTTTTTCTAGTTTTCCACTATACTCTGTGTCTCAGCAAAATAAGCCATCAAATCAAATACAAAATCTTGACACTTTCCACTCCAGCCCCAAAGTATTCCCTTCCTGCTGAATGAAGGACCTCTGATGACGCTGAAGCCTGCTTCTCTAGGGCCTCCACAGCCCAGGCCGTCTTCAGACGGAGTCTGAACTCTCTTCCAAACATTTTATGCCCTTACTTCTTGGTGTGACATCACCCAGGTCAGCCTTTCCTGTCTGATGCCTGTGCCAGCTTTGCCAATAGCTGGGGTCAGACGCATGCGCTGCTGTGGTGCCCGCCCGGCTATTTTACCCACTTTTGCTATTGAAAACAAGGTCTTCTTTTGTTTGTTGAAATGAACATCCTTTTTTAAAAAAACAAAACCCAATATGTTGATTTTTAGTATCCTCTGACCACCTACCTTGCTAGATTTGAATATTTATAATATATTTCAGTTGGATTCTCTTAGCTATTACTAGTGATTTATCAATCACATCACCTTCAGTTATGTAATTTCCTCTTTCCCTCTCAAATGTTTTATGCCTCATTTATTTCTCCTGCCTTATCATTATTACCTCCAGAAAATGCAAATAACAGCAGCAAATAGGAAAACATAGGATTGGTTATAAGTACTGAGATAGCCTGGAAAACATGACATGAAGCTAAAGATTTAAGTTTTAAAATGAATTAAGACATATATTAATATATATTTGATACATAAGAAAAATACATGAAAAAGTCTTCTATGTTAACAAACAGGCTCTCTAAGATGTATATTTGGAGGACGGGCAGATGGCCCAATGGGCAAAGTGCCTGCCATGAGAAGCATACTTCCTGATGTACTTCCATCCTGTGACCCTCCCACCCATGTGATCAAGCACTGGTTGCAGATGGGTCAAAGAAACTAGTTTAGGGGAATGATAATCACTTGGCTTGTTATCACCCATAAACCATAGCATTTCATAAACTATCTGTCCTTGGGCAAGGGGCTTGCTGATCAGAGGCATTTTTGTTTCATGGATCTCTAAGGCATAGTAATTAAAACTTAAATGTAACTTTGGCTCTCATGTGTCCATAAGACTAATGCCTATTATGAATGCTTCATGTAGATAGAATCATATACTGCCGAGACTTCTTTGTCTGGCTTCCTTTATTTAATATTTTTTAAAGATTTATTTTTTTATTTATTATGTATACAGTGTTCTGCCTCTGTGTATCCCTGTGGGCCAGAAGACAGCACCAGGCCTCATTACAGATGGCTGTGAGCTACTAATATGGTTGCTGGGAACTGAACTCTGGACCTTTGGAAGAGCAACCAGTGCTCTTAACCTCTGAGCCATTTCACCAGCCCATTATTTAGTATTTTTAAGGTTTTATTCATGTCCTAATACAGATTTTGTTCCATTAAATGATTACATCATACTTTATTTACCATTCATTTCCTAGTGTGCATGTCCATATGTGGAGATATGGGACAGCTTGCAGGCATGGTTTTCCCTTCTTCATATGGGTTCCTGTAGTGATATTTTATTTGTGTTTTAACAAAGAGTGTCTGAAGATCAGAGTGCAGAGCTAAGCCACTAGAGGCCAGGGAAGGGTGACACACACCTTTCTTTAATCTGCCCTCAGGAAGACAGAGGCAGAAGGATCTCTGTTAGTTCAGGACACCCTGGGCTTTGTGTGATTCAATCTGTCTCAAAAAGAAACAGAGTTCACACAAAGGTGATGCCAGCACTTAATAAAATGCTGCAGGTTCCCTGAGGGCTGCAGTGGCAGAAACGCTGCAGGTCCCAGAGTGGCAGCAGTGGGCAACAGGTCATGGGACCATGCCGCAGGTCCCCTAGTGGCTGTGGGCAGTGGGCCATGGGTCCTGAGACCACGGTGGACCAAGAAGGCAGCCAGGTCACAGGCAGGGAGCCCCTGAGTACATCACTGTTCCCCGTGGCCCATGGACCACAAGGGGCAGCAAGTCCCAGGCAGGGAGCCTAGCGAGGGAGCCACATGGTGGGTGAGAGACCAAGACAGATTGGCATACCTCCGAGACCATGCCTCAGGTCTCCAAGGCAGCTGGTCCTGGGCAGGGAGCCACGTGGAGGGTGAGAGACAGAGACATAGATAGACACACCATGCAAAGTGAGGTTGGATATTTATTTAGTGGGTTATGGAGGGGAAAGAGAAAGAGGAGAAGGGAGAAGAGCAGAGAGAGAGGTAGAAAGAGAGGAGAGAGAAACAGAGAGGGTGAGAGGAGAATTGGGGAGAAGGGAGAGAGGCAGAAGCTGCCTTTTTGAGGGAGAGCCAGAAAAAAAAAAGGGCTCAGGCTTCAGGCAGAAAAGAAGATCTGCCTGCTTCTGTGGTGGATGGGGAAGGGAATGGGTGGGGCTTGTCTCTTAAAGGGGCAGGACAGAATATTACATTGGGATCCTACACCTTTAATCCCACCACTAGGGAGGTGGGGACAGGAATGATATGGCTGGGTGAAGAAAGAAATATAAAGCAGAGTGAGACAGGAACTCATGCAGTCTGAGGTTTGGTGGAGACAGATGCAGTCTGGAGATGTACTCTGAGGACAGGATTGTCCCTTTGGTCTGAGCATTGGTAGGGGTAAAAGAACTCTCTAGTGGTTAGTGTTTTGCTTCTCTGGTCTTCAGCATTAACCCCTATATCTGACTCTGGATTTTTATTATTAGTACCAATTAGAATTCGTGCTACAGGTTCCAGGATCAAACTCAGACCCTCAGGCTTGGTAGCAAGTGCCTTTACCTGCTGAGCCATCTTGTCTTTCTTGTTTCTTAAGAAGCGCCACAGCTAGGGCTGAAGATATCTCAGCAATTAAGATTGCACACTGCCTCTTCGTAGGACTAAATTCAGTTCCCAGTGCCCAGATCAGACAGCTCACTACTGCTTGTAACTCTAGCCACAGGGAGCCAACTCCTGAACTGTCTCTCTCGGTGGGCGCTGCACTCAAGTACCCAGACACAAGATGTGCACATATACACATAATTAAAATTGATCAAAGACTGCTAAAGTGTCACAACTAAGACTCACTAGTTCATACACCTTCCCTGAGAACAAAGAGGAATTTTAGGGGGGGAGTAAATGAGCAAAGAAGTGTTTTATCAACAAAAGACGCACTTAAGTAGGGAAGCAGGAACCCATATAGCTAAACCCTTGCATGATATAGATTTCTTTTATTTGTTACATGTGTGTGCATATGCACTGCAGAGCCCTTCACTAACCCCGAGGACTCTCAGAGGCTTTGTTTTGCATTGTTTTTGTTTGTTTGTTTTATTTTTCAAGACATGATTTCTCTGTGTAGCCCAGGCTGTCCTGAAACTCAGATATCTGCCTGCCTCTGCCTCCCAAGTGCTGAATTAAAGGTGTTCACCACCACTGTCTGGCTACTCTGTCTAATGCTCTGTAAATAAAAACATCACAACTTTCCCAATCCAGGTAGTCAAAGTAATTTTCTGGGCTACTTTGATAAGATGAGTGAAGTAAAGACATCATTACACCTTAAAGACTCTAAATTTTACTAATGTCTTGACTTTCATTAAACACCGGACAGACCCTCAGTCTAGTATCTGACACTGGTGAATGCTCCCTAGCGTCTCAAGCACAGCAGCCGAGCCTCTGCGCTGTACAAACATAGTCAGTAATTTGAACGTGAGTGAAAATAGCTTGTAAGCAGCCAATTGTGAGAGCCAAAGTTATATTTTAAGTTTTCATTTACTATGCCTTAGGGATCTATAAAGCAAAATGCCTCTGATCAGCAAAGCCCCTCGTGTTATGATTACGGTGCAAGAGAAACCTTGGTGGATCCCATGGCAGGTGGGGAATACGGGCAGGAGACAAATACGCCTTGCAGACAGAGTTTGATTGTGGAGTTTATTGAAAGGAGAGTGAAAAAAAAAAGTTGGAAGGGGGCAAAGGTCTGCTTGCCTGCTTGCCTATTCAGAAAAACAGCAGGGAGAGAGATTGGGAGTGGGTGGAGCTTGTCTCTTAAAGGGACCTTTGCACCTGCTTAGTAGCATAGCAGCCATAGGACTCTGGGCTGGCTAAGGTAATGCCTGGGTACATCCTGCCAGGCAACAGGGGCCAGCATAATGCCTGAATCCTAACACCTTGCCCAAGGACAGATAGTTTCTGAAATGCTGGAGATTATGGTTTATGGGTGATAACAAGTCACGTGATTGTCATTCCCCTGCACAAGTTTGTTTGACCCATCTGCACCCATGTGCTTGACCACATTGGTCGGTGGGGGGAGGGAGGTGCGGCGGGGGGGGGGGGGGGGGGGGGCGGGGCGGGGCGCGGAGGAGTCATAGGATGGAGGTACATCAGGAAGTATGCTTGACCCTGATTGGACCTGGTGGAAAATACAATGAATTATGGGTTTTCCTTCTCAAACCACTACAAACTGTGATTCTGGGCCACTTCCCAGGAACCTGGGTGTGGACCTGGCCAAAGCCCATCCACCTGGCCAGTATTTAATTAAAGTTTGCTTCAAACTATAGTAGTGGTCTTATTCTTGTTTGGTGGGTTAACACCAATGTTTACAGAGTTTAAATGCTTCATTATAGGTGAGGTAATTTCTCAGTAGTTTCACCAGGGACCTTGAGTAATAAATGCTGAAGCCACAATACTAGACTACAAAATGGTTTAGTGGTAAAAGCACATGCTACACAAGTATGAGGACCAGAGCTAGGATCCCCAGCACAGTGCAAAAGCTAGGCATGGCAGCACACAGCTGTAATTCCACACCAGGAGAGGGAGCTAGGTGCTCAGAGGTTAGTTGGTAGCCAGTGTGGTTGAAACAGTGAGCGTCAGATTCAGTGAGAGACCCTGATTTAAAAAATAACATGAGAGTGTATTCATAATTTTTTGTGTTGCTGTGATAAAACAATATGACAAGGCAGCTTTTGGAAGAAAGTTTATTTGGGTTTGTGGTTCTAGGTGGTTAGAATCCATGATGGCTAGGCAGCAAGTACCAGGCATGCTGGCTGGAGCAGCAAGCTAAGAACTTACATCCTGAACCACAGCGCTGAAGCACAAAGTGCCAGAGTCCAGTTCCAGTAGGGTTCAAATCCCAGGGAGCAGGTGTGGAGTTGGTGAAGGGGAGGAGGAGACTAACAGGACCTGAGGTTGAATCTGGATGCCTGGCGCCTTATTGAGAAAAAGGCCACTTTCTATACTCTGTAATCGCACAAAGGATTAAGTGGGAGAAAGGGTGCCTGTGAGTTGGGGTGTGGCTTGTGATCAAGGATTGTGGAAGCTAACATTGACCTTGGCAAGTTACTGGGTCTGCAGTTGTATTGTTAATGGAAAGCCACAAATTCCACTTGCCAGAGATAAAGAGAATGACCCCCTTTGTAGCAAACAGGACCTTTGTTCAAACCAGGGAGGGAATGCAGACTTTTGTCTAAATGTCTGACCCTGGGAAAAGGACTTGGGGATGGGGTCGAGTCAGACACTCCATTGTAGACTAATGCAGTTTTTTTTAATATGACTTATTTTATCCAAATAGCTAAAGCTTAAAGTATGCAAAGACAAAGCTAGACAAACATTACTGTGAACCTGGGTAGACCTTAGGAATTTATAAATCTTGATCATCAAGTATACCTTATTTATCAAGCATGTTACTTATATACATTTTCTACCAGCGTGGTGCTAACTTGTGTGGGATCAGGCAGAGTTATCACATTATATAATTCCATGGTGGTGGGGATTTTTTTCTAAAGAATTATTTTGTTCAAAGAGGGTGCCATTTTATACATTTTCACCTTTCAAAGCCCTCATAAAATTTCCCAAAGAGAAAGGTATTAGGGACTCCCATAACACGTAGTGAGAATGTTGTAAATCAGCAGCACTAGAGAGACCTTGGTGGGTGAGAACCAGGGGTCTCGGCAGGCAGAAGACAGTATGCCATGCAGAGGGAGCTTAAGTGAGGACTTTATTGAGAGAAGGGTAAAGGGGCAGGAAGATGCAAGGAGCAGCTGCCTCTTCAGAAGAGCAGCAGGAAAAGAGAGCAGGAATGGCAGAGCTTGTCTCTTAAAGGAACCTTTGCACCTGCGCACATAGTGATGGAGCAGCCGTAGAACCATCAGTTGGCTTGAGTACTGCCTGGGTTTATCTTGCCAGGTTACAGGGGCCAGTGTAATGCCAGAATCCTTCCTAACATTCTCGCCTTCTTCATATTATAAAAAGGTGGGGGAGGAATGAGAGTACCTGCTGCGTTCTGCAGACTGCTTCCTGCTTATTGGCCATCGTTGGGAATTAGGTCATTGAAAGACCCCCAAGGTGGGCTGCCTTTCAGTCTGGGGAGACCCTCCCAAGGAACAGCGAGGCCACTCATACGGCTGCAACAGCAAGAGGTTTATTGAGTTAACACAGGTACCTGCGGGCAACAAGTCTTTCGGAGGACTTGCGCGCCTTCAGGTTAGAACAGTGGGTTTTTTTATAGGGTAGGGAAGCAGAAGCGTGGGAACAGAAGCGAGATGCATAGTTACAGGGTTCTGATTGGGCAATTCAAACAAGGCTCGGGTTCAAACTGAGTACAATTTTGTGGTTTTCAAGAAATCAGATATACATGCTATTCTGGCCTATCTAGGGTGCCATTCTTCCTTTGGACCCCGAGTCCCCTGCTGACAGTCCGGATGGTTGACCAGAGATATCTTGCCTTGCTCAGCGCCCCTGCCCCTAAGCTGACCACAGCCCTTATCTCTAAGTTAAACTCCCCTGTCTTAGCTTTTAGTTATACTACTCAAACTTTAAGCCTTGTAAAATAGCGTTATTGCTGCTGCTAACTTAATGCTGCTAGGTAGGGGTCTTTCATCCCCCCATTTCTTTTTGTGAATTTGAATAAAATCATTTATTCAACTAGCGGGCATTTTTAACATGTTCTGGATCATATTGTTTAAGCTGATGATATTGCTGAGTGAGGACCAAGGTTTGGATAGCTGAAAGTCTGTCTTTTATAAATTGTACCAGGCGGTTTATAAACCATCCTTTAAACTATCCTTGTTGAGAAGATAGTAGAACACCTCTAGGGTGTGCAGAATAGCTCTTGGCAAAATTGTCTGAATGAGGCTTGAAAGTAACTATATGGTAGACATTGTGAACCACTGTAGACCCGAGAATAGCACCCAACACTGTGGCAATAATAGTCTATTGACTACAAAGAGCTTAACTCAGCCCTAAGAAACACATGCCTTTTCATAAGAGACAAGTTCAGTATTATGAAGACAAATCTCTTTTACTGTAGACACCGGGAGTGTTGATCCTCAACTCCAGAGAATGTGCCGGAGAGGTCAGTTTTGGTCCAGCTGGCACCACATGGCATTTACGGGTTTCCATTGCATCCTGTAGCATCAGCTTTATCCAAATGTACAGGGTTGTGTCCATTGTGAGAACTTTAACAAACAATGAGAGAAAATGCAATACAGGATGACAAATGTTTAAAACAAAACAAAAAGCCCTAAAGCCAGAGGACAGCCAATGAGGACATAAATACCCAGGCTTTAGAAAAACAAAACCTGTCCAGAGGTAAGGAGGCTTTAGGTGTGTTTGCTTATCTCTGCGGTTATCTGCACAAAACGGTCTGATCTGGAAAAGTCTTAAACAGTCCAAAATAATTTCTGTCAATCTGTCCCAGACACACAGAGGAGGAAGAGAACAGAATTGCCTTTTGCTTCTGCTGTGTGATATTGTGCTTTAAAAGACATTAAAAAATGAGCAGAGCCCTGTGGGTTTCTGACTTTAGGAAAGAAGAGCCTTAAAGGTGATGTAAGCCCATCTTATAGCAGATGTGCCTGCCCTGTGTAAGCCTTGAGCTCAGGATTTCATCATTAAGGTCAGCCATTCTCAGCAATTACATGAGCGGCAGCTAACTAGCCAGGCAGCAGAACTAGTGGCAACGATGTCGGGGTGTTTTGAACCCAGAACAGGACAGGAGGGAGGGAGGTCTGTCCAGTCATTTTTGCTGGTCTCCAGGGCCAATTATGTTAATTTGTTTTTTAGAATTTTATTTATCTTATCTATCTGACCTGAGCTTTGGGGTTGGTAAGCTTAATTTCCAATTGATCCCCAATATCTTGGCCACACCCTAACTTACCTGGGCAACAAAGGCAGGTCTATTATGGGACATGATTATCTTGGGCATCCCCAACCTTAGGATGATTTTTTTTTTATGATCTTCTTAGCCATTATATTGGGTGTCTCAATCTTGGTCAATGTATGATGGCTATCTTCTTTGGCAAATGTGTGGCCTCCTGGAGGCTCAAAATTTCTGCAAATGTATATTGCTTTGTGTATACAGGTGAGGGTAAAAGCATACCTGCTGTTAGTATAGACGTTCCCTCTGCCATCTGTAGAGCTTGTATCAAAGCCATAAGTTTAGCGTCCTGGTCGGGCCGCCATCTCTGAAGGGAGGCTACTGGCCTAGATCATTTGCTTCCTGTCCACCAATGCTGCCCCCGCCTTCCGCTTACCTTCAGTCTTGTGTGCCTGCTCAGCTTGGACCGCCAGCCTTGTGCCCCAGGCAAGCTTCGCCCTCATTTTCGGCTCTGTCTGGCACAGCTTAGTCTGCCATTTTGCCATTCGCCTGTCCTTTATGCAGATGCTGGCAGGATCCATAGTCCATCGACGTCAGCCCAGCACAGGAGCAGTAGTCTGTCACAGGAGGGCATCTGTGGTAGCATGGTGACTGCTGTATCGCAGTCTGACATGGGTGAGGGGAGCAAGACTGTAAAGTGAGCAGTTAGGGCTCATGCAGGCTTTAGAGCAAGCACAGCATCAAGGCAGTTGCTAGGAGGTGAGGATTTCTTTAGCGGTGGAGGCGGGGAGAGGTGGTCATCCCGGTGAGGAGGGCGTGGTAGAGGCAGAGGTAGACAAGCAGCCTGTATCTCCTGCAGAACTGAAAACAGCATCGAAAGCAAAAGTCCCTCGTTTGGTCAACAAAAGGCGTTGGTCATACATTCAGAAGTGACCAGGGAGGAACGAGTCATTTATTTGTCTTTTTTCCAAATTTATAGTTTGTAAGGTGTCCAGTTCGTATTCTTTATTCAGTTCCAGTGTCCCTCTTCATTTGTCTTTGATCTTCTGTTGCCCAGGCTCGCTCCTTATCTGTCTGAGTCCTGTCTCTCTCTCGCTTTTTTTCTCTGTCCCTTGTTTAACATTTTTTTTTTCCAAATCTTTACTAAGTATAATCTTTTAACCCATCTATTTGCTGTATCTTTTTTTATATCTGATGTTGCCTGTCCTATGTAGGCCATGACTACTGCTGTCTGCTGACCTTTAGAGGTTGGGTAAAAATGCTTGTAAACTTCTATTAATCATTTAAAGAACACAGATTTTAACTGGCCCCTGGAGAACCTCTCTTATCTTGGCCGAATTAGTGGGGTGCCTTGCAGCCCCCCCCTGAGATTTGCCATGAGCCCAACATTTTGACTGTCAGTTTCTCCCTTTAAGAATTAATTAGACATTATCATGTAGAAGAATGAAAATAGATCCATATTTATCTCTATGCACAAAACTGAAATCCAAACAAATTAAAGACCTTAACATAAGGGCAACAATATAAATAGAATTTTGAACATAGCCTCAGTAGCGTAGACATTAAAGGAAACAATCAGTAATTGAAATCTCCAGAACTGAGAAGCTTTTTGTATAACAAAGGATGTAATTAACAGAACATAATATCAGCCTGTAGAATAGGAAAGGTGTCTTTATCAATTATGTTAAAACCATATAAGGAATTTAGAAGCTTAATCCTCATAAAAATAAATATTTCAGTACAATTACGTCACAGACCAAAACTGTAAATTTTCAAAAAATGAACTTGAAATGACTGAAAGATATTTAAAATTTGCTTAAATATAACATCCTTAATCATCAGGGAAATGTAAATTAAACAATTCTGAGATTTTATCTTATTCCTGTAAAACTGACCAGGATTAAAAATATCATTTGACAATTTATGCTTACAGCTACTTTGAACATTAGCATGGTGGATTTTCAGAATCAGATAACATATTACCTTAAAAACTTAGCGACATCCTTTTTATTATTATAGACAGAATCTGAAAACAACCTAAAATGCACCTTTTTATATTAATAATGAATGAGAATCTTTGCCATGTTTTTTTTAAAAAATATCCATAAACATTATAAAGAGTCAAAAGGGCCATTTTATCTCTATTTCATCATTCAGTAACACCCCCTTGCAATTGTGGTGGGGTGAGAGGCTTTAGCAGATCTTTGCCATGTGGCCATGTGGGCGGGGTCCCCTCCTTATCACAAGCATTGTGAGCAGACAAGTGTTAAATTTAGATCTAAACATGGGCTGGCTTAGAAGCTCAGCTGGGCTGTTCATATGGCCCTGGCCCTGTGCCAGGCCTGAATTTATTTTCATCTGGACATACTGCATAGTAAGAAATATAAAAACCAACAATCTGTAGTTTTTTATAAGCATATTATTTTAAAGTGACTTAATTTAATTTTTTTTTAATTTTTAAACCAGAGGCTTTTACCTGGAT
This sequence comes from Microtus pennsylvanicus, assembly GCF_037038515.1. Lineage (NCBI taxonomy): Eukaryota > Metazoa > Chordata > Mammalia > Rodentia > Cricetidae > Microtus > Microtus pennsylvanicus. Next base: position 68,542,182 of record NC_134580.1, on the reverse strand, counting down.
GCAGCACATGATGACTGGTATAGAGTATCCCCAGAAGACAGATGTTATCAGAGCTGGTAGGCCCTTTTAATGTCAGCTTACTCCATTACCTGCCACTCTTAAATCCACATTCATCATTTACCAACAGCCACAGGGATATTTACTTGCAATCTCTTGCCCCACTGCCAAAACGGAAAGGTCCAGGTTCTTTAGGGGACCTTTTGCTTTTTAATAGGGTATCCAGTCCCAGAGAAATAGCCTACTGCAGGTTCCCAGGCTTACTGGGTCCTGTGGGGAGGAATTAGCACCAGCTTGGACCCAACTGGCTGGCATGTGTCTCCACAGGAGGCCTTAGTTCCGTGACCCTGGCGTTAGCACCAGCTATTTCCCCTGGGCAAGGGCCATAGATCTTTGGCACAAGGTTTTACATAGCATTTGCAGATGGGGGCTGCCATTCAGTCTCTAGCATCTTATTTTCCAAGGAAAACAAGCCTTCTCCATAGGGAACCCCACTGGGGATCCTCCCAGGACCTGGCTTCAGCCTCAGCTCTGTCCACAGTGAGCTCCTAGTTGTATAGCACAAGCTTCCCACACCCCACCTCAGTACTCACAGCAATCTAGCAGCTTTTCTCTGAATGGGATTCCAGAGGCCCCAGGAGGCATTCCCTCCAGGGAACTCATCAGGTCAGGTTTGGTGGGCCACCTGGAAGCCTCAACTCAGTTCAAGCGTCTCTGCATTGGCGCCCTTGGTAACAGCTAAGGCGGCTGCTGCTGGGCCGGGGAGGGGACTCACCTGCAGATGTGGGGGCCACAGCTGCCCCCTTCCCTGACTCGGGCCAGGGTTGCTGCCATGCCCCGCCCTGCATCCTGCTGAGAAGTTTGCTCAGAGCTGGAGCTGGTTGCCCCTCCTAGGCCTGGCTCCAGGCTGTGCTGCAGGAGATAACAGTTCTGCTCCCTCCCCCCTCGCAACAGCAAGCAGGGCAGTTCAGCAGCACAGCCTAGGGAAGTGAAGGAGGGGCAGGCTGCCAGCGTTCCTTTTGGATTTTCATAGAGATGGTTACTTACTGCCCCATGGTACCAGATTTAGACTCGAGTACAAACAGATATACAAAACAAAGAACATATTAAGCACAAAAATACACAGACAATACAGATGCGCTGGTGCGGTTTCGGCATGATGCCGAAAGCAAAATTTCAGATGGAGACAGCGAGAGTCCGGATCTCTCGTCTCCCAGAAGAATCACATACCCTTCAGACAGCGGGGGTGCCCCGAACAGTCCTATTTTGGTAGGATTCACAGAATACGGACTGGCCACAAATTTGGCCCCAGACACTCTGGGACGTCTCCCAGAGTTGCAGCCGGGAGTACAAGCTCGTCAGCTTCTCCGCGAATCTGCCAGATACTGATTCTAGCTAGCTAACTAGTACAGATACAGATACAGATACGGTCGCATGCGCATACACAGAAACACAGAAGCACAGATATTCACAGAGAACGATCGCTGGCCAGCTTACCTCCCGATGTGGTGGGTCGGTGATCCCTGGGCAGGGGTCTCCACTTCCCGGCCAGTGCACCAAAATGAAAGACCCCCAAGGTGGGCTGCCTTTCAGTCTGGGGAGACCCTCCCAAGGAACAGCGAGGCCACTCATACGGCTGCAACAGCAAGAGGTTTATTGAGTTAACACAGGTACCTGCGGGCAACAAGTCTTTCGGAGGACTTGCGCGCCTTCAGGTTAGAACAGTGGGTTTTTTTATAGGGTAGGGAAGCAGAAGCGTGGGAACAGAAGCGAGATGCATAGTTACAGGGTTCTGATTGGGCAATTCAAACAAGGCTCGGGTTCAAACTGAGTACAATTTTGTGGTTTTCAAGAAATCAGATATACATGCTATTCTGGCCTATCTAGGGTGCCATTCTTCCTTTGGACCCCGAGTCCCCTGCTGACAGTCCGGATGGTTGACCAGAGATATCTTGCCTTGCTCAGCGCCCCTGCCCCTAAGCTGACCACAGCCCTTATCTCTAAGTTAAACTCCCCTGTCTTAGCTTTTAGTTATACTACTCAAACTTTAAGCCTTGTAAAATAGCGTTATTGCTGCTGCTAACTTAATGCTGCTAGGTAGGGGTCTTTCAGTCATATGACCTACTCTTAGCTAAGATGGCGCCTGCCCACTTGTTGCAAGGCAATAAGAAACCACACATTATTTAGAGCAGTCGTGCAGATTTTAAACAGACCCAGTTAACAGGACAGACAAACAGGATGCGTACAGGCGGATCTCTGTGAGTTTGAGGCCAGCCTGGTCTACAAGAGCTAGTTCCAGGACAGGAACCAAAAAGCTACGGAGAAACCCTATCTCGAAAATAAAATAAAAAAAAAAAAGCCGGGCAGTGGTGGCGCACGCCTTTAATCCCAGCACTCTGGCAGGAAAGGGGAGCCCACCACCCCTGGCTGAATCAAGTGCAGTGGTGGCAGTGCCAGAGACTGGAAGTTTTTTTTTGTTTGTTTGTTTTATTTTATTTTATTTTTTTTAATATTTATTATTATGTATACAATGTTCTGTGTGTGTATGCTTGCAGGCCAGAAGAGGGCACCAGACCTCATTACAAATGGTTGTGAGCCACCATGTGGTTGCTGGGAATTGAACTCAGGACCTTTGGAAGAGCAGGCAATGCTCTTAACCGCTGAGCCATCTCTCCAGCCCGAGACTGGAAGTTTTGAACAGGAGAGTGAAACAGCATTTCCAGGTGGAGGGAGGAGCCTTCACAAGACAGGCTCAGCCATAGTGGGAGGCCAAGAGGCCACTGCAGTGGTGGAGTAGGGGAGGCAAACAGGCAAGTAAAGAGAAGGGGGAAAGAGCAGAGGCTGCACTTCCAACTACCAGACCACTGGCAGAATATAGGGAGCCTATAAAGGGCTATGTGGTTTGATTTATGGGGCCTGTAGTTTCCACAAGGGAGGGAGGGAAGATCCTAAGCTTGTGATCTCTGGTGTCCAGATATATGATTGGCACAGGCTACCTTTGTGGCCCATCAAGCACAAACTCCGAGCCAGGGCTCAGTAGATAGCAAACATAAAATGGCGCAAGAGACTTTGGCAGGTGAGAGCCAGAGGCCTCGGTGAGTGAAAGACAACTGTGCCTTGCGGGGCAGAGCTGAAGTGGGAGTTTATTGAGAAGGGTAAATGGGGGAGGGGGAGAAATTCAGAGAACAGCCTGCCTCTTCACAAGAGCTGTGGGAAAGAGAGAGCGGAAGTGGGCAGAGCTTTCTCTTAAAGGGACCCTTGCACCTGTGTGCACATGTAGTAGTTGTAGGACTCTGGACTGGCCAGGGTACTGCCTGGGTACGTCCTGCCAAGTGACAGGGGCCAGCACAATGCCTGAATCCTAACAGAGAATCATTAAATATGAAAGTAAAAGTGTAATGGCTCCTGCCTTCAAAATGGAGAATTGTGATCTGCAGAGTCAAAATGCTAGAACTTTGTCAAGCAGCAGTGGTTGCCATGCAGTCCAGGCCAAGAAAGAGTATTACCACCTACTGCTAGAAGTAGGTGGTAATAGGTTTTCTGTCCTCCAGTAATAGGTTTCTCTACCCACACAGTAAACCAGATCAAGCCAAATTGAAAAACTATAGGAACAAGTTTATTTGAGCAAAGCAACTCCCAGGCAGGTTCTCTAGTTCCAGAGATGGGGCCGAAGAAGTGCACTCCCTAACTAAAACAAGGAAACTCCATAGCTTTTAGAGGAGAGGTGATGCTCTGCCTGCTACAAGCAGGGTTTGTGCCCAAGTGTGGTCAAAAGCTGAGCACTTTTCTGAGCACTTTAGGCGAGGGCTTGAGCTGCTGGCACCGTCAGGGGAGGAGCTACAAGTAGTGCCAAGAACATGGAACTAGGCTTTTTGGTGCCTTCCCTTTGTTCAGAGAGTGGGATTTGAAGAGAGAGAGACGGGAATAGAACTTTCCAGATCAAGCAAGGGTGAGCTGTAAGTTCCAACTGCACAGGTGAGGTTTTGTTAATCCCCATGGTGAGAAGTTCACTACCACAATTTGAGTCAAATTTGAAGCAAGCTTGATTTTTGGTTGGGATGCACCTGAGAGTTGACCAGCCTTCTAATAGAGCTAAAGAGAGCAGCCCCAAATCCATTTCTTGGGCCCCATTTAAAGGAGTAAAATCATGGGTAGTTTTATGGAAGAAAGACAATAGGGCAAGAAGAAAATACAGGAAAAAAATCTAAAAGAAATCATGTGGTCACCATGTGATTGGGGAGGATCAGGGTATCCCCAGAACAAGTCAAGGTCATGGCTTGGGGGAGATCGGGTTACAGGAAACATTGAGCAACTCAGTAAATAGAAACTTATTTCTAGTAATACAGCATAAAGGTTCCTGTCTTCAAAATGGAGTCAGGCAGGCTCCTCATCCGTCCTGGCTCATGTTTCTCTGTCAAGTCTTTGATAGGGGAATATTTTAATAATATTGTTGGGCAGCAATGATTCTAGAATTGCTTATCTGACAGGTGATCAGGTTAGTGATGGCCTGGTTGTAACTAGTAGAGATAATACTACAGGACCAATGACAAAGGAGAACCATTCTAGCCCTATTGGCCAGTCTAAATTTGTTTGAGAGATTTTGTCTATTTCTTTACATAGATGATCGATTAGGTTGTCAATGGCATGAGAGAACTCAGAGCTATTAAATGGAAGATTGCTTAAGTAACAGGTAATCTATAGGAACTCTATTTTGAAAAACAGGTGCTCTCAGTTCTCCCATTTCTTGATTAATTTCTGCTAATATTCCTGCTGTAATATTTTTAGTAGTTTTTTTTAATTAGACAGTTTACTTTAGGAACCTCTCTTTGTAGTCCAACAACAAGTCCTGGGACAGGTGACAGAAAGGCTGCGGTAGCAGCAACTGTGGGGCGTCTTGTAGATGGAAGGAGTCATCATAATGTTCTTTCCTTCAAGGGTGTAAAGATGAAAGGGCTTAGAGATATGAGGGAGCGTTAATGTGATGTCTTCTAAGTTGTTTTTTTTTTCTTTTTTTTTTTTTTTTTGGTTTTTCGAGACAGGGTTTCTCTGTGGTTTTGGAGCCTGTCCTGGAACTAGCTCTGTAGACCAGGCTGGTCTCAAACTCACAGAGATCCGCCTGCCTCTGCCTCCCAAGTGCTGGGATTAAAGGCGTGCGCCACCACCGCCCGGCTGTCTTCTAAGTTCTTAAAGGCCTGTTCATGTTCCTCTACCCATTCCAAAGGGTTGTTTCCCCTGGCCATAGCAGAATGCAAGGGTTTGGCAATTTTAGCAAACCCACATGTCCAAAGACAGCAATATCCAACAGCTCCCAGAAATTCCCTAACTTGGTGGTTGGACTTGGGATTTGGCTGCTATGTGGGCCTGGGACAGCAATCTTTCCCTTCTCTCAGCTCACATCCCAAGTCAGTTACCTGGGGTGAGTACTTTTGAGCTCTCTTTTTAAAAACTCTACAGCCCAAACTGGGCTAGAGTGTCCAAAAGGCCTCTGGACTCTCAAATAGTCCTCTCCATCTTTAGCAGCCAATAATAAATCATCTACATATGGAAGCAAAGTCACCTCAGGGCGTTTACTATGGAAGAGACTTAAATCCTAGTTGAGAAATTCATCGGAGACTGTGGGAAAGTTTTTGAACCCTTGAGGCAATCTGGTCCAGGTTGATCCTGATATTCCCAGTTCAGGGTAGGCCCATTCAAATGTGAAGATGAACTGACTTAATTTTTGTCAGAAGAATGCATCTTTTCAGTCCAGTCTAGTGTAAAGTTTATGCTGTGATGGTGATAAACTGAGCCAAGAGTAGGGATTTGGAACAGTCAGGTAAGTGGATTCTACCCTCTTGTTCACTTCTTTTAAGTCTTGTACTGGTCTATAGTCTCAGTTTTTGGACAGGAACAAGGGGATATTCCAGCTGACTGACAAGGAATAAATATGTCTGCTTCAGGGAGGTGGCTGATGTGAATCTCAATCCCTTCCCTGGCTTCTGAACTGATGGGTACTACTTGATTCGGATGGGCGTTGATCCCCAGATGTTAGTTGCACAGGATGGTTTTGCTGAGCCAGGAGGATTGTCCTCTGCCCAAATTGTAGTAATTTCCTGGATCAACAACTTTCCCATTCTCCTTACAGGGAATAGGTTGGATTTTGGAGGCACAGATGTTCCTCGCTTATTGGGCAGGTTATAGTTAACACCTTAGCAGGTGCTCCCAGTTGCAACCTAGGAGAGTCTCCTGAGAACAATATTGTTGCCTGAAACTTGTTAAAGAGGTACTGCCGCAGTAAAGGGTAGCAACAGAAGAGTCACAGTTCCTTGTCCTAGGTTAACAGTCTTCTCAGTGGTCCATCTGTATTCTTTGACAATCCCTGATGCCCCCTCTACTTCCATTGTTTAGTTTGTAAAGGGTCCCAGGGACTCCTATGATACTGAATGAGTAGCTCCTGCCTGGTCCACCAGAAATTTTACCGATTGGCTCCCTATGGTAAAGGTTACCATAAGCTCCTGGGGGCCTAGTTCAAAGGAGTCTCAGCCTTACTAATCCACCATAGCTACGATTAGCTTGTGTTGGGGGAGGAACCTACCTATTTCCAGTGTGGACATTCATTTTTCCAATGACCTATTTCTTTGCAGTAGGCATATTGGTCCTTTTGAAAAGGTTCTCCTCCTTTTATCATGATGTGCATGTGTAGAGTTGAAAGTGACTTGGGCTTGTAGTGCATCCACTGTAACATGCCCCATCTTTATGAGAAGATCTTTGCTGTCTTTGACATCAAACACTTTCTGGGCTATTTCTGATAGTTCTGACCTGTTCTTTTCTGCAAACCCATCCATCTTTTGTATCTTTCTGTGTGTGTCGAGGGTCGACTGAGTAACAAAGGCCAGGTTTATCACCTTGAGATTTGCCAGGTCCTCTGGGTCTATAGGGATGTATGACTGATAGCTGTCCAGGAGGTACCCAGGAAAGCTGAAGATGATTCATCTGGGCCCTGTTTCACATTGGTTACCTTAGATAGTTTAGTGGGCTTCTAGGCTGCCTACTTCATCCCTTCTAGCAGAACCTGGTGATATTCACTGGGTTACTTCCCAGTGAGGTCTCCTTGGCAGAGTACGGTCAGTTGCCTCTACCTTCTGTCCATCAGCCATTGAAGCTATTCCAGGGAGTACTTCAGTTGCTTTCATGAGACTCCATCCACTTTCTTTGATAGTGAAGAGGGTATGGAGAATCTGCTGAGTCATCCCACTTGGGGAGATTATCGGAAAAAATAGAATCAATTGAGAAATTAAGCAATTGGGGCTAATGCCGAAAAGAAAGAGACATACAGGTAACAATGGTCAGTAAGTGGAAGTAGGAGAGCGAGGACTGAAGGAGGTGCCTCCCAAGACCCAGAATCAGAGCGGAAGTCGGGCGGGCCATATGGGACTCATTGGCCTGTGTGTGGAGGGGAAAAGACGAGGAGAGGTATAGGAGAGCTGGGGTGGGGAGAAGATAGGCAGAGGTGGGGAAGAACTAGAGGATGTGGTAGGGACAGGTGTAGACTGGGGCAGAGTGAGACCTTGGTGGTAGGGACTACAGTGGCAAAGGTGAAGGTTGAGAAGAGTGGAGAAGAGGGAGTCCTGCAGAACGGTGTTCAGAAGGGGCTCATTGGTCTCTGCTACAGGCCCTTGAAGGGTCCATTTGCCAACAGCCAAGGCTTGGCCACCTTACCCATTGAGGACCACACAGACCTTCATCCCTTACCCATTGAGGACCACATAGACCTTCACCCTTTACCCATTGAGGACCACATAGACCCTCATCCCTTACCCATTGAGGACCACACAGACCTTCATCCCTTACCCAGTGAGGACCACACAGACCTTCATCCCTTACCCACTGAGGACCACATAGACCTCATCCCTTACCCATTGAGGACCACACAGACCTTCATCCCTTACCCATTGAGGACCACACAGACCTTCATCCCTTACCCATTGAGGACCACATAGACCTTCATCCCTTACCCATTGAGGACCACACAGACCTTCATCCCTTACCCATTGAGGACCACACAGACCTTCATCCCTTACCCATTGAGGACCACACAGACCTTCATCCCTTACCCATTGAGGACCACACAGACCTTCATCCCTTACCCATTGAGGACCACACAGACCTTCATCCCTTACCCATTGAGGACCACATAGACCTTCATCCCTTACCCATTGAGGACCACATAGACCTTCATCCCTTACCCATTGAGGACCACATAGACCTTCGTCCAGGGGGCAGGTTGGAAGTTGCTTCAGCCCAAGGCAAGATGTATCCAATCTGATCTGGGTGGCTGGGCTTACGGGGTTAATATTAATAATTAATATTTAAATTAATAGTGTACTTAAATTAATATAATAATTAATAATTAATGAGGATAATATGAACCATTGCCCAGGCTATCTGAGAATTAAAAGTACCCTGGGAGGGCTAGTCAACCTCGAATGTGGGCCGTTCAGTTTCACAGAATGTTTGGAGGCAACTCTTAGTGATAGGTTAATCATAATTCTCCTTAACTTTAGGGGGTAGTGTATCAAAATAATTTAGAACACAGGGTATAAGACTGTGAGGCTTGCTAGCCTTATTACCCATACTGTCTATCAGTCCAGTTGCCCCAAGTCTAACATAAGCCAATTAACACAGAAAGTACAAAAGGCAGAAAGATCACAGTAAAAATGAAGCCAACCACAAGACAAGAAAAAAGGCATAAAACCAGACTAAGAACCTTAGATGGGCGGTGCAACATCTTGTCTTTTGCCCTGGATGGGGTCCCATCAAACCTCCTCCATGTCCCATATAGATATTCCACAAAACAGTACCAGACTGTGACTCACCAAGAGATCTCCATAGATGCTTGCTGCTTTTCTTAGCATGAAAGTTCAACCTGATAGTCCATGAATTGAAGGCAGCCCCAGAGCCTTGGATATCTCAAAACATAAGCCTCCCGAGGCAGCCCCAGTCCTGGAGTTCTAGAGCAAAGATCCAGGTTTAGAATTAGAGTGGGTGATCTGAATTTTGCTGGGGCCTCCAGAAATGTTAATCCCAATAGTGAGAATAAGACAGGGTCTGGAGAGATGATGCTCAGCACTTAAAAGCACTGATTGTTCTCCAAGAGGTCCTGGGTTCAATTCCCAGCACCCACCTGGCAGCTCACAACTGTCTGTAACTCCAGTTCCAAGTGATCTGTTACCACACACAGATATACATGCAGGCAAAACACCAGTGCATATAAAAGAAAATTTAAATTAAAAAAAAGTCCACTATCACAATTTCAGCCAAGCCGGGCGATGGTGGCGCACGCCTTTAATCTCAGCACTCGGGAGGCAGAGGCAGGCGGATCTCTGTGAGTTCGAGACCAGCCTGGTCTACAGAGCTAGTTCCAGGACAGGCTCCAAAACCACAGAGAAACCCTGTCTCGAAAAACAAAACAAAACAAAACAAAAAAAACAAACAATTTCAGCCAAATATGAAGCAAGCTTGATTTTTTTTATTAGGTTGCACCCAAGAGCTGGCCAATGGTTGCCTCCTAAATCAAGTTAAAGAGAGCAGCCCCAAATCCATTTCTTGGGCCCCTTTAAAGGAGTAAAATCATGATTAGTTTTACAGAAGAGAGACAATGGAGCAATAAGGGAATATGGAAAAAAACTCATAAAAAAAATCATGTAGTCACTATATGATTAGGAAGGACTCAGGGACGCTCAAGGAGGGTAAGGGTATTCCCCAAAACAAGTCAAGGTCATGGCTTGGGGAAGATCAGGTTACGGGAAACATTGAGTAACACAATGGAACTTATTTTAAATAATTAAATAGATAAATAGAAACTTATTTTTAATAATACAGCATAATGGCTCCTTCTTTCAAAATGGAGGCAGGCAGGCTCCTCAGCTTTTTATGCTCAAAGCCCATCTCTGGTGACATACTTTCCCCAGCAAGGCCACATCTCCTAAGCCTCCCCAAACAGTGCCACCAACTAGGAGCCAAGTGTTTAAATGTCTGAGCTTATGGGAAACATTCTCATTTAAACTAAGACAGAGAGCTGTAGAGGAAGGCACCTAGCAGCAACCTCTGGGCTACACACACACACTCATACACAAGTGCTCTTGTGCACACACACATGCACACACAAACACCAAAGAGAGGGGAGAAGAAGAGGGAGGGGAGGAAAAGGGAGAAGGGAAGAGAGAATCCACAACCTATAGTACTGTTTGTCAGTGGTGGTAGATAAAAATAATGGCAAGATCCCAGTACTCAGGAGGATCTCCGTGAGTTCAAGCCATCTTGGTCTACAAAGTGATGAGTTCCAGGGTAACCAAGGCTACACAAAGAAACCCTGTCTTTAAAAAAATAAATAAATTATTATTATTACAAGTCATCACTAGCCTTAGCCATATGCCAATAAATGTTAGTAGAAAAGGAAGCTATTAAAGACTCGACTGAGCAGGGCAATAGTGGTGCACACCTTTACTCCCAGCACTTGGGAGGCAGAGGCAAGTGGATCTCTGTGAGTTTGAGGCCAGTATGGTCTATACAGTAAATTCTAAGACAACCAGTACTGTTTTACAAGGAACCCCTGTCTCAAAAAACAAAACAAAGAAAACAAAAAAGAAATAAAAATAAAGACCCAACTGGTGAAAAGAAAATGCATATTAAAAACAGGAACAAGGAACTGAAAAGATTGCTTGTCATTTAAAAGTACACACTGTTTTTGCAGAGGACCCAAGTTCAGGTTCCCAGCACCTACATGGTGGCACCTATAACTCCAGCTCCCAGCGTATCTGACATAGTCACATTCATTTGCACAAACATACACACAATTAAAAAATAAATAAGTAAACGCAGGAACAAGTAAGTCCTTGTATGTATTATCTATATGATCCCAGACACTAACTCATAGTAGAGAACCCAAGGTGATAAGCAAAAGCTAATTTATGCTCATGATCAATCTTTTTAATAAGCTAAGAACATTTCTGGTCAACTTTAGAGAGTCTAAGCATGTGAGAGGCCGGGCTGAGCTGTCTAGTAAGACCTTTTCTTGAAAACAACGAGGTTTAATATGGAAACCAGCTTTGACGCTGATGTGGTAAGTGTCATGAAAAGTGATGCCCAGGAGGCTGACTCCAATGGAGACTGAGACTCCCTCTGTCATTTCTCTCCAGCTCCTACCTCTGCGTTATAGGTGAACATGTTCTAGCCTTGAGCAGGCGGCAAAGATGCCATCGTCTCCCTTATAGTAAATGCAATCTGCCAGTCACTTTTATACAGGATCATAGGAAACGACACGGTGACAGTGCACTCAAAGGCCATTTCTCACAAGGCATCTAGTGGGGACCCGAGGGAAATAAGTCAATTATTGCACCATTTTGAAAACATTCATCACAGGCTCCTATCTTCTTCCCTGGGGCCTTCAGTCATGGTGGGGGCCAGAACTGGTGGCAGTCATGCCACACTCCCGGCCCCGTACTCAGGGTCCAATAAATAGCAGACAGTTTGAGCAAAGGTTTATTTTACAAATCAAATGGAAATATATAAATGTAATGTGCAAATGAAAATTCAGTTTAGAGGCTAGGATAGAGCTGAGATAGAATACTTCCCTGTCTGAGCCTCAGCATCACAGAGAGAGACCTGATCTGGAACAATAAGAGAGCTAAGGAGACAACTCCGGGGAAAAGTGCTTGCTGTGCCAGTGTGAGGACCTGAGTTCAGATCCCCAGAACCCACATAAAGCTGAGTGCAGCAGACGGTATCTGTAATCCCAGTGCCTCTGCAGCAAAACGGGTGTGGAGATGGAGGAATCCCAGAAAGATGACAGGCTTAATAGCCTGGCATGTGCAGCAGGAAGCTACAGAGAGGCCCATCTCAAGCATGCTGGAGGGAAAGAAGCACCAACCAAAGTTTCCTCTGATCTCCACATGCACGTCATGGCATTCACACACACACAAACGTGTACATGTGTACACACATCACACAAACACACAAAATATTCTCTTTTTTTTTTTTTTGGATTTTCGAGACAGGGTTTCTCTGTAGCTTTTGGTTCCTGTCCTGGAACTAGCTCTTGTAGACCAGGCTGGCCTCGAACTCACAGAGATCCGCCTGCCTCTGCCTCCCGAGTGCTGGGATTAAAGGTGTGTGCCACCACCGCCTGGCCACACAAAATATTCTTAATTGCCTCAACATATAAAGTGGCAAGTAATTGAGGAAGACACTTGAAGTTGATCTCTGGTCTCCATACACACACATACAAAGGAACATGTGTGTGTGTGCGCATGTGCATATACAAAAGAACATGCTTATATGCATATACACATGTGTGCATTTACACACACACAGGTAAGAAAAGAAAATGCTTCAATACCGTGTACTTTCACAGCACAGCTCTAAGTCCAAGAGACATAAACTGAGTAGTACTGTTTAATAAGAAGCTGAATTAACTTTAGATGTAATGCAAGAACAGAGGGAATAATGAGAAAAGATCATCGCTCTGTTTACTCATTTTTTCATCCCCTAAATCTTACTGAGTGCTTGCTTATGCCAAACACTGTTTTTGTGCCAGATACGGCGAACTTAACAAAGTCGTGAGCACATCCTACAAAGACCAGACAGTCCCTTACAGTAAGCGCTGCGTTGTGCAGGGTGACAACAGGAAAGAACAGTAGTTGGGAAGCATGGCTCCAGTCCTAGCGTGGACATGTTTGTTGAGTGGTCTTGGAGTACATTTCCTCGTCAGTGAGAGCAGAGCTAGCCTCATAGGTGGGAAGTGGCTGAAATGAGGTGTGGGGGGGATTGTCCATAAACCTGCATGCCATATTTTTTAGGAGGCTGGATCTCGTGATCATATCAAGTGTTCTTACCATACCCCACAAAGGACGCAAGGAACCTTTGTGGGAAGGGTGAGTGTTTTATCTTCATGGTGGTGGTGGGAACTTCACAGATGTGTGCAAGTGCCCAAGAGTATCAGATTGTACATATTCATATGTGTAGATTTTTATAACTCAATAAGGTTGACTTTTTAAATTACTTATTTTGGTCCCATTTCAAGTACTCTAAGCTCTGTGTGGCCAGTGGCTTCTATTCTGTTGGGTGGTGCTTTTCTAGATGGCGCTGAACAAGATGTCAAGGAGAAAATCCAGGAACAGGATAAGAAAACAGTCAGGCCGGGCGGTGGTGGTGCACGTCTTTAATCCCAACACTTGGGAGGCAGAGGCAGGCAGATCTCTGTGAGTTCGAGGCCAGCCTGGTCTACAGAGTGAGTTCCAGGACAGGCTCCAAAGCTACAGAGAAACCCTGTCTCGAAAAACAAACAAACAAACAGAAAAGAAAACAAAAACAAAAAAAAGACTAGAAGAGGATGTTGGGTCCCTCAGTACTGGAGTCATAGTGTTTGTAGGGTATGAACTCTAGCCCTCATGATTGGGCAGCAAGAACTCTTAACACTAGACCATCTTTCCAGCCATGCTTTTTTCATTTAAACAATATTCCTTAACCCTTCAAAGGTATGACATGCTTCACTGTCTGACTGTGTGGATCTGCTCCATCAGGAGTACAACACAGCAACACCGAATTGTATTTGTGCACAGTGTGGAACAAAAAGTACTGTCTGTTCCTTAAACTTCTGATTATGAAGTTGTTTTCTATGTAACTGCTATAGGATTATCTATCTATCTATCTATCTATCTATCTATCTATCTATCTATCTATCTATCTATTTATCTATACTTCTGAGGTTAGACCACAGAACTGTGATAAGCAGTCTCTTCTCAGACAGTTTCAGAGGGCCCAGGCTATCCTTGAACTCACTAAGTAGCGGATAATTACCTGGAACTTCCTTATCCTCCAGCCTCCACCTCCTGAATGCTGGCATTACAGGCATACACCATCACACCCAGCTTACCAGATGCTAGTAATCAAATCCAGGGCTTTGTGCGTACCAGGCAAGCACTCTACCAACTGAGCCACACCCCCAGCACTCCTTTTCTCTATTTAAAATTGGTAATATAGTGGTAGAGGAGTTACCTATCATAGGCAAAGCCCTGAATGCAATCTCCAGTCCTGAAAAACAAGAAGAAAAATTGGTTTCTACTTCTGAAACCTCTCCCAGTACTCGGATAACCTGAGTCTGTCTCTGTTTGCAGTGAAGCCCTGAATTCTGTGACCAACTGTGTCACTTCAGTCCTTCTCTTCCCACACAGCTGCTAAGTGAGCACAGAACCAGGACCTGTGGACTCAGTGGGCCTGCTCTCTCCTCATTTCTAAAGAGGGAGCCTCCTTACTTTTCCTCCTTACTTTCTCCCCAGGCCCAATGAAACTTCAGCATCCTAAGCTGTCATGGGGAAACTTGGCTGAACTGCCTTCAAAATGACAGAATGAGACCTTTGCCAGCAAGCTTGGAAGATTGGGGCCCCACCCACGCCCTCTCTGGGGAGCTTTTCTCAAGTTATGATCAGAGAGACACTGAGAATGCAGTAGAGCTATCCTTCCTAACCAATCTGTGAGCACAGTGGGATGCAGAAGCAGGGACTGGGTGTTAATATTGGCAAATATTTTGAGCACTTCAGATAATGTTTGATAGGAGTCTTGCTTCTTATTGCCTTCTACATCTTGTAGGAAAAGGTGGGTTTTTGTTTTGTTTTGTTTTGGCTACCTGCCCATGAAGATTAGTCTTTTCCTGAATTTAAGGTTTTCCCCTTTTGGCAGTACTGGGGACCAAACTGAGAACCCCACGAAAGCATGACAAGCACATTAGTGCTAGGTGCATGCTCAGCCTTCTTTATACTTTTTATTTCAAAACAGGGTCTTACGAAATGTACTTTACTAGCCTTGAATTCATCCTGTACCCCAAGCTTATTTTGAACTTTAAGTTCTCCTGCCTCAGCCTCCAAAGTAGCTAGAATACAAGCCTTTCTAGCAGGACTAGATCAAGATGTAGTGAAGATCACCTCTCTACAGAGTTGTCTTGGTAGAATAAGGTGGACAGAGCTGCTGGGCTTGGGCAGTGTGGGACGCACACAGCTGTAATCTCAACACTGAAAGCAAGTGGCAGGAGGGTCACTGCAAGTTCCAGGGGTACAGTCCAGAGGAGGCCACCTCAGGAGGACCATCTGCCCCTTGCACTTCCCAGTTCACTGGCAGTGCTGAGGTCTCTGGGGTTCAGCCAAGCACTCCTCACAGCCAGGATCTCAAAGGATTTGTTCCTAGCATAGCAGCCAGGAGGAAATAATTGTCTTTGAAAATGCCCCCTTTTACAAATCTCTTTACATTTGTTTGTGTGTGTGTATGTGAGTGGTCAATGTGGAAGTCAGAAGATAACTTTTGAGAAACAATTTTCTCCCACTGTTTGGGTCCTGGGGTTTGAACTCTGTTCTTTAGTCTTGGCGGTAAGTGCTTTTTCCCACTGAGCTGTCTCACAAGTCCCAATTCATTTTCTTTAAGGCCAAGTATGGATTTTGGAGCTCTTGCTGTTTTTGGTTTTCACCTTAAGATTTACTTGCTGTTTACAAAAACAGACAACAACAACTACAGCCACAAGCTAAAGGTCTGCACAGAGTACACTGCATGCATGCACAGCAGCAACTACAGCCGCAGGCTAAGGGTCTGCACAGAGTACACTGCATGCATGCACAGCAGCAACTACAGCCACAAGCTAAAGGTCTGCACAGAGTACACTGCATGCATGCACAGCAGCAACTACAGCCGCAGGCTAAAGGTCTGCACAGAGTACACTGCATGCATGCACAGCAGCAACTACAGCCGCAGGCTAAAGGTCTGCACAGAGTACACTGCATGCATGCACAGCAGCAACTATAGCCGCAGGCTAAAGGTCTGCACAGAGTACACTGCATGCATGCACAGCAGCAACTA
This sequence comes from Microtus pennsylvanicus, assembly GCF_037038515.1. Taxonomy (NCBI): domain Eukaryota; kingdom Metazoa; phylum Chordata; class Mammalia; order Rodentia; family Cricetidae; genus Microtus; species Microtus pennsylvanicus. Next base: position 68,526,306 of record NC_134580.1, on the reverse strand, counting down.
CAGCCACAGGCTAAAGGTCTGCACAGAGTACACTGCATGCATGCACAGCAGCAACTACAGCCACAGGCTAAAGGTCTGCACAGAGTACACTGCATGCATGCACAGCAGCAACTACAGCCGCAGGCTAAAGGTCTGTACAGAGAACACTGCATGCATGTGGATGCTTTCCTTGTCTCCTTTGGATGGCTCTAAGGTTTACCTTCTGGATCTTGGCAAAACATTAAAACCTTTACCACAACACCAGCTCATCTCCATCTCTTCAGATAAAAAAGGACTTTTGCGATATGGATTAGATCTCATGAGGGCAAGTGTATTAGAGATACTATTCAGTACTGGCCACATAGACTGCACTGCCCAGGGCCCTTCCCTCCTCATCTTCAGTAGGATACTGAATATGACAAGTGGATTGGGTACAGACCTATTTGATGGCATGAGATGACAAGTTATCTCTTGGAATCACTCTTTAGCAGAAATATATGGTGTTTTATTCTGAAGGACTGGTTTGTTCTCACACTGGGTTACTTGGGAACGAAAGGAGCCTAAGCCTCTTTGCAGAGAAGAACCCTTTTAGATAGTATTTTTATTTGGCTCACTAACCTCTAATCCTACTCACTTGTGGCAAGCTCTTTAAGATGTGGTCAGTTCCCATGACTGCCAAATAGTTCTCGTGTTGAAGACTGTTTGTGGGAGGTCTTGACTCAGGTTTTCCTAAGGAGCACATCCTAGTTTAGTGCCTCTCAGCCAAGCAAGGAAAGGTGGAAGTGGTTGTCTTAGAAAGGGGGGGGGGGTCCCTTGCATTTCTTCTTATACAGTTATTTATGCTCGTGTCTCCACACTGCTTGTGAAGGGGTAATGTTTGGAGAATAGTCCAGGTTCTTTCTCTTCATCATTTTGATATCCTTTTATTTTGTTTTGTTTTGTTTTGTTTAGACAGGGTCTCACTATGTAGACCAGGGTGACCTCGAACTCACAAAGACCCATCTGCTTCTCCCTCTTGAGTGCTGGTGTTGCAGGCATGCAGCGTGATGTGTATCCTCAGAGGCTCATTTAACACTCCCAATACACCTTTTTTTTGCTTTCTCTTGGCAGATGGAGAGAAAAAGGTGTTGGCAGAGGTAGAGCAACTGTTAAAACATTTCTAATGGAGTATGATCATCCTAAATTAAAGTAAGAACCAAAAGACATAGGATTAGAAACTCCTAGAGCAACCTTTGTGGGGTTTAAAGGATGCTTGCATGAAGGAGCATAACCCAGTGACCTACACTAAGCTGCCTAGTGCCCCTGCCACCATGTCTCTGCCTCTGGAAAGGGAATCGTTATAGCAGTCACTGCCTTCCTCAAAAGCTTGGGGAAAATTTAATGAGAGAATGAACTCCATTCTACTCAATTCTCTTACAAGGGAGCATATTGTTGATTTTGAGGAGAACAAAGTATTTGGGGTCTTTGCAGGCCTGACAAGCTATTGCCTCGTCCAGTGTGCAAATAGGACTGTTGTCAAAAGTTAACCCACTGCCAAGAAGTAAGCTGTTTATTCTGTTGGCTAAGTCAGGCCCAGTGTGGTGAGAGGGAAGGAGTTTTGACCTCTCCCTTGGAAGAACTGTAGTTAACTAGATAGAAACAAAGATACCCCCCCCAAATCAGAACAGAAGTGTAATTGTGTTTGATGTTCACTTTGAGAGAATATTAGGTTCACTCCTAGTACATAGTAAATCAGATACTACCTCCTTTTTTTTTTTTTAATACAACAGGGTTCACTCTTTAGCCCAGGCTGGCACTGAGCTCACAGCAGTCCTCCTGCCTTTTCCTCCTGTGTTTTGTTTGCTCCCTTGTTGTTTTAATTAATTTATTTTCTATGTGCATTGATGTTTTGTCTGCATATATGTTTGTGTGAGGGTGCCAGATCCCCTGGTTTTAGGGTTACAGACTGTTATGAACTGCCATGTCGCTGCTGGGAATTGAACCAAGGTTCTAGAAGAAGAGCAGCCAAAGCTCTTAACCACCAAGCCATTTCCTCAGCCCTTGCCTTTAGCCTCTTAAAAGTCAGGATTACAGACATGAGTCACCACCCCAAATATCTTCTCTTGTCTTCCTCCTTTTCTCATTCCTCTCCTCTCCTCCCTTCTGTCCACTTTTCTCTTAGTTGTTTTTGTTTTGTTTTTTTTTAACATAGGATCTCATGCACCTGCCTCAGGCTAACCTCAGACTGGCTATGATGCTGAGGATGGCCTCAAACTTGATTCTCATGCTTCATTCCCATCCAGGTCCTGGAATTCAGGCTGTGCTACTCAGCTAGAACATGCCTTCTCAATTGGGGCAATATTACCTCCAGCAGGGCAAAAATTGTTTCTTTAGGGATAAAAGAGAGAGGTTATGGCATTATAAGTCTAGGCCATTAAAACCTCATATGGGTGAGTATCTAGGAAACACATGTCCGGTGGGGTTGAGGGTGAAGATGGTGCAGAAACGTTGAAGAGCATTGCTGTAGTCTAGAACAGCATGTAGGTATCTGAGGTGTTTTCCCTGGCTTGGCAAGCTGCGGATTGTCAGGGCTAATGCAAATTGCTATTGATTATTACATCCTTCTAAAAGGAACTGAGTTCAGAGAGAACTTAAAAGAAGATGAAATCTGTCCCCTAAGGGGTAATGATTTCAGACAAACAACTCAAACATAAAACCTACCCGTTAGAACCAATACTTCATGCTTAAGTAAAATGTGGTTAAATCTTTAATGTAGGAGGTTTCTTTCTTCTCTTGCCCCTTCAGCCTTATAGAAAGGCACATCAAGGGAGGAATGATCTTCAAAGTGCTTCAAAGAAGAAGCCAGATCTGGAGAAAGAAGAGGGTGTGGCCCCCAAAGGCAGGACAGGCGTAATTATCTAAACAGTGACAGAAAGAAGGCAGCATGGGAGGAGAACGGAAGTGGACATTCAAAAGACGTTGCTGTTATTGCTACACTTAGAATGGATGAGTGAGGAACTCAGTTCACTCACTGAGCACTAAAAGGTTTGGAAGAGACTACAGCCTGTAGGGTTTGCCGCCTGAAACAAAAGGATACAAGGGTAGTGTCCCATCCTCTGACATCTTCCTCGCTGCCTTAAACAGCTGTTCTCTGCTATACCTACATAACTGAAGGAAGAGAAGCGGCAGTGGTTTCCCAATGCCTTTCTATCTCACAGTCGTGCGTGGGTGTATTCTTTCTCTAAGCTATGTCTGATGAGCATCGCCACAGGCGCTGGGCTGCAGTGCAGAAATCCCGGCCTGCTGCTCTCTTAGATCATATTAGAAAATGGGACGAATTGTAGAGTGGCCTTCAGTCCTTGACTCCTCTGTCTGTCCCCAGTTCCCGAGTCTGACATACTGTCCTCTGCAACAGCCCTCAGATCCAACCATCAGCTTCTCCTTGTCATCCATGGGTGGTGTAACCCGACCTCATCACATGGCGGCCAGCAGCGGGCTTCTCTCTGCCCTGAACATTGCAAACATTCTTTTCACACCAGTTTGTCCTCTCTGCTGCATTCCCTCCACTTGGCCGCATTCCCTCTGTGCAAACTTCTGTTTCAAGGGACAGGACTTTGCCAAGGAGGTGCTGGCAGAGTGGTCCCGTTCCCCACCTTCTCTCTGAAGAGCCCAGTGTCACTCATTAGCATATGAGAAGAATGGTTGTAAATAAACATCAAATGAGGTTAACGAGCTACAGGGCATCAATATTAATGAAGTCCACCTCACAGAGTACTGAGGGCAATCGCAAGAAGCAGTGTTAGAAAGCCCCAGTTGCAGGGCCAGAAGGGTTAGTAGATTCAGCCTGTTTGGAATGTTTGTCATTTTATGACCCCATGAATGCTGCAGAGGAAGGCTGTCTGATATCATATCTATGCTTTCAAGCCCCTTGTACTCAGATTCCATCTGTGTGCCTCAACAGGTGGCAGCCTAGAGGGAGAAGGCTGTGCCTGCAATACCAGAATCTAGGGTGGGAATATCCTAAATCAAAACATGAAACCTCAAGAATTCCAGCCATTGAGCTCACATTACCCTTGAACCAGTAACTCACAGAACTCAAACTTCTAATTCTAAAGGAACACCTAGGAACCTGGTAGCTCAGCTCAATGAAGACATTCCTTGCCGTGCAGTTTGTGTGCCGGCCAGTGCTTGGATTCTCCCACAAGCCATGTTTGGTTGTTGTGCCTGCTATTAGACGTCCGAATGTCAAGCCCGTTTGTTGAGTCCTGCAGCCTCAGTCTGGATGCACTTATGCACTCCTCACAGTGAGCCCATGAGAATATCCTCATCTGACAGATGAGGAGGTTGAAGCGCACTGGTTTCAAGGAATGGCATCACGGGAACTCAGACCTAGATCTGTGTGACGTCCACGCCCTTGCTTAGTCCCTGTCCTTGGAGGCCTCTTGAGGCCAGTCATGGAACAGCTGGGCTGCACACCTCTCCCTTGTGTTTCCTAAGATGCTCCCTCCTCCCCGCAGAGGAGACCAACCACAGATTCAGAGGCTCCAGAATATGCTCTTTCAACCTGTAGGTTTCCACACCTTAATAAACCTCTAGCTTAAGAAGGATTTACATTACGATTCATAACAGTAGAAAAATACAGTTATGAAGTAGCAATGAAATAATGTTATGTTTGGGGGTCCCCACAACATGAGGAGCTGTATTAAAGGGCTACAGCTTTAGGAAAGCTGAGAACCGCTGCCTCAGAAGCACATCTTTGAAATTTTTTGTTTTGTTTTTCAAGATAGGGTTTCTCAGTGTAGACCTGGCTGAATATCCTGGAACTCGCTCTGTAGACCAGACTGACCTCAGACTCACAGAGATCCACCTGCCTCTGCCTCCTGAGTGTTGGGATTAAAGGCTTGAACCACCACCACCTGCCTGAAATTGTTTTCTTTTTTTTTTAAGATTTATTTATTTATTGTGTACACAGTATTCAGCCTCCTTGTATGCCTGCAGGCCAGAAGAGGGCACAAGATCTCATTAGAGATGGTTGTGAGCCACAATGTGGTTTCTGGGAACTGAACTCAGGACCTCCAGAAGATCAGCCAGTGCTCTTAACGTCTGAGCCATCTCTCCAGCCCCCTGAAATTGTTTTCTTAAGAGGAAGTTTTTACTAAATGTGCTTTTCTTAGTAATATAAGTTTGAAGTAAAAAAGACTATGCACTATAAAAGTGTGTGTACTTTTGCACACTCATTCTTATGCTAGGTGATACTGATATTGGTGTCACTGTCACACCAGCCCTTTTATGACTGGGCATATACTTTGCCCAGTCAGTAAACGGCAGTGAAACAGAGGTTGAGGTTGCTACCTTTTCCCCAGACCAGCGGCTCCTCTTAGTCTCACAGCCCCTGAGGGCCGGCTTTCTTCCCCCAGGTTCACTGTTGCCTCAGAGCAGGACACAGAGCCCAAGGCCTCATCGCCTGGCTGTTTCTAAGGAGAACAAAGATGGAGGTGGCCCTGTCTTCTGCCTTACTTCTCTAAAACCAAAGGCCCTTGCTAACTTTCACTTCAGCAGAACTTCTAAAAATGTTTCCACAGAATGGCACCCAAAGCCCACCCGTAGAGGCGCCCTTCCTGCCACCAAGGTAACCACGACTAGGAAGCAATTGAAACTATGCCTTCCTTTCCCAGGCCTGTGGCTGTCAACTTGGCCCAGAAAGAGGCAGACTGATGACTTTGTCTCCTTCCCCAGTCACACTACCACACAGTTCTCATTTGAGTCTGGTCACATGGCTGTGCCTTCTGGTGACCGAACAAGGATGTGCTGTTTCCATTCTTAGCACTCGGGCTGGCCTGGCCATCCTTAGATGAAACCATTGGGACCCCCAAACCTTGAAGCTTTTCCAAGGACAAATTGCATGCAGAGGTGGAAGGAAGAGCCAAGCTGTGCAGTGGAGCAGCAATGGCGTTCAGTTGGGATGCCTGCAAGAGCCAGGGGGTTAGTTCATTGCTGCTCTGAATACTCAGGCACACCAGCAAACTCAGATTAATAGGCTGTTTATTCGTCAGCGTGTTCCTTAAATCAAAGGCTCTGGATGGGATTATTAAAGAGTGTTTGAGAGAGTGCCCTGGAACCCTCCTCCTGGGCTCTGCTCACTGAAGAGGAACGATTGAGGTCTTTCATTTCCTGGGCAGCATCCCCCTTGCTCAGTGCTTGCTGCAGCGGAAAGATCTGGAGAAGCTTTGTTAGGAGCTAGCTTTTTGTCCCGTCCTCATGACGCCTATTACCTATAGCACCTTGGTCTGCTGACTCTAATCGTTTAATGTTCTTGCCTTGAGTTGTCTGAAACTGATGAATGTAGTCCGTGTTATCTCAGTGAGTGGTTTTGTTTGGGCTTTTGGCTCTATTTGACAGCAGTTCCATGTTTGGACAATATTGTTATTTTTTTTAAAGTCATTGTTTACATGAAACTTTCAAGGAGGAAAGACGTGTTCATCTTTACTATATTTGTGAAACAGATGGAACAGAGGGGTATATGTTTTCTAATTACCCTGGAATTAAAGTTTCTTTAGACCTTGCCGTTGAAGTACGCATTGATTATGAAAGTAAACTGAATCGTGAACTACTTCCCTAGTCCCACCACTGCAACAGACATGTATGTTGTTTGGGGCCCTGATTCCCCACAGTCTCTCCCAGTTCCCCTTCAGCAGCAGCTGAGTCACTCTACCTGGGTCTCTCTACCATATCTGGAAGGTAGCCCAAGACTTCTGTGTGCACACATACAGCCTGGATCTGTAGCTGGAGCACCATGAGCACTTAGGAACACTGCACAAACCCAGTACCAATGACACAACCCTTAATTCCTACAGCCAGGGGCCAGTAAATGAAATTGGCTCATACATCTGAGAGCTCTAAAAGCATTTTGGCATCCTGTAGCCCAGTGTTCCACCAGGGAGATACACCGTTGGGGCATTGGGAGTTCACAAGACACTGTCCCCTCTCTTCTCTCTCACACCAGCACAGCTGCTTGGATAAAGACTGTTTGCCACATACATACTGGGACTAAGATATATATACACACCCTGGCGTTCAGCCTGATTCCTTCCGGGAAGTCCATCTGTTTATCCAGTTCCAGATCCCAGGAGGCAGTCACCAAAAAGTAAATAGTGAAAAGGGACAGGATTTTTTCTTTCTTTCTTGATAAACATGTTCCAATGAACAAAACAGATTTGCAAACACATTCCATCCAGTAAATCTTCCCTCACAGCTGTGTGAGGATGGGCTTGAGGAGAGCACTGTGGTGCCGGGGACTCAGGAGCTGAGGAGGAGGATTTCAAAGTTCAGTACTGCACATATAAGGACACTATAGTTCTACCTCTCTCCTTCCCCCCCTTTTCTCTCCCCACCCCCCTCCATCTCAAACCTAGGACCTGTGAGTGGCTTCCACAGGTAAATCTCTGGCTGCAAAGCCAGTCTCTCTTTAAACTAGAAGAGAAGAGACTGGGCACAAGCTTGAGGAGCAGAAAGCATCCCTGGCAGCACCCACATAAGTCCCTAAAGCCTGGCCTGGTGCTGTGTGTCTCTAACCCTAGTGCTTAGGGAAAGCAGAGACTGACCAGCTAGTCTAGCTGACTGATGGCCTTCAGACCAGAGAAAGGCCACGTCTCAAAAAAACTAAAGAGATAGCAATCAAGGGAAGATATCTAAAGTTACCCCCACCCCCACTGCCATAAACGGGTAGGAAGCAATAGGGGAAGACACTAGGCATTAGAGGTCACCCTCTGGGCTCCACACTTATCTCAAACAAAACAAAAAATTAAATGTAAAAAATTAGAAAAGTCCAATGCTTTAGACACAAAGAAATGATCGGGAGCCAGAACTGCTTGCTGCCTTGATCTAATCATTACACACAGCCGGGCAATGGTGGCGCACGCCTTTAATCCCAGCACTTGGGAGGCAGAGGCAGGCAGATCTCTGTGAGTTTGAGACCAGCCTGGTCTACAGAGCTAGTTCCAGGACAGGCTCCAAAGCCACAGAGAAACCCTGTCTCAAAAAACAAACAAAAAAAATCATTACACACAGCGTACGTGTACTGAGCCATCCATCACACTGCATACACACTGCATATGTGTACTGAACCGTCCATCACACTGCATACACACTGCATATGTGTACTGAACCATCTATTACACTGCATACACACTGCATACATGTACTGAGCCGTCCATCACACTGCATACACACTGCATATGTGTACTGAACCATCTATTACACTGCATACACACTGCATATGTGTACTGAGCCGTCCATCACACTGCATACACACTGCATATGTGTACTGAACCATCTATTACACTGCATACACACTGCATATGTGTACTGAACCGTCCATCACACTGCATACACACTGCATATGTGTACTGAGCCGTCCATCACACTGCATACACACTGCATATGTGTACTGAACCATCTATTACACTGCATACACACTGCATACATGTACTGAGCCGTCCATCACACTGCATACACACTGCATATGTGTACTGAACCGTCCATCACACTGCATACACACTGCATATGTGTACTGAACCGTCCATCACACTGCATACACACTGCATATGTGTACTGAACCATCTATTACACTGCATACACACTGCATACATGTACTGAGCCGTCCATCACACTGCATACACACTGCATATGTGTACTGAACCGTCCATCACACTGCATACACACTGCATATGTGTACTGAACCGTCCATCACACTGCATACACACTGCATATGTGTACTGAACCGTCCATCACACTGCATACACACTGCATATGTGTACTGAACCATCTATTACACTGCATACACACTGCATATGTGTACTGAGCCGTCCATCACACTGCATACACACTGCATATGTATACTGAGCCGTCCATCACACTGCATACACACTGCATATGTGTACTGAACCGTCCATCACACTGCATACACACTGCATATGTGTACTGAACCATCTATTACACTGCATACACACTGCATATGTGTACTGAACCGTCCATCATACTGCATACACACTGCATATGTGTACTGAACCGTCCATCACACTGCATACACACTGCATATGTGTACTGAACCGTCCATCACACTGCATACACACTGCATATGTGTACTGAACCGTCCATCACACTGCATACACACTGCATATGTGTACTGAGCCGTCCATCACACTGCATACACACTGCATATGTGTACTGAACCGTCCATCACACTGCATACACACTGCATATGTGTACTGAACCGTCCATCACACTGCATACACACTGCATATGTGTACTGAGCCGTCCATCACACTGAATACACACTGCATATGTGTACTGAACCGTCCATCACACTGCATACACACTGCATATGTGTACTGAACCATCTATTACACTGCATACACACTGCATATGTGTACTGAGCCGTCCATCACACTGCATACACACTGCATATGTGTACTGAGCCATCCATCACACTGCATACACACTGCATATGTGTACTGAACCGTCCATCACACTGCATACACACTGCATACGTGTACTGAGCCGTCCATCACACTGCATACACACTGCATATGTGTACTGAACCATCTATTACACTGCATACACACTGCATATGTGTACTGAACCATCTATTACACTGCATACACACTGCATACATGTACTGAGCCGTCCATCACACTGCATACACACTGCATATGTGTACTGAACCGTCCATCACACTGCATACACACTGCATATGTGTACTGAACCGTCCATCACACTGCATACACACTGCATATGTGTACTGAACCGTCCATCACACTGCATACACACTGCATATGTGTACTGAACCGTCCATCACACTGCATACACACTGCATATGTGTACTGAGCCGTCCATCACACTGCATACACACTGCATATGTGTACTGAACCGTCCATCACACTGCATACACACTGCATATGTGTACTGAACCGTCCATCACACTGCATACACACTGCATATGTGTACTGAACCATCTATTACACTGCATACACACTGCATATGTGTACTGAACCGTCCATCACACTGCATACACACTGCATACATGTACTGAGCCGTCCATCACACTGCATACACACTGCATATGTGTACTGAACCGTCCATCACACTGCATACACACTGCATATGTGTACTGAGCCGTCCATCACACTGCATACACACTGCATATGTGTACTGAACCGTCCATCACACTGCATACACACTGCATATGTGTACTGAACCGTCCATCACACTGCATACACACTGCATATGTGTACTGAACCGTCCATCACACTGCATACACACTGCATATGTGTACTGAACCATCTATTACACTGCATACACACTGCATATGTGTACTGAGCCGTCCATCACACTGCATACACACTGCATATGTGTACTGAACCATCTATTACACTGCATACACACTGCATATGTGTACTGAGCCGTCCATCACACTGCATACACACTGCATATGTGTACTGAACCGTCCATCACACTGCATACACACTGCATATGTGTACTGAACCGTCCATCACACTGCATACACACTGCATATGTGTACTGAACCATCTATTACACTGCATACACACTGCATATGTGTACTGAACCGTCCATCATACTGCATACACACTGCATATGTGTACTGAACCGTCCATCACACTGCATACACACTGCATATGTGTACTGAACCGTCCATCACACTGCATACACACTGCATATGTGTACTGAACCGTCCATCACACTGCATACACACTGCATATGTGTACTGAGCCGTCCATCACACTGCATACACACTGCATATGTGTACTGAACCGTCCATCACACTGCATACACACTGCATATGTGTACTGAACCGTCCATCACACTGCATACACACTGCATATGTGTACTGAGCCGTCCATCACACTGCATACACACTGCATATGTGTACTGAACCGTCCATCACACTGCATACACACTGCATATGTGTACTGAACCATCTATTACACTGCATACACACTGCATATGTGTACTGAGCCGTCCATCACACTGCATACACACTGCATATGTGTACTGAGCCATCCATCACACTGCATACACACTGCATATGTGTACTGAGCCGTCCTTCACACTGCATACACACTGCATATGTGTACTGAACCATCTATTACACTGCATACACACTGCATATGTGTACTGAACCGTCTATTACACTGCATACACACTGCATATGTGTACTTAACCGTCCATCACACTGCATACACACTGCATATGTGTACTGAACCATCTATTACACTGCATACACACTGCATATGTGTACTGAGCCGTCCATCACACTGCATACACACTGCATATGTGTACTGAACCGTCCATCACACTGCATACACACTGCATATGTGTACTGAACCGTCCATCACACTGCATACACACTGCATATGTGTACTGAACCGTCCATCACACTGCATACACACTGCATACGTGTACTGAGCCGTCCATCACACTGCATACACACTGCATATGTGTACTGAGCCGTCCTTCACACTGCATACACACTGCATATGTGTACTGAACCATCTATTACACTGCATACACACTGCATATGTGTACTGAACCATCCATCACACTGCATACACACTGCATATGTGTACTGAACCGTCCATCACACTGCATACACACTGCATATGTGTACTGAACCGTCTATTACACTGCATACACACTGCATATGTGTACTGAACCGTCCATCACACTGCATACACACTGCATATGTGTACTGAACCATCTATTACACTGCATACACACTGCATATGTGTACTGAACCATCCATCACACTGCATACACACTGCATATGTGTACTGAACCGTCCATCACACTGCATACACACTGCATATGTGTACTGAACCGTCTATTACACTGCATACACACTGCATATGTGTACTGAACCGTCCATCACACTGCATACACACTGCATATGTGTACTGAACCGTCCATCACACTGCATACACACTGCATATGTGTACTGAACCGTCCATCACACTGCATACACACTGCATATGTGTACTGAACCGTCCATCACACTGCATACACACTGCATATGTGTACTGAACCGTCCATCACACTGCATACACACTGCATATGTGTACTGAACCGTCCATCACACTGTGTCCTGTAAGTACACATAACTAAAGAAAAGGAATGAGAGACTGGTGTGGTGCAGTGTGGTTGTAATCCATAATCCCTCCACTCAGGAGCCCGGAGAGAGTCACGGGTTCAAGGGCAGCCTGGACGACACAGTGAGAGCCTGTCTCTAAATAAATCAATACAGTGGATTAAGTTTTTGTAGGCCTTTTCCTTCAGAGGGCGTGTTTTGAGCCCCCTTCCTTGCCTAGTGCGCCTGTTCCCAGCCACGTGAGCTGTTCTGCCCCTCTGCAGCTGTCCCTCTGGCCTGTCTCTGCCTCACATCCATCCTTTTGGCTAGGAAAATGAGGGACTGAGCTCAGATCAAGAAATTGGATCCCGAAGACCAGGGACAAGCACAAGAAAGTGACCTTGTGCCTCAGAGGCTGCTGGATGTTTGTGTGTCTCTGTTCAATGTCGAGTTGGCTCACTGCACCGTTCAGGAGTTGTTGGGTTTTTTTTATTTAAATATTTATTTATTTATTATGTATACAGTATTCTGTCTGTGTGTATGCCAGCAGACCAGAAGAGGGCACCAGACCCCATTACAGATGGTTGTGAGCCACCATGGGGTTGCTGGGAATTGAACTCAGGACCTTTGGAAGAGCAGGCAATGCTCTTAACCTCTGAGCCATCTCTCCAGCCCCCTCAGGAGATATTTTTTAAGATGTCCTCCTCACTCCTCATTTTCGGGTCAGTGGCACTGTCTGCTTCACTGTGGCTCTGCCAGATACAGAGCGCTAAGTCCTGTCGGTCGGAGACTTCACGTGCTGACGTGTGAAGTGGTGCTGTAGACTGGCGCCCTGTGCTCTTCCACACTGACAGCTTTGCCAGTTAACCGTGGCAGCAGAAGGTGGCAGCTCAGGCAGCACCCTTCCCACTGCCCGTGCCTCATCTTTACTGTGGGAACAGAGTACTTAGCCATGTCTCCATGCTCCCCGTGGCAGTATTTGGGGAGCCTCAATTCTGTTTCTTTTTTGTTTGCTTGTTTGTTTTTGAGATAGGGTTTCTCTGTGGCTTTGGAGCCTGTCCTGGAACTAGCTCTTGTAGACCAGGCTGGCCTCGAACTCACAAAGATCTGCCCACCCCTGCCTCCCGAGTGTTGGGATTAAAGGCATGAGCCACCACTGCCCAGCAAATTCTGTTTCTTTCAATAATATTCCTTTCCCAGGCCTAATAGAGCAATTTCTTCAACAGATTGCAAAACAGACCAGGGACAGAGCTAGCATCCTCGTGCAGAATGGGAAGGCAGACAGTGAGACACCCTTGCTGTCTTTCAGCTCCCCGCTTCTTCCACCACAGTGCGTGGATGCCTCCTCTTTTGTTCTGTGCTCTAGTGATGTCTTCTCAAACAGGTTAGCCTCCACATTGTATGTGGTCCTGCCTGCTTTTACTGTATGTAAAAAGCACACCTCTCTTTTTTACATTTTATCACCCTACCACTTCCTAAGTTCTGTCTTTGTCTGTTATCTGCATCCCCACACCTAGTAGAATGTAAGTACTCTGAAATGGGAATTTCACTGCAGTGGAACGGCACACACGTCCTCTAGGCAGCTAGGGGCAGAGGCAGAGGAAACAAGAGTTAAGAGTATGCTAGACATTGGGGCACACCTTTAATCCCAGCACTTAGGGGGTTTAGGATGGTGGACTTTTGTGAGTTTCAGGTCAGCCTGGTCTCTACAATAAATTCCAGGTCAGCTAGGACCACAGAGTGAGATACTGTCTAAAAAAAGTGGGGGATGGGGACTAAGGCCAACCTCAGCTGCATAAGAAGTGCTATATTGAACTACCTGAGACCCTTACTTTAAAAGAGAGGTAGGGAATCCCGGTGTGGTGGCACGTGACTTTAGTCTCAGCACTCAAGAGGCAGCAGGAGGAGGAGATCAGTGTGTTTGGGAAAATAGTAATGGATAAGACACACAAATCTTTGTTTGTTTGTTTGTTTTTGTTTTTGAGACAGGGCTGTCCTGGAACTAGCTCTGTAGACCAGGCTGGCCCTGAACTCACTGAGATCCTCCTGTCTCTGCTGCCTGAGTGCTAGGATTAAAGGTGTGTGTCACTGTGCCCAAGAAGTAGTAATCATTACCATCAGGAAGCAGGAGGTAAACAGGCACAGTGTCGGGGGAGCGCCATGAACATGCAGTGTTTCTTATGTCGATTTTAGCAATGTCTTTAATCACAAACCCAGTGTGTTGACCCAGGAGCTGCCTAAATCGAGCCACTTTTCATGTCTTCTGCCACAGCCCAGACTGCTCCCTGTTGAGAAGGTGAAGCCAGGGTTCCACAGACCAAGTGCTGCAGACTTCCTTACCAAGCATAATTGAGGCCACAAAGGATACCCACTTTCAAATTTCCACTGGACAGTGTCTGCCTTTGCCTTCCCTAGGGCAGGAGCCAGAAGAAACTGGCACAATTTAGAACAGCTTCAAGCCCAGCCTTCGTTAGGTTCCTACCTGTTTCCGGTCTCCAGCGAAACTACATTCCTGCCAACAGGTTGGGAGCCCTGCAGTTCCCTCCATAGTGGTGGCCCTGGAGGACTCATGACGGGACGGGCACCTTAATGCTGCCCACTGTGAGACAGAACAAGCAAGGGAACTTGCTGTCAGGCTGCCAGACATAGCGCTGGACTCCAGGAGTCCTTCACCGGAGAGGTCTTCTCAGAAGTAACCCCTTTGTCCTAGCTGGGTACGATCAGGAGATGTTAACGATTAAAGAGCCTCATAAAGGAAGGGATCTTGTGGCCTGAGCATCTTAGTTTGTCCCCTCCGTGCAGGTGCACCTGTGCTGCCAGGTTGACTGCGTTCTCGCTCACAGTTTGCACTCTATCATCACGACCTGTGGTCTCGCTGACATTAGGGTGGGTTCAGCTGCTGTAGGGGACGCGTCCACGCTCCACAATGCTTCTCTTGCTGTTGGCTCAGCTCTCACCAGCCCACCCAGTCCACACCCTGTGCCCCTGTCTTTTATTGCTGCAGTGTTGACTTTGCGTCAGCTCTCAGTTCAGTTTTCTGAGCACCTGCAGAGAATTAACCATCTCTCTTTGCTGGTGGGGATCAACCAGGCCTTTGATCTGTTTGATTTCTATACTTCTGGAAATGTTGAAGGACTCTCTTAACTCCACCAAAGTACACAAAAGAGCTATAATAATCCCTGCAGCCTGACCTTGTAGACTAGCTCTGCTTCGAGATCAGATGCTAGTCACATAAATACACACGGAGAGAACACTGGTTACCTGTTTACTGTGTATCAAATACTGTTCCAAGCTCTTAACATGAATATCTCATTTAATCTCTGCTGAAAGAGCATCCAGGAACTGGCCCTACTTATCCCCATACCCTCCTCTCTGATTCCTTTCCTTCACCCCCTTAGCTCTTGGCCACATGAGTTTCTATGCTGTTCTTGCCCCACAGGCACATTCCTTCCTTGAGACATTTGCAGTGCTCTGCCCGCAGATGTCTGCCCTTGTTACCCCTTAACCTGCCCTCTTCAGATCTTTGCATAAGTGCTGCCTACCTATCCCCCCTGCATAGAGTCTACCCCATCTGCCAACCTTATCCTCGTATGCGCGTGTTCCAGTGTGCTTATCGCTAACCGACTGTGCTGTTTCTTAGTCTTTCCTTCCATTAGGTAGGCTCCGTAAAGGCAAAGACCACCTGAACACAGTGTCTGCTCTATACCCTCTATTGACTTAACAACCTACCAGCGAACTGCGGATTTAATGTAGTTGTAAAGCAGTTGCCTAGCGTGTATAAGTCCCTGGGTTAAACCCCCAGCCTGCGCACACACACACACACACACACACACACACACACACACACACACACGGTGAGGGAGCAAGCCTGTGAGGTAATTACTTTTATTGTCCCATTTTAAAAATTGCTTAAATTGCCGGGTGGTGCTGGCGCACGCCTTTAATCCTAGCACTCAGGAGGCAGAGGCAGGCGGATTCTCTGTGAGTTCGAGGCCAGCCTGGTCTACAAGAGCTAGTTCCAGGACAGGCTCCAAAGCTACAGAGAAACCCTGTCTCAAAAAACTAAAAAAAAAAAAATGCTTAAATTTATTTACTTTTATGTGTATAAATGTTTTGTAGGGTGTCGGATCCTCTGGAGTTGGAGTTACAGATGGTTGTGGGTGCTGGGAATCAAACACTCCGCTTCCTTCTGGTCTCTACACATGCACACATGGGTGAGACTGCCCTCACACACACACACACATACAAATGTCATATGTACACACACAAACACACACACACATCTCTGCAAGGTCAACCATTACTCTTTTTTTCTTTTTTGGTTTTTGGTTTTCCAAGACAGGGTTTCTCTGTGTCCTGGAACTAGCTCTTGTAGACCAGGCTGGCCTCGAACTCACAGAGATCCGCCTGCCTCTCTCCCAAGTGCTGGGATTAAAGGTGTGCACCACTACCTCCTAGCTACAGCCGTTACTCTTACCCACTGAACTATTGCTTCATCCCTTATTGTTTTGTTTTGAGACAGAGTCTCTCTACATGGCCCTGGCTGTGGTAGAACTTACTAGTAAACTAGGCTGGCCTTGAACTCACAGAGATTCTGCCTGCCTCTGCCTCCTTAGGTGCTGGAATCAAAGGTGGGCCCACCACACCAGCTGCGTATCGTTCCGTTTTAAAGGTGATGGAAGGCTCCCATTCCTGGCACGCATGTGGTAACCCACAACTGTTTGTAAGTGCAGTTCCAGGAGGATCCTGTGCCTCCTTCTGGCCTCCGTAGACCCTGCCAATGTGGTACACATACATTCATGCTGGCACACTGATACACATAAAATAAGAATAGGTAAATTTTGTTTGTTTGTTTGAGACAGGGTTTGGAACTGGCTCTGTAGACCAGGCTGGCCTCAGACTCACAGGATCTGCCTGCTCTGAGTACTAGGATTAAAGGCCTGGTATTTATTTATTATAAATAAATCTTTAAACACTAAAGGCAATGGAAGTAAAGCCAGGTGTGTTGATGCGTGCAATCCCTGAACTCTAGAAACTGAGGCAGGAAGATCATTCTGAAGTCTACGCCATCATGGGATGCAGCGTAAATCGCAGGTCAGCCTGGGCTGTGGAGTAAGCCGTGTGTCAAACAGAGCAAAGGACATAAGTAACTAGCCGGCCTGGGTAATTCACTGCAAGTGGTAGAGCTGAGATGTGAAACTAAGAACAACTCCAGAAAGCAAATTTCAACCACTGGGCCAATATGAGTCACATGAACTTCGTGTTTAAACACAAGGCTCAAAGCAGTCTGCTGTCACTCACCAGGTTCCAGATGCAGACGCACCAGGAAGCAAACTATGAGGAGCCGCACAGAGAGAGAGAGACTCCATTGCCTTTAAAGATTTGACATCAACACAGAGATAGAAATCACTGTATTTGCCTGTTGGATATCATTCTTTGTGGTGTAGAAGAGCCAGTAGTTGGAGTTCATACCTTCAAGAGTTGGTCTAGGGGTTGGAGAGATGGCTCAGAGGTTAAGAGCACTAGCTGCTCTTCCTGGAGTTCTGAGTTCAATTCCCAGCAACCACATGGTGGCTCACAACATCTATAATGAGATCTGGCGCCCTCTTCTGGCCTGAAGGCATACATGCAGGCAGAACACTATATATACATAATAAATGAATCTTAAAAAAAAAGACTTGGATCTAATAGACCCTTAGAGCTTTTCCTCTCTATTCTAGACAAGATATATCATTTGTGAAAACCTTGTATTGCATAGACTTTAGTTTCTTCACCAACAAAGTGGAGACAGCAACTAGCTCTTTGCTTGAGAGCAGAAATCCAGACCTGTGACACTCCCAGTTCAAAGCCTGCCTGTGTTGTTCGCCAGCTGTGCCGTCCTACAGATTATCTCCCCTCCTGATAGCTGCAGGTGACGTGGGGAAGAGCACACTTACCTTGCAGACTGCTGCACCGCTCAGAACCTCAAGAGAGCATAGAAACAGGTCGCTAGCGCCCGAGGTCGTGTAGAGTAGTGACAAGGAAGGGCCTTAGAAGCTGGAGCTCAAGACTAGCCTGAGATCTCTTTGTCATTAATTCACTTAGATGAATTAAATCTGTATATTAAACCATATATTGGGAGATTTCTCACATGGGTTAAAATGCAAAGGCAGGCTCCTTAAGAAACACAAATGTCATTTGGTGATAAAGTAACAAGAATGTTCTCATCTCTACCTTTAGCTTGTGGCCTTGTAGGAATGCTGGCCTAGCAGGAGGAGAGGTCTTCTGGTTTCTACAAGAGACAGACCCAGCTTCCCGGAAATCAGGATACATGGACCAGACAAAAACTGAAAAAGACAGAAGGGCATAAAATCATGCATATTTTAAAATGGATTTAATAGGACTGGAGAAATGGCTCAGTGGCTAAAAGCCCTGAATGTTCTTCCAAAGGACCCAGGGTTCGAGTCTTAGCACTCACAAGACAACTGTAACTCCAGGGAATCTGACGCCTCTTCAGACCTCCAGGGGCCTCATGCTCAAGCGGTGCACAGATGTCATGGAGGTTGTGGGCAAAATACTCACGCACATGAATAATTCTAGGTGCTGGGTCATGGTGTGCACGCCTTTAATCCCAGCACTCGGGAGGCAGAGGCAGGCCTCTGTGAGTTCGAGGCCAGCCTGGTCTGCAGAGTGAGTTCTAGGACAGGCTCCAAAGCTACACAGAGAAACCCTGTCTCAAAAATGAAACAAACAATAATAATAATAATTTTAGGGTCTGGAAAGATGACTCAGTGGTTAAGAACACTTGCTACTCTTGCAGAGGACCCAGGTTCAGTTCTCAGAACACACATGATGACTCAAAATCATCTGTAAGTCCAGTTACAGAGAACTCAAGAACCCTCTTCTGATCTCCACAGGTATCAGATGGGCACATGGTGCATGTATCTATCCATCTACCTATTTATATGTGCATGCGTGTGTGTGTGTGTGTGTGTGTGTGTGTGTGTGTGTGTGTGTGTATAGAGATAG
Organism: Microtus pennsylvanicus; assembly: GCF_037038515.1. Classification (NCBI taxonomy): domain Eukaryota; kingdom Metazoa; phylum Chordata; class Mammalia; order Rodentia; family Cricetidae; genus Microtus; species Microtus pennsylvanicus. Next base: position 68,507,198 of record NC_134580.1, on the reverse strand, counting down.
AGGGGACAAAATGTTTACTCATACACATGGAAATAGATAAATCTAAATTTTTAGTAAGATAATTAATTTTTTCATTTATTTATTTATTTGCTTGTTTGTTTGTTTTTCGAGACAGGGTTTCTCTGTAGCTTTGAAGCCTGTCCTGGAACTAGCTCTTGTAGACCAGGTTGGCCTCGAACTCACAGAATCCGCCTGCCTCTGCCTCCCGAGTCCTGGGATTGAAGGTGTGCGCCGCCACCGCCTGGCTAATTTTTATTTAAACTCTTATTTAAAGACTATTACATTTAGTCTCTCCAGTTTGTTTATCTGTGAAGCCTGATAGAGGAAGAGCTGAGCCTCAGAGAGTGGGAACCTAATTAGAAGGCCCTCCTTCAATGGGAAGCCGAGAACACGACCCAAAATTCAGTGAGGAAGCAAGACTTTTGTTTTTTAGAATATTTTTCATTAAACAAATAATTGAGCGAACTCATCCACCGGGTATTTCTTTTTTCATCGTTTTTGTGTGCCTGCCAGACCCAGTGAAACATAAGGATCAAGGCTTGAAAGAAAAACAAAACAAAAAAACTGTCACTTCAGTCCTGAGATGGGAACACTGTGATTCCATTCATATTCTTATTAAAATAAGGCGAGTGTTCACTTTCATCAGGATCATTTACTAGGAAACCATTCTTCAGAAACAAAGCCCATGGCTTCCAGGAGCTGCGACTGCTAACTTCAGTTTCGCTCCCCACCCTGTGCCCAGAGGTGCAGGCGCTCTTTCCTCTCTTAGCTGCCTCTGCTCGTAGCCACACAGGTAATTATGGGCCGAGAAGGTCGCCTGTGCCCACAGCAGACAGGACACAGCAGGAAATACAAAGGTGGGTTCATCTGAAGCGTCATCTGTGTTTATCCAGAGCCAGCCTCTTCCTACTTCCTGCTGCTTCTGATTCTGTTTTTAGGGGATGGCAGCCATAAACCTACCTTTGTTGGTGGAAGTTAGTAGATTCAGTCACAGGGCGGATCTCTGTGAGTTCGCCCGTGCTCTTTATAAACACGCCTGCAACTGGAAACAGCCTCCCTGCTTACAACACCATCAAGAGCCAGAGAGCTTGGGTTGTTGCTTTTTATTTTTAGCCTGTCTGGTTCAGCTGCCCTCAGTGAGTGCCCACTGACCACTCTTCTCTATATTTATTTAGAGGAGAACGCATGTTAAGCAGCTGAGATGCATGATCTGCCCCACTTCTTGTTTATTCTATGGCTACCTTCAACAGTAGAAGGCTCAGGAAAAATCACTTATTTTTGTTTTCTGAAGCTTTCTTAAATTCTCATCAGACAGTTTTGCTGATACAAAGTTCATTATGAAGCACTCAGGCAAATCCCTGAGAGTTCGAGGTCAGCTTGGTCTACATAATGAGTTCCAGGACAGCCAGAGCTACATAGTGAGACCCTGTCTCAAAATACCAGAAAAGAAAATTTATTGCGCCAGCCTGATTTAAAATTGGAAAGGAAAAGGTAGTTGAAAATACGTGTATGTCAGGGCTGGAGAGATGGCTCGGTGGTTAAGAGTACTGTCTGCTCTTCCAGGAGACCTGGGTTCAATTCCCAGCACCCACATGATAGCTTACAAGGTCTATAATTTAAATTCCACGGAATCTGACACCTTCACACAGACATACATGCAGGCAAAACACCAGTGCCCATGAGATAACTAAATCATTTTTTAAATGTTTGGGTTCCCAAGGACCTACAGACAGAAGCCGCAGAAGGGCTGGAAGAGAGTGCAGCCTGGAGTGGGAGGGAGCGCCCTGAAGCTTCTGCTCAGGGGCATCCTGCTCCCCCCACACTCTTCCCTGCCTAGCAAATGGGGCCTGGAAATGGAGCTTGGTGGGAAAGTATTTGGCTAGCACGTGCAAGGCTATAGGTTCAATCCCTAGAGCAGCACAAAGGAGGGCGGAAACACTGCTGTGATCTCACAAACTTTGTTTTCCTGAAAATTTCATGATGAATACAATGTATCCTGGTCATGTTCACACCCTCTCCCTCCCTCCCAACTTCATGGGTTTTTCCCAGAACTCCATAAGTCCAATTAGTGCTGCCCACATGCGCGTGGGTCACCCACTGGGGCGTGGGCATTCTACCAATGGCTTCCTCCTCACGCCAAAAAAGTGATTCTCCTTCCCCCAGCAGCCAACTGCCAGTAGCCCCTCTGTTAGGGGAGGGAAACCATGTTGGAATTTTTAACTTTCTCCACCAGCTTCTCATTGGGATCCACAGTGACACTGCGTGTGGGAACGGAGCACAGCTACAGGGCTGGGGCAGGGACCGGCAGTGCTTTGGCTGTCAAGGAAAATAGTGTGCACCTGCCTCAGGCAGGAAGTCTGTAACCCATCAATAAAGAACAAAGGCATGATAAAATAATCATGAGATAAGGAGTGGGATTGGCTCAGCCCCACAGGCCGAGCTGAAGAGCTTCGGTTGTTGTGTTGGGCAATGCCATCCCACCCTCTGCCTCCAAAGCAGGGAAGCAGGAACTGTCATCTTCATGTGAATGTCACTAATAATGCTGCCAAGGGGCCGGGCAGTGGTGCTCACGCCTTTAATCCCAGCACCCGGGAGGCAGAGCCTAGCGAATCTCTTGAGTTCGAGGCCAGCCTGGTTGGTCTATAGAGTGAGTTCCAGGACAATCAGAGCTACACAAGAAACCCTGCCTTGAAAAAAACAAAATACAGTCATAGGCTGGAGAGATAGCAGCCACCGTCTTGCAAAGAACCCAAGTTCCATCCCAAGCACACACATAGGTGGCTCACAACCTTTAAGTTTAGTTCCAAGGGATCTGATGTCCTCTGGCTTCTCTGTGCACTGCACTTAGACACAAACTCACACTTAGATGAACACACACACACACACACGTCATTTCCAGATTTGGAGCGAATAGTGCAGTCGGTCATGATTCACACTCATCTCTAAATTGGTTACCTTGCTGTCACTTAGCTACTCAGGGAACGACTGGTTCAGGAGCTTTCACCTTCAGTCAGACTCCCTCAGAGATTAGGGACAGTAGTATTTAGGCTGGCTTTAGTAAAACTCTGGAGTTTTTGTTGTGGTAGTTGGGTTTCTGTAAATCAGGGTCTCACTATATAGTCCAGGCTGGCCTTACGATTCTACTGCCTCAGCCTCCCAATGCTGAGATTACACTCATACCACCATGGTGAGTTTTAAATTTTTTTATATGTGTGTATTTGTATGTATGCACAGGTGCCCATAGAGGCCAGAAGAGGGCATTAAATTCCCCTAGAGCTGGAGCTGTAAACCACCATATGGGTGTCGGTGTAATGGATTAAGTAAAATGCTGCAGGTCCCTTAGTGGGGGTAGGCAGCAGATCCCAAAAGCAGCCAGTTCCAGGCAGGGATGGTGCAGTTCCCCCAAGTGGCTACAGTGGGCCAGAGGGGCAGCAAGTCCCACGAGGAGAGACAGACAGATGGGCATGCCATGCAGAGTGAGGTTGGATATTTATTTAGTGGGGATATGGAAGGGAAGGAGAGAAGGGAAAAGGAGAGAGAGAGAGAGAGAAAGAGAGAGAGAGAGAGAGAGAGAGAGAGAGAGAGAGAGAGAGAGAGAGAGAGAGAGAAACAGACGTGGGAAGGGTGAAGGGGGGAGAGACAGAAGCCTCTTTGGGAGAGATGGAAAAGTAAGAGACTCCGGCTGGAAGCTGAAGATCAGCTTGCCTCAGCTGACAGGGAGGGAGTAGGTGTGGTTTGTCTCTTAAAGGGACAGAGCAGACCATTATAGTCAGGAACTGAATCTAGGTCCTGTGTAAGAGGAGTGTTTTCATAACCACCAAGCCATTGCTCCAGCCCCTGTGCTGTTTTCTGTTTGTTGGTTCGTTGGTTGATTTAATGTTTTCAGATGTATTTATTTTATGTGTATGAGTGTTTTGCTTGCATGTACATCTGTGCTCCTGTGCTTGGTGTCCAAGTTGGAATCCCCTGGAACTGGAGTTACAGACAGTGTAACTGCCCTGTGAGCACTGAAGGTCATACTCAGCTCTTCTACAAAAGCATTAAGTGGCCAGGTGGTGGCGGCACACGCCTTTAATCCCAGCACTCAGGAGGCAGAGGCAGGTGGATCTCTGTGAATTCAGGGCCATCCTGGTCTACAAGAGCTAGTTCCAGGACAGGCCCTAAAGCTACAGAGAAACCTTGCCAAAAAAAAAAAAGTCAACTCTCCGCCTCTGAGTTTTCAATCTGTGGCTCAGTTCCTGTAGTAAGGGGCTGTGGGCTGCATTCCCATTCAGCTCCCACATGGCTAGCTTAGCCCCAGAATAATTACATGGAAACTTATTCTTTTAAACACTGCTTGGCCCATTAGCTCTAGCCTCTTACTGGCTAATTCTCATATCTTGATTAACCCATTTCTAATAATCTGTGTAGCACCACGAGGTGGTGGCTTACCGGGAAGGATCTTAGCCTGTGTCCATCTCGGAGAGGAGAGCTATGGCATCTGCTTGACTCAGCTTTCTTTCTCCCAGCATTCTGTTCTGTCTACTCTGCCTATCTAAGTTCTGCCCTATCAGGCCAAGCAGTTTTCTTTATTAACTAACCAATGAAAGCAACAGATAGATAGAAGACCCACCTACATCAAGTTTCCAATCTCCATTATTTTAACCTGGGTAAGGACCATTGAAGAGAAAGTTCAGTGAGAAAGGATTTATTTTATCTGTGATTGTCTTAGTCATTTTCTGTTGCTGTGAGAAGATACTATGACCACAGCAACTCATTATAAAAACACACATAACTGGGGCTTGCTTACACTCAGAGGTTCAGTCTATTATTGTCATTGTGGGAGGCATGGCAGCACACAGGCAGACATCGTGCTGGAGAGGTAGCTGAGAGTTCATCTGAATCCATAGCAGCAGGAAGAGAAAACACTGGGCCTGGCTTGAGCATTTGAAACCCCAAACCCACTCCCAGAGACACATTTCCTCTAATGAGGCCACTCCTCCTAATCCGCGTCAGGTGGCACCGCTCCCTAATGACCAAGCATTCAAACATGCGGGCCCACCACAATGATATATATTAAAGTTCCATGTAAAATTTTTATTTTTAAAATGTTTCCCTTGCCGGGAAGTGGTGGCACATGCCTTTAATCCCAGCACTTGGGAGGCAGAGGCAGGAGGATCTCTGTGAGTTCGAGGCCAGCCTGGTCTACAAAAGCTAGTTCCAGGACAGGCACCAATAACTACAGAGAAACCCTGTCTTGAAAATCCAAAATAAAATAAAATAAAATGTTTCTCTTAATGATTGTTTTTTTTACCTTCCTATACTACAACTTGTGTATTTTGTGGGTGGGAAACTGAGACCCAGGAAAGTTGTAGCCAGGGGAATGTAAGCAGTTCTTCACTGACTCACACTGGGTCATTGCCTCTATAGCACGACGTGCTGCTGAAGTAGAATAGACTTTTCTTCCCTAAAACAACCTGGAACCCTTTATTCTGACTATAAAACCCCACATAAGAAAAGTTTACATTCTTCAAAGCCTGAGTGAATTGTTTCAGCTCTCAAGGAAGCCTCTCCTCTCACTTTGTGTCGCCACAGAAGGGGCTGAAGTTCACTCTCCATGTTAGCTCTTCTCCTGTTGAACCATTTACAGCCATTGTAGAGCAGGACTGGAATGTTCCATCTTGGTTCTGTGGTGCCTGTTTAAATGGGAAACACGGTTCTCTTTAGAAGTAAAGCAAGATACCTGGGCATGGTGGCACACACCTTTAATCCCAGCACTAGGGAGGCAGAAGCAAGCAGAGGTCTGAGGTCAAGGCCAGCCTGGTCTACAGTGTGAGATCCTGCTCAGCCTCCTGAGTGCTGGGAGTAAAGGTGTGTGCCACCACTGCCTGGCCAGAACCCTGTCTTGAAAACCAATGAACATGGGGCTGGAGAGATGGCTCAGAGGTTAAGAGCACTGGCTGCTCTTCCGGAGGTCCTGAGTTCAATTCCCAGCAACCACATGGTAGCTCACAACCATCTATGAGATCTGGTGCCCTCTTCTGGCCTGCAGGTGTACATGCAGGCATAACACCGTATACATAATAAATAAAATAAAATAAAAAAAAGAATTATTTTCCTTGTAGACTCCCAACCCTCAGCAGTCCTATCTAAGGGGTCAGAAAATGGAGATGTAGGGTATGGGATTCTTATGTAGCAGATCAGGATGTGTGTATATGATCTTTGATTGAAAAGTCCAAATCTCTCACCATTTGTATCTAATGCAGACGGTTCCTGGGCAGTTGCTCTTGTTCATCCTAAACATCGCCCCAAGATCATTGCCTTGTCTGATTTAATGCTTTGCCTAGAACCTCACTAGCCAGAGAAATAAGATAGCTACATCTCTTATTTGTGCTGTGTTTAGTCATAATAAAAATATAAAAATAATGGATTTGGCTTCCTGCTTCTCTTTGAACATACTAAACAGATACACTGGGGAGTAGTGGCTTGGCGGAGGCCAGAGTTAATAATGGCTCAAGTATTATACCCCACAAGTGTTGTTGGAAGCCATTTCTTTTCATTCCTTTTATGGATCACTTCCCTTTCAGTAAACTAATTGTCATTTCCGTCCATTTATAACATGAAACAGCAGTGCTGCCAAAGAAGATAATGTTTAGGATCACACACTGTTTTCTTCTAGGCTTTGCTTGACAGCTACAGGGCCTTTAAGACTGGTGATCTTCCTGTAACTGTGGTACCAAATGTTCCATGGAGAGGGAAGCTGTCAGATGCCCCCCACTCTCCCTTACTTCCCTCTCCCTTCTCTACAGAGTAGCACTGAGCAGTATTTACTCAGCTGTGGCCTGGTAACAAAGCCTCTATACCCTAGGGATGGGAAGGGGTGGTGTGGTCATGCCCCAAACTCTCCATGGCCTTCCGAGCATCTCTTGGCAGAGCATCCTGGCTAAGGGTAAGTGTCATTTAGAGTGAGCTTTCATAGTTCCTGCAAAAATGCAGATAAAAACAATTGTGACTGAAAATTGAAGAGTCCACTCGTGGTCTGTGGTGTTCTCTGGCCTCTGTGGCAATCTCTATTCAAACCATACAGCTGACCAGCCAGAGGTCACCCAGCCCTTCAGATTCCCGTGGCTTCGTAGCATCTCATTATCTCCAGGCCTGAGCCAGGCCCTACTAATGCAGCTGACACACAGGCAACCCACACAGATGAGTTCAGACTGAACCTGTTGTATCCCCACACTTGGAGGGCCAACAGTCCTGGGCTCACTCACTCTGAGGGAGACAAAGATATACCCCAAGTTCTTCCCTCTGGAACCATTCTGCTGCTCTGTGGGGATGGCTCTCAGGAGCAGGCAGACACCAGTCCCGGGCCTCTGAGTTTATAGGCACCTACCACCACAGTTCTTGTGAGACAATGTGGGGACATATGGTGGCCTGCAGAGAGGATATAGAAATGACTAAGCTGCCTCCACAGAGCTTCAGAGGCAGGGACGTCCACAGCAGAAGACAGGCCAGATGTGAACCGCCTCTCTCTGTTCCTACAGATGAGGCTAAGTTAGCTTGTGAGTGCACTGTGTATTAATCATTTCTGACTAGATTAATTTTCTTAGCTAAAATAACTTTGTCCATCGATCTCTAGGATTAGGATTAGGGTAGAGATAACCAACAAAAAGAATATTTCGAGTCTGGGTGCTTCTTGTCTTGAAGGTTCTCACGCTGACGTCGCTCAGAGTGCAGTGTGCTTCTGCGAGCTGACCGCTGGCTTCCGTGGGTCTTCATAGTAAAAGTGGCCATTCATTCCCTTAAAAACATTTAAGCTAACGGAACTGAGTGCTTGGGGAGAAGATTCTAGGACTTACCCTAGCCGTGGCACACCTGCCTCGATGAATTGTTTTTGCTGATAGTTGTAGTGTCTATGAAACAAGACATGTGCATTTTCAGTTCTTCGCAGCTTCTGGAGTCTCTCAAATACCCATTTGCAGAATACTTCTTATTCCTGGAGATCTCCTTCTCTGCATTCACTCTTTGCTGTAGTTTCTTCTCGCTCACCGTGATAAAACTCTCTGAAAAAGGAACTGAAAGGTTGAAGGGTTATTTGGGTTCACAGTCTGAGAAGGGAGAGAAGGGAGATGTCCAACGTGATAAGGAAGCTTTGAGATCAGGGGCAGGAACAGAGTGGAACCAGGCTCTAAACTCAGAGCCTGCCCCCAGGGACACAGTTCTCCAGCAGGGCTCTGCTCCTAAAGGCTCCATAGCCTTTCCAAACAATGCCGCAGCCTGGTGACCATCGTTCTGCCCCTGTGAGCTCTGCCTTAGGATGCTGTGTGACACATGGCTGTGTTAACTCGCTCCTTCAGCACACACTCATTGCTAGTGTCAGAATTTAGCTGCATGTTGTGGTTCAGTCCACATTTCAGGACTTCAAGCTTACTCTTTTTTATTTTTTTGTTTGTTTGTGGGATGGTTTGAGACAAGGTTTCTCTATGAAGCTCTGCCTGCCCTGGAGCTGCTTATGTAGACTAGGCAGGCCTTGAACTCACAGAGATCAGCCTGCCCCTGTCTCCCTAGTGCTAGGATTAAAGGCATGTGCCTCCACCCCTGGCCTAGGACTTCAAGCTTAGATCAATTCATTTTAAAACAGTATTGCAGTTTTAAACAGATTAGCCACTTTGCTGATTCTTTTGATAAAGATATCAGGTATATAAACAACCTCTTCTGGTTTTTGCTTTTGTTGCTTTGTTTTGTTTTGTTTACAGCATTCCTGTCAGGTAGGAACTGTGCTACGCACGCTTTTAAACAAGATAGCCAAGGCACAGAGAAGTTGTCTAATTGGTCCGCTGCTCAGTGCTAGAACCAGGTTCACCTGATTTCAACGTCTGAGTTCCGCACCAATACAGCTACCTTGACTGACTGGCCTCCCTGCCTGTGGAATTAGCCGGCCGGAGGGGTTCTGTTAGTCACCTGACATCAATAATCCTGTGTCGGAAGCTAAGGCTTCCATGAACCAACTGGATTCCACCTGTTAGGAGGGAACTCTTGTGGCCTTTGGAGTCAGAGTTAGGTCTGAGGAGCAGCCTTCTAACCCAGAAAATAATTGACCTCCCAGAGCAGAGTTTCTCTGTTTCTGAAAACAGTCATGGCAAATACTAACAGTGCTCGTGATGGGCCAGACATTAGTCTATGCATTAACATTGACTCACAGCTCTACGATGCTCATACAAACATCTTATACGTGGTGAAACTGGGGCATGGAGTTGTTAAGTCCGTTGAAGTCGATGCCAAAGCTAGCATTTAGTCCTGGGCTCTCTAATGTTCGAGCCAGAGCACTGTGCGTCCTCTGGAAATGATAGAATTAAAGTGGCAATCTCTCCGGTCCTGGGCCAGTATCCGGTTGGTAAGACTAGTGGAAGATTTTGAAGAGAGTTCAGCAATTCTGACCACCCACACAGGGAGAAGCACTAATTTGTGGATTTGATCTTATACAAAGTCTTTGCCTTTGAACTTTCAGGACCTGGTGGCTGAGCTCTACTAATGGTGGGGGATTCCTTTCGAGAGGCATCTGTGGGTACTTGCCACTAACTTCCCTTCCCTGCACCTGCCTGACGCGGAGGCTCACAGGTGGGCGGGGTTAGAGCTGCGGGGCAGCCAGCCGCGCAGGTGTACTGCTTGCTGTAGGCGGCTTCCCCTAGCGGGCTCCAGCTGCTGGGCTGAGCTTCAGTATTTCCTGTTTACGGTAATTAGAACCTTTCAGTCTCAATTTCTTACAAGAAAGATTCCAATTCATTAGGATTGTCTCCTTGATTCAGTTCGCCTGGACCTGGTTATTGCAGTTTGTTTGGGGTGGGGGAGACCAGCGCCCGAGCCTTCCCATATCAGATTGGTAAAGCCAAGGTGCTGAAGTGTTAGCTGAGTTAACTCTGTGGCTACTGCCAGTTCCATCCTTGTGTACACACAATCTGAATTCTTGTGTCTATGAAATGGGGATAAAATAGTGACAGTTAGGGTGGCCAGATGACTCAGTGGGTAGCTGCAAAAGCCTGACAACCCAAGTTTGATCCCAAAACCCACATAAAGATGGAAGGAAAGAACCAATTCCGCAAAATTGTCCTGAGGCCTTCAAATAGGTTCCATGGTATGCACACACACAAATGAAAAAAAATTAAATCGTGAAGATTAGCTGGTGGTTCACATCTGTAATCCCAGCACTCAGGACACAGGCAAGACATTTGCTGCCAGTTCTAGGCAAGCCTGGTCTAAGCGTGAGTTTGCTGGCGGGGGAAGAAAAGAATTAAGATGAAAGTCACATAGTGCATGTAAACCAGAAAGAGAGCAGAGTAAATACTCAAAACACCAGTAACTAGTATTTCCACTAAGCCCCTCTTGTCTTTAGAACCCCTCATATCCTCCTGTTTCTCAGACTCTGGGCTCCCCTCCATGGTCATCGGCCATTAGACCTTCCAAGCTCCCACGCACGCACGCACGCACGCACGCACGCATCTGTGACTCGGGAGTAGAAACGGAGTCAGCATCGTGAGGCTGCCGTGAAGTTCAGTGCAGATTCGAACACCAGACACAGAGCTGGAAAACTATACACTCCTAAGGGCTGCTAGGAAACTCTCTGAAAGCCCGAGAGCCCAGTGTGCATAGCAGCCTTCGGAGTTAACAAACGCCTGAGCGAGCTGGGGCCTTAAGGCTCTCTCTGTGGCTGCTGCGCCCCTGTAGTGCTGTGCCGGGAATGCAGGAGGCAAGTGCTGATGTTGAGGGAGTAGATGCTGATGTTAAGGGAGAAATGCGTTTGTTCAGACAGCCTTTCCAAGACTGAACACAGTGGATCAAATCATTCAAATGCACCAAGCAGGGAAAAAAAACACCCCACCCCAAAAGGTGGTTTCCTCTCCTCTCCTGTCTTTAACTCACCTCTCCACCCTCCCCCGGATTTGAAAACAAACCAAAGCAATTCCAAGTGTTTGATGTTACTAAGGTCCAGACATTCTGCTAAGTACCGTAGAGATAGCATCTCTTTTGACTTCAATCCTGAAAAGTAACCCCAGCTGTCCCCAGTTTACCGCAGAGAAGCTGAGAGGGAGAGATGAAGCAGTTTGCCTGGGGTTCCATACCCATGGTTTGAAGCTGAGCCAGTGGGGTGGTTGGATTTCGGAACCAGTCTTTCCACTTGTGGTACCCCATCTCCAGAGGTACAGGCTGGCTCTCTCTTGCAGTTCCCTGGCCTTGATATTATCTGGCTGGTGTCCCCCCCCCCCTTTTTTTTTGGTTTTTTGAGACAGGGTTTCTCTCTGGCTTTAGTTTTTCGAGACAGGGTTTCTCTGTGGTTTTGGAGCCTGTCCTGGAACTAGCTCTTGTAGACCAGGCTGGTCTCGAACTCACAGAGATCAGCCTGCCTCTGTCTCCCTAGTGCTGGGATTAAAGGCATGCGCCACCACTGCCCAGCTGCCCTAATCTGAACTGCTCTCTCATACATGAAAGCTGTTTTGCTTGTTTCTTCCTGAGCCTCTTTCTGTGACTGACTTCCTCACCCAGCTTTGGGGAGAGTCGGTTCCAGAAAGGGTGGGCAGGAAGGTCTTCTTGTTTTAGTAGTTTTCAGAGCCTTTGTTACATTAGAGAGGTACAAAGTAATATATAGAACCCTTGGGAAACAAATATTTGAATTATGTGAGTTAGAGCAACACCAAGAACCTAAAGGGAAGATGAGAGATAGCTCGGTCAGCATGAGGGCCTGAATTCAAGCCCCAAAATGGATGTATTTTTTTAAATATTCATTTATTTATTTATTATGTATACAATATTCTGTCTGTGTGTATGCCTGCAGGCCAGAAGAGGGCACCAGACCCCATTATAGATGGTTGTGAGCCACCATATGGTTGCTGGGAATTGAACTCAGGACCTTTGGAAGAGTAGGCGATGCTCTTAACCTCTGAGCCATCTCTCCAGCCCCAAAATGGATGTGATTTTTAAAAAATTTAGATTAAAAAAGGTTTGCCGACACCTGAGGAATAATACTCAAGGATGTCCTCAGGCCTACACACACATATATACACACACATACAGACATACACATACATACACACATATACAGACACCTACACACACATATACACACAGACACACATCAACACATATACACATACATAAATACACACAGATATACACATACATACACACACACGCACATATTCAGACACCTACACACATATACACACATACACATACACACACATATATACACACAGACACACATATACACAGACACACACACACATACAGAGAACCTAATGAGGAGCTAGAGGTATACCCCAGTGGTAGAGAACTTGTGTAGTATATGAAAGTTTGACCTCTACTGAAGGCTTAAGTCACAAACAATGCCACACCAGTTTGGAATTATGATTAATAGGGTGGTATTTATTTAAAGGGGAAAAAACTTACAGATCACAATCCCAGACAACAGCCCTCTGTGCAACCAGGAAGGGAGTCTAGTTGCCAGTGGAGCAGGAAGTGAAGAGAGAGAGGAGAAGGAAGTGGCCGCTTTTTTAAAGGGAGAGAGACCACGCCCCAATGGACTGGTATCTCAGTGGCTATAGGCTGGAGGAGCAGAAGGACCTCCCGCAACATCTCCCCCTTTTGTTTAAGTAAGAGAGTTCTAAACCTGCTCCGAAATTATATACAATAAGTACAAATATCCTATTCTAACTAGCTTAGGTCTTGTATAATAAATAACTTGGCCAAGTCATGAGAGAAAAGTAACTACATTTATATAGTCTTCAACCCCATCGAAGATCTGAGAAGGGAAATAATGTTACCTGGGTAATTAGGAAGTTCAGTAAAACAACTTCCAAAACATGCAACAAATCACAGAGACAACTAGCTACCTGGGCAATCACCCAAAGTCATGTTTGCAGCGTTGAAGCAACCAACTTTGGCTAAGGCCTAACATAACTGACATACCATTTTCAAAGGCAGGCAACTTTTCAAAACTATCTTACCCTGTCTTGGCAGGATATGACAGTCCTGTTTTATCCATTGATGCACGCTCTGTATCTCTGTCAGTGGTAGAGGTATGGGCATTTCTTTGCCCCAAGGCCAGTTCTGCCAAAAAGAAAGTGATGTGGGAGTGTCATATATCAATCTGTTGGTTTCATTGGTTAAGTAGTAAACAAACTGCTTGGGCTCATAGCTTAGAACATAGGTGGGTGGAGTAAACAGAACAGAATGCTGGGAGGAAGAGGAAGTGAGGTAAGACGCCTCAGACAGAGACGCCATGCTCCGCTCTCCCGGGCAGAGGAGATTCAGCTCCGACCCAGGATGGACATAGGCTAGAATCTTCCCGGTAAGCGCACCTTGGGGTGCAACACAGATGATTAGAGATGGGCTAAATTAATATGTGAGAATTAGCCTAGAAGAGGCTAGATAGAAATGGGCCAAGCAGTGTTTAAAAGAATACAGTGTCCATGTAATTATTTCAGGGCATAAGCTAGCAGGCGGCCGGGGTGCTGGGGACGCAGCCCTGCCTCTCCTATTACAACAGAATGGTGCCCAGACGTGTGGACAACTGAATCCACTGAAAGCCTGAGAAAGCTTGGGAAAGAGTAAAGCATGTTTTCTTGGTAGCGACAATTTCTAGGGTCTACTCTGCTTGCTAGAGGCAAACAAGCGCTCTCATCTAAGAGAGGCTTCCTGACTCAGCTTTAGCTGCAAAACCCTGCAGCTCATTAAGAGGTCCTGCCACAAAACACTTAAACGGTATTGACGAAAAGCTGAATGCATGCTTTTCGGTTTTCAGCCATAGCAGGAAAAAAGCTGCACCGTTTAAAAATGCTGGCTTTCTGGGCCATCCTGCCAGGGCAAACTCTGACTGTTTGAGGCAGGAGGGCCAACTACAGAGAGAGGACTACTGAACTTGCCAAAAGGTGAGATGGTCTTTTAGGGTTCCTGATTCATGAAAGAGTCTGCAAGACATTCTTCAGGACAAGCAGATAGTGACTGCCTTTGAAATTTCCTGCTTTGTGGAAATGTCTGCTGGAAACTATGAGCCTGTAGGCCGAAGATGGATGCCCCAATGGTACAGAGGAACTTTGGGTGACTGTACAGGCAGCGAGATGTCTCTGTCATTTCTAGAGTTTTAAAAGTTGCTTACTTTTTGTTTGCTTAGGTAATATTGTATTCTTCTGGAGTCTTTGATGGAGTTGAAGAATAGATAGTTATAGTTATAGTTTTCCATTGTTGTGATAAAAGATAAAATAAATATAAATATTTTAACTGTAATTCTTGCTTGATAACTGTTTTGTTATATGTAATTTTGCTATGTTAAAGTTAAAGCCTTCCTTTTTTTGTTTAAACAGAAAAAGGGGAAGTGATGTGGGAGTGTCATATATCAATCTGTTGATTTCATTGGTTAAGTAATAAACTGCTTGGGCTCATAGTTTAGAACATAGGTGGGTGGAGTAAACAGAACAGAATGCTGGGAGGAAGAGGAAGTGAGGTAAGACGCCTCAGACAGAGATGCCATGCTCTGTTCTCCCGGGCAGAGGCGATTCAGCTCCGACCCAGGATGGACGTAGGCTAGAATCTTCCCGGTAAGCGCACCTTGGGGTGCAACACAGATGATTAGAGATGGGCTAAATTAATATGTGAGAATTAGCCTAGAAGAGGCTAGATAGAAATGGGCCAAGCAGTGTTTAAAAGAATACAGTGTCCGTGTAATTATTTCGGGGCATAAGCTAGCATGCGGCCGGGGTGCTGGGGACGCAGCCCCGCCGCTCCTATTACAACAAGAAAGGCTACAGTTGGAGTGTCTTTGGTGCTCAACATTCTCTCAGGAATAGAGCGGTGTTGCCAGGAGCAATTGTGTCTCACTATCACGAAACTCTGAGTTAGATTAAAGGCCATTTTCTACAGCTCTTTGAAGAGGTTGATGATCATCTATCTATACTGAGTATAATCTCTATATATCTAAAGAACCTGATTAGTCTAATTATAAATGACAAACTTAGATGACTATTAATCTATATAATTCTCAATATCTATCTAACTTAAAGACTAAGACAATAAACAACTGTGTAACAAATGAGGATAATGACCTCCAAATATAAACAATGTACAAATATACATTGCAGTAGGTAAATATATATCAATACACAAACAATATATAAGTATCTTAATCAGAGGTAGAAATGTACACTGCAATATGGTAAATACATACAATATATATTTATCAATACAATATATGTCAATACATAAAGAATATTTTAAACAGAGGTAGAAACATGCATGCATACAATAGTCAATATAATTTAACTTTGTATCAATATACAAGAATCGATACCAATATATTTGTCTAAAAACAGTAACTCACAATTACAAATCTATTATCCCATCATCCCTCTTTTTTTTTTTTCCAAAATGATCCCTGAGCTTATAAAATTCCTCCCCCAATCTCCCAACCCCTAAATGATGTCCCTAAACCCAGGGGCAAACTTTACTGGGAAAGGGGACGTCATCCTCTAGAATTACTTCCAGCTGTCATGGGGACGACGTTCTTTCTGGGGGATCCTGTGAAAGTAAAATGATGGTTAAATTTCAAGATCAATGTCTTTTAAAATTGCAAATAGTCTCTGAGTATTTTGTGGAGGTCTGGCCAGAATGTTGTACAAGATGTGCACCATTTCAGCTAACCAAATTGGGATCGTCTTATGCAGCTGGTACCCAGAACAGGTCTTGTAGTAGTGCTATCAGTATCATGACGTCATATCAACCAGGTGGAGTTGTTGTTGTGGGGCCCCATCTTCTTCCTGGAAACTTCAAATGTCACTTCAGGAAAAACTCCTTGTTCATTGTGGAAAACTTAAACATTAATCATATAGACATATATAGACATGCATATATATATTCAATGAAAGGCATGATAGATATATTCAATGAAAAGTATGATAGATATGAAGAAAAGCAAAGATGTTTTCTAAACTCATATTTCTTTCTGTCCCATAGATGGCTCTTGACATGAGACAGAAACTCCAGAAACTCTGGGTTTTTCTCTTACTAACAGGCTTGGAATTGGAGAGGGACTGAGCCAGAGTCCAACTTCAAAACCAGCTCTATAAATTTAGAAATATGGTTTAATATATTTTACTTAGGCAACCCATTCAGTTTTCTTGATATTTCCTATTGGGCAGGTATTTTTCCATCTGTCAGTATCCAAACATCCAGGGTCCCTTGAATTTTTCAAAGATGAGTGTTTTCCTGTGGAGATAAGAACAGAACCATGCCCCCATTCTATATGTTTTTCTTACCACCTGTATGAATATCATCATTGTGGATAAGTTGTCATTTCTCCTTTCCAAGAGGTTTCTCCTCTTCAAATCGAAACTTTATTAATTTTGATGGTATCCACAATTTTTCTTCTCCTTTGGAAACAAGAGCAAAACCCCTTCCCCAACGTAGCACATTTCCTGGCTTCCATTGAGAGGTCAGCACATCTTTGAAATAAATCAGTTGATTTAGTTCAGCAGACTTTTCCATTATCCAATGTCTTTCTGCTGCTGTCGTTCCTTTCTCATTAGCGTTAAGAAAATTCAAGGTTAATAAAGCATTATGTAATTATTTCTGGGGGTATTTTTGGTCCCTTTCTGTTTGTTCAGCATATCCTTTATAGTACGATTTGATCTTTCTATAACTGCCTGACCTGTAGGATTATTTGGTATACCTGTAATGTGTTTTATATTATAATAATCAAAAAAGCGTTTCATTTTCTTAGACACATATGCTGGACCATTATCTGTCTTTATTTGTGCAGGTATACCCATGATGGTCATAACTTCCAATAAATGTGTGATTACTGAATCAGCCTTTTCTGAGCTCAGGGCAGTAGCCCATTGAAAACCTGAATACATGTCTATGGTGTGGTGTACATATTTTAATTTACCAAATTCCATAAAGTGGAACACATCCATCTGCCAAATTTCATTTCTCTTAGTACCCTTTGGGTTACTCCCTGCAGGCAACGGTGTTTAATTATAGAAAGAACAAGTAGGACATCTCTTTATAATGTCCTAAGCTTGTTGCCAAGTAATGGAAAATTCTTTCTTTAGGCCTTTACTATTGACATGATGCTTCTTATGAAATTCTGAGGCCTGCAACACACTTCCAATCAATAATTGATCAATCTCAGCGTTGCCTTGGGCTAGAGGACCAGGCAGACCTGTATGGGACCGGATGTGTGTTATGTACATCGGACAAAGCCTGTTCCTGATTATGTCTTGTACCTGGATAAACAATGAAGTCAACTCTGTGTCATCTGGTATAAGTTCAGCAGTTTCAATATGCAAGATAACTCTTTCTGCATATTGTGAATCTGTAACTATATTAAGAGGTTCTTTAAAATCCCTTAGTACCATAAGAATGGCATATAATTCTGCCTTCTGGACAGAATTATAAGGGCTTTGTTCCACCTTACTCAATTCATCTGACTTGTAACCTGCTTTCCCTGATTTATTTGCATCAGTGTAGAACGTATGGCCTCCAGTTATTGGAGCATCACGTACAATTCTAGAAAGAATCCAACAAGTTCTTTTTGTGAGGTTAAGTCTACCACTTTTGGGATAGTTGCTATTAATTTCTCCCAAAAAATTAGCACAAGCTCTTTGCCACAGTTCATTGTCTTCCCATAACTTTTTTATTTCTTCAGTAGTAAAAGGCACTCTAATTTCTGCTGGGTCTATACCTGCTAGTTGACGAAGTCTCAGCTTACCTTTTATAATTAATTCAGAGACTTTTTCCACATAAGTTTTTAATTTTTTACTTGGTTTATTAGGTATAAATATCCACTCTAAAATAATATCTTCCCTCTGTACTAGAATCCCTGTAGGAGAAATTCTGGAAAGCAATATAACTAGGATGCAGCTAAGATTTGGGTTCACCCTATCCACATGTACCTCCTGTAATTTTTCCTCAATCATTGTCAGTTCCTTTTCTGCTTCAGCTGTCAGTTTTCTTGGACTATTCAAATCTTTATCACCATCTAAGGTTTTGTTTAAATGAACTATTAGATCAGGTGTTATCCCAACAGCTGGTCGTAGACTGGAAATGTCTCCTAACAATCTTTGGAAGTCATTAAGAGTCTTTAACCGGTCTCTCCTAATTTGTGCCTTTTGCGTTTTAATTTTCTCTAACCCTATTCTGTAACCTAGGTAATTAATAGAGTTTCCTCTTTGAATCTTTTCAGGGGCAATTTGTAATCCCCACCTAGGCAAGACTTTCTTTACTTCTTCAAACATCCTTTCTAAAGTATCTTTATTTGAATCAGATAACAAGATGTCATCCATGTAATGATAAATTATGGACTTGGGGAATTGTTTACGAATTATTTCCAATGGCTTACTTACAAAATATTGGCACAATGTAGGACTATTGAGCATACCCTGTGGGAGGACAGTCCGTTGATATCTCCTATTAGGCTGAGAATTATTATAAGTAGGCACTGTGAAGGCAAATTTTTCTCTATCCTTTTCTTGTAACAGTATAGTGAAAAAACAATCTTTCAAATCAATAATTATAAGAGGCCATCCTTTTGGTAATAGAGAAGGCAAAGGAATTCCAGATTGTAGTGGGCCCATAGGTTGAATTACTTTGTTGACAGCTCTTAAATCTGTCACCATTCTCCATTTACCAGATTTCTTTTTTACAACAAACACAGGAGAATTCCAAGGGCTGGTTGATTCTTCAATATGGTGAGCATCTAGTTGCTCTTGCACCAGCTGTTCCAATGCCTGTAATTTATCTTCAGCTAGAGGCCACTGTTTGATCCATATTGGCTTCTCAGTTAGCCATTTTAAAGGTAGGGCTGTTGGTACCTCTAAAGGTTTGGTATTTGCTGTATGTTCTTGTACAGCCTGAATGGCTGGTGACCTTTTTCCATAATACCTCATCATATCTTTCCCAGAATTATGAGTTCCTAGAACTACAGGAATGTTAATCTGGGTATTCCATTGCTGTAGCAGGTCACGGCCCCATAAATTTATGGCAATATTAGCTATATATGGCCTTAGTCTTCCTATTTGCCCTTCGGGCCCTATGCATTCAACCCATCTTATGCTTTGTTTTACACAAGATAGGGTTCCAATTCCCAGAAACTGAACATCTACCTCTTGAAGAGGCCAATTCGGATGCCAAGATTTTGGAGTAGTGATACTTACATCTGCACCTGTGTCTAATAAGCCTTCAATAAAAGTGCCATTTATACAGACTCTTAGCTTTGATCTTTGATCGTTAATAGAAGTCTGCCAAAATATACCTTTACTCTGTCCTGCTGGGTTTTTTGACTCATACTCCACGCGCAATTCATCATTTAGACCAATATTACTTTTTTCAGAAGAAATTGGAGCTTTTAGTTTTCTTGGTGAGGCACGTTCTCCACTGTGACTGGGAATGGCTGGGCCACTGTTGGCTTGGGGGTCTGCGAGAGGCCCCTCAAGGAGTTTCCCGATGGTATCGGGTTGCCTTGTTTGTCTGTTGTTGACCTGCATTCGTTGGACCAATGCTGGCCTTTACCGCATCTCCTACATATACCTGAAGACCTAGGTCTCCTATTTTTGTCATTCCCAGAGGAGATATTATTCCTAGAAATTCTGTGCCTGCAATCCCTTTTCAGATGTCCTAATTTACCACAATTAAAACACCTGGCCGTTTGATGTCTCCTCATTGCTGTGGAAATCGCTTCTCCTACCCAAGATTCATCATTATAACTAAACGTCTCAACATTCATCGTATGCTGAATCCATTCATCCATAGGTGCTGATCTAGACTTTAAAGGCCCAAATATCTTTTTGCATTCTATGTTTGCATTCTCAAAAGCTAGAGATTCAAGAAATATCCTTCTAGCTTCTGGGTCTGTTACCCCTATGTCCAGAGCCTTAATTAATCTTCGCAAAATGTCAATAAAGGGTTCTCTCTGTCCCTGCCTAATTCTGGTATATGATTCAACCCTTTTTGCTGGATCTTGTATCCTATTCCAAGCATTTAAAGCTGCTTGGTGACATAGACACAGTACTTCATCATCATAAAGAGCTTGTACCTATGGATTAGCATATTCTCCTGCACCAAGAATTTGATCTTGGGAAACCTCGACACCTTTTGCTCTTCCTTGCTGTTCCATATGTTTGGATTCTTCTCTGAAATAAATTCCAAACATCAAGGAAGGTCCATTATCTAAAACTGCAGACACTAACTGATGGAAATCATGGGGGGTAGCTCTAGCATTAGAAGCCCAAGTCCTTATCATTTCCTTTACATATGCAGAGTGCAAGCCAAAATTAACAATAGCTTGCTTAATTTCTTTTAGATCATTCATTGCTATTGGTGTCCATCTAGCTTCTCTGACTCCCTTTGAGCCTTTAGAAGTTGACGCCTTGTCAGAATTAAGTATAGGGCATGTCGCTAAAACCCTGGGTAAGCCAGTTCTAATAGCTGGTGTTGGCATTGTATCCTGTCCTTGTGCCTTATTACTCTGTTCACCAGCTCTAATCATTTCTTCAATCATTTCAAGTCTTTTTATTATTGTCTCTTTTGAATCCTGAATCTCCTGACCTGCATGAGTTTCTAGTAAAGATTGTATGGTTCTTAGGAGTGCCATATTCTTCCTAAATGATAGAATATGCAAAAGAATACTGAAACCTAGTAACCAGTAAATCAAGTTATCCCCATAGTCATATAAACCTTGCATGATATAACCCATTTTATTGGTAACCAGAACAGTAAAATTCGTGTTGGAAACGAAAACTGCCATATTGCCTATTATCCAGCAGGTGGCGCTGTTGCCAAGTCGCGACGAAAACAGGGTCCTGTTTCAGAGTCAGCCTAGTATTTGTTAAAAATTGGGAAATGCAAGTTGCTCAACAAAGTAAATGTAATTAAATCAATTCCGTACACTGAACCATAAACTAAGAATCCAGGGGTAGAGAAGAGTAACCTGGAAGCCGTGTATGCATCCATGTGACAGAGTCACCTTGAGGGGTTGCAGCTTTCGGCAACCGGCAACTGCATGCTCTGGTTCGTGCCACTTAAGAGCTGTGCTTGCAAGGGAGATTTAAAAACGACTCAGAAAAGAGCGAACCACGCGGGCAGAGACTATGCAGGCCTGTGGAGTTTAAATCCACGTGGGGAGGCAGACAATAGGGTATGTAGGGACTTGAAGTCAATCTGAGGTGTCTAAAAGAAAAATATAAAGAACTGCAGCAAGAAAAGCCAGTGCATGATAATTTATATTAAACTGCTGGCTCCACGCACAAGACACAGGTCACAAGGCCGCCACGAGGCACAGGCCACGGCTGAGGAAGGGAGGGCTCGCACCAAGCCGAACTCACGGCCAGCAGTCGAGCGGGGGAAGGAGAGGTCCTAACGTTGGACACCAGGTGAAGGCGTAAGTCACAAACAATCCCACACCAGTTTGGAATTATGATTAATAGGGTGGTATTTATTTAAAGGGGAAAAAACTTACAGATCACCGTCCCAGACAACAGCCCTCTGCGCAACCAGGAAGGGAGTCTAGTCGCCGGCGGAGCAGGAAGTGAAGAGAGAGAGGAGAGGGAAGTGGCCGCTTTTTTAAAGACCATGCCCCAATGGGCTGGTATCTCAGCGGCTATAGGCTGGAGGAGCGGAAGGACCTCCCGCAACAGTGTGCATGTGTTGTTAAGTCTCCAGCTTGGTTCCTGGCTTGCGTATGGTCTCACAGTGGCACAGGGTGACAGGTGGACATGGTTACAAATGGAGGCTCCCGGGAGATTGGGAACTATGGGTACCTGACAGATCACTCATAATTATATAGAAAAGGGGCATTCTGGGCACTCTTGTTGCAAGGATGTCCCCGTGGCCCCTGTGTGTGTATTTTTTTAAAATTTTCAGCCTAGTTCCCGTAGCACATAGTAAGTAGAGCACAGGAATGGAACCGGTGGAGTTTTACATTGAGCTAACTTAGGTCCAAAGAACCCAAGTGCCTGTGTCATTCCCCAGCAGAGCCAGATCCTCTGGCTCCCTCCTCCCACTTAGGATAGCTGCAGCCACATTGCTCTTGCTTCACCATGAGTTTGGCCGTCCATGTTTGAAAGCCAGTGCTCCTTGGGAATTCTTGAAGACTGCTGTTGACTGGCTGACCCAGAGCCTTTTAGCTGTAGTACAGGCTGCAGCCAAACAACCACATGGGGAAGCATCAGTGTGGTTCCTCTCTCAGGACACTGTGAGCCTCGCTGCCATTCGCCTCTCTGGCACATCTGGCCCACAGAACGCCTGGCTGGTCTCTCACAGCACTGCTTCTAGAGATCAGGAATTATTTGTTTGCTGTGTATCTTGGACCTGTCTTGGCTTCCTATAACAATATGATGACCAGATATGTGTGCAAGCATCCCAAAGACGTCAGCCTGCGGCAGTCCTGGGCTTCTGTGCTGTGTGCTCCTCCTGACTTGTCCTCTTTCCACCCCAGTCCCATGCATGCAATATGTTTTCCTTACTGCCTGTTGATAATTTTAGATGGTTTTTTGGGCATGCAGTGGTAAATATTGCCATGCCAGAGACTGTGAATGGACTCAAACAGCCTTGGCATGACTCGTCCACCCACTTTTGGAGTCAGGGAACATCAGGGTAGGAAGATAGATAAAGGGGCTTTCTTGTTTCCTCTCTTCACTTGGCCAGGTCTTGGGCCCATGCAGCTCCTTTGGTTGGAATACTATAACTGGTGCCTCACCCAGGGGTGGCTTGCTAGTTACTAGTCCTAAAATCTTACCTCATGGGCAAGCTGTGGTATACTTCTTTAATCCTAGCACTCAGAAGGCAGAGGCAGGTGGATCTCTGTGAGTTTGAGGTCAGCTTGGTCTACATAGTTCCAGACCAGCCAGAGCACCATAGGAAAAAAAACTCCGTCTTTTACTGTCGGGGAGCTCATCTGGTTACCTTCCAGGGTAAGAGTCTGGGGATTACAAATTGTAGTAGTAGGAGCGGCGGGCTGAGTCCCTGCACCCGGCCGCCTGAACGGCTAGCTTTACCCGAAATAATTACACGGAAACTGTATTCTTATAAACACTGCCTGACCCATTAGTTTCAGTTTCTTATTGGCTAGCTTTTACATATTGATCTAACCCATTTCTATTAATCTGTGTAGCCCACAAGCTGGCTTACCAGGAATGATCTTAACCTGCGTCTGTCTGGAGTGGGAGAACCATGGCAACTCCTTGACTCAGCTTCTTTCTCCCAGCATTCCATTCTGTTTACTCCGCCTACCTAAGGGTTGGCCTATCAAATGGGTCTAGGCAGTTTCTTTATTAATAAGAAATCACTCCCACATCATTTCCCCTTTTTCTGTTTAAACAAAAAAAGAAAGGCTTTAACTTTAACATAATAAAATTACATATAGCAAAACAGTTATTAAGCAAGAATCAGTTACAATATTTATATCTATTTTATCTTTTATCATAACAATGGAAAACTGTAACTACCTATCCATTCTTCAACTCCATCAAAGACTCCAGAAGGATATAATATTACCTAAGTAAACAAGAAAATGACAGAGACATCTCGCTGCCTGTACAGTCACCCAAAGTTCCTCTGTACCATTGGGGCATCCATCTTCAGCCTTCAGGCCCATAGTATCCAGCAGACATTTCCATGAAGCAGGCAATTTCAAAGACAGTTCAGTCACTATCTGCTGTGTCCTGCAGAATGTCTCGCAGACTCTTTCATGAGTCATGAACCCCAAAAGACCGTCTCACCTTTAGGCAAGTTCAGTAGTCCTCTCTCTGCGGGTTCTCTGTGTCCAGTTTATGCAATAGTCCAGGCAAGAGCAGTTTCTTGCCCAAATGGCTATCAAACTCCATAAGGATCCTCTTCGATGCCCATCTTCCTCTCAAAGTAGATTGGTGCCGCCAGGAGCAGACATGTGTCATTGTCATGAAAAGTCCTAAGTTATTAAAATATTTTAAATGCCATATTCTGTAGCCTTTGAGAGATATGAAGAATGCCTATCTGAAATATATCTCTATATATCTAGAAAATCTAAGTAACATGACTACAAACTTGACTATTATTTATGATTATCCATCAACAACCTATATTTCCTAATTATACATTACATTTTAAAAATGAACTACACAATCACAAACCTTAATCAAGATCAGAAATACATATACATATAACAAAATTGACCTTAAAATCCACACCAATGCAAATTATTCATACCTATATCATTTCCCCCTTTAAATGTAAAAGAACATTTATAAACAATATTTTGGGAACATGGGCGCAGTTTTTTCTCTCCTAACTGCTTCCTGCTGAATGGGGGCGTCGTTAATTAGGTCTTTCATGGTATAACCTGTGTGCTAGTTTCATCTCAGTTGGCAGTTGAGCGAAGCAATTTTCTGAAGATGTTCACAACAACCTTTCAGGAGGGCGTGGTCTATCATACCAAATTGGAATAGAAGAAATCCACAGGGTCTGGTCCTCTGTGAAAACAAAAGAAGACCCTCTCCAAAGCATCATATTCTTAGACCCAAATTTTGAAATCGTAATACCCTTATATCCATTCTGGTTTAGCTTGGCAGCCCATGTAATGAAATGTCTCTCTGTACTTAGCTCCTTTAGAGTCAAAAATTTTAAAGAAAGCACAATGTACACAATCCAGACTCTCTGTGAATTTTCCATTTTTACGTGGCTTATTTTTCTTTATTTCTTTTAATCTCTTAACTATCTGTACTCTGTCTCTTTAAAGACTTTACCTTTTTTTTTTTAACCATTAACTTTATTCTTTTTCTTCTCTCTCTCAAGCCTACGTACATTCATCCAACAGTGTGGTCTTTTATGTCTGAATCTGTTTTATTGTGAATCTGTAACATTTTTTTACTATCCAGGAGCATTTCTTAAAATGTTAAGCAGTTCTTAAAAACTTAAGTTGCACCTTGTACAGGTAATACGGTAATAAGGTACAGCCTGTTTCCTGCCCAGTCTAAACCTTAACTGCGCTGTTTTTATGGTAAATACGGTAGTTCCTACCTGAGACCAGCACAGTTCAGCATGGCGGAGCTGAGCAGCTCCTGCCTCAGAGCCATTTGGTGCCCCTGAGCCACACACAGTTCCAGGCACACAGCAGTCCACATTGCCATCAACCAAGCCGTAGAGCTTTACTCCAAATGCTCCATTCAAAAGCTCTGTCTCCCACAGGGGCCAGACAGAGATCGCAATGGCGGCACAGCCCAGAAAGCCGGCATTTTAAAACAGCCAGTTTTTTCCTGCTGCTGAGTCAGGACAATTTCTTTGCGGCACGCAACCCACAAACAGCAAAAAGCTGTCTTAAATTCTCTCTCTCTCTCCCTCTCCTCTCTCTCTCTCTCTCTCTCTCTCTCTCTCTCTCTCTCTCTCTCTCCTTTTTAAGCCCTCTCAGGTTTTACGTGGAGTTCATTAGCACATTGGGTGCCACTCTGTAGTAGTAGGAGCGGCGGGCTGAGTCCCTGCACCCGGCCGCCTGAACGGCTAGCTTTACCCGAAATAATTACACGGAAACTGTATTCTTTTAAACACTGCCTGACCCATTAGTTTCAGTTTCTTATTGGCTAGCTTTTACATATTGATCTAACCCATTTCTATTAATCTGTGTAGCCCACAAGCTGGCTTACCAGGAATGATCTTAACCTGCGTCTGTCTGGAGTGGGAGAACCATGGCAACTCCTTGACTCAGCTTCTTTCTCCCAGCATTCCATTCTGTTTACTCCGCCTACCTAAGGGTTGGCCTATCAAATGGGTCTAGGCAGTTTCTTTATTAATAAGAAATCACTCCCACATCAACAAATGCTAGGCAGAGTAGACAGAGACTTAGGACAGTGCCAGAGGGCAACTCTGAATCTGCCCACATTTATTTTCCATACGCTTATATACCCCAATACAAAAAGGGTGGAGAAGGCAAAAGACTGTTTTAACATGACACACAATGGGCATGACACAGTACTTGAGACATCAAGTCACTATTTCCTGAGTTAGCATTCTGATGTTTGGGACAGGGTATGCAGCACATACACCCTAGACCAAGAGTCCTGTAGGCAGCCACTCCCTATGTCAAACCTCCTGTTCTAAAATAAAGGGGCAGGAATAGGCTTGAATTCTTTGACCTTTGGTCAAGGTGGAGCAGATCCACCTCTATGAGCCTTCTTAAAGTCCAAGACACCAAGTAACCACACCCTAGGTCAGGGTTTCTTGTTTGTAGCCACACCTCTTTTCAACAGCTTTGAAAGAGTAAAAATGAGCTCACACTCTGACCTTTAGTCACAGTGGAACAGCTCCCATCTGGGAACCCCACATTTTACACTGACTTGCTTTTCCGGCTGCAGCAGCATTCTAAAGACTGGGCCTCAAAGCCGTGACCTAACCAAGGGTGGGCAGTGGCCTGAACTGCAGTCCTAACCTACTCCTTTTCATTGTGCTGCAGACTTGCTGACCATGAGGGAGTACCACTGTCTGCTGCAGCTACTGTGCCCAGATTTCCCACTGGAACTTACTCAGAAAGCAGCCAGGTACGTATGTCCCAAGTCTGAGTCTTCAAGTCAGCTGTACTCTGTGGACCAGAACTTCTCAGAGAAACCAGAACAGAGTATCTCAGAAAAGGCATTAGAAGTTGGGCAGTGGTGGCACAGGCTTTTGGTCCCAGCACTCAGGAGGCAGAGGCAGGTGGATCTCTGTGAGTTCAAGGCCAGCCTGGCTTATAAGAGCCAGTTTCAGGACAGCTAGAACTGTTGCATAGAGAAATCCAGTCTCAAAAAAACAAAACAAAGAAACAAAAAGTCAGAACTTAAGAACAGAAATATGAGCCGGGCAGTGATGGCACACACCTTTAATTCCAGCACTCAGGGAGGCAGATTTCTGTGAGTTCGAGGCCAGCCTGATCTACAGAGTGAGTTCTAGGACAGCCAGAGATACAAAGAAAAACCTGTTAGGAAAAACTCCTAAAACCAGCAGCTCTGCCGGTGCAAAGAAATCCAGTTAGGTCAGATCAACCAAATCAAAATGCCATCGTTTTATTGGATACAGTGCTCTCAGGTGGCCGAGCGCATGACGGGGAGACAGGAAAGCGGGGAACACATGCAAACCCGGAATCTCTTTAGTGTTTCTCCTCTGGGAGCCCACTTAAATACCCTGTGGGAGTGGGCATGCTGGGATTTGGAGTCCAGACTAATGCAACTCCCAGGCCAGGGGGGCTAGGATGAATACCAGGGGCTGGGGCTCTCCAGACTTAACAAAACCCCTCTCAGAAAAAAAAAAAAGAATGAATGAATGAATGAATAAATGAATGAAAGGAAGAAAGAAAGAAAGAAAGAAAGAAAGAAAGAAAGAAAGAAAGAAAGATGTCTCTTGTAGAATTCTGATAAGGTCTGGAGAAGGATCTGGCCTGGTGGGGCACACCTGTGGTCCTCCTAGGACTCTAGGGGAGGCAAAGGTAGAAATTTTGAGTTCAAGGCCAAGGCTAACCTTGGCTCCAAAGCAAAACAAAACAGAATATTTAATTTTTTTGTGTATATGTGTTTGTCGGTGTGAATTTATGTGCACCACATGTGCAAGAACACCAGGAGGTAAGAAAAGGAGTTAGAGCCAAGCCACTTCGTGGATGCTAGGAGCCAAAACTAGATTTACAAGAGCAGCAAGCGCTCTCAGCCACTGAGCCATCTCTCCAGCCCCATCAAATAGTTCTTGGGTGCCAGTTTTATGCAAGTAGCTGCTATGAATACTGAGGATAGAGTCATTAATAAAATGTATTCCTGTCCCTCACAGCGCAGTGTTTAACGTGGGCCTCTTGAGTACTTGCGCTGCCTGCCAGCACTCGCCGTGTGTCACCCTGGCTCCGTTCACTCCAGGACAGCCGTTGTCTTCCCCTCCCTTCTTTGTATTTATTTATTTGTCTATAGAATTATGCATATGGATGCTTTGCCTGTGCACCACTTATGTGCCTACTGCCCACAGCGGCAGAAGAGGATGTCAGATCCTGTGGAACTGTGAGCCACCATGTGGATCCTGGGAATTGAACCTAGATCCTCTGAAAGAGCAGCCAGTGCTCTTGACCACTGAGCCCTTCCTTTTCCATTCTTGGTAGTACAGTAAACAGGTAGAAGTTGCAGCTTGGCATTTGCCACAACCACTTCCCCCAGACCCTTCTAAGTGATCAGATTTGTGTAAGCACTACAAGATCATAAATAATAGGATACTTTGGAAACCACAAATCCTGGTCTAGATGACTCAGCAGTTAGGAGCACTGCACAGGCAAGAGGACTGGAATTCAGATCCCAGAATCCACATAGCAAGCCAGCACCCCACAAACATCTGTAACTCCAGCTCCTATGGCCCTGACATGGCCTTCATGTGTGTACACAGATACATGCAGTAGATACCCCGTGCATGAATGTATACCACTTTACACACACACAAATAAGCAAGCTTTTATTAAAAAATAATTATTTATTTATTAAGTATACAGTAGTCTGCATGTTTGCCTACAGGTCAGAAAAGGACACGAGATCTCATTACATATGGTTGTGAGCCACCATGTGGTCGTTGGGAATTGAACTCAGGACCTTTGGAAGAAAAGGCAGTGCTCTTAACCACAGAGCCATCTCTCCAGCTCTAAACAAGATCTTTATTTTAAAGGTTTAAAAACAGGGTGGAGAGACAGCACGATAGTTAAGAACATTTGTTGTTCTTACAGAGGACTTGGGTTCAATTTCCCAGCACCCACATGGCAGCTCACTACTGTCCGTAACTCCAGTTTCAGGGCATCCAGTGCCCTCTTCTGACATCCACAGGCACCAGGCTGTATGTAGTGCACAGACATACATGCAAGCAAAGTACTCATGAACATTAATAATAAATCTAAATTTTTTAAATAAATAAAAGTTTAAGAACAAAAATAAATTCTTCTTTGTTGAGACAGGATCTCAGGTAGCCCAGACTAACCTAGTGCTCACTGTGTAGCCCAAAATGATCTTAAAATTCCTTTTTCTGGAGAGATGGCTCAGTGGTTAAGAGCATTGCCTCCTCTTCCAAAGGTCCTGAGTTCAATTCCCAGCAACCACATGGTGGCTCACAACCATCTGTAATGGGGCCTGGTGCCCTCTTCTGGCCTGTAGGCATACACACACAAAGAATACTGTACACATAATAATAAATAAATCTTAAAGAAAAGAATTAGTTATTAGTTTTAAAAAATTCTGATCTCTAGCCTCTACCTCTCAAGTGTTGGTAAAAAACAAAAATTCTTAATGTCATGGTGCTTTGTACAGTTATCAACACAAAGAAGTTTCTAGGCCCCTGTGGGAAGAGGAACTGCACCTCTCACTATGAGGAATGGGCACATCATAACCAGCCATGCCAACAACAATATGAGGGATTGTGAGTGTGCCATACAAATCACAGCACACTGGGGAAGTCCACGGGGGAGTGCTTGCAAGACTCCACTCAGCTGTGTGTGCTGGAGAGCTCTAACCATCCAGAAATGCCTCTCGACTGTGAAGCTCTTCACGCTTTGTCCTGAAAGTCAGAATGCCAGCTTCCCCGTCCACGGGCCCAGGCATCTGACCAGAGTTCCAGATGTGGGTGGTTAGCTTGCAAGAAGAGGAACTGCCCTGAGCCATCCACTGCCAGCTTGCTTCTTCAGGGCCCTGAGGTCTGGGCACAGGCTGCAGGAGGCTCCATCTGTGGTGATGCTTATGGAAAAGAGCCTGCGCATGTTGGAGCATTTCCACGAGGGCAACAAAGCCTTCTGGCCAGGCCATGGGCAGCAGGTGTGATGGGCTGGGAACACAGAGCAGCCCAGCCAGACAAGCCCTCCACCTCAGCATTCCTTCAGGAATGAGAAAAGTTAGACCTGTTATCCCCTATGGTCACTAGAGCTTCTTCATCTCATCTTTTCTGATCTGCTGAGAGCGTGCACTTGGGGCTTGGGAATGCAGAGAACTTCACAGCGTGTGTGAAGCCCTGGCTCAATCCCCAGCCCTGCAGAACAAGAGTTTCAGCTTAGCTATAGATATACAGTAATACCAGCCTCAAAAAAATATTTTTAATGAAAAAACCTTAAATACATATATAGTATAGTGAATGAAAAGTGGTATCTCACTCCTGAATTCATTCTTCAAGTGTTTGCTGAACATCTGGTGTGAAGTGGCAAAAGAATTCTTAAACATGCTACAAAAAGCCCAAGCCCAGTGAACAAAACAAATACAATTGTCCCAAACAAAACTGTTAATTCAGCGGCCAGTGTTCATTGAGGAAGTGTGCCATTTCTGCGAGGTACCCTTTCTGGTACTGCTGCTAGAACAGAGAACAAAAAGTCCTCGCCTTTGTGGGGATGATATCCCAGAGGGACGAGGGAGGTATCATTAAAGAAGCAGAAATTTCCCAATGACAAGTTGAACCCTGGCCTCAAATGTCAAATGCTAACTAATAGACCAGGGGTTCTCAACCTTCCTGATTTTAATTTAATCCTTTAATATAGTTCCTCATGATGTGGTGACCCCCCAACCATAAAATTATTTCGTTGCTATTTCATAACTGTAATCTTGCTACTATTATGAATCGTAATGCAAATATCTGATACGTAGGCTATCTGATATAGTATCTTCCAAAGGGTTAAGACCCACAGGCTGAGAACAACTGTACTTTCCAAGGAATTAAAATGTAAATGTTCTGTTCAACAAAAGATACCATCAGCAAAATTGGGGACTGAGGCGTGAGCTAGTAACAGAACACATACTTAGCATGCACAAGGCCATGAATTCAATCCCCAGGACGATGGCCCTCAGAAAAGCTGAACTTGGTGATGCGTGCTTGAAGTTGTGGCTCCGTGGGAGGTTATGGAAGGGGCGTCACTTGAGCTCAGGAGTTTGAGTCCAGTCTGGGCAATATAGTAAGACCCATGTTGAAAGTAAACAAACCAAGCCTGGCTTGGTGACAGAGACCTGTAATCCTAACTACAGAGGTTAGGCAAGAGGGATCATAGGTTCAAAGCTTGCCTGGACTCCTGAATGAATTCAAGGTGAGCACCAGCAATTTAGTGAGACAAGCCATGCCCACTTCCTCCCCTGTCTGCTGAGGCAGGCAAATCTTCCTTCCTGCTTGCAGCCTGAGTCTCTTCCTTTTCCTTCTCCCTCTTGAAGAAGCAGCTGTAGTCTCTCCCTTCTTTCCCTTCTTTCTTTGTCTCTGTCTCTCTCTCTTTCTCTCTGCCTCTCTGTTCTTCTCCCCTTCTCCCTTCCCCTTGGTAACACACTAAATAAATATCCAACCTCATTCTGCATGACATGTCTGTCTCTCACTAGCTGCATGGTTCCCTGCCCGGGATCAGCTGCCTTTGGAGACCTGCAGCATGGTCTCGTGGCGTGCCCATCTGTCTGTCTCTCCTCGTGGCCTGCTGCAACCACTCAGGGAATTGTACTTTCCCTGTGTGGGACTGGCTGCTCTGGGACCAGCTGTTTGCTGCCTGCTGCCACATGGCCAACTGCCGCCGCTCGGGGACCTGTGCCAGTCCCTGCCTAGTGCTGGCTGCTTTTGGGACATGCTGCCCACTGACACCACTCATGGCACCAATGTAATGCTAAAATTAAAAATGCTGCAGGATCCCTGGTGGCTGCAGCAGCAGAAACGCTGCAAGTCTCCAAGCAGAGAGAGAGAGAGAGAGAGAGAGAGAGAGAGAGAGAGAGAGAGAGAGAGAGAGAGAGAGAGGAGAAGGGAGAGACAGAAACTGTCTCTTTGAGAGAGAGACAGAAAAGGAAGGAACTCAGGCTGCAAGCAGGAAAGATCTGCCTGCCTCAGTGGATAGGGAAGGGAGTGGGTATGGCTTGCCTCTTATTGGCAGAACAGAGGACAAAGTTAAGTTAAGGAAAAAAAATTTAGGACCAGGGAATTGAGAGGGGTGTATCTGACCTATTTTAGGTGGATCCTTCAATTGGGCTTCCTGGAACTCACAAGAATTCTTTGGGTTTGTGAAAACAGAAGTTTTAGACATATACATTGTATAAACAGTAGTATATTTATGTCAGAATGACTGTGACATATATTTTTGAACAATGAAAAGTATTTTTAAGACTATGGAAGGCAGTGTGGGAGAGAAATTTGATAACATGTATTTGTCCTCACACCTTTATAACTTGCAGGTCTTGTATTTTTATTTTACTGAAATTTGTTTGGTGAGGTTGTCCTTTTAAACTGACAAAACCTCTCAGCTGTCAAACTGCATCAGAGATCTTTGAAAAAGATAAAATTTTATTGAGTTGCTGATTTAAAAATGACAGAGAACTTACTTGGTTGGCACCTAGAGCTACCTTCAGGTTCCTCCATGGTTGCTGAAGGTCATATTTGCCTTTTGCTGTTTAGCACAGGGCCTGCCAGACTCCAGAAGATCCTGTGGGCTAAGAAATCTGTAGGAAGACAGGCTTACCTTGACCTGAGCAGCTAGGCTGTTGATTCCAATGATTCTGTCCACGTATGGAGATCTTCAGTTTAGATGAAAGGAGCTTTGCCCAGTGGTCAGCACTTGGCAGTTGCAGTGAATTGCAGATGGACATTGTTGTGTGTCCATTTGTCTTCTATCTTCTTTGGAGGAAGTAGAGTGCTGCTAGGAGCAAACCTGTCTTTTTTTTTGTTATGAAAAGTTTTTTTAATAATTAAATATTTAAATGCCATATTTCCCAGATCTCTGAGCAGTTGAGGGCTGTTTATCAGGTATAACTACAGTATAGAATCTTCCTGGAGGGCTGGGTCTGAGCTTGACTGTACTGGCTCTTAACAGGTAAGATTTACACTCATAAAAAGGCAGAAAGAAGAAAAAACTGCTTGCAATAGAAGGTTAATGGCAGAACTGACAATAGTAGAGAAGAGCTTAATATATCTTAAATGAGGGTTGGATTAAATATAAAGTATTTTTGTAAGAGACTTAAAAGTACCTACCAGTTTAAAACATGAGATTTATTGTTTTTGTAGTCTGAAATGAGATGCAATGAACAATTATAACATTTAAGTTACATGTATGAACATACACACACAGAGTGAACAGGAATCGGGTGAAGTGGTTGCTCTTGGTGGGCCCTACCAAAGGCATGCCACTGTGCAAAACACACATGCAGCAGAGTCAGCAAGAGGAATTTACAGACAAAACATAAGTAAATTGGGGGACCAGGCAGGGTATACCTCAGTAAAGATGGCGGGACTTGGTCACCTGATCTGGCTCTCAGTTAAGATGGTGGTAAAGTCACCTGACCTCAGTCAAAATGGCAGCAGTCACATGTTGTATGTTGAGCTGCAGGGATTTTAAGTTTAATAATAAGAGATACATAGAAGCCGGGCGGTGGTGGCGCACGCCTTTAATCCCAGCACTCGGGAGGCAGAAGCAGGCGGATCTCTGTGAGTTCGAGGCCAGCCTGGTCTACAAGAGCTAGTTCCAGGACAGGAACCAAAAGCTACAGAGAAACCCTATCTCGAAAAATAAAAAAAAAAAAGAGAGATACATAGAGGCGTGATCTGCCCTGTGGCTGAGCTGCCATGCCACAAGCCGCAGTAGGGAGCAAAAGGCTGGAATTGAAAACAGCCACCTCGTGAATCCAACCAATCTTTTTTTTTTAAAGATATATTTTTTAAATATTTATTTATTTATTATGTATACAATGTTCTGTCTGGGGCTGGAGAGATGGCTCAGAGGTTAAGAGCACTGACTGCTCTTCCAGGGGTCCTGAGTTCAATTCCCAGCAACCACATGGTGGCTCACAGCCATCTGTAATGAGATCTGGTGCCCTCTTCTGGCCTGTAAGCATACATATAGACAGAACATTGTATACATGATAAATAAATAAATCTTTAAAAAAAAACAATGTTCTGTCTGTGTGTATGCCTGACCTCCACCCATGACTGTGGCGTGACCTGTCCACCTCCATATTCACAAATCAGTAAATACAATTTTAATTCAAAAGATATTAAGCATTGTTTTTGTTATTAATATTGCTCTGGGTCAGATTTGTCTGGCCCTACAGGGATTGGAGTGCCCTGAAAGTAAGGTTGATCCCTAGGAAAAGCTGTGGCCTATATGTCCTATGCCTTTTGAGGACTGAACTGGGCTAGCACATCTCCCACCCAAGCCTTCCCCAGTAGCGTGCTCCCTGACGTTGGGGTCAGGTCACTGTGTGGTTTTTATAGTGGTCTTGTTCTCACAGCCCTGACATTAAAACAGCCTGCCAGGATACCCTGTTAGCACAAACCAACTTGGGGACATGCTTCCGCCATCCCAATGAAGGACATTAGTCACAAGGCCTCTCCAATGACATTCAGTCATGTAAAGCAGCTCTTCTTTTGAGCCTTGGCTAAGAGCTGGTTCCTCCAAAAGTGAGCTAGAAACTAAGTAGCCAGCTTCGGACTGGCAGCCTCTGCCTGACTTGGGAGCTGGTGGCCTTGACTAGCACTGAGCCATGATCATCTCTTCTTTATATGTGAAGAAACTGAGATGCAGATAGAACTGGGACTTGATCCCCGAGTCAGCACACCCAGAATTTCAGGGAAAGGGACCTGCTCATGCCACTAGAGCAGGGGTGCAGAGGAGGTTGGCACTCTAGGAGTTTGGACTGGAAGCTTGGTACCCACTTGCCTCCCAGCCAGCCAGCTTGTCCCAGCTGTTTGAAGTCAGCAAGGAAGAGAGCAGCCAACCCCCTGGGACTAGCTCAGACCCTGCCAACTAAACTTTCTTCATCACAGTTGACTGCCCTGGACTCCACCCTCTATATGGTTCTTGCTCAGAGCCAGCCTGAACCCGAGTGCCTGTATTTCTCCCCAGAGGTCTTCTCGCTAGCCCAGAGCTATGGCCTGCAAGGATCCCTCCAGGATCTGATAGATTTGTGCAGACTCTTGTTGGCTCACACCTTTAATCCCAGGCTTTAGGCCATCCTGGTCTACACAGTGAATTCCAGGATAGCTAGACAGCTAGGACTACACAGAGAAACACCTGTCTTGTGGGGGGAGAGGAGGAGGTGTTTCTGGCACAAGCATGATCAGTAATTCAAATGTAAGTCTGGTTCTTGGAATCCCAGAGGTACTGACAACAGACTACAGAAAAGATTCAAGGGCCAGATTTTCTTTTTTCTTTTTCCATGATATTTATTGAGCTCTACATTTCTCTCTGCTCCCCTCCCTGCCTCTCCCCTCCTCCCTTCAGCCCTCCCCTAAGGTCCCCATGTTCCCAATTTACTCAGGAGATCTTGTCTTTTTCTACTTTCTACTTTCCACGTAGATTAGATCTATGTATGTCTCTCTTAGTCTCCGCATTGTTGTCTAAGTTCTCTGGGATTGTGGTTTGTATACTGGCTTTCTTTGCTTTATGTTTAAAAACCACCTATGAGTGAGTACATGTGATAATTATCTCTCTGTGTCTGGGTTACCTCACTCAAAATAATGTTTTCTAGCTCCACCCATTTTCCTGCAAAATTCAAGATGTCGTTATTTTTTTCTGCTGTGTAGTACTCCATTGTGTAAATGTACCACATTATTTTTATTCATTTTTCGATCGAGGGGCATTTAGGTTGTTTCCAGGTTCTGGCTATGACAAACAAAGCTGCTATGAACATAGTTGAGCACATGTCCTTGTGGCATGATTGAGCATCCTTTGGATATATACCCAAAAGTGGTATTACTGGGTCTTGAGGAAGGTTGTTTCCTAATTTTCTTTGAAATCACCACACTGACATCCAAAGGGGTTGTACTAGCTTGCATTCCCATCAGCAATGCAGAAGTGTTCCCTTTACCCCACAACCTCTCCAGCATAATTTGTCATCAGTGTTTATGATCTTGGTCATTCTTATTATTTGTTTGTTTGTTTGTTTGTTTGTTTATTATACATACAATATTCTTTCTGCGTGTATTTCTGAAGGCCAGAAGAGGGTACCAGACCTCATTACAGATGGTTGTGAGCCACCATGTGGTTGCTGGGAATTGAACTCAGGACCTTTGGAAGAACTCAGAGTTGTTTTGATTTGCATTTCTCTGATGACTAAGGATGTTGAACATTTCCTTAAGTGTCTTTCAGCCAATTTAGATTCCTCTGTTTAGAGTTCTCTGTTTAGGTCTGTACTCCATATTATTACTGGATTATGTGATCTTTTGGTGTCAAGAGCCAGATTTTATGCTCAGCACTATGTCTGTGAGCAACAGATAAGCTCATACTCCCAAGGACTTTGCTCCTGACCAGGCGACAGGCACACATTCTTGATCCACAGTCGAAAGCTCTGCTCTTTGGTCACAAATTCTCCTATGCTAAATGTTCAAGTGTTTCCTCTTAGA
The DNA here is from genome assembly GCF_037038515.1 of Microtus pennsylvanicus. Classification (NCBI taxonomy): domain Eukaryota; kingdom Metazoa; phylum Chordata; class Mammalia; order Rodentia; family Cricetidae; genus Microtus; species Microtus pennsylvanicus. Next base: position 68,470,892 of record NC_134580.1, on the reverse strand, counting down.
ATAGCAAAGCCATCTTGAAAAGAGTAGCAAATTCCTGAAGTAGATAAGAACTGGTAGGAGAAGAGGGAGGGGAAACTGCGGCCAGGATGTGAAATAGATAAATAATAAATTTATATTTATATATGTATACATATATGTATCCGTGTGTGTGTGTGTGTGTGAATCGTTGTCTCTCTGGCTGTCAGGCCAATAGTTGCAGCAGCTAGCTGTACAGCAGGGAGGGTGTGGGGTTAATACTTTGCATTTTTTTAAAAAATTTATTTGTACTTAAATAGAACCTGAGATTAAACACAATAAAAGCAATAAAAGGAGGCTAATGATCTAATCAAGAATAGCCTTTCAGACTAGAGTGATGGCTCAGTGGTTAAGAGCATTCGCAGTTTTTCTAGAAGACCCAGCTTCTGTTCTCAGCAGCCAAGGTTCACAACTACCATAACACTGATATTAGCACACACACCTGTACTCACACACGCAGAGCTACACACAGACACACATAACTAAAATTAACTTTTTTTTTTTTTTGGTTTTTCGAGACAGGGTTTCTCTGTGGTTTTGGAGCCTGTTCTGGTACTAGCTCTTGTAGACCAGGCTGGTCTCGAACTCACAGAGATCCGCCTGCCTCTGCCTCCCGAGTGCTGGGATTAAAGGCATGTGCCACCACCGCCCAGCTAAAATTAACTAAATCTTAAAAAATAAAGTCACCGGGTGTGATGACACACCCCCTTAATCCCAGCACTCAGGAGGCAGAGGCAGGCAGGTGGATCTCTGTGAGTTTGAGGCCAGCCTGGTCTTCAAAGCTAGTTCCAGGATAGCCAAGACTGTTTCACAGAGAAATCCTGTCTTGAAAAACTGAAATAAAACAAACAAGCAAAACCTCTGACAGAAAGCTGGAGCCAGTTCTGAGGTAGGGACAAGTCTGGGTTAGGGAGAGCATTTTGCTAACATTCCAGAGAGGTGCTCAGTATCTGCTTGGAGCCTCCGGGAAGCAGAGCATGCAATGGGGAGAAATGCAGAGGTAGCCTCTAGAATGAGCAGTTGTGATGATGATTGCACTATGTTTTCAGTATACTAAAACACTGACTTACACATTTGTCATGGGTTGATTTTATGGTATTTTAATTACATCACAATATAACGACTAATAAAGATATGCATCAACTATGACTATCAACATGACCCCTAGGATTGAGGTTAAAGGTAGAGGCATTTGTCATCTTTGAAAGCTTTAAGACATCACCCAAGGTTTTCCTGCGGCGAGACTCAGCCCAGTTCTCTCCTGAAGTCATTTGCTTTTGGCCGCTAGGGTGCTTGGCCATCCAGGAGCAGAGAGAGCAGCAGGGACAGGGTGCTCCCATCTCCCCTTCTGAGCTGGCCCTTCCCCCTGGGTATTCCTGGTGGAGCCAGCGCCTTCTCCCTCTGCAGTAGATCTTCACTAACCCCAGACTTTTTGTCTTCTCCCTCCCATCTATAATGGATTAATTAAAAATGCTGCAGGATCCCTGGACCCCTTGGCGGCTGCAGTGGCAGAAACGCTGCAGATCCCCAAGCAATGGCAGTGAGCCATGTGGCAGCAGACAGCGAACAGCAAGTCCCGAGAGCAGCCAGTTCCAGGCAGGGACAGCACAGTTACTCAAGTGGCTGCAGCAGGCCACGAGGAGAGAGACAGACAGGCATGTCACGAGACCACGCTGTAGGTCTCCGAAGGCGGCTTGTCATGGGCAGGGAACCACGCGGCGGGCAAGAGACAGATGGATAGACACACCATGCATAGCGAGATTGGATATTTATTTAGTGGGTTATGGAGGGGAACGGGAGAAAGGGAGAAGAGTATAGAGTCAGAGAGAGAGAAGGAAAGAGAGAAGGAGAGACAGAAGGAGGAAGGGGAGAAGTGGGGAAAGGGAGAAGCTGCCTCTTTGAGAGGGAGATGGAAAAGGAAGGAACTCAAGCTGGAAGCTGAAGATCAGCCTGTCTGTGGGGGGGTCTGTGGAAGGGAATGGGTATGGCTTATCTCTTATAGAGACAGACCATTATTACACCATCCAGATGTCTGAAGTGGGCTCACTCATTGCCCTCACTCTTATTTTTGTTTTTAATTTTTTACCTCAGGTTATGAGAAATCATGGGCATCTTCTGGATTTTGATGCTTCATTTAGTTTCCCAGCACCAATGAGAACCCTAAGCGCTCGCCCTCCTGTGGTCCTTGCAGCACTGCTGCTTCCTATTCTGGCCTCAGTTTTTCCCAGCTGATAGTGGAGGCAGCTTTCTTTCTTCCCCAGAGGAAGTTAAAGCTCTAAGATACACATGAGAAAGAACATAAAGGAGCCCAGAAACTAATGTAAAAATTAACTCTAGTGTTTCTACTCTGTCTTCTTATTATTTTTAGATATGGTCTCTAAGTAGCTCTGGCTGTCTTGGAATTTTCTATGTAGACCAGGCTGGTGCTGGCCTTGAACTCACACAGCTCTAGCTGCCTCTGCTTCTCCAGTGCTGGGATATAAGGCATGCAGTTGGCTTCTTCCTTCTTTTAGAAGCAGCAGCGTGACCTATGGAAAGACTCAGCCTTTGGTGTCACACAAACTCACACATTATGTATGCACTTTAGTGAGCTTTCTCCTTTGGGATCAGACCCTCAGGTACAAAAGGAAGTAACAAACCCCAATGTCTTATGGTGTTACGGGATGACATTTAATGAAGGTAGTTAAATATGATGTGTAGTGCCCACGGTGGAGCAAAGTGCTCTGCACAGTCTAAGGCAAGGGCACTACAAACAGTATTCTCCATAAAGTCCTTTCTCTGCAGTAAATACTGGTTCTCAAGCGGATCTCTTGCCAGTGTGGAGACCCTCTGATTCAAGAAGTGGAGATTTAGAGAAATACCCCAAAGCAAAACTAAAACAATTTAAAATAGGAAAAAGAAAGCTAAAGCCAAAGGGCACTGTCAGAAACAGACTGGGGGCCCAGCTCCACTCTAGTGGAGGATTTTGGCACTCTGCCTGGCACACGGCTAGCGCCCAGCAGTGCTAGCTCCCTTCTCTTCCTGTTCCCCTTCATCCCTGAGCAGAGTATGGGCATGGCCAATCGAATGGTTTCTCCCTGAGGTTGGCCAGCAGGAAGAGTGAGACAGGCACCTGCAGTGGCCACCATTCGCAGATACGTGTTCTCTGACCTTCACAAGTGCAGAATTGCCCACTCCTGTCCCCAATCTACCTTCCATGTCCCAGAGCAGAGGTGCCTGTTGCTGGTCTGGCCATTTGATAGCTTATTAAATCTCAGCACCACTTGCCAAGACCCCTTTAAACCTCTTGGCTGTTCCTTTTTGCCTCCTCTGATCAGCAGTACTTATTCAGAACTAAATGGCCCTACTGCAGAATGAGGATTTACTGCTTAAGAATATGAAAAGAAATCTTGGCTGCACTACAATTGCACCCTCTCTTCGCTGCCTCCACCCCACTCTGCCCATGCTCCATTGATTGGTGCCACTGAGACTGACCTGGGAGCTGCCCTTGGAGCAGTGTGCTCAGTGAGGCGACTGAAGAGGAGCTTGCTTCTCGGTGCTGCAGCTCCGAGGAGACCAGAGGCCTAGGAATGACCTGTTTGTGCTTAATCTTCATCTCTGTCAGCTTGGTTTTCATTCCCTCAAGGGCACATACATGTAGCACACTCTGGTTTCTCAGATTCTCTCCCTCTTTCCCCTCAGGATCGTGCTCATGGATGATGCTATGGACTGCTTGATGTCTTTTTCAGATTTCCTTTTTGCTTTCCAGATCCAGTTTTATTATTCAGGTGAGAATGTTCCAGGCCCCATGTGTCTTTTGTCAGGGACCATGTCTCTGTTTCTCACCCTGTTATCTTTTCCATATGTGCCTGGCACACATATTTCCCTTCCCCACTTCCTTAGGGGTATGACCCACTAACAGGATGTCTGGTTTATACTGGTGGTCACAATACTGTGTGCCACGCTTACTTTCTCAGCCTCCTGAAGATACTGACAAACACTTCTTCCAGTCACATACACACACACACACACACACACACACACACACACACTCCGTTTAAGTGATAAGAGCAGTAAGGATATCAATAGCATTCACTTATTAAAAACTTACTGCCTCCCAGGTGCAGCACTAAGGACTTTAATCTGCTCACAAGTCCTAAGAGATGAGCTTGCAGAGGTTAGACCTCAGACCTGCCCTGACCTTTGGCCTCGATTAGGGGCCACATTCTGTTTACATGATTGCTGCCCAAGGGCTATTCAGGCAGGAGCTAGACCCTGGGGTCAGGCCGACTGCCCCCAGCTGCTGCAGCAGTCACATCCCACCTTAAGGAAGAGCAGCCATGTTTGGGAGAATTCCTCTCCTCTAACAGGCTCACACAGAGGAAAGAGGGGGGGGAGGGGGAGAAAACAGGCCGTAAGTCACTGTTTACTACAATGTGTGACTGCAAAGCTTGGAAGACAGCGTCAAACGATTACTAAATTAGCAGTTTGTCGGCTCCTCTCTTCCCAAGGGTAGAGTACACTAAAAGCAGCCTTGTCCAAGCAGTAACAAAAACACTTCCTGCAGCCTCCAACATGCTTTCAGGAAGCAGATGGCCTCGTGAGATGGGGTTCCACACTGAAAATGTGCGTGTATTAGTCACTGGGGGCATGACCCCTGCCATTGTTCAAGGTGCTTACACTCCAGCAAGGAGACAGTGGGGGTCCCATCTAGTCTGGGAGTGCTGCAGTCACTCACTCCAGCTGTTTTGCCATCTGCACTGAGGCTGGACACAACTGAGCTATCAGAGAAGGTGGAACATGGGGAAGAAATGAAATATGACCTCCTTGCCTAAACTGTCCCTTCCTACCCCTATGGTACCAGAATTTCTGGACAGTGTGGCTGCCATCTATCAGGACTTGCTGTCGGGGAAGAACCCCAACACGGTGATTGTGCCAACGTCATCCAGTGGGCAGCACCGTCAGCGGCCTGCCTTGGGTGACGCTGGTGTGCTGGACGGGGTGGAGGCCTCACTCTTCTACCAGCGCCTGGAGAACCTGTGTGACCGGCACAAGTACAGGTGGGACATGGGCCCTGGGGGTCAGGCCACTGGTCTGGAACAAGTCTCTAGAAACATATTTTGATTGGCTCAGGGTTTCCCAGGCCCAGGATGGTCGTGATTTAAAGATAGGACCATTTGTTCCCAAAGCAGGTGGCTTGCTTACAAAGAAGCATTTTCACTGGGGAGAAACAGCTGTAGGTGACTTGCTTACCAGGGAAGACAAGCCTTGACTTTTTGAAAAGAGCAAATTCCCTGTTCCAAACTTCCTACAGAAAGGGAAGTGCAAAGACCCCTTAGAGATACAGCCTCCAGGCGAGGAGCTGCCACCAGCCTATCTCTTCCCTCTCTTCCAGGTCCCCTGTAAAAGCGTTGGTTATGGGGTTGGGTATGACAGACAGAGCACATACCTAGCATGTTCTGTCTCTAACCCCACCAACTAAATAGCACTAAGCACACCAGCCCTGTCTGCAGTCTGGGCCATGCTCCTCCTAGCCTTGAGTGTCCTGGAGGTGTTGATGAAAAATGGCCCTTAGACTTGAACCTGGCCTCTGAACTTTCCCTTCCAGCTGCCCACCCCCAGCGCTTGTCAAAGAGATCCTGAGCAATGTCCAGAGGCTGACTTTCTATGGCTTCCTTGTGGCCCTCTCAAAGCATCATGGAATCAACCAAACGCTGGGTAAGCAGAGCTCATGTGACCTCTGTGCTCCTCCCAACACTGGGAGACAGCTGGTCACCATGGAAGACTTGGCCCTGCAAGGGTAGGACACTGCCTCTGATTCTCATGCCTAGGAGCTGCAGTGTGCATAATCCCAAACTGCCAGCCCTAGGAGGTCCCTCACATTCCATGTGACTGACAGTTCTGCCTTGCCCCAACAGGAGCAAGCTGTTCTGCTCCCTGGCATAGGTCTGCCCAGGCCCTCCCTAGAGAATCCCTGGTTCTGCTCTAGGGAGTGGCCTGCAGGTTGGGCAGATGCAGGGCTATTTACCCAGTGGCTCTGGAGATTAAATATCAAAGTGACCTGAATTCAGTTTAGAAATAGGGCAAAGCTGTGTCTGGGAGGTGTTTTTTTCCCAGGTGGGAAAAAAGAAATCCGGTAAATCTGAGAAAAGACAAAGGAAAAAAAGTGGAGATCGGCCCAGTTTCCCTGCCTGTGGTCTTTACTCTCACTGGCCGGCCTCCACCCACTGCACACACACACACCCCCATGCACAGCCAGTCCTCTCCCAGGGAGAGACCATCAAGTCACTCTTGCTGGAGGTTTGTTGGTTTTTGTTATTTTGAAACAGGGTCTTACTGTACAGCTCCGTATAGCCTGGACTGTACTAAGTAGACCAGGCCGACCTTGAACCACCCGACTCTGCTCCCCAAGTGCTAGGACTAAAGGTATGCGCCATGAAGCCCAGATCCTGCTGGATTTTAAAGGATTTATGATTCCATCTTCGCTCAAAAGAATCTCCTTGTGTGATTAGATCCAGGTTCCTGAATCTCAGAGAGACACAAGGCATTCCTCCTCCTTGTAGTAGTTGAGGGGATGGGATCGAGAAGAACAATTAACGTTTGCTAAACACCCAACACAATGGGCCACAAGCTATGCTGGAACCTTTATGCTTATTTCTGTATATACACACCTGCCAGAGTTCTAGAGGAGACAGGCAAGCTAAGCGTGCATGCTACCTAGAAGTTTAGTTACTGAGTCGGGGGTGGGGGGACTACTCAACTAAGTAAGATTCCTAAGTAAGATTCTAAGTAAGAGTCCAGTTAGCTGGACTGCAGCTAGAAGAGAGGCCAATTGGAAACCAGATTCAAGAGCCAGTGGTGACTCCTAGGTGTCCCTCACAGTCTTTTCTACCAGTGACAGCTGCTAAGAGGAAAAGAAAAGGCTAGTTAGCAATGATCACAACCTGCACTCATCCCCTGCCCTCTCTGCTCTTCAAAAAGAACCTTCAAAACTGGGTGGTGGCGCACACCTTTAATCCCAGCACTGGTCAGACAGAGGCAGGCAGATCTCTATAAATTCAAGGCCAGCCAGGTAGGTCTATAGAGTGAGTTTCAGGACAGCCAAGGCTACAGAGAGAAACTCTGTCAAAAAAAAAAAAAAAAGAGTTGGGCGGTGGTGGCGCACATCCTAGCACTTGGGAGGCAGATGCAAGTGGATCTCAGTGAGTTCAATGCCAGCCTGGGTTACAGAGTGAGTTTCAGGACAGCCAAGATACAAAGAAACCCTGTCAAAAACACAAACTAAATAAGAACTTTCAATTCAATCTCCAGTTCTGAGGGATAAAAAGAACCTCACACCATTTCTTTCTAATTCATGACTAAATAAATAGGCAGCAATAGAAGACAGTATGTGTTAAAAATAGGAACTTGGAAATACCCTGCTTGAAACAGTCTGTAGAAGAGATCCCCTTGTCCCCAGAACACCCCACAAAATAATATGAGGCATAACCTGAAGGAGTCAGAAGTAGGCCCAGAGCTGGATCCTTGAGTCTCCCAGAAGCCCAGCACCGCTGTCCAGCCTGACTCAACTACTAAGCCCTGCTCCTCCAGCCTGACTCAGCTACTAAGCCCTGCTCCTCCAGCCTGACTCAGCTACTAAGCCCTGCTCCTCCAGCCTGACTCAGCTACTAAGCCCTGCTCCTCCAGCCTGACTCAGCTACTAAGCCCTGCTCCTCCAGCCTGACTCAGCTACTAAGCCCTGTTCCTCCAGCCTGACTCAGCTAGTAAGCGCTGCTCCTCCAGCAGCTGTTGGTGAGGTCTCCTCCCTGCACATCTCAGTCCCACCTTCCTGCTATCGAGTGGGTGCTGCTATTTTTCCCAGAAAAATAGGAAAAAAATCTGATTATTCTGAAAAAGAACAAAAAGAAAACTTAGTGGAGAAACACCCAAGACACTCCATACACTTCCCATAGCATCACCAGCCTATTCCTTTATGGCCATGGAAACCAATCCAGACCTCAGGTGGGACTGATTTCCTCATTAGAAGCAGCCATTTCCCACTAGAAGCACATATCCCACATATTCGGATGGGATCAAGAGGAGGACAATTCCATACACTGGCTTTTTTCTACCCTTTGGATTTAGCTTAGCACCTGGGGCCTCAAGAACCAAGCTGGTCACAAAGCACATCCAGTCTTGGAAGGAGACTGAGGATATCTCCTTAGCTGCCACTTTTTTTTTTCCATTTGTTTTTCAAGACAGTTTCTCTGTGAAAGTCATGTCTGTCCTGGAACTGACCAGGCTGGCCTCAAACTCACAGAGATTTGCCTCCCCAGTGCTGGGATTTAAAAAAGGCATGCGCCACCACCGCCTGGCACTTATGTATATGTGTGCTCTATCTGCTTGTACTTTATGATGGAAATGAGCAATCAGACTTCACTAGAGATGGTTGTGAGCCACCATTGGTTGCTGAGCATTGAACTCTTAATCACCGAGCCATCTCTCCAGCCCCTTAACTGTCACTCTTGCCCCAAGTAAGGAAGGGAAAGTAGTGACTCACTAAATTTATAAAGCAGCACCTAAGACTTCCTGTTCCACATGGACTAACTTTCCTGGACAAAGAGTTGTCAGACATGAAGGCAAGGGACAGAATTCTGCTTCCTTAGAGGGCCCTTCCGTTGTTTTATGACTTCACCCCCAAATCCCCGTCTTCTAGGAGCTTTGCCTGACAAAGGAGACTTGATGCATGACCCAGCCATGGATGAGGAGCTGGAACGGCTGTAAGTGTCAACTGGGAAGATGCTGCCCCCCTGTGGAAGCCAAATCAGTTAGAGGTGACTGTGCCCCACTGTAGGGCACACAGCACTTATTTTTAACATCCCATCTTGGTCAGGGGATAAGTTTTTGGGGGTCTGCTCAAGTGCGACAGTTAAATGTGGAGGTCCTGGTCTCTGAATGGGAGACTCATCACAACACCCTCTGGGCTTCTTTCCTTCTTCAGGCTGGTCCAGGTCCCAGGCCTGGTCAACTCCATCACTGCCACTTCTGAGGCCAGCTGCCTGTCTTCCCGCACCCCTCCCCGGGTTGGTTCCCCATGGAAGCCCCTCCATCACTCCCGCAAATTGGATGCAGAGAGCGATGGCTCCACTGAAGAGACAGATGAGTCTGAGACTTGAATCTGAAGGGTCCCATCTGTGGCCTGTACCTTGCTCCACCCTGCTCTTGCTGCCCTCACCAGACTTCTCCAGTACCACTGTGCCGCCCTCTGCTGGAGAGAAGCGCAAATAACAGTCCTGCAGCCCCTAGATCAGTGATCCCAGAAGTCCCGTAACTCATGCTCTCAGCTTTTGACCTGTTGGGCCCTAGACTGAATATTGTGCCAAGGCCACTTCAACTTTGGGGAGGGCATTGGCTTTTGCCTTTTGTTGGCAGTGCTGCTTATGCTTTAAGTACAGTGTCTTTCCAGCCAGCCATGATCCTCCTAGTAAGGGTCATTTTTCACAACTCCCGTAAGAACACAAATTGCTAACACTGGGTTTTCATGGTCAAGGGTGACTCCTGAGGGCATGTGCTGGGAAGACATATCAACTGTGGCCTTCTGCTGGAGAAATCAGCCACTAGCTGGAGTAAGAGGGAGGATGGGCAACAATTTCACTTTCAAAATCGGCTTCAAGTTTGTATCAAATAGTCCAATCTGTGAAATGAATAAAGTCCCTGTCTCTGGTAAGCAATGAGTCTACAGCCGGCAGGCTACAGGGAGGGGAAGGGCAAGTGTGACTTGGGTGCTTTTTCTGACGGGATGGGAGGTGGAGCCAGGGGCCATTCCAGCATGAAGACCTGCCTCAGTTGACAGAGGACCTGGCCCTCATACAGATGAGGGCAGCCTTCAAAGCCCTCAGCAACACCTCAGGGTGCTCAGTGAGTTCTCACTACCTGTGAGTCCCTGTTCATAAGCTGCAGAGCCTTTTCACCAGGGTTTCATTAACCTCCCTGGTCAGGGCAGTATTGCAGATATGCACAAAGCAGGTTTGGAGCAGAGGCTGGAAAAGTGAATAGGTGATCTTCATCTCTCTCGAATGAGGTAGATTGTTCACAAAATAAAATTCATGCAGGCTGCCTGCCACAAGTAAGGCCAATGTCATCACTTACTGTACAAATAACTTTTCTCCAATCCTTCTTAACAAGACCCGCCGGTGGACAATTACAAGTGGCTTCCAAAAAGCCCCAAGGTGCCAAGCATCTGAGTGAGCCCCTGAGAGGTTTCTCAAATTCTGATGTGTACCAGACACAGGGAAACTTGGGACAGTGACAGTTGCCAAGTTGGAGTCCTACTGTACCAATGTGGGGTTAGAAACAAAAATCTGTATTCCACCAACATCTCACATGATCCCAAAGCACTGGAAATGACTGGCTTAGAACTCATGGCTCCCTTCACCTCTCCTTCCTAACCTCATTGCCCACAGTGGTTTGTAGCTGTACTGTGCTGAGCAGTCCCAAGGACAAAGTAACCCTATAAGAAAAGGGTTGACACACAGCATCTCTAACTTTTCCAGTCTGCATTTTAGTGCATGCCTGTCATTCCAGCACCAGAGCCAAGACAGGAGGATTGTGAGTATAAGGCCAATCTGGGCTATAGAGACACTGTCTAAAACCAAAACCAGCTCCATTGAGAAACAGGTCCCAGTCTGCCTCCTGTGATGAGGATGTAAACAAACTAGAGGGCCAACTAACACCACCTCTTTCCTCCACGTGCAACAGGGTGGTGAGGTCGAGGCTGTACCGGACCCCGCGGCAGCACAGGGGCAAGGAGCCAGGGGCCTTTGGCTTTCAGAGAAGAGACAAGCTGGAGGCCCCGGAGAGAGTGCCCTCAGCTTTGGAATCAACGCCCAATCCATATCGGTGGGAGCCCAGAGAGTGAGCGAAGGGCCACACTGGGCAAGGAGGCAGGACGGAGAGGACACTGACCCACAGTGCCCCGTGGGGGCTTTATTTTGACACCACTTTGTTTCAATACAAACAGTGCTGAAAGAAAGTCATGTCCCCCTCTGGGGAGGGATGAGGGAAGAGTGGTCTGTGTTGTTTGGGAGCCCAACCTGCAGTCCACAGGTAAGGTTGGGCCCAGACTGCCAGCATGGCAGGGGAGACGGCACCAGGATGACACAGTGCATGGCCCAGCTATCAGAGTCCTCCAGCTCTCACCGACTGGTAGGGTGCTGTTCAGGACCCCTAAACCCAGAATGATGCAGAGGACGAAAGCTGAGCTCTAGGGACTTCTCTCAGAGCCTCAGCTTCCTCAGCCAGTAGCAGGTTCCTAGCATCCAGGTAGGACACACAGGTGGGACCCGCCATGAGTGCCAAGCAGGACACAAAAGAATAGACTCTCAAGCATAGACAAGGGGTGCTATGACCCACAATAATGGTAGATAAAGGTTTTCAGACACCTAGGCAGAAGTCAGCCTAGGGCCAGCGGTGACAAAGGAAGATTGCTCAAGCCTCCAGGCTGATCCTAAATAAGCACTTTAGGAGCCAAGCAAAAGTTCTAGCCCTTAGTGAGTTACCAGGGTCCTTCTCACCCATGCCTCCACCCACATAACAGCAGTGGCAAGTCCAGAACTTCTCCCTGAGGGCTGATACAGCACAACTCTTGCTAGACCTCCCCTGTCTCCAGAAGACGAGGCCCAGACCCCCCAGACCACCAACAAGGATCCTAGAGCCCGCAGAAGCCTTATGCCTTCCCTACTTGGGGAAGAACTAGACCCATAAAGTCATCCTGATAGAACTCCTTCCCTCACTCCCAGTGCAGCAGGCTAAGTAGCAGCAGCTTTGGAGCAGGACTGGAAGGAAGAACACTAGTGTGGAGAGGAGAATGGGGGCAAGGACAAGGACTCACTGCACAGGCAAAGGACAAGGGCTGATGCTGACCACTCCCCTTGCCCAAGATCCTCCAAAGCCACCCAACTCATACACCACACACAAAAGTCAACAAATGCCCAGATTCACAAGGCGAGCAACCCTGGCCTGGGAATCAGGGTTCTTGCTGTCAACACCACAGGCTTGAGCCATGGAGCCTGGATCAGTAAGAACCGTAGCGATCCTGAGTGGGGAGAATAAAAACACAAAGTCAGAGTCTCTAATCTGGAGCAGCTCCCCAGTAACCACAATACCTCCCCTGCATACCCCACAGCAGAACAGGGCCAGGGACCCATGTTGAGAGTATGCGATGCTAGCAGGGTCAAAGCCACCTGGGCACTAATGAAAAGGGAAATCCTGCCAGTTTTCACAGAATCTGGGAGGGAAGACAAAGAGAAGTAACAAGCTTGGCCAAATCACCTTAGGGAGAGGCTCAGTCCAAACACAGAGATGGAAAATAGCCCTGCCAAGAAAAGCCAGTGCTCTCTCCAGCTGGTGGGGCTACTCAGCAGGGTCTGGAGAGCAGAAGGCAAACCTCCGACATTACATTTCACATCTCTTCCCGGCCCAGCAGCCCAGCCTCACCTGTAAGGAATTCATCACACCACTGGCCAGCACAGCCATCTTGCCAGCCACAGACTTGACACCCTGCTTAAACTGGGCAATGTCAGCTGTAGGAAGTACGTTCCCCAGAGATACAGTTCCTGTAAAAGCAAGGGAAGGTGTGATCAAGAGCCCCGCAAGAAGCCCTTCCCAGCTACAGGGCCTTCAGCTATGCCCTACCACACACTGGGACCCTACCTCCTCCATGAGCTCCATCCATGTCCCCAAAAAGGTCTGAAGAGCTGATGGCACTGCTGCCCGAGAGCTGCTGTAACCGAGACCTGGCTTCATACTGTGGAGAAAAGGCAAGGTCTAGGCAATCTTTTGGCCAGGGATAAAAGAACTGATTTATGCCCAACCACCCTAATACAGGACAGACAGGGAAGGAGCTCAGGCTGCTGAGTAGCTACCAAGTAGACAACTTCACCAACCTCAGAATCCACTTCTCGACCAAAGAACATGTCAGATGAGATGGCTTTGGCTCCTGCAAACTTCTGACGTGCTTCACTGGACTCAAGCCCTGAGCTCCGGCTCTCCACTTCCCTCCGGCTTGTGGATCTGTGGGCCAGTGCAGAGTATCTCGGTCTCTTCCCATTACCACCAGGGGAAGCAGAATTCAGAGCCAAAATACATACCATAGCTTTCTGGCCATGGAAACCATATCAATCCTGTAACTCTGGGATGCAAGAACCTTTCCCCTCCAAAATAGCAAGAGGTCCTCTCCTCTTTCTCAATTCCCTCCATCAGATGGAATGGGAATGCGGTTTGGAGGGCTTAGGCTCCGCACTACTGTGGCTCACTAAGGTGCAGAGATCCCATCATTGCTGCCATCTGAGCCCTACTCACAATCTGAAGTGACTGTGTGTGTGCCTGGCTTACACCCACTCTCCTGCATGACTATCCAGTGGCTGTGAGCACTCTCTCAGAATCACATCACTACACTGACAACACACAGGCTCTAGGTGGGGGCTTCTAGAGTCCACTGAAGTTATTACTCATGGCCAAGTTTACAAATGGATCATCTATGGTAACCTGCCAACAAAACATTGCTTCTCAACAATGGAATGCATTTTGGTTTTGGTTTTAAATGCCTAGAGATGGCTCAGTGGTTGAGAGCACTGTCTGCTCTTCGAGAGGACCCAGGTTCAATTCCCAACACCCACATGGCCACTCACATCTGTCTGTAAATCCAATTCCAGGGCTTCTGACATCCTCACACAGACATACATGGAGGCAAAACACCAATGAACATAAAATAAAAATAAATTCCTTAAAAAAAAAAAAATAAGGGGCCGGGCAATAGTGGCACACACCTTTAATCCCAGCACCCGGGAGGCAGAGGCAGGGGGATCTCTGTGAGTTCGAGGCCAGACTGGTCTACAAGAGCTAGTTCCAGGACAGGAACCAAAAGCTACAGAGAAACCCTGTCTCGAAAAACAAACAAACAAACAAACAAAGAGCCTAGCAGTTGGAAAATACGGGTTTGATCCCTAATACTGTAGTCAATCAAAAAATGAAGGCTAGAGGCATATAGCCTTTGGAAGGGACATCAGAAATGAAACAGAAAATCAGCCCCTCCGACTATAAAATAGAACCCAACCTAAAATAGCTACCAGGCTGGCTGTGATAAGCACAGCCCTGACTAATGAATGGTCACTAGCTATATGTGGTTATTTACATTTGCTAAACTTGTATTAAAAAACAGTAGAAATTCAGTTTCTCAGCTGCACTCAACTACTGAACATTCCCACCCCTGCACCATGTTATGCGAACAGCACTGCCCTGCCCACACTACCTTTCTGAAATGGGCCGGATGCTGGAGATGGTTACTTCGGGTTCCTTCTCTTCTACCCTGTCCATACCCCAGGTCACATCTGAATCCCAGCGGGTACCAAAAGTTTCTCCCAGGGAAAAGGGGTTATCCTTGTACCTAGGGAGACAGCAGAGTAGCTCAGAGAAACCTGAGTAGGAACACAACAGGCAAGTCTATGCTCCAGCAATAGTCTTACTTTGGGGGTCCGGAGGCGAAAGTTCCAACATCATCAAACAAGTCAAGCTGTGACCGGGAAGATTTTGCACTCAGTGGGGTTTCCTGCTCAATCACTTGCATCTCAGACAGCACAGAGTGGGAGATAGAGCTATGGAGAAAGCACAGCAGGCCGAAGGCTGGTAATGATATCAACTGTTCACTGCCCAAGAGTAACAGCCAGCTTAGGTTGATGGGTTTTTCCCCGAGCACTGTCCTTGCCTGTGCACTGCACTGGACCAGCTCAGGAAGAGAACTGATGTGAACTGTCTGAAGTGGCCTGGGAGCATGCTAACACACCAGCTTTGTTCTCTCAAATAGCTTTTCCCTGGCCAATGGCTACTAGTTGCCATCTTAATAATGTACACCAAATGGTGAGTGCTCATTCTCCCTTCTTCCCTTTTTGGATTTGTTTTTTTTTTCTAAGGAAACTGGCTATGTGACCCAGCTCCTCCTCCCACTGCCATTCCAGTATTGAAATCAGAGGCACGAGCCACCATGCCTAGCTCCACTGCCATCCTTATTCGAAGCCTAATTGCAAAACGGACTGTATCCTTCCTGAGACACATGTGCAGAGCACAAAGCAAAGGATGAAAACACCCAGATGATTCTCATGGAATCACAGCGAGTCCTTAATCATCCTATTTCTTAAGAAAGAAAAGGAATGAAGAGGAAGAAAAAGGAAAAAAGGGCCGGGCGGTGGTGGCGCACGCCTTTAATCCCAGCACTCGGGAGGCAGAGGCAGGCGGATCTCTGTGAGTTCGAGACCAGCCTGGTCTACAAGAGCTAGTTCCAGGACAGGAACCAAAAAGCTACAGAGAAACCCTGTCTCAAAAAAAAAAAAATCCAAAAAAAAAAAAAAAAAGGAAAAAAGGAAGAAGTGCATTTCCTAGTACAGGGTCTAGCCAATGCACCAAGACCTGGCTCTGCCAGGGCTCCCTACACCTCACTCCTGTCAGGATCTACTTCATTCAAACAAACTCACTAGAATATATAGCTTCCAAAGTGAAGTACTCCAAAGAGTCGATAAACTGTAACTGGATTTTAAATAAGGTAGATTAGGGTTAAGTAAGAGATTCTGCTTTAACTGTAATTAAAAAAAGAAAAAAGGAAGAAAGGAAAGAAGAAAGGAAAAAAGGAAGAAGGAAGGAAGGAAGGAAGGAAGGAAGGAAGGAAGGAAGAAGAAAAAAATCACAAGGGCTAGAGAGAAGACTCAAAGGTAAAGAGAACGGGCTTCTTTCCCAGGAGACTCATGTTTATTCCCAGCGCCCACATAGCAGCTCACAACTGTCTCTAACTCTAGTCCCAGGTGATCCAAGGCTCTCTGTGTTCATGAGCTTCACATACATGCATACAAAACACCCCTAAACATCAGAAAATGAATTAAAAAAGAAAACACATCCAGGTGTGGTAACACATGATTGTGATCTCGACACTCAAGAAGTAAGGCAGGTAAAAACAGGAATTCAAGGTTATCTCTGGCTGTATAGGTCATGACAGCATGAACTATGTAAGATTGCATAAAGAAAACAAAAACAAAACCAGCCTGTTTTAGCCAGCCAGGACTACATAGTAAGACCCTGTCTCAAACTAACAACAAAGCAAAAACAAAAAAACAGGGCTCACTCCCTAGGATATAGTAGGAAAACTGACTCCAACAAGTTGTTCTGACCTCCACGTGTGCCATAGTACATGTACGTCCCATACAAACATACAAATAAAAAAATTAATAAAAAAGTTATTTGTCAATGCCGGTAAGATTGCTCAGGTGGTAAAAAGCATTTGCTGCCAAGTCTAGTAAATTTCTAATGATAATAAGCCCAAAGCCTCCTAACAAAAGGAGCCAAGGCACCGGCTAATCACAAGCACAAGCAGTCAATGGCACCAGTAAATACTCCTTTTTATTATTATTCTTTTCTTCTTTTTCTCTTCCCCCCTTTTTATTTATTTATTCATTCATTCATTCATGCATTCATTCTTATGTGCCCTAGGCATGAAACAGCTTTGGCCACAAAGACAGGCATCAAGCTAGGATGAACAAAGGACTCCATCTGCTCTGTCCCTGGCTGATATAAGACAACACCACCACCAAGGTGTCTCTTTGCCCATTGCCAGGGACTCTTCTTTCTCTTTTGAAATAGTGTCTCCCAGAGCCCAATCTGACTTTGAACCCCTATGTGGCCAAGGGTCATCCTGAACTCTTGATCCTACTACTTCCACCTCCCAAGTTCTAGGACTGTTGTGTACGTGACTATGCCTGACAGATAAATTTTTAGCCCAGGCTAGCCTCAAATTTGCTCTATAGCCAAGAATGACCTTGAACCTCTGATCTTCCTGCCTGAAGTGCAGAATTACAGACTTATACCAACACACCAGTTTTATGTAGTACTGGGGATTGAACCTAGCCTTCATGCATGCAAGACAAGCACATTACCAACTGAGCTTCATCCCCAGCCCTCAGATATTCTAATTTTTAAAAGATAAAAATCTAGCAGGGTGGTCATGGCATATGCATTTAATCCCAACACTCGGGAGACAGAGGTAGGTAGATCTCTTGAGTTCGAAGTCAGGTTGGTCTCCAGGGCAAGTTCCAGGACAGCCAGGGCTACAGAAAAACCCTGACTCAAAAAAAAAAAAAAAATCTATTGCTATCTTTAATTCCAACAACTGGGAGATAGATAAGAGGCAAAAAGATTTCTGTGAGTTTGAGTCCAGCAAGGATTACACAGGAAGACCATCTTAAAACAACAAAAAATAAAACACTATTATAGAAACCTCTGATTATTAACTCAAAATGCTTCAGAGAACCGATCTGCTTTTTTAAAGCAAGTGCAGGAACACAAACCCAGCAGTTCTGAAACAAAGGGTGGTGGCTCACACTTTTAATCCTAGCACTTGGGAGTCAGAGGCAGGCAGATCATCTCTGAGTTTGAAGACAGTCTAGTCTACACGGTGAGTTCTAGGACAGCCAGGGCTACACAGAGGAACTGTTTCAAAAAAAAAAACAAAAAACAAAAGGACTCCCCAACCAAAAGCATCTGAAATGCGTGGAGTCATTTGAGGTATTATAGTATCTGGTACAACAGACGGCATTTAGTGGGCAAGGACTAGGAAGCAAAAAAGCCGAGTTTCTCAGGTCTTGGAAAAAAAGAACTCTCCAGCCACGAAGCAGCCTCATCAATTAAGTGCCATCCTGTTCACTCAAGCAACTAACGTAATATGGGCCAACCACTGTGCCGAGTGCCTGAAGACAACAAAATACTCTCTTCAACCTCAGAGGAAGACTAAGGAAGGAATCCTGACGTGCTGGGTAGGGTCTGTCCAGATTCCCAGAAAAACAATGGCATTTCTCTGACACACCGGGGCCCAAGCCTCACCTTCGAGACACCAAGCCCATGCCCAGCCTTTCAGCCTGCTCTCGCTTCTTTCCTTCAAGGTTCTGTAGCTTTTTCTCCTCCTTTTTGCGGTCAATCTGGAGCTCCTGGTAGGCCAGACGCATGGAGGCAACCCTGGAGGGAATGAACAGTTGCAGGCTGCCATCCATGCCACCTGCCAACAACCCCCACACAAGCCACGGGCACCACAGCAATCACGCACATGGACTCCTCTGCCTCTTTCTTGGCATCAGCTGCCTGCTGCTCCCGGAGCTTCTCTGCCACCTGGGCCTGCCGCTCAATCTCAGTAAAGCTCTGGTTGCTCACCTTCTGAGCTCCCAGGCCTTTCTTGGCACCCAGCTGAAGAGAAAACCATGTGATGTGGAGTCTTGCCTGCCAGTCTCCTCAGTTCCCTCCCAGTATGGTCACTGTAGTCACACCCACAGGGAAGGGGGTCCTCCTTAGGACCAATCAACATGGCTAAGACAACAGCGATTCTGCTAGAGCTTCATGCAACCCACACACAGGTCTCAGGGATGAGGACAGCAGTTAATGCTGACTGGGGCCTGCTATGGGCCAAGCACTCTAAGTATTATATGTGCTTGATCTTGCTTACTGCCCAGGAATCCCCTTAAGATGAGCATTTTTATATCCCTTCCATAAACAAGATTCAGACAAGTTAGGACCTTGGTCAGTCATATAGCTAGCCAGGACATGAGAAGAACTGAAGGAGTCCAATCACCCTACAAGACTGCCTCTCCCCACCTACCCCTTTCTTAGCCGCTGTTGGCTTCTTCTTGCCAATAATGGAGCTTTTCAGTTCTGTGTGAGGAAGAGGATGGACATGAGATAGGACAAAGGAAAGTCAGAGAACATGGCTCAGTTCACACCATGCAGTTTCACAGCAAGAATATCTAAAAAGAATTGCTTCAGCTGGGAAGACAAACTGCCACCACCAGTTCCAACCAAGACTGTTCAAGCCAAAGACAGACAAGGTTAGGGGAGCTTGCTGATGCCCAGAAAGTAGCAGTAGGAGCCTAGACCTGAAGCACCAAAGACAAAGTGCCCAAGCCAAGGCTGCTCAACAGCCTCAATTCTTGGAGCAGAGAGCGGGCAAGCAGGGGACAGGCTTCCCAAACCACTGGTTACCTCTGGCAGAAGAGGCCCCTTTAGCTGACAGATACATGGACTCTGGAGAAGAAACAGACTTGTGGCTAACGAGGGCCCACCCCAAAAGATTCCTAAAGCTCCCGAACCTAGAGGCTTACACAGAGCCTATTTCAAAGCTATGCTAAGCCTTCCCACAGAATTAGCTGGACAGTCACTCCACTGGCTTCCTGCCCCAACCCCCAAGAGTCAACGGAACAAACCAAGGTCAGCAAAGGGATTGTTTACCCTAACCAAGTCTGAAGGCCACTAAAGAGTAGAAAGGGCTGGACTTTGAAAGGACAGTATGCCTCTAGCCATGAGCAGCTCAAAGCTGCCCCCACACCTCATGAAATGGGCAGAACAAGCCAACCCCGCCTAACACCAGGGATTGGTGTCCAGTCCCATTCCAACCTCCCCATACCTTGGCTAGATCTACCCCCACACTCAAAATGACAGCCATCCAGGCTTGTCAGCTCAAAGGCCCTCAAGTCAGTGTGGCAGTCAGAACTTCAATTCCAGGTCCCACCCCAGAGGGTCAGTTGCTCAGTCTCCTGTGCCCAGCTCACATGACTAGGCAGCAGATTTAGAAGACACACTTGAAGCAGACTCTCTCCCTGCCCCCACACCTGCCAGCTATCATACCCAGAGAGGTTTGGGGTGAGGTTCCAAGGAGGTCGGTGTTAGGACCATGCTCAGGTTCTGTGAATTCAATGACAGGAGATGGTAAGGATCACTGACTTCCTTCTGCTTGCCACCAGAAGATATATGCCCACCCTTCCTCCAAGAACTAAAGTGAATTCCATTCCACCCAAGGACACAGGAAAACCTTCTCCCAACTCCTATGTCTTTGGCCAAGTGTTCTAAACGCTAGTCCTTTTCCAGGTCCAGGCACTTGGTTACGATCTGGGCTGAACTCACGTGCCAGGCTAATGCTCTCTGAAGGTAGTGCTGGTTGCTGGGTCCCTGAAGGCTCAGTGGCTGCTGTATCCCAGGCAGAGGCCTAAAAAGAAAGCCAGATCCCAGAAGCCTCAGTGAGTCCTCCTAAGAAGCTACACCTTACCTGTAAGTGGGCAGGGGGCACTTAGCTCTTATGTCCCAGGTATGAGAGAAGACTAGAAATTAGCAATTATTGTCACAGTCACCATGGAAGAAAAATGCAGAAAAATAGCATCTTTAACCCCCAGCCGAGCCTTTCCTTAATTGATAAAGCATTAACAACTTTTACCTATTGACTAGGCACCAATCCAAGGGTGCTCACAGATACAACAGGTTCAGTTAGTCACAACAGGCCCTATGAAGTAGCTATGTCTCCTTTAGAAACTGAGGTTTTGCTAGGTTAAGTGACTTGGCCACATCAAACAATACCAAGCAGAGATGCTGAGGTGTGACCTGAGACTCTTGATTTTAATGACCACTGCCAGGAAGGGTGAAAAACCTTTAAGGTGGGTTACAGGAGAGGAAATCCTTATTTGTCTTCAACTACTGTTCGTTTTTTAAAAACCTAGACATTGCTTAGGGTCCCTGAGATCTCTTGAGCTTTCACATTATTCTCTACCACCAGGGCCCATCTGCACACCCATAAATAGGAAGAAACTTCTGGGCCTACCCAACAGGCAGTCTGAACCACAGACATTCTCTGAGGTATTGTACCTAAGCAAAGAATGTATGTCATGATCACAAAAGGTGTAGCCTTGGCAAGTAAAGCATTTATCAAAGGAAATGACCCTGTGGTACTCACCTGAGTGTGCTCTGTGAAGAAATCAGAGTCTTTCTTCTCTGGAGAGTGACTAGGAGCACTGTTCATACTGTCTATCCAAAGCTGCAAGGATGGAGACACTGGAATTCAGGGCTGGCAACACCTCCTACCCCATCACCCCTAAGCCAGAAACAATCACTTACATCAGTGCCATGCCTCGCCAGAGCTGCACTCCCCAACTGCTGAATTTTCTCTCGGTACATCTGGGCAGCTCGGCTGTTATATTTGGTGTTAGCATCATTGGCCATGCATCCATGTTGGCGGAAAAAAGCAGTCTAGAGAGCAAAAAGAATGTAGCACGTATGTGCAAGTACTCTCAACAAAGCAAACTGTATTCATACTACAGGAGATACTACTCAACAGCTGGGTTATTCTTTCTACAGGACACACACTAACAACAGGTTTTCATGGAGGTAAAATTCCTTAAAAAAAAAAACCTTTAATTTTCATTATTATGTGTGTACCACAGTCTGTGTGTGGAGGTCAAAAACAACTCTGTGTTGAACTCAGGTTGCCAGGCTCACACAGAAAATATCTTCACTCACTAATCCATCTTTGGAGGTGCTTCCCTCCTCCAAAAAAACAAAACAAAACAAACCCACCATGCCACCTCCCACCCTCTGAGACAAGGCCATGAAGTTTAGAGTACTGAGGAAAGTATGCAATTACCACACTAGCTCTCCTCCCTCCGGGAGCCCCCAAAGCCTCAGCTGACTAGAGACTACCTGTCCAGGTCAGTTTCTCTTTATGCCTCTCTGAAAGAAGTGTGCATGGCGGTGTTACAGAGCTGAGAACGCTCTGAACAGAGAAAACACACTCGCTCCTGAGAAGTCTTTGAAAAGGTAAGTACCCAGGCAAAAGGACGGGGTGGGGGGGGGATAAAGAAGCTTTACCGCATTGGCATTCCCGCCGACCTGCATACACCTCAGCTGCAACCAGCTCCAGGTCAAATCCAACTCTGTCGACCTGTGCACAAGGGCTGTTTGTTACCTACCCGGTGATAACAAAACATGCTTCCCTGTCAAGCCTACATCTGTCATTTGGCCTCAGGCTTTTGTGGGTGTCCAGGAAGCCATCAGTCACTGTTCCATTTCCTCCTCGCTTCCCTGTGTTTGAAATTTTTGCCCTTTACCTAATACAAAGGGTACCAATTATTTCTGAGAAGGAGATCCGAAAGGATGTCGACGTCTAAGAGTGCTCGGAATCGTACTGGAGACCTGTTGAGCCAATCTGTCTGCAGTAACAAAGTCAATGCAGCTGACTTCTCCCCTAAATCGATGCTGAGTCTCAGGTTAACCGTGAGAAGGGGTGTTTGATCCAGACTTTATGGCTACAAGCAAACAGAGGAGGATTTTCCTCCCCCACCCCCGCGCAGTAGGCCAACAGAACTCCCGCCAGGAAGTATTCAAACACAGAACTCAGAAAGGTTCAAGGGAAGGCGTCCTTTCAGCCCCTGTGGTAGCACAGAGCCTACCTGATAAAACTGAGGTGGACACCCAGGGAGCGATGCACTCCGGAGCAGTCAATACACAAAAATACA
Source organism: Microtus pennsylvanicus (assembly GCF_037038515.1). Taxonomy (NCBI): domain Eukaryota; kingdom Metazoa; phylum Chordata; class Mammalia; order Rodentia; family Cricetidae; genus Microtus; species Microtus pennsylvanicus. Next base: position 68,448,561 of record NC_134580.1, on the reverse strand, counting down.
CCATACGTGATGCTGGCCCAACTCGGGCTCTTGGCGCCACAGTCGAAACAAGCCTAAGTGGAAGAGGAGACAAGTAAATGGTTAGGGCCTAGAGTGAGGCCCAGCGCTCGAAACCACAAGAAAGCCTCCCACCTCCGTCCCCGCCCTCCCTCGGGCCCCAGAGGACAAGAGACGTCTTCTCCGCCCGCGACAGGACCCGTGCCCCTCCCTCTCAAGCACCTTGTTGGTGGGAATTGCACGAAGCCTCTTAAACACAGCCTGGATTTCGGTCTTGCTCGGCTCCGCCGCCATTTTCTCTCCTTCCCAGATACAACCGCGAGCGACAGCTCCCGCCACCGGCCAATCCGCGGCGGAGAAGGCGGGCTCACCGCGCCGCCCCCGCAGGGCCCTGACCCGCCTACGAGTGAAGTGATTCGACCAGATCTGGACCAATGAGCGTCGAGCAGACTAAAGCATGACGTCAGCAGCCGGGAGCTCCACAATGGGCCTGAGAGTGAACGCCGAGGCGCGCCCGGCCAATCCGCAGCCGGAGCGGGCGACGGCTCGTAGGCTGGCCCAAACTTTCTTCTTAGTCGCTGCTGGACGCAGGGAATACCACAGGGCCACTGGCTACGGATGACGGAAGGCCATGGCCACAACATGATGAGTTGCCGATAGATGAGTAATGGTTAACAGTCGCCCGAGTACTCCTAATCCCATCGGGAAGACACTGGCGGGGTTCCAACCCTGCTCACAATCCAGCAACCGGACTGGAGCAGAGGCCCACACACTAAAAAAAAACCTGATCTCAAGTCCCTTCCAGTCCAGGTTACATTTCTGAAATTTCAGGGCAGATACCAGGAGGCAGTTGCCTGCCCAATCCCGGCTCCATAACACATACTGGGCCCATGAACCTCCCCCATGACTCCCACCAGCTTCAAGAATGGGGTATCAAAAGACGCTCACAACACTAGATGGTACTTTTATTCTTGATCAAGTTTAATACACACTACAAGTCACAAAATAGGACGCTGCTAGCCCCAAACTACATTCTCCCCAACCTCATCATCAGGAACTCCCAGTTTAAGAACTGGATCCCCTACTCCTGGGATGACCCAAATGCTCCCGGGGAGGCTCAGGCACTCCAACCTCCCTTCCTGCCTCCAATCTAAACTCTTTTGGCCTCTTTCTAGACGCAGACCCCTCCCCTTCATGGGCCCTCAGGTATCCTTCCTCTCCGGAAACAACAGCAGCAGCACATGGTCCAGCGATCCTGGAAGGGTTGAGCTTTGGCTCTGGTTGGAGGGAAGCTGCAATAGGACTGTCAGGGCACTCAGGCACCCACACATTCCACATAATTGGCGGGGTACAGACCAATGCGGCCACTCTGCAGCTGGCCCTGGCACCAGCCCTGTTCATCCTCCTCACTCATCTTCAGCAGCTCTTCCCCTGAAGAAAGACAGATCAGTCACTGCCAGAGGTCAAGGGCTGAGGGGATGGAACGCCCAGCTCAGACCAGGATAGGACACAGCCAGCAAGCTAACCTACCCAACCCTAGACCCCAGGGAAGACATCGTCAGGCCCCAGCTGGCTGGACCCTGAACAGGCTGTGAGAAGGGGGTCTCTGGCTTTCCTTTCCTACACCCTCTGCTCTATCAGGTAGGACAGGCTGAAATGGAAAGGAACATGAAAGCCTCCCAGCCCCCCAGCATACCTGCTCGGAAGCTCAGCTCATCCGCTTCCTGGCCAGCATAGTCATAAAGCGCCCGCACCCTCACCCCAGTGGCAGCCCTCCGGGGGCTCTCTTCATCTGACCAGTCCTCATCCTGCCCACTGCTAGAGAGGGAGACACAAAGGGGCGACTCTGGACAAAAGCGACCATACTCAGCTCAAGGCAAAGGTTTTGACACTTGGAGTTACGCAGATGGGGAGGAGCTAAATGAAAAGTCACACTTTGGTCACCATGACTGCAAATGTAGGCACCATTCTGTGCACGAGCCTATTATACAGCCAAAACATAAGGAACGTGAGAAACCTAAACCTCTGTGAGAGGGCCCTCGGGTACTGCTGTGAAGGGAGGGGAACCAGCAAGGGGTACAGCTGTTTCCTTCCCAGCTCTTACCCTGGAGATGCTGGGCATGCTGGGGACTGGGGTGGGGGTACAGTGCCATCTCTTGTAGGTACAATGCTGGTCAGGGTAACCTCATCAGGGGTCCGGCCACCCTTCTCCTTCCGGCTGATTGCTCTCTGTGTGTCTAAGGACCACTCCTGTGGAGAGACTTTCTAGAGTCAGGCTGAACTGTAACCATGGTGGCAACAGAGCCATCTGGACCACCTTAACTTACTTACCCCAAAACCCTGTCATCTTCTCGGGGCCTGCACTGAGCCCAGCCCACCTCCAAGCCCCACCCAGCCTGTAACACCTGCCTCAAACTGTGGCCAGTTCATGGTCATGCCAGGTCCATGTGTGCTGCGCCACCAGCGGAGATCTTCCTCATCGCTAGCAGCCTCAATGCCCTGCTGCAGGTCTCGGTGGAGCTCATGGAACCTACGAGGCATTCAATCAGAGAGACGCGCGAGCTCCTAGAATTCCATTCAGCCCAGCTAGAACCCATAGGAGTTGAAGGGAAGCCTCCCTCCAGGGTGCAGGCCGTACTTGTCACTGCTAGAGAGGTCAAGGTGCTGATGCAAGGTGAACAACATGTCCTTGAAGAAGAGAAGCCGCTGGCGTTCCGCAGCCTGGCAGCTCTCAAAGGCCTGCTCCATGTCCTCCATGTAGCGCGGGGTATAGCGGTTTAGTTCCGCCAGTGTCTGCTCATATTGGGTTTTCATCTGGGTGAGAGAGTAGGGAGGCAATGAGGACAGACTGCCTTCTACTCAGGACTGCACCAGCAGTCACAGAGCACAGCCACCAGCTAGCCTTGGAGCTGCCACAGGCTAGCCTTGGAGCTGGGGCCAGGGGTGGGGTAGGCAGTCCAGAAACTCATTTCCTACCCTCAGGAACTGACAGAGGCAGCCTAACAGGGAAGTGACATTCAAGTCAAACGCCTATAAGAATCTGGTTGGAGCAAAGGACAGGATCAACCTACATGATAAGGTGAGAGAAATCAAAGCAGGCTTGAAGGAGTTGTTACAGACATGACACCTCTCAGAGGGGATGAGATGCTCGAGGGAAGGGAACTCAGGGCAGGGGAGAGAGTGTGCAATATGAGAACTGGCCCCAGGTAACTAAGGCCTCAGCTGCCTGAAACCCCAGCATTCCTCTCCTGGGTAAGACCTCACCTCCGTGCATATACATGCATGTGCTCTGTGTGTGTAGGCCACATGTCAACATAGTGTGCCTTTCTCAGCCCTCACAGCCATAAGACAGGCTGGCCACTGAGGTCCCGAGATCCACCTGCCCCATCCATTCCCAACATACACACCCTTCTGTCACCTCCCCTTTACCCACGTCAGCTGCCTTGAGCCCAGCAACCACTTTACCAACCACGCCAACTCCCAACCCCAAGTTCCTCCTTTATGTTGGTTTGTTTGTTGAGACAGGGCCTCACGACAGTAGCTTTGGTTGACCTAAAACTACTTGTAAACTGACCTAGTCTTTATGTGGACCAGGCTGGCCTCAAACTTACAGAAACGCACCTGCCTCTGCCTCCTGAGGTATCAAAGGGTGTACCCTAAGACCCAGCCCAAGTTCCTGTTTAAATAACCATGACAAGCAAGAGCAACATCAGGGATTAGAGCAGGAAGAGCCTAGGGTCTGGAAAGGCAGACACCCAGGAAGCTTTGCCAGGGGCCTGTACCTTCTCTGCCTCCTTGGTGCAGCGTCCAACTCGTTCCTGCAACTTTCGAAGCTGTTCCTGGGACATGGAGCTGTCTGCTTTCGCGTGGCTCTCCCGGGTCTGGGCTGTCTTCTCATCCTTGCGTGCTGTGTAGTAGCTCTTCTTGGAAGCTTCAACCTAACGTGCATGAGAAAAGCTCTGGATTCTAGATGCCACGCCCTGGTCCCGTGCAGCCCTGGAAGGCTCCTGCCTCCAATATTCACAGCTCCCAGCCTCACCTCCTTCAGCCTCTTTAGCCAGGGCTTCTGGGCTTTACGGAAACCATCCTCGGCAGCCCGGCTTTCCCGAAAGCCACCCAGCACTGGCCGGTGAAAAGCCCCTCGCTGCCAGGTCCTCACACGCTCGCTGTCTGGACCGTGCAACTTCTCCCTCACTTCCAAGTGTAGCTCGCTCAGCCGCTCAGCCGCAGTAAAGAAGGCGTGCCAGGCCTTCTCCAGAGTGCCATATTGTGGGCCTGCAGAGGGATGAGCTTGGGCCAGATGGGGTGCTATCAAATATAACCAACCCCTAGAGTGTCCTACTCTGAGTGCCAGACAGAGGCATGGTAGGAGTGGGGGTGCAAAGCTGAACAGCAGCAGTATAAGGTGCTGCATTAGGAGTGCCTACTCTGTACCCTGATGTGAGTGATCTCATGAATTCTTGCCTCCAGTACCACATGGGGACAGTGCTACTACTGCCATCATGGACAGGCAGAAAAAAAAAAACAAAAAAACCCCCCTAAAGCCTAGAGAAGTCAGGTTAAGTTGTCCAAAGCATCACATCTATTATTTAGCCAAGATAAATCCAAGTCTGCTGTACAAACTCTGTGCCTGGGACCTTCCTACCCAGCCAGAAGACCTACACTCCACAGTTAACTCTTTCTAGCTGTGTGGCTTCAGGCAAGTCCCTTCTCTGATCTTCACTTCTGCTCTAAAAAACAGGGGACGGAGCAGAAATATAGATCCCTCTTGCTATGTATGCTTAAGGTCTTTCATTCCATCCCTAGCACCCACAAACATCAAGAAACAGAAGCTGTCCTGAGGGTATCACCCTTACAGTCTGCTAGGCCTGCGTGCTGGCTCACCCTTCTCGACAGCTCCTCTCCACTTGCGGGCCCAGTCAGACAGCTGCTGGGCATAGGCCTTCTCAATGCGGGCACGTTCTTGGAAGCAGTTAACCAGGTCCCCACACAGCCTGTGCCCATCCTCAACCCGCTGCACCGTCCGTCGGTAGTTGCCAGCCTGGGGCACATAGGAGGGAGGGCTTTATCAGGGAGAAGCCACCTCTCCAGCTGGGCTGACAGGTCCCTCCCCCATAGGTGGCAGAGCCAGAGAGAAAGGGACAGTTTTCGCCAGTCCTAGTTACTTACCTCCCAGAAACTGCCCCCTAAGGCCTCCCCTCCAGCATCCTCTTCTGGAGCCATGGTGTCCCTGCAGCACAGAATGGTGGCAGATGTGGTGCTGTAGAGACCAAGTTAGGAAGCAGAAAAGTGAGGCCTGCAGTTTGGGGACTAGGAAAAGACCTGCTCATAGTCAAAAGCTTTGTCCCACTGCCGTTCCCACCACCCAAGGAACCATCAGAGCAAGGACTGAGTAACAACAAGCTAGAAGTCCTCAAAAGGAGGCAGGATAGGGGCAATGATGGCAGCTCCTAAGTTCCCTGCTCGCTCTAGGTTTACCCTCCTCAGTCCATCATCTACATACCTGGGGTCTCCAGATCACTTCAAGGACCCGTGTCCAAGTCTCCAAGCTGCCACTACGACTCTGCCTTGAAGTTAACAAGAGCACAGAAAGGGGTAAGGGTTGGGAGCCTCCAGTGTCCAGGGCGGTGCCCAGCTCCTTCCAATATAGCAACTGCTGTCAGAAGTACCAGATTCCAGGCTGAGAATGCCAGGCGGGTCACATGATCCAGCAGGGGATTAGGTGACAGACAGGGGTAGGTGGTGGGAAGAAAGTCCCACACTCCTACCATAAACGAGGACTCCTGCCTAACTAAGGCCCCTTGAACGACAAGGCAACCCATGACCAAACCAGTCCAGCTGATAGGTGCCCAATGCATGGCCCCTGCAACTGTGCATACTGAGCAGAGTGGAAAGAGTGCCAGGAGACCTGGGCCCTGCCACGACCAGGAAGGTTCTGGAAAACTGTGTTGTACTGTCTTGAGGGAGCCTCGGTGCGCCCTAGTTAAGATGGGAAGCCCCGTACCTGGTCAGCACCTATGCTATGACTGATGTAAAACTCAGACTAGGCAACGAACCAGAAACACTTAAAAGATCCGTCAGTCGGAAGGGGACAGGGACACTCACTTGCCCCCTGCCACCACCACACAACATCCAGGGAAGCCTCAAAGGGTCCTGAGACAACAAACAACTCCATTCTTCCCTCAGAAGGCCTAGGGTGGGGCTTCATGCACAGCCAGTAAGAAGAACTGTGGAGGACGGCAAGATGAATTTTTGTCCCAAAGGCTCTCTCCCTCAGGGGCTAGATGACACAGTGACACGCAGCCTCCTGACTTCTCCCTAGTACCAACTGCCTCTTAGTCTATAGAAGGAAATTGCTTTCTTCTCTGAGATGGCCTAAGGCCTAAGGGACAGTGGGTCAAGAGGATGAGTGTATGAGATTGCAGCAAAGCAGAACTCTGTCACAGTGCTCTCTCTAAACTGGTAAAGAGGCCATCTTCCCCACTCCTCCATCCGCGGGGCTCCCAGAACTGCTGGGATCCTGGTCCCACTGTGTGTCCCAGAGGTTGTGACCGGACTGTCCACAGTCACTGACAGACTTCTGCAGTTTCAGTTTGTGTTAACCCAGGCACTAGAATCAGTGGCAACAAGGAACTGTAGGCACAGCTCAGAGGTAGAACATGCTCTGAGGTCAGAGGTTCCATCACCAGCACCAGAAAGGAAAGAGGAATGATGTCCCATCTGAAGACCAGAAAGCCTGCTGGCTATGGCAACCCTGAAAGAGGCTGGCCTAACTGACTTCCTTCTGCTGCTGGCAGGAGGGGACAGGCCTCTCCCTGGAGACCCCATTAGCATAGAGGCATTGAAGCTCCCAGGACCCAGAGCAACTCCCCACCACCCTAACTAGTTCTTCACCTTATTTCCTCTTGAGTCAACCCCACTTGTCCAGAATGGCTTGCCAGCAAGATGGGGAAAGAAAGAACAGTAGCTAGAAGTCATTGGGCCTCTGGAGCTGTCCTAGAGAACCATCCAGGCCTGGGGCTCCTGCCTACTCCAGCCTCCCTGCCCAGGCTCCCAGGAGACCTGCCCCCCACCCATTCCCTCTCCCTGGCCCCAGAACAGAGCAGGCTGTGTGTGTGGGGGGGGGGGGGGCTGGCACAGCTCTTTCAGACCTCACAGAGCAAACACAGACTGGATCCCCAGGCACAGCCAGGCCCGGCACCCCAGCTTCATCTAGCTATGGGGGTGGACCTGGCACCTTGGTCCCTGTTGAGGAGGATTGGCACCTTGCGCCTCCTGACATTAGCAGAGACTCAAATCCGAGTAAACACACTCTACTACAGCAAGAGCTCAGAGAGCAAGAACAGGTAGTTAAAATCTTCCCAGCCCAGGACCTCCACCTATCCAGGCAGAGGAGGCTTCTGGGCCATCGGCAAGGTCTCTTCTCAGCTGCTGAGCTGAGAGTGGTGGGCTTCAGGAGAGCGCACGCTCCCTCCACCTGAGCTCCAAAGGCTTCGGCCCTACTCCTCTTCTACACATAAGCTAGCCCCCACATTTTCAGGAGCTGGGGACATGGGTCTGGGAGAGAGCAAAGCCACCCTGCCCTGCTCAGTCCTGTGTCCTGAGTCACACAGGCTGCGCCCATGGGCTTCGTCAGCAGCCTCTCCCAGTCAGTCGGTAGACCTAGGTTAGAAGGCGCAGAAAGGGGTAGTTGCTGATCCAGAGAGGGGCGCGTGGAATCAAGAGACTGGCACAGCCTTTTGGAGGGTTGGGGGAGGGGTGGCGCAGAGAAAGGGGGAGGAGGCAGGGCCAGGGAGGGGCATAACAAAGGGGCATTTTTGGAAACCCGACCTACCAGCTGAGTGCCTGCTCGCTAATGACGCACTCCTAACCTTGAGCCTCCACACCAAATCTCGGAACCCTTGGCCTCCACCCTTACATACAGCGCCACTCGACAAACCACCTCCCGATCCCAGAAGGCACGGTGGTTGAACAACTCCGAGCTGGTGGAGCCAGCCACACAGACAGGCATAGCCAGGCCTAGACATGGACGCTCTAGGACTTCTTGGACAAACTTGTTGAACTTGGTCTCGCTGGGGAGGTGGGACCAGCTGGTAACTGCGGAGGGGAAGGGGCGCTGCTAGCTAGCCGGGCGGTGGACTACAGATGGTGGCGCGAACCGGGTGGGGAATCCGGGCTTTCTACAGAAGCCCCTTCTAGGGCTTCAGAACGAGAGCGAGGAGAGCAGTTTGGGACCCTCTAAGAGCTTCAGGAGATGGTTTGCTTCTCCAGCCTGGACGCCCCATTACTCCCAGCTGGCCTGAAGAATCGCCTCTTTGGCTTAGATGAGATGGCCTTGCGCTCAGTGGCAACCAATGGCCGGGGTCTCCAACGCGGGAGTCCGTCCCATTGCCAACTTCAGGAGTCAGAGGACCAAAGAGCGAGCTAGAGCCACGGCACTGCCGCCGCGTCCCCCGGCGTCCCCTCCAAGGCACTCACCGCGTCCTCTCAGGGCCCCTCGGTGGGTGGGTGGGGGATCCGGCCACGCTCGGTCCGGAGTCTTACCACTCCTGGGTTCGGGCCACCGCCTCCTGGAGTGCGCCGGGCCCTCCCCCGGGAAGCCCGGCCCTCCGGGCCCGCCCTCTCCGCGCTGCCGCCTATCCAACCCCACCAACAGCATCCCCGCTGCGGGGACTGCTGGCATCCGGGCTCCGGGTGGCTGGTGGGGGGGCATAGGCTCTGCTCCCCCATGCAGAACAGGAGCCAACTGTCGAAGGTGGCTCTGCGAGTGAGGCTAGCAGAGAGCTATACTTCAGTTTTGCGGCTCTTCGGTCCTTGCAGAGCCTGAGAAGCCGTTGGGAGCGAACCGGAGCCTGCATCCGCATCACTGGGGTGGGATAGGGGACATTGCTGCATTACATTCTCAGCTAAGAGCACCTTTCTTAAAGGTTAGCTCCGGGGAGGCTCACAACCACCCCTCCTTGTAAATATTAGGATTCTTCTGAAGTCAGAAAATGAGGCTTAGAGAGACCTTCAGCGGTTTGCCCACGATCTTTAGTCTGGCAGAAGCAGACTGTAAAGCCATGCCTACCTAGCATAGCTCTGCTGGCCACTCTAGCGTGCATTCAGAGAACTGGGACAAACGCGGTGGGGGTGAGAAAAAAAAAAGCATGATTCCCTCCCCCCCCCCCCCCCGTCTTCATAGTCCCAGATTTTGTACCTCGATTCATATCCTTAAATCCCTTGGTCTCTTCACCTCCCTTGTCCAATGTAGACTTTTTCCGAATCGTCACGATGCCACCCCACCCTAAATAGATCCCTCCTTCTTCACTCCCCCACCCTTAGCCTCTCGGGATTTCAGAGCCTGTGGGTCTGTTATTTATATCCACTGGAGTGGTCCAAGAAATGTTCTGAGGCTGACCTAATCGCCACCTGCTTGGCTTCCTCGCCCCTCCTGCTCTCTTCCGAGCCTGGTGACCCAGCAGCGGTGCCCTGAGCCCAAGAGACAGGAGAGAGCGCGGGCCAGCGGGGTCCAGACCTCTGGTGCTCAGGGGTCCTCGAGGTTGGAGAGGGCAGAGGACCGCCCCTAGGGGACCGCGCGCACTCTGGAAGCCACAGGCCTCGCATTCTCTCTCCTGCACGTACATTTCCAACCCAGCCCCCTTCATTCCCTTAGAAGTGTGAGTACGTGCGCGCGGAGTTTTAAAAGACAACTTTAAAAATAGCAAAATCGTGTTATTTCTAAATGCGGAAGGAATCATTAGTGCGCTCCTTGCTCAGTGGAGTCCACTTACAAAATGGGAAGGGGTGGTGGGGAGAGGCTGCTGAGGAGAAGCAACACCAGCAGCTGGAGGCTGGCTTGGGAGCAAGAGACTGTCTCCCTTTATATCTATCACCTTTGGCCTCAGGACTCTGGCGGCATTGTAGCAAATCTCGAGTAGTAGATTCAGACACCTGAGGATGAGGTTTCTGAAGCCAATTTTAACACACTCACTCTCTCAAGGGCTTGGACAAATCTTGTCTCCTTATCTATTTCTGCCTCTATAAAACCTTACGGGTAACCCGGCTGAATGACCTTCCGCTGGGCTGTGTGCCCATCTAATTAGCTATTGTAAAACAGCTGCAAAAGAGAGGGGCTTGGGAAATGTCTAATCGCAGCCATCGTGTTTTATATTATTTGGAATCAGTTAGCATCCCACCTAGCGCCTAGGGGCGTTTAGGCATCCAGACAGAAAGTGTGAAAATGCAAGAATGAAATTAATTACAGAAACAGCCTACTAAAAAACCTCATTAAAAATAATGTTGGCACCAGGCTCTAGGATGTACAGAAGTCAGGACATAGAGACTCAGGAAACAAGGCTGTTCAGACCACAGGGAAAAGTGGATGTGCAGTGGAAAACATCTGGCTTCCCTTGGGTTCAGATCTGGAACTGGAAAGCAGAAATGTCGCAGCTGATCTTAGTTGTCCCTAAGGTCCTGGAAGGGGACAGAGCACAGAACATATTGGGCTGTAGGTGAAGGGAAACAGACTGGGGCTCAGATTCCTATGTCCTATAGCCAGAGCCCTTAACTACATTGCACACAGTGTCACCCAGTCTGAACAGTTCAAGACAAGACGCCCAGGCCCAGAGGTCCAAAAATAAAAACCTAGTGAGGAACACCTTGGTTTAGAGTATCAGGTGGCAAGTTGGTCAGCAGCCAGCTTTAAGGGAACTCACAGACTTCTGGAATGTCCTAACCACTGTGCCTTCATTTGTTTGTTTGTTTGCTCAGTCAAGGAAACTTGTGGATTTTTGCTTTATGCTAAGCCCTATACTAGATTTGGGAATATGTCGAGAAATAAGGCTGAGCCTTACATATACAACAATGATGAGATGTGGATAAAAGTTCCCGTGAGAAAACAGAGACAGGAAAGGCATGACACTTGGTTGGACTTGATGACTCGTGTAGAGAGGCATTCTCGGTGGACACAGGAGGATGTGCCAAGTCCCACAGTTCCTGGTGTATGACTCTCTGGCCTAGCAACTCTACCTCCTGGTATCTACCATAGACAAATGTGTACAAATACAGACAGAAGTGTCAGGCTGTTTGCAGATAGTACTATTCAGAATCCAAGAATATGAGATACAAATGTCCACTGGGAAGGAAACTGCTGAATAACTAAAGCTACAGATTACTCTGTAACAGTTCCAGAGCAAAGAAAACATACTTTTGCTTTATTTCAGGTTTTTTTTCCAGAAAGGGTTTCTCTGTGTAGCTCTGGCTGTCCTGAGACGCACAGAGATCTATTGCCACTGTCTTCTAATTCCTGAAATTAAAGGAGTACACCACCACCGCCGGTATAGAAAACATATTTTGCTTTTCTTTTTTCAATGCAAAATTCTTTTTTTTTTAAATATTTATTTAATTATTATGTATACAATATTCTGTCTGTGTGTATGTCTGCAGGCCAGAAGAGGGCACCAGACCTCATTGCAGATGGTTGTGAGCCACCATGTGGTTGCCAGGAATTGAACTCAGGACCTTTGGAAGAGCAGGCAATGCTCTTAACCACTGAGCCATCTCTCCAGCCCCCGCAAAATTCTTTTTTATTATTGATTTTTATTGAGCTCTACATTTTTCTCTCCTCCCCTCCCTGCCTCTCCCCTTCCCTTCAACCCTCTCCCAAGGTGCCCATGCTTCCAATTTACTCAGATCTTGTCTTTTTCTACTTCCCATGTATATTAGATCTATGTAAGTCTCACTTAGGGTCCTCATTGTTGTCTAGGTTCTCTGGGGTTGTGATTTGTGAGCTGGTTTTCTTTGCTTTATGTTGAAAAACCACTTATGAGTGAGTACATGTGATAATTGTCTTTCTGGGTCTGGGTTACCTCACTCAAAATGATGAATCAATAGCCTTCTTTTTCTTTTTTTGGTTTTTCCAGACAAGGTTTCTTTGTAGCTTTGGAGCCTGTCCTGGAACTAGCTCTTGTAGACCAAGCTGGCCTTGAACTCACAGAGATCGCCGCCTCTGCCTCCCGAGGGCTGGGATTAAAGGCAATCACCACCACTGCCTGAAAATATATTTTTCTTTTTTTAATATTTCTTAAGGCTTATTTAACTTTATTTTATGTGCATTGGTGTGAAGGTGTCAGATCCCCTGGAACTGGATCTTCAGACAGTTGTGAGCTGCCATGTGGGTGCTGGGAATTGAACCTGGGCCCTCTGGAAGAGCAGTCAGTGCTCTTAACTGCTGAGCCATCTCTCCAGCCCCCAAATATATTTTTCTTTTCTTTTTTTAATTTTATTTATTTTTTATTAAAAATTTCTGCCTCCTCCCCGCCTCCCTTTTCCCTTCCCCTCCCCCCACCAAATATATTTTTCTAATTAAACATTTTCTTTGCAGTTCTGAAGGTCAAATTCAGAACCTTGTTTATGCTAAGCAAATGCTGTGCTTCTGAGTTCACCTCAACCAGAGATATACACATATTCTCATATTCTCGTAGGAATATCTCCCAAGACACTGTTAAATGGAAAGAAAAGTGGAGAACACTGTTCAGAGAGGAAATACACCAGACTGATTTTAGAAGCTATATCTGGGGAAGTCACAAATTGACGTATCAGAGGATTTATGGTGAGAGGTTGAGGCGTGGCTCAGTAGTAAAAAGCTTTCTCAGCATACAGAGACTTATGGTTAATTTCCAACATGGAAAAAAAATTAATGTACTTACTGTGTATTTGTTTTATGAGACAGGGTCTCATAGCTCAGACTGCCTTTGAAAGTTGACAAGATAGTTGATACTGGCCTCCACCTCCCAAATGCTGAGTATACAGCAGAATGCCTTCAAGCCTAGCTAAATGTGTAGTTTTGTTTTATTTATTTATTATGTATACAAAATTCTGTCTGTGTGTATGCCTGCAGGCCAGAAGAGGGCACCAGATCCCACCACAGATGGTTGTGAGCCACCATGTGGTTGCTGGGAATTGAACTCAGGACCTTTGGAAGAGCAGGCAATGCTCTTAACCTCTGAGCCATCTCTCCAGCCCCCGCTAAATGTGTAGTTAAAATGAAAACTGGTGAAGAATGATGAGTAGGGTTTAGGTCAAAAACACTGATGTCCAATAGGATTTGTGCAATAGCAGAGAGGTCCTACAGCCATGCTGTGCGATTGGTAGCCAACAGCCACACAAGACAACTGGGCATTTGGATCATGGCTAGGGTATCCAAAGAACTGAATCTTAATCCTTTCTTTAGTTAGGAGGTGGGTCTCCTGTGTTACCAAGGCTAGTCTCAATCTCCTGGATGCAAACAAGTCTCCTACCTCAGCTTTCTGAGGAGTTAGGAGAGAGGGGCACATTTCCATGTCAGGCACACGGAGGACAGCACACACGGAGGACAGCACACACGGAGGACAGCACACACGGAGGACGGCACACACGGAGGACAGCACACACGGAGGACAGCACACACGGAGGACGGCACACACGGAGGACAGCACACACGGAGGACGGCACACACGGAGGACGGCACACACGGCACGCGGAGGACAGCACACACGGAGGACAGCACACACGGCACACGGAGGACAGCACACACGGAGGACAGCACACACGGCACACGGAGGACAGCATACACGGAGGACAGCACACACGGAGGACAGCACACACGGAGGACAGCATACACGGAGGACAGCACACACGGAGGACAGCACACACGGAGGACAGCATACACGGAGGACAGCACACACGGAGAACAGCACACACGGCACACGGAGGACGGCACACACGGAGGACGGCACACACGGAGGACGGCACACACGGAGGACAGCACACACGGAGGACAGCACACACGGAGGACAGCACACATGGAGGACAGCACACACGGAGAACAGCACACACGGCACACGGAGGACGGCACACACGGAGGACAGCACACACGGAGGACAGCACACACGGAGGACGGCACACACGGAGGACAGCACACACGGAGGACAGCACACACGGAGGACAGCACACACGGAGGACAGCACACACGGAGGACAGCACACACGGAGGACAGCACACACGGAGGACAGCACACACGGAGGACAGCACACACGGAGGACAGCACACACGGAGGACGGCACACACGGCACACGGAGGACAGCACACACGGAGGACGGCACACACGGAGGACAGCACACACGGAGGACAGCACACACGGAGGACAGCACACACGCATGACAGCACACACGGAGGACAGCACACACGGAGGACAGCACACACGGAGGACAGCACACACGGAGGACAGCACACACGGAGGACAGCACACACGGAGGACAGCACACACGGAGGACGGCACACACGGAGGACGGCACACACGGAGGACGGCACACACGGAGGACGGCACACACGGAGGACGGCACACACGGAGGACAGCACACACGGAGGACAGCACACACGGCACACACGGCACACACGGAGGACAGCACACACGGAGGACAGCACACACGGAGGATGGCACACACGGAGGACAGCACACACGGAGGACAGCACACACGGAGGACAGCACACACGACACACGGAGGACAGCACACACGGAGGACAGCACACATGGAGGACGGCACACACGGAGGACGGCACACACGGAGGACAGCACACACGGAGGACAGCACACACGGAGGATGGCACACACGGAGGACAGCACACACGGAGGACAGCACACACGGAGGACAGCACACACGACACACGGAGGACAGCACACACGGAGGACAGCACACATGGAGGACGGCACACACGGCACACGGAGGACAGCACACACGGAGGACAGCACACATGGAGGACGGCACACACGGCACACGGAGGACAGCACACACGGAGGACAGCACACACGGAGAACAGCACACACGGCACACGGAGGACAGCACACACGGAGGACAGCACACATGGAGGACGGCACACACGGCACACGGAGGACAGCACACACGGAGGACAGCACACACGGAGGACGGCACACACGGAGGACAGCACACACGGAGGACAGCACACACGGAGGACAGCACACACGGAGGACGGCACACACGGAGGACAGCACACACGGAGGACGGCACACACGGAGGACAGCACACACGGAGGACAGCACACACGGAGGACAGCACACATGGAGGACAGCACACACGGAGGACGGCACACACGGAGGACGGCACACACGGAGGACTGCACACACGGCACACGGAGGACAGCACACACGGAGGACAGCACACACGGAGGACAGCACACACGGAGGACAGCACACACGGAGGACAGCACACACGGAGGACAGCACACACGGCACACACGGAGGACAGCACACACGGAGGACAGCACACACGGAGGACAGCACACACGGAGGACAGCACACACGGAGGACAGCACACACGGAGGACGGCACACACGGAGGACAGCACACACGGAGGACAGCACACACGACACACGGAGGACAGCACACATGGAGGACAGCACACACGGAGGACGGCACACACGGAGGACGGCACACACGGAGGACGGCACACACGGAGGACAGCACACACGGAGGACAGCACACACGGAGGACAGCACACACGGCACACACGGAGGACAGCACACACGGAGGACAGCACACACGGAGGACAGCACACACGGAGGACAGCACACACGGCACACACGGAGGACAGCACACACGGAGGACAGCACACACGACACACGGAGGACAGCACACATGGAGGACGGCACACACGGAGGACAGCACACACGGAGGACAGCACACACGGAGGACAGCACACACGGAGGACAGCACACACGGCACACACGGCACACGGAGGACAGCACACACGGAGGACAGCACACACGGAGGACAGCACACACGGAGGACAGCACACACGGAGGACAGCACACACGGAGGACAGCACACACGGAGGACAGCACACACGGAGGACGGCACACACGGAGGACAGCACACACGGAGGACAGCACACACGGAGGACAGCACACACGGCACACACGGAGGACAGCACACACGGAGGACAGCACACACGGAGGACAGCACACACGGAGGACAGCATACACGGCACACGGAGGACAGCACACACGGAAGACAGCACACACGGAGGACAGCACACACGACACACGGAGGACAGCACACATGGAGGACAGCACACACGGAGGACGGCACACACGGCACACGGAGGACAGCACACACGGAGGACAGCACACACGGAGGACAGCACACACGGAGGACAGCACACACGGAGGACAGCACACACGGAGGACGGCACACACGGAGGACAGCACACACGGAGGACAGCACACACGGAGGACGGCATACACGGAGGACAGCACACACGGAGGACAGCACACACGGAGGACAGCACACACGGAGGACAGCACACACGGAGGACAGCACACACGGAGGACAGCACACACGGAGGACAGCACACACGGAGGACAGCACACACGGAGGACAGCACACACGGAGGACAGCATACACGGCACACACGGAGGACAGCACACACGACACACGGAGGACAGCACACATGGAGGACAGCACACACGGAGGACGGCACACACGGAGGACGGCACACACGGAGGACAGCACACACGGAGGACAGCACACACGGAGGACAGCACACACGGAGGACAGCATACACGGCACACACGGAGGACAGCACACACGGAGGACAGCACACACGGAGGACAGCACACACGGAGGACAGCACACACGGAGGACAGCACACACGGAGGACGGCACACACGGAGGACAGCACACACGGAGGACAGCACACACGGAGGACAGCACACACGGAGGACAGCACACACGGAGGACAGCATACACGGCACACACGGAGGACAGCACACACGACACACGGAGGACAGCACACACGGAGGACAGCACACATGGAGGACAGCACACACGGAGGACGGCACACACGGAGGACGGCACACACGGAGGACGGCACACACGGAGGACGGCACACACGGAGGACAGCACACACGGAGGACAGCACACACGACACACGGAGGACAGCACACATGGAGGACAGCACACACGGAGGACGGCACACACGGAGGACAGCACACACGGAGGACAGCACACACGGAGGACAGCATACACGGCACACACGGAGGACAGCACACACGACACACGGAGGACAGCACACATGGAGGACAGCACACACGGAGGACGGCACACACGGAGGACGGCACACACGGAGGACGGCACACACGGAGGACGGCACACACGGAGGACAGCACACACGGAGGACAGCACACACGACACACGGAGGACAGCACACATGGAGGACAGCACACACGGAGGACGGCACACACGGAGGACGGCACACACGGAGGACGGCACACACGGCACACGGAGGACAGCACACACGGAGGACAGCACACACGGAGGACAGCACACACGGCACACACGGAGGACAGCACACACGGAGGACAGCACACACGACACACGGAGGACAGCACACATGGAGGACAGCACACACGGAGGACGGCACACACGGAGGACAGCACACACGGAGGACAGCACACACGGAGGACAGCACACACGGCACACACGGAGGACAGCACACACGGAGGACAGCATACACGGAGGACAGCACACACGGAGGACAGCACACACGGAGGACAGCACACACGGAGGACAGCACACACGGAGGACAGCACACACGGAGTACAGCACACACGGAGGACAGCACAGACGGAGGACAGCACACACGGAGGACAGCACACACGGAGGACGGCACACACGGAGGACAGCACACACGGAGGACAGCACACACGGAGGACGGCACACACGGAGGACGGCACACACGGAGGACGGCACACACGGAGGACAGCACACACGGAGGACGGCACACACGGAGGACAGCACACACGGAGGACAGCACACACGGAGGACAGCACACACGGCACACACGGAGGACAGCACACACGGAGGACAGCACACACGGAGGACAGCACACACGGAGGACAGCATACACGGCACACGGAGGACAGCACACACGGAAGACAGCACACACGGAGGACAGCACACACGACACACGGAGGACAGCACACATGGAGGACAGCACACACGGAGGACGGCACACACGGCACACGGAGGACAGCACACACGGAGGACAGCACACACGGAGGACAGCACACACGGAGGACAGCACACACGGAGGACAGCACACACGGAAGACAGCACACACGGAGGACAGCACACACGGAGGACAGCACACACGGAGGACAGCACACATGGAGGACGGCACACACGGCACACGGAGGACAGCACACACGGAGGACGGCACACACGGAGGACAGCATACACGGCACACGGAGGACAGCACACACGGAGGACAGCACACGGAGGACAGCACACACGGAGGACAGCACACACGGAGGACAGCACACACGGAGGACAGCACACACGGAGGACAGCACACACGGAGGACAGCACACACGGAGGACAGCATACACGGCACACGGAGGACAGCACACACGGAGGACAGCACACGGAGGACAGCACACACGGAGGACAGCACACACGGAGGACAGCACACACGGAGGACAGCACACACGGAGGACAGCACACACGGAGGACAGCACACACGGAGGACGGCACACACGGAGGACAGCACACACGGAGGACAGCACACATGGAGGACGGCACACACGGCACACGGAGGACAGCACACACGGAGGACGGCACACACGGAGGACAGCACACATGGAGGACAGCACACATGGAGGACGGCACACACGGAGGACAGCACACACGGAGGACGGCACACACGGCACACGGAGGACAGCACACACGGAGGACAGCACACATGGAGGACGGCACACACGGCACACGGAGGACAGCACACACGGAGGACGGCACACACGGAGGACAGCACACACGGAGGACAGCACACACGGAGGACAGCACACACGGAGGACAGCACACACGGAGGACGGCACACACGGAGGACAGCACACACGGAGGACAGCACACACGGAGGACAGCACACACGGAGGACAGCACACACGGAGGACAGCACACACGGAGGACAGCACACACGGAGGACGGCACACACGGCACACGGAGGACAGCACACACGGAGGACAGCACACACGGCACACACGGCACACGGAGGACAGCACACACGGAGGACAGCACACACGGAGGACAGCACACATGGAGGACAGCACACACGGAGGACGGCACACACGGAGGACGGCACACACGGCACACACGGCACACGGAGGACAGCACACACGGAGGACAGCACACACGGAGGACGGCACACACGGAGGACAGCACACACGGAGGACAGCACACACGGAGGACAGCACACACGGAGGACAGCACACACGGAGGACAGCACACATGGAGGACGGCACACACGGCACACGGAGGACAGCACACACGGAGGACGGCACACACGGAGGACAGCACACACGGAGGACAGCACACACGGCACACACGGCACACGGAGGACAGCACACACGGAGGACAGCACACACGGAGGACAGCACACACGGAGGACAGCACACACGGAGGACAGCACACACGGAGGACAGCACACACGGAGGACGGCACACACGGCACACGGAGGACAGCACACACGGAGGACAGCACACATGGAGGACAGCACACATGGAGGACAGCACACACGGAGGACAGCACACACGGAGGACAGCACACATGGAGGACGGCACACACGGCACACGGAGGACAGCACACACGGAGGACAGCACACACGGAGGACAGCACACACGGCACACACGGCACACGGAGGACAGCACACACGGAGGACAGCACACACGGAGGACAGCACACACGGCACACACGGAGGACAGCACACACGGAGGACAGCACACACGGCACACGGAGGACAGCACACACGGAGGACAGCACACACGGAGGACAGCACACACGGCACACACGGAGGACAGCACACACAGCACACACGGCACACACGGAGGACGGCACACACGGAGGACAGCACACACGGAGGACAGCACACACGGAGGACAGCACACACGGAGGACGGCACACACGGCACACGGAGGACAGCACACACGGAGGACAGCACACATGGAGGACAGCACACATGGAGGACAGCACACACGGAGGACAGCACACACGGAGGACAGCACACATGGAGGACGGCACACACGGCACACGGAGGACAGCACACACGGAGGACAGCACACACGGCACACACGGCACACGGAGGACAGCACACACGGAGGACGGCACACACGGAGGACAGCACACACGGAGGACGGCACACACGGCACACAGGACTGTCACTCCGATGCGTACACAGACCCTGAAATAGGACCTTGACCTTCTGGACAGAAGGCAGAAAGGATAAAGCATGGTGACTGAGACGGGGACACACCACGACATTCACAGACTGCCAGGCTTCGTGAGTGTCTTCCTAGGCAGGAGGAGGCCAGGGAGCAACGCGAGGGAGAAGCCAGCTGACTGCTCTTGGAATCAGCAAACAGTGGCCCATATGGCCCACAGGCTAAAAAAATGCTTTTAACTTTTTTTAGATGATTGGAAAATAAAACACAAAAGAATATTCCACATGAAATTAAAATTTTAGTGTTCAAAAATAAATCAAGCCTTGCTTACTTATATGTAAATTGGCTTTTGTCAACTTTCACTACAACAGCCAACGTTGGGTCAGAGATTGTGTGGTCTTCAAAGTCTAAAATATTTACTTCTTGACTCTTTTCACAATAAAACTAGGTGATACATGGACTAGGGAGAGCCCTAAAAGCAGGAAGCTGGAATGGAAGGTTGCAGACACTAGGAAGAGATGTCTTGATGATAGCGGAGCCATGGGAAGTGGATGGACAGAAGTAATTTCAATAAAAGAGCTTCCAGAACTTGCTAATGACACTTGGGAGACTGAGGCAGGAGGATCATCTTGAGTTTGAGGCCAGCTTGTGCTGTACAGAGTGTGACGTTATCACAACAAACAAACAAACAGACAAAACATAGAGTGGTGGCTCAGGCCTGCACTCTCAGAACTTGGGAAACCAAGGGAGGAGGTCTTTCCATGCAAGTTTGAGGCTAACCTCTTCTACATAGCGAGGTCTGGGCCACCCAGAGTCACAAAATAGGACCCTATCTGAGGTTGGGGCAGAGTTCAAAAAAGAGAGGAAAGGGGACAGAGAGGAGAGAGGAAGAGAAGAATATATAATTTTAACAATAATAAAATAAATCTTTTAAAATTTTTTCTCTCATGCAATACATCCCAACTGCAGTCTCTCCCTCCCTCCACTTCTCCCAGCCCCCTCCCCTGCCTCCCTTCTCCCTGAGATCCACTCCTCCTCTGTTTCCCTTCAGAAAAGAGCAGCTTTCCCAGGGTTATCAACTGAACACAACATGGCAAGCTACACTAAGAATAGGTACACACCATCATGTCAGAGCTGGGCAAAGCAACTCAATAGGAAGGAAGAAAAGGGTCCCAAGAGCAGGAAAGAGTCACAGACACCCACACCACTGTTAGCGGTGCCACATCTGCAGAGGGCCTGGCACAGTCCCACTGGGCTCCGTGGTCGCCGTGAGCCCCTATGAGCGCTGCTTAGTTGATTCTATGGGCTGTGTTCTCTTGGTGTCCTTTGCCCCTTTGGCTCCTACGATTATTCCTCTGCCTCTTCCATGGGGTTCCCTGAGCTCCAAGGAGAAGGACCCGATGGAGATCTCCAATTTAGGCTCTCTCTGCTTAATGTTTGATTATGGGTCTCTGCATTTGCTCCCATCAACTGCTAGAGGAGGCTTCTCTAATGACAATTGGGCTAGAAATCAATCTATGAGTATAGGAGGATATCATTAGGAAACAATTTTATTGATTTTTTTCTACCCTAGGTCTCTGGGCTATCCAACCTTCAGTTCCTAGGCATTGTCAGACATGGGCTTCCTTTTGTGGTGTGGGCCTCAAATTAGACCAGCCATTACCCCATCACCCCAGCACATCTTGTAGATTGTAGGCTGAAAGGGTTTGTGGCTCAGTTCGTCTCCCAGTGCCAACTGGAAGTTGCCTGTTTACAGAAAATGGCCAGTTCAGGCTCCACAACCTCCATTACTAAGAGTCTTTGCTAGGGTTACCCTCACAGAATCCTGTGGGTTTCTACTGCACTGCGTCTCCACATTGCCTCCAAATGCCCTCCAATTCCAGCTGTCTCTCCCCGCACTGGCTCCTTCCCTCTGCTCTCCCATCCTGCCTGTTCCCAAAATCTTAAAATTAATGGGTGTGTGTGTTAGAATTTCAGGCATGGACCACCATCCCTGGCTTTCACTGTCTCATTTTAAAGTCCTTAATTACATCTGCAAGACCCTTTTTCTAAATAAGTTAGCTTTCACAGGCTCTGGAGAATAGGATGTACATATCTTTCCAGAAACTGATCAGTGAAACTATTGTTCAAGGCTTGCTAGGAAGCCAAGGCTGCTGTCCTTGAAAAGCTCAACAAATTTTTCTTCTTTTTTTTTTGGTTTTTCGAGACAGGGTTTCTCTGTGGTTTTGGAGCCTGTCCTGGAACTAGCTCTTGTAGACCAGGCTGGTCTCGAACTCACAGAGATCCTCCTGCCTCTGCCTCCCGAGTGCTGGGATTAAAGGCATGCACCACCACCACTCGGCCCGAATTCTTCTTGATCTTTAAAGATAAGCAGCTTTCACGTGTTTTCTTTATGAAGTTTCGCAAGTGTGCCTCTTTTCGTAATGGATCAGAAGCCCTCATGTTGCCAACTCAGAGGTGGCGTGGTCATCTAGTCTGCCTATAATTATAATAAAACTCCATTCTTAGCCTGTCTGAACTAAGCCTGCTAAGAACGAAGGAACAGTAAATGTGTCTGTGTCAGATGGGTGGTGAATGTTTGTAATATCAGAAATTAAGAGGTAGAGATAGTAGGATCAAAAATTCAAGGCTACTGTGAGTTCGAGGCCAGCCTGGTCTACAAGAACTAGTGCCAGGACAGGCTCCAAAGCTACAGAGAAACCTTGCCAAAAAAAAAAAAATTCAAGGCTATGCCTGGTGGTAATGGTACAGCCTTTAATCCCAGCACTCGGGAGGCAGAGGCAGGCGGATCTCTCTCTGTGAGTTCGAGGCTCGAGGCCAGCCTGGTCTACAAGAACTAGTTCCAGGACAGGCTCCAAAGCTACAGAAAAACCCTGTCTCAAAAAAAAAATTCAAGCCGGGCGGTGGTGGCGCACGCCTTTAATCCCAGCACTTGGGAGGCAGAGGCAGGCGGATCTCTGTGAGTTCGAGACCAGCCTGGTCTACAAGAGCTAGTGCCAGGACAGGCTCCAAAGCCACAGAGAAACCCTGTCTCGAAAAACCAAAAAAAAAAAAAAAAAAATTCAAGGCTAGAGTTGGCTACATAGCAAGTTCAAAGCCCACCTGGGTGAAATAAGACCTCGTCTCAAAATTCAAAATAAACAGAGGCCAGAGAGCCGGCTCAGTAGTTAAAGTGCTGCCTGATCTTCTGGGGACCCAGGTTCAATTCTCAGTGCCTGTGTCTCTAATCTCATTTAGTTCTGGGGAATCCCAGGCCCTCTTCTGGCCTCCTTGGACACAGCATGTACATGATGCCCAGAAACATGAAATTAAACACCCACATACATTAAATAAACATAAAATAAATCTGAATAAATAGTGTCTGTTCCCACTCAGAAGTTGTCATTCCAGGAGGACATATATGTAGATTTGCAGAAACACTTGTTTTGTTTCTTTCTTAAAAATTAAATTTTTATTTATTTATTTATTAAAGATTTCTGTCTCTTCCCCACCACCGCCTCCCATTTCCCTCCCCCTCCCCCAATCAAGTCCCTCTCCCTCATCAGCCCAAAGAGCAATCAGGATTCCCTGCCCTGTGGGAAGTCCAAGGACCACCCACCTCCATCCAGGTCTAGTAAAGTGAGCATCCAAACTGCCTAGGCTCCCACAAAGCCAGTACGTGCAGTAGGATCAAAAACCCATTGCCATTGTTCTTGAGTTCTCAGTAGTCCTCATTGTCCGCGATATTCAGCGAGTCCGGTTTTATCCCAGGCTTTTTCAGACCCAGGCCAGCTGGCCTTGGTGAGTTCCTGATAGAACATCCCCATTGTCTCAGTGTGTGGGTGCACCCCTCGTGGTCCTGAGTTCCTTGCTCGTGCTCTCTCTCCTTCTGCTCCTGATTTGGACCTTGAGATTTATGTCCGGTGCTCCGATGTGGGTCTCTGTCTCCTTTCATCGCCTGATGAAGGTTAATATTCAGGAGGATGCCTATATGTTTTTCTTTGGGTTCTCCTTCTTATTTAGCTTCTCTAGGATCTCTAATTATAGGCTCAATGTCCTTTGTTTATGGCTAGAAACCAAATATGAGTGAGTACATCCCATGTTCCTCTTTTGGGGTCTGGCTTACCTCACTCAGGATAGTGCTTTCTATTTCCATCCATTTGTATGCAAAATTCAAGAAGTCATTGTTTTTTACTGCTGAGTAGTACTCTAATATGTATATATTCCATACTTTCTTCATCCATTCTTCCATTGAAGGGCATCTAGGTTGTTTCCAGGTTCTGGCTATTACAAACAATGCTGCTATGAACATAGTAGAGCATATACTTTTGTTGTATGATAAGGCCTCTCTTGGGTATATTTAAAAATTAAATTTTTAAAATGTATATGTATGTATATATGATTATGTGACTTACGCCGTGTATATGGTGCCTGTAGAGGCCAGAAGAGGGCTACTTCAGGGCTATCTCAGGCAGTTGTGAGATACCAGATGTGGGGCTGGGAATTACACCTGAGTCTTTCAGGAGAGCAGAAGTGTTCTTAACTGCTGAGCCGTCTTTCTCACCCTCAGCTTCTTCTCCATGGCTATGATCAAGCATTCTGACAAAAGCAACTTAAGAAATGAGTTCTCCTAGTTCCCAGTCCACCATGGCAGGGAAACCAGGGCATCAAGACCCTAGAGGTCTGGCCCCCAGACGATTCTATCTGAATTCTGTGTGATTCATTGACAATAACACTAACCTCTGGACCACCAGACTAAAGGCTGCACCAATGAAAACCACAGCTAATGAAGCAAATCACTCTTTCTTCTACATTGAAAAACTTTCCTGGAATGGCTTGGGCAAGTTTAATTGACACATGGTTATAACGTCATAATAGGGACAGGAGCTATTGCAGGGCAGTGGAAAAGGGAGTGGGAAGGCAGAAGGTGAAGGAATTGAAATACAGTTCCCTGGCCCCGCTAGCATGTGACTCATCTCCCATAGGAAACTGGCTCTTGGCTGTACCACAAAGAAGCATTTTCCTTTCTGTTATTTGGGATTTCTTCACTCCTTGGATGAGAACTTTGGCTGCCTTGATGGCTAGCCCACTGGTAAACACTTCCTACCCCATTTCAGAATGACCTCGAACCTTGAATGGGTTAGTTTTACATCAACACAAACTAGAGTAATTTGTGCCGGGCGGTGGTGGCGCACGCCTTTAATCCCAGCACTTGGGAGGCAGAGGCAGGCGAATCTCTGTGAGTTCGAGACCAGCCTGGTCTACAAGAGCTAGTTCCAGGACAGGCTCCAAAACCACAGAGAAACCCTGTCTCAAAAAAAACAAAAAAAAAAAAAAAAAAAAAAACAAAAAAAAACTAGAGTAATTTGAGAAGAGAGATTCTCAAATGGAAAGATGCCTTCATAAGATTGGCCTGTAGACTGGGTTGTGGCGGCGTGTTCCTGTAATCCCAGCACTCAGAAGCAAGAGGATCTCTGAGTTCGAGACCAGCCTGGTCTACAGAGCCAGTTCCAGGACAGCCAGGGCTACATAGAGAAAACTCTCTCTCAAAAAAAAAAAATGGCCTATAGGTAAATCTGTTAAACATTTTCTGGATGACTGATTAATGTGGGGGGGCTCTGTGGTGCCAGTTCTGGGCAAGCCATGGAGACCGTGCCAGTAAGCAGTGTTTCTTCACGGACTCAGCTTCAGCTTCTACCTTGAGTTCCTGCCCTGACTTTTTTCTTTTTCTTTTAGGTTTTTTAAGACAGGGTTTCTCTGCATATCCCTGGTTGTCCTGGAACTCACTCTGTAGCCCAAGCTGGACTCCGACTCAGAGATCCACCAGCCTCTGCCTCCCCAGTGCTGGAATTACAGGTGTGTGCCACCACTGCCATGTTGCCCTGACTCTTTTCAAGGATCTACTGTGATACAGTCATTTGTGCTCAAATAAACCTCTTTCTCTTCAAGTAAGTTGCTTTTGGTAATGTGTTGTATAGTTTCTGCCAAGATTGAAATAATCCATCTTTCAAGGAAGCTGCTCAAAACAGAACAACTCAAACCAGCTAGCTTCAGGGCTGGTCCTGGTGGCATATGCCTGTTATCCTAGCAGAGACGAGTGGATTTCCAACTTCCAGGGCAGCCTGGTCTATGGTGTGAGTCCCAGGACAGCCAGGGCTACACAGAGAAACTCTGTCATAAAGAACAAAACAATATATAACTTCAGTAAGTCCCTGAAACTGACCAGATTCACAAGGTTCCCCTCCTTCTTAGAGTAAGTAAAAGAGAAGGCTGAAAGATATTCTCAGATAAGCCAATCTACCTGGAAGAGGCTTAGATCAACTGGGATACTTGCCAATCTGTTGATTTGCTTACAGGCTGTGCCTGGGCCCCAGGTTCCCAGCTTTGTGAATTGTCGACCATGCTGGGGTGGGCTTTGGTGATGCAGATATCTTGGAGCTATTTCTGCTTCTGTAAGCAACCCCTCTCACATATTCCTATAAGTAACCCAGTAAAACTCACTGGACTTTGGTGGTGACTTCGGTCAGCCATGGGCTCCTTATCTAGGGTGAGTAGATATGTGTGTTGCATTGCCCCAGAAAAAAACTTGTCATAGAACATCATGGTGTTTTATCACAGTAATAGGAAGTCTAAGAAAAATCTGACCATATTATATAGTAGCCAATCTGAACTCTTGATCCTCGGCCGGGCGGTGGTGGCGCACGCCTTTAATCCCAGCACTCGGGAGGCAGAGGCAGGCGGATCTTTGTGAGTTCGAGACCAGCCTGGTCTACAGAGCTAGTTCCAGGACAGCCTCCAAAGCCACAGAGAAACCCTGTCTCGAAAAACCAAAAAATAAAAAAAAAATAAAATGAACTCTTGATCCTCTTGCCTACACCTTACACAGGTATTCACTCTCACACCCAGTTCATGTGATATTGGGAATCTGACTCCGGGCATCACACACACTAGGCAAACATTTTGCTAATTAAACTATATCTGTAGTCCCGGGTGAAGGTTAAAACCACCATGGAGCTGCTTCATCACCTTTATCAGGCCTTGTAGGAAAGAACACTGTACTGGGTGGTTTTGTGTGTCAACTTGACACAGGTTAGAATCGTCAGAGGAAGGAGCCTCAGCTGAGGAAACGCCTCGATGAGATCCAGCTGTAAGGCATTTTCCCATTTAGTGATCAATGGTTGGTAGTGCCATCCCTGGGTTCTCTGGGTTCTATAAAAAGCAGGCTCAGCAAGCCAGGGGAAGTAAGCCAGTAAGCAGCTCCCCTCCATGGCCTCTGCATCAGCTTCTGCCTCCAGGATCCTACCCTGTTTGAGTCCCTGTTCTGACTTCTTTCACTGATGAACAGAGATATGGAAGTGTAAGTTAAATAAATCCCTTTTCGGGCTGGAGAGATGGCTCAGCGGTTAAAAGCACTGACTGCTCTTCCAGAGGTCCTGAGTTCAATTCCCAGCAACCACATGGTGGCTCACAACCACCTATAATGAGATCTGGTGCCCTCTTCTGGCCTACAGGCAGGATACTTGACTGACTGACTGAATGAATGAATAATAAATAAATAAAAATCTTTAAAAAAAAAATCCCTTTTCTCCCCAACTTGCTTTTTGGTTATGGTGTTTCGTTGCAGCAATAGAAACCCTAAGACAAACACCTAGTCAGGAGCTCATATACAAACTTCTATTTGCAGACCACTTTACTGTTTGCAAAGTACAAATTGTTTAGCACTGAGGCTCCTGCTGTGCAAACCTAGCTGCCTGGAGGAGCTCCCTTACACATTTACCATGTTATTTCATGAAAGAATATTAGGTTAGTGTGTGGACAGTGCCTCGCTCCCCAACAACAAAGACTTGAGAGTGTTCATTTGTTTTGATGTGGTTTTTACATAGTAGCCTAACATTTCCAAAGCTACCCAAAATGTGTACATGTAATTTTGTTTCTGTGGTGTAGAGGATGAAACCTAGCACCTTATACATGCTAAGCCTTCATCTACTCAGAGATCTGGGGAATATGGCGTTTAAATGCTTAATTACCAAAAGACTTCTCATAACAAAAAGAGACAGGTTGGCTCCTAGCAGCAGCACTCTATTTTCTCCAAAGAAGACAGAAGACAAATGGGCACAAAATAATGTCTATCCGCAATTTGCTTCAACTGCCAAGTGCTGAACACTGGGCAAAGCTGCCTTTCATCTAAACTGAAGATCTCCAGACGTGGACAGAATCGTTGGACTGGACAGCCTAGCTGCTCAGGTCAAGGTAAGCCTGTCTTCCTACAGATTTCTTAGCCCACAGGATCTTCTGGAGCCTGGCAGGCCCTGCGCTAAACAGGAAAAGAAAAATATGACCCTCAGCGACTATAGAGGACCTGAGAAGTAGCTCTAGGTGCCAACCAAGTAAGTTCTCTGTCATTTTTAAATCAATTTTAACTCAAGTAAAATTTTATCCTTCTCGGGCTGGAGAGGTGACTCAGCGGTTAAGAGCACTGACTGCTCTTCTCGAGGACCCGGGTTCAATTCCCAGCACCCACATGGCAGCTCACAACTGTCTGAAGATCCAGTTCCAGGGGATCTGACACCTTCACACCAATGCACATAAAATAAAGTTAAATAAACCATAAAAAAAATTTATCCTTCTCAAAGATCTCTGATGCAGTTTGACAGATGAGAGGTTTTGTCCTTTAAAAGGACAACCTCACCAAACAAATTTCTGCAAAATACAAATACAAGTTATCAAGGTGTATACCTACAAGTTATAAAGAAGTGAGGACAAATATACACTATGAAATTTCTCTCTCACCCTGCCTTCCATAGTCTTAAAAATACTTTTCATTGTGCAAAAACATCTGTCACAGTCATTCTGACATAAATATGCTACTGTTTATACAATGTATATGTCTAAAACTTCTGTTTTCACAAACTCAAAGAATTATTGTTAGTTCCAGGGAGCCAAATTGAAGGATCCACCTTAAACGGGTCAGATACACGCCTCTCAATTCCCCTAAAAAATTTTTTTCCTAAACTTAACTTTGTCCTCTGTTCTGCCAATAACTTAAACAGGTATAAAAGACACCAGACATTTCCATACCACAAACACAAGACAGGAGCAAAGAGACCAGCAGATGTGACCAGCACCCAGCTTTCTCAGGTTCCCCTAAGATGATGCCCTCAAATAAGCAGGAAGCAGTCTTGAGAATCTGCCACCTCAGTTCCTTTAACCTGTTGTGTCCAACCTCCTGCCTTTTTATTATAAAAGAGATGGGAATGTAATGAATGATCTGTCTTGTCAAGCTACGCCCACTCCCTCCCTGTCCACTGAGGCAAGCTGATCTTTAGCTTCTAGCCTGCTGAGTCCCTTTCTCTCTCTCTCTCTCTCTCTCTCTCTCTCTCTCTCTCTCTCCTCTTTCCCCTTCTCCCCTCCCCTTCCCTTCCATAATCCACTAAATATAGCGAAAGTGTGCTGGGCCCATAACCCAGAGGTCGATGGATAATATTTAGTGGATTATGAAAGGGAAGGGGAGAAGGGGAAGAACAGGAGGAAGAGCAGAGAGGCAGAGAGAAAGAGAGAAACAGAGAGGAAGAAGGGGAGAAGTGGGGAGAAGGGAGAGAAAGAAGCTGCCTCTTTGAGAGAGAAAGTGAAAGGAAGGGACTTAGGCTGGAAGCTGAAGATCAGCTTGCCTAGGGGACAGGGAGAGAGTGAGTGTATCTTGTCTCTTAAAAGGACACGACAGACCATTTATTTCTCTTATTCTTCCTCCTCCTTCTCGTCCCTTCCTTTCTCACCTCTTACTGGAGCTGTTTCTGTGTCCTCAAACTCACTATTCTCCTGCACCAGCCTTTTCCAAGTCCTAGGATTATAGGTAAAGAAGTTTTGTTTGTTTGTTGTTTGTTTTTTTCGAGATAAGGTTTCTCTGTAGCTTCGGTGCCTGTCCTGGAACTAGTAGGTCAGACTGGCCCTGAACTCACATAGATCCACCTGCCTGGGATTAAAGGCATGTGCCACCACCACCTGGTGAGAAGTAATTTTTTTAAATCTACATTTTCTAACTTTTGTGATAAAATAAAGTCTACCTGAGTCTAAGACGTCCATATTTTAACTTGATAACTGCCATACCTAGAAAAGCTTATGCAGAATCCAAATGGAAAGTCATCATTAGATGTTCTTAATATATTCATTCATTTTTTTTCATCTTGGGGAGAGATGACTCAACAGTTAAGATGACTTGCTGCCCTTGCAGAGAGAGGACTGGTTATCCACAACCATCCACAACTCCAGTTCTGACTTAATAAGGCACAGCTGTGTATGTGATACACATACATACATGCAGATAAAATACTCAAACATACAAAATAAATATACCTAATAAACTGTGTGTGTGCACATGTGTATATGTCTAATAACCTCAGCTGTCATTTCTTGGGAGCTGTTCATTGTGTTTTGAGACAATGAGTCTGTCATTAGGACCAAGAGCTTACCAGTTAGGTAAGGCTTACTGGTTAACAGGTATCAGGGAGCCTTCTGCCTCTGCTTCCCCAACACTGGAATTACAAATTAGTGCCAAAATGCCTAGTGTAAGTCCCAAGTCCTGGTCTCTGGCCTCCATCTTTGGAGGCCCCGTCCCTGTGCCCACCAAGCCTTGACCCCCTCCCCAGAGGAGGGTCAAGACAGCCTGCCAAAATATAGACCACTCCCCCAGTCTATTTAAACTGCTTCCCTGGAAAGATCCCTTGTGACAAGGTCTTATATAACCCCAGGTTAGCCATGGATGGCCTTGAACTTGTACCCCTGTGCCCCGCTCCCCCCCCCCCACAGTGTACTCCTCAAACAGCTAGGTCTCTCGAACCTCACACGGTAATCCTCACCACCCCCTCGGCTGCCAAGCTCTTGGGACACCCATGCTGGTACCATCTCTCCAGACTCAAGCGGATACCTACTCAGGACACTTGGTCTGTCCAGCAGACAGGACCCTCCACTCTCCGGTTTTCCAGGATGCCACAATGAAGGGCCTACCTGCTCCTCATCCTGGCATGCTCATCTTTGGTGATAACAATATTTTTTTCCTAGACACCTGCCTTCTCACCTCCCCCAAGGAACAGATGCCTGATGTCTCTGGAAAGACAGTACAAAGGATGCCTTTCTAGCCACACTTCCTGCTGAGCGTGGACCCACCAACACCCAGCTCTCCCCTTCCCCACATTGCCCTATGCCCATAGGAAGTAGCCAGACCTGAGGCAAGTCCCCTTTTCCCTAAGAGAGCCTAAATGTTGGTCAAAATATCACCTCAGCTTCCTGTTATCCCTTATACAAACAGTCTGGAATGTAAGCCCTGGTCTCCGGCCTCCATCTTTGGAGGCCCCGTCCCTGTGCCCTCCTAGAGGAGGGTCAAGACAGCCTGCCAAAATCTTGACTTCAGTCTATTTAAAACTGCTTCTCTGGAAAGTTCCCTTGTGGTCTCTTTCTTCCCCACCCCTCCCCCCTCCCCCCAACCGTACCCCCCACCTTACCCCCTGTGGACCCGTTTACAGCTTCCCAGTTCCCCCTTGGAGCCACCCAAGAGCGCAGGAATCGCATTAAACATTGATTTTTTAAATTTGGCTTGTTGTGATTTGGCTTCATTGGGATTTTTGCATTTGCAGAGAGCTCGCGTTAGGAAAATTCCTAACACCTAGCATATTCTGTGGGGGCTAGGGACCTGAATTCAGTCTTTAAGAAAATTCCTAACACCTAGCATATTCTGTGGGTGCTAGGGACCTGAATTCAGTCCTCAAGAAAATTCCTAACACCTAGCATATTCTGTGGGTGCTAGGGACCTGAATTCAGTCCTCAAGCTCTCGCAGGCAGTGTTTCACTGAGCTATCACTCTAGCCCCATTTAAAAATATGTTCTTTTATTTATTTATTTATTATGCATACAATATTCTGTCAGTGTGTATGACTGCAGGCCAGAAGAGGACACCAGACCCCATTACAGATGGCTGTGAGCCACCATGTGGTTGTTGGGAATTGAACTCAGGACCTTTGAAAGAGCAGTCAATGCTCTTAACCTTTGAGCCATCTCTCCAGCCTATTTTCAATAGTTGGGAGGGGTGGCACACTCGTTTAATCTCAGCACTCAGCAGGCAGAGGCAGGCGGATCTCTGAGTTCGAGGCCAGCCTTGGCTACAGAATAGCCAAGACTATTTCATAGAGCAACCCTGTCTAAATAAACGAAGTAAAATAAAATAAAATATTTTCGACAACAAATTATTCAAAGAAATTTTCATTAAAATGGCTAGTAGGTTTTTTTTTTTGGCTTCAATATCTGACTTCCCCACACACACAAACACACAAATTAGTGTTTAATTTAACATTCAATATTCCCAGAGGGTGAATTTGCTCGTATTTGACATTTAAACCTGTACTAGAGAAACAACAGGCCCTGGATGTTTGCATTCTCAGTCTGTCTCCCGTTCTTCAGCAGGAATTTGAGTTCTCGGCAAGCTTTGCAGTACGCTGGAGCTTGTCATTACAAACCACAGGCTGTAGTCAGTCATGTGGGAAGCCTGCACCAGCATCTGTGCAGAATCAGCAGGTTTGGATTCATAGGCAGCCTGGGCTGAGCTGGAGTCATGTACCAGCCTGCACTGGGACAGTGGTTCCTACCAGGAAACCACCTCCCACAGGTGACCTGAAATCTTGCTTTTTGCTGTCTGCATAGCAACTCACAAGATCACAGGTCTTGGTTTTTTTGGTTGGTTTTTTGTTTGTTTGTTTGTTTGTTTTTTCCCCGAGACAGTGTTTCTCTGTAGCTTTGGAGCCTGTCCTGGAACTAGCTCTTGTAGACCAGGCTGCCCTTGAACTCACAGAGATTCGCCTGCCTCTGCCTCTCCCGAGTGCTGGGTTTAAAGGCGTGCACCACCACCGCCCAGCTAAGATCACAGATCTGAAACCTGGGAGGGAACCAACAGTTCTCCTCCTTAGCCTGTTATGCCCAGATCACTGTGTATCCCCCAAAGCCAACTAGGAGACCCAGTGCTGTACGTAAAAGCAAAGAGCCTTTATTCTTACACAAGTTTGCAAACTTGGACTCTCCATGTGTCCAATGTGTTGGAGTGATTAGAAGGCCCCAAGCTCAGTTAGAGTTGGGTTTTTATAGTAGCAAAGGTAGGGGTAAGGGATTTCTAAGGTTTAGAAACCCTGATTGGCCGACATTTGTCTAGGGTGTCCTGGTGTGCTTGCTGGCAGGTGATCCTATCTATAATGGTTGCAGTGTTAGGAATTTCCTCTGGATGGTCTGTGCCATCTGTGTGGGTGGTCTCAGTTTGGCAAAACCAGGTCCTACAGGTCTCCAGCAGCTCCTGGCAAGGAAACTAAAGTACAGAAGAGGGAAATGATGAGTTCCAGGTCAAAATCTAAGCATAATTTTCATCACACTGTGCTCTGTTATCTGTTCTAGAAAATACTCCAAAGAAGCCATATATTGTTGTGCAGATCAAAGAGACGGGTATTATTTAGAGCCATACCCATAGTCTGCCCAGCTTCCAGTGTGAGCAAACATGAGACTGTGATTCACTGCAAACAGCAACTTTTGAAAGAGCTGCTTTGTGGTCCCCTATAGTAAAACTTGTATTGCAAACACACACACACATACCACCACCACCACCACCACCACAAAAAAACAAGCATTTATAAATGAGTTTCAAGGCCACAGCCTAAAACTGGAGCAATACCATACCACGCACCCTTTATCAGATGAACATGTTGAAAATAGACACGTGAAATATGCTTGTCTATCCCGCACCTGGTGGCTCATCAGCTGGGAACCAAAGGCATCAAGCTACCAGACAGAGGTTTTACTGTGAAATGAGGAAACAAAGCAAAGTGTGGGTTAAAGTTGCCGCAAAACCACAACCTGAAACAAAGTGTTCTATTGGTGTGCGCAAGGTAGGTTTCCATTGCTCACAATTGGTTCTCTCCATCATGGAAAATTTCCCAGTTCTAAAAACTAGATTCTTTTTTTTTTTTAAGATTTATTTATTATGTATACAGCATTCTGCCTGAATGTATGCCTGCAGGCCAGAAGAGGGCACCAAATTTCATCATAGATGGTTGTGAGCCATCATGTGGTTGCTGCGAATTGAACTCAGGACTTCTGGAAGAGCAGTCAGTGCTCTTAACCTCTGAGCCATCTCTCCAGCCCTAAAAACTAGATTCTGGGAAAAGCTGGCACTAAGTATTTCTTATGCTCATGAATCCAACACAGCTCATTAATCCCTTCTGGTTTTTGCATTTCCTGCTCCCTCTGCCTGGGACCCTTCCTGTTTCCTCGATACAGTCAAGAGTCATCTTCTTGTACAGTTTTGTATTTCATTATTTTATGTATATAGGTGTTTTGCCTGTATGTGTGTCTGTGGACCACATGTGTGCAGTGCCTGGAGAGGACAGAACTAGAAGTTACACAAGTGTATACATAATTAATAAATAAATCTTTTTTTATTTTTATTTTTTGGTTTTTCGAGACAGGGTTTCTCTGTGGTTTTGGAGCCTGTCCTGGAACTAGCTCTTGTAGACCAGGCTGGTCTCGAACTCACAGAGATCCGCCTGCCTCTGCCTTCCGAGTGCTAGGATTAAAGGCGTGCGCCACCACCGCCCGGCTTAAATCTTTTTTTTTTTAAAAAGCAAGTTTCCATGGTGCTATCAGTCAAGTTAACTTTCCTCTCCAAGTTTCTCAGTCCATTTAGGTCTTCTAGGTAATTGACCCTTCTGAAGACAGAACATGGCTCTAGGAGGTATTGACATGTGTTGGATGCTGTGGGGGAAGGGTTCAAGGAAATAATGCTTTGCTCTGATTGGAGACTTTATTTATTTATTTACTTTGGTTTTTCTTTTTTATTTATTTATTTATTGAAGATTCCTGCCTCCTCCCCGCCACCGCCTCCCATTTCCCTCCCCCTCCCCCAATCAAGTCCCCGTCCCTTGTCAGCCCAAAAAGCAATCAGGGTTCCCTGCCCTGTGGGAAGTCCAAGGACCACCCACCTCCATCCAGGTCTAGTAAGGTGAGCATCCAAACTGCCTAGGCTCCCACAAAGCCAGTACGTGCAGTAGGATCAAAAACCCATTGCCATTGTTCTTGAGTTCTCAGTAGTCCTCATTGTCCGCGATATTCAGCGAGTCCGGTTTTATCCCAGGCTTTTTCAGACCCAGGCCAGCTGGCCTTGGTGAGTTCCTGATAGAACATCCCCATTGTCTCAGTGTGTGGGTGCACCCCTCAGGTCCTGAATTCCTTGTTCGTGCTCTCTCTCCATCTGCTCCTGATTTGGACCTTGAGATTTCTGTCCGGTGCTCCAATGTGGGTCTCTGTCTCTGTCTCCTTTCATTGCCTGATGAAGGTTAATATTCAGGAGGATGCCTATATGTTTTTCTTTGGGTTCATCTTCTTATTTAGCTTCTCTAGGATCACGAATTATAGGCTCAATGTCCTTTATTTATGGCTAGAAACCAAATATGAGTGAGTACATCCCGTGTTCCCCTTTTGGGGTCTGGCTTACTTCACTCAGGATAGTGTTTTCTATTTCCATCCATTTGTATGCAAAATTCAAGAAGTCATTGTTTTTTACTGCTGAGTAGTACTCTAATATGTATATATTCCATACTTTCTTCATCCATTCTTCCATTGAAGGGCATCTTGGTTGTTTCCAGGTTCTGGCTGAAAGACTTTGAGGCACCTTAGCACTACTGCACCCCCCTTCCTGGGAACCAGGACCCTGGTAACCAACCACGTGTGCACGGGAGCTTTGAGTACTTTCCATCCCCATTGTAGTCTTTCTTCAATAGACCCGAACCGTGGAACTGGGGTGAGACGACCTGCAGGTGTTCCTCCTTGTAACTGCCATAACATTGATCAAGTAGAGTTAGCTGACCATTGTATGAACTAGTCAAAATAGTTGACAAATGATTTTTGGACTTTCCCTTTGATTCTGTACTACCCCCCTCCCTGATTTTGTGGTTTTTTTCCTTTAAAAGAGCTTGTAATAGACAAAGCAGACGTCCTTCTCCTCTCGAGGCTGAGGGACCTCTGCCATGGCAGAATAAAAATCCCTCTTGCTATTGCATCAACCGTGCTGTGAGTGTCTCTTGGGGCGACCTCCTCCTTGGTGGGGCTTTAGGACCCAACATTTGGTGCGTTGGCCGGGAAGTGCTGGTCGCCCTCAGACCCATTCCTGATCCGGTTGGAGGTAAGAGCGCGCTCCTCTGAATGTTTTATGTTTGTCTATTTCTGTTATTGTGCCTTATGTTTATGACCATCAGAAATTTGGAGGAACATTGTACCTGCGCAGGGCTAGTATTTGAAAGGGACCAGGCAGTGGGACAGACGTGTACGGGAACACTCCCTGACCCAGCCGTGGAAGACGCTTCACAGGCAATTTATGAAACTAGGAGCGACCAGGTCATCTTAGTTTCTAGGGAGTGTGGCTCTTATCGCCCACTCCCTTCCAGGTTTGTAATATCAGTTTTACATCAGTCTGTTGCCGCGCGGCTCTCGGTCTTGAGTCTGTGTCTGTCATTTTGTATTGTTGTTTTTGTCTTTGTGTTCGTTTTTGAGTTGGAATCTAGTACAATGGGACAACAAATAACTACCCCCTTAACTTTGACTTTAGAACACTGGAAAGAGATTGAGGACAGAGCTCGCAACCAGTCTATGGTAATCCGAAAGAAACGCTGGCAAGCGTTCTGTTCCGTGGAATGGCCCACTTTTGAAGTGGGCTGGCCACAGGACGGAACATTTAACCTGAATACTATTTTGCAGGTTAAGACGAGAGTCTTTCAGCCTGGCCAGCAGGGCTGTCCTGATCAAGTTCCTTACATCCTAACTTGGGAGAGCTTGTCCAGAGACCCTCTGCTCTGGGTCAAACCATTTGTCCCGTCTACGGGAGCCGGAAACTCAGTACCGGCTCGCTGGCCCTCCATCACCCCTTTGACTCCGAGGACGGCAGCAACCCCAACTGCCCCTCCCCTGGACCCGTTGTCCTCTCTCTTCCCAGTGCAGGAGCGACCGAAACAGAAGTCCCAGACCCAGACACCACCAATCCTCACTGACAACCAGTCCAACCTCCTGCTTTTTGACCCTCCTCCTCCCTATCCCCAGCCTCTTCTGCCCCAGGCCGAGGCAGCCCCCCCTCGCTCCTGTTCCTGAGGAACCTGCTGAACCTGATATAGACCCTGACAGGCCCCATAGCCCTGACACGACTGATACTGCTGCGGGGGGGGGGGGGGGGGGGGGCTAGTTCACAGCCCGCAGGCCTGCTGCATCTCCGCCGCGGGACATCTGCAAGGGAAAGGTGGACTTCCCAAGCGCTCCCCCTCCGCTCAATGGCTGACCAATTTCAATACTGGCCTTTTTCAGCCTCTTTATAACTGGAAACTTTATAACCCTTCCTTTTCCCAGGACCCCCAGGCCCTTATAGAATCTGTTCTGATTACTCACCAGCCCACTTGGGATGATTGCCAACAGCTTTTGCAGATACTCCTCACTACAGAGGAAAAACAGCGCGTTTTCCTTGAAGCTCGGAAAAATGTCCTAGGAGCTGACGGAAGGCCAACCCAGTTGGCAAATGAGATAGAGGATGCCTTCCCTTTGATCCGACCCAATTGGGACTTCAATACTCCAGCTGGTAGGGAGCGACTTCGTCTCTACTGCCAGATTCTGTTAGCGGGTCTCCAAGGGGCCAGCAGACGGCCAACTAATTTGGCTAAGGTCAGAGCAATAATACAGGGGCCTGAGGAAACACCTACAGGATTTTTAGAAAGACTATTGGAGGGGTACAGAATGTACATCCCTTTTGATCCCATGGCAGCAGATCGCCAGGCTGATATAATAATGTCTTTTATAAGCCAGTCAGCACCTGACATTCGTAGCAAGCTGCAGAGGATGGAGGGACTGCAGGGTTACTCCCTCCAAGATTTAGTAAAGGAGGCAGAGAGAATTTTTAACAAAAGAGAGACACCAGAGGAAAAGGAAGAAAGAAGGCGCAAGGAACAGGAAGAGAGAGAGGACAAGCGAGATAAAAAGCGTAGCTGTGAGTTAAGTAAGATCTTGGCCACAACAGTACGCAGTGTAGAGCAACCTAAGAGGCGCCAGGACAAGGTTAGGGGAGATAAAAGGCTCTGGGTGGACTGAGATCAGTGTGCCTCTCAAAGAGAGAGGACATTGGATCAAGGACTGCCCAAAACGTCCAGCTGAACCCAAGAAAAAGCCAGTTCCTGTCCTAGCCCTGGAAGACAGTGATTAGGACGGCCAGGGCTCAGAGCCCCCCCCCCCGAGCCCTGGGTAACCCTTCTAGTGGGGGGGGCACCCTACCACCTTTTTGGTAGACACCGGAGCCCAGCATTCGGTCCTCACCCAAGCAAATGGACCTTTGAGCTCAAAAACCTCTTGAGTTTAGGGGGCCACCCGGGGGAAAGATAGACCACAGAAAGAAAAGTTAATTTAAACACTGGTCAGGTTACTCATTCCTTCCTCACGGTGCCAGAATGCCCCTACCCACTGCTGGGCAGAGACCTCCTGTCCAAAGTTAGGGCACAAATTCACTTCTCAGAAAATGGGGCGTCAGTCACTGACAATACTGGCCAGGCTCTTCAAATTCTAACTTTAAGATTAGAGGACGAACATAGACTGTTTGAACTGCCTCCTCCCTCGGAGCTGCCCATTGATGACGAATGGCTCCGTGATTTCCCCCAGGCCTGGGCGGAAACCGCAGGTATGGGGCTGGCAAGCAATCAGCCTCCTCTGATAATAGAGCTAAAACCATCAGCCACTCCAGTTTCCATAAGCCGCGAGGCCCGAGAAGGAATCAGGCCCCACGTTCAGAGACTTTTAACACTGGGCATTTTAAAGGCCTGCCATTCCCCCTGGAACACACCTCTTCTCCCAGTGAAGAAGCCAGGCACAGGGGACTACAGACCAGTCCAAGATTTAAGGGAAATTAATCGCCGCACTCTAGACATTCATCCTACGGTGCCCAATCCTTATAATCTCTTAAGTACCCTGCCTCCGACCCATGTATGGTACTCAGTACTTGATTTAAAAGATGCTTTTTTCTGTCTGAGACTTAGCCCTCAGAGCCAGCCATTGTTTGCCTTTGAATGGAAAGATCCCGATTCAGGAGTTTCTGGGCAGCTCACCTGGATGAGACTACCCCAGGTATTCAAGAATTCTCCAACTCTATTCGATGAGGCCCTACACCAGGATCTGGCCAGTTTTCGCACCACCAATTCAGAGGTAATCTTACTCCAATATGTAGATGACCTCCTGCTGGCCGCAGAGACTGAGCAGAAATGCCTACTCACCAGATTAGGTGAATTGGGCTACAGGGCATCTGCTAAAAAGGCACAGATCTGCAAGAAGCAAGTAGCCTACCTGGGGTACCTCTTGGAGGGTGGACAGAGATGATTAACAGACAGTCGGAAGCAGGCCATGGCACAAATTCCCCCTCCCAAAGGGGCACGAGAGGTCCAAGAGTTTCTGGGAACTGCCTGTTTCTGTAGGTTATGGATA
This sequence comes from Microtus pennsylvanicus, assembly GCF_037038515.1. Classification (NCBI taxonomy): domain Eukaryota; kingdom Metazoa; phylum Chordata; class Mammalia; order Rodentia; family Cricetidae; genus Microtus; species Microtus pennsylvanicus. The sequence goes on along the minus strand of NC_134580.1, from coordinate 68,408,811 downwards.
CTGGGTTTCGCTGAAATGACCGCCCCACTGTATCCGCTTACCAAAGCTAACGTCCCTTTCTCCTGGGGAGAGGACCAACAATGGGCTTTCAATAAAATAAAAAGGGCCCTCCTTTCGGTCCCTGCTTTTTTTTTTTTTTTTGGTTTTTCGAGACAGGGTTTCTCTGTGGCTTTGGAGCTCGGTCCCTGCTTTGAGTCTCCCTGATGTCACCAAACCATTCACCTTATACGTAGATGAGAACAAGGGGGGTAGCAAAAGGGGTGCTGACTCAGAAACTGGGACCCTGGAAAAAGCCAGTGGCCTACATCTCCAAAAAGATGGACAACGTGGTGACAGGATGGCCCCCTTGCCTCCGTACGGTAGCAGCTGTAGCTACCCTGGTCAAAGATGCAGATAAATCGACTCTGGGCCAACCGCTGACTATAATAGCACCTCATGCTTTAGAGATTGTGATTCGTCAACCCCCTGATAGATGGCTCTCGAATGCCCGCATAACCCACTACCAGTCGCTGTTGCTCAACCCTGAACACATCACATTTGGAAATGCGACATTGCTGAACCCCGCCACCTTGCTCCGCAATTCGGAGCCCACTGTTTGGGTACCTCATGACTGTCACCAGATATTGGCAGAATACCACGGGACCAGGGAGGATTTGACTGATTGTCGGCTTCCTGATGCAGATTATACCTGGTTCACAGATGGCAGCAGCTTCTTCAAAGAAGGTGAGCGAAAGGCGGGGGCGGCGGTGGTGGACAAAATACCATATGGGCACAGGCATTGCCCCCAGGAACCTCTGCCCAGAAGGCAGAATTAATAGCCCTGACTGAGGTTTTAGAGCTAGCAAAAGAACAAAAAGTAAACATATATACAGACAGCCGTTATGCATTTGCAACGACCCACGTCCATTGGGAAATTTATAGAAGAAGAGGACTGCTAACTTCTGCTGGAAAAGAAATTAAAAATAAGACTGAAATCCTGGGACTATTAAAGGCCCTCTTCCTACCCAAGAAGGTGAGCATTATTCATTGCCCAGGACATCAGAAGGGCGATGATCCTATTGCCAAAGGAAACCAGATAACAGATGAGATGGCTAAAAAGGCCACACTTAACTCAGAAATATTATCCTTGGCAGAGGCACCCCACACACACAGAAGATCATTTCCAATATTCAGCCCAGGATCTAGAGGCTATTCAGAAACTTAATGCAGACTTTGATGAACAACAAAAAGCTTGGAAATATCAGGGCAAAACCGTGTTGCCCAAGAAAGATGCTTTTGAGCTGGTCACTCAAATGCATCGATGGACTCATTTAGGACATAAAAAGATTAAATATCTTATGGAAAAGACAGATTTTTTTATTTTTTAAATATTTATTTATTATGTATACAATATTCTGTCTGTGTGTATGCCTGCAGGCCAGCAGAGGGCACCAGACCCCATTATAGATGGTTGTGAGCCACCATGTGGTTGCTGGGAATTGAACTCAGGACCTTTGGAAGAGCAGGCAATGCTCTTAACCTCTGAGCCATCTCTCCAGCCCCCAAGACAGATTTTTATATTCCAGGTCTTAACTCACTCATACAGCAAGTGACATCAACTTGTGTCCCCTGCGCCAAGGTAAACGCAAAATGGCAAAGTGCCCCGGAGGGCATAAGAATAAGGGGAGACCGCCCTGGTACTCATTGGGAAGTGGACTTTACTGAAATAAGGCCAGGAAAATATGGTAATAAATATCTCCTAGTTTTTATAGACACCTTCTCCGGTTGGACTGAAGCTTTCCCCACCAAACGAGAAACGGCTCAAATGGTGGTGAAGAAGATACTAGAAGATATTTTTCCTCAGTTTGGCCTGCCCAAGGTAATTGGGTCTGACAACGGCCCAGCACTTGTCTCCCAGGTAAGTCAGGGTGTGGCCAAGACACTGGGGATTAATTGGAAATTACATTGTGCATACAGACCCCAGAGTTCAGGACAGGTAGAAAGGATGAATAGAACCATAAAGGAGACTTTATCCAAATTAGCTTTGGAATCTGTTGTTAGAGACTGGGTACAACTCCTTCCCCTAGCCCTGTTCCGGGTGCGGAACACCCTTTCTCGGCTTGGACTTACCCCCATGAGATCCTATATGGGGGGCCTCCCCCATTGGCCTCCTTTAGGGCCTCTCCTGACCCCGCTACTCACAAACCTGATTTGCAGGCGCGGCTAAAAGCACTTCAGATCGTCCAGGCCCAAGTGTGGAGACCCCTAGCTGCTGCCTACCAGCCTGGGCATCCGGAGATCTCGCATCCGTTCCACGTTGGCGATTCTGTGTACGTTCCGAGACATCGGTGCCAGAACCTTGAACCTCGCTGGAAGGGACCCTACACCGTGCTTCTTACGACACCTACTGCCCTCAAAGTGGACAGTATTGCAGCCTGGATCCACGCGTCTCACGTCAAGCCGGCACCTCCACAGGACGACCCAGAACTTTCCAAATGGAAGCTTCAGAGTACCCAAAATCCTCTAAAACTGAGACTAGTCAAGGAAGCCTGATCCTACCAAGCTTGCTGTTCTTTGCCCTGGTGTTTTCCTCCACATATAGTGCTAAGAACCCCCATACACCTCAGGACTTAACTTGGACTCTGACTAACTTTGAGACTGGGCAGGTCTTGAGGCTAGCCACTGGAGTTCATCCCCTAGATACCTGGTTCCCCCAGCTAAAGTTTGACCTATGTGCTCTAGCAAAAGACTCTTGGGGGGGATACTGAACGAACTCCCGAGAACTCTTATCCTACATGCAGATATTCTGAATGGTATATTTGTCCTGGGAGAAGACGAACTTGGCAGTGGGGGGGGGGGCTGAAGTGTTTTATTGTGCTGCCTGGGGATGTGAAACCAGTGTCAGTACCTCCTGGTTGGGGGCTAGCAAAGAAGACTTAGTCTCTTTCACTCGTACCACATCAGGGGAATCTGAAATCACAATCACCTTCACGGAGAAAGGAAAAAAGGTTAGTTGGTTAACAGGCAATATTTGGGGTTTACAGTTGTATAATCCAGGAGGGGAAGACATAGGAATTCTTTTCACCCTACGAATTGTTATAACACCTCCCATGACCACAGCACTAGGGCCCAACCCGGTATTGCCTGACCAGGGACAGCTAGCCCTGGCTGAGGTGGCTCCACCTCTTACCAGGGCCCTGGGTCCCCCTTCAAGTCCTAAAAATCCTTCTGCTACCCCTGCTTCACCGCTGGCACTCTCTAATACAGGCCAGCGACTGTTTAATCTACTAGTGGGAGCTTTTTCATTGCTGAATAGTACTGAACCCAATATGACACAATCTTGCTGGCTATGCCTATCAGCAGGACCCCCATACTATGAAGGGATTGCAATATCTGGGGGTTTCAATAACACAACTAGCCAGGACGGCTGTGCTTGGGGAGTTAGTCATAGACTAACTCTTACAGAGGTTACTGGTGCAGGGACATGCTTGGGAAATCCACCGGCTGCTTACAAACATTTATGTAATGAGACCCTTAAGAGCCCTAAAACTGCTAAAACTGGATACCTGATCCCTGATTCAGACAAATGGTGGGCTTGTAGTACAGGCCTGATGCCTTGCGTGGCGACATCGGTTTTTGACGGTACCAAAGATTACTGTGTGCTTGTTCGACTAGTTCCAAGGGTCTTTTATTATCCTGCTAACACATTTGAAGATGAATTTGACAGACACCCGAGCCGTTATCGGCGAGAGCCCATCTCCATGACTCTAGCAGTGATCTTGGGCCTTGGGGTGGCAGCCGGTGTTGGCACCGGCCGGTACTACTGCTCTAGTGCAGAGTTCCAAAATTCCCCAACATTTTGAGGAATTAAGAGCAGCTATTGACCAGGACTTAAGGGCCCTAGAACAATCTATCACCAAGCTTGCAGATTCAATAATCTCTCTTTCTGAGGTAGTGTTACAAAATAGGCGTGGGTTAGACTTGCAATTTCTTCAAGAAGGAGGACTCTGTGCTGCCCTAAAGGAACAATGTTGTTTCTACGTAAACCTCTCTGGGGTAATTAAAGATTCGATGGCTAAGCTCAGAGAGAGGTTAGACAAGAGACAGAGAGACAGAGAGACACATCAAAATTGGTTTGAAGGCTGGTTTAACCGCTCCCCCTGGTTCACAACACTCATTTCCACCATCACTGGTCCCTTGATCATTCTATTACTCATCCTAACCTTTGGGCCCTGTATCCTCAATCGACTCCTGATGTTCATTCGTGAGCGACTTAGCATTACTCAAGCTTTGGTGTTGACCCAGCAATATCATGCCCTTAGGGATAATCCCTGAGAATCTCAAGATTGAGATTTGACCAAATCAAAGGGGGGAAATGAAAGACTTTGAGGCACCTTAGCACTACTGCACCCCCCTTCCTGGGAACCAGGACCCTGGTAACCAACCACGCGTGCACGGGAGCTTTGAGTACTTTCCATCCCCATTGTAGTCTTTCTTCAATAGACCCGAACCCTGGAACTGGGGTGAGACAACCTGCAGGTGTTCCTCCTTGTAACCGCCATAACATTGATCAAGTAGAGTTAGCTGACCATTGTATGAACTAGTCAAAATAGTTGACAAATGATTTTTGGACTTTCCCTTTGATTCTGTACTACCCCCTCCCTGATTTTGTGGTTTTTTTTCCTTTAAAAGAGCTTGTAATAGACAAAGCAGGCGTCCTTCTCCTCTCAAGGCTGAGGGACCTCTGCCATGGCAGAATAAAAATCCCTCTTGCTATTGCATCAACCGTGCTGTGAGTGTCTCTTGGGGCGACCTCCTCCTTGGTGGGGCTTTAGGGTCCAACATTGCTATTACAAACAATGCTGCTATGAACATAGTTGAGCATATACTTTTGTTGTATGATAGGGCATCTCTTGGGTATATTCCCAAGAGTGGTATTGCTGGGTCCAGGGGTAGGTTGATCCCGAATTTCCTGAGAAACCGCCACACTGCTTTCCAAAGTGGTTGCACAAGTTTGCATTCCCACCAGCAATGGATGAGTGTACCCCTTTCTCCACAACCTCTCCAGCAAAGGCTATCATTGGTGTTTTTTATTTTAGCCATTCTGACAGGTGTAAGATGGTATCTCAAAGTTGTCTTGATTTGCATTTCCCTGATCGCTAAGGAAGTTGAGCATGATCTTAAGTGTCTTTTGGCCATTTGAACTTCTTCTGTTGAGAATTCTCTGTTCAGCTCAGTGCCCCATTTTATAATTGGGTTGATTAGCCTTTTACTTTTTTTGGTTTTTTGAGACAGGGTTTCCCCACAGACAAACCCTGTCTTGAAAAAGAAAAAAAAAAGGTTTCTCTGTAGCTTTGGAGACTGTCCTGGAACTAGCTCTTGTAGACCAGGCTGGTCTCGAACTCACAGAGATCCGCCTGCCTCTCCCTCCAGAGTGCTGGGATTAAAGGCGTGCACCACCACTGCCCGGCTGATTGAAGACTCTAGAAAATAGGTGTAATCCTATGGTTGCCTATTGATGGGTTTAGAACATGCTACTCCCAAATGTACCACTTTGGCATGATGGTTATTTTGAGCTAAAGGTACTTAAAACACAGCAAGAATGCTTCTAAGTGTAGGGCAGTGGTGGCACACGCCTTTATCCCAGCATTTGGGAGACAAAGGCAGGCAGATTTATGTGAGTTTAAGGCCAGCCTGGTTTACAAGAGCTAGTTCCAGGACAGGCTTCAAAGCTACAGAGAAACCCTGTCTCGAAAAACAAAACAAACAAACAAATAAACAAAAAAAAAGAATGCTTCTAATCATACACACACAGAGGAATATATACAGACATACCTTCACATAAAGCCAAATCATGATATTTCCTGTGAGAAAAGTGCCCCTCCTTGAACCAGACAGATAAGATTCTCTTTTATTTGCTTGTTATTTTTGCTTTTGGGTTCTGTTGTTGTGTGTTTGCTTTGAGACAGGGCCACATTGTGTAGCCTAGTCACAGTGTTGCCCAAGCTAGACTTAAACTCAAGTAATTTTTCTCCTTTGGCCTGTGTGGGAAACATTGCTACCACACCTGATTAAGAAAATTACATTATAGGCTAGGTAGTGTTGGGTACACCTTTAATCCCAGCACTTGGTACAGGCAGAGAGGCAGGTGAGTGTAAATTCAAGGCCAACCTGGTCTACCGAGTGAATTCCAGGACAGCCAAAACTATATAGAGAAAACCTATTTTGGAAAACAAAACCATACAAACAACAAAAGAGAAAAAGAAAATAACCTTATCATCGAGATTTGGTGGTGCACACCTTTGATCCCAGCACTCTGGAAGAGGGGCAGGGAGATCTCTGCGAGCTGGAAGACAGCCTAGTTTAAGTACTGAGTTCCAGACCACCCCGAGCTACATGGTGAGACACTCTTTTTTTAAAAGGATTTTCTAAAATTTATTTATTTATTTTATGTATAGGAGTGCAGGTAGAACATAATAAATAAATAAAATACAACTTTATGCCAGAAGAGGGCATAAGATCCCACTATAGATGGTTGTGACCCACCACGTGGTTGCTGGGAATTAAACTCAGGATCTCTAGAAGAGCAGGTAGTGCTCTTAAGTGTTGAGCCAACTCTCCAACTGGAGACTCTCTTAAACAACAGCAAAACCCACACAAGAAGGAAAGCCAAACAAAATTTAAAAAAAAATGAATAGCCTTATCGTTGGAGGCTGACAACACCCTGAGATGGACCTATACAAGCCTACTAAAATTACCTTTATTTTTCCTCAGAAGCTTTCTAATTATTGTCTTAAATATTTTTAAGGATTCATTTTTATTATTATATTTATTTCTTTACTTTTGAGACAGGGCTTCTCTGTATAGCCTTGACTATTCTGGAATTCTGTAATGGCCTCAAACTGCCTCTGCCTCTCAAGTGCTGGGATTAAAGGTGTATGCCACCATTGCCCGGCTGTCCTATAGTTCTTAATTCAAGCCCATTTTAGACTATCCCTAAGACCGTTGCTTGGCTAGGTTCAGCTTTTTATTTTCCCCTACAGTTTCATTTTAATAAAAAAATTAAGTTAGTTACATAAAAACTTAAGAATTATATATAATTATGGAGTATACTCTCCATAAAGAGTACATGGTGTTTGACATACACACAGGTTTAAATTAGGTTAAACATATCTCCTTATACATCATCATTTATGGTGAAAACACTCAAAACTATTCTCCTTTTTTTGAAATACACAGCATCTGATATTTAACTGCAGTCGCCTTGCTGTGTGATAGCACACCAGGTCTCACTCTTATCTGATCCCTGTCACAGTGTGATCCAGGATAACTCTTCAGTCTCAGCCTCCTCAATCCTGGGAGTTAGAGCCGGCACACACTACCACCTACAGCATCTATGAGGTAAAATATATCTGCGAAGCGAGAGGAAACAATGACATTTTCACATTTTTAGAAACCTGGATCTTTTTGTTTGTTTGTTTTTTTAGACAAGGGTTTCTCTGTGTTGCCCTGGCTTATCTAGAACACTCTTTGCAGACCAGGCTGGCCAGGAACTCACAGAGATCCGCCTGTCTCTGCCTCCCGAGTGCTGGGATTAAGAGCATGCACTGCCGCTACCACCCGGCTGGATCTTTACTCTTGCTTGGATATAAACAAACTAGTTTTATCAGGCCCAACACACAGACGACATTCCAGTTCTTAGAGAGTTAAATAAAACAAAAACTCCAGGCGTTACCCAACGAGCCCCGCCTCCCCGGAAGAGGCGGGGCATCTAGGGGCGGGGCAAGCTCGAGGGGGCGAGACAGTCTGGGGTAGTTCCGGGCGCGAGGTGGCCCCCACGGTCGCAGTCCCGAGGGGGCGGGGCGGTTCCGAGGGGCGGGGCGGCCCTGAGGGGGCGGGACGAGGCTTAAAAGTAAAGCTGGCCCAGGAGCGTTTGGCGCGAAGTTGGCTCAGCCGAGCTACTTGCGTCGGCGCTCCCTCGTACGTAGTCCGTTCCTGTTCTCTCCTCAGAGGCTTTTAGTCCTCGCTTCGTTATTTTACCATTGCGCCTGATATCTCTTCACGGAGTACGCCATGGTTCCCAAGAAAAGCGCAGGAACCCAGAAGTCCCTCGACGTTGCGCGGCTCCTCAAGAGCAAAAGCCTCAGAAGTCTTCAGGAGCTGGAGCCCGAAGCCAAGAAGCTGTGTGCGCAGAGTCTCGGTACGGCCTGCGCTGCTTGCCTTCGTCTTCCGGTGGTTCGAGGTGCTCAGGCCAGAGGTCGAAGCTGGGGTGGGGATGCTTATGCCTAGGACCCTGAAGCAGTTTCTGGTTCCCGTCGCCTCAGGCTGTGATTTTATGTGGGAGGTTTAAGGTTCCAACTCAGGCCTCGAGTACGCAAAGCAAGTGGCTTGCCACTTCGGACTGCATTTCGTTTGCCAGTTCATTGACACCGAAGAGCTTAATCTTAACCGCCCCCACCTCCACTCCACTATAGAGCCACAGTCCACACTTTTTCTTTCTTTTCTTTTCTTTCCTTCTTTTTCTTTTTTTGGTTTTTCTAGACAGGATTTCTCTGCTCTAGCTTCGGAGACTGTCCTGGAACTAGCTCTTGTAGCCCAGGCTGGCATCGAACTCGCAGAGATCCGCCTGCCTCTGCTGCCTGAGTGCTGGGATTAAAGGCGTGCACCACCACTGCCCGGCCCCACTTTTCCTTTATTTCAGAAGTTTTATATATCTACTGTTTCAAAGTAATCCTACCGTTCTTAGGCCCGGAGTTGCTGAATTTCCAGTCAGTGTTGTGAACTGTATGGCCTTGGGTTTCAGCTGAGAGTTTGAAATCTCCCTCCTTTCTTCAGGAAGCTCATTCTCAGAGGTTTACCAGAGCTTGAACCTGGGCTTTAAGGAATGTTCTGAGTTGGTGGAGTGGTTTTTATCCATCAGAAGAAAGGAAAGTTGTCAAGAGAAAGCACCTTCAAGATTGGGTCCATGATAGGGTTTGGTGATTCAGAATTGATTTATTCTCATTCTCCGGTTTACCTCCCCTTCCCTGGAAACAACCTAATCAATTTGAGCTTTTCTAAACCCTACTGGATCCTTCTGGTTCCCCCTTAAGTAATAGCTGCTTGTTATAGTATTTTTTTTTAATAGAAAGTCTTGGTGTGTAGCCCAAGCTGGCCTCAAATTCAAGCTGTTTCAGCTGCAGCCTTCTGAGTGCTAGGATTACAGTTTTGCACCACCATAGTATTTTAATATAAGATTAAACAAACATCTTTCCTTTTTGTTTTTATTATTTTTATTGAGCTCTTCATTTTTCTCTGCTCCCCTTCCTACCTCTCCTCTCCCCTTCAACCCTCTCCTAAGGATCCCATGCTCCCAATTTACTCAGGAGATCTTGTCTTTTTCTACTTCCCACGTAGATTAGATCTATGTATGTCTCTCTTAGTGTCCTCATTGTTGTCTAGGTTCTCTGGGATTGTGGTTTGTAGGCTGGTTTTCTTTGCTTTATGTTTAAAAACCACTTATGAGTGAGTATAGGTGATAATTGTCTTTCTGTGTCTGGGTTACCTCACTCAAAATAATGTTTTCTAGCTCCATCCATTTTCCTGCAAAATTCAAGATGTCGTTTTTTTTTTCTTCTGATGTGTAGTACTCCATTGTGTAAGTGTACCACATTTTCCTTATCCATTCTTCGGTCGAAGGGCATTTAGGTTGACAAACATCTTTCAATTACTTCTATGCTGTCCTAGAAATTTTTGGCATGTGATTTTTTAAGATTGCCTCTCAAGTCCTGCTAATTGTGTCATCCCATACAAGAAGAGCCTGCAGTGTACTTTATTGGGTATCTCTTTGGCTCAACTCTAAGGAACCCTGCAAGGTCTTATTTAGTTTCAGAACAGAATTACTGTTTGGAGGAGTGTTTGGGGGAAACGTTCTTTCTTTCTTGGGTTGAGTGAAACTCAACAGTGCATGGAAAGACTTTTAGGAAATGATGATACAGATTGGCTGTACTGAATGAGATAGCAAAGGGCTTCAGGGGGGAAACCTTTCTTGAGATGGTGGAGAGGAAAATGTGTTTGTGTTCTTCTTGCAGTATCCAGTAGGAAATGTGAGTCATGCTACCTTTTGCCAGAGTTGCCTGGCCTACAGACCCCGCCACGGAGTAGCAGCATCATCAGGGATCTTTACCAGCAGAAGTTAGGCAAAGTCACTTGGTCATCCCTACAGCAGGTGAGATGTTTCCTGTCTGAGACGCGCAAAGGGCTTCCACTACTGCTAGCTCTAACTAGATGATAATTCGGGTCAGCAGATTATCAGGATGGTCCGGTCACCTGGCTATGATGACTGGCCTACTGAAGGCCCAGTCAAGGAGAAAAAGTTTACCCTGTAAACATCCCAGCTGGAATGCATTCTGCCCTTTTGTTTCCAGGATTAGTTAACATTACATTGCAGATATTCCACGCACAAGACTAGAGAAGACTTCATGCTTATCTATGAAGGAGTGACAGTTTACCCAGGACCCTACTTTAATTTTTATTTATGTTTTTGAGACAAGATCTCACTATGGGCCTGGAGGGATGGATGGGTCAGCCATTAAAGGCTAGGCTCACAACCAAAAATATGAGTTCAGTTCCCAGTACCCACGGCTGTCACTCCAGGTACAAAAAAAAAAAAAAAAAAAAAAACCCAACCTAAAATCTTACTATGTAGCCTTGGCTTGCCTGGATCTCTATATGTAGACCTGACTGGCTTCAGTCTCACAGAAATGCATCTGCCTCTGCTCCTGAATCCTGGAGTTAAAGCCGTGTGCCACATGTCCAGCTCAGGACATGAGTTTTCATTCAGTGAATTCGGATTAATTCTATTTTCTCTGTATTAGGGTCTCCAAAAGTCCTTTTTGCACTCTCTGGCTTCTTACCGGGTATTCCAAAAAGCTGCCCCCTTTGACAGAAGGACTACATCGTTGGCATGGCACCCGACTCATCCCAGTACCGTGGCTGTGGGCTCCAAAGGGGGGGATATCATGATCTGGAACTTTGGAATAAAGGACAAACCTATCTTCATTAAAGGGGTAAGTGGTTGCAGGGGCCAGGCAGTCACACTGTAAACTGTAAAGGGATAAGTGGTTGCAGGGGCCAGGCAGTCACACTGTAAACTGTAAAGGGGTAAGTGGTTGCAGGGCCAGGCAGTCACACTGTAAACTGTAAAGGGGTAAGTGGTTGCAGGACCAGGCAGTCACACTGTAAACTGTAAAGGGGTAAGTGGTTGCAGGACCAGGCAGTCACACTGTAAACTGTAAAGGGGTAAGTGGTTGCAGGACCAGGCAGTCACACTGTAAACTGTAAAGGGGTAAGTGGTTGCAGGGCCAGGCAGTCACACTGTAAACTGTTTATTGGAGGGATGGGAAGAATGGTGGATTTAGTTAGTGCACAGTGGTTGGGAACAAAAGTGAGTGGGTATTTTCAAAACTATAAGTGGTAAGAAAACTCAAATATGTTTTGAATGCTGGCCTTTAAAATACTAAATGGTACAGGCTAGTCATTCATAGACTCTCTATTCCTTCTTCCTCCTCTTTTTCTTCTTCTTAATCTTTTTGAGGCAGAGTTTCACTGTGTAGCCATGACTGGCCGGAAAAGCACTCTGTAGACCAGGCTTGCCTCGAATTCACAGAGATCTGCCTGCCTCGGCCATGCCCTTCTATATCCCTTCTTACTTAATCTCATTTTGTCTGGCTTTCCTATTTTGGTTTTTTCATTTTTTCTGACAGTATCCGAGAGAAATGATTTAAAGAAGAAAGACAGTTTTGGAGGTTTTGTTTCATACACGTTGGCTTTAATTTATCTGGGCATGTGAGCATCATGGTAGAAGAGTATTGCAGAGCAGAGCTGCTTATCTCAACAGTCAGGAAGCAGAGAGACATAGATTGTAATGGTCTGGAGTAATGCATGCTCCCTAGTGGCCTGCTTTCTCCAGCCCATTTAGTTTGAAACCCATTAGTAAATTAAAACAGTCACCTTTCAGTGCCTTCAATACATGAGCCTGTGGGTGGGGGCCAGGTTCCTACCCAAACCGTAGCACTCCCTGTGGTTCAGGTACACTAGCTACTTCTGTTCCTCTTGTTTTTTCCTTGGGTTGGAATTCTCTTTTTATAGTTTTCTCATGGTTGGCTCCTACTTGCAGTTCAAGTCTCCACTTAATCTGCTCTTTAATTTTAAGATTTATTATTATTTTTATGTATGAATGCTTTTCCTGCATATATGTATGTGTACCACATGCACAGCACACCTGGTGCTTTCAGAGGCCAGAACTGGGCATCAGATCCTTTGGAACTGGAGTTATAGATGGTTGGGGGCCACCATATAGTGCTGAGAACCAAACCTGGGTCTTCTGTAAAAACAACAAGTGCTGTTTGTTTGTTTATTTATTTATTTGTTATGTATGCAACATTCCCTCCATATATGCTTACATGCCAGAAGAGGGCACCAGATCTCTTTATAGATGGTTGTGAGCCACCATATGGTTGCTGGGAATTGAACTCAGGACCTCTGGAAGAACAGTCCATGCTCTTAACCTCTTAGCCATCTCTCCAGCCCCACAACAAGTGCTTTTAACAGCTGAGCCATCTCTCCAACTCCTGATCTGCCTTTTCATTATTTAATTATTTATTTTTGAGACAGGGTTTTATTATAGCTTTGGCTGGCCTAGAACTGTGTAGACCAAGTCTGCCTTGAATTCATAAAGATCCATCTGCCTCTGCCTCAAGAGTGCTGGTACTAAAAACTTGACTTGCCTTGTTACAGAGGAAGTAGCCCTCACCCCTCCAATCAATTCTAGATAATTGCCCTGCTGCACATGTCCCCAAATATTTATCGGTATTTGAAATATTGTATTTTCTGTCCTTGCCCATTGGAAAATAAGCATGATGGCAGGGACCTGCCTTTCTGCTTTATCACTGTGTCCTCAGGGCCTAGAGGAGCTGCTTTGTATTTGTTGAATGAATGAGGGATTTGAAGTACAACTGGACAAAGGGTGTAAAACAACTAATAGTGCCGATGCCAAATGCTCTAGAACACAAAAGACGATTCCTTGTGAGTTATAGATGATGGTGAAGCCCTCATGGATGACCGAAGAGTGAGGAACAGCATGGTGCTGTCAGCTGTCAGGCAAGATTGGTGGAAGATTTGGTGTAGTTTTTAGGTGTTGTCCCACCACCTGCCCCTGCTTCTATTGTTAGGGCTCAATTGCAAGCCTTCTACCAAGAACTCGTCTTGTATATTTTTTATTTGTTTGGTTTTATTTGAGTTTTGTGTTTGTTTGTTTTGAGAAGGGTCTTACTGTGTAGCTCTAGCTGCCTGGAACTTTCTGTTTAGACCAGGCTGGCCTCAAACTCACTGCGATTTTCTACTTCTGTCTCATGAGTACTGAAATTAAAGGTATGTGCCACAATGCCTGGATATTTGATTTGTTGGGGAAAAAAGGTCTCATTTTAGTTCAGGCTAAACAATAATTTAGCCTTGATAATTTTCATATATCCATCTCTCAAGCATGGAATTATAAGTGCATTCCATCATGCCCACCAGTCCACTTAGGAATGACCTAAGATACTAAAGTTTATCTGCAGTTGCTGAGATATTGGCTGGCTAGGACATTTACCTTTTCTAGCTGGTAGATGACATTGGTGAGTTGTACTATAAAAAGTGACTTTCAAGTTTTATAATTTAAGTAGCCTGCCTGGCGGTGGTGGCGCACGCCTTTAATCCCAGCACTCGGGAGGCAGAGGCCGGCAGATCTCTGTGAGTTCGAGGCCAGCCTGGTCTACGAGAGCTAGTTCCAGGACAGGCACCAAAAAAACTACAGAGAAACCCTGTCTCGAAAATCCAAAAAAAAATTTAAGTAGCCGGGTGGTGGTATATGCCTTTAACCCTAGCACACTTGGGAGGTAGAAGCAGGCGGATCTCTGTGAGTTTGGAACGGCCTGGTCTACAAAGCAAGTTGCAGGACTGCTAGAGCTGTTACACAGAGAAACCCTTTCTTGGGGCGGGGTGGTGGTGGTGGTGGTGGTGGTGAAGAACTTAAGTAAAAACGGGGGAAAGAAACTTAAGTTAAAAAAAAAAACTCCATAAACTGGGCAGTGGTGGTGCCATTAATCCCAGCACTCAGGAGGCAGAGACAGGTGGATCTCTGTGAGTTTGAGGCCAGCCTGGTCTACGGAGCGAGTTCCAGGACTGGCTCCGTAGCGACTGAAAAGTCCTGTCTCAAAAAAACCAACTAAACAAACAAACAAACAAAAAACAAAACTACATAGATCTCAAGAACAGGCCCTAAATTTTTGGATATGACTTTTTTCATTTTTTTCAAATAAAGCCTGAAAATATATGTATGATCTCTGTGTGTGCTGTATGGTTTTTGTTGTTATTTCTGTTTGTTTTGTTTATTTGGTTTAGGTTTTCTTTTTTTTTTGAGACAGGGTCTTACTATCTAGCCCTTGATGGCTTAGAATTTGTTATGTAGACCAGGCTGGCCTAGAACTCACAGATATTCACCTGCCTCTATCCAGAGTAGTGGAATTAAAGACATGTACTATTATATTCGGCTACTATTGTTTGATATTAGATCTGCTGGTAGTCCACACTGGCCTTGAATTCCCTCCTCTTCCTACCTCCTAATTTTAAAAAGTTCCAGAGTGGACATAACATCAAAGTACCATTTAAAATTTTTTTTTGTCATTTGTTTATTTATATCGCCTTAAAAATAAACAAACCCCCAAACACGCAGAAAACCCACCAAAAACTGAAAAAATAAGCAAAAGATGAATAAGATAACAACAAAAGCCCAAACAGCCAGGCACAGTGGTGCATGCCTTTAACCTTTAATTCAGGAGATAGAGACAGGGAGAAATTGATGAGTTCAAGGCCAACCTGATCTATGTAGTAAATTGCAGGACTGTAAGAGCTATATAATGACAGACACCCTGTCTTAAAAATAACAGCCAATCAAAATAAGACAAAGTGTACAAAAAAATCATTTAGTTGATTTTGTGTTGGCCAACTGGGCATATGGCTGCCCTGAAGTGTGTTAATATACCCAGTAGATACACTGTATATTAAGAATGGCTTCAACTTGGGTATAATGTCATTTCACAGCCTGTAATCCCAGCACTCAGGAAGCAAAAACAGGAGGATAGAGGTGGGATAGCCTGGGCTAGATAGTAAAAATCCACCTCAATAAAACAAAGCCTAACCCTTTCATTGAATGATGAGATTATAGATTGTTTTGAAGATTTTCTCCAACTCATTTCTGGTACTTTTATATTGCCCAATTTTGTGTAATCCATTTATACATAAATGCTGGAAGAAGCACATGGGAACGTCTCCAAGAGTGTTCTCTGCCTCTGCGTCCCCAGTACTCTGCCTTGTTGACTGTCTGCTCATCTTACTGAGACTTGGAGGCTGTTGTTCCTCCCTCTCTAGCAGTAAGCCGGCACAGTTGCAGGCTGACCTCATTACTTTTCCATCCTTTCTTGTCCATCTTATTGGACATGGCCTTAAAGCTTGTTTCATATATTATGTTTATTTTTCTAGTTGTGTAAAGCATGAGGATTATTTGATTCCTGATACTAACATGGCTAGAAGCAGAAATCTATATTTATTAATTGTCATTATTTATCTAAAAATTTAAATGTTTTTTCTACTTAGATGGCTCACAGGGTAATAAGGACTGGAGTTCAAATCTCCAGCAGGTGGCATTGTATCCCGCCTATAATCCCAGTCATGGGAGGTAGAGATGAATCCCCCAGAACATGAGTTCTAGGTTCAAGTGAGAGACCCTGTCTCAGTATGTAAGGCAGAGAGCAACATCAACCTCTGGTTTCTGTACACATGTGTGCACACATATACACACAAAAGCTAAATGTTTTCCTACTCAGGCCAAGAAAGGTGGCAGTGTGTGTGTGTGTGTGTGTGTGTGTGTGTGTGTACACCCATCATCCCAACTACTCTGGAGGCAAAGGTAGGGGAATCACTGAGCATGTAGTGAGATCGTCTCTGTATTTTTGTGTTTTGTCTGAGATAGGGTCTCACTATGTAGCCCTGGCTGCCTACCAGGTATGCTATGTATACCAATCTGGCCTTGAGCTAAAGTGGTCCACCAGCCTCTGCCTCCCAAGTGCTGGTATTAAAGGGATGTCCACAACACTCCAGCTGATCAGTATATCTTTGTATCTTGTGTGTCTGTGTGTCTGTGAAGGCAAATATCGGATTCAAGTGTCAGTCTTTAGGAGCTCTCTACCTTTGTTTTATTTTTAATTTAAATTTATTATTATTGTGTTTATATGAATGTAGGCATGTACACGTAAGGATCATGTGTGTATCATGGTGTATGGGTGGAGGTTTTGGCCTTGCTGTGTACTATAGGCAGTTCTGTTACCATCTTGCTGTAGGAATGCTGTTTTGCCACAGCCTCTGAGTGCAGCAAAACATAAGATAAAGCTAAGCTTTCTTATTTGCTTGGTTTTGTTTTTTGTTTTGTTTAGTTTTTTTTTCTGTGTGGGACTAGAGAGATGGCTCAGCAGTTAAGAGCATTGCCTGCTCTTCCAAAGGTCCTGAGTTCAATTCCCAGCAACCACATGGTGGCTTACAACCATCTGTAATGAGGTCTGGTGCCCTCTTCTGGCCTGCAGGCATACATGTAGACAGAATATTGTATACATAATAAATAAATAAATAAATAAATAAATAAAAAATAGATTTAAAAAGAAAAAAAAAGAGGACTGGCTGCTCTTACAGAGGATTTGGGTTCAATTCTCAGCTATCACGTGGGGGCTCACAGCATCTAAAACTCCAGTTCCAGGGGATTTGATCCCCTCTTCTGGCCTCCACCAGGAACACACATAGTACACAGACATACATGCAGGACAAACACTCATACACATAATAATAAAGGAATAAAAAAAACTGCGGCTCAAGATTGAATTTTCCCTATATAATCTTATTGCCTACACATGATAAAAGTTTGATTTCTTTATTTACCACTCTAGCACTATTTACCCCTTTCTTCCCTTGACACAGACCTCTAGTTTGTTGGTAAACATGTGGCTCTGGCATACACTCTTGTCATTTTCTTTTTTAAATACTATTTTTTACACGCACATATATTAAAGATTTATTTATTTATTGTGCAGTGTTCTGTCTGCATGTATGCCACCAGACCAGAAGAGGTCACCAGATTTCATTATAGATGGTTGTGAGCCACCATGTGGCTGCTGGGAATTAAACTCAGGACCTCTGGAAGAGCAGGCAGCACTCCTAACCTCTGAGCCGTCTCTCCAGCCATATATATATATTTTTTAATGATTTATTTATTTAGTATGCATAGTGTTCTGCCTGCATGTGTGCCTATACGCCAGAAGAGGGCACCAGATCTCATTATAGATGGTTGTGAGCCACCATGTGGTTGCTGGGAATTGAACTCATGATCTTTGGAAGAGCAGCCAGTGCTCTTAACCTCTGAGCCATCTCTCCAGCCCTATATATTTTTTTATTGATATTTATTGAGCTCTACATTTTACTCTTCCCCCCTCCATGCCTCTCCCCTCCCTGCTTCAGTCTTCCCCCAAGGTCCCCATGCTCCCAGTTTACTCAGGAGATCTTGTCTTTCTCTACTTTCCATGTAGATTAGATCTATGTAAGTCTCTGTTAGTGTCCGCATTGTTGTCTGAGTTCTCTGGGATTGTGGTTTGTATGCTGGCTTTCTTTGCTTTATGTTTAAAAACCACCTATGAGTTAGTACATGTGATAATTGTCTTTCTGTGTCTGGGTTACCTCACTCAAAATAATGTTTTCTAGCTCCATCCATTTTCCTGAAAATTTCAAGATGTTATTTTTTTCTGCTGTAAAATACTCCATTGTGTAAATGTACCATGATTTCCTTATCCATTCTTTGGTCGAGGGGCATTTAGGTTATTTCCAGGATCTGGCTATGACAAACAAAGCTGCTATGAACATAGCTGAGCACATGTCCTTGTAGCATGATTGAGCATCCTTTGGATATATACCCCAAAGCGGTATTACTGGGTCTTGAGGAAGGTTGTTTCCTACTTTTCTGAGAAATCGCCACACTGACATCCAAAGGGGCTGTACCAGCTTGCATTCCCACCAGCAATGCAGAAGTGTTCCCTTTTCCCTACAACCTCTCCAGCATAAATTGTCATCAGTGTTTTTTTTTTTCTTGGCCATTCTAACAGGTGTAAGATGGAATCTCAGAGTTGTTTTGGTTCGCATTTCTTTGATGACTAAGGATGTTGAACATTTCCTTAAGTGTCTTTCAGCCATTTTTTTTAATATTTATTTATTTGTTATGTATACAGTATTCTGTCTATGTGTATGCCTGCAGGCCAGAAGAGGGCACCAGACCCCATTACAGATGGTTGTGAGCCACCATGTGCTTGCTGGGAATTGAACTCAGGACCTTTGAAAGAGCAGGCAATGCTCTTAACCTCTGAGCCATTTCTCCAGCCCCCCAGCCATTTTTTTTTTTTGGTTTTTCAAGACAGGGTTTCTCTGTAGCTTTGGAGCCTGTCCTGGAGCTCACTCTGTAGACCAGGCTGGTCTCGAACTCACAGAGATCTGCCTGCCTCTGCCTCCCGAGTGCTGGGACTAAAGGCGTGTGCCACCATTGCCCGGCTTTCAGCCATTTTTGATTCCTCTGTTGAGAGTTCTCTGTTTAGGTTTTGGACTAGAAGTCCAAACATCAGGGAGGAGTTGGTCCAGACACCACTCACACAACCACAATTGATGCAAAAGCAAGAGGATTTTTATTCTGTCCTGACAGGGCCCTTCAGGTTCAGGATATGAAGGACATCCGGTAGCTGTTACAGCCCACCTTTTTTTAAAAAAAAATTATTTATTTATTATGTATACAATATTCTTTCTGCATGTATGTCTGAAGGCCAGAAGAGGGCACCAGACCTCATTACAGATGGTTGTGAGCCACCATGTGGTTGCTGGGAATTGAACTCAGGACCTTTGGAAGAGCTGGCAATGCTCTTAACTGCTGAGCCATCTCTCCATACCCTACAGCCCACCTTTTAAAGTGAAACGCCACAAACACAAGGGGGGAAACCTGAAGGTTGTTTTTCAACTTATTGGATTGGCTTATTCAAAGGGTTACTAGCAGTGATTGGTCTATTCCAGGGCAGGAGAATAGCTGCGTGATCAGGTGAGATAAGGGGGAGCATCTGTGGGTCATCCTGACCTTGTTCCAGTGACTAAATCAATACATCAGGAACTGAGTCAACATCAATGGGTTGTATTTGCCTCAGTTCCCAGAATGGAGTTATGTTTGAAGATTATTCTCAAGGACACAGGAGGATGAGCAGTCCAGCATGTGGGGGGGGGGGGGCGACTGTCCCGTTTCTAAATGCTAAGAGGCTTCAGAAAATGTCTTTAGAGCTGAGAGGCCTCAGAGATGCATTTAGAGTCTTTCAAGGTGTGCACTCCATTTTTTTTATTGGATTATGTGATCTTTTGGTGTCCAATTTCTTGAGTTCTTCGTATATTTTGGAGATCAGACCTCTGTCTGATGTGGGGTCAGTGAAGATCTTTTCTCATTCTGTAGGCTGTCATTTTGTCTTGTTGACCGTGTTCTTTGCTTTACAGAAGCTTTTCAGTTTCAGGAGGTCCCATTTATTAATTGTTTCTGTCAGTGTCTGTGCTTCTGGGGTTATATTAAACATTTATTAATTAATCTTGCTGGGTATGGTGGCACTTGCCTTTTATCTCAGTCCTTGGGAGGAAGAGGCAAGCAGATCCCTGTGAACTCAAGGCCAATCTGGCCTACAGAGTGAGTTCCAGGACAGCCAGAGCTGTTAAGCAGAGAAGCCCTGTCTCAAAAAAAAAAAAAAAAAAAGACCTGACTAGCCCAGAATAGCTTAAGCTTGCAGTCCTGCTGATTCAGCCTTCTGTGTGCCACTCTGCCTGATATTCTCTGATACAGCTGAATGATACTTCATTACACACCCTACAGTCCCATATTTTCTTCTTTATTTTTTTGTAAATTTTATTCCTTTTTAAGTGTGTGTGTGTGTGTGTGTGTGCTGCCCTCAGAGGCCAGGAGAGGGTGTCAAGTCCTCTGGAACTAGAATTAAGACAGTTGTGAGCTGCCATGTCACTGCTGGAAATTGAACCCAAGTCCTCTGCAGGAGCTGTCAGTGCTCTTAATAGCTGAACCATTTCTCCCGCCTCAGTACTGCATTTTCTTACAGAATGGTATTTGAATTGATTCTACCATATGGCTATTTTAAATTATGTTGTAATGAAGACAGGTGTGTACCTATATCTCTTTGAGATAGCCTACGCTCCATTCTTAGGGATGTATACCCAGAAGTGGGATTGCAGGATCAAATATTAATGCTATTTTTTGAGGAACTCTATACTATTCTCAATAGTGGCTACACCATTTTATATTATACTGCCATCAAGAGTGTACAAGATGAGGTAGGGAAGCCTTAGTAAGAATATATTCTATTTTTTAAAAATATTCTTTGTTATTTTTTTTAATCGTTTTGTTTTGTTTTCGAGACAGGGTTTCTCTGTAGTTTTTTTGGTGCCTGTCCTGGAACTAGTTCTTATAGACCAGGCTGGCCTCAAACTCACAGAGATCTGCTTGCCTCTGCCTCCCGAGTGTTGGGATTAAAGGTGTGTGCCACCGCCACCCAGCTTAAAAATCTATTTCTGGGCTGGTGAGTCGGCTCAGTGGATAAGAGCACTGGCTGCTCTTCCAGATGGTCCAGAGTTCAGTTTCCAGCACCCACATGGTGGCTCACAGCCATCTGTAATGAGATCTTGTGCCTCTTTTGGTATTATGCAGGCAGAACACTGTATACATAATAAATAAATCTTTTAAAAAAAATAAATTATTGGGCTGGAGAGATGGCTCAGCGATTAAGAGCACTGGCAGTTCTTCCAGAGGTCCTGAGTTCAATTCCCAACAACGACATGGTGGCGCACAACCATCTGTAATGAGATCTGGCACCCTCTTCTGGCATGTGGGCATATATGCAGGTAGAATGTTATATACATAATAAAATAAATTTTAAAAATTATTTATTCTTTTTAGTGAGTGAGTCTTTCAAGATTGGCATTCTTTTTTCTCCTCCTTTTCTTTCCTTACCTTTCTGAAGAGTTGAACCCAAAAATCATTAGGTAGGGGCAAATGAGAGACATTTACATAGCAGGGAGGCCACAATGGCCTCAGATCAATTTCTGGAGCCCATTAAGTTGAGATGGATGTCAGTACAGGTAGTATCAGAACAGTAGCTTAGCAACAGAGTTGGGGCCCAAACAGGGTAAAGAGGTCATTCCACAGGCAGGAGAGAGGAATGGGGCAATGGTGATGTCTTGGAATAGTAAAACCTGGTCAACTAGTGGGAACAGTCGATTCTCTTACTAGCAGACAATAGACACTGGGCTAGAATGTTCTTACAGCTGGGAGTGGTGGTGCGCGCCTGTAAGTTTAATTGCAGCAAAGGTAGGCTCATCTCTGAGTTTGAGGACAGCCAGGTCTACATTAAGAGACCCTGTTTTTTTTTTTTTAAAAAAAAAAAAACAAAACAAAGAGAACATGCCAGTATGTTAAATCAGAAGTCAGTTAAGTGTTTGTTATATTGGCGACCTTGTTCACAGTCTGAATTGCAGCAGTATAAGAAGGAAGTAGAGAAGGATCTTCTGATGATGTCAAGTTCTTTGTGTGTGCATGTGTGTCTGTTGTTTTTTGAGACAGGGTTGCTTTGTAGCTTTGGAGCCTGTCCTAGAACTAGCTCTTGTAGACCAGGCTGGCCTTGAACTCACAGAGATCTGCCTGCCTCTACCTCCCAAGTGCTGGAATTAAAGACCTGCGCCACCAACACCTAGCTTGATGCCAAGTTCTATTTATTTATTTATTTGTTTGTTTGTTTGTTTATTTATTTATTGATTTATGTTTTTCGAGACAGGGTTTCTCTGTGGCTTTGGAGCCTGTCCTGGAACTAGCTCTGTAGACCAGGCTGGTCTCGAACTCACAGAGATCCGCCTGCCTCTGCCTCCCGAGTGCTGGGATTAAAGGCGTGCGCCACCATTGCCCGGCCTGCCAAGTTCTTAAAACAGTGCTTGGTATAAAATCAGCTCTTTTTTTTGTTATTTATTTATTAATTCTTAGTGTTATTATTATTATGGTTATTATGGTTTTTTGAGACAGTTTCTTTGAGACAGCCTTGGCTGTCCTGGAACTTGCTCTGTAAGACCAAGCTGGCCTCAAATTCACAGAAATCCACCTGCCTTTGTCTCCTTAAAGGTGTGCGCTGCCACCACCCAGCTTCACCTCTTATTTGTGTGTCTTATTTTATTTATTTGAGACAGTCTATTAGCCCTGGCTGTCCTGGAACTCACTATGTAGACCAGGTAGACCATGAACTATCTCTGCCTGGGAACTGCCTATCTCTGCCTGGGAATGTCTGTTTTTTTAATATTTTATCTTTATGTATTTATTTACATATATTTGTGTGTCTGTATGTCAAGTACACATCTATGGGAGTACCTGAAGCGGCCAGAAGAGGGCATTGGATCCACTGGAGCCATCCTATGTGAGTGCTAGGAACTGAACTCTAGTCCTGGAAGAGCAGTAGATGCTCTTGACCACTAAGCCATCTCTCTAGCCTCTATAGGGAGTGTTTAAGAAGGTAAGCCACAGGTGTTACTCCCCTCCCTTTGGGGGATCAAACCCATGGCCTTGTGCTTCCTAGGCAAGGGCTCTAACACTTGCTGTCTCCAGGCTCTTTACAGTTGTGTTATCACTGCCTGCAATGTCTGGAAGAACACGGGCAGGGGCGCTCTCCAAACCCCACCACTTTTCTGAGCTGATTTCCAGGGGTTAAATTTAAGTGGGTAAATGTGATAGAATAGGAGAGCATGAGGGAGTTTTTGTGGGATTAATAGAATGTTTCAGCATCTTAATTCTGGGGTTGGGTAGGCTATTCATTGTCAGTGTTAAAATTCACAGAACTGTGTGCCAAAACCAGTTATGTTTACTGCCTCTTATTTGAAAATATAAAAGTGAAAATAAAGCCTTAAAAAATAAAGAATATTCTAACATCAGATATCTGCGCTGACCTGTGTTTCTGCCTTAGTGCTGTTTGTGTGCCCAGTCCTGGCTCCTTGCTTGCCTCATCATCACTCACTGGCTTTTTCCTTCCTCATATTAGATGGGAGCTGGAGGAAGCATCACTGGGCTGAAGTTTAACCATCTCAATTCGAACCAATTTTTTGCTTCCTCAATGGAGGGAACAACCAGGCTGCAGGATTTTACAGGCAACACTCTGCAAGTTTATACCAGGTCAAACTGTTGCAAGTGAGTAGTTTAACTAGTAAGGGAAATGACAGTTCTGCAGAGAACGTACCCTGCCCGGACACAGGGAAGATGGGGTGTTAGCCACTTTGTACCACTCCTTTTCTTCCTTAGATGGCTGCTCTGACTTTGGCCCAGGTGGGTCCTTGCCCTAAGAAAGAGTTCTGGATTCTTGGCACTTGTCCTTGAGGAAACGGTGTAATCACTTCTGTAACTCATGTCCATATTGAACTGGGCCTATACTTTCACTGGATAAATAAACAGGGCATTTGCTTAGAAAGCATTTACAGAGTAGAGCAGGAATTAAAACTGAAGTTTAGCCATGTGTGGTAACACACACCTTTAATGCCAGCACTTGGGAGGCAAAGGCTGGCTGGACTACTATGAGTTCAAGGTCAGCCTGGTCTACAAAGTGAGTGTCAGGCCAGACAGAACTACATAGTGAGGGCCTGTCTTCGAAAGAAAGAAATGCAGTTTTATTACCCTCCATTTTCTGGGCTTGGCTGTATGTTTTCTTGGTGCAAATATTAATGGGTAGAAGAACTCTCTAAGAACAAGTCCCTGGAGAGATCTCGCTGGAGGCTCAATTCTGTAAGGGATGAAGAGTGAGGGTGTGCAGTGAGTTTAACCAGCTCGAGTGTTGCTCTGGGCTGCCCCACAAGACTGAGAAGCACACCGTCAGGACAAGGGACTGGCTAGATTCCAGTTCTCCTGGTTGTGAATCAGGACCCATGAAGTAGCTTTTTTAAATTATTATTATCATTAATTGTTATTGAGCTCTACATTTTTCTCTGCTCCCCTCCCTGCCTCTCCCAAGGTCCCCATGCTGCCAGTTTACTCAGGAGATCCTGTGTTTTTCTACTTGAAGTAGCCTCTTCCTAGTCTCTTTTTGCTAACATAGTTTTCAAGAGGAAAAGGTTTCTGGTTGTGTTTGATTTTTCCATAAATGCTTGGGAAGAGGCAGATGTTCTCTTGTAGCCCCCTGTGAGGAGCAGAGCTGGACAGTTCCTGTTCGGTTTGTCATCTCCTTTGGCCCAAAGAGTGAAGAGTAATGAGCATGAGAACGATCGATAAGGCCTCTTCAGAACCTGGGCTGTGGGGAGCAAACAGCTTTTGGATTTGCTTTATAGCTCTAGGTTTGGCTGCTTCGGGGACTAGCAGAGAATTCTGGACCCAGCAATAATTGGACACATTTCTGAGTTCTGTCACACTCACTCCTATCTTCTGCATAGTAGACAAGGCTGAGTGTCCTTCACCAGAAATTTATAGCCAGACAATTACTCATTGATTCAACAAATACTCATTGAATGCCTGTTAGATACTGGACCTCAGTCTGTCTCAGAGCACTCTCTCCCTCTAGGGTCTGGTTTTGCAGCCTTGATGTTTCTGCCAAGAGCCGAGTGGTGGTCACAGGAGACAATATGGGACACGTGATCCTGCTGAACACAGATGGCAAGGAGGTGGGTACTATGTGGCCCGCTCCCACCCCCTAATCCCCCTTTGGTTCTGTGTCTCCACCTGAACGAAACTTTTCTCTGCAGCTTTGGAATCTCAGAATGCACAAAAAGAAAGTAGCCCACGTGGCCCTGAATCCCTGCTGTGATTGGCTTCTTGCCACAGCCTCCATAGATCAAACAGTGAAAATCTGGGACCTGCGCCAAATTAAAGGGAAAACCAGCTTCCTCTATTCACTGCCTCACAGGCATCCCGTCAATGCAGGTATGACATCCCAAACCTCATCTCTCCAATGGGCCCTGTCCTTCTCATCACTGGTCCCTAGCTCAACCCTTTACTCCACCCTTACTAAGCTGACATTTAGGACCCTTTCTGGCTCAGGCCGCGCCTTTGATGGTGTGGAGTTTCTACACTATTCTAGTTCATAGTCCAGATTGACCCTCTCCTACCCTTATCTAGAAGGTCAGGATGCCAGGGGCTTAAGGTTCCTTCAGTTTCAGATTGATCCATCCTACCCTTATCTAGAAGGTCAGGCAGGGTACCAGGGCTTACGGTAAGGTTCCTTCAGTTTCAGATTGATCCATCCTACCCTTATCTAGAAGGTCAGGCAGGGTACCAGGGCTTACGGTAAGGTTCCTTCAGTTTCACGCTTTTCATTCTGTCAGCCTGTTTCAGCCTGGATGGAGCCCGGCTCCTGACTACTGACCAGAACAATGAGATTCGGGTTTACTCTGCCTCCCAGTGGGACAGCCCCCTGAGCCTGATCTCCCACCCGCATCGTCATTTTCAGCACCTTACACCCATCAAGGTGAGTGACAAAAGGAAGGTCTGTGATTATGGGAATGGGCCAGATTTTGCCAAGCTGGGGAAAGGGTCACATATGCAGCCTACAATCTCAGATGCTGTCTTTCCCTTAATCCTTTGGCTCTGTCTGCTCCTTTTATCCCATTTCCGTAATTCCATTCAGAGTTCAGGTAGGGTCTTATAGTAGCCCAGGCTGGACTGGAATTTGCTCCATAGACCAGGCTAGTCTGACCTAGTAGAGATCACCTGTTTCTGTCTCCCAAGTGCTTTGTATTAAAGGCAGGCACCACCATCCACACAAATCACCACCCATTGAGTTTTCTTAGTGTATTTGATAAGCTAATTTCCTAAGCTTTTCAGCCCAATGTTGATCTTACTATGGACATTTTCTATGACCTTGACCTCCTTTGTTCTGCCTTCTGTTTGAGTTACCTATGTGTGCAGCTGACCCATAAGTTAACCAAACCTTGGATTGTCTTGCAGGTTTAAGTGGTCCCTAATAGTAGAAATAAGACTCTTAGTTTTCCGATTTAGACCTCTGTTTCATCTGTAAGAGAGAATAGGGTTTTGTGAGGATGAGTCAGGGTACATAAAACATTGGGCACCATGCCTAGCAATTGGTAAGTACTTAACAGACAACTTACTATCCCACATACTTCAGATCATTCTACTCAGGAGGTAGATGCAGGTGATCTCTATGAGTTCAAGGCCAGCCTGGTCTACAGAGAGTGTTCCAGGACAGCTACACAGAGAAACAACAAACAAAAACAAAAAATTTCTGAAACCAGGTGGCTCATGCCTTTAATCTTAGCAATTGGGAGGCAGAGCCAGGTGGATCTATGGTTCAAAACTAGCCATGACTACATTGATATCCTGACACACACACACACACACACACACACACACACACACACACACACACAGATTTTTCTGGGGATGTTGCTGAAAGGTAGAGAACTTCCATATAGCATGAGCAGTGCCTTAGGGAAGGGGGAGGTCACATGAAAACAGGTGTAGTGGTACTCATTGGTAATCCTAGTACCTGAAGGTAGAAGCAGGAGCGTCAGGAGTTCAAGGTCAGTTATTGGTTTCATCCCATCACGTCCATTGATGCCAACATCCACCTGTCAAGTTTTTGTAACTACTTCTAAGCATGTACTAATTCTATTCTTAATTACTGTATTTATTTGATGTGCATGTATATCTGTGTACCATGTGCACACCTGGTGTCCTTAGAGGTCAGAAGATGGCATGGGGTCCTCTGGAACTGGAGTTACAGATGGTTGTGAGCTGACGTTTTACGTGTTAGGAAACCTGTCCTGGAAGAGCAGCCAGTGCTCTTAGTCATTGAGTTGTCTCTCCAGCCCAATTGTCTCTCCCTCTTCTTTTGTTTTTGTCTTTTTCCTTCAAAACTGCCTTGAAGCCATGCATGGAGCACACACCTATAATCCTAGCACTTTAGGTTGAGGAAGAATTGCAGGTTTGAGGACTGCTGGGGTTATACGGTACAAAAAAATTAAGAACTGTTTTGAAAATAAGTCACACCAATAACTGCCAGATCTGTTTTGAATAATGTGAACCAAGGAATGCATGTTTTCTTTCTTTCCCCCTTCCTACTCGGACTGCACATCTAAGTCTTTGTTATTTGTGGGTAGAGAAGGATCAGTTGTAGAGTCACTTAAGAACCTAATCCTATTTGGTGTTATTTCCTAGAGGCTTATCTCTTAGGTTTAACTATGTTAGTCTTTTTTTTTTTTTAACTTATGTTAGTCTTTTTTTTTTTTTTAGTTTTTTTTTTTTTAGTTTTTTCGAGACAGGGTTTCTCTGTGGCTTTGGAGCCTGTCCTGGAACTAGCTCTGTAGACCAGGCTGGTCTCGAACTCACAGAGATCCACCTGCCTCTGCCTCCCGAGTGCTGGGATTAAAGGCGTGCGCCACCATCGCTCGGCAACTTATGTTAGTCTTAACATTTGTTAAGAGCCAGAGGTGTTTAGTGGTAAAGCCCTTGCCTAGTATGCACAAGGCCCTGGGTTCAGTCCCCAGAATTGCAAAACAAACAAACAAACTAGCAATAACAAAACAAAAATGCCCAAGTTGGTATGACCTTAAGAAAATGCAAGAGAAGAGAGGGAGAGATGGCTCAGTGCTGCTTTTGCAGAGGACCTGGGTTCAATTCCGAGCACCTACATAGCAACACACAACTTTCTGTAACTCCAGTTCCAGATGATCCAGTGGCCTCTTTTGGCCTCTGCAGGTACCAGCTACACATGCAGTACACATGCAGCTATACATGCAACCAAAGCATTCATACACATAAGATAAATCTTCATCAGATGGTGCACACATTTTCCCCCCATTCTTCTGTTTTTGTTTTTCCACGCAGGGTTTCTCTGTGTAGCCCTGGCTGTCTTGGAACTCGTTCTGTAGAACAGGCTGGCCTCAAACTCACAGAGATCCACTTGCTTCTGCCTCCCAAGTGCTGGGAGTAAAGGTGTGCACTGCTGCCACTACCACCACCACCCATCTAGCCGGGCCATGTGTTTAATCCCAGTAGTTTAAGGCCATCCTGATCTACAAAGCAAGTTCCAGGACAACCAAGAATACTCAGAGTAAGACACTATCCAAAAAAATAAAATATGGGCTGGAGAGATGGCTCAGAAGAGTGCTGGCTGCTCTTCCAGAGATCCTGAGTTCAATTCCCAGCAACATGTTGGCTTACAACTATCTATAATGAGATCTTGAGCCCTCTTCTGGTGTGTAGGCATTCATGCAGGTAGAACAGTGTATACATAATAAATCTAAAAAAATAAAAAATAAATAAAATAGAAGCTGGGCAGTGAAGGCCCACACCTTTAATTCCAGACAGAGACAAGTAGATCTCCATGAGAAAGAAAATTAAGAAGAAATTATGAAGAAAATTGAGCCCACTTTCATTAATTTCATGCCTGTATACTCATGCCACAGTAGGCAAAGTGGTCAGATTTGCTTTTCCCCTCCCGCCACATAGGCCCAGGGATCAAACTCAGGTTATCAGGCTTGGTTGGGGTCAGGTGCCTTTATCTATTGAGTCATCCAGCTGGCCCTCATGTTTGTGTTATATGAGGTATTGGGTTCTTATTGGCCTTATTAGTCGTTAAAAAATTGGGAAAAATATGCAGAGAGAGAGAGAGAGGACACGACTTGTGTGTATGTGTGAGGCTGGGACCAAACACACAGTCTTGTGTATGCTATGTAATAAGTACTCTGCCACAGAACTAAATATCCAGCCCTTAAAGAATATTTTGTATGTTGAGGCCAGAGGTTGACATCAGGTATCTTCTTCAGCTGTTCCCCATTTATTTTTGAGATGGGGTCTCTCACTGATTTGGCTGGACTAGATGGCTAGCAAGTCCCAGGTGTCCTGTCTCCACCTCCCCAGGTGTGATTACAGGTGCATCATGACAAAATTTCTGCATAGGTCCACCTGTGTGGCAAGCCTATTACCAACTGGGCCGTCTCCCCTGGCTTCAAGAATACTGATGTCTCTTTATGTTCTGACCGACCTCTCTCATTTCCTAGGCATCCTGGCATCCGAGGCACAACCTCATCGTTGTGGGCCGATACCCAGACCCTAATTTCAAAAGTTGTGTTCCCTATGAACTAAGGACAATAGATGTGTTTGATGGAGACTCGGGGAAGATGATGTGTCAGCTCTATGATCCAGGATATTCTGGTATCACTTCGGTGAGACTTGAACCCTCAAACAGTGATGGGAGGAAGCAGGGAGTTGAGCTATCTTTCTGATCAGAATGTATCCCCATGTACCCTGCTGCCTCTGTACTGCCTTCACCCCACTTTCACACTGAAATTCTTACCTTTGCAGCTCAATGAGTTCAATCCTATGGGGGACACACTGGCCACTGCCATGGGTGAGTAAAAGCAACTGTATCTGAGACTAAGTCTGACCCTATCCCTAGGTTTCAAAAGAGGCTAAATTCACTCTAGCCCTGCCCTATTCATCCCAGGGCACAGGCAATAAAGAAATCTGGGAGACAGTGGTCTCTGGCCCAGATCACTCATCTGGCTTTATGTTAGTCATGACAGTGTGAGGATATTATTCAGTCTGCTAGCTCCCCGTGACAGCCCCAAGCTCTGAGACCAGTAACAGAAGGTGTCAGTCAGACTTCTTGTTTCTTCTAGGTTATCATATTCTCATTTGGAACCAAGAGGAAGCCAGGTCACATGAATATCACAAAAGACAATGAAGAGGGCATGAGACAGCAACACCTGAACCCCACACGTGGGAAGAAGTTAGTTCTGTGAGAAGAGGCAACTGTTTGTTAAGGGACCAGACGTACCCAGGGTTGGAGTAGGGACACTTGTGACGTGGGATACTGTGGGACTAAGATATTGCCATGTTACTGCTCTAGATTTTGCTCCAGAAAACGGAGCAGAGGTCCTGCGCTAAGGGTCCCTGCTGTCTTTAGACTAGAGCTAAGTTTATCCTAGAGCCAAGGTACTTTTCTTTTTCCTGATGTGTGGTAGCAGAATAACCAGGGAATTTCTTTAAATTTATGTTCAGTCTTTACATGGCCAATAAAAGCATTTCCTTTGTACACCAACTAAAAAACCCAAAGTAGCTGGGCTTCTGAGCAGACCTAGCACAACCTGTAAGAGTGCTGCTTGGGTGTCAGAGTGGAGGAGACAAGAAAGGCACAGAGCCAGCATTCAGTCAGACCTTCATTTCTTCTGAGTCCCTGCAGCCCTAAACAAGTCCAGTTCAGGTCTGAAGAGCCCAGCCCAGCTGCGGGAGACTCACTTCATGATGTGTCTCTCTCCTGCCTGTGTCCTCCCACTCATCCAGGTACAGTACACATAATCTTTCAGACCTGCCTGAGACCCTGCTCAAGCCAAGGGTTGACACTAACAGTAGCCTCAGCCACAGGGAAACTCCACTGTTGGATGATCCAGTTCCTTGACAGCCACATTTTACACTCCCAGTGATTTGCAGTTTTTGCCTCTAAAAAAAAGTACCAAGGGACAATGTCCTCTATGCCATCTTCCAAAGGTGTGGGCTAGAAGACAAAGAGCAAGGCAGGTCAAGCACCGGCTTCAGTTTTGTTTTGTTTTTGTATCCCAGGTCCTGAGTGGAAACTGAATCCTAGTCTGTATCTCAGGTCCTTAGGGAGTATAAGAGAGACAGATCCCATCTGGAGAGAGCCAGTGTCCAGCACAGCGCATGGTAAACACCAGGTGTGTAGATGGTGAGTCACAGGTTCACAGCCAGTGTCCAGCACAGCGCATGGTAAACACCAGGCGTGTAGATGGTGAGTCACAGGTTCACAGCCCAGGAGAGCCTCACTCATTCATCTGGGCTTAGGTAATCAGGGAGGCTAAGCGCTGGGATCAGCTCACCTCCCCTAGGAAGCAGAGGAAGGGGACTGAGTGGTTGTCAAGCATGGTCTTCCCTGTCTGCAACATGGTGGTAGCCAGGAGGCTGAGCCTGCATCCGGAAGAGGACAGTGAGGAGCAACACTATTAGAAGGAAGAGGATGGAGCCACAGACAGCCAAGGCCACAATCACCTCTGGGCAGGGGAGGGAAAAAGAAAGGTAACATTAGTATTCACCAGACAAATACAGACACAGAGCACTACCCCATGCCAGGTCCTACAAAGGTGGTCAAGACAGTCTGCTCTTATGGCGTTCACATTCTGGTAATGACACATTAGTGATGTTGTATGAGCAAGGTAAGTTACTCAGAAAAGAAATCACTGAGGAAACAGGAGCAGAGACCTGGAGTCAAGAAATAAAACAGGCCAGGCGGTAGTGGCACACACCTTTAATCCCAGCACTTGGGAGGCAGAGGCAGGCAGAGCTCTGTGAGTTCGAGGCCAGCCTGGTCTACAAGAGTTAGTTCCAGGAGAGGCTCCAAAGCTACAGAGAAACCCTGTCTTGGAAAAAACAAACAAGTAAAACAGATCTGAGAGTAGAGTGGCTCAGGGTGGGGGCATAGGCACACAAGCAAGTACAAAAGGGCCTGATACTGAAGTAGGATTGGGGTTCTGGATTCAACAAGAAAATATCACTGGAGCAGAGTAAGCAAGGGGCACTAGGAAACAGGAGACAACCAGGCCAAGTGCAGGCTGGGTGGTCATGGTGGAGAACTTGGGTTTGATGTGTGATTAGTATACACATACACATAAAATTAAAAAAAAAAGCCATGATCATATAGCCCAGGTGTCTGGAACTGGCTGTAGGCATAGGGTGACCTTGAACTTTAAATCCTCCTTCCACCTTAGTGCTGGAATTAATTCCACCCAGTGCTGGGGACTGAACTCACCGTTTCTTCCCTGTGTGCTAGGCAAGTGCTCTTTCCACCAACTGAGCTACACCTCTAGCCTCAATTTATATATTTTAAGAAATTAACTCTGCTGTGTTGAGACTGGTAGAGACAAGAATAGACCCAGAATGAACATTAGGCTTTTGAGCAATCCAGGCAAGAACTGATAGTGTTAGACTGCAGAGGCGAGAGCTCAGTGTCCAAGAAGCCAAGCAGACAGAATCTGTGGGACTGGGTGGTGGAGTATGAAGAAGAGAAAAACCAGTGTTAGATTGTGCGGCTATGGGACTAACGTGGCATCTATTAAATTGAGGACTATAAGATGAACAAATAGATCCCAGGGGAAGAGACGCTGTTTTAGACAACTTAGCTGCCTCATTCAACCCATGTAAAGACGAGGCCTCAAGTCAGCAGCAGCCATAAATCTGTAAGTCATACCACAAAAGTAGAACTTAACTTACTATGGAGATGAGGTAGGGGAGCCATGTGGTCTTAGGAGTCAGGATAGATAGGAAAAGAGCTAGGGACAAGCCTCAGGCCATTCATTGTTCAGTGAAGAGAAAACTATGAAGGAAGTTAAAGTGAAGACCAGAAGTCATGGAAATGTTACTGTTTTGCAGTGCTGGGTAGGGAATGAATCCAGGGTTTCAAAAATATTAGCCATGGCTTCTGCCACTGAGCCGTGTCTGCAGCACTCAGAAAACGTTTAAGGAAGGAGAGAAGCTGACTAAATCCATCATCACAGTAAAAGGTGACACCACTGTTTCAAGTCAGTCTGAGGAAGTAAAGCCAGAATGTAGGCAACTCTTTGAAGATTTTTACCCAGAGGGATCACAGAGAGAAAGTGAGTCTCAGAAGTCTGTTACGCTTTGCAAGGGAGTGATCCAGTAGAGAGGGGGGCATATTCCCGATGAAGGGGAGAAGAGACCAACACAGTCTAAGTGGAGGCTGGACTTGACCACTAGCTTATACAAGCAGGTAAACTGGTAGATGTGGCAGGACAAGGAGGGTGAGGAACGGGGAGAGTATATAAATACAGTACTAGGGTTGAAGAGGCTGTCCAGGGAAGGGCGGAAGACGGCTGGCCCAGGACATTAGCACAGAAGCAGGTGGCAGCTCACCTGTGTCTGCAGTGTCACTTATGAGCTGGCACTCCTTCTGCCAGTCCTTGGGTATGACAGGCTCTGTGAGGCGAAGGAAGTCCTGCAGTGGGCAGCGGTGAGGGCAGCCAGGCAGGATCAGAGGCCAGGGTGCCTTCTTACTGTCATTCCGAAAGTACATCTCAACTGAGAAATTCCTGAGAGTTAACAGGAGGCAAGATGGGGGATGCTCACCATGCCCAGGATGGAGTCTCTGGGCTGCCTTCAGGGAACACCCTGGTAGTTCCACTTACCCATCATCTTCCTGATACAGTTCAAACATGTGGCAGGAAGCGTAGGGAGCTTGTCTCCCATTGTAGACATTCAGTGCCATTTGCAAAGCAACAAGGGTAGTATCATGCTGTAAGGGAGAAGGACTGTTTGCTCCTCTGCCTCCCAGGAATGGAATTGGGAAAATACCCAATTCCTGGTTGGACTCCAAAGTGTTAGGGATTTGGAGCTTACCGCAGAGTAAACCAGAAGCTTAGGGAATTGAGAGGTGGTTGCCATGAGTGTCAGGTTCTTCAGTATCTGAGCCAGCAGAACTCCTGAAGAAGAGAAATCCCAAGTGTCGGTGTCCTGAACTGTCACTGATCCACTTTTCTGACCATCTGCTAAAAGTCTAGTCACCAACCCAGGGAACTCTGCACCGCCCACTGCTAAGAACTGTCAAGTCTACCTGGGACACAGATAAAGCAGGTTATCAGTACTTAAACTCAGGTGCAAAAACTTGAGTTAGGAGGCCCTGATCATGACTGCTTTAACAGTATGAATGCTTCACAGCACCTGAGATGGTGGGCATGTCAGGGCAACTGCTGTATGCAGGTTCTGAAAATGACTGCATTGTCAAAGGTTTGAGAACGCATACCCTTGAATGCTTAAATGAAGCAACTGACACATGCGTTGCCCTCGGCCTTTTCTCCAAGGGCCTTAGCAGGTCTCTGGAGGGAGGCATGCAGTTAGGAAAGAGAAAGGGTCTTCTGGCATGGCAGGCCAGATGTGGTGGCACACTTTTAATCCCAGGAATCAGAAGGCAGAGACAGGTGGATCTCTGTGGTTTGGGGCTGGCCTGGCTGGAGCTACATAGTGAGACCTGTAACTCAGGCTGAATAGTAGAGAACCAGGAGATTTGGGTGACTAGCAGGGATAGCAGAGGGGAGATTTGTTTTTAAAAGAGCAGAGAACTGTCTTAGGCAGAATAGTGTGTGAGAAGCTCCCACAGTAGGTTTTTAATGCTGGAGTTTTGGGGAGGGTAGTGACATGCTGTTTTGTGTCACTCACCACCCTGAAGTCGGGCCTTCTGTACTTGCTCGTGGATCCCGAAGAGGAAGAGGAAGCTGAAGTCCTTTAGCTGGCTCAGACGTTGCACGGTTTGGGGTGAGGCCCAGGGCGGCAGGAGCAGCCCATGTGTTTGCTGTGTATCGCAGCGGGCAGGTTAGCTCCCTAGGCCTAGGCCAGAGCCTCTCCAGGGGTGGCTTTCTTCCCCAGGTGGGGAAGGTGCCTGTGTGTGTGAGGGAGGAAGAGGAGAGCAGAGGTGAGGAAGAGGGGCTATTGCAAACATGGCAGACAGCAGGGCATTGGAAAGGGAGCTCGAGCATGAAGAGCAGACTCAGCAGAAAGAAATCTCACAGTACTGAGTTCGAGATAGAGAAGGATACAGAGTGCTGACAACTAGTAAACCATTTCCCACTCTGAGGTTCTTTTTACCCAGGAGGGAAGTTCCCAGGTTACATAAGCACTGGCTTGCTGGGCCTTCCCAGTGGGGATGGCAGTAGCCAAGCAATGTGCTCTATTATTGCCCTAGAGATCTGGACCTGCTGAGGAGAGAAGAGTAAGCCCAACAGGCACCCTGGTCAGCTCACCTCACAAAAGAGTGTGTCATACACATTCCAGATGGTCTCTAGGGTCAGGTTCATAAGCCCTGTCTCATTGGCCACCATGTCCAGAAATTGCTAGGAAAAATGGATCAGGAGATCAGTACTGTTCTGAGTAAAGCGCAGTCTGATGACTTACACCTCAGCCCCCACTTACTGCGTTCTGAATACTCATATTCTTATACTCTAGAGTCTGCCGAGTCTCATTCTGCAGCTGCTCATAATGGGGACATGGACCCAACGGAAACTTTAGCAGCTGCAAATTAAAGAGAAATAGGCAGAGAAGCCTGGATCAGTAGGCCGCGATCATAGTTGTCCCTTCTCTACTCCAGTCCTCTCACTCCTGGCTGGTCTTACCCTGTCTTCAGTGATGGGCACAGTGTGAACAGGGATGGGCTGCCATGAAATGTTGGGGTTGAAACGTTGCACTTCATTGGGAGGGAAGAGTCCAGCCAGGTTGGCCTCAGCACTCATGAGAGTACGGTCAAAGTCAGTGCTTCGCACATAAACCTGTAAATTGGCAACACAGATCTCTCTTTGTGTGCAGAAGCACTCTGGCTTCTCACTGGAGCCCCAGGGGAAACCTGTTCTGGATGGTTACTCAGCACATTTTAAACTTACCATGCATACACAGCCTATCTGGATCCTCCCTGTTCCCCAAGGCCCCAAACACTGAGCTATGAGCTATCACCAGTATGTGGGAATGGCTCTAGTTCAAACCCTCCTTCCTGTTCATCCAAAGCACTCATTTGGTATGTCTGAGAGATTTGATTTATTGTGTATACAGTGTTCTACCTGCAGGCACTAGATCTCATTACAGATGGTTGTGAGCCACCATGTGGTTGCTGGGAATTGAACTCAAGACTTCTGGAAGAGCCGGGCGGTGTGGCGCACTCCTGTAATCCCAGCACTTGGGAGGCAGAGACAGGCGGATCTCTGTGAGTTCGAGGCCAGCCTGGTCTACAAGAGCTAGTTCCAGGACAGTCTCCAAAGCTACAGAGAAACCCTGTCTCGAAAAACCCAAAAAAAAAAAAAAAAAGACTTCTGGAGGAGCAGTCAATGCTCTTAACCTCTAGGCTATCTTTCCAGCCCTCCTGAGAGATTTTAATACCTGGCTTGTCTCCCATCATGACCAGACCCCTACCTTTCTGTGTCTCTCTCTCTCTTGAAGAGGCAGCTTCTGTCTCTCCCTTTTCCCCATTTCTCCCTTCCCCACTCTTTCTCTCTCTCTTTCTCCCTCCCTCCCTCCCTCCCTCCCTCCCTCCCTCCCTCTCCTTTCACCCTTCTTCCCCTCCCTTCTGTTCATTACCCACTAAATAAATATCAAACTTGACTCTGAAAAAAAAAAGTCCTTGTTGGGCATAATAGTACACATTTGTCCCCCCACCCCAAACCTGAGACAGGGTCTTACTATATATGTAACAATGGCTACAGACCCTGCCTATGCCAGAGTTGGACCCTTGGCCAGTTTTGTCTCTTCCCAGAGACAATTCAGACTCCAGAGCAGTATTCTAGACAGTTCTTAAATTTTTGTCCACGGACCAAAATTTCAAGAGGAAATCTAGAGTGCCTAGCCTCACCCTTAGATTCTCTAATGTCAGAAAATAATTCAAAAATTTCATTCCTCCTGCCAATCAAGTTCCCAGTCTTACCTCTTGTCGGTGGTAAGTGGTGTTCAGAAAGCCATGGTAGCGCTGCCTCAGAGCCTGGCCTAGCTCCCAGTGCTGCAGCATCCCCTCCTGTGGGCAAACCTGAGGGTTAAGGGAGTCCAGAAGGAAGGGATGGCTCACAGGTCCTATGACATTTAAGCATTCTTCCCTTGGCAAGGAGCGAAGTTAAGTAGTCACTTGTGAATGATATTGTCCCGGGCACAGAGTATTGTTAAGAAATCTGGTCATAGGGGCTAGAGAGATGGCTCAGAGGTTAAGAGCACTGTCTGCTCTTCCAGAGGTCCTGAGTTCAATTCCAGCAACCACATGGTGGCTCACAGCCATCTATAATGAGACCTGATGCCCTCCTCTGGCCTGCAGGCATACAGAACACAGTATACACAATAAATCTTTTTTTTTTTTAAATCTGATGATACCCAGAGAAATAGTTCAGTGTACTTAGCGTAGACAAGGGCCTGGGTTTGACTTCCAAAACCCAAAAACAAAACAACAGTAAAACAGACATCTGGTCAGTAAGAACCCATGTGGAAAACTAGCAGTTTAGGGAGGCTAAGTTTCTGGCCTCTGACCCACCTTGGTTAGCTGACCAAAACCCTGGGGCCATTTCTCTTCCTGATAGGGGTCCTTGGGATATGTCTTCACTGGTGACCGATCTCCATGTCGATAGAGCTAGGTTAAAAACAATGGTTTGTCTACAGGTCAGAAGGGTCTTCTGGCTAAGGACAGGGCCCACCTCTGCCCATGTAGGAAAGCAAATCTCACTCCCTCTTGGAAGCCTTTCCGCTAAGTAACGGAAAAAGAACCCGAGTTCAGGAGGTTCCTAACAAAACCATGCAAAGCCAGAAGCACAGGTAGTGCTAGCAATGCATTCTGGAGGAGGAGGCGGCAGTGACTGGGAAAGCAAAGATCTTCGAAGTCGTCTGTATGGATGACTCTCCACCTTTTGATTACATGCCCATCTTGGGAAGAATCATCCCTGGGAAGAATATACCCCAACATTACTTGGTCGCCCCGTTCTGCAAAATGGCCTAGGGCTCCAAATCAATTCTGAATCCAGTCTGGCAATCCACCACAGGCCAACTGCTTCCTAAATCAGTTCTTTCTTCCTCCTTGAAGTGAGGACCCCGACCCCAGAGCACAAGCTCTACCCCTCCTTCTACTAGCATAGCCGCCCTTTGCCCTTTCAGCTTTGGAGAACCCGTCGGTGACTCAGTCACCCATTACCAAGGTAACAAAGCGCAGACTCCGGGCCTGGGTAGGTGGCATCACCGTTAGGCACATGCCAAGAAGAAACTGGAGAAGAGCTGCCTGGCTCCAACCAGACTGTCTGCCCGCCATCACCGTTGTTGGCTGTGCAGCAAAGGGGCCGGAACGCCTTGGGCGGTACCTGCTGCAGACGCCCGGATGCATTCGTAAGGACACTTGCCGGAAGTGCATTCTTCGCCATCTTTGTGCGCGCGCACCCGCGCGTGTATGTCTAGTGGGTGAAGGCGGAATTTGGGGGTTACGATCGGCGGTGATGGACTAGCTGGGGAATGTAGCGTGATATTTCGAACTGAAAAGGCTTAAGGATCCCCCCCCTTTTTTTCTTATAAATGCCCTAGGTCAAGCTTATCTCTTTCACTACCGGGCTGGTGCTTGCCCTGGGCGTGGTCTTAACCTGGAGAGCGAGCGCCTCCCTCGAAAGCTTCTGAGAGTGATCCCGGAGCCTCAGCTGGTGCAGAATTGGGGCGAGGTGTGGGGAAGTATAGAGCCTCACTTTCTGTGCCTGTCTTCTGTGTGTAGTTTGAGTCTTGGCTCTGGCTGTTTCCCTAAGTGGCCTTGTTTGGGGTGCAGGGCACTGCATGTAAACAGCCCTTTGGACTCCCTGAGAATGGCCCGGTCTAGTCTACCATCATTTCCTGCACAAACCTTTAGTTTCCCTCTCACTCCCCAGTTGCAGCCTTCCCTGACTTTGTCCATTTCTAAATTAAATTAGGCTCAAAAACATCATGTTTCCTCTAAGGGGAGTTGAGTTGTATAGGTTGTTTAGATTTCCCAGACGCACTGCACCGAATTCCCATGGGAGGAATTTCAGACAGCTGGGGCTGTAGTTTGATTCAGGTATGTAACTGGATTTCCCACAGAATGAGAGTCAGACATTAGCCTTAAGAATTTAGGGGCAGGTAGCCAGTCTGGCTTCCAGATTTTGTGACTCCAAACCTTATTAATGACAGTTTCAGGTCAGATCTTAGGCCCGTGGTATGCTTTTGATGCAGTTCTTCCTAGTGTAAGCAAGGCCACCACCTCAGTATATCTGCCAAGTCTGAGAGAACTGTTACTGTCCCCGGACTCCAGATAAAATTGTGCCTAAACTTTACTTCCACTTGACAAAGACTGAGGAAGTAGAATAACAGGGCTTGAAAACTAGTTTTTAACTAAAGAACAAAACAAAAACACAAAAAGCCCCAAACCCTAGCTAGGCGGTGGTGGCACTCCTCTTTAGTCCCAGCACTCATGAGGGCAGAGGCAGGCAGAATTCTGAATTTGAGGCTAGCCTGGTCTACAGAGTGAGTTACAGGACAGCCAGGGCTACACAGAGAAACAACAAAGAAACCTTTCTGTGTATGGGCGTTTTGCCTGCCTGTGTACCTGTGAGATGCGTGCAGTGCCCTCGCAGGCCAAAAGAGAGCAACCAGTTCTCTTAACAACTAAGCCATCCCTCCAGCCTTTGTTTTGTTGTTTTTGTTTTTCGAAGCAGGGTTTCTCTGTGTTGTCCTGACTGTCCTGGAACCCACTCTAGATCAGGCTGGCCGTGAATGCAAAGATCTACCTGCCTCTGCCTCCAGAGTGCTGGGATTAAAGGCGTGCACAGCCACACCCAGCTAGTTTTTAACTTTCTTAACCACAGGTTCCCTTATAAGTCATATGAAAAATCAGCTCTTTTCCCCAGAAAAAGTGACCAAACATGAACATAGAATACAATTTTGCATATAACCTCACGTGATTCACAAAGATCCTCCATAGGTTTATAAGATAAGGATGCCAACCCAGAGAGAAGTGATTTGCCTAAGCTCACACAGTTAAGAGAATTCAAACTTGCTTGGTTTTGTTGTGATTTGTCTTTTGATACAGGTTCTCAGACCCTCCGACATGGCCTGCTGTGCACTGGCATTGCAAGTGTGCACACGGCCCAGCCAAGCAGTCTCCTTGTCCTCTCTCCCTCCCTTTCTTTCAGATAGAATTAGGATCTCGCTATGTGGCCTAGGCTAGCTCTGACCAGCCTTACCTCCAAATGTCCAAAGCATATGTTGTCACACCTAGAAATGTAAGTGTTCTGACTTCTGACTGGTATATAATTAGTTGTCCTTTTTTTTTTTTTTTTTTTTTTTTGGATTTTTTGAGACAGGGTTTCTCCGTAGCTTTTGGTTCCTGTCCTGGAACTAGCTCTTGTAGACCAGGCTGGTCTCGATCTCACAGAGATCCGCCTGCCTCTGCCTCCCAAGTGCTGGGATTAAAGGCGTGCACCACCACCGCCCGGCTTGTCCATTTCTTTTTTTTAATGTCTATGAGTATGTTGCATGTGTAGAGATCAGTCACAACTCCCAGAAGTCCATGCTCCCCCACAATGTGGGTAGTCAGGCTTGACAGGGCAAGTGCCCTTCCGTGCTGAGCCATCTCACCAGCCCACCCCCTTAATATAAAATACCCTGGGCTGTGGTGGCACATGTTTTAATTCCAGCACTGAGGAGGCAGAGACAGATGGGTTGCTGAGCTCCAGGCCAGGCTGGCATAGTTCTAGGACAGCCAGGACAACACAGAGAAACCCTGTCTTGATAAAGGAAAATAAGGAATTTTCTTGTCATCTTTGTGTAGGGACTATGCAAATCCCTCTGTATTGTTCCAATTTTAGTATATGCTACAAAGAACACTGTAATGGACAGTTTCTTCTAAGCTCTTCAAACTGCATTTTTTTTTTTTTTTTGGTTTTTTGAGACAGGGTTTCTCTGTGGTTTTGGAGCCTGTCCTGGAACTAGCTCTTGTAGACCAGGCTGGTCTCAAACTCACAGAGATCCGCCTGCCTCTGCCTCCCGAGTGCTGGGATTAAAGGCGTGTGCCACCACTGCCCGGCTCAAACTGCATTGTTAAACTATATATGGTAGCCCCAAACTAGCTTGAGATTTTCCCAAAGAAAACCTGTTACATAAGTGGGATCAAAACATGGCTAACCGACCAGTGCGTATTATTTTGTAGGTCTACTGCCACTGCTTCTCACGTGCTGGTGTTGTAGGCATGCCCCTCCACATACATGTCATGGAGTTGTTTTAAGACTATTTTATTTAGTATCCCAGCACAGGGCAGATTAAAGCAGGAAGATAAATTTAAGGACTGCTTCAGTTACATAGCAAGTTCAAG
Source organism: Microtus pennsylvanicus (assembly GCF_037038515.1). NCBI lineage: Eukaryota > Metazoa > Chordata > Mammalia > Rodentia > Cricetidae > Microtus > Microtus pennsylvanicus. The sequence goes on along the minus strand of NC_134580.1, from coordinate 68,367,823 downwards.
GCCAGGCTAGGCTACAGGAGACCCTGTCTCAAAACACAAACAAAAAATTTTAGTGTAAGCCGGGCGATGGTGGTGCACACCTTTAATCCCAGCACTCAGGAGGCAGAGGCAGGTGGATGTCTCTGTGAGCTGAATGTCAACCTGGTCTACAAGAGCTAGTTCCAGGACAGGCTCTAAAGGTACAGAGAAACCCCCTGTCTCAAAACACCAAAAAAAAAAAAAAAAAACATGAAATGATAACACATACAGAATATTATGAAGAAAAGCCTAAATCAATATTACTTTTCTTCTTTGTGATCTATATCCTGTCTGAACATACAGAGTTAGGAAACAGGGGTTCCTAGTCTTCTTTGTTTTGTGATTAGCAGTTTGGACAGAAGTTAGCCAGCATGAGTGGGTTCCCAGCACTCTGGAAGATGGCTCCCTTTCTTTCTACTCATCTAGAGCACTGAAAGAAGGATCCAGTAACTGCCCCAGCCCACCTCTGCAAACCTTACTTTATGGCCTGCTTAGTGGGAAAGATTGCCTTTGAGGGGTTATTTACTGGTCTGTTTGACTAGGGCTTGTGGACGCTGCTATTTCTAGGCTGAGAAGCCACCTCTGGAAGTTTGGGGTGGAGGAATCAGAGATGTCACTTGTAAGAGTCCTCAAGGCTGGGGCTGGAGAGATGGCTGAATGGTTAAGAGCATTGACTGTTCTTCCAGAGGACCTGAGTTCAATTCCTAGCACCCACATTGCAGCTCACAGCTGTCTGCAATTCCAGTTCCAGGGGATCCAACACCCTCACACAGACATACATGTGGGCAAAACACCAATGCACTACAAATAAATAATTTAAAAAAAAGATTCCTCAAGGATGTTCCCAGGGATGTTGCTTCCTATGAGAGTCAAGAAAACATAGGAAAGGCCCATAGGACTGGGATGCTTTGGCCATAGCACTGTGGGTGGATGGGACTATGTCATGAGGGTAGGCCAGTGAAGTAGGACATGTGTGTTTCTAGGATCACTTGATTGCTTGCCCTAAATTGGGGCAATGGGCAGTCACTGGAAAGTCTGTGGAGATACCATCAACAGGTTTTAGCTTTCCTCATTTTTCCCCTCTCCCTTCTCTTTATGCCAAGCTCCTCCACCACCTGTAACCTGAAGGGATGGGTAACTGTGGTGGTAAGGTACTGGCAAAACTGCCTCTTCTTCAGGAAACTGAGCTGTGCTGCTCCCTGGCTTGGGGAGGACCTGCTTGTTCAGATCTGCCTCTGGCCTGGGTTAGTGAGCTCCAAATTGGACTTGTGTATGTGTCTTCCTGGGGCCTGGGAAGCACCCTGGAAAAGTGGCTAGACAGTCAGGGGAAGGCGTAGGATTAGGAATGGATGAGGGACACTGTTTTTTAACCCCTAGAAAATATATCACAAGCCGGGCGGCAGTGACCCACGCCTTTAATCCCAGCACTCGGGAGGCAGAGGCAGGTGGATCTCTGTGAGTTTGAGACCAGCCTGGTCTACAAGAGCTAGTTCCAAAACAGGCTCCAAAGCCACAGAGAAACCCTGTCTCGAAAAACCAAAAAAAAAAAAAAAAAAAAAAAAAAAAAAAAAAAAAAAAAAAAAAAAAGAAAGAAAGAAAGAAAATATATCACAGAGCTTCAGACCAATGTAACATCTCAAGTTCCTTGAAATGAGATATATCAGGGACATCTCTAAGTGTGCTACTAGGCTGGAACTCGGGCAAGGGAGAGAGCTGTCTGGTGGGTGCTGAGCAGTCCTAATCTCTGCGCTGCTGTCCTTGGATGACAGGTCCTTGTGAAAATAGGGAAAGGAACAGAAGAGTGGAGAGCCTTTTGCACATGATTCATAAGTGTCCAGACCAGGGTGGAGGCCTGTGAGGGGTGACCTTGTGATGAGAAGGAACAAGAGCAAAAGCCAGAGGCAGAAGCTGAAGATGGGGGCTGCCAGAGGGGCTTTTTCTGAATGTGAGAAATGAATACATGGGCAGATTTTGCAACACCCCCGCAGACTGCCGTCTTCCCTCACGAGTTCCCAGTCTCTGCCTGTTCCCTTGGCTCAGCCTGTGCTTCCTCTCATCTTCACCAAGCCCCTTTCTACTTCAGTTTTCTCGTCCTTCCCCCATCCTGTTCCTTCTGCCCCACCCCCACAACCAGTTCACTCTCCTGTTTCCTCTGTTTTCTTCCCTCCTGCCCCATCTCTGTTTTGGTCCCACTGGCTGCTTGTTTGGCCCCTGTCCTATGCTTTAATGTGGACCCCTGGGAACTAGAGTTCACAGCAAAACAGGAAGGGCCTATGAGCAGGAAACTGGGAATGGGGCAGGAGGTGAACAGCCAGCAGTAACCTCAACTCCTGCTTCTCACATCTGAATTGAAGCATCTACAGAGATCTGTAGCCCACCAGCCCTGCAGCCCACCAGTCCTGCTGACCACCAGTCCTGCTGACCACCAGCCCTGCTGACCACCAGCCCTGCAGCCCACCAGCCCTGCTGACCACCAGTCCTGCTGACCACCAGCCCTGCAGCCCACCAGTCCTGCAGCCCACCAGCCCTGCAGCCCACCAGTCCTGCAGCCCACCAGCCCTGCTGACCACCAGTCCTGCTGACCACCAGCCCTGCTGACCACCAGCCCTGCTGACCACCAGTCCTGCTGACCACCAGCCCTGCAGCCCACCAGCCCTGCAGCCCACCAGCCCTGCAGCCCACCAGTCCTGCTGACCACCAGTCCTGCTGACCACCAGTCCTGCTGACCACCAGCCCTGCTGACCACCAGCCCTGCAGCCCACCAGTCCTGCTGACCACCAGCCCTGCTGACCACCAGTCCTGCTGACCACCAGCCCTGCAGCCCACCAGCCCTGCTGACCACCAGCCCTGCAGCCCACCAGCCCTGCTGACCACCAGCCCTGCTGACCACCAGCCCTGCAGCCCACCAGTACTGCTGACCACCAGCCCTGCTGACCACCAGCCCTGCAGCCCACCAGCCCTGCAGCCCACCAGTCCTGCTGACCACCAGCCCTGCTGACCACCAGCCCTGCTGACCACCAGCCCTGCTGACCACCAGCCCTGCAGCCCACCAGTCCTGCTGACCACCAGCCCTGCTGACCACCAGCCCTGCTGACCACCAGCCCTGCTGACCACCAGCCCTGCAGCCCACCAGCCCTGCTGACCACCAGCCCTGCTGACCACCAGCCCTGCTGACCACCAGCCCTGCAGCCCACCAGTCCTGCTGACCACCAGCCCTGCAGCCCACCAGCCCTGCAGCCCACCAGCCCTGCTGACCACCAGCCCTGCTGACCACCAGCCCTGCTGACCACCAGCCTTGGCTTCTTCCATTTCAGAACTTTTCTCAGAGCCGAGAATGCTCTAGATTTGAACACAGGAAGAAAAGATCTGCGGGCCCGGAGAAAGGACATCTGGATTCTGACCTCAGCTTGGCCACTAACTGTGTGGTCTTTGGCAAGCTCTCAAGAGAACATCAGTGCATACTGTAAAATGGAGTCATTTACCCTGTCTACTTCCCTCTAGGGGTTGCTGTCAGAAAGCAAAGAGATAGGGAGGGGGTTGCATATAGAAACAAAGATTCAAAGGGTTGACTGCATAGGTTCCAGGTGATGGGAAGACAAACCTCTAAAGGAACTGGGAGGGAAATGACAGCCCCACCCGTCCCCTGACACACTGTGCTGGTTCTTATTCTCACATTGATCTTATGTGGCAAAACATTTATTATTATCATCATCATCATCATCATCATCATCCCCACTCAGAGACACTAACTTGCTCACTCAAGATCATACAAGTGAATGGGGGCAAAGCTCAGCCAAGGAGTGCTTTCCTACCCTGAGTGGGGCCCTAGCACTGAGGTTTGAACCCAGACCCAATCAGAAATGACTATGCTGAGTTGAAATTAACTCAAGCTAATAAGTATGGAATAGAAGTGGGACTTGTTTGCTTCTTTACTTATCATTTAACAAACAGAAAGACAGTACTGTGCTTCCTCTCTAAGCCAGCTGCTTAATCTTGGGAGATTAAATCAATGAAACGTGAAGTGTTCCTTCAGGGCTGAATCTTCTGTCCCAGGCTGCAGGAAAGCTATGGCTACGGCTGTAGATTCTGTGTGGCTCAGGACACCACCCCACATGGGACTGCTCCCTAGATAGGCGGCTTGCTTATCTTCTGAGATCTACACTGGGTGGGGCCCTTGGGTTGCTAGCTAGCATCTGCTCCTCTCCCAGGCCTCCCTTTCCTGGCCTCTTCCCTTCTCTATCCCCACCTAAGGGCACACACACTCAAACTCACTGGAAGGCCCAGCACCTGCCTGTCTTCACCCTCGGAGTTCCACCCGCTTGGCTCCGTTCTGGGGCTAGTGGGGAGAGCTTGGCGCCTTCCCAGAGGCAGGGGAGGAGGGAGGCTGGGAACACAGGCTGGGCCTTGGTGTCGCAATTCCGGGCCGTGCCGGGACCTTTGCTCCGCGAGGTGTCTATGGGGGGAGGGGGAGGGAACGCTGACTCTGGAGGCTGCTGGGATTAGGGTGGGGGTGTCTGAGAGCTGCCCTTCTGTACCAGCAAAGAGCCTCCGGGTGAGGAGAGGAAGGAGAGAGATGAAACTGGCCCGGTCTGTGGGGGAAACGCGACAGTCTTGTTAGAGGGTAGGGGACAAGGTGGCGCCGGCTAAGGGGGTGGCCGGCTGGGGAGGAGTTAGGCTGGTGGGGAAACTACCTCGTGGGCGGGGGCCTAAGAAGGCTAAGGGCTCCCGGTTGGTGGAAGGAAGGACCCCTTGACAGTGCCTTCTCTCAGCCTTTCTTACTTTACTGCTTCTCCCTGCTGGTCCCCGTGTGCTCAGCTCTGGTCACTGGCTGCCCGCTGCGGCCTCGAGGACCGGGTACTGCAACGCCCTCTTCTCCAGCAAGGGGGCTCCAGAGACTAAACAGCCTGAAAGTCTGGTGGCCGGGAGACTCATCTGGTTGGCTCCTCGACAGTGACCCGGGGGCTCTCTCTGTCCTTGCTTCTGGGTTGGAGAGGGGTGGGATGGGAAGATTTTCTTAGGGAAGGATCTCTGGGGCGAAGTGTGGAGTACTGCCAACAGAAGTTCCGGGCAGGGATAGAGTTTTACTGGGTATCATAAGAACTGGAAGGGTTCTGGGAGAGGAGGTACTGGGGAGATTCTTGGGACAAGAACTTCACGCTGGGACTTCAGAAATGGCAGGGACTCAGAGTGAGCTTGGGTCCGGTCTGTTAACTTTGGCTGGCTATGCTGTTAGAAGGAGGTGGGTGCAGAGAAGTCAGGATTCTGCTCTTCCTCTACCACCTCCACCTGGGTGGCTATAGACAGTTACCTTAATCTCTTTTAACTTTAGTTTCCTTAGCTTTAAACTGGATCTAAGAATAGCCCTGACAAGCTGAGTGGTGGTGGCGCACACCTTTAATCCCAGCACTGGGGAGGCAGAGACAGTTGGATTTCTGAGTTTGAGGCCAGCCTGGTCTGCAGAGCTAGTTCCAGGACAGCCAAAACTGTCTTGAAAAACAAAGAAAGGAAGGAAGGAAGACAGAGTGGTCCTGCCAACCTAGAGGCAGATCAGCGGCAGAGCTTTGAGTAACCTGCATAAGTGCTGCATTCAGTATCCAGAACTGAGTTCATAGGGATCTAACACAGAAGGCTTCCAAGCCAGTACACGACAAGCGAATGTCAGCGGGTAATCTGAGGAGATAAAAGGGAGCACAGAGGGAGCCGAGGCCTACTTCTGCAAGTATAACCTGGTTCATTCCTGCAGGACAGTGTCTTGGTAATGTCCAGGGCTCCGGGAAGAGATGTCCTTGTGGCTGGAGGCTCCAGAGCCTGATGTTTGTCCTGGTAAGCTGCTTTGTTCAAACCTTCTCCCTGAGCCCAGGCCTCTGCCTCCTCTCTGAGGCTGACACCTCAGGCATCAGCCCCTTCACTTCTGAGAAGCACAAGCTCTATCTATTAGTGTTGCTGCCTCTGCTCAGACCCTTTGCCCCAGTTCTGGTGCTTCTTTGCTGAAAGCCCCATGAAGTCCTCGATCTGGGCTTCCTTCTTGGTAGTGCTGACATGGCTAATGCTTGGTTCTAGCTGTGGAAGTCCTGTCTGATCTATGAAATGGATGCTCTCTACCACTCCCAAGGGAACAAGAGCTAGCATCTACATTTAAGATCTTGATGTGCAAAGAGCTGCAACTGACTAGTCCTCGATTCCACAAAATCCCGGAATCTGAAAACATGAGCTGGGGCTTGGGTGCCTTCATTTTTGTTTGTTATTTTTTTTTGAGACATCGTTGTGTAGCGTGGCAGTCCTGGTACTCACTGTGTAGACCAGACTGGCTTTAAACTCAGGTCCACCTGCCTCTGCCTTCCAGAGATTAAAGTTGTGCACCACAGCTCCCAGCTAGTCTGGCTGCTTTCTAAGGGTAGAGTGAAGTTTATAGCTTCCCAGCCAAGATACTTGGGGAAGGAGTCTAGATGGAACATGAACCCACTCTTACTCCCTTGTGCCTCTTTTGGGCTCAGATTCTGCGACAGAGTTGTGGAAGACAGAAACCCAAGATGCAAAAGACCAGGGAGGCAAGAGCTGCGTCCTCAGGGAGGAAGCTAGGATGCCCCAATCTGCTGAAAGTGCTTTCAGAATGGGGTTGGAGGCAGCAGAGCCCACAGCCCTGCTCCCCACGACAGAAGCTTTTCCAGAGCCTACAGGTAAGAAGCACCCAGATTCGGAAAAGGTAGGAGCTCCCTAGACCTTGGGGGGGGGGACTCTGGGGGCCTTTGCCTTCTAATGTCACAGTTAAGTCCAAAAGCTCATCCTGGCTGACTTTGGTGTGGATTTTGTCTGTCTCAGGCATTTCTGAATTTTCAGCTTCAATTTCTTTGTGATTTGAAATTAACCCTTATGATTGTCTTCAGGGTCAGTACTTACAAAGAGCTCATACAGTACCTAGGGCATAGTGGTCCTTGGTAAAGGACGGCAAATGTTACAATACTATGGCATGCCCCAGTAATTCCAACTACTCTGGAGGTTGAGGCAAGAGTTGAGCCCAGGAGTTCAAAAGTTCAAAGCCCACCTAAGCTACATATTGTGAATCTGAGAGGTGGGGAGGGAGGGAGGGAGGACATGCACATTGAGCATTTTGTCTGTCTGTATCTAGAGCTTCGTCCGCAAAAGCGAAAAAAGGGGCCAGCCCCCAAAATGCTGGGGAATGAGCTGTGCAGCGTGTGTGGGGACAAGGCGTCTGGCTTCCACTACAATGTGCTGAGCTGCGAGGGCTGCAAGGGATTCTTCCGCCGCAGTGTCATCAAGGGAGCCCACTATGTTTGCCACAGTGGTGGCCACTGCCCCATGGACACCTACATGCGACGGAAATGCCAGGAGTGTCGGCTTCGCAAATGCCTCCAGGCTGGCATGAGGGAGGAGTGTAAGTGCCCAGAGCAGGAACTGGGAAGAACTGATGGGAAAATATTGATGCCCTGTTGTGGAGGCAGACAGATGCTCACTCCTGCAGGGGTCTCCTGAGTGTAGATTAGTACTCCCTTAACCTGGCATAGTGGCACACACTTTTAGTCCCAGCACTAGGGAAGCAGAGGTGGATCTCTGTGAGTTCAAGGCCAGCCTGGTTTACACTGTGAGTTTCAGGATAGCCTAGAGCTTCACAGTGAGACCCTGTCTTGAAAAACAAAAGAAAAACAATAACAACAAAAGAAGAAAGAAAGAACGAAAGAAAAAAAAATGCCCTTGCTTTTACACACATCTTGTTTCTAGAGCATCAAACCACCCATCCCCTCTACCCCATCTCTGCCTCTTGTTCACCCTTGTTCCTCTTCCTGCCTCACATCTGGCCCTGTCTTTAGGTGTCTTGTCAGAAGAGCAGATCCGCTTGAAGAAACTGAAGCGGCAAGAAGAGGAACAGGCTCAAACCACATCAGTGTCCCCAAGGGTTTCCTCAGCTCCCCAAGTCCTGCCCCAGCTCAGCCCGGAGCAACTGGGCATGATCGAGAAGCTGGTTGCCGCGCAGCAGCAGTGTAACAGACGCTCCTTTTCTGACCGACTTCGAGTAACGGTACTTGATGACCTGGGGAGAGGTGGCTGGGCCTGCAGCAGCAGCTAACTTCTGACTCACAGCAGTTTAACTTTTCCTCCCTTGCCCACCCTGGGTAGCCTTGGCCCATCGCACCTGACCCTCAGAGCCGGGAAGCCCGGCAACAGCGCTTTGCCCACTTTACCGAGCTGGCCATCGTGTCTGTGCAGGAGATTGTTGACTTTGCCAAACAGCTTCCTGGCTTCCTGCAGCTCAGCAGGGAGGACCAGATCGCCTTACTGAAGACCTCTGCGATTGAGGTGGCTGGAAAGGGAATGGGATGAAGGGAAAACCAGAGTAGGGTTATCTGTAGGGGATCTCCAGGTATCCAGATTGGAGAGTCTGAGTCCTTAGGGAAGGGAGTCAACCTCCTTCTGAGGGCCACACACCAAGACCAGCCCCTTCGTGCCTGTTTGAAAGCTGCTGATTGTGTGCAGGTGATGCTTCTGGAGACATCACGGAGGTACAACCCTGGGAGTGAGAGCATCACCTTCCTCAAGGATTTCAGTTATAACCGGGAAGACTTTGCCAAAGCAGGTGAGAGCTAAGACGGCCGTCGTGATTAGAGAGCCTAAGGTTTGGGTGGTTATACCACTTGTTTTTCCAAGAGAGAAGTTTGGAATGTTGATCAGTCACTTCAACTGCTCCAAACAGACCTCTGTCCTCTGCCGCATCTGAGGAGGTTATGTGAGCATCTTCATGGAGAGACCAGGCAAGGCAGAGCAACGGCTTTCACTCTCGTTTTAGCCAATGAAGCTACTTAAGTCTGCATTGTGCTTCTGCTTACTATTTAACAACATTCTGTACCTAAGAATTTTTTTTGAGAATTTTGGCCTTTTAATAGACTAAAGACAAGAAACCCTTTTCAGATAACGCTCTTAAAGGATCTTGCAGGCTCACTCACTCACCCTCACTCTCTCTGTCCCCCTTCCTGGTGAGCTGAATAACCCGCCTTGAAGCAGGACAAACATGCAGAATGGGGAGCTATAGGATCAGATCCAGTGTTTTCTCTAAGAATTGGTTTGCGTTGGTGCCGGGACCTGATGCTGCTCAGGACTAAGCAGTGGGGGTTTCCCTTATTCAGCTCTTGGTGATATTTATGAAACTGGAGATGGGAAGGGATGCAGGTCTGGAGGAGAGAGGCTGGGAAAGGGTGGCAGAAGTCTAGAGGAGACCGAAGATTTGGCAGCTGAGAGAGCAGACTGTGAAATACTGCTAACGTTCTGACTGTTCTCAGGGCTGATAGATCCTGGGTTCCAGGCCAGAGTTCAGGAAGCTTCCACTGGCAACTGGTGACTCAGGCCAACCAATGAACCTCTTGTCTCAGTGTGGGCCTTCTAGGAAAGGCCTCTCTTAACTACAGAGGACAAGGCCCTGTCGCCTCCCTCCATTGCGTTTTTTTTTTCTTTTTAGTTTGTTGTCTGAATGTCTAGGTCCTCACTGGGCAATGGGGTGACTCTATCCAGCCCTAACACCCAGTCCTGTCCCTCTTTTCTACCAAACACCTTTCCCTCAAATGGTTGCTAACTTAGACTTTCATAACCCCTCGCTCTGTCAGAATACACTCTTTCCTGAGCCCTTCCTGTTCCTTCAGTACTTATGGACTTGTGCTATCCGAATCTGCACCAATTTCTATGATTTCTTTATTTAAGTGGCTTTGGTGTCACCGTGTTTTCAGTTTCTCATTTTATCAGTGTGTTCTTGGGAAAAGGAACAGAAGGCTCTTTTTATTTTTTCTTTCTTCTCTTTTTAATCATTTTTTAAAGGTTTGTCTATCTTGTCTCTCTCTCTCTCGTGTGTATGTGTGTGCGTGTGTGTACGCGCGTGCGTGCGTCCTGCTGCTTCTTCCTCGAGGCTCTGTTTTGTCAAGTCTCCCCCACATCCACTCCCATATGTTGCACACCATGGCCAACTGATGTGAACCGGTTTCATTTGAGGGGTTCCTCCAGCAAGCATTTGCAGACCCTCATGAGAGCACAGCTCAATTCTAGAACCTTCTCTTTTTCTTTGTATGAGGGAACTTTTTAGCATATTTTGGAGCTTAAAATTTTATCCAGAAATGCATTATAAAGTGAAGCTGGCCTATTGAATAGATTAACACACAACTCTGGATATACATCAGGGTGAAAAATACAAGAAGTGACTCATCAACAAACCCCAAATGGAAAAGGAGAGCAGATGGTTGTTAAAAGAAATCTAAGAAAGCCTAGAAAACACAGGGTGGTGGAGACACTAGCAATGTGAAGTCAGGGGCTGTTGTGTGCTCATTGTCTTCCCTGCAAGAAGACTGGCTTATTGTTGTTGGGTTTTGTTGTTATTGTTTTTTTTTTTTTCCGAGACAGGGTTCCTCTGTGGCTTTGGAGCCTGTCCCGGAACTAGCTCTTGTAGACCAGGCTGGCCTCGAACTCCCAGAGATCCGCCTGCCTCGGGCTCCCGAGTGCTAGGATTAAAGGCGTGCGCCACCACCGCCCGGCGTGTTGTTATTGTTTTAAATGGGGAGACGAATATGAGGATCAGTGTTCAAGCCCAGGGGCTGGAGAAGTGGCGCACATCTGTAAGCCCTGCGCTGGGGAGCAGCAGAGTCAGGTGGATGCTCAGGCCTTACTGATCTGTCAGTCTAGATGACATGGCTTGCTCCAGGGTGAGTGAGAGCCTGTTCCAAGAAGTAAGATGGAAATCCTTAGAAGAAGCACCAGAGGTTCACATCCAGCTGCCACAGGAGCACAAAGGGGCACGGGGGCACACCTTCCCAGGGACAGGCACAGGGGTTCAAGTTCAAGGCCATCCATGGCTAGCCTGGGGTTATATAAGACCTCGTCACAAAACAACCAGCAACAAAACCCAAACCAAACCAAACAAAAAACAAGGGTGAAGCCAGGCACGTGCCTTTATCCTAGCACTCAGGAGGCAGAGAAAGGCAGACCTCTCTGAGTTCTAGGCCAGCCTGGTCTACATAGTGAGTTCCAAGACAGCTAAAGTCTATGTAGAGAGGCCCTGTCTCATTTGAAAAAAAAAGTCAACTAAGTTCAGTTGGTAGAGTGTTGGCCTGTATTCAGCTCCCAGGACCACATACACTGGTTGTAGTAATGAATGTCCATAATGGCACCACTCCTAAGACCAGAAGGCCAAAGTCATTCTCAGCTACAGAGTGAATGGGAGCCAGCTTAGGCTCCAGAGGGAGTTCCAGGACAGTCAGAGCTGTTATACAGAGACCCTGTCTTAAAAAGCAAAACAAAACAGAAGAACACATAGTAGATATCACACATGCTACATTTATTATTCTAATTTACTATCCTAAGAAGCTTATAAGGTAGATCTTATTATCTCCAGATTACAGGTGGGGACTGTAAGGTGCAGACAGGTTAAGCAACTTACTTCAAGTCACCCAGCTAGTAGGTAGTCGATTGAGGGGAGTCGGATCCTGGCAGTCTCGGAGCCCAGTCCACACCCTCAGCTGCAGTGCTGCATTCTACCCAAGACAGAAGGCCATTTGCCAGCCAAAAGGACTTTATAAGCAAAGTAAGAGACGCCTCTATTTCTAGAAACATTCTTTTTTTTTTTTAAAGATTTTATTTATTATGTATACAATACAGTGTGCTGCCTCCATGTATGCCTGCACACCAGAAGAGGGCACCAGATCTCATTGTAGATGGTTGTGAGCCACCATGTGGTTGCTGGGAATTAAACTCAGGACCTCTGGAAGAACAGTCAGCATCCTTAACCTCTGAGCCATCTCTCCAGCCCCTCTAGAAACATTCTTTTTTTTTTTTAAGATTTATTTATTTATTATGTATACAACATTCTGCCTCGATGTATGCCAGCATGCCAGAGGAGGGCGCCAGATGTCAGTACAGATGGTTGTGAGCCACCATGTGGTTGCTGGGAATTGAACTCAGGACCTCTGGAAGAGCAGCCAGTGCTCTCAACCTCTGAGCCATCTCTCCAGCCCTAGAAACATTCTTGAGAATCCTAATAATATCATTGCTGTTTGATTCAGCACTTTTTTTTTTTTTTGGTTTTTCGAGACAGCGCTTCTCTGTGGCTTTGGAGCCTGTCCTGGAACTAGCTCTGTAGACCAGGCTGGTCTCGAACTCACAGAGATCCACCTGCCTCTGCCTCCCGAGTGCTGGATTTAAAGGCATGCGCCACCATCGCCCGGCTTGATTTAGCACTTTTTGTGCTAAGCTTTCTGTACACTTTATCATATAACCATCTGCATTATTTTTTTTTCCAATTCCATGACAAGAGTTGGGACCTGGAGAGATGGCGTAGCAGTTAAAAGCACTGGCTGCTCATCCAGAGGACCTGAGTTCAATTCCCAACACTCACATGGTGGCTCCCAGCCATCTGTAATGGGATCTGATGCCCTCTTCTGTCATTTGGGCAAATAGAGCACTCATGCATAAATAAATCTTTTTTTTTTTTAAAAGGAAGGAAGGGTTGTGTTGGCTCCTGGCTTGATGGAGTAGCTCATCATGGTGTAGCCTTCCCAATGCTGTGAACCTCCTCATGTCGTGGGGACCCCAACCATAAGATCATTCTGTTGCTACTTCATAACTGTAATTTTGCTACTGTTATAAATCGTAATGTAAAGATCTGATATGCTAGCCCCAAAGGTTAAGAACCCCTGGTGGAGACAGTCACAGGGGACTGTGACTCAGGAAGCAGAAACAGACAAGCAAGTGCTCAGCTTTCTTTGTATTCAGTCCCTCGCAGATGTGTTCAGAGGTTTCTCTAAGTGACTTCAGAGTCTGTCAAGTCAACGGTCAAGTAGCCTTCACACCATCACAACACGTTTCTGTTTTGTTTTGTTTTGAGATAGGATCTTGCTATGTGATCCAAACTAGCTTGAAACTTGGAATCCTCTTGCCTCAGTCTTTCAAGTGCTGTAATTACATCCATGCGCTACCAATCCCAGTGCACTGACTCGGATTTCAGAGGAGACTCAGAGACGTTGAGAAGCTTGTTCTTGAGTAGCAGAAACCTTGAGAGCTTTTAGCGGCTTTTTAGACATTCTCCCCGCTCTTCTCCCCCAGGGCTTCAGGTGGAGTTCATCAATCCCATCTTCGAGTTCTCCAGAGCCATGAATGAGCTGCAGCTGAACGACGCGGAGTTTGCTCTGCTCATCGCCATCAGCATCTTCTCTGCAGGTGCGGAGGAGAGGCAAGAGGGAAACTGAGTAAGAAACTCCAGGAGGCAGGAAGCATGGGTGTGGAAGGACCCTGCTGGTAGGGTGGGATGGGACACGACCCTATTTGGGAGTTGTGATTTGGGATATGGAACCAAGACCTTGGCCAGACCTGCTCCTCAACTTTGTTGGTGACCTATAGACCGGCCCAACGTGCAGGACCAGCTCCAAGTGGAGAGGCTGCAGCACACATATGTGGAGGCCCTGCATGCCTATGTCTCCATCAACCACCCCCACGTGAGTCTTCCCAGTGCCTTTCCTTCTGCTCTTCAGGCCCATTTTCTGATGTCCACTTTCTTTCAGACTTCTGCCTACACCTAGCAGGGGCAGTTCCCTGCCAATCTCACCTTCTCTAGGGAAGAGCAACAGCTAGATTTTTCCTTCCTTTCTTTTCTTTTTTTTTCAGGACCGACTGATGTTCCCACGGATGCTAATGAAATTGGTGAGCCTCCGCACTTTGAGCAGCGTCCATTCAGAGCAAGTGTTTGCACTTCGCCTGCAGGACAAAAAACTTCCCCCACTGCTGTCTGAGATCTGGGATGTGCACGAATAACTGTCCTTCCACCATGTCCTCTGTGTTGTGGGCCACACGACGGAGGCTTACTGACTGCTTCCTAGAGGTGGAGCAGACTGAGAAGGGCAAACATTCCTGGGGGCCCGGAGAAGGAGATCCTTGCATGGCATTAAAGGAGAGTCAGAGGGTTGGGTGTTTTGTGGCTGCTGGCCAGTTGGGGACCTACTAACATTGTGCACCATCTGAAGACCTTATTGACCCAACCAAATAAACTAGCCAGGTAGGCCACTTTGCACAGGCCTACCCATCTTGCCTCTACCACTTCCTGTTTTCCCCCATAGGGCCCCAAAGAAATTCTCCACTATCATTCTGCAGCCTGGCTGCTTCAACAACAGGTCTGGCACTTGGAACAGGAAGGCCAAGATGAATACAGAACTAGGGAAATAAATTTCTGGATCTGGGCGGGAGTGCTGTGGAGGAGGAACCTGTGTCCAATAGGATCTGCCTCCAGACTCAGCAGAGGGGCAAATCACAGATGACATTTTCTGTTCACTAGGTCCACGGCGTAAGAGAAGTGCTTGGGCTTAGGTGCACCTTCCCCTTTAATTATCCAGGTAGGAGCAGGTGCTCTTACTGTGGGGGTGGGGAGGGAGGGAGCAGTAACTTAGCGGTACACTTCGTGTGTGTGTGTGTGTGTGTGTGTGTGTGTGTGTGTGTGTGTGTGTATAACGTCTTACTTTTAACATTGGCATCTGAAAAAGGAGGACAGCTTTAAAGACTCAGGGCCGGATAATCCTTCCCTTCGGTTTCTGGGCCCGGGGGACTCAAAGAAAAGTCCCTGGAGGCTCGGTGGAGGATGACCAGGGTTTGAGTTGTCAAAAGGACTGGACTCCATTTCCCAGCGGGCCTCGCGTCACCGTTCTCGTTTCCCTACCTTGGTGTAGGTGCTGCCCTGGCAGCGTCAGCCCGGAGCGTCCCCGCCATCCAGAATTGGTTGAGTCCACCGGCCTTCTAGTTGGCTTTCCTGCCAGGCCGGCTGGGCACGTCCAAACAGCGTGCAGGGGGAGCCAGATGAGGTTTGAAGAAACTGTCAGAAAGTCTTAGGGGCAGTTTATCTTACGAAGTATTTTCATATTAAACACTGTTTTGTCAAGACGGGCTCTATATCCAAGTCGAATTAAAAACCGTTTGAGTAATCAAAACAAAATGTATTCCTTTGGGTCCTCCCCTTGGCACCTACCGGCACTGGGCTAGCCCAGTGCCTCCCATCGCGTTCCCACTCCCACGGCGGTAGGTGTGCGTAGCCGCTCGGTTTGGTGCAGCCCTGTTCCCCGCGGCGAATGGTACGGCCCGGGCCCCTCAGCCGCCCGCTTCCCGCAGCAGGTCTGAGTGGGTCGCACCCCCGGTGCAGACGCGGAACTGGCGCCTGCTCGCCGTGGCGCTGGGCTCGGAAGCCGGGAGGCGGCTGGCGGGCCCGACAGGTTCCTCTGAGCTGGGAGGTAGGGGAGCGCGCGACGTGGGGAGCCCTGCGTGGGGCTTTGAGAGGAACCGGCGGCTGCCGGAGGAACGGGTCTGTGAGGCGGCCCTGAAGGAGCGAGCGAGGGGGCGTGGAGCCTGCGGAGAAAGTGCCGCGGGGTCCAGGCGGGGCGCCCGCGCTGCCCAGGTGCCCAGGTGCCCAGGGCTGGGCTCGCGCTGAGCGCCGCCGCTCGCCCGCCGGGTTCCGGGGTGGGGGCGAGGAGCTGTCCAGCCCCGGGCCCGAGGAAGGCGCCAGCGCCTGGCGCGTGTGCGCGTGCGTGCGCACGCCTTATTTTTGATTAGCGTTTGAAGAACCACGTTTGATTCTCTAATATATACATATATATTTACATTTCGTCCTTCAGTATTGACTTGCTGAAGACCAGGCACACCATTTAATCTTTCTGCAACTGCTCCCTCCGTTCCCCGGCAGTTCAGTTCTTCCTCGTGCTCTCCTCTCCTCCTTCTTCTGTCCTAACCATCGCTGGCTTCATTGCACCAGTTCTCCCCCACGCTGGACCAGTCTGCTGATGAGCTTGCAAGGTCACTGCCTGGGGAGGAGGAGGAAGGGGAGGAAGCCTCCCTTCGTGCTCACGTCAGCGAAGATGTCATATCGTCCTTGGGTCGAGTTCCTGTGGTTTTTACTATGAGATCCTGCCTCAACTGAGGGATGAACCCACAGAGTTGGTGGCATGGCCATTGTAGGCTGAAAAGACAGATTACCACAAGATCCGTGGTTTCCAGACGTGGTGGTGATGTAGGATTATAGCAAAAAGGAATACATTTAGAAATTTGGACTACAGTGGGACAGGCAAGGAGCTCCACCTCAGTAAATAAAATTGAAACAAGAGGCAGAGTCCGATTCTGGCTGGTTATGAAGACTGCATGAGTTATAGGTGGCATTAGAGGATTTAGCGTCTGTGGGGAAGGCAGAGAAGGAAAACAGCCTTGGTTATCTCTGTAGTCTGAGTATCTAAAGTCAGCTCTGGAAGGAGACGAAGGAGTAGAATACGGTAACTGGCGTGCGTTGGGAGAGGGGCTTTATCTCACCAATACTGGAAAGGCCCCTGTAACTAACTTACTAGTAGGAGAAAACTTCTACACCACCTTTGGGATTTTAGCTAGAGGATGCTGCTTCTGGTTTTCAGTATAAACCTTCATTCAAAGACAGCCTACAACTCAGGTCCTACAAATTCTGTTTTGTGATAAGGTGCCGTATATGGGTCTTGTTGATAGCTAGATATTTCTATATAGAACACATGACTTTTGCCTATATCCCATTTCATAGCTCCGTTTTTCTCTTTCATTTTTCTTAGGAGAAGGGGCACGCCGCTCTATCGGGGTGACCCACTTCTGCAGTAAGCTCATGGCAATGAGCATGGTAGTTGGGGTTATTAAGAGTGATGAACCCCAGAAATGACTGGGCATGTGGCATGCTCAGGAACTTGGTGTGAAGAGCGATTCCTCTTAAAAGCTGCTAGTGGGATTTAAGAAAGCAAACAAATGCCAAAGTGAAGATAACCTGATCCTATAGGTGCTGCCAAGGGTATAGGAGTCTCCAGGGTTAGGAAGAATGAAGTGCTATGGGCCATGGCTAACTTTGGAGTATTAGCCGCTAGCACACTGTTCGGTCACCAAGCAGGGGAGGGGCTCTGCTATAAATAGTGCTTGGAGTCAGAGTCGCTATGGAGACAAAACTGAATCCTCTTACCTATGGGTCCTCTATTGAGAGCAAGGGGGAAAAAGGAACAGTATTTTGAGGACACGAGAGGTATTGTAAATAGATTTTGTTTATGGGTAGAAGAGGTCAAAAGAACTCACTACCTAAATCAAATGTGCCCTCAGTATTACAGGTTTTTTTGTTTTTTTTTTTTTAGTTTTTCCGAGACAGGGTTTCTCTGTAGCTTTGGAGCCTGTCCTGGCACTAGCTCTTGTAGACCAGGCTGGCCTCGAACTCACAGAGATCCACCTGCCTCTGCCTCCCGAGTGCTGGGATTAAAGGCGTGCGCCACCACCGCCCAGCCCTCAGTATTACAGGTAATGTTCGTGTCTGCAGTATGGGAGTGGACACAGCAAATGAAGTGGAATGTGTTTAGGTGTGTGTAGTAGTGTAACAGGATTGTGTGTGTAGTAGTGTAACAGGATTGTGTGTGTAGTGTAACAGGATTGTGTGTGTAGTGTAACAGGATTGTGTGTGTCGTAGTGTAATAGGATTGTGTGTAGTAGTGTAACAGGCTTGTGTGTAGTAGTGTAACAGGATTGTGTGTAGTAGTGTAACAGGATTGTGTGTAGTAGTGTAACAGGATTGTGTGTGTAGTAGTGTAACAGGATTGTGTGTAGTAGTGTAACAGGATTGTGTGTGTAGTAGTGTAACAGGATTGTGTGTAGTAGTGTAACAGGATTGTGTGTAGCAATGTAACAGGATTGTGTGTGTCGTAGTGTAACAGGATTGTGTGTAGTAGTGTAACAGGATTGTGTGTGTCGTAGTGTAACAGGATTGTGTGTAGTAGTGTAACAGGATTGTGTGTAGTAGTGTAACAGGATTGTGTGTAGTAGTGTAACAGGATTGTGTGTCGTAGTGTAACAGGATTGTGTGTAGTAGTGTAACAGGATTGTGTGTCGTAGTGTAACAGGATTGTGTGTAGTAGTGTAACAGGATTGTGTGTAGTAGTGTAACAGGATTGTGTGTGTCGTAGTGTAACAGGATTGTGTGTAGTAGTGTAACAGGATTGTGTGTCGTAGTGTAACAGGATTGTGTGTAGTAGTGTAACAGGATTGTGTGTAGTAGTGTAACAGGATTGTGTGTCGTAGTGTAACAGGATTGTGTGTAGTAGTGTAACAGGATTGTGTGTCGTAGTGTAACAGGATTGTGTGTGTCGTAGTGTAACAGGATTGTGTGTAGTAGTGTAACAGGATTGTGTGTCGTAGTGTAACAGGATTGTGTGTCGTAGTGTAACAGGATTGTGTGTCGTAGTGTAACAGGATTATGTGTCGTAGTGTAACAGGATTGTGTGTCGTAGTGTAACAGGATTGTGTGTAGTAGTGTAACAGGATTGTGTGTCGTAGTGTAACAGGATTGTGTGTAGCAGTGTAACAGGATTGTGTGTAGTAGTGTAACAGGATTGTGTGTGTAGTGTAACAGGATTGTGTGTGTAGTAGTGTAACAGGATTGTGTGTAGTAGTGTAACAGGATTGTGTGTAGTAGTGTAACAGGATTGTGTGTGTAGTAGTGTAACAGGATTGTGTGTAGTAGTGTAACAGGATTGTGTGTAGTAGTGTAACAGGATTGTGTGTAGCAGTGTAACAGGATTGTGTGTAGTAGTGTAACAGGATTGTGTGTGTAGTAGTGTAACAGGATTGTGTGTAGTAGTGTAACAGGATTGTGTGTAGCAGTGTAACAGGATTGTGTGTAGTAGTGTAACAGGATTGTGTGTAGTAGTGTAACAGGATTGTGTGTACACATATGCATGCATACAGTGAACATGGTCTCAGTGTGGCCATAGAAGCGAAATCTGGGAGAAAAACATTTTATTTAGAAATATATGTCATAGACAGCTGCCTGGGAAGAGACAGGAGTGGTCGTAACTGCTGAACCATTTCTCTGGCTCTAGGTAATAATTAATTTTTAATATGTTTAGAAATTTTCCTGCACACCTTCTCTGTACTTGGAGAAGACCTAGTATTTTCAGTACCTAACTCATAATCTCTGTGAGATAGACTCCTGGGAACATGTTTTACTTTCAGATCCCAAAACTAGACTAGACAAGAGCTATTGGTTCAGCACCAAGGGCAGAGGTAATAGCAGTTGCTGGGGTCCCTTTTCTAGCTTGTACTGGGAAAACTGGTTAGGCCAGGCAGTGGTGGCCTTTAATTCCAGTACTCAGGAGGCAGAAGCAGGTGGATCTCAATGAGTTCGAGGCCAGCCTGGTCTACAAGAGTTAGTTCAAAGCTACAGAGAAAACCAGGAAAAAAAACTGGTTAGAGATGATGTAGTTGAGACATAGCCGGTCTTCATGTGAGATCATGTGACCTAGAGATCCAGCTGCTGTTACCGTCTGAGTGCAATTAACTGAAAAGTCTATATGATAGTTCCACATCAAGATGAAAGCCGCTTAGTGAGACAGAATAATTTGGTTTCCATCTAGATGTAAAAGCGCAGATTAGTGCTGTTCAGAGTCTGGTTTGGCTTGATCGCTGGAGTAGTCCTGACAGCGACTCCTGTTATCATAATTATTCAGTCTAGATTAGACTGTCTAGGTCTGGTTTCCAGAAGCAGAGCCCCAGGAACGAGCCTGGAGATGAGCTTGTTAGCAGTGCTGAGCCTATTCCTACAGCTCTGCCTTCTCCTTTCTGTGCTGCTAAAAATGGAAACTGGGGCCTTGTACAGTCTTAGCTCAACCAGTAAGCTATATCCCTCAACCCTGTTCTACCTGAAATCTGACTCTGGGCGCCCATAAACCTAGACGGCCACCAGTCTACGCCAGTGCCAGGTTCTATCCTGAGTGCCCTGGCTGGGATGGAACTGAGAGGATGGTTCCCTGAGGCCTAGCTGGGTACGTTTCTCAGTACTTTTCCCCTGTTGGATTTTCAGATTATATCAGAATTCCTCCTGGGAACGCTGACTTCTCGCCCAGTGCCCCGAAGTTTCTCTGCAATGAACTGATAAATTGGAACCATGGTGCAAAAGAAGTTCTGCCCTCGATTACTTGATTATCTAGTGATCGTAGGGGCAAGGTAACCAAGAAGACTGATAATTTTCTTGTTTTCTGGGGTGGCCACAATGTCCTGACCTTATTTTCATGCATATCTTATTCTTCCCATTGTTATTCCCTGATGGGAACATTGATGTTGGTAGGGAAAGTCATACATTTAGGTGGTGTAAGAATATCAGTCTTGGCTGGGCGGTGGTGGCGCACGCCTTTAATCCCAGCACTCGGGAGGCAGAGGCAGGTGGATCTCTGTGAGTTCGAGGCCAGCCTGGTCTACAGAGCTAGTTCCAGGACAGACTCCAAAGCCACAGAGAAACCCTGTCTAGAAAAACCAAAAAAAAACAAAAACAAAAACAAAACAAAACAAAAAAAGAATATCAGTCTGGACAGAGACAGCAGATCTCAGCTTTGTTTTATTTTGTTGGAGATAAGATTTCTCCTGTGTAGCCCTGGCTGACCTGGAACTTGCTAAAGACCAGGCTGGCCTTGAACTCAGAGATTCACCTGCCTCCACCTCCCAAGCGCTGGTACTGAAAGCAAGTGCCACCACACTCAGCTCAAAACTCAGCTTTTAACTCACATCCTTGGTTAGATGAAATGGCTCAGTGGGTAATGGTACTTGCCACCAAACCTAATGAGCTGAAATATACTCTTTATAGCCAAGTTTTCACAGTTTGTAAAAATGAGAAAGCATGTTTTGCTTCTTTCTTCTCCACCTGCGTATATTCTTGTAATTTGTTAGCCGAGGCACATTGAAAGATACTGATCATTTTGGGGTGTTAGTGATGATTTCCTTGTTGAAACTTTCAAAATAGCGCTTTCACGACAGTGCATTCTCCAGTCCGCCAGTAAAACTTGGCGAGCAGTCCCCAGATATCAAGGTCCGATAATAGCTCACTTTATCCGAAAGTATCTTCGAGCTTTATTTGTTGATTGTGGTTAATGTGTGATAGTGTGTATATGCTTTTGGGCTGCTGAGTGTGTCTTTCTGTCCTTCAGACACCCAAGCAGCGACAGTGTGGCTCAGACACCTGAACTGCTGCGGCGGTACCCATTAGAGGATCACCCTGAGTTTCCCCTGCCCCCAGATGTGGTGTTCTTCTGCCAGCCTGAGGGATGTCTGAGCGTGCGGCAGCGACGCATGAGCCTTCGAGATGACACTTCTTTTGTCTTCACTCTGACTGACAAGGACACTGGAGTCACCCGCTATGGCATCTGTGTTAACTTCTACCGCTCCTTCCAGAAGCGAGTGCCCAAGGAAAAGGCCGAAGCTGGAGCAGGACCCCGTGGGAAGGAGGCTGGCACTCAGAGCTCAGAGAGTGGCTCAGCCTTGCAGCCTCCTAGTGCTGACTCCACTCCTGACGTGAACCAGTCTCCTCGGGGCAAACGCCATGCAAAAGTGGGCAGCCGCTCCCGCAACAGCACCCTGACGTCCCTGTGTGTGCTCAGCCACTACCCTTTCTTCTCCACCTTCAGAGAGTGTCTGTATACTCTCAAGCGCCTGGTAGACTGCTGTAGCGAACGGCTGCTAGGCAAGAAACTGGGCATCCCACGCGGCATTCAGAGGTATGGTTTGCTGCTTATGCGCAGAAGAAATGATTAGTCTGTGGTCCCAATCTAAAGACTGCTGAGAGTTGACCACCTACTGTTGTTATGGCTGAGGGGTTTGATGTTTGCTGGTGGGCATGACATTGAGTTCTATTACATATACCGTTGTGTGCCTGTTTTTGTTATGTGTACCTCAGGTCCCCTCTGAGACTAGAGAGTGGGCTTTCCTAACAGAACGCCTCTTCCAGTTATTATTGTCGTTTATTGGGTTGCAGCAGTACCAGCTGGCGATGTTTGTCTGAGTCTTGCTGTGTGCTCCTCAGGGATACTATGTGGCGAATCTTTACTGGATCGCTGCTAGTGGAGGAAAAGTCAAGCGCCCTTCTGCATGACCTTCGAGAGATTGAGGCCTGGATCTACCGGTTGCTGCGCTCGCCAGTACCTGTTTCTGGGCAGAAGCGAGTGGACATTGAGGTCCTACCCCAGGAGCTGCAGCCAGCCCTGACGTTTGCTCTTCCAGACCCCTCTCGGTTTACCCTAGTAGACTTCCCCCTCCACCTTCCCCTGGAACTTCTGGGCGTGGATGCTTGTCTTCAGGTGCTAACCTGCATCCTGCTGGAGCACAAGGTGAGGACCAGTTCTGTAGATCTAGACCTGTTGGGAGCTGGGTTGTGAGTTTGCACTGCACGTCCATATCATCTTTTTATTTCCAGGATGGCAGTATATAGCAGGGATTTGGTAGACATGAACTGAATCACAATATTGATATCAAGTGGAATGCTTAGTTGAGTATCCTGTGTTACACTGATTTTCTTCTCGGGGACACCAGCATTCTCTGTCAGTATGCAGTCCCACGATAGGGAGTGGCAGAGCAGCCGCAGGCTTGGCGAACCTGACACTGGATTGGGGTGCCAGGCGCTGTTTTACCGTGCTGGGTGATTTGTGGTGTGGCAGGTGGTGCTACAGTCTCGCGACTACAACGCTCTCTCCATGTCTGTGATGGCCTTTGTGGCAATGATCTACCCGCTGGAGTACATGTTTCCCGTCATCCCACTGCTCCCTACCTGCATGGCGTCAGCTGAGCAGGTGAGTACCACAGAGCCTCCCTGCTGGGCTGCCCCGGCTTCTCCTCTTCCCCATAATAACTTACCAGTCTGAAGTTTTGGGTGGATTTGAACTGATTGTATGGTAAAACTATGCTATTTGTAGTTTTGCTTGTAAGAGTTAGTGATCGGAGCTGGAGAGATGGCTAAGTGGTTAAGAGCATTGCCTGCTCTTCCAAAGGTTCTGAGTTCAATTCCCGGCAACCACATGGTGGCTCACAACCATCTGGAATGAGGTCTGGTGCCCTCTTCTGGCCTGCAGACATACATACAGACAGAATATTGTATACATAATAAAAAAAAAGAGTTAGTGATCATAGGCTTCTTGCTATGGTGCTATAGGTGTTAATATTCTGAAATGTATTGTTTCCTTTCTAAAATCTGAAAAATTCTAAATTTTGCAAGTACCTAGTTGCGAGAATTTTGGGAAAGGGTGTCAGAATGCCTTATCTGGAAAAATTCTGACCTTATTACATGCCCTCAATAAACTTTGTCTTCGTTTATCTTTTCCGCAGCTACTCTTGGCTCCGACCCCGTACATCATTGGAGTTCCTGCCAGCTTCTTCCTCTACAAGCTAGACTTCAAAATGCCTGACGATGTGTGGCTAGTGGATCTGGACAGCAATAGGGTGAGGCGTGGGACTAAGGTGTTAGATAGGATCATGTTCTAGGCCCAGTTATGTGTGATAACTGTTATTTCTATTATAATACTTATTAAAACAGTTTTTTTTTTCTAATGTGGCTTTGAGTTTAGTAGGCAGATAGGCCATTGGCTATAGAATTTAGTCTGCCCTAAATTAAGAGCTCCTTCTACATGCTCAAAGAGCCCCATGATGGTTATTTTCATATATGTCATTATATGTAGTGTAGATAATCAAAGAGCCCCGTGATGGTTACTTTTGTATATATCATTATATAGAATGTAGATAGATAATCAGGTGATAGCTTCCCATAAGTTTCAAGTAAGAAACTGTTTTTCAGCACATATTTAAAATTATATTAACATTCCACAATGTGAGTATATTAAAACTCTTGTAGAAAGCCTACTCTGTGTTCATTATTAAATTTTAGAAAATAAAATTAAGTGTAGGGCCGGGCCAGCAAGCTAGTTTAATAGGTAAAAAACTCTTGCGTCCAAGTCTAACAGCCTGAATTCAATACCCAGTGTCCACATGGTGAAAAGAGAGACTTCACCCCTGTTGACATGGAATGCCACCTCCCTCTAAACACAAATACAGTAAAAAGAAAAAGAAAAGTATAGGAGCTGGAGAGATGACTCAGCAGTTAAGAGCACTGACTGCTCTTCAGAGGACCTGGGTTCAATGCCCATCACTCACATCAGGTGACTCATAGCCCTCTTTAACTCCTGCTTTAGGGGATTTGGTGCCTCTGACTTCTGCTAGCACCTGCATTCATACACATAATTAGAAATAATAAAAGTAAGTTTCAAAAATAAAGTAAATGTAAAGAAGACGGGAGGCAGAGGCAGGAGGATCTCTGTGAGTTCGAGACCAGCCTGGTCTATAAGAGCTAGTTCCAGGACAGGCTCCAAAACCACAGAGAAACCCTGTCAAAAAAAAAAGTAAAGAAGAAAATATGACATAATAATATTCAGATATAGTCATCAATGTTAGGTGTATTTCTTTTCAGGCATGTGGATGTAGCTCATGTATGTCTGCATAGCTCTCATGTGTATGGATAACATGTGATGATGCTGTGTTTATCACATCTCCCCGTGGCATGTTATTTGCTCTTATGTAAGCAGATCTCCTAGACAGTTCATTCTAAAGACATGGCTTCTTCTGCTTTCTCTGCTGCAGGTGATTGCCCCTACCAATGCAGAAGTGCTACCTGTCCTGCCGGAGCCGGAATCATTAGAACTGAAAAAACACTTGAAGCAGGTAGGTAAGGAATGAAGGAAAGCAGGGGAAGGGGCTGCAAGATGGTTCAGCAGGTAATGGCGCCTGCCACCAACTCTGACAACTGGGGCCCACATGGAAGTTATTCTCTGAGCCCCACAGACGCTGTGGCACGCATGCACCACACATGTCCACATACTCAACACAGTATAAATTAAAATGTCATAAAATGCTTAAATAAAGTAAATAATAGATGATATCAGAGTCCTGTTAGAAGGGAGTGGGTCTAAGAACCTTCATGTGGAATAGATTTTCTTTACTTTGAACGGGCTTAAGGAGAGGTATATTCAAATTTTGTGCAGCAGAATGAATCTTTTTTTTTTAGAATTATAATTGTTTTATTTTTAAAATTATGCACATATTCAGATAGTTGCAGAAGCAGCAAGAACTGATCAGGGTCTTGCCCTGTAGCCTGAACTGATCTCAAGCTCCAGATCTTCTTGACTCAGCCTCCCTGAGAGCCAGGGCTATAGGTCTGTAACACTATACTTAGGTCTAGGATTATTTTAGGATCTCTGTGACTTTACTTTCCAGCTGACAAATGGGGTGTAATACATTGGAAATACACCAGGGGGACCTTTTCCACTGCTTTGGACAGATAATGGGCACAGAACCCTGTACTAAGCATTTCCTCCTCTGCATTGATCCTACATAGCCACAGATGTTCCCCAAGACATTTAGACCAGACTAGAGAAGGATGCTGTTTGGTGGGACATGGTGTGACAGACACAGGGACACGACCAACTCTCGTTCTGTGCTAACATCTACAGACTCGGGTGTGTAGTCATGGTTACGTGAACATATTGCATGCACCCAAAAGAAGGAACATGGGTGACATCCATTTGCTGTAAATGATTAGGAGCGAACCCACGAGGATGAACTCCCAAATGGGGAACAGCTAAAAGTCAGCAGGATGAATCTTTTTTGGATTTTTCGAGACAGGGTTTCTTCATAGTTTTTGGTTCCTGTCCTGGAACTAGCTCTTGTAGACCAGGCTGGCCTCGAACTCACAGAGATCCGCCTGCCTCTGCCTCCCCGAGTGTTGGGATTAAAGGCATGCACCACCACCCGGCCAGCAGGATGAATCTTAAAGGGTTCTTTTTAATGCCACTGTTTGTCACACTGCATTGCACATGATACTATGTATATGTATGCTTCCGGTCAGGTGTGGTGGCACTCACCTGTAGTCCCATCACTCAGGCAAGCCTGGCCTACATGGCAAGACAAACTCAACCCAAACAAACAAAACCAAGAACACCCTTCCCTTCCTGTCTTGTCATCTCTGCTGTCTGTCTTTATAGTTCTCCTCCAGTCTCAGAAGGTGAAAGACGTTTGGACAGACTTGCTTGTTAAATTGATTCCAAAGTCCCTATAGATGCCCTTCCAGCCATTTTTTATTTATTTATTTATTTTTTATTCTGCATGCTAAACACAGTACCTGAAGGTAAACTATGACACGGCTCCATTCCCTTCCCCCACTGTATGTGTTATGTAGGACCTCCAGTAGATAGACTATGCTTGAGTCACAGTCTCTTGAAGGCTCTTTAAAAGTCTTTTTTTTTCCTGTACTATCTGAAGTACCTAGTAGTTCTTCTCAAAGCTAGAGTCTAGATGGTGCTGACTAGAATGTGGTCCTTCTTCGTCGTTGTTTCATCGCTGCTCATGGTTGCCTGGTGAGGGCTGCAGGTCAGAAAGTTCTCTAGCTGTCTTCACTGCCGCGCTTTCATTCCTGATGACTGCTTAAGAGGGGCTGATGTGGGGCTGGAGAGATGGCTCAGAGGTTAAGAGCACTGGCTGCTCTTCCAGAGGTCCTGAGTTCAGTTCCCAGCAACCACATGGTGGCTCACAACCCTCTGTACTGAGATCTGGTGCCCTCCTCTGGCGTGCGGGCATACATCGAGGAAGAATGTTGCATACATAATAAATAAATCTTTAAAAAAAAAAAAAGAGGGGCTGATATGGAGACTGCCTTGGTGAGTTCCGGGACAGCCAGGGTTATATAATGAAACCTTGTCTCGGAGGGGGGGGGAGGATGTGAAGAGCGAGTCTATATGAATTTATGCCAGCTTACTACTGTGTAGGCATGGACCAGCAGCATTAGCACAGAATCACCCAGATGTGCTGATTCCAAATACAGTGTGACACCAGCCCAGGGGATTCCTCAGCCACTTTGAAACACCAATAGTTTAGATCAGTAGTAGTTTTCAGGGTGCATCTTGGAGAGTCTCTCAGGGGCTAATTTAAGTTGGGGATTGTTCTTTTTGTTTTGTTTTGTTTTTCGAGTCAGGGTTTCTCTGTGACTTTGGAGCATGTTCTGGAACTAGCTCTGTAGACCAGGCTGGCCTCGAACTCACAGAGATCTGCCTGCCTCTGCCTCCCGAGTGCTGGGATTAAAGGCGTGCGCCACCACACCCCACCTGGCCTGAGACTCTGTTCTAGTCTCCTCATTTTGTTTGCGGGGAGTTGTTGTTTTCATAGTTGTGGCTGTCTTGGTGAGGCTCTGGGTTTTTGTTGTTTTGTTTGATTTTGTGTTTTTGTGTTTTTTTGTTTGTTTTCAGAGGCAAAGTGTGGCTGTTCTGGAACTTTCTCTGTAGACCAGGCAGGCCTTGAACTCAGAGATTTGCCTGTCTCTGCCTCTCAAATGCTGAGATTAAAGGCTGCGCCACCACTGCCAGATAAGGCTTTGGTTTTTGATTTTTGTTTTTGTTGTTTTGTCCGGGTAGGTCTGTTTTTTACAGTTCACTTGTTCTTATTTCTTTGTGCTTTTCAATTTGAAAATCACATTCTTGGCAAACATAAATGGAAACCGTTGCTTTGGACTTAGGTTCTATTTAAAATGACTTGAGCTTTGCTGATTTAAGATGGACAGCTACGTAATTCTGGCTATTTTCTAAAAGCTAAATTATTTGGATTCTGTTTTTCAAAGATACAGACTCTAGAATGAGTTGGCCATGGTTTTTCAGATGAGCACAGTTCCTCGTAGAGAATTTTGTGACCAGAGAATGACAGGTAGAAAAGACTTTAAAACACTCCTTCCCTAGGAACTGAGGAACTGCGTGAGAACCTGTCTTAAGTGAGGACTTTTTGTTCCCAGGCCCTGGCCAGCATGAGTCTCAATACCCAGCCCATTCTTAATCTGGAGAAATTCCATGAGGGCCAGGAGATCCCACTTCTCTTGGGAAGGCCTTCTGGTGACCTTCAGGCCACGCCTTCCACCGAGTTCAATCCACTCATTTATGGCAATGATGTAGACTCAGTCGATGTTGCAACGAGGTAAGAGCACAAGTTCCTAAGTCTGCTTCTCTGCTCTTTTGAGGAGGGGAGACCACATCTCAGAGCCAGATTTACTTTATATAAAATGTGTGTGATATTTGGTTGTATTTCCTACCTTAGCAAAAGTAAGGAGAAGAAATAGTTAACACTCTCAGCATGAAGAGCAAGACTAATGGTTAAGATCTCTCCCCATGGTGGTTGAAACCTGTTAAACAATGGTGTTAGGAGGTGGTCTAAGACCTTGGGTCATAGCCTAACGACAGGGTATGGGTCTTGGATTATCTCACCACCCCCTTCTTTCCCAGAGTGGCCATGGTCCGTTTCTTCAACTCTGCTAACGTGCTGCAGGGCTTTCAGATGCACACACGTACCCTGCGACTCTTCCCCCGACCTGTGGTAGCTTTCCAAGCTGGCTCCTTTCTGGCCTCACGTCCCCGACAGACTCCCTTTGCTGAGAAACTGGCCAGGACTCAAGCTGTGGAGTACTTTGGAGAATGGATCCTAAACCCTTCTAACTATGCATTTCAGCGGATTCACAACAGTGAGTCCACCCCTTGAGGGCCTCTTTTGCGTCCGCTCTTCCTTTTACTGCGGTTCACTTCCCCACTTCTTTTCCCTGTTGCTCACTGCTTCTCCTCTTTGGGTAGACATGTTTGATCCAGCCCTTATTGGGGACAAGCCAAAGTGGTATGCTCACCAGCTGCAGCCCATCCATTATCGAGTCTACGACGGCAGTTCTCAGCTGGCTGAGGCCCTGAGTGGGCCACCGGAACGTGATTCTGATTCTGAACCCACCGATGACAGGTGAGCAGTCCTCACGCTAGGAGGAAAAATGTCATACAGTTGTAGATATGAGTCTTTGAAGCTTTGCAGAGATTGATTGTGTGTGTGTGTGTGCGCGCGCGCGTGCCTACATGTGCATGTCTGTCTGTCTGTTATCTAGTGAATATATTTGTGGATTTCCTCTCTAGTGAGTGTGTAAGCCAGAAGAGGGTTTCACATTCCTTATAACTGAGTTAATGGAGTTTGTGGCACACCTAACTTGTTTGTTGGATGCTGGGATCTGAAGCTGTCCTTATGGATCTGAAGCTGTCCTTACGGTTATGTGGCAAGCTCTCCTTACCACCGGGCTATCTCTGCAGGCTGTTTCTTCCTCCTCTTCTCCTTCTTTGAATATTTTAAATTTATCATTTGACAGTTTTACACATATATGCAATATGTCTTGGTCATGTCACCTCAGCTCTTCCTCCCACTCTTCCCTTCTTATTTTGCTTTTGTTGTTTTTTTTGCCAGCTTGCTTCTGTTTTTGTTTGTTTTTTGGGGGTTTTTGAGACAGAGTTCCCCGCAGTTTTAGAGCCTGTCCTTGTAGACTGGCTGGCCTTGAACTCACAGAGATCCTTCCCCGAGTGCTGGGATTAAAGGTGTGTGCCACCACCACCCAGTTCCTCCTATCTGCTAGGAATGCACTCTGCTGAGCTACAACCCCAGTTCTTTGTTTGGTAGGTTACTTTTTGTGGGTTTTGTTTTTATTATTTATTTATTTTTTTATTTTTATGTGTTTAAGTGTCTTGACTGATGTGGGAGGAAGAGGGCATTGGATCCCTTGAACCTAGAGTCACTGTAATGACTGCTAACCGGCTCCCAAACAGTGACACGAAGACTTATAACCAAATACATGAACTTGGCCTTAGCTTAGTCTTGATTTTAACTAGCTCTTATAACCTAACCCATTTTTATTAATCTACGATTTTGTCACATACCACCACCCATCACGCTTCCTCCATGTCTCCTGGCATCTCTTATGCTCCTAGATTCATCTCCTACGTTCTCTCCCTCTGCTCAGAAGTCCTGCCTATACTTTCTGCCTAGCTATTGGCCATTCAGCTCTTTATTAAACCAATCAAAATAATATTTCTCAACACAGTACAGATATCCCACAACAAGTTACAGATGTCCATGTGGGTGCTAGGAACAGGGTCTGGGTCTGCTGGAGGCAGCAAGTGCTGTTAACTGTTGAAGCATATCTTTAGTCCTTTGTCTGTTTTTATATGCTGAGACAAAGTGTCTCTGTGTAACCTAAGATAGCCTCAGACTCACACAGTTCTACCTCGAAGTCTGGGATAACAGCATAAGCCACCTTAATCAGCTCTGATTGCCCTCCTTGACATCCTTATTTTGTCTTGTACCCTAGCCTTGAGCTGACTGTGCTCCCCTTTTTAGGGTTCTAAATACTAATTGTGGGTTCTTTTCTTTTATGTGCATTGGTGTTGTCTGTGTGAGGGTGTCAGATCTTCTGGAACAGTTGTGAGCTGCCATTATGAGTGCTAGGAATCGAACCTGGGTCCTTTGGAAGAGTAGCCAGTGCTGAAACCACTCAGCCATCTCTCCAGCCCCGACTGTGGATTCTTTAGTCCTCCCCTTTCTGATTGTTGTTGTTTCCATTTTATTTTGAGAAAAGGCCTCCTGTGTCCTAAGCTGGATTAAAATGACTAAGGATGACCTGGAACTTCTGTTGTCTCTACTCCCAAGTTGTGGTGCTTGAGGAATGCACTGAACAGAGTTAGAGCTGAACCCAGGCCTTCTTGCATGGGGGGCAGGCATTCTACCAACTCAGCTACATCTTAAGCTTCTTTTCTTTTAAAAAAAATTGAAACAATTTATGGTGTGTGTGTGTGTGTGTTTGCATTTGTGTGGCCCTGTGTGTATGCTGAGGTCAGAGGAGAACTTGAGGGAGTTGGTTCTCTCCCACCATGTGGGTCCAAGGAGAGCCGTAACACCGGAGTCTTCTGGGACAGCCCCTCTTCCTTTCTCTTCCCTTTCTCTTTACCTTGCAGTGGCAGTGACAGTATGGATTATGATGACTCGAGCTCTTCTTACTCCTCCCTTGGGGACTTCGTCAGTGAAATGATGAAATGTGACATCAATGGAGATACCCCCAGTGAGTGTGCTTGGGAAGACTGGCCATTATTAACAGGGGTTGGGTTCTGGGGCTGAGGTGATTGGTGCCTGTCTCTCTGGCTAGATGTGGATCCTCTGACGCATGCGGCCCTGGGAGATGCCAGCGAAGTGCATATTGATGAGCTGCAGACCCAGAAAGAGGGAGAGGAGCCTGGTCCAGATAGCGAGAGCTCTCAGGGAAATCCCCCGCTGTGCTGGAGCCCTAGCGCTGCCGTCCATGGTGCCCAGTCTGTACGTGGAGACGTGGGGGGATGGTGAGGTGCTGGTCCCATCTGTTAGGAAAGCCTGACTGCAGCCCTTCGTCTGCTCCTTTCCATGTTCCCTCTTTTTCTCTGTAACCTCCTGACTAAAAGCCTCTGAGAAGTAGCTTTAACCCCAAAAAAAGGCCATCGGGCTTCCTTTTTTTTTGTTGTTGTTGTTTTTTTTGTTTGTTTGTTTGTTTTTTGAGACAGGGTTTTTCTGTGGCTTTCGAGCCTGTCCTGGAACTAGCTTTTGTAGACCAGGCTGGTCTCGAACTCCGCCTGCCTCTGCCTCCGAAGTGCTGGGATTAAAGGCGTGCACCACCACCGCCGGGCCCATCCGGCTTCCTTTAAACTGTTACTAGTATCTGCTTCCATAGTTTTTAAGTCCAGAGATCAAATTATTGTGGCTCTTCTCCCGTACACTTCTTAGGCTGGGAATCTGACAGACCTGGTCTGTTCCATTGAACTGAGACTATGGGAAGGCGTCACAGGGCATCAGGTGACCATGTTTTATTTAATGTGACCCCTAGGAACATGCTGATTCTACAGAGATGGATGATAAGGCAACAGCAGGCAGCTCCAAGTCCCTCACTCCTGTGCCTCCCAGCATTTGCAAGTCTACTGTGGACAGAAGACAGACAGAGACTGGAGAGGGGTCAGTGTGCCAGCGAACCTATGGCAATCCATACTTCGAGCCCCAATATGGCTTTCCCCCTGAGGAAGATGAGGAGGCGGAGGAGGGGGAAAGCTACACTCCCCGATTCAGCCAACATGTCAGTGGCAATCGGTGAGAGCCTGGGAATCCCTTTTAGATGGGTGACTGAAGGACCCTACTGCAGTGACCCCGGGTGAGGGTTACTCAGAAAGTCAGAATGCTCTTGCTATCCTGCCATCCCCAGAGGGTAGTTCTTTGAACTAAGGACTTAGGAATTATGGGACAAGAACAGCAATTGCAGTGTAGCATAAGGTCCACTCCCAAGATTAAGTACTCCTGCCTGGGACTCATGGGTGCCACTGTGCATTTAAGGGCTCAAAAGCTGCTGCGGCCCAACAGCTTGAAACTGGCAAGTGACTCAGATGCAGAGTCAGACTCCCGAGCAAGCTCTCCCAACTCCACTGTCTCCAACAACAGCACCGAGGGCTTCGGGGGCATCATGTCTTTTGCTAGTAAGTACCTCAAGTTCTCTCATTCTTCTACTTCATTTTCTGTCTGGTACATGTTGCTTAGCACTTGAGCTGTAGAGCTAGGTGGATATCAGGCCAGAGGACAACTTGTAGGAGTTCTCTTCTCCCCTGGGGCTCCTCAGGATCCACCTCAGGTTGTTAGGAGTGGTAGCAAGTGCCTTTACCCACTGTGCCATACCGCTAATCCACTTACATATTATTTCAGACAATATAGACAAAAATTAAACATTAAATTATAAGTCATATATTTAATCAAATTTGTTTTGATCTGCTGTCTTCTTTGCCTGGTAAGGAGCTTTAGTAGTGAACATGTTTGAAATATATATGCAGCAGGTTTTCATGCTTGCTTTTAACAGATGAGCGGTAGGATCATGAGAGGTAGGACTGCAGATGGACTAGGGGCTGACGGGGGCTGCCATAAAGGGTGACTGTGGTTGTAGGTGTCCTTAGGTCCAGGTAGGAGTATCAATCAGAGCAAAGGCAGACGAACCACCAGCTTTCATGCCGTGTTAGCAGTAAACGAGACTTAGACATCAGAGAAAATTATTACTGGATTTTGAGCAGACCTGGCTGTTTCTTTGTTCGCCCTAAATTACACTGCATCTTTTCTACGATAGAGCAGAGGTTATCTGATCAAGCCATTGGGATGCTGTTTAAGAGAGGTGAAGATGATACAACCGTTACTGTACTAGGATGCTGTGAACATTTGTCCTCTTAGCTTGGCACACCAACATGGTGGAAAGGAACTCGAGACACAGAGACACAGAGAAACAAAATTTAGCATTTTTTTGGGGGGGGGGCTGGTGGCATGCTGCAGCTCCCTTAAGGGAGATTTTCCTGATTAATTGATAACTGTTTTGTTATATGTAATTTTACTATGTTAAAGATAAAGCCTTCTTTTTTGTTTAAACAGAAAAGGGGAAATGGTATGGGAGGTCCTTCTGTCTGTGTGTTGCTTTGGGCCTATGGCAAAGCTGTAGGGGAACAGAGCTAGGCAGGGAAAACTAAATGGAATGCCGGGAGGAAGAAGGCGGAGTCAGGAGACGCCATGGAGCTGCCAGAGTCAGACATGCTGAAACTTTGCCGGTAAGCCACTGCCACGTGGCTTTACAGTTAGTGGAGATGGGTTAAATTAATATGTAAGTGTTATCCAATAAGAAGCTAGAGCTAATGGGCCAAGTAGTGTTTTAATTAATAATAGTTTCTGTGAGATTATTTTGGTTCTGGGTGGCTGGGACGAACAAGCAGCTTCTCTTCCAACATTAGCTCATGGCTTTTCATACCCTCTCCTTTGTAGGCAGCCTCTATCGGAACCATAGTACAAGCTTCAGCCTTTCAAACCTCACACTGCCCACCAAAGGTGCCCGAGAGAAGACTACACCATTCCCCAGCCTGAAAGGTAGCTACAACCTTTCTTTTGTCAAATCAGGTTTCTCTGAGAGACATGTTAGACATCTAAGTATTTGTCAGGAGCCCTGTGTACCACAAATCATTGGACCAGGCTGTTGCCTCATATTGCTTATCATGGCTTTCACTGTACACCATAGGCGCTAAGTGGTTGCAGATAGAAATCACCTTTGTAGCTGGAGGGGCCCTGTTACATCACTAGGTGATAGCCGCGTGGGATTACCTCTGCTTTGGGGAGGACCTTATCAGAAAGAAGTGTGTGCTAGCTCAGTCATCTTCAGATTCCCACTGCGTGAACTTGGGTAAACTCCTCCCCAAGGAGCTGGTCCACAGGAGAATTATGGGCAGACTAGCAAGTGTTTATAGAATTTAGCCATTTACTATGGATTCATGCCAATTTTTAGTCTGTCAGTGGTATTGATTGGCTTCTAGGGTCAGACCATATTTTAATTTTATCTGTGATCTTTGTAGCTTGAGGGGCTTTTCTCAATTTAATTTGACCTTTGTTTGTTATCTGTGGATATTGTACTGAAATATTTAATTATAGTAGTAGGAACAGTGAGAAATAACCATTTTATTGACACAGGGTCTTCCTGTGGAGAGCCCCTCAAACTTAGAGTCCTCCTCCCTAGCACTAAGATTATGGGCATGGCCCTCCCGTCATATCCAGCTAGAGATAGCAGGGCCTCAGGAGTATTCTTGAGTGGGTGGGGCTGTGGGGTAGGTGGGTGAAAGGAAGTTAGGTTAGTAACACAGAAAAGTAACTAGCATTGCTACAGTGATGGGTGGACTAGGGATAGAAAGGTGTGTTGGCCTCTCTGGCTTTTATCTGGTATGTGTGAAGGGAAGAGTAATTGAAACTCTTTCATTGCATGCGATGCTTCATCTCATGTGCTGCACTTAGCCTTTCTACCCCATCCTCCTACTGCACCCTTCCTTCCCATGATAGCATCTGCAAGATGTCTCCTCCCTGTGGGTACCCAGAGCCCCTCAGGATCCCTGTGCTAGATATTTCACAAAGCAGTGTTCCTTCTTTCATGCATGTGCCTGTTTGGTATATGAAGGCCTTGTGTGTCATTTACCTTGTCCCTGGCTTTGAGAGGTCCCAGGCCTAAGAATAGGCTTTCTTAGAGCCTTGGTTGTCTCTTGATCACGTGGCTTTCAGCTTTGATGTGCCCAAGAACCAAGGTTATTCGCACTTTCCATGAGAGAGTGCTCAGATGATCTGACTTACTGCTCCATCAAGGGGTACAGGGGTTCGGGTACTGTGGTACACCTACTAATTGTGTATTTTTGTCCCAGTATTTGGGCTAAATACTCTAATGGAGATTGTTACTGAAGCCGGCCCCGGGAGTGGTGAAGGTGGGTCTTCCCCCGAGCTGTGCATGACTTTCCCCCAGCATCTTCTCTGCCTGCCTGAGGGCCTCCTCTTGGAGCAAGTGACGTCACATGAGTGACCTGCCTTGTCTGTCCCCCACAACACCCATGCAGCCCATGGGGCATGCTGCTGGTGCATGTGGAGTGGCCTGACCTCCATCCCTACCTCCTGCACATTGCCATGGCTATTTCCTACCTGTGTGTGCTGTTCTGTTGCCACCCAGTGCAGACCTTCCGGAGGATGGGTGTGGATACGATGATGTGAGCCCCAGACTGTGCCCGTGATGCCTCTCATTCCTACCTTCCCTACTGTAGGAAACAGGAGGGCCCTGGTGGACCAGAAGTCATCTGTCATCAGACACAGTCCGACCGTGAAGAGAGAGCCTCCATCACCTCAGGGCCGTTCCAGCAATTCCAGGTAATAAATGGCAGGGCAGCTTTGTTTTGTTTTATTTTTTGAGACAGTCTCAAGTTGCCTGCCATGCTTGCCTCAAACTCAGTATGTAGCTGAGGATGACCCTGAACTGATCTCTATTTCCAGTTCCCCAGTACTTGGGTTACAGGCATGCACCACCACACTCAACTAGCAGAACAGTTTTCAGGTAGTGTTAATAAGATAATGTTCCTTTTTTTTTTTTTCTTTTTTTTTTTGAGGGATGCTCAAAACTGGGGAGAGCAGTATATTTAATCAATTTTTGTCTGTACTCCCCCACCCTTTTTCTATTTTTTTATTTTTTGAGGCAGGGTTTCTCTGCATAGCCCTGGCTGAACTAACTCTGTACCTCTGTAGACCAGACTGGCCTCAGACTCACAGAGATCCACCTGCTTCTGCCTCCTGAGTGCTGGGATTAAAGGCATGCACCACCCCTGCCCATTTCTAACCAGTCCCCAGGCAACAGTATTATAGTGTGGAGAAAGGTTGCAAGATTGTGGGAAGTTGGCAGACAAGATCCTTGGGGACATAGAGATGTGGTGGCCATTTTTGGAGACTTGGTTTTATCCTTTACCCTGGGGTAAACATCTTGACTGGTGAAAGAGGGGATGCTCTGCCAAGGATCAGATGACCATAGAAGTGGTTTGTGGGCCCTGTAGTGAGAACCAACAGTTCCTGAAAGAAGTGGTGCACAGTGTGCTGGATGGCCAGGGCGTGGGCTGGCTCAACATGAAAAAGGTACGCCGGCTGCTGGAGAGCGAGCAGCTTCGAGTCTTTGTACTGAGCAAACTGAACCGTGCAGTGCAGTCCGAGGATGATGCCCGGCAGGATGTCATCCAAGATGTGGTAAGTGTGTGGGCTTCAGAGTCAGAATCAACGGGGCAGAAAGATGTGGAAGTTAAAGAAAAGTTGCCAGCTCTGGGTCCTGGCTGTTGTTGCAGGAGATCAGTCGGAAGGTGTACAAGGGGATGCTAGACCTCCTCAAGTGCACGGTCCTCAGTCTTGAGCAGTCCTATGCCCACGCAGGTCTGGGTGGCATGGCCAGCATCTTTGGGCTTTTGGAGATTGCCCAGACCCACTACTATAGTAAAGGTAGGGATTCTACTTGTCTCTCAGTGCCACTCCCTGCTTTCTTTCTTTGGGATTGTTTTCTGGTGTGTTTATATGTAGGAAATCCTTTCCTACCATGGAGACCAAAGCCTTAGCTTTTCCTTCCATGTACTAACTGCTCCACACCCCCTTGCATTCTGGCTTCTCCCCTCTCATTTTCCTGACTTGACCCCTGTCTGATGGATGCCTCCTTTAGCCACTTTCTGTATTTGTTCCTTCCCACAGAACCAGACAAGCGAAAGAGAAGCCCAACAGAGACCCCTGTGGGCAAGGATCCTGGTCTGGCTGGGCGGGGGGACCCAAAAGCTATGGCACAGCTAAGGGTCCCTCAGCTGGGTCCTCGGGCACCAAGTGCTACAGGGAAGGGTCCTAAGGAGCTGGACACAAGAAGTCTAAAAGAAGAGAATTTTGTAGCGTCTGTCGGTATGCATCATTGCGTTTGATATGTCGAAGTGGTCTTGGCTTCTTAAATAACTTTCCTTCCTCTCAGTTCATCCACAATCCTGACTTTCTTGTCCCATGCTTGCTTTTTAGAGAGGAGGGTTTATCCGCTTCCAGCAGCATTTTCTTGTCTGTGTCTGTTTTCCTGCATGCTCTCCAGCCGCCTCACCAGCGTCTTTGAGGAATAGTGAAGTTTGTTTAGAGACCGTGTGACGCAGTGCAGGGAGTCGAGCTATGTTCTCTGTCCCTTTCTTATTTACCTCTGAATTTCTTCACATAGAGAAACATGTTCATGGAAACTATTAGGGAATTTATAGGTACATCTTTGGGATGTAAAATTATGACCATCTGGGTTCTGCATCTAGCTCCCGCCCACCCCAGGATTATACTGCTCTGGGATGAATTCCTTTCCGGTGTGCTTGGGTCCTGGACTCCCAGGCCATGCATTTCTGAGCAGACTCTTCTTTGTCTTTCCACTCAGACTCAAAACTTGTCTGGGTTCGTCCATTTGCTCTCTGGCGTCGCCTCTTGGGCTCACTCCTGCTTGACCTGGAGTCTTCTAGGCTACTTTCCCTTTGATTCTAGGTCCTCGCTCTCTGCCGTCCTAAACCGATGCTTCTCTGCCAGCCTCTAGCCGCTGTCAGCGTTCTCACAGGAGAAGCAGCTCTCCTCTTAGGACAGCTCCAGGTCTCTGGTTGGCAGACAGTCTCCTAGAAGCAGTAGTAAAGCTTGACACAATGTTCCAGAAACAAACACTGTTTTCCTGAAAGTCTTGAATCTTCTTGGACAGATCACTTCCCCATCAGAATGTCTATCACCTCATCTAGGAAGTAAAGAGATTATACTAAATAAACTCTGAAGTTCCTTCCAGGAAAGAAAAAAAAAGCAAGGATTGGTATTCCCTGTGCTTTGTTGGACTGAGGAGTTAGTCTTGGCCATTTTTCTGTTCTCATTTGCGTCTACTGGAAGCATTTTTCCTAGATAGTGTCTAAGAATGGGTCTTTGGGTTGAGCAGGCCATAGTTCTGAGGGTAAATTGATTGTTTTATGTTTTTGGTAGCAACAGGAGGAATGCTACTCAAATGCATGGTCTGGCCTTTGTCCAATCCAGTGTGTCAAGCGAATTTCTGCTCATGTTTCTGAAATTCTTTGACTGCTTGACGTGACTGTCTCTTATCTGTAACTTGTAAGTGTGGCTGTTGCTCAGCTCCTTTGGCAGAGAGATCATGGTGTGTTGTTGGGAGTCTGCTGATCTGTCTCCAGCAGGGTCCAGTTTCTCATACAGAATAAAGCACTTTCATGAAGAGCCCTTCCAGCTCAAAGATTCTGCAGTGTTTACATTGGGAATAGGATTAGAAATTTAGAGGCTTCAGTTCATGATTTGGGATGGGGGTGGCAACCCTACCCAAGCAAAGATGTCTTTGTGTCTCTTAACTGATAATCTAGTGTCGGAAACAGAATGAACTGGGTTGGGGGGTCTCTGGTCCTCTGACAATCTGACAAGTTCTGACTCTCTGTCTCTCTCTCCTGCTTGCATTGCATCTGGGGTAGAATTGTGGAACAAGCACCAGGAAGTGAAAAAGCAAAAGGCTTTGGAAAAACAGAGTAAGGAACAAATGCCCCTTCCTGCCCCTCAGTCTCCCATACCTGCCAACTTCCCAGGCCCAGCTGGGGCTGGCTTCCCTTGCCAGCCCCACCCCAAATTTGTTCTTGGGTGGTATTTGGAGGAAGAGTTGTAAAGACAGGATAGAGGATTCTTGGGGCAGGTGGTGCGTGAATCCCAGGCGTGTGACTGGTAAGCTGCTCCTTGCCCCTCCCTTCATTAGCAATCAGGTGTCTACTGTGTAAAATACCTAAACCTTGGTTTTCCATTGTTGGAGAGCTGGTGGGGCACCCCTCCTTGGCTGATACCTCCCTTACTTTTACTCTAGGCCTGTGGGTGTAGTTGGCAGAGATGGTTGCTGTCCCTCTGTGTTGAGTCTGTAGCTTCCCAGCTCTCTCTAGTAGTTTGCCTAGGCACATGTTCTTGCTTCCTGTCGTTCTGTCCTTCTGCCATACTATTGGGGGTGGGTGAGTTAAAATATTTTTGGGGTTTTGTTTTTGTTTTTTTTGTTTTTGTTTTTTTCTCAAATGTAGATGGTGTGGGTGGGGGTAGGCAGTGCCCAAGGAAACAGTATTTCTTTCTTTCCTTTGCCCTAACCTTTTCTGACTTCTTTGGACACCTTTGTCAAGAATCACTGAGCATCCTGGGAACACTTTAATAGTCTCAGGCACAGGTGGAACTCTGACTTTGGGTGCCATGGAATGGGGTTTGTTTGTAGGATGTTTTGTGTTAGGATGATTTGCTCTGAAGTTTCTCAGGTTGGGAAGATGGCTGCAGAAACCCTTGGCCAGGTCTAATGTACTATTTGGTTCTTAAGGCTTCTGGGGACTTTTCTCGTGGTTCCCAGTGGTGGGGAGGGGCAGTTCCTGGGAAGTGACTGGGATGTGATGAGTTCTACTGTTGCCCACTCCCTTCACCAGCCTGCCCCAAGCTTCTGTGCACTGAATAACAGAAGTCTTCCCCTACTCAGGGCCGGAGGTAATCAAGCCTGTCTTTGACCTTGGTGAAACAGAGGAGAAAAAGTCCCAGATCAGTGCAGACAGTGGTGTGAGCCTGGCATCTGCTTCCCAGGTTTGTAATAGCCTTCTTGAAAGCTGTTAGGACTTAACTACTATCTCAAAGATATATGTATATATAATTTATTAGCAGTGGGAATTAAATTCAGTGTAAACATTCTGGGTAAAGACTACCACTAAGTTATACCCTAACCCTCAAAATATTTCTTACAGTAAACAAAAGAAGGAAACAATCTTAAATATAACCAATAATAGGGAATAATTAAATAAATATAACAGAACCAAGGAATGTAATATTGCTATCAATTGTGTTTTCAAAAATTTAGCAACATAGTATAATTAAACATACACACACACACACAAGTTACATATGTGGGGGGAATCTTACTGTGTAGCCCTGGATGGCCTAGAACCCACAAATTTGCTTGCCCCTGTCTTTCAGATTCTAGGATTAAAGATGTGTGCTACTCTGCCCAACTTCAGTTTAGTTTTAAAAATATCTATCTAGAAAAGACTAGAAGACTAACAGGAAATATACTAAAAGTAGAGATTAATTTGGGTAGTAGATTTATGGCTTATTCTTATTTCTTTATTCTTTCTTTTGTTTCCCACAGTGAGTATGTATTTATTTAATATGGTATTTCATTGTATAAGTTACATATATTCCAGCTAAGAAAAAAATTCATTGCTCAGGATCTTTCTAGAAGCAATGTTCCCTTGCCTTATTTCAGAGGACTGATCAAGACTCTGTCATTGGTGTGAGTCCAGCTGTTATGATCCGAAGCTCAAGTCAGGATTCTGAAGTTAGCACCGTGGTAGGGGGATACCACATTGGCTTCTTTGTGGGTGAGGTGTGGGTGTCCTTCCCTTGGAGGCTGTTCTTAATCTCAGGTTGGCTTGATTCTCAGGTGTGTGTGCAGAATGTCACTCATCTCATAAAGGGGATTGGGGGCAGCTGTTTGACACAGCTGAAAAATGATTCTTTTAGTAGCATAGGGTTCTAGTTGGCACTGGCAGTCCTCTGGGCTGTCCCTCACTGCTGTTTGTCTTTCTAGGTGAGTAACAGTTCTGGAGAGACCCTTGGAGCAGACAGCGACCTGAGCAGCAATGCAGGTGATGGGCCAGGAGGAGAAGGCAGTGCCCACTTGACGAGTTCTCGGGCTACTCTGTCTGATAGTGAAATTGAAACCAATTCTGCCACAAGCACCATCTTTGTAAGCTTTATTCATTAACAGAAGACTTTCTTTAATGGGAGAGGAAGTGGTTCAGAACAGAATGAGAAGTTAAGAGACGGTGAGGAGAAAAAGGTGGGGCAGGAGGTGTGATTCAGTGTGAACAGAGCACACGCCTGATGCCGCAGGGGAAAGGGAGGAAAGGTCCTCTGCTGCTGGGATGGCTCTTTCCCTTCTTCCTTCCTTTTCTCCTCCCTCCCTCCCTCCCTCCCTCCCTCCCTCCCTCCCTCCCTCCCTTCTCTCCTTCCTTCTCTCCCTCCTTCTCTTCTTTTTTGAAACAATCTCACTGTGTGCAACTCCAGCTGGCTTCAAGCCTGTGATCCTTCTGTTTCAATTTCCCAAGTGCTGGGATTACAAGTGTGTGCCCCCCCCCATGCCCAAATGAAATAAATCACTCAGTTCTTATCTCACCCCTCTGCTTTGTAGCACACTCCTGCTTCTTTAGATAGCGTTATCTACTCTGATGCACTCAGTAGATATTCTCCACAAGGGCTTTTCAGTCCTTTTGTCTATAAAGGACAGTAGAAGACACGATCTAAATGAAGTCATTTTCACCACTGGTGATTATTTGTGTCTCTGGGGTCTTCAGTCTGTCTGTGCCCAGTAGAGCCAGTGGAGTACGAGATAAGGTGAAGAGTTAGCAGGGAGGCTCAAGTTATGAGGCCTGACTCTGAGTCTACACAGACTGTTTTAATAAGAGTATTTAAAAGATCCTTCCAGCTGGTTGTGATGGCTTA
The DNA here is from genome assembly GCF_037038515.1 of Microtus pennsylvanicus. Classification (NCBI taxonomy): domain Eukaryota; kingdom Metazoa; phylum Chordata; class Mammalia; order Rodentia; family Cricetidae; genus Microtus; species Microtus pennsylvanicus. Next base: position 68,326,243 of record NC_134580.1, on the reverse strand, counting down.
TGCCTGTCTTCTTCTCAAGGGACTGAGAAGGATCTTAAAGAGTTTGAGGCCAGTCTGCTACATAGTAAGCCTTGTCAAAAAGATGCAGAACCCTGGGAGATGGTAAAGGCTTTTGCCTTCAAGTTTTGACAACCTGAGTTCCATCCTATGGTGAAAAGAGAAAACCAACTCCTGAAAGATGTTCTCTGGTCTACCCATGCGTGCCATGGCACATCTGTAAACCCTCCCCGGCCACACATGTACAAAATGAATAACTGATACTTTAAAAAGTCTTTAAAACATTTTTATGGCTGGAGAGACGGCTCAGCCATTAAGATCACTAGCTGCTCTTCCAGAGGACCGTATTCAGTTCCCAGCACCCACATGGTGGCTCACAACTGTCTGTGACTCCTGTTCCAGGGGATCCAATGCCCTCATGCATATATACATGCAGGCACAACACCAATGTGTATTAAATAAAAATAAATAAATCATTAAAAAGTATAAAAAACTTTTTAAAATTCCTTGATTGTGCTTTGACTCTGGAATACTGGCCACCGTGTGCTACCTTTTCTGGCCCTTCCTTCCACACAGCCTTAATTGTCCTATGCTGTTGAACAAGGTGTTTGTATGGTTGAGGTGAGAAAGTTTACTTACATTTTTTGACTCAGTAAAGGCTTTTCTTGTTTGATTTGTGTGTGTATAATGTAGGAAGTAGTGGAGGGAAACTCCTGCTATCTTCTTGGGCCCTCACACTTTTAGACATGTGCACACACATGTGAACATGCATGTGTGCACATTAAGTAAATAAACTAATTAAGTTAATCATTTCTCTAGTCCTGTGAGGGATATATTAGAATATTCATGTTACGGACAAGGAAAATGATCCTCAGCAGCTAAAAAAATAATAATAAGTAGGGATCTGGACCTTGGCCAGACTCTGTGTTCTTTCTACTGTGTCACGCTACTACAAAGATTTTATCTTGTTTTGTGGGGTGAGGGTGTAAAACAGGATCTCTCGTGGCCCAGGCTGGCCTCAAACTTGCTAAAAAGCTAAGGTTAAAGGCACGCCCAGCCCTAAGAGAAAACAGCGCTGAGACTAAAAGGGAAGGCAGAGTGAGGCCTTCATTTCTTGCTTTAGGAAGCAGTAACAGGAAACAGGATTATCAGAATGACTTAGCCAAACCTAGTAGGGATAATTGTGTTGCTAATGGTGATGTCCACTGAGTAGTGAGCCTTTCAGTGCGGTGTTGGTTTGTTTTTTATCAGTCTGGCATCTGACCTACCTTGTCTTTCTAGGGTAAAGCCCATAGCTTGAAGCCAAAGGAGAAGTTGGCTGGCAGTCCAATTCGCTCTTCCGAGGACGTAGGCCAGCGAGTCTATCTCTATGAGGGCCTACTAGGTAAGAGACTGGTCAGAAGAAACCTGGGCTCAGCCACGGGAGCGGGGTAGCACCAACAGCTGCCGCTTGGCTTTCTGCTAATATCAATTCTGACGTTAGATGGCATGTCATCTGATTTTAAACTTTTTTTTTTAAACTTCGTTTCAATATTTATTTATTTAATGGGGGTGGTATGTGCTGTGCATACAGGTGCAAGTCAGAGGACTTGTGGAGATTGTTTTTTTCCTTCTTCCTCTCACGTGGGCTTCAGGGATTGAACTCAGGTCATCAGACTGGACAGCAAGCACTTGTACCTACTGAGCCATCTCACCAGTCCAGATAGTATTTTGAAATCTGAACCAAGGAATCTGTGGGATAAGCAGGAGCTGAAAACTAGATGAATCTGGGTTTTGGTACTAATCAACAGGCTATGTGTTTCTGTCTCCTTTCTTTCCTCTTGCTACCATGTTCCTTCCTGCTCACAAATTGGCAGGAAGGGACAAAGGATCGATGTGGGACCAGTTAGAGGATGCTGCTATGGAGACCTTTTCTATAAGTAATGGCTTTTCTTTGTGTGCTATGTTTATTCTTCATGCTTGGGAAGGGCTGGGCCTTGCTGGAGGCCTTTGGGGTTGGTGGCAAGCACATTAGATCTGGGAGAAAGGTTTGGTTCCTTGCCCTGGAGTTTGGAAAGGACTTGTTTTATCTGGGACTTACTAGCTTTTCATTTGGCAGCCATATTCTTGGAATGTTAAATGGCCACGCCCCCACCCCCCCACCCAGGAAATAACATTGTTCTACAGGCAAAGAGCGGTCCACTCTATGGGACCAGATGCAGTTCTGGGAAGATGCGTTCTTAGACGCCGTGATGTTGGAAAGAGAAGGGATGGGCATGGACCAGGGTCCTCAGGAAATGATCGACAGGTATGGGACTTAGGAAAGATGATACTATCCCTATTCAGTTCTTCCAGCTGTGTTTTGTGGTCTCCAACCTGAGAACTAGTACCTGGTCTTCTTCCCAGGTACCTGTCCCTGGGAGAACATGACCGGAAGCGCCTGGAGGATGATGAAGATCGTTTACTGGCCACACTTTTACACAACCTCATATCCTATATGCTGCTGATGAAGGTAATGTTGGCTTTGCTGATGCCCAGCTGTCACTGGTGCTTGAAGAGCAAGGCTTATTCTATTGCCTAAATTCTGGGATGGCTGGGAAGCTTTCTTCCTAGCTGAGAGTCCAAGGCCTCTTTGCCAGCTTGCACACTATTGGCTTAACTTAGTGGCTGTGTTTTTGTTGGTGAATGTTATAAAATAAATTGATTATCACTTGTTACTTGTCTACTTTGAATTTTATATGTGCTCTTTTTGCTAAATTGTTTTAAGAGGCAGTAGAGCTCCCCACAGAATACAACTGATTTAATTCATTTTCTAAGCCCTCCAGAGGCTCGTAATTTATCTTCAGCACCAGCCCTTTGTCATACATAATTTCCTATTGCTGGAAAAATCTGCCTAAGTAGGCATGGTAGTTCATGCCAGAAAATAAGGCACTTAGAAGGTAGAGACCGGAGAAGCAGGAATTCAAAGCCAGTTTTGACTATAAGTTCAAGACCAAATAAAACTATATAAAATCTTGTCAAAAAGAAAAATGCCCGCTATTAACAGAGTAATGATAAACCCTAATTTGAGTTGTGCTCCATGTCCTGCTGTGGGAAAGTATATTACCAAGCAAAAGAGTTCTTCTCTGGGAGAGAATGGGTTTGGAGTGGTGGTGGCAGGCAATGGCTGTGAGAATAAGGAATTTCTCCTGTTCTCCCTAGCCTCTAACTGGGAAGGGATCAGATGCCCAAATATGGAGATAGTTCTCTAAGTTTTTGTCTTGACTGATCTTGTGTCTTAGTTAGGTTTCTGTTGCTGTTATAAGCATTATGTCCACATAGAACGAAAGGGCTTATTGGTCACAGTCCGTCACTAGCTGGAAACCAAGGCAGGAACCTGGAGGCAGGAACCGATGCAAACACCACAGAGGAGCACTCTTATTGGCTTGCTCAGCCTGCCTTTTTTGTTTGTTTTGTTTTTTGTCTTTTGAGACAGGGTTTCTCTGTAGCTTTGGAGCCTGTCCTGGAACTCGCTCTGTATAGACCAGGCTGGCCTCGAACTCACAGAGATTTGTCTGCCTCTGCCTCCCAAGTGCTGGGATTAAAGGCCTACACCACCACTGCCCAGCTTTTCCTGCCACTTTTTTGTTTAGTTGGTTGGTTTTTGAGACAAGGTTTCTCTGTGTAGCTCTGGCTGTCATGGAACTCACTCTGTAGCCCAGGATGGCCTTGAACTCAGGGAGATCCACCTGCTCTGCCTTCTGAGTGCTACTACTACCCGGCTCAGTCTGCTACCCCAGGACCATCTGCCCAGGGAGGGCACTGCCAGCAGTGTGCTGGGCTCCCTCACCCCAGTCATTAATAAATAATACCCCACAGGCTTACCTGCAGGCCAGGCTGACCGAGTCACTTTTCTCAATTGAGAATCCCTCTTCCCAGAAGAATCCCCTCTTCCTAGCTTGTGTCAAACTGACAGAAAACGAATCAGCATTTCCTGTAAGGTTTCCTCTACGGTTGAGTTCCACTGGATAGAATACACAGTAGATAATGTTCTGCCATAGTCAGTGAAACAGTTCTTCAGAACTCCATTTTTCTCAGATAGATAATGTGAAAACAGACATTTTGTCTCTGCCTCTGTTGGGAAGATAGCAGACCCTTTATTAAGACTCCTGTCTTGGCTTCCAGGTGAACAAGAATGACATCAGGAAGAAAGTACGGCGCCTAATGGGAAAGTCCCACATTGGTCTTGTATACAGCCAACAAATCAATGAGGTGCTTGATCAGCTGACCAATCTGGTGAGCATACCAGACCATCCCTTGGTTTATCTCCATTCTGCTTGTCATCTTTCCCTACTGCAGGGCTTCCACATGAAACATTTCTGGCATGTCACTATGCATCCCAGTTAATCCCTAGTTTTGAGAATGGGGCAGTAGTCCCGGTGAGGTTTTCTGTTCAGTGTGGGGACTCTTTTAAGTACTCCAGCTCTCATAGGATAGCAGTTTCTGTGGAAGGTCTGTGAATGTCTGCAGATCTACAAGATTAACTCTGTCTCACCACAACACTAAAATGCCTCTTTTAAGAAAACAAAACAGAAAACAGAGCCAAGCGGTGGTGGTACATACTTTTAATCATAGCACTCAGGAGGCAGAGGCAGGCAGATCTCTGTGATCCTCTGTGGCCTCTGAGTTTGAGGCCAGCCTGGTTTACAAAGCTTTTTAGAAGTTGCCCCTTTCCAATGCTCACCTGTGAGATGACATTTTCTTTGGCCTAAGCCATATACTCAATAGTTTGAGTGCAGAAGCAGATATGAGAATTTAGCTGTTTTCTCTTTCTCCGTATTGAGACAATATCTCAATAAGTAATAGCTCTGACTGTCCTGGAACTTGCTGTATAGACCAGGCTGGCCTCAAACTCACAGAAATCCTCCTGTCTCTGCCTCCCAAGTGCTGGGATTAAAGGTGTTTGCCACCACGCTCAACTACATATTTATTTATTTATTTATTTATTTATTATGTATACAATATTCTGTCTGTGTGTGTCTGCAGACCAGAAGAGGGCAGCAGACCTCATTACAGATGGTTGTAAGCCATCATGTGGTTGCCGGGAATTGAACTCATGACCTTTGGAAGAGCAGGCAATGCTCTTAACCACTGAGCCACCTCTCCAGCCCTCAACTACATTTTTTTTAAACAAAGACAACTCTTGTTTCTTTCATTGATATTTATTGAGCTCTACATTTTTCTCTGCTCCCCTCCCTGCCCCTCCCCTCCCCCTCCAACCCTCCCCCAAGGTCCCCATGCTCCCAATTTACTCAGGAGATCTTGTCTTTTTCTACTTCCCATGTAGACTAGATCTATGTAAGTCTCTGTTAGTGTCCGCATTGTTGTCTGAGTTCTCTGGGATTGTGGTTTGTACGCTGGCTTTCTTTGCGTTATGTTTAAAAACCACCTATGAGTGAGTACATGTGATAATTGTCTTTCTGTGTCTGGGTTACCTCACTCAAAATGATGTTTTCTAGCTCCATCCATTTTCCTGCAAAATTCAAGATGTCATTATTTTTTTCTGCTATGTAGTACCCCATTGTGTGAATGTACCACATTTTCCTTATCCATTCTTCAGTCAAGGGGCATTTAGGTTGTTTCCAGGTTCTGGCTATGACAAACAAAGCTGCTATGAACATAGTTGAGCACATGTCCTTGTGGTACAATTGAGCATCCTTTGGATATATACCCAAAAGCGGTATTATTGGGTCTTGAAGGAGGTTGTTTCCTAATTTTCTGAGAAATCGCCACACTGACATCCAAAGGGGCTGTACCAGCTTGCATTCCCACCAGTAATGCAGGAGTGTTCTCTTTCCCCCACAACCTCTCCAGCATAAGTTGTCATTAGTGTTTTTTATCTTGACCATTCTTACAGGTGTAAGATAGAATCTCAGAGCTGTTTTGATTTGCATTTCTCTGATGGCTAAGGATGTTGAACATTTCCTTAAGTGTCTTTGAGCCATTTTAGATTCCTCTGTTGAGAGTTCTCTGTTTAGGTCTGTACTCCATTTTTTTTATTAGATTATATGATCTTTTGGTGACCAATTTCTTGAGTTCTTTGTATATTTTGGAGATCAGACCTCTGTCTGATGTGGGGTTAGTGAAGATCTTTTTCTGTTCCGTAGGCTGTTGTCGTTTTGTCTTGTTGACCGTGTTCTTTGCTTTACAGAAGCTTTTCAGTTTCAGGAGGTCCCATTTATTAATTGTTTCTCTCAGTGTCTGTGCTGCTGGGGTTATATTTAGGAAGTGGTCTCCTGTGCCAACACATTCAAGTGTACTTCCCACTTTCTCTTCTGTAAGATTCAGTGGGGCTGGCTTTATGTTGAGGTCTTGATTCATTTGGATTTGAATCATGGTGATAGATAGGGGTCTATCTTCATTCTTCTACATGTTGATATCCAGTTATGCCAGCACCACTTGTTAAATATGCTTTCTTTTTTCCATTTGATATTTTTTGCTTCCTTGTCAAAAATCAGGTGTTTGAAGATGTGTGGATTGATATCCGGGACTTCTATTCGGTTCCATTGGTCCTCCTGTTCCTATGCCAATACCAGGCTGTTTTCAGTACTGTAGCTCTGTAGTAGAGTTTGAAGTCAGGGATTGTGATGCCTCCAGAAGTTCTTTTATTGTACAGGATTGTTTTTGCTATCCTGGGTTTTTTGCTTTTCCATATGAAGTTGAGTATCGTTCTTTCGAGGTCTTTGAAGAATTTTGCTGGGTATTGCGTTGAATGTGTAACTCTTATTTATGAAATTGGATTTTGATTTGCTTGTGTGCATGTGTGTCAGAGGGCAGGCTGCTGGAGTTCTCTCCTGCTGTGTGGGTGTCCTGCTCCTTTACCTGCTGAGCTTTTCGCCAACACTTTCTTTATTTTGTTTTGTTCTATTTTATTCTTGATGCAGGTCTCACTGTGTAGCACTGGTTGGCCTGGGACTCAGTGTGTAGGCCAGGCCTGCCTCTGCCTCTTAAGCGCTACTATTAAAGGTGTGTACCTTATTTTTATTTATTTTTTTACTTTTGTTTTTTTTGTAGCTTTGGAGCCTGTCCTGGAACTCACCTGTATAGACCAGGGTGGCCTTGAACTCATAGAGATCCGCCTGCCTCTGCCTCCTGAGTGCTGGGATTAAAGGCACTACCACCACTCGACTTTTTTTTTTTTTTTAATGAGAAGGGGAATTCCTGGTTCTTAGCTTGCTAAGAATGGTCTTCTTAAATTTCTGATCTTCTAGCCTCTATCTTCCAATGTGGAGATGACAGGAATGCATCAGGGCCAGCTCCTCCCTCTCTGTTCTTTATTTTTAATGGTAGTTTTTTTTTTTATTAAAGATTTGCTTATTTATTATGTATATGGTGCTTTGACTGCATGTCTGCTTGAAGGCCAGAAGAGGGCGCCAGATGGTTATGAGCCACATGTGGGCGCTGGGATTTGAAACAGGACCTTTGGAAGAGCAGCCCCTGCTGTTAACCTCTGCGCTGTCTCTCCAGCCCCTTTAATCGTGTTTTTAATGTAACCCAGGCTGGCCTCAAACTTGTGATCCTCCTGCCTCAGCCTCTTGAGCGTGTGGCACCATGCCCAGCTCAAAAATGCAGCTACTTTCTCCTAAGAGATTTTCAAATAGTTAACACATTGCTATTCTTTTTATTTTTTTATTTTATTTTATTTATTTATTTTTTTTCAAGACAGGGTTTCTCTGTAGTTTCGCAGCCTGTCCTGGAACTAGCTCTTGTAGACCAGGCTGGCCTTGAACTCACAGAAATCCACCTGCCTCTGCCTCCCAAATGCTGGGATTAAAGGTGTGCACCACCACCGCCCGGAGCTATTCTTTTTATTATTGCTGTTATTAGGAGAAATATATTTTATAAAAGGTATGTTCTTTTTCATATGCTTGTCTACCAACAAATTATTTTAAATGAATTAATAAGCATTAAATTTTATTTATATTTCTAGAATAGTGAATAAAGCTATAACTCACATAAATAGAAGTTCTTTGAGATTTTCAAGGAGGCATAGGGACCCTGACTCTAAACAGTCCTTGGTTCTTCCCTGTGGCCATGGTGAGCAGATTGTGCTGAATGGTGGGCATGGTGGCCCACGCCTGTAAATCCCAGCACTCATACGGGTGAACTCTGTTGAGTTTAAGGCCAGCCAGGACTACACAAAGAAACCCTATCTGGGGGGTGGGGTTGTGCTAAGGAAGCTGTTGGGAATTTAATTGCTAAGTGAGACATTTTTATTCAGATTTGTGTGTAAGAGCAACATCTGAATGTTTCTAAGTATCTCTTTTTCCTTAGAGTGGACGTGATCTCTCCATCCGGTCCAGTGGCAGCCGCCACATGAAGAAGCAGACGTTTGTTGTACACGCAGGGACAGACACAAATGGAGATCTCTTCTTCATGGAAGTGAGTTCTGGTTTCCTGTCAGACACAAGAAACCCTGAACCAATGCTAGGCTTTATTTCCTATTTAATCTTATTTATCCTCACAATCTGTTTATGATTAATTGAACAAGTTATTATGCAAATAGTTGAGTAACTAGATGTTTCCTCACTATGTCTTTTATCAGGATTGGATATGTGACATAATTGCATTGCCCGTGAATAGGAACAGTTATTTTGCTGAAGAAATTTGATTTCTGCCTTGAGGGCATCTAGACCCTTGGTGATCACATCTCCTGGCACATTTCTCGATCGCTTGTATTTCATATAAACTGTTAGTCCAGCAGAGATGCTTAATTTCAGATTCAACATCTCGGCAAGAATATTTTCTAACTATGTATTTACTTATTGTGGCTTCATAGGTTCACCTCTGTGTTTATAGAGTTCATCTATGTCTGCTTTTAAGTGTGCATAGGGTGTTTATGACACAGGTCTCACCATAGCTGAACTGTGTGTGTGTGTGTGTGTGTGTGTGTGTGTGTGTGTGTGTGTGTGTGTGTGTGTGTGTGAGTGTGTGAGCCCTCAGCTCTGAAAAACACCTGGCCAAGTTCTGATGTCTGCGGGGATATCTTGCTTCCTCCTCAGCTACACTGACATACACACTCCTGCTTCAGAACAGGAGCTATGTGTCCCCTACACTTCTGACTCTGGCACCTGTGTAAGTGGTACCGTTTACTATAATAAGAGATAGAAGGAGTACCTGCCCAGGAGGCGCTGGGGTCTGGTTTGTATGAGCAGTGCTTCAGGTCCTGTATCTGCGATAATTGGGCAGGAGCAGAGAAGAGAGGGCTTGGAGAGAGAAAGATTCAAAGAGCATCAATATGTTCATTCATTGCTTGTGTGTGGATGTGTGGGTCACCACATGTGTATGAGATCAGGAGATAAGGTCATAGAGTTGGTTCTCTCTTGGTTCATATTTACGTGGGTTTGGGGAATCAAGCTCAAGTCTCCATACTTGCTTAGCAAGCTCTGTTACTTGCTTAGGCATCTCACTTCTCCTAATTATTATATTTTCATATCATAACTAGATTGTCAAAGCAACTAACTGGGTACTTTCTGTGTGCAAGTGCTCTATTGTTGAGCTACATCTCCAGACCTGGCCTTGATGCACATTAAGAATTTTATGCATGGGCTGGAGAGATGGCTCAGAGGTTAAGAGCACTGCCTGCTCTTCCAAAGGTCCTGAGTTCAATTCCCAGCAACCACATGGTGGCTCACAGCCATCTGTAATGGGGTCTGGTGCCCTCTTCTGGCCTGCAGGCATACACACAGACAGAATATTGTATACATAATAAATAAATATAAAAATATTTATGCATGCTGGACGATGGTGGTGCACACCTTTAATCCCAGCACTCGGGAGGCAGAGGCAGGCGGATCTCTGTGAATTCAAGGCCAGCCTGGTCTACAGAGCTAGTTCCAGGACAGGCTCCAGAGCTACAGACAAACCCTGTCTTGCAAAAAAAAAAAAAAGCATACAAAGGGTACCTTGCTTCTCAACACTTATCATCCCTAATTGAGTAATTTTATATAATAACCACGTGTCACTTATGTAATTAGAAAAGTAAGTACTTTATAGGAGTAGAGAAGAGCTAAGAGTCGAAAATTTATTGGCTCCAACTTTTTCTCCTTGGTTAAGCCTGCCCTGTGTTTGATAACAGAGCTGATTTCTTCCCGTGACTGTAAGATGGAGGCAGGAGATGTGCTCTGAATCCTTGGTCTAGAAGGCAAACTAAACAGGAGGAGACACTAACTGATGGGAGCGTGCCTCTTTGTACACAGGCTTCGTTCAGAACAGTGTGTCCAGCAGTTTGGTGCTTATGGTCTCCCCTGGGGGGACCCTGAGGACTGGGTAGGAAACAACCACGGGGCTGCTCCTGGGTCAGCGTGCTGTCCTTTCCCTGTGGGGCACATGTAGTGTGGCCTGGGACGGGAAACTCTCAGAGCCCAGAACCACTGACCTGTGCTGCATGTTTTCCAGGTGTGTGATGACTGTCTGGTGTTACGTAGTAGCATTGGCACCGTTTATGAGCGCTGGTGGTATGAGAAGCTCATCAACATGACCTACTGTCCCAAGACCAAGGTCCTGTGTCTGTGGCGTAGAAATGGCTCTGAGACCCAGCTCAACAAGTTCTATACTAAGAAGGTACTCGGGTCTCTGTTTGAGATGGGGATTGAATGGACATTTAGTATTAAGTGCTGAGTTTCTCACTGGAAAGTTAAAATTCAAAAATCCACACCTCGGGCCATACTTTAGCCTCCAGCTCTCATGTGGAGTAGCTTACGCTGGCCCCGAGTCCTGGCATTGACCTCAGTCTTGGGTAGTAGCAGCAGCCTAGAGCAGGGAACATGGAACCCTGGAAGGGCTCCTCTCACAGGACGTCCCCTCCCTGTGCTACAGTGTCGCGAGCTGTACTACTGCGTGAAGGACAGCATGGAGCGTGCCGCAGCCCGGCAACAAAGCATCAAACCTGGTGAGAAGTGGTTGGCCCCCTCAGTACCCTCTCCTGACCACAGACACCAGCTTAGGAAGTTGGACTGTGGGACTCTCCATCTTGCCGGTTAGCTGACCCCTTTCCCCTTACCACAGGGCCTGAACTAGGTGGTGAGTTCCCTGTGCAGGACATGAAGACTGGCGAGGGTGGCTTGCTTCAAGTCACCCTGGAAGGGATCAACCTCAAGTTCATGCACAACCAGGTAGGTACAAGCAACAGAACAAGGCTCCTGGCCCCAGTGTTTTGCCTATAATAAGATCAGTTTCCAGGCTCTCAGTGCTCTCCCAGTGAGCAAGGGAGTGCCTTGGGCCAGAGAGAGGTGAATGGCTGAACCAAGAGAGAAACCAAAGGGGAGGGCACATTGACCTTGGTGAGACACCAGGCTCTGAGCAGATGCAGAGAGTGAGAGCGGGTGGCTTGCTGCCCCTCCACTCCCCACACAGTGTGAGTGAGAGCGTCTCACTGGCCCCTCTTGCGTGTCTCTGCCTTCCTGTATTCCCAGGGTGTGCTTCGCTTGGTGGTGTTGCTTTGAGAGACGAGACTGGCTGATGTCCTGTGTACTTCTAGTATGCCTGAACCATGTGTGTGTGTGTCTGTCTGTCTGTGTGTTTGCCTTTCCTTCTGCTGATTCTTGTCCTTTCTCTTCCTCTGGGTGTCCCCCTCTGCCCTGCCCCACAGGCTCATGCCCTTCCTTTGCTGGGGAGTGCTTCAGGATCTTTTGCCCTTATGTGACTCCACCCAGGAGCTGACGTTTCTTTCTCCTCTTGGTCTTCTAACACAGTGCTACTTTTTCTCTCAGTGGACATTCCTTAAGCTAATTCCCTCTGAGGCCAGCGCATCATCCCAGGTCCGTTCCCGGCTCTGACTCCTCACACAAGTGCCTTTCCTCCCATCCCCTAATGTTCCCAAGGCTCTGAACTAGGTCCCAATATGATTTCCTGAAGCCCCTGGCCAAGCAGCAGAAACTCGGGGGAGGTGAATATCTGACTTTGAGGTAGCTTTGTCCTTCCTTGCCAGTTTAGCTGGGAAGTTTAGATGTGACACGGAATAGCTGAATGACTGCCCAGATAGCCTGTCTTTCTGTCAGTATATTCCCAGCCTGGGACCCAGTGTGGCAGCATACACATAAAGATCTTAGGGTAGTGCCTTTGTCTTCTTGGACCATCAAGGTGCTAGAGAGGTGGCTTCTTATCCCATTCCCGTGCTCTCCCCTGCACCCCTCCCCCGCAAAAGAGAAGATGAACTCTTAGACACCCAGAAACCCTGCCCACCTCCTCGTCCAGTCCTCGGTGTTCTCCATCCAGCTGCACACCATGTCCAAACTGCCCTTACTGGAAGGCCTGTCTCCTAGAAGTAACATCCTACAGAGTGATAGTGAAGACTGACTTCTGGGTCTGACTCCATGGTCTGAATTGATAATGGAACAATGGCTTGTGGGCCTGACACATCTTCTGCCACAGAGCAGACAGCTGGGCGAACAGAGCTTTTGCCTTCCCAGTGTGGTTATGCAACTTGGAATAGCAGATGGGACCCGAGGGAAGATCAGTGTTCTGGTCCCATTTCTTCCCATCTGTAAGATGGAGAGGATGGTGTAGATGTACCAGGTAGATGAAAATGTGTGAAATGCCAGCTAGTGCTCAGCACATGGTAGCTGTTGTCACCACATACTTCCTGTCACCTCCCACCCTAAGGACAGTCTGGAGGGAGCTTTGCACCCGTGCCAGCCCTCTGCGCCGGAGGAGGATGTATGGAAGGGTAGAGACCTGAAGGGCCGAGCCGGAGATCCCTGGGGCACCGTGTCCCATGAGTGCTGCCCTGGGGAGAGGGTATGGGAAGGTAGCCCAGGCCAGCACAGGGGCCTTTGGGTTGGGTTTGACCATTAAAACTAATGCCTTCGTTTCTCTCCCATGCTTTCTCCTCCGGCCAGGAGCGGAAGGTACTTGCCCTTTCTGCTTTCTTCGCTCCTTAGCGCTTTTGATTGTGTGTGTGTGGATTCTTATGTCCTCCCTTTGGGAACTAGGTTTCCTCTGGGGCATGGGGCCGTAGCTGGGAGAGTGGGCTCTATGGGTCAGGGGTGGAGCCTTTGGCCTTATGCGCCCTCCTCCCTCCCTCTCTTGCAGGTTTTCATAGAGCTGAATCACATTAAAAAGTGCAATACAGTTCGAGGCGTCTTTGTCCTGGAAGAATTTGGTAATTACACTATTTTGCTCTTAGGTCTGGACTCACATGGCAGTAACTCAAACCTTGGAGCTCCAGAGGAGGGACTAGGGGATGAAAGCCTCTGTGGAGAGGTCAGGAGGGTCAGGAGTGGCAGGGAAGAGAGGGAAGGATGAAGACAGGTTAGCCAGTGACCCCCAAAGAGCAGGGAACCTTGGACAGGTTGAGTCTAGGGTGGCAGTGTGCAGCGCCCCTACCCTGGTTGGGCCAGCCAGTGCTCAGAAGGTTCTGGGGCAGAGCAGATGGGATCCTCAAGCTCTGCTGTATCCTGTTGCCTGCGGCCGTCTCAAGCAGCCTCCCCAGCCCCGCTCTGGGTTCCACCCGGCCTCTGCTCTAGAGGAGGGCTTGAGGCACCATAGCAGACTCAGCTGAGGCCAGAGAAGCCTAGTGTGCCTCAGAGGCAGAAGGGGCAGGTGCCCCCCAAACAGGCACTGAGGAGTGGTCTAGTGGGGTCTCGCCCTGGGGCTTTGAGTTCCTGCTGTGTCTGTGCTTCATTCTTTTGTGCCCTCATCGCTGCTATGAAAACCTTCGTTCTCCAGCAGGTAAAGTGACCTCGGCTCGTGCTGCCTTTCCCCAGGCCCCAGCCTTGGGCCCTGTAGTGGGTAGGTGGGCTCCTCCAACCAACCTAGGTGCTTCCATGGCCAGTGGTCCCCCCCATCTCCCACCCTCTTCCTCCCCGTGCCCCTCCCCCTCGTGCTGGCTCACTGTTCTGAGTTCTCTTCACTGTGCACCCTTCTCTCTTTTGCCAGAGAGATACTTGGGGAGCTCTTCCAGCTCAGGAGAATGATCTGGGGCTTCTTACTCTGCCTTTGATGAGTGTATTTCATGCTAACACTGGGTTCCAGGGATTCTACCTCCCAGGGTCAGAAGGTGTGGCCAACTCTCGTTCTACACCCCCCCAGGGGGGGAAGCCATCCCCATCCTCCCAGTTTCACAAGCTGGACCTGGGGGACCCTAATCCTTCCTCTGGCCGGGCATAGCCCCTGCATGGCTGGGATGGGGTGACTCCTAATCTGCATTCTGGGCTGTGAACATGTGTGTATTTGCCTGATGCTCCCATCTATCACCTTCACCTGGGTGCTGTACTCGCCTGTCTCTCTGCTCAGTGTGTCTGCTCCAGAGCCCCCGACGCTCTCCCTCACACGGGCAGGCTCGAGATCCTCCTGCCTCTCAGGGAAGGACACTTCCAAGTCTGTTACCTCCTACAACCTTGTGACCCTCTCTGTGGCGTTGTGGGAGGGAATATTTATCATGACTAGATTTGTGGGCTCTGGTGACAAGGACGAGTTCACGGGCATCTCAGCAAGGTGAGGCACAGGCTAGAGACCACTCTCCTCCCTCCTGCAGCTCCTCAACAGCCTGGACTGTGGCTGTAACCAGGCTGAGAACGGTCAGCCCTTCCACCTTGGGCACCCAGAGAAGTGTGTAGATCCCAGCTGTCAAGTAAAGAGTCACGGCAGACCTCAGATGCCTGTCTGAGGAGTCTGCCTGGACAGGGTGGCCTCTGTGGAGGCCACAGGGAAGGGGAGCCCAATGCTGCTGGGCGCGGCCGCCTGCGGGAGGATGACGCTGTTGCTCTTAGTTTTGAACTTTCTGTTTTGTCTCTTGCCTGTCCGGTTTTAGTTCCTGAAATTAAAGAAGTGGTGAGCCACAAGTACAAGACGCCGATGGTGAGTGTGTTGCCCAGTGCGGGCCGCGCGCGCGATGGTGCGGAATCTCAGTGTGACTGATCTGCCTGGTCTTCTGTGCCCTGCAGGCCCACGAGATCTGCTACTCTGTGTTGTGTCTCTTCTCGTATGTGGCTGCAGTTCGTAGCAGTGAAGAAGACCTCCGGACCCCACCTCGGCCTGTCTCTAGCTGATAGAGGAGTTCCGCAGCTGGCCCAGCCCACGGGCCGCCCTCACTCTTGCTGTTCTTCAGCACCGAAGCTACAGTAATGGAGAAGGGATGTGTGTGTGTGTTCTCTGCAAGCTCCTCCCACAGTTCAGCTGGTTTTGTGTGATGTCTGAAGTGTGTCTTTGTGTCTGTCCATCCCATTCCCTTCTCTTCCTCCAACACCAGACTAGCCTACTATCCCCTCAGGGCTCCAGAGAGTGTGTGTCTGTGGGGCCACTGTGAGCCCCCCAGGAAGTGTTCTGGAGATGTTTGTTCTGTGATTCCATGTCCTTAGACCCTCCAGTTTAGGGGTCTTCTCTCCGTCTTCTGTGATGTGGCACTGTAGGGTACATAACACAGTTCCTTGGGGTCAGCCTTCCTGACCGAGGGCTGGGCGGGAGGAAAGGAGCTGAGGGAAGCAGGTGTGAACGGCAGCCTTCCTGCTTCCTCATATGATTCCTAAACTGTGGCCGCAGGTCATGTTGCTGCCTGCCCCACCCCAGCGGCAACGCGGTGTTCCTGGACTGACCACTATGTGGGGAGTTGGGATCTTTGCAGTGATCTTCCTGGCCTTTGGCACAAGATGACAGAGGGGTGAGGGAGATGGTCTGCCTGAGAGCCAAGCCGAGTCCAGCATGCATGTCTGTCTACAGTGTGTCCTGGCTTCAGGCCCGGAGGAGGACATGGACTGGACAGGAGATGAATGTAAATATTTCAGCTCTGCGTTATTTATAGAAAGTGTACAGCTGTGTGATGTGAAGTAAATGTCTTTAACTCTGCTCGCACTCCCTGGCTGCCGTGCACTAAATGATGCCTTCTCTCAGCTCAGGCCTGAGGAGGGCTATCCCCAGTTCACCCACATCTAGGCTCCGGCCTCCCTAGGATGCCAGAGAGGGACACCTACTACAGGAGGATTGTAAAGGTCTGGGGTGCTCTGGCCACTGTCACAGAAAAACGCAGGGGTGTTGTGCTGTGACCTGGGACTCCTATAGAGCCAGGACTCTGTGTTCCGGCCAAGTGTGTGTTTTATGTTGAGTAGAACTAAAATAGTAGCCCACATCCAACCTCCATGGGCAGAAGACCACCACCGTGCAGTCACTCCTAAGACCTCCATGGGCAGAGGACCACCACCATGAAGTCACTCCTAAGACCTGCTGGTCACCAGATTTATAAGGAAACTTGATCTCTGCGGAGGAAGACAGTGAAGGTTGCGATTCCCTGTGCTTGCGCTAGGTGGAGTGTGTCCCATGTGAGACACGTGGTCGTGAGCTGTGGATGCAATGGGATCTTAATGCCACCAAGTTCAGGACTCTACCCGGATGCTGCCACCTGGGCCACCTGGGTGACGCTCATGCCTATGCCTACAAAGGAAAGCCCTGTGGCTCCTGAGATATTTACGTCCATCCTTTCCTCGCCTGTGGGGGTGGAGGGGAGACTGATGCCCTTTCTAGTGCTAATTAACGTCTCCCGGATACAGGACATTGATTTGGAAAATGACATGCTGTCAAGATCAAGCAAACGCCCGTATGCTTTTCTGTGGACAGGAAACATCAGCCCTTTGACTGCACCGATCTTTTATTGCCCTTACACAGTGAGCCAGGCAGAAGGGCCTTTCCCCAGCCAGCATTTCTGAAGACCACACACTTTGTGCCCCCCAGATCAACAGCACTCCTTAGGAGCTATGAAGTCAGTTTCTGCAGAGTTCAGCAGACCTGCCTGGTACAGCTGCTGGCCAGTCCTCCCCAGCCTAGGAGGCACACGCATACACACACACACACATGCAATGGCAGAAAGGGCGGCTCCTCCAACTCCCTTCTGGACTTGTGGCATCCACCTGTACCTGTGACAGAGGTTACCTTGTGAGTGAACTGAAGCCCCCTGCACCCCCTTTTCCTGATAGCCCCCTAGGCTCTGGGTCTCAGGTGGTCTGAATACACACCTGTTCACCTCTGGGGAGCCATCCTGGTCACTGAGGGACTGTAAGAGAGAAGCAGACAAACCATGGTGTCTTCCCAGCCCTCCAGGAGTCAGCCAGGGTGTTCTAGCAGCCAGAGGTGCTGTTTGAGCTGGGACAGCAGAGCTAAGCCCAGGGTCCCTGCTTTGTCCAACAGGCTCCTTACCTCGTACCTCCAGACGGCACTCACACTGTGCCTCACCCTGCAAGTTGGTGGCCCTGCAGACATAGACACCCCCATCATAGGGGCAGGGCTTCCTGATCTCCAGGGTCAGGACTCCCTGCTTGCTGAACATGCGGAAACGAGCATCTTCTCCCAGGTCCAGGCCATTCTTGAACCAGGAAATCTTGGGCTGTATGACAAGTAAAAGGAGGGAGACTAGGGAAGCGTCCAGGTGATGGGGAACTGGTGGGGTTCAGAGGGACTGTTCGAGCACCCACTGGAGCACAGACTCAGCCCGGGGCTGAGAGTGAACAGAGCCTTCAGTGAGGCCTTCGGCCCTGTTCAGGGGAAGGCTGGAAGATATCTAGAGATGGACAAAGAGAGTAGGCAAACTCAGGAAAGGACTACCCAAAGGGAGCCCAGGAGACCAGCCTCCAGGCAGTCTAGCCCAGGATCTTGAGTCCCTACCTTCGGACTACCCCGGACAGCACAGCAGAGGACGGCATTGTAGCCTGCAATGATGGAGCGGTTTGCCAAGGGCTGAGTGAAGCTCGGGGCTTCAGAGAAGTCCAGGGCCTTGTACGTGGGTGGCTCGTATGTGATGCCTGTTGGCAGCAAGTCTTAGTACCAAGAAAGTCACCCCAAGCTAGGCTCCCTTCCCTTCCCCAGTGGAACTCCCCACAGTGGGAGTGATGGTGCAGCACCTGGTCTTGGAATAAAGACAGGCTCCTTGGTGGTAGCGGCTTTGTCACTGGAACCCACCATGTTGTGGCTGAAGACCCGGAAGTAGTAGCCGTTGCCAGTGATGAGCTCCGATACCACGCAGTGAGTGCGACGATAATGTTCCAAAACAGTGAACCACTCCTGGAGGGTATGAAGGAAAGGGGGGCTCTTTGAGGGTGCCTCTTGTGCCTCTACCTCTGCGGTGGAGGAAACCAAATTACTGGATTAAGCAAGGGGAGGACTGTTAGGCCGCAGAGGGTATGTGGAGGCCCAGGGCCCCGGACTCACCATGGACTTCTTGTCAGCTTTCTGTACAGTGTAACCCCAGAGCTCTGTATTGCCATCATCTTGGGGTGGCTTCCACTCCAAAGCCACATTGAAACCCCAAGTCTCAACGATCCGGATATCCTGGGGAGGACTTGGCTTGTCTGCAGGAGACAGATCTGATTGGATCACTGCACGATCTGAAGCTGCCTGAGCTGAAGCAGGGGGATGCTAGCATATAGAGCCCTTCTGCAGGGGCCGGGTTTGCAGGCTCCACGTCAGGAGATGGATGTACTGAAAGGGAGGCTCTGGGCTACATACCCACGATCTGTAGGACCAGCGTGGCCTTGTCCTCCATGTTCTCAATTCGAACTGTCACCTGGTAAGTGCCCGAGTGGGTGCGGCGGGCAGCCCGGATGAACAAGATGGTGTCCGTGGGGCTGTTGCGTATGCTCACCTCATCACCTGCCAGTGGCTGCCCCTCTTTGGTCCAGGTCACCTGAGGCCGAGGTTTGCCCTGGGGGAAGATGACCAGCCCAGCTCTGAGCTTGTCTCTCTGCAAGGGCTGGCTGGCACTACACCAGCCACACATGGGACTGGGGTCTCAGGGTCCACAGCCCCAGATCCTTCCACTGTGGTTTCTCCCTTGGGACAGGGAAGGGCTCAACCTACCTGGAAAGGAATGAGGAGGTTCACGGGCTCCCCCACCTTCTTCTGGATGTTCTGGCGCAGGTGTCTGGGCAGCTGGAGTCGTGGTCGTTCTGGGGGTTAAAGGGAGGCCCCAGCCTGAATGATCTCACAGGTCCAGAGCACCATAACTAGGAAGAAAGCTGCCCTGGGCCAGATTCTCCTAAGCCCCAGGAGTTCCAGGATGCTATCCACTGAGCCTCCCTGTAGTCCTATCATTTTGTTTTGTTTTGTGCATGTGGTTTTCACTTTTTTAGATTTATTTATGTGTTTGAGCATTTCGTCTGCATGTATGTATGTGCACCTTGTGTGTGCTGGCAGAGGTCAGAAAAAGGCAGTGAGTCCCCTGGAACGGAGTTCAGGAATGGTTAGGAGCCATGCATATGGGTGCTGGAAGTCAAACCCTGGTCCTCTGCAAGAACAGCAAGTTCTCATAACTGTTAAACCATCTCTCTTTCTTTGAAGAGTAACTCATGTAACCTAGACTGGCCATAAACCCCTCATCCTCCTGCCTCCACCTCCAAGTGCCAGGATTACAAGTATATGCCACCATATCCAGCTTCACTTTAAGAGGGCAAGCGACTTATTTGGAGTCACGCACCTTGTAAAATGTAAGTTAAGGCATATTCTAGGCTTTTAGAGCCTCTGCCCAGGACTGGTTAAATCTGTTACTTCTTTCCAATCTGGAGAACTAATCCTACCTTTGTTGAGGTAAGGAACAGAAGAATGAGCCAGGGGCGTGTGGCACACACCTTTAATCTCAGAGGCAGAGGCTCTGTAAGTTTGAGGCCAGCCTGGTCTACTAGTTCCAAGATAGCCAGGACTATACAGACAGACCCTGTCTCAACCAACAATAACAACAACAGAAGAATGGGAAGAGGATCCCAGATCACCCTAAATGCCCCTGAGCCTCCTGTTCAGTTCTGTGAATGGTCTGTGTGCTGGAGTGCTGGGGATATTATCCTAAGGTGTGTGGCTTTTGTTTCTGCTGCATTTGTTTCACTCTGTGAAGCTGATTCTTTGCCTGACTAAAACACCTGATAGTCTAATAAAGCGCTGAGTGGCCTATAGTGAGGCCGGAGCAAGGATAGGCGGGGCTGGCATGCAGAGAGGATAGATAGGAGAAATGAGGCCAAGAAGGAAGGAGTAACAATAGAACAAGGGAAGGAGGACATAAGGGGCCAGCCACCCACGGAGTAAGAGTGAAAGTAACAGATACAGAAGTAAGAAAAGGAAAAAAGCCCAGAGACAAAAGGCAGTTGGGATAATTTAAGTTAGGAAAAGCTGGGAAGAAATAAGCCAAGCTAAGGCCGGGCATTCCTAACCAAGAATAAACCTCTATGTGTGATTTATTTGGGAGCTGAGTGGGGTGACCCTCCAAAAAGCCAAGAGTGAAACATCGAACAACACTGGAGGTGAAACAGAACAAGAAAGTTATGGCCTATATACTTCCTGGTCCAGAACTAGGGGCTCTGGGGAAAATCAGGACATAGATGAAGGCCCTGGTCCCTTCTGCCCCAGCCCCCCTGCCTCTGGCAGGGCCTCTTTGGTTGGGAACAGGAGGTCAGTGCCAGGTGTCATCGCAGAAGAACACTCACGCAGTATCTCCTGTACTGTCACAGGCTCCTTGGTGATGACAGGGGCTCCAGGTCCTGCCACATTGTGTGCCCTCACTCGGAACTGCAGCCGTGCCCCAGTGGGCAGGTCCTTCACCAGCAGTGAGCTGCGCTCTGTCAGCCCCTGCAGAGCCGGCACCCACTCCGAGCCTGGGTGTGGGCACAGATGAGGGAGAGTCAGAAAAATCCCTCCCACCTTCTGAGGGCTGCCCAGGGCCCAGCAGGGTGCTGGGGCTGCCGCGGTGGGGTACTCACAACCCTCCTGGCAGTACTCCACACTGTAGCCATCCAGGCCTCCTGCACCCACACGCTCAGGGGGCCGCCACTTGAGTGAGACAGTGGTGTCAGACACATCCTCCACAGTCAGGTGGGTTGGTTCACCAGGGGGCGCTGAGCAGAGACAGGTGGAGAGGGTCAGAGTGAGCCTGCACCACATGGGATGGATGACTTTCTACATGGATGTAGGAAGGACTCTCCTGTCAGTGTAGGGCATGCTAGACGGGTCGAGAAAGCCAACAAGTGTGAAACGTGGGTGTTTCCTGGCCTTGTAGGGCTAGGTGAGTAAGGCTGGGGCTGTGACTTGTCCATTTTAGGACTCAGATTCAGTTCCCAGCAACTCCTGTAACTCCAGCGAATCTAGGGGATTCGCTGCCCTTTTAGGGTCTCTGAGAGAGTGGTGCACACCTTTAAACCCAGCACTCAGAAGGCAGAGGCAGGTGGATCTCTGTGAGTTTGAAGCCAGTCTGGTCTACATAGAGAGTCAGCCAGAGCTACATAAGTAAAACCCTGTCTCAAATCATAGAGGGACATGACTAGCATCCCCCAGGGTGTCTGTTCTATCAGTGAGGTGTCTCTGAGATGTCCTCATCTGTAAGACAAGTCAGGTTACCCCCGACAGTACAGGAGCCCAGGCATGTGAAGGCCTGTGTAGAGGCCGCCTGTCAGCTAAGAGGCTGCTGCCATCTGCCCTCTTGCCCCAGCTTGTTCACCTATAGGCATGAAGGGCTGAGAGGCAGGGCTGGGCCTGGACATTCCCACAGCGTTGACCGCATACACGCGCATCTCATAGGCTACGCCCTCGATCATGCGCCTCGCCTCGTGGCTCAGCTCCCGCAGCAGATCAAAGTTGAGCCTCATCCACCTGTAGCTCTTCTTCTTCTTGCGCTCCAGGATGTATCCTGAGAGAGACGAGAGCTCAGTCTGTGCCCAGCCACTCAGCTGACAGCTGCCCTTGGCCATCCCGGTGCCCTGGCACTCACCCAGGACCGGCTGCCCGCCATCATAGGCAGGTGGTTCCCACTGCACCGTGCAAGAGTCCTCGCCCACATTGCTGATCCTGGGGGCCGCGGGAGCGTCTGGCACATCTTGATAGGGACAAGGAATCACGTCAACTGTGTCCACCCCTTTTCTTCACACCCCCCCCACCAGTAACAGCCACCTGCAACCACCACCTCCAGAGCCAAAGCCACCTCGAATCAGCTCATGCCACCACCCACCATCTCTCTTACCGCCCATGGCTCCTCACTGGCCATTTTCACCTCATGTACCAGCTCCAATTGGCTGGCTACATCCACCCAACCCACCTGGCCCTCCAGAACACAGAGATTGTCCCATGCTTATTTCTCCCAGAGAACGACCAATGCCACAGGCAGTGGCATCTTACACACGCATGTCCCTTCAAGCAGGGCTTCTCTCTGACATAAAGAAACCAGTCACTACAATTGCGATTGCCTGCTCGCGAGTGCCCCTGCAATAGCTGCTGGACCCCCCGTGGGGCTGCTCTATGCTCACCGATAACCTTGACTGTGAGGTTGACCTGGTCCTCGCCCACGGGGTTCTTTACTGTGACGGTGTAGACACCTTCATCTTCTTTCTCTGCTCCCTCAACTGTGAAAACACTGCGGTCTTTGGTGGTCTCCACACGGACCCGGCCTTCAGTCTCACACAACAGCTGAAAGGGAGAGAGAATTGGGGACAAGACCCAAGTCAGCCTGTAAGGTAGCCATCAGCGGAAGTTCAGTGCTGGGTCTGTGGGAAGCGGTGGGGACAGAGCCTGGGTGGGAACTGAACCCCCATGAGTGACTAGTTTAAAATTTTCAATGTGACATCACAGGCAAGGGCTCAGACTCTAATCTAGTTTTATCATGAAATCTAGACTCTGTGTGCCTCAATTTTCCTATCTGTCAAATGGGAAGAATGTGACCCCACAAGAGCTATTGTGAGGCTCCAGAAAGACCACAATACCCAGTCCTTCAGAAGAACCCGCAGTGGCCATGCCAGGCAGGGTGCCAGGGAAGGCACTCCCTCCCCCTTACTTAGAGGAGCACAGAGCCGAGGTCTGGAGGCACAGTCTCCAGGCAATCAGGAAGCCTCTTCCCTGCTGGCTAGCTTTCAGAGAGCCAGAGGTTGTCGGGGAGAAAAGCTACCCATGTTCTCCCCCAGCACAGCACCCTGCATCCCAAGATAGCAACCTGCCAGGCGTGTGTCCACTGGTGCGCTAGCGAGACCGCTATGGGGTGAGTGCTGCCCTGTTGGGACATGAGGCCTACTCCACAGAGGGATGCCACGCTTGGTGCTGTGATACCGCTCAGAAGCCCTGGCTGAGGCGGCTCTAGGCCCCAGGTTGAGCCTCCTATTGTTAGTTTTGTTAATGGTCATGTTGTCAACCTTAGTCAAGAAGCTTCTTTTTGCAGTGAAGAGCAAGCAGTCAAGACAGAGATGCGTAAAACTTAGTGCCGAGAGAAAGAGAACGAATGTTCAGCCCTAAGTCAGACATCTCTGTCAACTGCGCTGCTGAAGAGGGATGCTAGAGTTGGGTATAATGAGGGGTTCTGACTCACAGATCACAGTCCTCTGCAGGAGCCGGCAACAGGAACTGAGTCCGGCTGCCAGGCAAGAGGGGAGGGAGTGCATGCAAGCTTTAAGGCTGCATTTATAGTATAAGAAACCATGCCCAAGTGGGCTGAAGGAACTTCACAGCATGCTGCCCAGAGACTCGGAGAATGTCTAGAGGGTGAAGCAGGGAAAAGAGAAGAGCCCCACCCTGGCTGGCGCACTGCAGGCTAGTGATAGTGCTGGGCCGCCCGTGTTCCAGTGCGTGGTCCCACACCTACGCATTTGTTGGCAGCACTAACTGAACTTAGAGGGTTAGAGAAACAAACCCTCTAAGACAGGGCAAGTGGATGTCTGAGTTTTGAGGCCAGTCTGGTCCACATAGGGAGTTCCAGGTCAGCCAGGGCTGCATGAGTCCCAGTCTAGAAGAAGAAAAGGAGGAGGTGGGAGGGGAGAGTGTGGGGGCTGGAGGTGTAAAATGGTAGATATGCTCTTATTTCATTGTATATATGAAGTAAATTCTCAAGAACAAGGAAAAATATTAATAAGAAGAAAGAGGGAAATGAGGCAGGGATTCAGGAACCATTCCAGTTACAATGACTTCCTGTAAAGTCAAGGCCACTTTGGTGCAGGTCTGTCATCCGTCCACCATTCCTCGGCGTGGACACGGCATAAGTAGAGAAAAGTGAGGACCCTGAGCCGCGCCTTTAAACTCACCTTCTTATCAAACACCCACTCTTCCTCTGCACCAGCATCTTCTGGGGCACCAGGAGGGGGCCCAGCTGGTGCCTTCTTCTCCTGGGAACAGAACAGACTGAATTAGGGCTAGAGGTTCTGAGTCAGCTTTTCTGCCGTGCCTGCATGTCTCCAACCACGCTCTGCCTTCTGGCCAGTGAGGGGCCTCTGTGCTCCCAGTGAGTGGGGTGGTGGGGTATGGAGCAGAGCCATAGCTCATCTGCTACGACACAGGTAGGGAAACTGAGGCAGGAACCACAGTACCTGTGTGACGGTCTTCTGCCAGACCACAGAGGGAGCAGGATCCCCAGAAATAGGGACGTCCAGGCGTAGCTTGTTTCCAGCAACAACCACAATGGTGTCTGGGGTTCTGCCGGGACAGTCCAAGTGGATCTTGGGGGGTTCTGTATGGGGGAGTACAGTTTAGAGGACCCACAAATGCGACAGAGGAGGTACACAGGTCATTCCATGGGTGCTGTAAGCTCATGTCCCTGACTGTTGGCTTTTGTCATTTTCATCTAGGTATAATTTATGGACATTAAAAAGTGCAAATTTCAGCAGAGTTAGTCCTGTGGGGGTTTTGTTTTATTTTTAAGACATGGTCTCAGCCGGGTGGTGGTGGCACACTGCTTTAATCCCAGCACTTGGAAGGCAGAGGCAGGGAGGATCTCTGTGAGTTCGAGGCCAGCCTGGTCTACAGAGTGAGATCCAGGACAGCCGGGACTGTTACACAGAGAAACTCTGTTTCAGGGGGAAAAAGAAAAAAAAAAGTCAAAAGAAAAAGAGTTGGGCTAACACCTCACACTAGTGACACTGTCCCTGTCGCCTCTCACTTTAGACCTGAATAAATCAAAGCCAGAAGGGATGATTCAGCTGACAAAATCAGAGGAGTTTAATGCCCAGAACCCACACAGGAAGCCAGATGCGCACAATTAATTCCAGCACTGGAGAGGGAAGAGGGGCGGATTCCTGGGGCTCAATGTCCAGCCAACCTCACTTAATCAGAGCCTCAGGTCCCAGTGAGAGCCCCTCAGAATGGATGGTACCCAAGAACTAACCCCCTGGGTGGAATCTGGACTCCAAATGTGTGCACATAAATTCACCTGCACTACACAAACACGCACACACACAAAGAATTCGAGGCCAGAGAGATTATGATTACTCAGTGCTCATGTCTAGTAGATCTGGGTTGTGCTGGCTAGATATTTCAGTTTGACACAGCTCTAGTAGAGGAAACCTCTACTGAGAAAAAAACGCCTCCATAAGCTGAGAATGAAGGCCACCCTGTAGGGCGTTTTCTTAGTGATTGATGGGGGCGGGCCCAGCCTGTTATGGGTGGTGCCATTCCCTGGGCTGGAGGTACTGGGTTCTTCTATAAAGAAGCAGGCTGAGCAAACCATGAGGAACAAGCCAGTAAGTAGCACCCCAAGGTCTCTGCATCAGCTCCTGCCTCCAGCTTCCTACTCTGTTTGAGTTCCTGCCCTGACTCCCTTCAATGAAGGGCTATGATGTGGAAGTGTACGCTGAATAAACCCTGTCCTCCTCCCACCAGCTTCTGCTCACAGAAGCAGAAACCTAGACATGGGTCCCTATTCCAAGGTCTTTGTCATCTCTAGCTGTGACAAGAAAGGGGTTTGGGTTGAACTGGGATGTGGGGAAAGAGACAAAGCTGGGTTGGCACAGAAGGGTCCCAAGACTCACCCTGCCTGGGTACAAAGTCAATCTTGACCTCTGAAAGAGAAGAAAAGCAAGGAACACTAAGAGAAAGGAAGGGCCCAGCCATCAGCCACAGGGCATCCGGCCTTGCCCCAACTGTGTATGCTTGCACACGCACGTGCACACACACACGGCTAGTTCAAGTGGAGCTTGGCAGACAGGTTGTAGGCACACATGCGCACACACACACACGCACACACACACACATGCGCACACACACACACACGCACACATGCACACACACACACGCGCACACGCACACACGCACGTGCACACACACATGGCTAGTTCACCCATGAAGTGGAGCTTGGCAGACAGGTTGCAGGCACACACGCACACACACACACGCACACACACACACGCACACACACACACACACGGCTAGTTCACCCATGAAGTGAAGCTTGGCAGACAGGTTGCAGGCAAATCCTTCAGGCACGAAACTGTAGTCAGCCTCGTCAGCAGGTGTGACATCGTCAATGGTCAGTTTGTGGACCCTGAAGGGCAGTGGGAACACAAAGGTCCCTACCGTGTCACACAGTGCTGACCTCTCTGTGCCTCACCCTGACTCCTTCATGTCCTGGTATTTAAAATGTGGTTTCTCTCTCTAGCCTCGTGCTTTCCAGCTCCCTCCCGTGATCTCAGAGGTCAGCAGTGCAGAAGAGATGCCTGCATTGGGGCATCCCTATGTCAGGGGCCCTTGGAGACAGGCAAAGGCTGATCTGGGATGAGCCAGCAGCACCTCCTCCATGGTCTCTGGTCTCAGGTGGGGAAATGGCAGGGCACCTGACCCTGTGTGTCCCACACTCTTTCTCCCGCACCGCTGCCCTCTTGTCTTACAGAGGCTCTCCCTCTGGGATTTCCTCACATCTGTCCTCTGCAATATTGTCTTCCTGCTCTCTTCTTTTTTTAAGATTTATTTATTTATTATGTATACAGTGTTCTGTCTGCATGTATCCCTGCAGGCCAGAAGAGGGCACCAGCTCTCATTACACATGGTTGTGTAACCACTATGTGGTTGCTGGGAATTGAACTCAGGAGCTCTGGAAGAGCAGCCAGTGCTCCCTCTCTTTCACTCACCGCCCTATATGGGACACCTTTATGCGGCTGTCAGGCACCAGCTCCTTCCCGTTCTTCAGCCACACGCCACGCACATTCTCATCTGAAACCTCACACTTAAACACAGCCTGGTCCTTGGCACCCACTGCCAGATCTGCGATGCTTTGGTACACCTCCAGCTTCTTCTCTGGGAGATAGATAGAGCCGATAGATAGAGCCTATGATAAGGAAGGATGCAGTAGTGCGGACCTCTGTGGGGACGTGTGGGCTTGCAGGCAGTGGCAGGTATGCAGGCGTCTGGCCAGGTATGTGCATTTGTGAAACAGACGTGTGTGCCTAAACTTGGGTTCAGGGGTGACACTGCCAGGCTCACCTGACCCCCACCCCCACGCCAACACTCTGCAGTGCTTACTTCAGCACAACCATTTTACAGATGAGAAGATGGGGCTCAGGGCCCTCCATGTGGCCGGTCAGGCTTGGGCTGGTACCCTCACCTTGCACAATGAGCTCAGCCAGTGCCTGGCCTCCGCTTGTGCGTACTGCGTAGTGTCCTGCATCCTCCAGTGTTGCTTCGTTGATGATCAGGTGGTGTTTCTGCCCATCCTTCTTGAACCGGTATTTGAAGGTCTCCTCACGAGTGAGCTCCACCCCGTCCTTCAGCCTGGACAGACATGGGACAATGGATGTCTCCACTCCCAGCCCTGCCTCGTACCCCCACCTCCCAGCCCTGCCTCGCACCCCCACACTCCTACACTCACCATTTTACTTGGGCCCCTTCTTCGGATACTTCACACTCAAACTCCACACGCTGTCCCACCATCACCAGCTGGTCCTCCAGGGACCGTGTGATGAGCACCGGGGGCTCTGTCCAGGGGAGAACACCGTGAGGGCTGCTTCCCTGTGGCCTCTTTTCCTCCCGGGTCCCCCGGTCCCGCGCCCACCTTTGACAAAGAGCTCTGTGCCGCATTTCTCGCCCCCCACTACACACTGGTAGGCTGCATCGTCTGCCAGGGAGCATTGGCTGATGATCAGGGTGCGCTTAGTCCCGATGGACTCGAAGATGTACCTGGGCAGGGCACAGGGCGTATCAGGAGTGCCATGGCTATCCCTCCTGGGCTTGGTGCCCTTCACAAACCCCACGCCTGCTTCCAGTTGTCAAGGAGAGACTTACTTGCTATGGAAGAGAAGGGGCCATTGCAGGGTTCCACACAGAAGGAAGTGATACATAGGGAAAAAGAGAGATGGGTTAGGTTAAATGACCTGGAATTAGACCCTGGGGGTCAGGAGGGAATAGGGGAGATATAAATGAGGACTGGAGAGGTAGGGCAGGGCAGCTCTCCCCAGCCCCAGGGCCCGGGACCCCGCCCACCCCCACCACACCTGCCACTCATCTGGATCTCCTGTCCATTCTTCAGCCACTTGACCTCAGCGTCTGGATCAGCCAGTTCCACAGTAAGCCGGATCTTATGGCCTTTGTTTACCTGGTAAGCAGGCTCCAGCTTCTTCTGAAAGGCTGAACACCACACCTCAGCCCAGCAGCCCTCAACGCCCACGTTTCCCCAGGCAGCAGCCACAGCCGCCAAGGCAGCTGCCTACACCTTCCCTGCCCTGCTGTGTATTCCTGCCACACCCTCTGGGTTTTTGTGATGACCGTGTCTTCAGTCTCTGTTCTGTGTCTGTCCATCCCTTTGTCTGTCTCTGCCCTGCCTTCCTTCGGGTTGTTTCTAACTGCTCAGCTCTTGGGCAGGGTCAGAGGCATTGTGAGAACGGGAAATGTGACCCATGCCCCTCTCTTCCTCTCATTAACGTCAAGCCTCATTTTAGCGTCCCTAACAACGTCCCTCCCTAGTGCTGTCACTGCCCTAAGTCTAGTGTTGCAGGGAGAGAATGGATTAGGGAGATGGAGTGAGTGCCCTCCAGTCAGTCCAGAGCCCAGGGCCACCTCACAAATGCTTCCCCTTGCAGCCATGTTGGTAAAACCAGAGCCACAGCCCTGGAATGCTCAGGCTGGGCCTGGAGACAGCAGCGTAGGAACACAGGTGTCCAGTGCTATCCCTTAGTCTCTGTGCCTCAGGTTCCTTACTTGCCAAAGTGAACTGATAATAGTCTCTTGGTGCTGTTGGGGAATTACATTAGGTAATTATGTAAAACATGCTCTGTGTTGCTTATGTGTTAGTTCACTCTCTTTACTGCCAGTACTGTCTTACCCCAGCCTGCAGGCTCTTGTGTGGTGCTTTCTGACGTAGCAGCTGTATACTGGGAGCTAGAGTGGGAAGGGCTAACCTGTGCTCTTCTTTTCATCATGCTTCATGCCCTTGAGCCTCCTCAGCATGCCTCGCAGATCGGTGACGCCGTGCTGGAAGGCGATGCGCTCGTACTCTGAGGGTGGCGCCTGTCTCAGGATCTCCCACACGTCCTCCTCAGCAGGTGCCTCCAGTTTTGAGTCCCTGTGCCCCATAGGCCCCTGGGAAGCTTAAGGCAGTCCCTCTTGTCCCTTCCTGGGGTGGGGTTCCTGGACACAGGATGGGGGACTACCTCTGCCCTATTCCCTCCCCTCTCCTCCCCCTTCCTTTCTCTTCCCTTCTCCCTACTTTTTAATCCCCTTCCTCCCAGTCTACAGGCCTAGGAGTTTTGGGGGTTGAACGAGGGTGGATTCTGAGGTTGCCCGGGCACTCACCTCCGGAAACTGCTGCTCCCAATGAGGAAGAAAGGACAGGGACACATTAGAAGTCTGGGCCCTTCCCTACCAAGACTGGGGTCCTTCCCAGGGCCTCCACTTCCTCCCTCTTCCAAATACTGTGCCCCTACTTTTCAGAGCAGACCTGCTCTTCTTAATATCCGATAGAGAATGGGAGCCACCCGAAGCCTCAGGAGTGTCACCCTGAGGTGTGTGTTTCACCAAACCCCGGAAGAAAGAGCGCACACCCCCAAAGCCAATGTTCTCTCGCCCCAGAGGCTCCCAAACCCATTGCTTACTCTCTGGGCAGGAAGGAACAGCAGCAGGAGCCATGCAGGGTGGATAGGGAGAGAGGGAAGGCAGGACAGAAAAAGAAATGAAGTCAAGGGCTTGGCTAGGTCCTCAGAGTCCTCAGGAATGACCTACTGGAGATGCTACGTGGGGCCTTAGGGGGGTACACCGAGGATGGGTGTCGGGACAAAAGTCCTTTCCACACTGGGATTCTCCCATTTAACAAGGAATTCAGCTCAGAGAGGTGGTGTGTGCAGAGCCACAGAGCTGGGAGACCTCAAGGTCACTCCCTGCCCTGGGAGCCGCTACCCAAGGACTTACCTCTTCTTCAGCAAGGAGCTGAAGTCCAGAGTTCCCACATCTTCATGGCTGTCACTGTGGAAAGGGGACCCCATGAGGCTTCTGGGGAACTCGAAGGGGCTTAGAGGGTGGGGTGGAGTAGGAGGAAGGGACACAGCCCAATGGGGCTCCCACCCATCTCAGATACACCTGGGGTCTGGGTATGGGACAGAGAAGGACAGGAAAGGGTACCTGGTTCGCCGTCCTGTCCCAGCCAGGCTCCTGTGGGTTAGACAGTGTCTTCAGTGACCCAGGACCCAGTTTCCCTGCCCTTCACAGCTCTGACCTCCCTATGTCCCTATCCAAAACTTCGAGTGGCCTCGGCCTCTCCCACTGGCCTCCCCCAAGTCCTGAGGAAAGAGAGGCACTCACGTGCGGCGGAAAGCTGATCTGAGGTCCAAGTCTCCAGAGCCCATGGCCTCTGTATAGAAAGAGAATGAAGTGATAGGGTTGCTCAGAGGGGACCACGGGACTCAACCACCTTCTCAACTTGTCCCAGGGTCTGTGTCCAGAGAGGTGAGACAGTTTGCCATCCCAACCCCTATGGTAGGCAGCTTTCCACGCACCTCCCAGTTCACACTCAACTGTGTCAGGGACACAAACAATTGAAGCAGAGCCCACCCTTTATTTTCGTCCAAGCCTCCCATGACCCTGAAAGACCCTGAAAGCATGGATTTTGTTTGGTTTTGTTTTTCGAGACAAGGTTTCTCTGTGGCTTTGGAGCCTGTCCTGGAACTAGCTCTTGTAGACCAGGCTGGCTCCAAACTCACAGAGATCCGCCTGCCTCTGCCTCCCGAGTGCTGGGATTAAATTCATGCGCTACCACTGCCAGCAACCATGGATTTCTTTTACACCCTTGGTGATCAGCGCTGGACATGTGGTCAGTCTGGCTATCTAGCCACAGAGTCGCCCTCTTTAATGTTGGGAGACAGAGCCCAAGGGACTAAGCACCCGCGAAGACCACAAGACCAGGTCAGACACCAGGTCTCTCACCATGGACAGTGAGGTTGAAGTTGCAGCTGTCAAACTTGTCCTTGGTGGACACCTCGCAGCGGTAGCCCCCCGCAGAAGTGGCTTGGGCGTCTGTAATGTGCAGCTCAAACAGGTAGACCTGTGGGCAGGAGACGAAGGAAGTCAGGGTTCACACATACAGAGCTTATACTGTGTGATTGACAGAGGATCTACCTCTCAAGACCCACGACTGATGCTTGCAGGCACATGAACATGAAATGCCAAGGAGACGGCTGACTCAGGAGCGGTTTTGTGCAGTGTGCAGCTGGTGCCCCCACCAGGTGCCCCACCTTGCTGGCTCGGTCGTAGCTGTCGTGAAGCTGTAGGTGCTGGCCCACCTTGCTGCTCAGGTCCACCCACTTGCCCTTGAACCACTTGACCACTGGTGGTTTCAGGAGGCTGGCCCCAGCCACGCGGGCCGAGAAGACAATGCTGCCCCCTGTAGGAGAGGGGCGACGGACTGAACTTGGGGTACTCTGGAGCTTACTTCCCATAACACCCCTGAGCACAGAAACCTCCACTCACCCACCGTCACCTCGCCATCCTGTGGCCGTGCCAGAAAAAGGCCGATAGGGTCATCGGGGGCTCCCTGACTCCCTGGGGCTGAGCCTGAGAAAAAAGGCTTTTGAGACCTGTCCTGGGACACTGTCCTCCCATTGGCCTGTCCCACATCGCCCAGCCCCCTTTACCTTCAGGACTTGGAACATTTCCTTCCCACTCAGTGACTGGTGCTGGGACTTCTCTGGGGGCTCCAGGGGCCTCCTCAGGGGTGGGAGCAACTGCAGGCTCTGTCTTCTCGTGTGACACAGTTTCTAACCAGAGACACCACATACACCCTCTCAGACTCCAGTCACCTCAGCCACCAGGCTCGCGCCAAGGGGAGGCGCTGGCCTGCATCTCCTGTTCTCGCCCTCACAGCCCACCTGCTCCACGTCCGCATTTCTGCTCTGAACACCCCTGAGTCCATCTGCTGTCCTCTTCCAGGCTCTGGTCTTGACGCCCCCCCCCCCCCCCAGGCTCTTAGGATTCCCTGCCAACACACACAGCTAGCCAAGTCCTTATCTAGGTGTGACGTCACTGTGGGCTGTGCAGGAGAGGGCTGCAGGTCAGCGTTGTGTTTCCCCATCTCCACAATTCAGAAAAGGCGGCAGCCACCTCTAATGTGGAGAGAGATCTTGGTGCGGAAGCGGGAATGGACATTTTTGACTTACAGCATTGCCAGGGCCAAGGCGAGAACCTAGCGTCCATTCCCTGCTCAGGGCTACAACTGAAACTCAAGCCTTGGGAAGAAGGTCGGCAAGCCCTTACCTGCCTCTGTGACCTTGAGGTCAAACTTGACCTTCGAGGAGCCCGCAATGACCGCGTAGGAACCCTGGTCTGCAGGGCACACATCTCGTACTGTCAGTGTGTGCCGCTTGCCCTCTGCTGCCAAACCGTACTTGTCACTGGCACCGATGTCACTGCCGTCCCGCTGCCACCGCACTTTCACGCCTGGGCGCTCTGTCTCAGCCTCAAACACGGCAGCGCTGCCTGTTGTCACCTCCACGGACCGTGGCTTCTTGTTGAAGGCTGACACTGAAGAGCCAGATGGAGACTGCGGGACTGGGCTCCCTGGTGCCCCATCCCTGCCCCCCTGCGGGTACCGGGCTCCCTGGTGCCCCATCCCTGCCCCCCTGCGGGTACCGGGCTCCCTGGTGCCCCATCCCTGTCGCCCTGCGGGTACCGGGCTCCCTGGTGCCCCATCCCTGTCGCCCTGCGGGTACCGGGCTCCCTGGTGCCCCATCCCTGCCGCCCTGCGGGGACCGGGCTCACTGGTACCCCATCCCTGCCGCCCTGCGGGGACCGGGCTCACTGGTACCCGTCCCTGCTACCCTTCTTTAAAGAGACTGGGGTAAGCACACTCCAAGTCTCTCATTAGTGCTCCAACAGTTCCACGGAGTAGGTGCAGCCATATTTATGTCTCAGGTTAAGTGATAGAAGATGACAGATGGAAGAGCAAGTCTGCTGTCCTGACCACCACACAGGACACTCCTACCTTGGATCCTCTCCCTCCTGTCTAGGAACACTCCCGTTAAGCCCAGCCCACCTCCCACCAGGAGGCCACCCCCACCCCTGCACTCTGCCTACTTGGAATATAGCTAAATTTGTCCTCTGAGGGCTTCAGACTAAGAATGAACAACTGAGATAACGCTAGCCTGGGAGCAGGGGTGGGGTGAGGGTGCGGGTGGGGGGCTGAAGTTGGATCCCTGCCCTGCCCTGCCCCAGTGACCTCTGCAAGGGCACAGGACTGGCCAGGCCCTGAATTATAGTTTCTCGGTTCTGTGTTCTTCTCCAGAGAAGAGGAAGTGTCCTCCACATCTAGTCAGGCATGATGGCGGACGTGGAGAGGTGAAAAGGGTCACTACCCCCACACTCACTGTGCGTGAGACCAGGAGGTACTCAGGGGCACAGCGAGCCTGAGCACCTGGAGCCTGAATTTGGGCTCCCTGAAGTGAGGACCCTGGCTGAAGAAGAAACAGGTCAAGATGGAATGGGTGTTGACCTAGGTCCTTCTTTCAGTGGCCCTGGCACAGGTGGGAAGGGGAAAGAAACTGAGAAATAGACAGTCCAAAGATTATTCTAGCCCCTCCTGGAACCTCGAGGCCTCATCCACATTATCCTAGCCCTGCCCCCAAGCTGTGCACACCCACCGCCCCAGATTCACACCCAACCCGTGCGTGCAGCTACCTGTTTTCTTCCCTGGCTCAGGCATCTTGAGAATGGTCACACCAGGCAGGTAAAGCCACCCAGGAGGAGCTGAGCAGGCCCTGTGGTCTCACTATTTATGAGAGCCATCCCCCTCCCCATCCCCGCTTATCTGACTCCTGCCAGTCACCCGCTAAATATAGACAAATTCCATCCAGCTGAAGTACCTCCATGGAGAAGATAGAGCCACTTGGTGGCTCCCCTCCCCCTCCCCAGCATGGTCGGATGGCTTCTGCCCCTCCAACCCTCTGTGGACCTCAGGAGGTCCTCGCCCTTGTCTGTGTATCCATCCAGCAGAAAACTACACTGTAGAGGTGCTCTTGCCTGTGACACCCGTGGCTAGAGCATCCAGGGCTTGGTGCTACTGTTCTTTTGATTAGCAGAGCCCTGATGGACATTGCTGCACCACAAGGGGCAGGGGCCTTGGACCTTGGAATGCTGGGTGGGCTTAGTCTAGGCTCAGGCAGGGAGGAGCCAATGCTGGGAGTTACTATCACCTTAAGGGAAGTGCTAGATGAACCTACAGGTGAGGGCAGGGAAGAGAATCTCTAAAAGTACTCCAAAGTAGGAGACAGAAGCAGAGCTAGCGCTTACTAAAGTCACAAGGACTAACTAAAGATTAATGCCAGAATATTCTGAATCCCATCCCCATTTTCCACCCATCCCCACTGTTCTTGTCCTGCAGCTGGACCCTCAATCACTTCAGGTTCATCGGGTGTTACAGAAAAGTAAGTCATGGGGACCCCCATCAAGGAACATTGGTAGAATAGATTGTTTACCATCGGAAGGGAGAGAGGCCATACAGAAGAGTTTTCCATATAACAGAAACTTCCCAGCCATGATTTTCACCCAATGTTAGTTACTTTAAAGTCACACCATCTACTCTTAAGTCGTGTGTGTGTGTGTGTGTGTGTGTGTGTGTGTGTGGAAGCTATTGCTAGTAATCTAGGTTGGTCTCATGACAATCCTCCTGCATCAACCTGCTAAGTGCTGCTATTCCAGGAATACACCGCTATGCCTATCTGAGATGTTAGTCTCCGGAGCCACCGCAGAGCTGACAGATGCTCATCGGCTGGAACAGCTGTGCTAGCGCCATAGTCACTAGCACGCACTGGCACTTTCAGATCACGTCTCACTCAGATCACTAAGACTTAAGCCTCCCTGGCGCAGGGGGTCTTTCAATATGATCCCTGCCCCCGATTAACAGCCCAGGACTTGTCCCTGTGTGCGTCCATGGTCACTACGTCTCCAGGGTCCAGCTTTGGACAC
This sequence comes from Microtus pennsylvanicus, assembly GCF_037038515.1. Lineage (NCBI taxonomy): Eukaryota > Metazoa > Chordata > Mammalia > Rodentia > Cricetidae > Microtus > Microtus pennsylvanicus. The sequence goes on along the minus strand of NC_134580.1, from coordinate 68,291,143 downwards.
AAGTCCTCTGGACAAACAAGAAGAAAGACATCTGTGCACGGGGAGCGCACCCTGCACCCGGCACACACAAACTCTTGAGACTCTGCGCTGGGAGAATAGCTGAGAATAATTTTACTTGTCTTTGGTAGGCTAATGGGTGGGGGAGGTGGGGAGAGGAAGAGCCTTAAAAAGAGCATTCAATATACAAAGAAGTACCGACGCCAGACTCCCAAGGAAGCACCGTGGCCATTAAGCTGACCCTCGGGTGGGGTCCGAGGCCCAGGCGGCCATTGGGCCGGGCTAGAGTCCGGGTGGGAGGCGAAGCGGGGCGGGACGGGCCAGGCCGGGCGTGGGAGGGCGAGGCCGGGCCCCTAGTCCTGCCTCGGCCCTGGGAATGTCCTCCCTGTGTCCGGGCCCGGCGAGGGGTTAATGCTGTGGCCGGCGGGGGCCGGGGGCCTGGCGGGCTCTGCGGGCGATCAGTGCGGCGGGAGGCGCCTCTCGGCCAGGCCTCCGCGGCCCAGCACCTCGCCGCTGAACTGGTAGGTGAGCTTCTTCTTGACTTTCTTCACTTCTCCGGTCTTGCCGTAGTTGCGCAGCGCGCGCGCCATCTTCTGGTAGGTCATCTTCTTGCGGTTGCCCTTCTGGATGCCCCAGCGGTGCGCCAGCGCCTCCTTGTGCTTGGATGAGAACTGGAAGGTGCCCTTGTCCTTGTCCACCCACCAGATGCTGTCCTTCATGTCGCCGCTGCGCAGCAGGTCGAGCAGGAACTGGTACAGGCGAATCTTCTTCTTGCTGCCTGTGGGAGAGGAGCACTCAGGCTGGGTGCGGACGGGACGCAAGGACTTTCCAGGAACCCTCCCAGCAGTTGCTCCTGACTGTGGTACATGCAAACACACGCGTACCCTACATGTCGTACCTACACGTCGCGTGCATCCTTCCATGTATCTATATCTACTCTCACACATCCACATGCCTATCCTCACACCCTCACATACAGGGACTCACACATTCACAAACACTCACACACAGTCCATCACACGCTCATAGCCCCCCCCCACACACAGGCCTTCACACAATCATAGGCCCTCACATATGCACAAGTAGTCACACACTCAGACCGTCACAATCACATGCTCACAAGCCCCACACTCACAGGCCTGGACACATCAGGCCTTCACACACATACAGTCAGTCTCCCATTCACACACACACACACACACACACACGGACCTTCACACACTTCAGGAGATGCCTGTTTACTCACAACACAGACTTAGAGCCTTACACAGTGGAGAATCTCACACACACACACACACACAGCTCTGAGACACGGCTACTAGGCCAGTTGGCCTTGGCTAGGATTTGTAAGGGCTGTAAATGCAGCTAGGATTGGCTGGATCAGGGGACAGATCCTACCTGTCTCCCCATGCAGAAGACCTGGCCCAGGTTCCAAGCCATCAGCCTCCCCATCGGACACCTCCAATGGGGGGCTCTGCCTCTCACCCTCCTCCTCATCTGAGCTCTGCTGGCGGGCTGGGGACAAGGACTGGTAAGGGAAGCACATCCGGGGTACGTAGGAAACCTGCAAAGGGAAGGGAGGGAAGGGAGAAAAAACGGAAGTCAGTAAGGGGTAGCCCAGGGCTGCAACCAACAGGGGTCGGCTGAGTGGGAGTGGGAATGCTGGGGAGTGGTCAGCAGGGCCAGGAAGACTGAGAAGGGAGCACTAGTCGTCAGGGATGTGGTCCTGGTGCAATGGTTTGCTAGTTACTGAGCCTACCACCCTTCCCATTGTGACCTCTGGTATGGCAAGGGGCCATCTGGCTTGGCAGTGGACTAGGAATGGAGGGGGTGCAGGGAGCAGTGGCTTGGTTATAAGGAAGCGAATGGGGCTGGGCAGTGGAGCGCCATGCCTTTAATCCAAGAACTCAGGAGGCAGAGGCAGGCGGATCTCTGTGAGTTCGAAGCCAGCCTGGTCTACAGAGTGAGTTCCAGGACAGCCAGGGCTGTTACACAGAGAAACCCTATCTCAACGAAGAAAAAAGTGAAGGGGACTTAATAAGGGGGTGATGAGCTAATGAGAGGACAGGGGAGGTCAGTGAGGGGTGGCAGAGGCCACTGGTTGGGGTTAGGGTCCCTGGAGCAGAGAAGGGTCAGTCACAGAGATCAGTGAGAAGCCATGGGATCAGCAGAGGCTGATCCAGTGGCTCAGTGACTCAGACACTGGCTACATGGACCCTAAGGGCCCACAAACAGGGATGGGTGGGAAAGGATGACTGAGGACTAGGGGGGTCAGATGAGGTCTGGCCATCCTCTGTGAGATAAAGGTGCAGGCTCATAAGGTCAATTAGGAGGTCAGCAGAGCCGTTGGGGTACCAGCTGCCGTTGGTTCTGGGGAGCAGGAAGCCGCGTTGAGTAAGAGCCTGTGTCCGCTTCCTGCTATGCTTCCATGCCTCACCACAGGCCTGGAGGTCCAGGGGACAGCGGACAGCCAGCAGCACGCACCTGGTGGCTGAGGCTGGCGTGGGGTGGTGCCATGGGGGTATCGAGGACGTGCATCTGCTCCAGCTCCATGTGACGGTAGAGCTGCTGCAGCTGCGGGGCCTGCACGCTCTGCAGCTCCGTGAAGTGATTCTCAGGGAAGCTCTCGAACTCGCTGTGTACGTGGTGTGTGGGGAAATCCCAGTAATGATCTGTGGGGACAGCCGGGGAGGAGGGGTGAGCCAGGGTGCCATGGCAGGACACGGTAACAAAAATCGTTTACATTAGTCAGCTCCTATGATTTCATGCGCTACACTGTACTTTATAGCAAGGACTCAGGCTTAGAGCGGTTTCCTAGAACATGCCAAGATTAAAGTCCTTAACAGTGGTGGAGCCTGGTCCTGGGTCCAGTTATGCCTGATGGTGTTCTCAGCAGCCATTTTGTCCTGGGACTGGACTCAGGGACGCACAGGCTTATTCTGAGCCTGAGTCTGAATCCTGGCTTTGCTGTGTATTGGTTGTGTGAGCCTCCTATAAAATAGATGGCATTGTTATTGGGAGAATACAAACGAGCTCACATTCACAAGGGCTTCTAGACCTTCCCTGCCTCTGTGACCTTCCAGACTCCTGACTACCTAAAGTCACAAGCATTGGTCCTTGTCACATGATCTGAGTATGACTGCAGAGTCACAGGGCTGACATTTCTCACAGCTAGAGTTTGCCCAAACCTATGGGCGCTGCTTCTGTAAAGTCACAGCCAGGTTCCTGGGAGACTGAAGGAACAGATTTTCCCAGACAGCCCCTGTGGGTGTCTGGTGCCTGTAGCAGCGTGGACTAGTCAGCTCCTGTAAGCTGTCCTCAGACTTCCACATACATGCTGGCACATGGACACATACATATGTAAAAATAAATTTAAGAAGAAGAAAGAAGAAAATGAGAATATGGTGTGAGGAGAGGGATTTCCTTCTGTGACCTAAAGAAGGAGGTGGAAGGTGCTGGGTCAGGGTGAGTCCACCAACACCAGTACATCCCTATTCACACAGTGACATGCTTTCCAGCTGTGTCCCAGGTATCACGGGACTCTTTTTGTAACTGCATCATTTATTTGGGGGGCAAATACGGTGCCTGTGTGGAGGTTAGAGGTCAGCTTTTAGGCGTTGGCTCCTCCTTCCACCACAGGGGTCCCAAGAATCAAACTCAAGTTGGGAGCAGTGATGCCTTTCCCTGCTGAGCCATTTCACCCGTCCTTCTTGGTTTTGTTTGTTTTTGTTTTGTTTTGTTTTTGAGACAGGGTGTCACCCAAGCTGAGTCTGAACTGTGACCATTCAGACTTACTCTTTGGGGTTCAGGATTACAAACCTGGCTTTTTCTCATCCAGGCCAGTAGTGACCCTAGATTTTTTTTTTCACTGAACCTCTTAAGAGGTCATTTCCCACTTAAGAGGTCATTACTAATACCTTGTTCCTGTGTGAATCTTTTGAGTTAGGCAGCAGGGAACCACCTCTAGGAGACAATGACACAGAGAAGGAAAAACACATGCCTCGGGACAGCATCCAAACCCTGCTGCATGGGTGGGCCTCGGTTTCCTCATCTGAATGGGGCTAATAATTTATAGCCATCTTATCCATATACTGTGAGTTATGACTAAATGAGTTATCTGATGCCCGTGCAGTGCTTAGAATAAAACCTGGCACAAAGGAGGAGCCTTCACTCTTGCCACGCTCTATTCTACAGAGCCCCTGTAAGCACATCCGTAACCTCAATTATCAGAAAGTAGAGGAAAGAAGACCAAAGGCAAGCTGGGCGGAGTACTCCCGAGGCAAAGGCAGACTGACCTCTGTGAGTTCAAGGCCACTTTCACCCGCACGCTGAGTTCCAGGTCCTACCTGAGGCCTGAGTTTGGAGAAATAGCTCCGTGGTTAAGAGCACTTGCTGCTACTCTTTCAGAGACTGGGGAGTCGAGCTCCCAGGGCCCACATGACAACTCACAAGCTCCTCAACACCCTCTTCTGGATTCCTAAAGCATGACTTCCTACACACACACACACACACACACACACACACACACACACACACACACCAGAGACAGAGCATAGAGACATAAATAAAAAAATGACAAAATATTTTTTAAAAGTTTGAGGCCGGGCTGGAGAGATGGCTCAGTGGTTAAGAGCATTGCCTGCTCTTCCAAAGGTTCTGAGTTCAATTCCCAGCAACCACATGGTGGCTCACAACCATCCGTAATGAGGTCTGGTGCCCTCTTCTGGCCTGCAGACATACACACAGACAGAATATTGTATACATAATAAATAAATAAATAAAATAAATGGTGTGACAAATGATTATAAACTATAAATAAATAAATAAATAAAAATAAAAGTTTGAGGCCATCTTGGACAAAAAGCAAGATCTTATCTCAAAACAAAAATGAAAGGGCTAGGGTTATAGCACATGGTGAGCACTGCCTGCCATGTGGACAGAAAACAAAGGTCACCAAACCCGAAAGGACAGAGTAGGGCTCTGGGACTTGGGTTGCAGACCTGACTTCCTCTGGGGTGGATCACCCTCAGCACCTTCCTGGCCATTGCCACCGACCTTTCCCTGCCTGGCTCCAGCCCATCCCGGCTCCAAGGATGGAGCCCTGAGTGTTTGCTCTAGGTGTGGCCTGGAAGGCTTCTGACCTCTCTTTGCAGCCACACCACACCCCTGCTAGCTCACTGTGCTCTTTGAAACTGAAGTTTCTGTGGATAACAGGAGTGTGAGGAACTGCAGGAAGAATGGGAGCCATTCCCTGTGCTCTCAAGGCGACCGCAGGGACTCCCTGAGCTACAGCGTTTCAAAACCTCACCTTTCCCCTTGATTTGCGTGCCCAAGCAATTATGTAACCAACTGTCTGGTAGGCAAACTCATTCCAAATATGAGGTCCCAGAGAAAATGTTCAAGCAATCATTCACAGAACAAAGGTTTCTGGCCTTCTGAACCTCATTTCTTGTGTCTCTTTTTATAGCCCAGGCTAGCCCAGAACTTAGCAATTTAAAGGATAGCCTTTAATTTATGGTGAGCCTCTTGCTTTATTTCAGATTTGAATCATCATACTTGGCTCTAGAAACAGAGTCTCATTTAGCACAGGCTAGCCTCAGAGCTGCCATATAGCAGAGAATGACCTTGAAGCCTTGATCCTCCTGTGTCTGTAGCCTGTGCCCCACACCTGCGTGGACAGCTCTCCGTGAGAGCGGTACTCAGCTTTGTTTTATCCTTTATTGCGCCACCTCGCCTTCTGTCTGGAGGCTGCCAAAGACCTTGTTAGCAAACCCTCAGTTCTTCAGAGACTGTCATCCAGTCCTTTGCATATCTGGTGACTGCTCCGCCATGCCGAAGCTCTCAGTGCTTGATGGGATTGCTGATGCTAACTTCCAGTGTCCCAGGCATCATGCTAAGACTGTAACACATCTGATCTCTTTAACCTGTACTCTTAGGCGGCAGAGGCTAAAGTAGGTCCTTTCTTTTGACACTTAAGGAAGCTGTGACTCAAAAGTTTAAGTCCGTTGTCTCAGAAGCCACTGGTAGTGCAGTGTCAAGACCCAAACCCACCTTTGCATATTTCCAGAGGTTGAATTCTTGCTCTATTGTGCCAGCTCTGTGGTCCCCAGGTTATTGATGTAATAGTGTTAGCTTTAAGTTAGCTTTTACCTACGGTAAAGCCGCGCAGAGGTGGCACACGCCTTTAATCCCAGCACTCAGGAGGCAAAGGCAGGTGGATCTCTATGAGTTTGAGGGCAGCCTGGTCTACAAAGCAAGTTCCAGGATAGCCAGAGCTGTTACACAGAGAAACCCTGTCTAGCAAAGCCAAAAAGAAAAAGAAAATAAAGAAAAAAAGAGTCACTCAGCTGAACTTATTCTCCCTCAGAACAGAGATCCCAGCCTGAAGCCAGGGCTGTCCTCAGAAGAGCCAAGGTACTCTCAGAACAGAAGATCAGGGACTGGAGAGATTGCTCATAGGTTAAGAGCGCCCACTCTCTTTCAAGGGTCCTGAATTCAGATCCCGGCACCCATGTCAGGCAGCTCAAAACAACCTATAATTTGAGCTCCAAGGAAACTAACACTCCTGGCCTCTAAGGACACCTGCACACACATGCGTCTCCACAAAATTACAAAAAATAAAAAACAAATCTTTATGAAAGAGACCACCAAAGCCTGTCTGAGCTCTATAGGAAGTTCAAGGCTGGCCTAAGCTATATGAAACCATGGTTCAAAATACGCAAAACAACAAAAATCACAGATGAGAAATCAAAAAAGCAGCCCCCCCCAAAAAAAATGCTTTTTAGGAAATTACTATCACTGCCAGCCTGTAGATTTGGAGGCCCAGAGAGCAGAAGGCTCAAGAGCCTGTTTCTCGCTACTATGTATCCTGGTTATTGGTGTTTTGTTTGTTTATTTATTTATTTATTTTGGTTTTTTGAGACAGGGTTTCTCTGTGGCTTTGGAGCCTGTCCTGGAACTAGCTCTGTAGACCAGGCTGGTCTCGATTTCACAGAGATCCGCCTGCCTCTGCCTCCCGAGTGCTGGGATTAAAGGCATGCGCCACCACCGCCCGGATGTTATTGGTGTTTTAATTATTCCCCTGATACAAAGACTAATCTGTCAGCTCCTGCATCCTATCACCCCACAGCATCAGCCTTGATGTGTTTATTAGATGGAAAAGCGAATGGGAGGTGAGTGGAAGGTTTGGGGTAGAGGGAAGGATGGTCGCATAGAAGGGGAGTGGTTGGTTGGAGGGCTGTGTGAATAAACTCCGGCCCCACCAACAGTAACAACAGGAAATGACAAGTGCTACTAAAAACACTGCTACTTGTGCATTGTAGCCGGGACCATAAAGCTGCTGCCGCCATTTTGATAACAGGGCAGTTCCTCAGAGAAAAGGCGCTCAGGAGATGGCTCAGCAGTTAGGAGTGCTCGCTGCTCTTCCAGAGGACCCAAGCCGATAACTGCAGCTCCAGGGGATTCGGTGCCTTTGACACCTCCAGGGACACACACTCATGCTTATATACTCACATTCAGACACATACACACACGCCTGCTACACACAACTAAAAATTAATAAAACAGCCTGGGGTGACAGTGCAGAAGGGGGATCTCTATGAGCCTGAGCCCAGCCAGGTCTACTGGTGAGCTCCAAGTCAGCAGGGCTACAACAATAAAACATACACACACTAAAGAAAGAACTATCATAGGATGCAGTAACTCATCAAGTCCATTTGTGAGTGTGCATCCAGATGAGTATGTCAGAGTCCTAATCATGGTCTAAACATATGGTCATAGCAGTGTTATTCCTCATAGCCAGAAAGTAGAAACAAGAGAAGCCTCGTCGGCAGATGAGCCATTAAGCAAAATGTAGTGGTCTGGGTGGTGGGCACAGCTGACTTCCAAAATGTACTGCACTCATACAGCGGGATATTATTCAACCTTTAAAAAGAGAGAAATTCTGATATGTGCTACAACATGGGTGAATCTTGAGGACATTCGGACAATCATAAGTTCATTATAAAAGGAAAGTTGCGGGGTGAATCCACTTAGAGTCACTAAAGTCATAAAATTCATAGAGATAGAAAATAGGGCAGTGGTGGTGCAGACCTTTAATCCCAGCACCAGGGAGGCAGAGGCAAGCGGATCTCTGAATTACAGAATGAGTTCTAGGACAGCCAGAGCTACACAGAAAACTCCATCTTGAAAATCCAAACGAAAACAAAAAGAAGGCCGGGCGATGGTGGCGCACGCCTTTAATCCCAGCACTCGGGAGGCAAAGGCAGGCGGATCTCTTAGTTCGAGACCAGCCTGGTCTACAGAGCTAGTTCCAGGACAGGCTCCAAAGCCACAGAGAAACCCTGTCTTGAAAAAAACAAAAAAAAAAAAGAAAGAAAAAAAGAAAACAAAAAGAAAAGGAAGGCAGGCAGGCTGACAGATTGGGGATGGGGAGGTGTTTAATGGGCACAGGGCGCACCCATTTATACCCTTGAATGATTCAGATGGTGACTTGACAATGGCACTTGCCAGCAAGCCGACTATCTGAGTTTGATACCCAGAACCCACATGATGAAAGAAGAGAACTGATTCTGACCTATATGTTGTGACACATGCATGTTCACACACATGTGCTAGGTAGGTAAGTAGAAGATAGATAGATAGATAGATAGATAGATAGATAGATAGATAGATAGATAGATGGTTAATAGATACATAAATATAATTTTAAAAGATTAGGACAGTAAATTTTATATTATCTGTATACTTGTCATACCTGCAAAATCTCTCCTGAATATGTCTAACCCTTTTGTTTGTTTGTTTCAGTGTGTGTGTGTTGAATGCAGATGAGTGTGAACGTGCAGAAACTGAAGGAGGTCTTCAAGGGTCTTTTTCTATCACTCTACACCTTTTTTTTCTTTGAAGCAAAGTCTCTCCCTGGACGTGGTGTTGCACACTTTTAATTCTAAACACTTAAGAGGAAGCAGGCAGATCTCTGTGAGTGCAAGACCAGCCTGGTCTACACAAATGAGTTCAAGGCCAGCCAAGGCTACATAGTGAAACTCTACCTTAGTAGAAGAAGGAGAAGGAGGAGAAGGAGTGAAAATGAAAGAGAAGGAGAATCTCTCACTGACTCCCATTCACCCATTTTGACTAGGCTGGTTGGCCAGGAAGCTCTCAGGCTCTGACCCCACTGCTAGAGTTACAGTCATTTTATGTGGGACTGGGGATTACAGCCCAGGTCCTTATGCTTGCATAGCAAACAGTCTTGCCTCCCGAGCCATCTCCCTAGCCTAATGTCTATTCCTTTTGTCTCTATCACCACTACTGTTGCCCACACCTCCACTGTGTCTTGCATCAGGAAGATGTTTTTCTAAGTGCCCTTCGCCCAGATCCCATCCTTGTCTCTCTTCCATCTGCTGCCTACCCAGAAGTCAGTGGGACCATTTTAAATTGTTGAATGTGGTGGTGCACACCTCCCCTTGTACCTCCTGGGAGCTGTAACAGGGGACGGGGGTGACTGGTGTGAGGTTAGCCTGAGGATATGGTGAGATCCAAGGAAGAGAGAAAGAAGAGGTGGGGAAACGGATGGAGGGAGGTAAGGGGAGAAGGGGAGAAAAGAAAAAGGACTTTCAGAGAGACAAACTGTAGAAAAATAAAATAAAATAAAAATCTAGATTATAGCTGGGCGTGGTAACACACATCATTAATCCCAGCACTCAGGAGGCAGAGGCAGGTGGATCTCTGAGTTCAAAACCAGCCTGGTCTACAGAACAAGTACCAGGACAGCCAGAGATATACAGAAAAACCCTGTCTTGAGGACTGAAGAGATGGCTCAGAGGTTAAGAGCACTGGCTGCTCTTCCAGAGATCCTGAGTTCAATTCCCAGCAACCACATGGTGGCTCACAGCCATCTATAATGAGATCAGGTGCCGTCTTCTGGTGTGCAGGCAGACATGGAGGCAGAATGTTGTATACATAATGAATAAATCTTTAAAAAAGAAAGAAAGAAATCCTGTTTTGAAAAACAAAAACAACAAATCCAGAGCATGAAAAAGAGGACCCCATGGAACACAAGACACCATAAGAAAACTGTAATAACTGGAAGAGAAGTGTTTTCAAATTTCTAACAGAAAAAAAGATTTTTTTCACCCTGAAGTTTGATATAGCCAAACTTCTGCTTACCAGGTGAGAGCATGGAACAGACAGGGAGAGAGACGACACCACCTCTCAGCCACCCCTCACCTCACTCATGGCCTCTCTGGAGCTGTGCCGCACATCTGCATATGGTGGCTCACTCTGTCCTTACAACAGTCTTGAAAAGTGAGTGTGATTATGGAAAGGCTTAGCCACAGACATAGCCACCTGGGCTCACAATAGGATCCTGAGGAGCAGGGGGCAAAGGTAAAGCCAGCAATCAGAGGACGGCTGTGGCTCAGCCGCATGTCATAGTCACGTGATCATGACAAATGTGGGAAGCCTACAGAAACGTGAGCATGCAATGTGAATGGTGTGGCCAAATGTTCCTCTAAAGCAAACAAACGAGAAAGTTCCTCTTCAGAGCCTGCTGCGCGTGTTACACGCTTCAAACTGGAAGACCAAGCTGATCCATCTCTGCTCAACAGCTAAGGCTCTCAGCAAAATTCAGTGTCAGCTGGGAGATGGCTCAGTGGATAAAGCCGTGGGCGCCCAACTATGGGCACGCTGATTCAACTCTTAGTACCCACATAAATCCTAGTGGAAGTGACAGCCACCTGAAATCCTTGTGCTCTGAAGGAGGAATAGGCGTTCTCCAAGCAAGCTGACTAGACATACTGGTGGTGTCAGACTCACAGGAAGATACACCACAAAGTTTCTGCAAAATAGACAGGGCCATCAGCATGGGGAGATGGGAGAGAGAAGGTTTTGCTCGCTCCGCTTTATTTCCTACACAGTGGCGTTGAGAACTTGTTGTTTTAAGATTTAGCTATATTTATTTTATGTGCATGAGTGCATGCCAATACGCCATGTGCATATGTGGTGCCCATGAGTTACTAACAGGTGTGAGCCTCCATGTGGGAGCAGCCAGTGCTCATAGCTGCTGGACCGTCTATGCAGCCCCTGAGGTCTTGTCATGTTAATGGTTAAAAATTAAGTATTTAAGATGTATTTAAAGCTGGCAGGATGGCTCCAACAAGTTGTTCTCTGACCTACAAATACACACATGTGCACACAAAGTAAATATAAAAATAGAAGTGTATTTATATTCACACCACACATACAGTTATTCAGATCATGTAATTCCCTGTTGAGAATTCCCAGTGCAGGGCTGACTTAGCAAGTGTGAAGACCAGGATACAACTTGTACTCCTCCATGGCCTTCAAACCCTGTCTGATATGCCCCTCAGTGGCCAATTGGAATTCACTTTGTCCTCTGCTTCTGACACTGAAGGCTTCTTGTTCTTGAACTTGTCATTCTCTGTCCCCATCCACTTCCCATGCATGGTCCCTGGTCTTCACTCAGATTTCAGCACAGCTGTCACCCTCTCCAAGGCTTCTCTGACCTTTTATGTAAGCAGGGCTTCTGCACACTGATGAGTGGAGAAGGAGACATGTAAACTGAGAAGGAAGTATCTGGAAGAATGATGGGGTAGGGTGGGTGGATGAGAGAAAGAGCAGATGGGTGGATGGCTGTCATCCAGGCCAGTAAACAATGATCTAGTTGACCTGTCACAGAGACCTCTGTCCTGTTCCCAGTCCCCCAGCTTAATAGTTCTCAACCTGTGGGTCGTGACCCCTTCAAGGGGCAAATATCAGATATCATGTATGTCAGGTACTTTCATTACAATTCATGACAGTATTAAAATTACAGTTGTGAAGTAGCAACAAAATCATTTCATGGTCAAGGGGGTCACTCCAACATGAGGAACTGTATAAAGGTCACAGCATTAGGAAGGTGAGAACCACTGAGGGCCTAGCTGCTTGCTTGGGGTACAGCCATGCTAACATCTACGGAGCTTCCCCAGTCCTGTTCTCAGCATGGTGCACACAACCTCACAGAGGACACATGCCACCTCGTGGGCCTATTCCAGTTCCAAGGTGTTTCCATTATTTCAGTCTTGCAGACAAGGAGGAGGCACTCAGAGGTTCTATTGCTGTCCTGCAGCACAGCCGGTGAGTCAGTGGAGCTGGGACTGAAGCCCACCCGCGTCTTCCCACTGACATCACTTTATTAAGTGTGGGCACAGAAGGCAGCGGAAGGATGTGAAGGGCAGAAGACTTTTCTTTAGCCTTCTAATAGTAATTTCCAGTAAATATTAGGGACAGCACCGGTGCTCAGAGGGCAACGATGGCACAGGTGGGGATGGACAGGGACACCCAGAGACCCTAGGGGAGACTCTGAAGGAGTTCTGGGCTCGTGCCTTAGGTAGAAGTCCATGATGACAACCAAGAGTCATTCCTAATGTCCTGCCCCAGATACAAAGAACTCATCCGGACGCTGAGTCAGAAAAACCCAGGCTTCCTGTGAAGCTCACTCCATCGTCCCAGCCCCAGACCCATTTGCTTTCTAGATATTTGGGCAGCAAAACCTAAGTGGTCAAAGACTTGAAGGAAATGCCTCCAAAGCCAGTGACCTAAGCTGCCCTGAGAAAGGGGCTCAGAGCCCTGCTGTGCTTGCCAGTCCAGGACCTCCAGGGGGCACCCTCCTCAAGCCCAGAGGGACCTTGCTGAGTGCTGGAGGGTGGGTGTGTTACTCAGACCTGGCTCTTATCTGTGTGAGGGGAACAACTAGGGATAAGGTAAGACAAGAAAGAGCCTGCGTTATCTGGATTTCACCCCAGAGTGCGTAGTTCTTACACACTTTGAATACATTTAAGAACAAAAGAGGGCATTTGAAAGCCTTTCTAGAACTGGGGTCTGAAAGAAGCTTGTGACTTGAAGTTGCTATACCTCCCCTAGGGAACACTTCCAGGAAGATTTCTTGCTGGACGCCAGAAGAAGGTGTTCTCGTGGTCTGGCGTCCAAATGAAAATGCCCTGTGTGACAGCCTTGGGTGTGGCTGTCGGAAGTGGCCTCCTCCAGCTGTGGCCCTCAGCATTTCTCTGACCTTGAGTCCCCAGGTGAAGGCCTCTTGAGAAACCCCCAGTCCAGTCTGGAACAATGTGACTATACTTCTTAAAACTCAAGATTCATCTCTGGTAACCTGGGGTCTCCTTGCCCAGGGTCCAGTCCCTAGGAGTCAGACCCCTTTCCCCATAGCTTGCTGCAGAGCAAGGTTGGGCTTGGGTGGACAGTTGGGGCCAGGTGTCCTCCGCACCTCCAACAGACTCTGGGGCCTTGGTGTCTACTCTACAAGGAATGGTTAGAGGCTCTCCCTTGGCACAGCGGGGGTCTGGAGAGATGGTTCTTATGATCTGGCATCTAGCAGAAGAGATAAAAAATGTTGCTAAGCCTCTTACGAACAGAATTACTGAGCCCCAAATCTCAGTAGTGGCACTGTGAAGGGCCACAGGCTACACAGTAAGGCTGGGGGGCTCACTGAAGGGAGTTTTGGATAATCAAGGCCCTCTGTGGGGCTGGAGAGATGGCTCAGCAGTTCAGAGCACTGACTGCTCTTCCAGAAGTCCTGAGTTCAATTCCCAGCAACCACATGGTGGCTCACAACCTCCTGTAATAAGATCTGGTGCAAACTTCTGGCCTGCAGGGACACCTGCAGACATAACATTGTTACATAATAAATAAATAGGGCGGTGGTGGCGCACGCCTTTAATCCCAAACTCTGGAGACAGAGGCAGGCAGATCTCTGTGAGTTCAAGAACAGCCTGGGCTACAAGAGCTAGTTCCAGGACAGGCTCTAAAGCTACAAAGACACCCTGTCTTAAAAAAAGAAAAAAAAAAGGCCCTCTGTCCCTTGGCTCCCCAAACCTGCCTGGGTGACCTTTGTACATAACAGTCATCCCGACCATCCTGTGCCTCCTAGGGCTGGACTGACGGAGGCTAACAGGGAGGGGGAGTGGGCTGGGCAGACTGCAGCAGAGGGATGCTGTGTGGGAGAGTGGCAGGTGGAGACAGTCTGTGTGAGTGAAACGATGGCTGGAATGTGATGTGAGCGTGTGACAGAGAAGAGAGGAAGCGGTGGAATGAGTGGTCAGGAGAAAGAAGCAGGCGTGGGCTCGGGCCGACTGCCTGACCAGCATCCACTGGCCTAGTCGGCTCACCCACACTCCCTACCTAGCTCACTTATTAAAAAGTCCCCAAGCCTACAGATGGGGTCCCAGTGCTTGAGGGGAAGTGGACTTAAGACCCCACCCCTAACCCAGAAGCTATCTCCACTTATTAACGGCTCACAAAGTGGAGCCTCACTAGGTATATAAGCCACACTAAGGGCAGGTCCCCTGCCCAGCAGGAGATGGCCAACCCAAAACAAACTCAGTGGTGTCTTCGCAGGGTTTTGTCTCACCGTGCTTTGTCTGAACACTTTTTTTTTAACCTTATAGTCTTCTAGTTTCATGTTTTTATGGGACTTCTGTGTTTGTCTCTGTTGTTTTTTTGTTTGTTTTGGGTTTGGTTCGGTTTTTCTTTTTCTTTTTCTGTTTTTGGTTTTGGTTTTGGTTTTTGGTTTTTCGAGACAGGATTTCTCTGTAGCTTTGGAGCCTGTCCTGGAACTAGCTCTTGTAGACTAGACTGGCCTCAAACCCACAGAGATCTGCCTGCCTCTGCCTCCCAAGTGCCACCACTGCCAGGCTTTATTTTATTTTTTGAATGCCTATTTGTTTTCTAATGAGAGAGAGAGAGAGAGAGAGAGAGAGAGAGAGAGAGAGAGAGAGAGAGAGAAGGTACAGATCTGAATTGAATGATGGGGAGGTGGGGAGGGTTAAGGAAGGGAAAACCACAATTAGAATATATTGTATGAAAATAATTAAAAAGCCCCAAGGAGCAGACAAGGTAGATGAGAAACTAAATTTGCCCTTGACACAGGAAAGATGCTCAAAGATAAGGATTGGGGCAGTAGTTGTGGGAGACAGGGATGAGGCAGCACCTTCATCTTATTCTCAAGGAGCCTCAGGGGTCTTTGTCTCTCTCCAGCCCCAGGGCATGCTGAGAGCCCAGGCCCTGTCCAGGCTGTGATAAGGTCAGGTGGACAATGTACTCACCGCTATGGCTGTCTCCATCGCTGCCAATAAAGGCATAGTAGTCTTGTGTTTGGCGTGAGTATAGTTCAGAATCGTAAGTAACCAGTTCATCCGATGGCTGTAGAGAAAGGAAGGTATCAGAGCCTGAACTGTTGAGACTCCAGCAAGATTTTCAGCTAAGCGCGAGGCCGGCAACCTTCCCTGAGGCACCTGGAGCAGCCCAGCCTTGACTCAGAATCCAGAGTGCCCAGGGATGCAGGGGTGAAGCAATAGAGGGAGGTTCAGGAAAGGACGGTAGGGCAGTGAGGGGGCAGAGAAGTGAGAGGTCAGGACCAGGGTTGAGAAGAGGGTGCAGCCCGTCCTCTCTTCTGCTTATTCTCCATAGCCCCCAAATGTACAAGTACTCCCTTGGACACACTTATACCCAGACTCTCACACAGGTCTTTATGTCTGTTCTCAGGACCAGTCACACACCAGTGTGCAGTCAGCCCTGCAGGCATCCGTACAGACCAACACACATGCTCACATCACGCTCCAGTACAGACCGACACACACGCTCACATCACATTCCAGTACAGACCGACACACACGCTCACATCACATTCCAGTACAGACCGACACACACGCTCACATCACATTCCAGTACAGACCGACACACACGCTCACATCACATTCCAGTACAGACCGACACACACGCTCACATCACATTCCAGTACAGACCGACACACGCTCACATCAAATTCCAGTACAGACCGACACACGCTCACATCACATTCCAGTACAGACCGACACACGCTCACATCACATTCCAGTACAGACCGACACACATGCTCACATCACATTCCAGCCATCGTTTCGCTCACACAGACTGTCTCCACCTGCCACTCTCCCACACAGCGTCCCTCTGCTGCAGTCTGCCCAGCCCACTCCCCCCTCCCTGTTAGCCTCGTCAGTCCAGCCCTAGGAGGCACAGGATGGTCGGGATGACTGTCATGCTGATGATTTATTTGTACAAAGGTCACCCAGGCAGGTTTGGGGAGCCAAGGGACAGAGGGCCTTGACTATCCCTTCTCCCTCAGTAATTTTGATGGAAGACTCCCTGCGCCTGCTACTTTCTCCCCCTCTCTTCCCTCCTTCCTGTCCTCCCCTTCCTGTCTTTCTGCCCTCCCTCCTCTATCTTCCCTTCCCTCTCTTCTCCCTCTGCCTCCTCCATCTCCTTTCCCCACCCTCTCTCACTTGCTTGGGCAGAGGGCATACATAGCAAAGCCTTCCCAACAGTCCTCGGGCTTCTCCCCACCCCCGCAGTGTGCCGAAGGGTTACACAATAGTTACTGTGGCCCTCAGGCTTGCTTGGTGGGCCAGTCCTACTTGGGAGCCCACCACTCTAGAGATACTTGGAATGCCCTCTGGACTTGAGAGAGCTGCTAAGGAACTGGTATAGGAGCTCGGGGGCTGCCCCTTGCCCACATCTGCCTGGCGTTCAGGAAGGAGAGGTCAAGGGTCAGGGACAGTGGCTTTACTTGAGGCAGAGCTGACCCTCTCCGGGAAGACCTCCTCCATCACCTGTGCTTGCCCTAGCTCCTTCTCCATCCCAGGTGGGAGAAGGAGCTCAAGATGAGGGTCAGGACCATGAGGTCCAACCAGCCCTGGGAAGGGCCAGAAGCTGCCCCTTTCCCTGGGTTTCCAGGCAGCACACTGGGCCTGCCCCTGGTGCAGGACGTTGGCTATGATGTCAGGCCTAGGGCTCTAAGGCAGGGTGGGGTAGAAGAGAGGTCTGTTAGGGGAAAGCTGAGTCAAGTGGGCAAGCCTTTCTCTGCTCAGCCCTTTCTCACCGTCCCAGTACCTCAAGGGTAGGAGGAAGCCAGAGGGTCCTCTCCAAGGGACCCCAGACTACCGTCTGCCTAAAGCTGCCACTGTCACTGAAAACAGGAGGAACAGTGAGACCTGCTCACATTCTTGGGTCCCTGTCCTTGTTCCACCCGAACTCCACTCAAATGCTCAATCCAGGTCCTCCTGTTCCAGTGCCAATCTGGTCCCATTCTGGTTACCAGACCCATCCTTTACCCGATTTCTTACTGAGCTCAGCCCTAGCCGCAAATCTAACTGCCATGTCTCGGCTGTATGCTCTACTCTTGCCCAGCCTGACACCAAGACCTCAAACCAGCCTTGGCCACTGCCCTAAACTTTCAGGTCCAAGTAGGCCCAAAGCCCAAACACTTGAATCAACAACCATTCCACTATGCCAGGCCACAAACTGGATGTTGGGGACCCATGGGTGACCCAGAGTTCCACCAGCTTTTGTCTCAGGAGCCCACAGGTCATGGGTTGAGGACCCAGTGGCCGCTAGGCCAGTCCAGATCTCTTCGTCCATGGCCTCTCAGTAGCCTCCCTTACCGCCTTCAGCCCAGTACACTGTCCTAGAGCTTGGCCTACTACTGAGCCCCACCTATAAATAGCTATTCAGGCCCCACCGATCACAGCCCCACCATGGGGCCAGCCGGCAACCCTCAGCCCGCCAGGGCATGCTCTGAGGAAGCCAATGGCCCCTCTCTGGGTCTCAGGCCAGTCACTCCGGGGAGGAAACACCGACTTCCCACAGATAGGGAGCCGGAGGGCAGCGGGTGGGCTGGTGGGTTAGTGGGCAGATGGTCACACATCCCAGGGCCCAAGGCAGGGCAGGTAGTGAAGCCCCAGTACTCACAGGGGGGACGAGGGGAAACCCTTCCATTTTGCACGCCTGTAACATCCAGCTGAGCTCCAAGTTGGTCAGATCCCCTGCCTCGGTGGGGATCAGTGCAGATCCCCTCAGGACCGGGTGCCCCGTTGGGGGGCTGGACGCTTGTGGGTCAGACGCAGGGCTCAGGCCTGCCCCCTGAGCTACAGGAGCCCTGGGTGAGCCCCCTCCCTTGACATTGCAGGGCCAGCACAAGTTCCTGATTTTATCGAAGGGCCTGCCACTGGGAGATAGTCCCCTTGGGGTGACATCACCACCCAACCCGTTTGCATAAATCTCTTGCGCTACAGGAAGTCTCTGGCCGGCTGGGGCAGGTGGTGCTCAAAGGGCTGCCCTGGGAGGCTATGGGGCCAGGCCCCCTGCCTGAGGAAACTGGGACTGGGAGGGAGAAAGGCTTCTGCTGCCCGGTCGCTAGGCCTTCTAAGGGTGTCCACTATTCTTCCAAACATATACTACCAAATTCTCAGACTCCTATTGTGGCGAACCATCTCTTTGGGGTCAGAATAGTGACAGCGACTGGTCCCTAATTTGTAGAGCGAATCTGGCAGATGGAAGACTTTGATCCCAAGGCTGCCAGGCTTGGATCTTCCTGTAGGCCGTCAGTCCCTGCTAGGCCTACCTAAACCAGTCCAGGGCCCTCAGTGGCCCTGGGTCTACCCATTGTATCCCTTTTCCTGGCTCCTCGGGCGTCTTCCCTACCTCCTGGAAAAGGCCTTGGCTTTTTATATCGCCCCCCCCCCCCCAGCTAAGTACCACAGCTGCTTCCGGATCCCTAGACATGATGATCCCAGCCCAGATTTCTCAGTTTCCCAAACTCTTCCATCTCTTTCCTATCCTCATCTCGCTCTGATTGTCTGCTCCTCTCCGACCACCACAGCAGTCAGAGTCCGTGCGTCCAGCTGCTCATTAGTCAGTCAGCTCATCCACTTACCCTCGTGTTTGAGGACATGTTCGCTTAGCCGCCTGTCTGTCCATCTGATAACAGTTTATATTTTTATCTGTTTTTCCTCTGTATCATTACCTGTCAATCTGGTCATCTATTGATCTGTTAATCCATCCATTATTCACTAGCCTACATATCCATTCATTGTCTGCCTGTCTATCCATCTCCCTGTCTCTCTGCCCATCAACTGACCCCCTTTCCATCCACCCACCCGCCTATCCATCCACCCATTCCCTAACCCACCCACTAGTCACTGATCTGTCTACCCCTCAATCCACCTAGACACATATCTATCCACCCATGCATGCATCTTCCAAACGTTAGTTAACTCCAAGCTCTATGCTGAATCCTGGGCAAGTAAAAGTGTTTCCTGTCCTTCAGAGATTCAGTCTAGAGAGTAGAGCAATGAATAAACCACACACATGCACACATACACACACACGTGTACGCACACACACACACACACACACACGCACACACAGAGTGAATCTACTCTGTTGAGAGTGAGCTTTTTTTTTTTGTTTTTGTTTTTCAAGACAGGGTTTCTCTGGTGCTTTGGAGCCTGTCCTGGAACTAGCTCTTGTAGACCAGGCTGATCTCAAACTCACAGAGATCCGCCTACCTCTGCCTCCGAGTGCTGGGATTAAAGGCGTGCGCCACCACTGCCCTTTGAACTGTTTATGTATCTGAGAATGACCTTGATCTTTTGATGCTCCTGTCTCCACTCCACAGCACTGAAAACGTGAGCACCCACACTTAGTAGCCCATGTAATGTGGCGCTGGGGATTGAGCTCACGGCTTCAAGCATAGGCAAGCACTCTGTCAACTGAGGTTCACCTCCAGACCCTACCTTGTTTTCTTCATGCGCTCATCTGCCCACTTGTTCAGTCATCCATTCACCAGCGTCTTACCTAGTGTCCCTGTGTGCTGTACCTAGTGTCCCTGTGTGCTGTACCTAGTGTCTTCTGTGTGTTGGGCCTGTCAGGTCACACAGACAGGAGTGAGGCCTGTGTGGTCCTTAGGAGTTCACAGGGCTACAGAGAGACGTGAGAAGAGAATGCAAGAGAGAGAGGTAGGGGGTACGTGTAGGAACAAGTCATTTGGTCAGGGTCACAGAAAGGACATCCTGGGAACAGTGCCTGGCTGAGAGGGCAGTCTGGGCAGAGGCGGGGAGTTAGAAAACAGCCGCAGCAGCAAAGTGCCATCACTGTGGCCAGGAGAAAGGAATGATGGGAAGGCAAACAACCCTTAGTGCTAAGTCGGGGAGGCTGAGATGAATGTGGGGCCCTTGGCGGAGTTTCTGCTGGCTCTAGGTGGCTAGTGTGAAGTTCTGTCTATGATCACAGTCAGGATGTCAGGTAGGTTGCATTTCCAAGATTCAAGGGCTTCCAGAAAAAGAAAGATATCTTCTTTCTTTCTTTCTTTCTTTCTTTCTTTCTTTCTTTCTTTCTTTCTTTCTTTTTTTCCAAGACAGAGTTTTTCTCTGTAGCTTTGGAGCCTGTCCTGGAACTAGCTCTTGTAGACCAGGCTGGCCTCAAACTCACAGAGATCCGCCTGCCTCTGCCTCGCGAGTACTGGGATTAAAGGCGTGCGCCACCACCGCCCAGCTAAGAAACATATTCTGTTGTCCTCTGTCTGTCCAAACCCATAGTAGCTGTATAAGGCAGCTTATAAAAAAGACCCAGGGTTGGTCAGAGAGACGGCAGAGTGGGTAAGAGATGTGTTGCTCTTGCAGAGGACCTAACCCAGGAGAACTGATGTTTCCTTCTGGCACACACATGATGCACACACATACCATAAGTGAAACGCTTGCCCACAGAAAATAATGAAGTAGATGCTTAGCATTCATAGGGTCCTGCGTGCCGTCCCTGCTACAGAACAGACCTGGTGGGACTCAGACTAAACTCTCTAGGATGTGAGGACCGGCTCCATCCTCTAGATAACACAGCAGCCTGTGGTTGAGAACCCCTTAGCAGCTTCCCACTTCTCCTCCCAAAGGCCTCCCAGGCCTCTTCCCCTCACCACTGTTGTAAAAATCTGGAATCCTAGATTCCAAGGTGCAATTCAAGCCTTGCACCTCACAGGAGGGCTCCTAGCCTGACCCCAGTCACCATGGGAAACATCTGAGACTCAGCATTCACTGGGGTGTTGAGCTGGGGCGTCCAACAGGTTGAGTTGAACGATCTTCACAAGCTGATTTCAGTTTGCAGGGAGTTCACCAGGCTGCAACCATCTGGTTCCACTACAGGCCGTGGAGCACCGGTGGTGGTTTTAAAGCAAGAGCAATAGAGGGAGTCTGCCAATGTACAGCCCAAGATAACAGCATCTTTAAAAAGAGTCTTGGGTGCCCGGCAGTGGTGGCACACGCCTTTAATCCCAGCATTCGGGAAGCAGAGGCAGGTGGATCTTTGTGAGTTCAAGGCCAGCCTGGTCCACAAGAGCTAGTTTCAGGACAGGCTCCAAAGCTACAGAGAAACCCTGTCTCCAAAAGAGAGAGAGAGACTTGGGTGAGGGTAATAGATCAATTGGTAAAGGGCCTGCTTGCAAGCACGAGGACCTGAGTTCAATTCCAGCACCTACATTAAAAAGCCGGCATGGTGGTATACCTCATAAACCCAGCACTCAGGAGGTAGAGGCAGGTGAGACCATCCTAGCCATATCAGTGAGTTCAAGGCAAGTGACAGACCCTGTCTCAAAAACAAAGGTAGACAGTACCCTGGGAAACTATACCCGAGCTTGACCTCTCTCTTCTACATACATGAGCACACGTACATGAGTGGTTTAGGGTCTGTTGCCATTGTGGATGTCTCCATCCTTGTGATCTCATGGGACTAAGGCAGCAACTTGCTAAAGTGAGGCCGGGAGGTCTGCTCAAGCAGGACCACACAGCTTGTGGGAGAGGCCTGGGTGCTGGGCAGGTCAGGTTTTCCAGTAGCAGGAGGAGGGCAAGAGAAACAGGACGGCAGTGTGGGGCTGGCAGCAGGAGCCTCAGGTAGGGAGGGAAGAGACCGAGGGAGAAGAGAGGACAAGGAGGCCCAGGAAGACGTGTGTGACCCCAGAGAAGGAAGCACACCCCAGCCTTCTCCTGTCCAGCAGAAAGGGTCTGAAGTTTCTGAAGGTCACCAGGTGCCTCTTGCCCGACTCATTCTCTTTGACTGGAAATTGGTTTGGAACCAAAAATTTTGGAATCTCCAGGGAATAAAAAAGAAAACAAAGTTTTAACTTATCTTTTATTTTTGAGTTGCTAATGCAGACATATGTTATAGACTCGAAAAGGCCAACAGCATAGGTTTCTCCTGCACAGGCTGTCTCACCTGTCACATGACCCTCCCTAGGGTTGTGATTCGTTCCTTTACAGCCTTTACCTGGAAGGTAGCACACCGTGTGCGTGATGGTGTGAAAGAAACGCTGTCAACAGAAACTTTAGGTGAAGAAATTCAGATTTTGAATGTTGACCTTTTTCCGGCCAAGCAGTACGCAGTTTAAGAGTGGGTACTGGCTGTTAGCCGCTTGGCAGCTGATCGCGCCTGTGAGCTAGGATGGGAGGAGGTTAGATACATTCAATACATCTTACAGGATTTATTTGTGTTATCTTGAAGTATGTGTCTATATGGGGTAGTAATGTCCCCATGAGTGCAGGGGCCCTCAGACTTCAGAAGAGGATTTAGGATCCCCTGGCACAATGTTTCCCCACCTTCCCAATGCTGCCGCCCTTTATATAGTTCTTTATGTTGTGGTGACCCCCAACCATAAAATTATTTCATTGCTACTTTGTAACTATAATTTTGCTATTGTTATGAATCGTAATGTAAATATCTGATTTGCAGGATGTCTGATATATGACCCTAAAGGGGTCAAGACCCACAGGTTGAGACCTGCTGCTCCCGCTGCTCCCGAGCTAGAGTTATAGGTGACCTTAGCCCACTGCAAGAGCAATGCACACTCTTTAAGATGGGGTTTCTCTGTGTAGCCCTGGCTATCCTGGAACTTGCAAGTGCTGGTAGTAAAGGCGTGCGTCACTGTGTTTGGCACACGTGCATTTGTAAACTAGAACACACTGTGTGAGTCTATGATATTACGGGGGCAGGTATGTGTGTCATAGTCCAAATGCTGAGCTCAGCTGACAACTCTGTGGAGTTCGTTCTTTTCTGCCATGTGAGATCCTGGGACTGAACTCAGGTGCCAGCTCTGAGCGGCTAGTGTTCTTCTGCTGCTATTTCACTGGCCTATTCAATGCATTTTTAACCCGAGTCGTTTCCAACTTCTGATTACTTTACCAGGATGTAATGTGGCAATACCAGAGGGGAAAAATGTAGTTTGTTAAAAAAAAAATAGGGCAAATGAGGTGGCTCAGTGGTAAGGCGTTTCCCCCAGCTTGACAACTTACTTTGCCCTGGGACCCACGTGGTAGAAGGAGAGGACAGACTCCCACAAGCTGTCCTCTCACTGCCACACACATGCACAAACATGTGTGCATGCCCCCATGCCATGATGCAAACATGTGTGCATGCCCCATGCCATGATGCAAACACATGTGCATGCCCCATGCCATGATGCAAACACGTGTGCATGCCCCATGCCATGATGCAAACACGTGTGCATGCCCCATGCCATGATGCAAACACGTGTGCATTCCCCATGTCATGATGCACAAACATGTGTGCATGCCCCGTGCCATGATGCACAAACACGTGTGCATGCCCCATGCCATGATGCACAAACAATAAATATATGCAAATTTTTAAACTTGTTTTTTTACTGAGATAGTGTCTTGTTATGGTTATCCCCAAATCCCTGGACCCAAGTGACTCTCGGTCTCATAAGTAGCAAGGAGACAGTGAGAATGACTGCAGTGTCAGGGCACTTGCCTAGCAAGCACAAGGCCACGAGTTTGATTCCCACGTACTGAAAAACAAAGCAAAACCAAGTATCGAGGCTACAGACATCACCACGTCCAGCTGTGTATCTGTAGATTAGGGGACACCATTTATGAAACAGAGCTCATAAGGTATTTATGCACAGTTAACAACTGTGAAGTCATTACCCAGGTAAAGACCTGAAACATCAGGGCTAGGAATGGAGCACTGTTAGAGACACAGGCCAAAGAGCCCAAGCGGAGGGTTCCCTAAGTGCCTCCCCGCCAGTTCCATCTAGAAGGGACTCTATCGATCTTTCATTATTTCCTTTTTCTTTTTTTATTTTTTTTCCTGGTACTGAACTTCCATCAAGGGCCTCGTGTGCCACTAAGCCAACCCTCCTTTGACATTTTAATATGAAACACAGTGTCCAAGCAGGCTTTGAACTTGCTGCTCAGTCCCATCCTCTCCAGAAGCTGGGATTCCACGTCTGTGCCACCAGACTCAACACGCTCTTCTCTGTGATCCTGGGGTTTGAAGACAAGGTCTCACTCGTACTGGGCCAGCGCTTGCTCTGAACTCCAGCCCTGTCTGTCTTCCTTATGAATGTCTTTAAAAGTAAATTTTATTTCTTTCCTTACTTATTGAGATTACGTAGATGTGTCAGCCTGGAGCTCAGCACGTAACCCAGACTGGGTGTGTCATTTATTTATTTTCATAGCAGACTTTAATTTTTATAGAAAACTTACAGAAACCAGGCTGTTGCTGCTTTCTCCAGCATTGCTACTGCACGCTGCTGTGGCAGCATTGCTGGATTGTGTCTTGTGGTCACAGTTTCTGTAACCAGGTCCTTATTAATCTGGTTTATTGATAGTCTTTTATTCTTTCTTTTTTCTTGCCTTGAACTCACAGGTCTTCTGGCCATGCTTCCCAAATGCTGCAGTTGCAGGCTCGCATGTCCCTGCTCAGCACAGTCCTCTGCGGGGCTGCAGTTACAGGCTCGCATGTCCCTGCTCAGCACAGTCCTCTGCGGAGCTGCAGTTGCAGGCTCGCATGTCCCTGCTCAGCACAGTCCTCTGCGGAGCTGCAGTTACAGGCTCGCAGGTCTCTGCTCAGCACAGTCCTCTGCGGGGCTGCAGTTACAGGCTCGCATGTCCCTGCTCAGGACAGTCCTCTGCGGGGCTGCAGTTACAGGCTCGCATGTCCCTGCTCAGGACAGTCCTCTGCGGGGCTGCAGTTGCAGGCTCGCATGTCCCTGCTCAGGACAGTCCTCCGTTCTAAGCGGAGCTGCAGTTGGTAAAATACCCTAGTTTGTACACATGCAGGGCTATGTCTAGCAAAATGTCTAAAAGTTGAATTACAAGATCAAAGGGCCATCATTTTTAATTCTCAGAGAGAAAATAGACAGATAGATGCTGTCCCATTCCCCTTAACTAAATTGTCCCTATTTATCATCCTATTAGTGGCACAGGACAGTGCCACTTTCCCAGGACAAGAGAGTGGCCTGCAGAGTGACAGGGAACTCACGCAGTCCTGCCTGGAGGCTGTGTCTCCCTTTGCCCTTCTGAGCTGGTGGCTGAAGGAGGTGGGCAGGGTCTATGCAATGGCAGAGTAGGCCACTGACAGGAAAGAGTCCTGTAACTACCCCCCCCCTCACCTCAGCCCAAAGGGCTGACCCCTGGAGCTGTGACCAGAGGCATGTGAAAACTCAGGCCTCATCACCAAGGGCTGGGAAAGCTGACCGAAAAGAGCTGAGCCCATGTACTGAAATGGCCGTCTTGCAACTTCCTCTCATGGTTGAGACACTGGGAGAGGCTCCTGGGGCCCCCAGCCTGTGTCACTTGGGCCCCTCAGAGTCCCCAAACTTTGGTCACAGCACAGGGCTGACGCTTGAGAGAGTCAACCAGTATTTACTTGGGTTCTCTAGATTCTAGGTGACCAGAAAAAGCAGGAATCTTTTTCTGCCCTTATAGCAAGGACAGAGAGATGACAGACAGTAGCTGGGTGGCTTTGTTAGAAGCAAACAAGCCTTCCTATGGAGCGAGCATGCAGCCGAGGAGGGGCTCAAAAGTCTTAAACGGGACAAGCAGGGCGGAAAGGCAGTTCTGAGCAAGGACAGCGGAGCAGCCCTGTAGGACCGGTGCTCAGCCTTGGTTCTGCTCGTTGGGCACAGTGGCGGGTACTCATCAGATCTGAAGTTGCTTCCACCACCATCTCCCTGGGATCAGGCCACAGAGGGTCTGAAGCGGTTTGCATCTTGCAGAGTTCTTCAGCCAACCCAGAACAGAAAAGGCAGGGAAAAGCTCCAGCAAGTGCTTTTTAGTACAGTGAGCAGCTGGCATCTATGGGACACCTACTGTTTGTCAGTGTGAATTCATTCTGTCTTCCTGTGGTTCCATGAGGCAGGCCTCATCACTGCTGCAGGTAAAAGAAATGAGGCCAGAGAGGTGAGGGTAGTGCAAAGGACACACACCTACTGGTGAGTGGGGCTGGAGGCACCT
Source organism: Microtus pennsylvanicus (assembly GCF_037038515.1). NCBI lineage: Eukaryota > Metazoa > Chordata > Mammalia > Rodentia > Cricetidae > Microtus > Microtus pennsylvanicus. Next base: position 68,265,020 of record NC_134580.1, on the reverse strand, counting down.
ACAGCGCCGAGTGCCCAAAGGCCTGGGCTTCTGTAGCTGTCCCAACTCTAGAGAAGACTTCCTTAGCTCTTACTGTTCAGAACTGAAGCCCACAACTTGGGGACCTGTGATGGAATCCAGCTAGCCCTACCCCCATGCCAGCCAGAAGACACTACTCAACATTCCCAGAACCTCTTTCTCAATCTCCCACAGGCTTTGCTCATGGGCTCACCCCGTTCCACACCCTAAAGGACACTATCCCTCCCGGGCTTAACTCGCCCACACTGCCCTTTCTGCAGTTTGCCCTGTCTCTCCCAAGCCTTGGTTTCCCCTCCTGTTCTATTCCAGTCCCTGGTGCCTGTGCCCAGCACCAGCGCCCAGATCAGCCCACATGCCTCTGACTCTTGCTCTACCCCGGCTCCTGCTGACCAGGCCGCAGATGCGGAGTTCACCTCCTGGCCACATCACTCAGCCTCGGGTACCTCAAACCCACCGCCACCCACAGCGACTTCCGTCTGCTCACCACGGGCAGCACCACACCCTCAGCTTGCTCACCGAGGACAGGAGCTGCTTCCCCACTTAGGCCCCCTCCTCTGTGGAGCCCCCTTTCTAAGGTCCTCTGGACCTGCCCCCCGTGGATTGGCTGTGTGCCCTTCTGTCGAGTTCCTTCCCCTCTCCAGAGCTCAGGCTCGGCTCAGCTCTAAAGAGAGGTACCAACAAGAACCACATCCCAGCCTTGTTTCCAAGATCAAAGTCCACATTGTGCATCTTCTTCCATGGCCTCTGCAAATGCTCCCTGAGGCCTGCAGAGAACAGGCACACAGCTCCCAAGCAGTCAGGATGACCCTGTCCCTGCCCCTCCTCCTCTGCATGGGTGAGAGCAAGGAACCCACTCCTAGGCACCTCAGGCTCTTCATCCCCGGATTCGAGCGATCATAGGAGAGGCCTCTAGATATGGAGGTGGGGATTTCTCAAGGCTAACTGAGGGAGTAGGTACACTGTGTGGGGCATCCCAGTCTGGGAAAGACCTAGTCCCATCTCCAGAACTTAGCATCTTGCTTAGTTCATAGTCCTTAGACATCCTGAGAAAAACAGTCAGAGACTGGCAGAGAAGAGCTGAGAGATGGCCTATCTCTGCTGTGGGGCGAGTCCCACCACCCTAAAGGCAGTGTCTCTGAACAAGAAAGAGCAGGGTCCCTGTGACTGAATGAGTGGGCTTTTTTACAAGAAGGAAAACTAAGAAAGAAAGAGCTCCCACTGCTGTGGGCCCAGCACACTTGGGCAGGGGTTTCTTCTACTTTACAGATAAACAACGGGCTCACCTCAGGCCGCACAGGTGGAAAGGGGCCACGCCTGCCTCCCCTCAGATCTCATGCTGGATGGGAACGGTGTGTGTTCCCTGAGGCTGTGCGTTTGAGGGTTTTGTGACAGGGTTGAAAGGGTGCTAAGTGAGGTTTCTGAGTTCAATTCCAGCGCCATGGGGCCTAACGTCAGTGTGCAGCTACCCAGCCTCCCCACTTGGGTGGGAGAGAGCCCAGTACATTGGGCCTGGAAGGAGTTAATTTTGTGAGGGGCCTGAGTGAATCAGACACTCCGCAGGCTGCAATGGAAATTCCCTGTGCATGGCATGTGGTCACCCAGAAAAGGGAAACGGTGCTTTTCGGAGCAGAGGACAAAGGGGGCTGGAGCCTGGGAGCAGACGCCTGCCCGGGTGGGGCTGGCAAGGGTGTTATCAACAAGGAGACTTGGTCTCTGGCTCTGTCCAGGCTGAGTAGGAGGGAGGTGAGGGCTGCCAGGTTTTGCTATGATTTTGTCCAAGGGCCTTGGTAGATGAGTAGAAATTCAGCAAAGTCAAGAGCAAAGAAAGGCGCCCAGGCTATGGGAACCACTGAGCTGAGGCATGGGGTGTGACTCAGTGTGGATGCCCAATGCATTGCTTTCCCCCTTCTCCCATCCCAGGCAACATCACTGCTCCTCTCGTCCCCCACAGCCTTCTCTTGGAACTCTTGGGATTTTGTAGTTCATTTGCGTTCCCCATTCAATCACAGGTTTCCAGGGCCAGAAAATGAGTCTCAGCTACAGAAACACGGGGCACCTGGCACGGGGCACCTGGCACGGGGCACCTGGCACAGGGCACCTGGCACGGGGCTGGCTAATGTTTGTGAGGATTCAGAGAACTGGACTCTAAGTCTCAGAGAAGCGGTAAGACTCAGCCAGCTGACTGTGGATGAGCCAAGTTCACGCTAGTGCCTTCCCTCAGCCAGGACTTGGTGAGAGAGGACTGAGCAGGCTGAGAAGGCCAGGGCTACTGTAACTAGGGGAGTGGAGGTGGCTCATGGTCTAAGGCTTGCTTCCTCCTTGGGTCATCTCTGCTGCTTCTGTCCTTGTCACAGCTGGGATATGTCTGTCCTGCCAAGAGAAAAACTGAGGAGCGAAGGGGCCAGGCAGGGAGAGATAGGGTGTGAACCTCTAGCCTGGCACGTAAGAGTGTGCCCTGGGCTGCACGGCTGCCTCTCGGAGCCTCTGTTTCCTCTTTATGATAGGTAGCGAGACAGAAGGTGGCTGTGGGCTGTGAACCAGGGCCAGAGGCTGTCTTCCCTCAGTAAGGCTTTTCTTTTTATTTGATTTGAGACAGGGTCTCATATCATCCAGGCTAGCCTTGAACTTGGTATTTATCAAAGGATAACTTTGAACTTCTGATCCTCTCGTACTCACCGAGTGCCGGCATCACAAGTGGGTACCACAACTGTTTCTATGGTGCTGGGGACCAAGCTCAGGGCTTTGTGCCTACTGAGCTGCACTCTCAGCCTCCAAGTAATGGCTTTCGAGCCTTCTGAAGTACCAACCTGCCTACTAAGTACCTCCTAAGCAGTGCTGGGCTCAGCTCAAGGCTGGACCCTCACAAGCTTGGCCTGAAATTCAACTTTGTAGAATGATGACCAGGGCTCCCTGCCAAGAAGCATGTTACGAGGGCCCCAGGGACTCCAGTACCACCCAAGTTGGTTAAATCGCTTGACCCCACATATCCACTGCGAAGGTTAAGAACGGCCAGAGAAGACACTCTTGGGTGGAGGCCTGAAGCTCGGTGGCGGCCATTGAGGTTGGACCTTTTCCAAGCGTGAAAGGGAACTGAGAACTGTGGGAATGTGTTTGTGCAGGCCAGGGTGGGCTGGCACTGCTGGGAGGGGACAGCTCCAAGAGTGTCGATTGTTGGGGTCCTGGGATGGAAAGAAGGGGACCCCCCAGGAAAGTACTGTGGGGGTCAGAGGTCATTGTGAGGTGCTTGCAGAGAGTCTAGAGCTGACCAGGCAGTGGGAGGCTGGGAGGCTGTGCGGGAAGGAAAGAGGAAGCCACGGAGAGAGGGGGCTGGGCCAGTGGGGACGGAGTGGGAGTGGGGGCTGGGGGCCTGGAGCCACTTTGGCCACAGCCACTTCACTTCTCCCGGTTTCGGTTTGTAAATAGCTCTGTGCTGGAGGAATGTGCCCTGTCCGTCTGTAACCTGTGTCCAGTGAGGCTTGGGCCTGAGGGGCCTTGCAGATGCTTAAAGCCTGAGGTTCGAGGATCACAGGCAGCCTTTGGTCTGAGTAGGTGGATTCTGGTGGGCCCAGCTCTGGGCAGTCAGACCTGTGGTCACTGAGGTAATGCAGCTGGACTGGAAGAGCTGCAGAACTTGATGACCTGGCCAGATGGTGCTTATTTATAACTGGGTCTCCATGGCCAGGGCAGCTGCTATGTCGCCAACTCAGCACCCAGACCCAGCGCACGGAACTGTGAAGGCCAGGCTGGTCCGACCGACGGCCACTTAGCCTGAGCCTCAGGGTCAGGGGACTCCAAAGTTCCTTCAACTGAGACTGGTCTCTTGTGATTGGTAAATCTTGGGATTAGAAGGGAGCTTCCTGTGGAGTACACATCTCAAAGCATCCTAGACCAACGAGGTCTACCTCACTTGGTCCACAAACTCGCCAGGGTCCAGGGGGTTGGGCCTCAGCCTTCTGGGAGCCTTGCTCTCTGCGAGGCCACACTAAGCAGAGTCATCCCCTTCTGTTCTCGAAATACCAGCTCATGAGCAAAGCAAACAGCTTCGGGAAGAGGCGATGCCAACCTCAAGGCGTGCCCCTATGGCAACACCCATCTCACTCTGGCAAGCAGGCTGACTGCTAGAGACAGGAGTGGGTCTCCTCCAGGGCTCCTGGGTCACTTCATATGGGCCTCCATCCCCTTGGGAGATGGGAACCCTGCAAATGACTGCTAGCCTTCTAAGGAAGGGTGTTAGGGTGTCAGGTCCGTTCCCAGTGTTCTGATCAACTAGATACCCACCATTGTCCCTCTGTCCCACCAGGTCCTGGTGGGTCCCACCTGGTGACTTACCCTCTTCCTGTCTCTGCAATTTCCCTTTCTGCCAAGGTCTATGCCAAATCCCACCTCTGGGGGGCTCAGCTTCAGTGCTGTCCCCAGAGTTGTGGCTCTTGGGATGTGAACCTCAGCGATGTTAGAACTAGGGCCTATGCGGACCAGGAATTTTACATCATGGCTGCCATGACACTCCACAAAACCAGAAACCAAGGGCTGGATCATGGAAGAGACTTGGAGTGGCGTTTAGAGAGAGTAAGACAGAAGAACCATGTGCCCTCACTGCCAGCCTGGCTCCGTCACCCCAGGTGCTGACCAGAGTCAGATGCCTGACTTTCCCCCTTTTGACAGGTGTTGGGTAAGCCAAGACTAGGCGTCAGTGTGGGCATGGCCACCCACTCCCCAGATCTGAGTGCTAGGCCCCTCAGTCCTTCTGGGCAGGGTCAGCGTGCCCAGCCTGGAGCCGCCCTGGCTGCAGCTGCCCCCTATTTCCACATCGGCAGTAGCAAGGCCGGTGCCTGAGAAAACAGGAAGCGCCCGGTCACCACAGGAAGCATGTGTGCACTGCCTCCCCACCCCCTGCCCATTGCAAAACGCCAACAGCCCTATTACCACAGGCACCACACAGGGGCTGGGAGAAACGCTCCTGCCACCAGGCCCGAGGAGGAGCAGACAGACCCTGGCTTGCAAGAGCAGGGCTTAGGGTGATGTCCCACTGTGACCTAAGGGAGCCTAGAATTTTCTGGGCCCTCAGATCTCAAGTCATTTTTCTTCAAGATTCTTGACCCACTACACAAACTGGACTGAGCTAGGCCTTCTGTGGCTGCCCTTAAGTCAGAATATGGGGTCAGGGGTTACAGAGAAGCTATGTCTCCAATATGGTATTTACCACTTGGAGACACCTGGCCTTCAGAGCCTGACCGAGACCTTTAGCCCTGAGCCTGCCATCTCTCGCACCCCAGGAAGCCGGTTGCTGTGGAACCCACACCTGCTTTACCCTCTGCCCAGACAGTACTTTGCCCAGCTTGGGGTAGCCTGCCTTTGGAGACCAGGGCCCCTCCCCTCCTACCCTGTCTGCCCGACTCACCTCTCGCTCCTGGTCCCCATGCCCTGCCCTTGGAAAGAGATGGTAGTCCAGGAAGGCTGAGGCCCAGGGCCTGTGGAGGCCTGTGTTCCTCCAACCCCGGGGGACAGCAAGGAAAAGAGAAGAGAGCAGAGCATTTCATGGCTATAATAAATCAAAGGGGGAAGTCAGAGCCGGAGAAATAACAAACTTCCCTAGCCTGGGCACGGGGACCTGCCAGGCAGCAGCACGGGGCACCCCGTAACCTTCCCTCCTTCCTTCTGCCTTCTCCAGCCAGCGCCCAGATCTCTTCTGCAGCCTAGGCTCCTCACCTGCCCAGAGCCTCCTCCCAGGTGTCCACTAAGCCTCCTCACTGCTCTCTGGGACTGTGTGCTCCTGACCAGGAAACTCAGGTCCTGATTGCCTCCTAAGAGGCACAGAAAGCCCCAGTCTGTGTGCCAGTCCTGGAGCGTGTATGTCAGAGTGCCTAGAAAAAGGGCATGAGGATGATGTCAGAACAGCAGCCTCAGGGCACAAAGGGAGAGAGAGCCTCTGAGACTGTGGACAAGATCCGTGGGGCAGAGTGGACAAGTGTCTGTGAGAGAAGATGGCTGAAGCAGGGGGTAGAGGCAGAGATGGCCCTGCACCGCAACAACAGGCCAGGCCTTTTCCTTGCCCTTGCTCTTTTCCCAGCCCCCAGTTCCCATAGGATGGAACCATGGTGTGTCTCCCTAAATTGCCCACTTAAGGAAAAGACTGAAAGAGGCACCTTTATAAAAGAGGTGCGCCTTCCATGTTAATAAGGGTGAAGCCAGGCAGTGGTGGTGCACACTTTTAATCCCAGCACTGGGGAGGCGGAGGTAGGTGGATCTCTGAATTTAAGGGCAGCCTGGTGTAGAGAGGGAGTTCTGGGACAGCCAGTGATACAAAGAGAAACCCTGCCTCAAAAACAAAACAAAAAACAAACAAACAAAAAAAAAGGATGAAAATTTGTTTGGACTTGTGAGATGAGAAATTTCATATTTTTTTTCTAGCTTTGGGGTCTCCACGACCAGGAGTCCTTCTTTCTGCTCCTCCTCCACTGTTGGGATACAGGTGAGGAAGGGGATGCAGACGCCTCTTATGCACCTTATGATGTGGTGAACTCTTGCTTTCTCCAGTTCTCCGCCCCCACTATGAGCCCTAGCTTCACAGTGACATCTGGACAGCTGCCATCCTGGAGTGCCTGGGGGACTGACATTCTTTGGTGCCTCAGTTTCCTCCACACTGGAACAAGATCACACCAGTTCACTGGCAGCCTTGCCAGGCAGTGAGCCCTGGTGGAGAGCAGGCTCTCTGTAGAGCCAGACAACAGACTCTGGAGTGTGTGCTGTGTGAGCCTTGGTAAGTGTATTCACCTCCCTGAGCCACAGATCCCGAATCTGAAAAAAGGAGGAATGCTTACTTTTAAGCTGCAAGCCCTGCAAACAAGGTTTGGAATGGGGCCTCTGGTGATCCTGCGGCCAGTACCGTACCACAGTCTCCTTCCTGCCTCCTCCCGAAATCCCCACTTCCTCCCCCACACCTGACTGACTTAGGTGAGAACCTTGACTCCCCATTCTTCTCTGAGCACACCAGGGCCCCTGGCCTTGCTTTGACCTTTCCTGGTCTGGGAGAATGCCATAACGGGGCTTCTCAGCCCTCAACCAAGGGGCTCCCCCTTGGGAACAGAGACCTTGGAGGCCTCAGCTTCTGCTGTGGGGGACTCCCATTTCTGCTGGCACTTCTTGCCCATCATGTCTGTTTTTGTTTAGATGACCTGTGGCGTTCAGCAGTCCATTTGCTTTAACATCTCGGTACTTGCTGTTGTGGGATTAGCTCCATTTTAAAGGCGAGAAAACTGAGGCCCAGGGCAGAAGAGTGACAGAAACCAGGTGACCCAAGCTAGCTGAGTCCTGAGCCCACCAGCCCGTTTTGTTTAGAACCCTACCACTGCCGGGCCAGTGGCCATCCCTTCCCGGATCTCTGCTTTGGTGCTATCCTGATCCTGCCTGGAAGATGCTAGAGTTGGGGAAACTCCCTCACAAAATCTAAAATGAGAATTGAACATAGTGATATATGCATGTAATCCCAGCAATTGGGAGGTGGAGACGGAAAATCAGAAATTCAAGGTCATCTTAAAGTACACAACAAGTTCCAGACCAGCCTGGTGTGCATGAGACTCTTTATTAAAAACAAACGAACAGGGACAGCAAGATGCTTATTTGGTAAAGATGCTTGCCACCAATCCTGACAACCTGAGGTCAGTCCCCAGGACTCCCATGGTGGAATGAGAGAGCAGATGCCTATAAGTTGTCCTTTGATTACCACATGTTCATCACGGTATGTTCTTGTGCGAGCACACACACAGGCTCTCAGTGTAATGATAGCAACTTAAAAAACAGAATATGAGGCCGGGCATGGCTGGTGCACACCTTTAATTTTAGCACTCAGGAGGCAGAGGCAGGTGGATCTCTGAGTTAGAGGCCAGCCTGGTCTACAGAGTGAGTTCCAAGACAACCCAGGGCTACACAAAGAAACCCTGTCTCGAAAAGACAAAAAACAACAAAACCAGAACCAGAACCAGCATGTGGAGATGTGGAGCGGCCCCCTCGATTCAGAGGCCCTTTACCTCCTTGGACTTGCAGCAGAGGAACAGCAACATGGGACTCTAGACCAGAGGTTCTAAACCTTCCTGATGCTGCGACCCTCAGTGCAGTTCCTCACGCTGAGGTGACCCCAGCTATAAAATGGTTTCATTGCTACTTCAGAAGTGTAATGTTGTTACTGTCATGAATTGTAACATAAATACCTATGTTTTCCAGATGGTCAGTGCAACCCCTGTGAAAGGGCCATCTGACCCACAGGTTGGGAACTACTACCCTATAGGGAGACAGGCTGAAGAGCACCTGGACCCCAGGCACTGGCGCTTACTCTTCTAAGTGTTGTTTTGTTGTAAGTTGGTGTTTTATGGGTTTGGCTGTTTTGCCTGCACGTGTGTTTGTGCACCACATGCACCACATCCGTGGACCCCTGGAACTGTAGCTATATTCTGTTGTAAACTGCCATGTGGTACTGGAGCTTCTAGAAACTCAGGTTCTTGGCAAGAGCTCTGTCTGTTTTTGAGATGGGATCTGTCTACGTAGCCCTGGCTGGTCTTTAATTCAAGTTGTAGACCAGATTGGCCTCAGAGTTAGATCTGCTGAGTCTGAGATTAAAGGGCTGTGACTCCGTACCTGGCCTCATTTTTGTTTTTTGTTTTTTTTTATTGATAAAAGGAGAATAAAAAAAAAATTTCCACCTCCTCCGAGCCTCCCATTTCCCTCCCCCTCCTCCTACTCTTCTCCCCCTCCTCCCACCCTTCTCCCCCTCCCCCCACTCCTCTCCCCCTCCCTCTCCAGTCCAAAGAGCAGTCAGGGTTCCCTGCCCAGTGGTAAGTCCTAGGTCCTCCCCCCTCCATCCATATCAAGGAAGGTGAACATCCAAACTGGCTAGGCTCCCACCAAGCCAGCACATTAAGTAGGATCAAACCCCCGTGCCATTGTCCTTGGCAAAGAGCGGTCCCTGAGGAAGCAACTTGACCCTACAGTTGCAAGACACAGGAGGAACGTGCCTAACCTGGTCTGGAAATGTCAAACCTGACTGCACTGGCATCCAACCGGCAGGGGTTAGCTACTCCCAGCTGGCCTGCAAGGAGGCAGGGGAAGCTCCTCCCCTTCATCCCACTGCCTGCCTGGGCCATGAAGCTCTTGTACAACTCCAGTTTGGTTGCATTTCACAGAGGAACCCCAAAGGGCCTTTCTTCTCTCCTTGGAATTGTTCCCACCTGCCCTCAGGGCTGGGAACCCTAAGTGACTGGTGGAGTTTGAAGGCGTGGACCTGCAGGCCTGTGGCTGCCCATCCTTATTCTCTGCTGCTCCTGACATTCCCTAGGCTTAGGGACCATGTCTGGGCATAAAGGGATTTGGTGCAGCTACAGCAATGTCCCTCCTGCCCCTGTCACCCTTGCAGAGTGTTCTCCCCGCTGGCCTCCCGCCCAGTTGCCTGTGTCGGTGGTCTCTGCGAAGAGGTATGTAAGCCCCGCTAGGCATTTCAGGGAGTACTGCCTGAGGAAAGTGGACTTGACCGTCTTTCCTAGTTTGTACCCCTTAGCCCTGGGAAGGGAGTCTGCATTCTGTATTTATGGCTTTGTAATCTTCCTCACACTTCACCCAAAACTGTAAAAACTTGAGGTTCCACAAAGCCTAAAATCTGCTTGCTTTGAGTTTGGTAAACCCCTTTCCCCTCCATACATTGGGGACCAATGAAGCCTGACAGTCAGGAAGGTGTGGCAAGGCCAGCAAGGGCTTCGAGGTACATCAGGCCCCCAGATGAAGGAAACCCTCAGAGAGCGTCCAAGTCAACCTCTTCCATCCCACAGTGTTGTGGGGGAAGTGAGCTCCATTTCTGTGCTTTCCCGCTGAGAGGGAGCAGGACAGGCCCCACCGCTCCCTTGGGTGGGTCCGGCTCTGGGACAGGTGGGGTCTCCTTCACTCCACCGAGGCTCCACCCCGGGTGAGACCAGCTGCGTCCCCGCACGTCTCGCCGCAGGACTGACCCCGGCCTTATCTGCGCCGGCAGCTTCCGCCCACCCCGCGCCCCGCCCCCCCTCGAAGCGCCCGACCCCAGGGCCCTGGGGAGTCGGAGCCGCGGCGCTGCTGCCCAGCGGAGCGGAGAGCGCCGTCCCCCAGCTGGGCGGCGGAAGTGATCACCCCCTAGCGCCTGCCATCCTGCCCGCCCCAAGCCCACGGGGGCTCCCCAAACCGGACTGCCTTCACCCCCCATGGGAGGGTCCTCCAAAGTCCTGGGGGACAAGGGAGCGGGAAGGGTCGTCAGAGTAACAGGAATTCTGACAGGCACAGCCCTCCCCTACACACACACGCGCGCGCACACACACACGCACGCACACACAGGCACACACACACACTCGCGCGCGCGCGCACACACACGCACACACATTCCCGCCCAGCAACGTCTCTGCCCAGTGGTGGAGGGAAGAGAAAGGTGGAGACACCTGAGAGAAAGTGAACAGAGAACCACAGACTAGCGATGTGTGCTGTGTATCTGCAGGGAGCACACGCTCCAGAAATCCATACAGCACCCCTGCACACAGTCAGAAAAACCCAAGAATCTAACAGAGAGCCAGCTACAAAAGCAGAAACACAGCCCACCTTTAATTCCAGCACTCAGGAGACAGAGGCATCTGGATCTCTGTTCGAGGCCAGCCTGGTCTACGGAGCGAGTTCCAAGACAGGGCTACACAGAGAAACCCTGCGGGGGTGGGGGAGGAAACACATACATTGTCCAGCAAACATTTAAGGACAAGAAGAGAAATGCAAACGAAGACCACTGTGAGGTGTTGTTTTACTTTTAACCCGTTTGTCAGGCAAGATGACCTAGCCTATGGGGCACAGTGACTCGGGTAATCCCTGCACTCCCCATCTGAGGCAGGAAGCCACGAATTCGAGGCTTGGGTAGGCTATAGTGAGTTCTAGCTAATCTGGATTACAAAACGAGGCTGTTTGGACAAACAACAACAAACAAATAAACAAACCAATAAATAAATAAAAATAAACAAACCAGCCTGACAGACTCAAGACCTCAGAAAGAGGTGGGGCATCAGAATGGCCCTGATACTGTCAGACAGTGCCCAGCCCAAACAGCTCCCAGGGAAAACCACCTCCTTCCCTCACAGAGCTGAGCTTAGCTGAGTCACAAGTCAGCCAACATTAAAGTCCAGAAGCGAGCCTGTGCTCCAAGACCATATTCCCAGGCACACTACCAATAACCAAGTGCCACTGACGAGAGAATGGATAACAATTCCAGTGGATTCATTCACAGAAGTAGCATTCAGTTCAAGGCAGTATGTGAATAAACTGCACAGAATATCATCAATGACTCGGCCACAGTGCAATGGAAACAGTTTCCAGAGACAGATGTCAGGTCACATCTTCGTAAACAGCAAGGTTCCTCCTTATCCTAGAGATTATCCACTCGAAGGGCTCCATTGGATGTTGGAAAGCTATTAGAACTCAGAAAATGGGGTTAGTAAAAAGGGATCAAAGGAACAGAACAATCACCCGTGACTCCAGCTTCAGGGGACCCAGTGTTCCCTGCCTCCTCCGGTGTCTGCATGCACGTCATGTACACGAACTCATACAGGCACACACAGACATTCAAAAACATGATTAAAAAATAATGCTGGAACCAGGCAGTGGTGGCACACACCTTTAATCCCAGCACTCGGGAGACAGAGGCAGGTGGATCTCTGTGAGTGCAAGACCAGCCTGGTCTAAAGAGCTAGTTCCAGGACTGGCTCTATAGCTACTGAGAAACCCTGTCTCAATAATAATAATAATAATAATAATAATAATAATAATAATAATAATAAATCATTTTCCTTCCTGTTTTCTACCAATAGCATTCAAACTTAATGTAAAGGATGCATTTAAAATATTCTCCCAAGGCCAGGCGGTGGTGGCGCATGCCTTTAATCCCAGCACTCGGGAGGCAGAGGCAGGAGGATCTCTGTGAGTTCGAGGCCAGCCTGGTCTACAAGAGCTAGTTCCAGGACAGGCTCCAAAGCCACAGAGAAACCCTGTCTCGAAAAACCAAAAAAAAAAAAAAAAAATCTCCCGAATGGGGCTTGAGAAAAGGCTCAGCAGGTAGAGTGATTGCTGCTCTTGCAGAGGCCCTGGGTTTGGATGCCACACCTATAACAGGTGGTTCACAACTTCTAACTCCAGTTACAGGGGGATCGGATGCTCTCTGACTTCCTTGGGCATCATGTACACACACTCACACAGGTACACATGCACATGCATGAATTTAATAATTGTGCAGAGCTCATATGAAAACAACTGTGAAACTATCTAAATAATGAAAAGAAACCTTAGTGGGGCTGGAGAGATGGCTCAGTGGTTAAGAACACTGGCTGCTCAGAAATTCCCAGCACCCACATGGCCGCTCACAACTGTCTGTAACTCCAGCTCCAGGGGACCTATACCCTCATACAGACATATATGAAGGCAAACTCCCAATGTGTATTAAATAAATAAATCTTTAAAAAAGAAAAGAAAGAAAACTTAAAATAGTTTATTTTCCTTATAAGGAAATGTTAAATCAAACAACATTGTCTAAGCATACATATATATTAAAAACTTTATAAAAAGAAAGCACTGAGGGGGCTGAAGAAGGATTATATTCCAAATTTGCCTGGGGTTAAAGGTGAGATCTTGTTCAGGGAGAGAGAGACTGTTCAGTGGCAGAATGTTTCCTGGTATGCAGAAGACCAAGGGTTGGATTCCCAGTGCCCAAAACAACCTAAACAAAACATAACATAACCAAAGTGTGAAGCCTCACAAAATTCTGGTTACTTCAAGAAGGCAGAAGGAAAAAAGAAGAAGAAGGCAGAAGGAGACAGATTTGGTTTTACACCCGGAAAAAAATGTAAATAAACACAGAAATTAAAGAAGACCCTGAAAGAGCCAAGGTGACTTACAGTAATGATTTCACCTGAATTAGCACAGCTGGGCAGGAAATGGGGCGGGACATGACTGTATTTACAGGCAAAACTTGTCTTTTCTAGAAGTCTGCATTAGCAGAATGGGAGGCCCGCGAGTATAAAGGACTTTACCCCCCAAATACTCAGCACTGAGAGTCTCCAGGATGGGTGCTTTAGGAAGGCTCCAGGAAGAGGAAGCCTTAGACTCAAGCCGAATTTTGATGTTGTTTTGCTTTTTGAGACAGTCTCACTGTGTAGCCTGGAACTCACTATGAAGACCAGGCTGGCCTCAAACTCAAATCTGCCTGCCTCTGCCTCCTGAGTGCCAGGATTAAAGGTCACATGGATAGTCAGGCTGGATTCTGATGGACAGAGATGGTGTCAGGGCAAAGTGGAGGTTTCAGCAAAGGAGAGGGCTGGCCCCATGTGGAACAGTTGCTGAGTGTGGAAGAAAGCAGAGCTCGGCAGCCACCAGCACCGTGTGGCTCAGGTCTAGGAGAAGAGAGTCTCCCAGGAGCTCAGAACCAGCGTAGCTCCCTCTGAGTACTGTGCCCAGGACAGCACTCCAGAGAGGCAGGTGTACTGTCTGTGGCCAGCAGACACCTGGGTGACCCACATTTCACCTGCAACCCAGAGCAATGATGTTCCACACATCACTGCCTGTCTGCTGACGATGAGGAGGACGCCTTCCTCTCTGGAGCCCACACTCTGGAAGCACATAGCCCCAATCCACGTCTGTAGCCTTGGTATCAGGTGGCCAAGGCACCAGGCCAGGGTGGCTCCAGCTTCTGAGTTCCAAGGGCAGAGGCCTGGCTGGCTGCCACATGCTTGGGTGGTGGTGTGCAGGTAGAACCACCTTGTCTCTTGATGCCTCTGTTCTTTTCATTTAACATTTTCTTTGAAAAATACATATTTTTCTTTGCATATACACAAGGCATATAAAACTATGTATACAACAGATATTGTTATCTAACTGTGGGGCTGGAGTGAGGGCTCAGTAGTCAGAGAGTTGGCTGCTCTTCCAGAGCTCAGTTCCCAGCACCCACCTCTCCACAGCCTCTAACTCTGGCTCTAGGGAATTCAACCCCACTCTTCTGGCCTCTTCACGCACCTGCACACATGCCCCCAGTGCCACACACACAAATCATTTTTAATCTAATCCTTCCATAAACTTTCCCGTTGTTAGGTGTGTGTGATCCCCACGACGATCCGGGACAGGATGAGAGTGGAGGAGCAAACCTGCCACCCCAGAATCCAGAAAAGTCCCAGAGTGCAGGGCAAGCCTCAGCTACATAGTCAGCCCAAGGCTAGCCTCATCTACGGGACACCCTCTCTAAAACTCCAATGAAACAAAGCACCCCAAACCACCGACGTACCCAGCACACTCACTCCTTTGTAGCTGAGGAAACCAGGGTGTGGGGAGTTCAGTCATTTGTCCCAGGAAGTCTGCAACCAGATTTTTTTTTTTTTGAAAAAGGATCTCACTGTGTGTCACTTTCTGGTCTCAAAATCAGAGACCTGCCTGCTTCTGTACATACAATCATATAAAAATTTTTAAAGAAATGTCTTTTATTTTTTCTTTTCCATTTATGATTTCTTGAGAATTTATAACTTCCTAATATGTGAGTAATCATTCATACTCATTTTTTTTAAGACAAGCTCATGCTATTTTTTGATCCTGACTGTCCTAGAACTCACTCTGTAGACCAGGCTGGCCTCGAACTCACAGAGATCTGCCTGCCTCTGCCTCCCAAGTGCCAGGATTAAGAAAGTGCATTACCACACCAGGCTTCATACCCCCTTAAAAAAAAAAGTCAGGGTCTCACTATGTAGCCCTGGTCGTCCTGGAACTCACTGTATAGATCAGACTGGCCTTGACCTCAAAGAGACCCCGATGCTGGGGTCACAGGCGTGCTGGGGTCACAGGTGTGCTGGGGTCACAGGCGTTCTGGGGTCACAGGTGTGCTGGGATCACAGGTTTGCTGGGATCACAGGTGTGCCGGGGTCACAGGTGTGCCGGGGTCACAGGTGTGCCGGGGTCACAGGTGTGCTGGGTCACAGGTGTGCTGGGGTCAAAGGTGTGCTGGGATCACAGGCGTGCTGGGGTCACAGGCATTCTGGGGTCACAGGTGTGCTGGGATCACAGGTGTGCTGGGATCACAGGTGTGCTGGGGTCACAGGTGTGCCGGGGTCACAGGTGTGCCGGGGTCACAGGTGTGCCGGGATCACAGGTGTGCCGGGGTCACAGGTGTGCTGGGGTCACAGGTGTGCTGGGGTCACAGGCGTGCGCCACCACAGCCAGTTTTCTTCTACATTTTTACTCACTCCTCCTACACAGAGATGCAGAGACCTAACATCTCTAACTGCAAATACACTACTGAATTTTCTTTTTGTCATTATTTGAAGATAGCAAATTGCAGCAAATAAGCCCCATGCACCTCACTTCTCTTGCTCTTTACCTGGAAGCCCCAGGCCGAATCAGTTTAGCGTTTCCGGCCTTGCAGTGCTCGGACGACACCAGGGTTGCTGCAGGCTAAGCAGACATTCTGCTACTGAGGTGCACATCCTGGGCCCACAGCACCTTTAAAAGTTATTTATGTTTTTAATTTTTATTATTTTATGTGCATGAATGTTTTACCTGCATTATGTGCACCACGTGTTCCTGAGGAGACCAGAAGAGGGTGCCGGGTCTCTAGAAACAGGAATCACAGATGGTTATGGGTGTGAGTCACCATGGGGGGCTGGGAGGCAAGTCTGGGGCCTGGGGCCTGTGGCCTGTGCAGGAGCAGCCAGTGCTCTGTTTAAAATTTGTTTATTTTTATTTTATGTGCTTGGTGTTTTGCCTGATGTCTGAAGGTAGCAGATCTCCTGAAACTTGAGTTACAAACAGTGGGGAGCTACCATGTGTGTGATGGGAACTGAACCCGGGTCCTCTGGAAGAGCGGTGAGTGCTCTTAACCACTGAGCCATCTCTCCAGGCTCTAGTCCATTTTTGTAATTGACATTTAACAAGTGTTCGTATTTGTGGGATGGCATGATCCTTCAATATGTGCATATAATGAACAGCTACCAAGCAGGTCAACTAGCATTTCCACCTTCTGTGTCGGGTGGTGGCGCACACCTTTAATCCCAGCACTTGGGGGCAGAGGCAGGCAGATCTCTGTGAGTTCAAGGCCAGCCTGGGCTACAGGAGCTAGTTCCAGGACAGGAACCAAAGCTACAGAGAAACTCTGTCTCGAAAAAAAAAAAAACCTACCAACTCTTCTACTTCTCTATAAAATATCTAACAAGTGGGCCACTGAGATGACCTCCAATCCTGACAGCCCGGGTTCAATCCCCAGCACCCACAGGTGGAAGGAGAGAACTGACCACAGTTGCTCTCTGGCTCCCATAACAGTGTTTTGGCATATGAGTGCCCTCAATACTCAAAATAATGGGTTTTGGTGGTGGTGGTGGTGTGGTTTCTTGAGACAGAGTTTCTCTGTGTAGTCCTGGCTGTCTTGGAATTCTTTTTGTAGACCAGGCTAGCCTCAAACTCACAGATCTGCCTACTTCTTCCTCCCAAGTGCTGGGATTAAAGGTGTGTACCACCACACCCAATTTAGAGCAAAGTAAAAAATATATATAAAATAGGGGGCTGGAGAAATGGCTCAGAGGTTGAGAGCACTGATTGTTCTTCCAGAGGTCCTGAGTTCAATTCCCAGCAACCACATGGTAGCTCACAACCATCTGTAATGAAATCTGGTGCCCTCTTCTGGCCTGCAGGCATACATGCAGACAGAACACTGTAAACAAGTAAATAAATCTTAAAAAAAAAAATTAAAATAGCTGGGTGGTGGCCAGCCTAGTCTACAAAGTGAGTTCCAGCGGGGCTACTCAGAGAAACCCTATCTTGAAAAAACAATAATAATAATAACAAAGTAATAATATTAAGCTGGGTATGGTGCGTGGTGGTGTGTGCTCTGAGCCAACCAATGTGGGTACAGGAACTGAACCTCAAGTCCTCTACAGGAGAACTCAGGGTCTTAACTGTGAGCTTCCTCACCAGACTCCCCAATAAGCTTGCCTTTTGTAGGTTCTAGGACTTGAACTTAGGTCTTTGTTCTTGTGCAGCACGTAATCTTAAATTTGAGCCACCTCCTTAGCCCCAAATCAACCTTTTTTTGTTTGTTTTTGCTTTTTTGAAACAGGGTTTTTCCTCTGTGTAACAGCCCTGGCTGTGCTGGAACTACCTCTGTAGACCAGGCTGGCCTTGAACTTACAGAGATCCACCTGCCTCTGCCTCCCCAAGTGCTAGGATTAGTGGAGTGTGCCACCTGGCTCAAGATCAACTTTAAAATATATATGTATATACATATATGTGTATATATCTGCACATTTAAATGGAGGAAGGATGGATCTGGAGGAATGGAAGGTGGCAGGAAGGGACTGAGAGGAGAGGAAGGAGGGGATATTTGAGATGCAATATATGAGAGAAGAATTGAAAAAAATTTAAACTGGGAGTTTAATCCCAGCACTGGAGAGGCAGAGGCAGGCAAAACTCTGAGTTTAAGGAAACCTCAATCTACACGGTGAGTTCCAGACCAGCCAGAGCTACACAGTGAGACTCTGTCTTGAACAATTGGAGAGAGAGTTTCACAATACAGCCTTAGCCTGCCTAGAACCTGTTATGTAGCTCAGGCTGGCCTGGTGCCTGAGTACATACATATATGTGCACCACAAGTATGAAGAGCATGGAGATCAGACAAGGGCACCCATCCCCTGGAGCTGGGGGTGCAGCGGGGTGTGAGCCATCATCTGAACTGACTCAGCTTCGTCTTTGGAAACTGAACTCAGGTCCTCTGGAAGAGCAATCTCTCCACCCACCCAAGACCAGCTGTTTAAATGTCTGTGTCAAAGCCAGTGTTTCAAACAATGGATCTTCTCACCTGACCACCTGAGCTCCACGAGCTTGCTTCTCTAATTTCATGAGGTTCTGTTGGCGGACATTCCAGACCAGCTGAGAAGAGAGCACACAGCAAGTGTATTTCCAGCTGGGTCTCGCTAGGGCCCATCCTGGGTGGCCAGGAGCCCCCTGACTTCTAGAGACAGGAAGACTGACACTGTTATTGTGAAATCATTTGCATATTGTGAGGTGCTTTGTATAAGATGGCATGATTTGCATACAGGGAGGAAGACATCTTTAACATCCCAGTGTGGCCTTCGCTAAACATCTTCTCCTTGTGGCAAAGAATCCAATTGGACATTCTGTTTCAGAACCTCCATAAGGGCCCAGGAGCGCATCCTGGGAGACGTATGAGGCTGGTGAGGAAAGCCAGACAGGAAGCTTTTGAAAGGAGCTGGTAGCCTAGAAAGCACAAATGTTAAAGAATGTATCAGCTGGGAGTGGTGCCGTAGGCCTGGTGTGGTGGTGCGCCCTCTTAATCCCAGCACCCTGGTGTGGTGGTGCGCCCTCTTAATCCCAGCACCCTGGTGTGGTGGTGCACCCTCTTAATCCCAGCACCCTGGTGTGGTGATGCACCCTCTTAATCCCAGCACCCTGGTGTGGTGATGCACCCTCTTAATCCCAGCACCCTGGTGTGGTGATGCACCCTCTTAATCCCAGCACCCTGGTGTGGTGATGCACCCTCTTAATCCCAGCACCCTGGTGTGGTGATGCACCCTCTTAATCCCAGCACTCTGGTGTGGTGATGCACCCTCTTAATCCCAGCACCCTGGTGTGGTGATGCACCCTCTTAATCCCAGCACTCTGGTGTGGTGATGCACCCTCTTAATCCCAGCACTCGGGAGGCGGAGGCAGGCAGATCTCTGAGTTCGGGGCCAGCTTGATCTACCAAGTGAGTTCTAGGACAGCAGCGTTACACGGGGAACCCGTTTTGGTGGGGGGAAAAAAAGTATAAAGTGTATCTGATAGAGTGCTTGGTCCAGCAATGCATCCATCAGGTGTAGGAGTGCACACCTACAATCAGGAGGTCCAGACACTCTAGTCTTCAAGTTCAAGGATGGTCTAGGATGAGACCTTATATCACAACAGATCAATAAATAAACCAGGAATGTGGCACTGAGAAGGCAGAGGTAGGCAGATCCTGTGAGTTCAAGGCCAGCTTCATCTAGTTCCAGGAAAAGCCAGGGCTACATAGAGAGTACCAGTCTCAAAATAAAATAAACCAATAAACAATGAAGAAACATATATGCAACACACACTGAAGTAGGTGAGGCATCAGCTGCACTGTGTGAGTTCAGTCGCCCTCAGAGCACCCAGAAAGAACAAGTGACCAGCCACAGAAGTAGAGAGCTGCCATAGGAGGTGAAGGCCAGAGACCCTCACTCTGTCACAGTCTGCCCAAGGGATGAGCCCAGACATTAGCCTTGGCTGAACGTTCTTCTGCACCGGCTGCTGGCTAATTCCTAGAAGAGGATGCAAAGGGGATTTCAGGCCACATTTCTACTGTGTTCAGGCTTAGAAATGAGGCGGCTATCACAGGCCCTAGGTACATCCAAGTTGAATTCTGGCTCTGCCATTTGTGTGGCTGCCATAAACCAATACAACAGTCAGTACATATCTGATAAAAATAAGGAACTGCCGGGCGGTGGTGGCGCACGCCTTTAATCCCAGCATTCAGGAGGCAGAGGCAGGCGGATCTCTGTGAGTTCGAGGCCAGCCTGGTCTACAAGAGCTAGTTTCAGGACAGGCTCCAAAGCTAGAGAGAAACCCTGTCTCAAAAAACCAAAAAAAAAAAAAAGCTAGTTTCAGGACAGGCTCCAAAGCACTACTGTCTCTAAAAAACAAAACAAAAACAAAAAAAACGAGGATGGTACATAGTGTGTGTTCAGTAAATCAGAGGACTACAGTAATTCTTGTCATACTTGCTCCAGTGGAGTGCAGGCCCAACTTGTGCAGGGTTAAGGGAACACAAAGCCCTTTCTTTGTGCCAGGTTTGGGATTCCAGGGCACAGGGTCTAGAAACATGTATTGGATCTCAAAGGGTTACTGTCCTGGAGACAGTGGCCTGAGGTTCCAAGTGAAAAACCAAAGCATAAAAATAATTCGATGAGTAAGAATAAAATTCCCTCTTCTGAGGTACCGGGGCCAGGCCCCTCCCTGTGGCAGGCACTTCCCCTTTCCCTGGCTCGTGGAGGAGCCAGGCGCGCTGGCTGACTCAGAACCACAGCCGCGCTCTTATCCCGGGACGGAGCGGTCTGGCGGCCACGCGCGCCCTCGTGTGGCTACTGCGGGGACTGCATGCCCAGAACGGTCGCGGTCCCCGCGTGGCCCTCATCTAGCTAAGCCTGACTAAAAGCGGTGCCCGCGGGTCTACCCACTTCCGTCCTGCCCTCTCCGCAGCCCCGTAATCCGGCCCGAGCGGAAGTGCACTGACCGCGCGGGTCCCCCATGGCTAAGAAGCGGAAGCGCCCCCCCGCCGCCGCTCCGTCTAGCCCCCCGGAGCCAGGCGCGTCTGGTTCCGGACTGTCCCGTGTGACGTGGCTGCACGCCGGGGGTGGCTCCGGGCCGGGGGCCTAGTGGCGGGGCCGGGCGAGGCAGAGCCGGGGCGGGGCGCGAGCCTGCAGCTGGATGGCCGGGCCCGCCCGGAGCGCTGCAGCTACCGCCGCCGCCACCTCTGCCACCGCTGCCACCGCACGGTGAGTCGCTGGACCCTCAGGCCCGCGTCCGGGGTGGGATGGACCGTGTCGATTCCCAAACCGGCTGCGGCTCGTCCAGAGTCTAGGAGTGGAACTTGCCTGCTTTTGACTCTTCCTTACTGCTGTCGTCCCACACTCTGCCCCTCATCTCTCTCAGCTGCCCCGCTTCTCTCCTTCCACCAGATACTCTCTGGCTCACTTTCTTGACTCGACTCTCCTTTCTCTTGCCTTCTCCGTTCTCTCCATACCCCATACTTCCAAGCCTGCGATCCCCTCGCCTCTGCATGACCCGCCAAGGACTTGACCTGGCTAGGGCCTGCCTTGGTATCAGTGAAGCTTCGCCCCCCCCCCCCGTGGTAGCTGTGGGGGGTCTAATTAAGGCCTAAGATCCCAGATATAGGCTTCTACTCACCAACCAGAGGGAGGAAACTGAGGCAGTTCAAGGTCACAGTAGGTACAGACAGGGCAAACCACACTCAAACTTTCCAGATTGAGCTTCTTGCTTGGTTGACTCACATCCCCATACGGTGATCTGTCTGCAGAACACATTCCTTCTGGAGTGCTTCAGGCCTCCTCTGGCACATGGCTTATGTTCTCTCCTCCATGCCATCAACTACCCGAATTAACAAGCCCATCTCATATCCATATCTCTGTGAGGGAGGCATTACCCAGATCCATTCCCTGATGAAGACCAGACTGGGAAGGGGCAACAGGAATTGCCCACAGTCAAACAGCTTAAAATCTAGATCACCAAATTAGTCAGCCACAAGTCGCCAGCCTGTGCTCCTGCATCTGTGAGGCATCTCTTCTCTTCTGCTCCCCAGAGATCATTTAGGGGGAAGAGGTTTGGACCACTGCTCAATTTCTCCACCAGTGCTCCCCATCAAGCTCATTGATGGCCTTAGACCCTGGGGTGTCTTCACAGACACATATCCTGGCAGCCAAGCCTCTCCTGGCAGCTAGAGACACCCAGCAGGGATGGGCCCTCCGGTGGCTGAAGGAAGCCCAGGCAGTGCCTCACCCAGTCATTAGAGAAAGTTTAGCCTTAGGCGGACACATTGACACACAGGCTGGAGCCAGCTCAGAAGGAAAAAATGTGTGGTTTTTGGGAGAAGTATAGAGGAGCAGAACCCCTTTGCTGTGTTCACCCATCCTCGGGAGCAAGCAGGAGGGTGATGCCATGGTCATTTGAGACGGGAGGAGATGCTGCGCTTCCTGAGTGGGCATGTGGTCCACGGAGGCAGCTCACATAAGCGGCCTTTGTGTTTTCCAGCAGCTGGCATGCCTGGATGTCCCTGCCCTGGCTATGGGATGGCAGGCCAAAAGGTTCTCTTCCTCACTGTCCTTGCCCTGGAGCTCCTGAGAAGGGTTGGAGGTTCTCAGCCAGCCCTCCGGAGCCTGGGGGCTGCAGCTGCCTGTCGCCTGGATGATAAAGAAAGCGAGTCTTGGGGTACTTTGCTGAGTGGGGAGCGACTGGACACCTGGATCTGCTCCCTCTTGGGCTCCCTCGTGGTTGGACTCAGTGGGGTTTTCCCCTTGCTGGTCATTCCCCTGGAGATGGGGACCATGTTACACTCAGAAGGTGAGTGGCCCTTCAGTGGCCCCGAGAATCCTCACAAAAGGAAGGAAACATGCTTGCTTTTGGGAAAATGCTGAGTCTCATGTGCCAGGCACACTGTGTCTGGAGCAGTGCCACCTTGGTCCTGTGGGAAGATGGTATACATGCTCATTTGTTCATTCATTTATGCATCTGCTTCTTACTTCATTCAGCAAACATTTCCCAGACGTGGTATGAACAGTGGCTGGCAATGTGGCTGCCACATTACCTGGGCTCAAATCCTGGCTCTGCCACCCACCAACTAAGTAGAACATGGCAAATCACTTAATCTCACTCTGGTCTGATCATGCAGTTCAGTAGTAGAATGGGTGCCTCGCATGTCCCCAGCAGCCTCACCCGCCATGAGAGCAGTACTGTCACTGACTTGTGAGTTTTAGATGAGCACTTGGGGGATCGCCTGATGCAGGGAGGGCAGGCGTTTACAGGCTTATGTTGAACCCCGAGTACAGAGGTGAGCAAGTGCTGCCTGCCCCCCGGTTTGGGTTAGTGGTCTAAAGGCTAGGGATGTAGTAGCTGATGCTGTTGTGCTTGCCTGGTACACAGGAAGTCAGTCCCCAGCTGAATATAGCTGGATATGGTAGCTCTTACTGAAAATCCCAGAACTTGAATGAAGGCAGAAGAATCCGAAGTTCAAGGTTATCTTTATTTAGCTACATAACCAAGCAGAAGTCACCCTGTGCTGTGTGAAACCCTTTCTCAGAGTATAAAAAGAATGTAGGGCTGAAGATGGCTCAGCTCTTAAGAGCACATATATTCTACTCTTCCAGAGCATTCAGATTCAGTTCCTAACATTCATGTCAGGCAGCTCACAACTGTCTGTAACTATAGTTCCAGAAGGATCCTCTGGGCTTGGCAGGCACCTGCATTCATAAACATGCATATAATTTTAAAAAGAATAAATCATTTAAAAAGTAAAAGAAGAGGGCTGGAGAGATGGCTCAGCGGTTAAGAGCATTGTCTGCTCTTCCAAAGGTCCTGAGTTCAATTCCCAGCAACCACATGGTGGCTCACAACCATCTGTAATGAGGGCTGGTGCCCTCTTCTGGCCTGCAGGCATACACACAGACAGAATATTGTATGCATAATAAATAAATAAATAAAGTAAAAGAAGGGCTCATGGAATGGCTCAGTGGGTAAAGGTGTTTGCCCTACAAGCCTGTCAAACTGACTTCATTCCTGAAACCCATGTAAAGGAGGAAGGAGAGAACACACACCACAGAGTTGTCCTCTGTGCCCACGTGTACACTCTCACATCACACACACAATAATAGTAAATAAATGAATAAACAGAGTGACTGCCTTTTGCCATCTGCCATGCTCCTGGAGGATTGTTGCTACCAATTGTGAACCAAGCCTTCCTGGAACCTGTCGTGCCTATGCAATGTGTCCTTCCTCAGACAACCCGGGGGATGGGGTAGCGCTGGTAGGATGCTCACTTGGTGTGTATGAGGCTTGGCAGGGTAGTGCAGGATGCACTTGGAGTATTGGCTACATTCTACAAGTGGGAAGCATTTGCTTTCTGGCTATCTTGGAAACAGCAGTGTCCCTGGGGGTCATTGCACCACCAACGGCCAAGAAGCACTTCCAAATCTGGACATACAAGTTGTAAAAGTCCCCAAGTTTCTGTCAGTTTTCTACAGGTGGCACTGAGGCGAGATATTCCCATTGAATGAACATTTGCTTTATGCCTTGTTGTTTAATTCTGATCCAATTTGTACATGGGGAAACCGAGTCTCAGAAGTTATCTTCCAGGTGCCAGCAGATGGATTGGAGAACTGGAACTTGCCAGGGCCCAAGCCCATCTCTTAACCAATATGCAGTAGTCAGTGAGTCCACAGTGGTTCCTACTGAGCACTCTGGATTGGGGAAGAGCTAGCCAGAAAAGCAGTAGTCTTTGGAAATCCAGCCTTTGGGTGCTTAGGAGCACAAGCTCAACCCAGGCCTCACGTCTGCTTACAGCTGGAGCCTGGCGTCTGAAGCAGCTGCTCAGCTTTGCCCTGGGTGGACTCTTGGGCAATGTGTTTCTGCACCTGCTGCCAGAGGCATGGGCCTACACCTGTCGCATCAGCCCCGGTGAGTGAGACCACAGGGCAGGACAGGAGGGCAGAACCCGTGCCCATGCCCAGGCTGGCCTAGGCCCTGCTGGCTCTACAGAGAGGGCCATGGGAGGGATGTGGAAGAGAGATTCAGAAAACCTTGTCTAAGAGGGAAGGTCGAATTCCAATGCCCTGGCTTCAGTAGGTGCCCCTCCCAAACCTCCTCCCTGAACTAGCCCTGAAATAGGCCCCATTCCAGATGACTCCCTTCTAGCCACTGGCTTGGCATGGCCTGTTAGTGCTCCCCCTGCAGGTGGTGAAGGACAGAGTCTGCAGCAGCAGCAACAGCTGGGGCTATGGGTCATTGCTGGCTTCCTGACCTTTCTGGCATTGGAGAAGATGTTCCTGAATAGCAAGGAGAAGGAGGGCCCCAGCCAGGTAAGCCAGAAGACCCAGAGCCCGGATATGTCGGGTTGTCGGTTTTTTTCTTTGTTTTTTTTTGGTTTTGTTTTCTGCTTCTAAAGTAAATGAAAAAGTAAAATAAATACCCAGGGCCTGGAGAAGCCCAGGGTCTGAGTATCTCCTGGCTCTCCCCTGAGAGCTGTGGTAGGAAACTCCCAAGGATGGCAGCGCCAGCCTCTGAAGTAGTTTGATCTCATAGATGGATGATGACAGACTGTGGGGTTGAGGCCTAATGACGGATCAGCAAAGTCTAGCTAGATCAAGGAAATATTCTGTCTCTTGTCCCTCTCTGTCTGCCTGTCTGAGTGGGGGCATCTAATGTCACCTCTCTCTCCTTCTTCTGGCCGTAGGCCCCCAGCAAAGACCCCACTGCTGCCGCGCTCAATGGAGGCCACTGTCTGGCCCAGCCGGCTGCAGAGCCCGGCCTGAGAGCCGTGGTCCGGAACCTCAAAGTGAGTGGCCCATGAGGGCCCCCCTCCTGCAGCCGCAGAGCTGAATGGCCAGCTCAGCTCTGCCTGCCTGGCTCAGCCCGGCTTTCTTTCCCTTCACCCAGGTCAGCGGCTATCTCAACCTGCTGGCCAACACCATAGACAACTTCACTCATGGGCTGGCTGTGGCTGCCAGCTTCCTTGTGAGCAAAAAGGTAAGGGGTAGGGCAAGTAGAGCTCTGGCATCTGGTGAAAAGGGTACTAATATCTACCAATTCGATCCACCTCCAAAAGAAAGTCTGCTTCTTGCTTTTACTAACAGTATCTTTGTGAAGCCTTGTCCCTGTCCTTCTGCTGGATGCTGCTCTAGCCTCTCTCTTCACCTTTATTGTCCTCAGATTGTGTGCATGTCTGTGCTGTCCTCAGATTGTTATGTGCATGTCTGTGCTGGTGTCACATGTTTGTGTGCTCTTGGAGACCAAAAGATCCCCAAGCTGGACCTGGATCCTTGGAGCTAGAGCTAGAGCAGTTGTGAGTGATCTAACGTGGGTGCTGGGAACTGAACTCAGGTCCTCTGGTCCCCCACCTCTGTCGCACCTTTGTTCCCTTCTGCCAGCACTCACTAGGATGTCCCTATCAAGTCCCCACTACTAGATGCTTCTCCCTTCACCCACCACCTATTTGTCTACCCCGACACTAGGTAGTCGCTGTGTCCTCTTCCTCCCAAACTCCTCACCCCTCAGACCTCAGTTGGACTGTACTTCTAAGAGGCACTTGCCACCCCACCCAGTTAGGCACCTGTCTAGTCTTCCTCACAGCACTGCTCCAGATGGGGCCACGCAGGTGCTTGTCTTGTACCCTGTCTCAACCAGGCACCCCCAACCTGCAGCTTAGGAGTGGCACTGTGCCCGTGTGCAGTGAATGCAGCCAGCACATCTGTGGGTGAATTCTACGTTGCAGTGTTGAGGCTGTCAGTACTGAGGGCAGGCTCTTCCCGCCCAGAGCAGACTCAAAGCACAACACTTGTTTGTAGAGAGACTGGGTATGGGGGAAGCCTAGTTACCCAGCAGAGGCAGCAGACTCAGACTCCCATCTCTGCAGATTGGGCTTCTAACCACCATGGCCATCCTCCTGCATGAGATCCCCCATGAGGTAAGTGCCCAGAGGGTGGCCCCAAAGCCAAGGTCCCAAGGTTTCCATGCTCAGCATGGGTGTGGCGCTTGGCCAGGGCTTTGGGTGGGCCTTGCCCACAGGAGTGGTCTGGAGGAGGGGCACCGCTTCAATAGGCGCTGGCCCAGGGGCAAGGTAGATAGGACGCTGGGTGTTCATGTGGTCAGGCTCTGGGTGAACATCTATCTGGGCCTTTCCTCAGGTGGGTGACTTTGCTATCCTGCTCCGAGCTGGCTTTGACCGATGGACTGCAGCCAAGCTACAGTTCTCTACAGCCCTGGGAGGCCTTCTGGGGGCCTGCTTTGCCATCTGCACACAGTCCCCCAAAGGAGTAGGTATGAGAGTGGTCATGTTCAGTAGAGGCAACAGCTAGACAGTGCCACTGCCCCGCTGCTACTGGGCTTGTGTGCCTGGTCTGCCCTGCAGAAGGGTAAGGTACATACAGCCCCCTGGGCTTACCACCAGCTCATCGTTCCCTACAGGGGAGACAGTGGTCTGGACCCTGCCCTTTACCTCTGGAGGCTTTCTCTATATTGCCCTGGTCAATGTGTTGCCCGACCTCTTAGAAGAAAATGACCCGTGGTGAGTGATCTCCTGGGATGGCCACTAACGGGGTTCAGGAGGAGTCCTGCTCCTAAGTCTCCCCTCTCCCAACAGGCACTCCCTGCAGCAGGTGCTGCTGCTCTGCTCCGGCATCGTGGTCATGGTGCTGCTTTCATTCTTCGTTGAGTGGTAACCATTCCTGATATCCCTCTCCGCATAGCAAGCAATAGAGAACCAACTTGCTCTGTGACTTTGTGTGAGAGGCAGAGGGTGAATGCTAGAACCAGCCTCGCACTGGACAGAGATGTGTGCAGGAGACCGACACTGTGACCCCTGTGTGCAGAGCCCAGCCACCCCACTGTCATCTAGCAGCAAGGAATGGCAGCGCTGGTGCCAGCACAGGCCTCACTTCTCGCAAGAGTCCAGGGCTACAGAGAACCCCGGAATTGTCCCCCCTGGACCTCTAACTCAAGACTAATTAAAGCTCTGCTCACATATCCAGGTCCCAAGCACCTTAAGAGGCGGAGGCTGCACTGCTCTTTGCTGTCATTTCCCCAGCCCTTCCTGTGCCACCTCTACAGCCAAAGAAAGGGGAGGTGGGTGCTTTGCAGCCCCAGCCCCACTCAGCACTGAGCAGGCAGCCTCTCTAGGACCTCCTCCTAGGGGCTGCCACCCTGGCCAGCTCATGCTTCCCCAGCAAATGCTGTCAAACAGCAGTCTGCAAGGCACCGTGTAATCCTCAGGCTAGCAGTCTCCCAGTGCAGCTCCAAATGCTCCTGCCAGCACACGGTTCAGCAGACATGCCCCAGGCAGGGAGAATGAGCCTTGCTGCCCTTCCCCGCTCAGGCCCCTTGTCCTTTGGGTTGAGTAAGGTGGGGGTGGTGAGGGCTCCACATTGTCAGTGCTCAGGAATGTGAACTGGGAGAATGCTGAAGCCATAATCCCCAACTATTTCCCTTGGCTGACATCCAGGTACTCAGCTGGCCACTCAACAGCCAGACTTCAGCCCTGCTGCTGTGGTGTTAGAGAAGTGGCCACTGAATGATTCCATAGCAGTTAACGCTGTGGTTCATCTTTATCTGTAAATACCTGTTCTATAGGTGTAAATAAATATTACCTAGACCACTCCCCGTTCCACATACTAGGGCGGTCAAGCAGAGCTCTGCTCAGTGCTCTGGCAGATCTGTTCCCTTGCTGTACATCTCGGAAGGTTTCCTATTTCCCCGCCCAGTTTCACTGTTAACCTTTCAGCCCAGGAATGCTTGAGCCTTTGTCACCATCACCTGATCTTATTTATTCCCTGATCCCCCTTAGTAATTCTTATCAAGGGATCAGGACCATCAAGTCATCTCCAGCTTTGACTTCACACTGTAATCTTAGCATCCAGGAATGGTAGTAGAAGGATCTGGAGTTAAAAGGCCAGCCTAAGCTACTTGAAACCACCATTTTGGAAAACAAGGGGGAAAAAAAGGAAGGCATAGGAAGAACATAGGCTATGGTAATACATGAGGTAGAACAATGAATTCCAGGCCAGCTTAGGCTACATAAGACCCTGTCTCACTTGATCCTCCCCATAGCACCCACCTCCCAAATATAAGCAGGAGGAAAAAGGGTCTTTACCAGGCCCCCTTCCTGACTGCACCATCACCATAACACAGCAAGGGGCACTGCTTCTCCATCCAACCCACTTTCCTCCCTAAGCCACCAGGCAGCCTTCAGCAGCCCCCTGGGTGGGATAAGTCAGTCGTCTGTGCTGAGTCTAGTGCAAGCAGGTGGGACACCAAATCAGCTACCTCCTTAGCCGGGAATGCTCAGCTGTCAGTGTTCCGGTGTCCCATCCATCAGAGATCTGATCTACCTGGCTGACTTCCAGGGACCTCAGGACAGAAAGGACCAAGCCCATTGTCTTTCCTCTCAGCAAGTGCTCAGGGCAGAGCTGTGGTGTGAAGCCCAGCTGGGAGGCTGACAAGCACAAGTATCACCGTTCACCACTGCACTCAGCCCGAGGGGTTTGAAGGGCTCTGCTATACTGAGGAAGCCAGATGATGGTGGTGCCTACACCATGGCCAAGAACACATTCTCTCTGGTTAGAAAGGAGGAGGGGGCACCTAAGCCCAGGCCAGAGGACAAAATCAGAAGCCCTTTAGCTGCTCAGCTCCTGGAGCAAGACATAATCAAACCACAATCAACAGGCAGCATGCAGAGCTCAGCGAGCCAGCACATGGGTAGAGTCACACTGAGGAGAGCTGACAAGGTGGAGCTTGTTGGAGTCATGTCCTCTGGGAAGAGCAAGGGGAAGAAAGGAAAGTGCCAAGGAATTTTTGCCCCTTTTTGGCAAAAAGTGGAATTTTGAGGATTAACAGCTTTAAAGGGCCATTCAGGGCTACCAAAACAACTCATTGAAAAGATGAATGATGAGCCAAACAAGGTGGCATATGCCTTTAATCCTAACATTCTAGACTAAACACAAGCAACTGAGTTCAACGCCAACCTGATCTACATCAAGTTCCAGGCTAGCCAAGACTTCATAGTAAGACCCTGTCTCTAAATAAAAAATAAATAAAAATAAAATTTTGATGCTACCTCATTTCATTACACTGTAATTTCAGCCCAGCTGCTTGTGTCTGTAAAATGTACACCCAGGTTAATGAGCTGGATCAGTGGGTAAAGGTACTTACTGCACAAACTTGTTGATCTAAGTTGGATCCCTAGAACCCAGGTAAAGGTGGAAGGAGAGAACTGACTCCACAAAGCTGTCCTCTGATGGACATGTATCCTGACCACGTGCACACACACACACAGTGAAAATAATACAGCGGCCATCCTGATAAAAAAAATATGCATTAAGACCTATATAGGGGCAGGGATGTGTCTCAGGTAGTAGAGTGCTTGCCTAACATGAACTAAACCCTGGGTTCTATCCCAGCACCACATGAAACTGGAATGGTGGGAGCTGGAGAGATGGCTCAGAGGTTAAGAGCACTGGCTGCTCTTCCAGAGGTCCTGAGTTCAATTCCCAGCACCCACATGGTGGCTCACAACCATCTGTAATGAGATCTGGTGCCCTCTTCTGGTTAAACATGCAGACAAACACTGTATACATAATATATAAATCAATCATAAAGAAAAGATGAGAATGGTGGGACATGCCCATAGCTGTGACCGCACTGCCAAGCCGAAAGGCTGTGGGCTCCCACACAGCAAGGCAGGCAGCAGAGTAAGGCCGGGAGAGAGCGGTATGATGGACAGGCCTGAAGAGCCTGGGAGAAACACGATGCCTACAAGCCAGGGTAGTGGGGTCTATTTCAAGAACTAAACCCTACATCTTACTGTATATGGCAACAAGAATTAGACTAGAGCACTGCAATGCAAGATGGGAAACTCTGGCTTCTCTTCAGGGTATTCCTTTGGGAACTCCAAGGCTGCAAGCCTCTAAAGCAGTCAGCGCTGACTTAAGGAGACTTTGGGGAGGAGATAGAAAAGACTCTAGGAAACTGCTGTGCCCTGTACCTCCCCATCACAGGGAGGTTTGGGGCCCATGGCCATCTGGGAGTTTTGAGGCTGTAGCTCCTGAGGAAAAGACCTTCTCCATATATGCCACTCCCACCCAGAGTCCATGAGGACGAGACAGACAGGTGGCAAGGATAGAAAACACCTTTTATTACCAGCTTTCGCCCACACCCTAGTGGGCGGACTAGAGGCGCCCCTAGGCATAGTACTGCAGGTTGGCTTTCTTCTTGGCCTGCACCTCTAAGATGCCCTCCATGTAGTCCTCGTGGGTAAGCTCCGTAGCACCTCTGCGCAGTGCGATCATACCCTGCAGCCATGACAGATACGGTCTAGTGTGGCCCCCTGAATCCTGAGCCCAACTTCCAAAGGCCTGGGCCCCTGATCTATCCAGGGAAAAGGCAAGGCTGAAAGAATCCACCAATTCCCTGACCACTCACCGCTTCCACACACACGGCTTTGCACTGGGCCCCATTGAAGTCATCAGTGCAACGGGCCAGCTCCTCATAGTTCACGTCAGGACTGGAGAAAGGACAGACACCACAGAGCTTGATTACTCACGGAGGGAACGTGAATGGGAAGATGTCTTACTATGCACCCACCAAACAATAGTCTGTCTGCTGGCAGGCAAGTCTTTACCCACCCTGACCTTTCTTTCATTATAAAATAAGGGGTTCAAGATTAATGAGATTAGACAAAGCCACTTATAAGATCTGATACTGCAATCTTCTAGAACCCTGCATCTGAGACTCCAGTAACCAAATCTGCCTGAGGCGAGAAAACAAGGGGTTCTATAGACGAAAGGTAACGCCAGAGTGGAGCATCACTCAGCCCAGCGCAGCTACCACATCTGTCCTCTTATGCCAAGCACTGCACTTAAGACATCATCATGGCACTGGGTGGTGGCGGTGGCGTACACATTTAATGCCAGCACTCAGAAGACAGAGGCAGGTGAATATCTGTGAGTTCAAGGCCAGCCTGGTTTACAGAGTAAGTTCCAGGATAATCAGAGATAGGCAGAAACCTTGTCTCAGGAGAAAAACAACCACCACCACCAAAACATCATCACGGCCAATTCTCAAAGTGGAGTAATTATCCCCAAGTTTCAAATAACAGAGCATGCTTAGAAGGTCAGGCCACAAGTTCAAAGTTGTACAGGTTTGAGCTCAAATCATCTGGTCCTGGTAAGATTCTCGTAAGTCATGCTGGGCTGTGCCTACCTACTGGGCTGTGGGATCTATGTGTCTTCAGATGGGAGGATGAGGCACAGGTGACTTTGAGGACCATACCACCTAGGAGTAGGGTCTGAGTCCCAGCAGAACTCTTAGACAGTAGGGGAGAAATGGAGACTATGTGCATGCATAGGAAGGGGAGGGGCTGGGCAACACAGTACAGGAGGGATGAGAACCGAAGGTCCAAAAACGTCTTGCAGCTGACCTGACATTCATCTTCCGTGAGTGGATCTGCATGATTCTGGCCCGAGCCTCCTCGTTGGGCATCGGGAACTCAATCTTGCGGTCCAGGCGTCCTGAGCGGAGCAGGGCAGGGTCCAGGATGTCCACTCTGTTAGTGGCTGCAATTACCTAAGGAATAAGGGAAACAGCAGCTTCAACTGAAAAGCAGTGCATCCACCCACAGGCACAAGTCGAGGCAGGTCAGGGTGTAGGAAAGATGGGTCCCAACTCTGCCAGTACCGGAGCCCCGGGTCAGCCCAGCAGCTCAGCTGCATTTTATTCACCTTCACTTGGGTGTTGGGCTGGAAGCCATCCAGCTGGTTCAGAAGCTCCAGCATGGTCCTCTGCACTTCCCGGTCCCCTGCCTTTTCACTGTCGAAGCTGCGGTGCACAGGAGCCAGAGATGCCAGTGACATCACGGCATAAGCACAGGCTATTCCAACTTGTCCAGGGAAATGGTTGCCTCAACCTGAGGCTCCCAGCCCAGGGACTGGCACAGAGAAAGGTGTCACCAAGAGTTAACTGCAGCATTCAACAAAGCTTGCAGAGGCTTCTGGGATCAGATGCTTGGCTGACAACAGACAGTGAGCAGAAACAGCCAGGGCTAGGGCTGTGGCTTTGAGCAATGTGTGATCCCACAAAACTTTGCTCAGAGAATCAGGAGCCTAGGCATCCAACCCCACCCCAGGAAGGGCTCTTGAGTCTGAAGACAATGGCTGGGCAACTACCCAATGAACAGGAAAGAGCCAAAAATCAATTGGACACTGGGAGGGTGTCCAGGGTGGGGGCAGAGTGAGACCGGAAGGACAGTCACACAAATGTAGCGCTTATGCTAAGGAGCAATGGGGTGAACGCTCAGAAGGGCTTTAAATAGGATCTGTGGGCAACAGATTTGAATACACGTGAGATGACTGCCATTTCTTTTTTGAGAGAAATGTGGCAGCTGCGAGAATTTAGGAAGCAGAAAAACAGAAGAGTTACTACTCAGGGAGGAGGGAGGAGCAGGATGGGAAAGAGCTGTAATTTACTTGAGTTGGGATTTGAGCTCCCACCCCATCCCTCACCCCCAGGAACCCTTGGAAGTCTTTAGCACACTCCCTTACCGCTTGGTACCAATGGCATCCAACTCATCAATGAAGATGATAGATGGCGCCTTCTCCTTGGCCAGGGCAAAAGCATCACGGACCAGCTTGGCGCCATCTCCAATGAACATTTGCACCAGCTGGGGGCCTGCCAACTTCAAGAAGGTTGCCTGAGAGAGAGGGGACAGATCAGCCCAAAGGCCCAAGAGGTTCTAAGAATCTTTAAGCCCATCTCATACAGTTTCAACCCACCCACCTCCTCCTCAGTGGCCCCCGCACACACCTTGGTCTGAGCTGCACAAGCTCGGGCAAGCAGAGTCTTCCCTGTACCAGGTGGCCCGTACATCAGCACTCCTTTTGGGGGCTGGATACCCAAGTTCTCAAACTTCTCTTTGTGGTTCATAGGCAGGACAATGGCCTCTACCAGCTGCCAGGAAGAAGTCCTGGGTGAGCAGAGTGATGCCCTGAGGGATACACCCTAGTCTAATCCGCCTATTTCCTATTCCAATGCAGACACTCTACTCTCTCTCCTACAAAATGACATTAAAGTCCCCATTTCCCACCCCAAGGACAGTCACTCTAGAACTGCAGGCCCTGGCCTGGCCTGGGTACATGGCTCAGCTTTTCAAGCACCCATGGAAAAATGCAGGCATGAACATAAGTCTATAACCTCAGTGCAGTGGAGACACAGTCAGGAGGACCATGAGCCTAGCTCCAGGTTCAGAGAGGGACCATGTCTCAGGAAGAAGGTGGAGAGTGACAGATCAGGAGACCTGACATTTCCTGTGCATACATGCACCTGCACTGATATCACACACACTGAAGGAAGGAGGAGCCTGAGTGGAGTTTCTGCACTAGCCCCTTCTGTGGCCTTGGGCAACCCCTCCAATCTCTCTGGAATCCAGGCTATCAGCAGTTAACACTGCTTTTTTGTTTTTTTCCTCCTTAAGCAACTCTTTTACAAGGATAAAGGCACAATGACGGAATACAATCTGGTCAAATAAGTGAAAAAAACTACAATAGGCTGGCAAGGCTGCTGGCAGCGGCCATGCCTCCCTCACCTCCTGGATCTGCTTGTCCAGGCCCCCGATGTCACTGTATTGCTCTGTGGGCCGCTCATCCACTTCCATGGCCTTCACCCGAGAGTCGTACTCTGTGGGCAGGGTCTCCAGGATCAGATAGGAGTCTTTGTTCACACCCTGAGGGCAAAGCAGAGAGTCTGCATTTGTCCCACTCTGCCTAAAGGGCTAGGGGAATAAAGCTACGGACGGGAAATACAGGAAGCACAGATTGCAGGGAGAAGTCCTGCTGCAGCGCCAAATTCAGAGGCAACAGTGACCTAAGGCAGTGTAAGCTCACTGGAGAAGCCCTGCCTGGGCTCAGGCAACACTCACCACCAGGTCTCCTGGCTTCAGCTTCTCTGCATCCACCAAGCCAATCACTGGCAGGAAGTATGTCTTTAGGAAAAATTACAGGCAGTTTCAGCTACTTCCTCACTGAAGCTCCCCAGGGCTGCCCCTTGCCCCTGTCTACTACTGAGCCAGCCTTACTTGTCGTGTGGAAGTTTTGATCACAGCACACTTGCCCTTCCTCTGTGAGTCCAGGTCAATATTGGCACCATCCTCCTCCTGGTCATTGGGATCAACGTCCAGCAACTAAGAAGAAAAATAAGCCCAATCCCTTGGACTTCCCAGAGTGCACTGCTATGTGGGCCAAAACAATTCCCACACTCACAAGGCCACAGACCCTACTTCGCTCTCCAAACTAGCATTAAGCTTAGTAAAATACACTTGAGTCAAGCAGTGGTGGTGCACACCTTTAGCCCCAGCACTCGGGAGGCAGAGGTAGGTGGATCTCTATGAGTTACTCTGGTCTACAGAGCAAGTTCCAAAACGGCCAAGGCTACACAGAGAAACCCTGTCTCAAAACAAACAAACAAACAAACAAAACCACCAAAAAATAAATGACTGAATAAAAAATTATATACTAAAGGCTTGATAAAATCTTTGCTTCTTTACTGCTTCTGTATGCAAAGTTCATTCCGTTCAGTGCAGGCCTGTGTCAGTGCAAGCCTGTGTCTAGGAAGTGAGTCTCAGGAGGGCTTGTATCAACTCTACCCCTATGGGCCCCATCCCAAGATGTCTCCACACACCCTCTTTCCCTCCACATATACATACACACCTCAATGACGTTGGAGACAAGGTATGGCAAGGTTTTGTTCACTTTGATTTTCTCACTGTTCTCTTTGATTTTATCTTTCATGGCTTGGAGTTCATGGGTGACTCGCAACACTTCACTCTTCATGATCTGATAAGAAAAAAATAAACGTTCAACCCTGATTTAGTTTGTTGACATCAGACCCATCCAATGAGACCCAGCCTGTCTGTGTCCAAATTGCAGAAGTCAAGACAAGATGCCAGTATGAAAACTTCCTGGTGAAGTAGCTGTGGAATAAAGGGATAGTGGTGGTGGTGAGTGGAGACTTATTAAAAAGTTTGGTGCTGGGCAGTGGTGGCCCAAGACTTTAATCCCAGTACTCGGGAAGCAGAGGCACCTGGATCTCTATGAGTTCAAGGCCAGCCAGGGCAGATTCCAAAGGTACAGAAAAACCCTGTCTTAATTCAAAAAAAAAAAAAAAAGATTGGTGCTTTAAGACAGTCTCATGTAGTCCAGGCTGACCTGTTCGTCCCTTCTCCTCTTTTAAGATTTAGTTTAGTTTTGTTTTCTTTTTTGCTTTCTCTGGTTCCAGGAGATAGGCCCCAAGCCTCCTGCATTATGACTGTAAAAAAGGAGACAGGGGTCGGAGGGGCGAGTCTTGTTGGGACTCCAGCACATACACCGGAATCAGGCGCCCACCTTGATCTCACTGTCCAACAGCCGTGTGCGCTGGATGATCTCCTCTGTGGACATCTTGAGCACCTCCTCCCCAATGCCATCTTGCTGTTTAAAGAAAGGAAGAAATACTTATTTACTCTCACTAAGAGCTGCCGTCCCACGTCCCCACACTTGCGCACAGCAGGATGAAGTCGGGTCGTCTGCCCACGTCCCAAGCTTGGTGCCCAGTCCGAAGCGGACCTGGGACTCCCGGCCACCTGCTTCCAGCCCTTCAAGCTCCGGGACGCCCCTCCGTCTCCCGGCACTCACCTCCGCTTCATCCCACACGGTCGCCATCTTCTCCTGCCGAGTCACTGGACTCTCGGGCGTCGGCAGCAGATTCATTTCCTGCATGAAGAGGCCGAAACTGGGAGTGCGCCCGAGCCCCTGCGGGAGCCCAGCGCAGCCTTTCTCAATGCCCTCTCTCCACCAGCGGCGAACTTCACCCGCGATCCCAGACTCGACAGAATTAGCTGCGTTTCCAGTGCCGAGCGAATCTGCCGCTCGGACTCCACGAACCAAACCCAGCACAAAGCCCGCCCCGTGGCTCGCCGGTTGCTCCGGTTTGTGCCGGAGCGATAGATGGGCTGCTATTGGCCGGAGCACGTGGCAGGGCGGGGCCTGACGCACAACCGGAAGAGGCGGGAATCGCAGAGTCTTTCGGGAAATGCAGTTTTAACCCGGCGGGTAACCAAAAAGGCAATTGCGGAGGCACAAGTTCAAAGTCAGAGTCCGGGTAAACTGGAAATTGAAAGATTTGTAAATCGCCGGGCGTAGAATCGTTTATCCTTAGTCCCAGAACTCGAGAGGCAGAGACAGGAGGATCTCCAGAGCGAGTTCCAGAACAGCCAGTATGGCACTGGCTCCCCAACCATAAAGGACACATCCAGCCCTGTGCTAACCTTGCCTTTTAGCTTCTGTAGTTCTGCTTCTGGCTCACTGTTCTTGTTTACTAAAGTGTGTCAGCCCAGGACATGTTTTTTTGTGCTTAAAAGCTCACCCTGGAAAGGCTTAGGGCTGCGATAGGATCCCGAACCCCCAGTGTAGCCATTGACTGGCTAGTAAAAACTTTCTGTTGACCTAAGTCCAAGCAGTCTTCTCGAGTGAATGCCCACAACAATTGCTCCTGCTAACATCAATGCAGCTCCACCAAACTGGCCATATAGGAGGAACTCGCGTGATAATGCCTATGCGGTTAAAAACAGGACTCAGGTCCGCAGCATTTGTTTTCTGTGTTCATCATGACCTTGGTGAGCAGAGCAGGTCGCCTTTGAAGATTTATTTATTTTATGAGTGTTTTGCCTACATGTGTGTCTGTGCACCACTTGAATCCAGTGCCCAAGAAGGCCAGAAGAGGGCATCAGATCCCCCTGGAACTGCAATCACAAAGGGTGAGAGCACTCATGTGGGTGCTGGGAACCAAACCCAGGTCCTCAGCAAATCAGCAAGTCTTAATCGCGAGTCATCTCCAGTCTCTCTTGAACAGCATAAGACTAATTGTGCTTGTGTCTGTTACTCAAGAGAACCTCTCTCACTAGTTTGAGATGAATGCTAGCCCCTTGTATTATCTTCATGGAAGCCACATAGCTTGTAATAAAAGTCAAGCCATCATATCTTCTCTAAATTTGGGGGATGCTTGTGCAGTGGTCGCCGTGGGATACAGCTGAAAGCAGACCTTATTTAGATAACAGCATTTGTGGTTTTCCTCTCAGACAGACATAGCATCTCTCAGCAGTGTGTTATTCTGTCCTCTCAAACATGCTACCTTGTGGACAGATTATTGCCAATTTTAGATAAGCACACAGAAGCTTGGAGGGTTGGATGATGCACCCAGGATCATTCAGAGAATCATTGCCATATGGGCCTACTGATCTCAAATATCTACTTCCAGCTGAGATTGGCAGCATGCCCAGAGGTTGAGGCCAGCCTGAGAATCATAGCAAAAGTTTGTCTTAAATGAGAGAGGAGAAAAATGGGTAGGTGGTGGGCTTGGGAGACAGCTTAGTGGGTAAAGTGAATACTCTGCCAGCGTGAGGACTTGAGTTTGGGTCCCCAGTGTCCATGTGAATAGCTGTCACAGCCTGTGCCTAGAACCAGGAAGGGACAGCCAATCTGTGGCAGGATATTTGATCACACTGTGAACCCCAAGATTGTATTACTTACTAGGGAAAAAAAACCTGTTTCTAGTTGTGGTGTGCCTGAGCCCTAGCACACACCTTTAATCCAAGAGCTTTATGATTGGATATTGTAAACAGGATTAAACAAAGTTAACCATAGATCAAGAGGTGGAGTAACCAACCAGTAGATAGGAAAATAAAATCCACAGAGAGTAGTCAGGACAGAGAGACACACAGGATGGGAGGGACCTTTAGTTTAGGAAGCTTTGTTTAAGATGGGTGTAGGAGAAAACTGTGTTTGGGAGATGACAGCAGAGAGGAAGGCCAGCCAGGGCTTTCTCTGCATCTCTGATATAGCAGGTTTTTATCTCATCATCTGGCTTCCGACTTAATATTGGTAAAATTGAATGATTGGGAGTTAGAAAACAAAAACCAACAAAACACCAGCCTAGCCTTAAAAATCCTCTAGGATCAGTGATTCTGTCACAAACAGGGAAGGGAGGCAGGGAGCAGAAAGATACCCTATTACATCTCTATCTTCAACACAAACACACGCATGTGAATGTACACACACATATAATACACAGAGACACAACACACACACACAAAGACACAGAGAGAGTACAGAACAGGAGGAGAGAAAGTAGGAGAGATGTAGACTGGATTTCTCATTATGAAGGATACCAGGACTGATCAGTTCTCTTGAGAGCAAAGGAATAGTGATGCTTTGGAGGAGTTGGGAAAGAAAGATCATTTAAGAAGGCTGTGGTGGGCTGGAGAGATGGCTCAGCAGTTAAGAGCATTGCCTGCTCTTCCAAAGGTCCTGAGTTCAATTCCCGGCAACCACATGGTGGCTCACAACCATCTGCAATGAGGTCTGGTGCCCTCTTCTGGCCTGCAGACATACACACAGACAGAATATTGTATGCATAATAAATAAATAAATATTTTTAAAAAAAGAAGGCTGTGGTGCTAAGGGAAATTAGGACTTATCAGCAGGCTACCCCAGCAGGACAGAGATTGCAAGCATAGCCTTAGGGAGAAAGAAACTAACCCAGTTTGGGGCCTCAGGTCCATCTAACCCTTTAAAGGGAAGAAAAGTCCCAGAGCAAGAGGAGAGGCTGGAGGTTCTGGAGTCAACACATTAGTGCCGTAGAAGTTGGAGCTAGGAGTGCATCAGGAATAATAGTTCTACTCTAACCTTGGACTCCTGTGGAAGGGAGTGGGAATGGAGACGATGGCCAAGTGTGCTTTGGCAGCTCTGGTCCCCTCATGCTGATCACACAGAACTGTGTGCTGTGGGAGCTCCTTTGGCCAATAGCCTTTAAGATACTTGGGCTTGGTATCTTATACTATAAACGCAGCTGTAAAGCGTGCATTCGCTCTCTTGCTTCCGGGTACTAGATTTGATTCCTGTTCCCTGAGCAGAGGACGGTGATCAAGGACAGTGATCTGTGAGCCTCCCCTAAATAAACAACCCCTTACTATATGTAATTCTGAACTAATGTGGGATTATTTTATAACTTCTGTCCTCATCTGGCATCCAACATGGGGCGCAGTCCACACTTTTTGGGACTCTCCCGCCCACGGTTCTAGGCAGCCCTCAGCTGCAGCAGGCTGCTGCTGAGTGCTCCCTAGCTCTCGGCTCACCCGCTGCCTCTCCGTGTATTACAGGCCAGCCCCTGCACCACCATCCCTGTGGTGCGCACAGTCCACAACTCGTACTGAGGGAAAACATTGACTTTTCTCTTTATCCTGGGCCCCAACTCTCGGAATCATTTGATCACCTTAATAAACTGGTCTTGATTTGTTAAACAAAGCATATTTTTCAGTACCCAAGTAAGCGTCTCTCAGTCATGTGGCTGCAACTGCGACATTTGCTGGCTGATAACAATTATTACACCTACTCCAATTCATTGTAATTGCCTTACAACAGATAAGATCTGAAAAACTACAAACATTACTGATAACATAACTAAGAGTTCAATAATTATTTTGCTCATACTATGGAAGGTATTGTTGAAGGCTTATGTGATTTTCCTTCTACATCCCTTTATTTGAGTCTAGGAATTAGCTTGTTTTCAACATTATCTCATTAAAATGGTTCAATAACAGGGCCAAGAATGAGGCACTTTCAGAAATAATACAGTCTTAATGGACTAGTAATCTTTACTGGACAAGTTTCATACCTTGGCATCCTCAATGAGGGCATTAGAACAGAACACTAGACAGGAAGTCCAGACTTTAAAATAAGCAGTAGTAAAAAGATTTGAAAAGATTCAGGAATTTATTGAAATTGATGAGCAGGGACAGAAGGTACAAAGACAGGATTTAGCCTCATCAGTACGTGCCAGACCCCAGGATGACTTACACAGAGTTTCAACTGCATATCTGGTAATTTCCTCAGAAAGACCATCTGGCACAAAGTACCCTAAGGTAGTCAAAGAATACACATGGTAACCAATACAGATGAGCTATCTAAAAGAAATAAAAACAAGCAAGAGTTTCTTTTCTTTTTTCTTTTTTTTTCCGAGGGTTTCTCTATGTTGCTTTGGAGCCTGTCCTGGAACTAGCTCTTGTAAATCAGGCTGGCCTTGAACTCACAGAAACCCGCCTGCCTCTGACTCCCGAGTACTGGGATTAAAGGCGTGTGCCACCAATGCCCGGCCTAAGCAATAGTTTCTTATAGGCTACTTTCACCTTTTGCCAGGAAAATGGTGAAAACGTGGGCTTCAAATGTAGAACTTTAAGACAATTCTGAGGCCATTTCTGAGGCCTCTCAGCAGTAGTGCCCCCCCTCCCCTGGGAACCAAGGACCTAAAACTATACATGCACATACTGCAATGTTGGGAACTTTCCATCTCCCTGAGTCCTTGTGAGTGTTCTCCAAATAGAGCTCTGTTCCTGGAATTGGGGCAAGATAACCCTTAGATGTTGACTCAGTTCCTGATGTGTTGACTTAGTCCCTGAAATAGGGTGACAATGACCCACAGATGTTCCCCTTACCCCGCCTGATCTAGCAACCACTCTCTCGCCGTGGCTCAGACCGATCATTGCCAGTAGCCCTTTGAATAAGACAATCATAATAGCTGAAGAACAACCCCTGAGTTACCCCCCTTGTTTCTATGGCTTTTTACTTTAAAAATACCTGTACCAGCTATTCGGGGTCTTTTGGCTTCTTGAATGCTAAAAGACCCTGTCGCGACAGAATTAATCCTCTTGCTTTTACATCAACTGCGGTATGAGAGTGTTTTCTTGGGGTGACTTCTCCTCGGTAATTGGACTCTAGGGTCCAACACAAGCACTAAGGCTACCCCCACACAATTGGCTTCAATTAATCCCAGCAGATCTAGAAGATGGATCTCAGCTGCTTTGGAAATGTTATTTGAGAATAACATTTAATTCACAAGCACTAAGGCTACCCCCACACAATTGGCTTCAATTAATCCCAGCAGATCTAGAAGATGGATCTCGGCTGCTTTGGAAATGTTATTTGAGAGAAGAGGCAAAAAATTTAGAACAACAGGGGAAAGCAAAAGGATTTGAGACTTCCCAAGATCAAATTCTTGGCGAGGGTCATTACTCTGATCCTCAGGAACAGGCTCTCTGTGATGAACACATCTTGTCCCTATGTAGTACAGCAGCTTTAAATGCTTGGGACAGAATTCAGGAACTAAGAAAGAGAGAATCCTTTAGTGACTTCTTACAAAGATTAACTAAGGCTGTACAAGTAGCAGTGACAGATTCTGAAGCTAGACATGTACTTATCGAATCTTTGGCTTTTGAGAATGGCAACGTAGAATGTAAGAAGATCCTTGGGCCTTTAAAGGTCAGATCAGTATCCATAGATGAAAGGATCTTACATGCAATGAATGTTAAACATTTGACTATAGTACTGAGGCTTGGGTAGGAGACATGATTTCCAATGGTATGAGGAGATAACAAAATGCCAAATGTTTTAATTGTGGTAGAACAGGACGTCTAAGGATGGACTGTAGACAAGGATTTCCTAGGAATAATGGATCTTCTAGGTATGGCGAGAATAGAAGGACTCAGCTTTCTGGTATATGTAGGAAGTGCGGTAAAGGCTGACATTGGACTAATAAATGTAGGCTGACAAAAGACAGGAAAGGCAACTCGGTATCATTGGGAAAGTCCTTGGGGGCCTCTCACAGGCCCCCATGTCAAACAAGATCCAGTCATTCCCAGTCACTGTGGAGAACATGTCACACTAGGAAAATTAAACAATCCAGTGCCTACTGTAAAAAACCACACTGTTCTGGATAATGGAATAGACATGGAGTATGAATCAAAAACTCCAGTAGGAAATAAGAAACATATTTTGGCAGACTTCTATAAATGATCAAAGACCAAAGCTTTGGTATAATTGACATTGTAATTGAGGGATTACAAGACACAGGTGTGGATGT
The DNA here is from genome assembly GCF_037038515.1 of Microtus pennsylvanicus. Lineage (NCBI taxonomy): Eukaryota > Metazoa > Chordata > Mammalia > Rodentia > Cricetidae > Microtus > Microtus pennsylvanicus. The sequence goes on along the minus strand of NC_134580.1, from coordinate 68,222,705 downwards.
GACTGTCATTACTCCAGAATCTTGGCATCTGAATCAGCCTCTTTAAGAGGCAGATGTTCAATTCCTAGGAATTGGAACCCTAGCTCAAGTGAAACAAAGCACGGGGCGGGTTGAATGCATAGGGCTAGAAGGACAGAGAGGAAGGCTTTGGCCATATGTAGCTAATGTTGCAGTGAATTTATAGGGTTGTGACCTATTGCAGCAATGTAATACCCAGGTTAACATTCTTGCAGTCTCCAAAACTCATGTTTCTGGGAAGGATATTTTTTTTTTTTGGTTTTTCGAGACAGGGTTTCTCTGTGGCTTTGTAGCCTGTCCTGGAACTAGCTCTGTAGACCAGGCTGGTCTCGAACTCACAGAGATCTGCCTGCCTCTGCCTCCCAAGTGCTGGGATTAAAGGCGTGCGCCACCACCGCCCGGCTCTGGGAAGGATATTATAAGATAGTATAATCAAAGATTACCAGGAATTCAGGCTGTGTAAGAATACAAAACAACTAGCAAACATTCAGAGGTACTAAGGCCTTGCCTTTAAAATGGTTAACTGAATCGCCAGGCAGTGGTGGTGCACGCCTTTAATCCCAGCACTCGGGAGGCAGAGGCAGGCAGATCTCTGTGAATTCGAGGCCAGCCTGGTCTACAAGAGCTAGTTCCAGCCGGGCGGTGGTGGCACACGCCTTTAATCCCAGCACTCGCGAGGCAGAGGCAGGCGGATCTCTGTGAGTTCAAGACCAGCCTGGTCTACAGAGCTAGTTCCAGGACAGGCTCCAAAGCCACAGAGAAACCCTGTCTCGAAAAACCAAAAAAAAAAAAAAAGAGCTAGTTCCAGGACAGGACAGGAACCAAAAGCTACAGAGAAACCCTGTCTCAAAAAGCCCAAAAAAAAAAGTTAACTGAGAAACCCATATAGTTTAACAATGGCCTTTAACAGAAGCACAGAAGAAGTACAGGAGCAACTAGATAATTGCCATATTGAAGAATCAACTAGCCTTTGTAATTCTCCAGTATTTGTTAAAAAAAAAATCTGGAAAATGGAGAATGGTGACAAATCTAAGAGCTGTCCACAAGGTAATTCAGCTTATGGGCCCTCTACAATCTGGAATTCCTCTGCCTTCTCTATTACTAAAAGAATGGCCTCTTATAGTTATTGATTTGAAAGATTGTGTCTTCACTATACTTTTACAAAAAAAGGACAGAAAAATTTGCTTTCACAGTGCCTCCTTATAATAATTCTCAGCCTACTAGGAGATATCAGTGGACCTTCTTCCCACAGGGAATGCTTAATATCCCCACACTATGCCAATACTTTGTAAATCAGCCATTGGAAATAATATGCAAGCAATTTCATAAGTCTATAATTTACCATTCCATGGATGACATTTTGATATCTGACTCAAATGCAGATAATTTAGAAAGAATGTTTAACAAAAAAAAAGAAAGTTTTGCCTAAATGGGGATTACAAATTGCTCCTGAAAAAATACAAAGAGGAGATTCTGTCAATTACCTAGGTTACAAAATAGATTTACAGAAAATTAGAACACAAAAGGCACAAATTAGGAGAGACTGATTGAGGACTCTTAATGACTTTCAAAGATTGTTAGGAGACATTTCCAGTCTACGTCCAGCTGTTGGGATAACACCTAATCTAATAGTTCATTTAAACAAAACCTTAAATGGTGACAAAGACCTAAATAGTCTCAGAGAATTAACAATTGAAGTGAAAAAAGAATTGGTGATTGTTGAGGAGAAATTACAGGAGGCACATATAGAGTGAATCCAAATCTTAATTGTATTCTAGTCATATCGCCTTTCAGAATTCCTCTACAGAAATTTTCTTTTTTGGTTTTTCAAGACAGGGTTTTTCTGTAGCTTTGGAGCCTGTCCTGGAACTAGCTCTTGTAGACCAGGCTGGCCTTGAACTCACAGAGATTCGCCTGCCTCTGCCTCCCAAGTGCTGGGATTAAAGGTGTGCGCCACCACCGCCTGGATCCCCTATAGGAATTTTAATGCAGAGGGAATATATGTCTTAGAATGGATCTTTTCACCACATAAACCAAATAAAAAATTAAAAACTTATATGGAAAAAGTCTCTGTATTAATTATAAAAGGAAAATCGAGACTTCGTCAACTAGCAAGTATAGACCCAGCAGGGATTATAGTTCCTTTTACTGCTGATGAAATTAAAAAAATATGGGAAGACAATGAACCATGGCAAAGAACTTGTGCTAATTTTTTGGGAGAAGTTAATAACAATTATTCCAAAAGTGATAGAATTAACCTTATAAAAAGAATTTCTTGGATTCTTCCCCAAATTGTACATGATGCACCAATAACTGGAGCCCGTACATTTTTTACTAATGCAAATAAATCAGGAAAGGCAGGTTACAAATCAGAATAATTAAGTAAGGTGGAACAAAGCCCTTATAGTTCTGTCCAAAAGGCAGAGTTATATGCTATTCTCATGGTACTAAGGGATTTTAAAGAACCTCTCAATACAGTTACTGATTCATAATATGCAGAAAGAGTTATATTGCATATTTAAAATGCTGAATTTATACCAGATTGTATAGAATTGACTTCATTTTTCATTCAGGTTCAAGATATAATCAGCAATAGGCTTTGTCCCATATATATATATATATATATATATATATATATATATATATATATATATATATCACATCCATTCCCATATGGGTCTGCCAGGTCCTCTAGCTCAAGGTAATGCAGAAATTGATCAATTATTAATTGGAAGTGTACTGAAGGCCTCATAACTTCATAAGAAACATTATGTCAACAGCAAAGGTTTAAAGAGTTTTCTATTACATGGCAACAAGTCAAGGAGATTATAAAGAGATGTCCTATTTGCTCTTTCTATAACCAAACACCACTACCTGCAGGGAGTAATCAAAGGGTACTCAAAGGAATGAAATCTGGCAGATTGATGTGTTCCACTTTACAGAATTTGGAAAATTAAAATATGTACATCACACCATTGTCAATTATTCAAGTTTTCAATGGACAACTGCCTTGAGCTCAGAAAAAGCCAACTCAGTAATCACACATTTATTAGAAGTTATGGTCATCATGGGCATTCCTGCACAAATAAGACAGACAATGGTCCAGCACATGTGTCTAAGAAAATGAATGGAACTGAATAGAAGACCCAGATATCAATCCACACATCTTCAAACACCTGATCTTTGATAAAGAAGCAAAAAATACCAAATGAAAAAAGAAAGCATATTTAACAAGTGGTGCTGGCATAACTAGATATCAACATGTAGAAGAATGAAAATAAACCCATATCTATCACCGTGCACAAAACTCAAGTCCAAATGGATCAGACCTCAACATAAAGCCAGCCACACTGAACCTTATAGAAGAAAAAGTGGGAAGTACACTTGAATGCACTGGCACAGGGAACCACTTCCTAAATATAACCCCAGCAGCATAGAAACTGAAAGAAACAATTAATAAATGGGACCTCTTGAAACTGAAAAGCTTCTGTAAAGCAAAGGACATGGTCAACAAGACAAAACAACAGCCTACAGAATGGGAAAAGATCTTCACTAACCCCACATCAGACAGAGGTCTGATCTTCAAAATATACAAAGAACTCAAGAAATTGGATACCAAAAGATCACATAATCCAATAAAAAAATGAAGTACAGACCTAAACAGAGAGCTCTCAACAGAGGAATCTAAAATGGCTCAAAGACACTTAAGGAAATGTTCAACATCCTTAGTCATCAGAGAAATGCAAATCAAAACAACTCTGAGATTCCATCTTACACCTGAAAGAATGGCCAAGATCAAAATTACTGATGACAATTTATGCTGGAGAGGTTGTGGGGGAAAGAAAACACTTCTGCATTGCTGGTGGGAATGCAAGCTGGTAAAACCCCTTTGGTTGTCAGTGTGGCAATTTCTCAGTAAATTAGGAAACAACCTTCCTCAAGACCTAGCAATACCACTTTTGGGTATATATCCAAAGATGCTCAATAGTGCCACACGGACATGTTCTCAACTATGTTCATAGCAGCTTTGTTTGTCATAGCCAGAACCTGGAAACCACCTAAATGCCCCTTGACTGAAGAATGGATAAGGAAAATGTGGTACATTTACACAATAGAGTACTACACAGCAGAAAAAAAATAACGACATCTTGAATTTCACAGGAAAATGGATGGATCTAGAAAACATTATTTTGAGTGAGGTAACCTAGACACAGAAAGACAATTATCATATGTACTCACTCATAGGTGGTTTTTAAACATAAAGCAAAGAAAACCAGCCTACAAAACACAATCCCAGAGAACTTCCAAAGAACTTAGACAACAATGCAGACACCTAGAGAGACTTACATAAATATAATATACATGAGAAGTAGAAAGTAGAAAAGACAAGATCTCCTGAGTAAATTGGGAGCATGAGGACCTTGGGGAGGATTGAAGGGGTGAGGAGAGAAGCAGGGAGGGGAGCAGAGAAAAATATAGAGCTCAATATATATCAATAAAAAATGTATAAATGAGGGACTGGAGAGATGGCTCAGTGGTTAAGAGCATTGCCTGCTCTTCCAAAGGTCCTGAGTTCAATTCCCAGCAACCACATGGTGGCTCACAACCATCTATAAAGAGGTCTGGCGCCCTCTTCCGGCCTTCAGGCATACAGACAGAATATTGTATACATAATAAATAAATAAAAAAAATGTATAAATGAAACAGTTTTTTGCTTATTATAATATAAAGCACATTACAGGTATACAAAACAATCCTACAGGTCTATTTGATAGAAAGATCAAATAGAACTATAAAGGATATGTTAAACAAGCAGAAAGGGACAGAAAATACCCCCAGAAATAGATTACATAATGCTTTATTAACCTTGAATTTTCTTAATGCTAATGAGAAAGGAAAAATGGCAGCAAAGAGACACTGGATAATAGAAAAAACTTCTGAATTAAATAAGCCTGTATAGCCGGGCGGTGGTGGCACACGCCTTTAATCCCAGCACTCGGGAGGCAGAGGCAGGCGGATCTCTGTGAGTTTGAGACCAGCCTGATCTACAGAGCTAGTTCCAGGACAGGCTCCAAAGCCACAGAGAAACCCTGTCTCAAAAAAACCAAAAAAAAAAAAGCCTGTATATTTCAAGGATGTGTTGACTTCTCAATGGAAACTGGGAAATGTGCTACATTGGGGAAGGGGTTTCACTCTTGTTTCCACAAGAGAAAAAAAAAACTTATAGATACCATCAAAATTAATGAAGATTCAGATTGAAAAAGAGAAACCTCTTGAGAAAGAGAAATGACAGTTCATCCCCAGAGGTGATAACCATATAGGTGGTAAGGTAACCTCATAAGGGTTGGGGCAGGTTTCTGTTCTTATCTTTGCAGGAAAACACCCATCTTCAAAGAGTGGAGAGACCTTGAACATCTAGATGCCTAATGAAGAAAATACAGCTATCCAGAAAGGATCACCAAGCAAGAGAAATCTGAATTATGATGCTGTATCATCTGCATGATAAAATTTGATTATCTGGACATATATACATCTCTACTTAAAAATAAGAGCTGGCTTTGCAGTTGGACAATGGCTATCCTTCTCTAAATCCAAGCATGCTGTTAAAAGAAAAATTCAGAATTTCTGTCTCATGTCAGGAGCCATCTGGTATGGGACAGAAAAAAGATAGATTTTAAGAAAATATTTGACTTTTCTCCATGCCTATTTTGTCTATATCATATCTTTCTTTTTTTAAAAAAAAAGATTTATTATGTGTATAGTGTTCTGCCTGCATGTACGCTGCACACCAGAAGAGGGCATCAGATCTCACTACATATGTCTGTGAGCCACCATATGGTTGCTGGGAATTGAACTCAGAACCTCTGGAAGAGCAGCCAATGCACTTAACCGCTGAGCCATCTCTCCAGCTCCTATATCATATCTTTCATTGAATATATGTCTACAAAAAATAATGTTTAAGTTTTTCAACAATGCACAGTAGATTTACCTGCAGTAATCTTTGATGCTTCCAGGAAGAAGATGGGGCCCCACAACAAGACTCCACCTGTTTGATATGATGTCATGATGCTGTTAGTGCCACTATGAGACCAGTTTTTGGGTACCAGCTGCAGAAATGGTGCACCTTCTTACAACAGTCTGACCAGAATGCTAAAATAAGATTTAAAAACAAAAAAACAAACAAAACAAAACAAAAAACTCTATCAACTACTCAGAGTCCATTTGCAATTATTCAAAACAGCAATCTTGAAACTTAACCATCATTTTACTTTTACAGAAGTCTGTAGAAAGAACATCACCCCCATGACAGCTGGAAGCAATTCTAGAAGACGATGTCCCCTCTCCCAACAAAGTTTGTCCTCAGGGTTAGGGACACCATTTCAGTGTTGATTATTACTCATATAGGGTTGGGGGTTGGGATGGAAATAGGCCCAGAGATCAAAAAAAAAGAGGGAAAATTGAATGGGATAATAGGTAGATTAGTGTGAACTTACTTACAGTAATAAAAATAGTGAGTAACAAGAGTGAATACTTATGAGTTCTTATTTATGGACAATTTACATTGGTATAGATTTTTGTATATTGATAAGTTCAAATTATATTTGTTATATTGAATATGTTCCTATTTCTGTTTACAATATTTGTACACCTATGCAAAATTATTTTGTCAGATTGTATGCATGCATGTTTCTACCACTGTTTAAGACATTTTGTATATGGATACAATTTTAGGATATATTTATCATATTGCATTATATATTTCTACCTTTGATTAACACATTTATATATTGTTTACATTTTGAGATCATTGTCCTCCTTTACTGCAAAGTTGTTTAAAGATTATTCTGATATTAAGTCTTATCTTTAAATTATATAAGTATTATAGGTCAATACTCATTCATGTTTGTTATACTTTTAGTCAGACTATTTAGGTTCTTTTTTTTTTTTTTGGATTTTTCAAGACAGGGTTTCTCCGTAGCTTTTGGTTCCTGTCCTGGAACTAGCTCCTGTAGACCAGGCTGGCCTCGAACTCACAGAGATCCACCTGCCTCTGCCTCCCAAGTGCTGGGATTAAAGACGTGTGCCACCACCGCCCGGCTACTAGTTAGGTTCTTTAAATATATAGAGATTGTATTCTGCATAGATAGGTAACCTTCAACCATTTCAAGGATCTGTAGACCATGGCATTTAAATAACTTAGGATTCTGTTGACATGTCCTGGCAGCAGTGATCTATTCCCCAGAGACTGTTGAACACTAAAGACATTCCACTTGGAGTTTGTTTTCTGCTTGGTACAACTGGCCTTTGGGCAAGGAACTGCCCATGCCTCAACCACTGACAAAGTGCACATTGTCCAGACAGGACAAGCAGGATACAAGAAAAAAGACTGTCAAACTGTCAAATCTTGCTAAGATAGGGTAAGACTTTTCTGAAAATTTTCCTGCATCTGAAAATGGTCTGTCAGTTACTCTAGGCCTTAGCCAAAGTTGGTTGTTTCAACATTGCAAATGAGACTTTGGGTGATTGCTCATGTAGCCAGTTGTCTCTTATCTACTGCACATTTTGGAAGCTGCTTGATTGTGCTTCCTGCCTACTCAAGTAATATGATCTCCCTTCTCAGGCCTTCAATGGGATTAAAGATTAGATAGTTGTAGTTACCTTCCTCTTATGATCTAGCCAAACCATTTTCAATATAAGACTTAGATTCCTTAGAATAGAATATTTATTAAAACATTAGAATATGTTTCTTGTTTAATATTGTTTATGATGGTTGTAATTCTAACTTTATACTTTTTTTGATTTTTCTTTTTTTCTTTTTTTTAGATTTATTTATTTATTATTTATACAACATTCTGTCTCCATGTGTGCCTGCACACCAGAGGAGGGTGCCAGATCTCATTACAGATGGTTGTGAGCCACCATGCGGTTGCTGGGAATTGAACTCAGGACCTCTGGACTAGCAGCCAGTGCTCTTAACCTCTGAGCCATCTCTCCGGCCCCCTCTTTTTGGTTTTTCAAGACAGGGTTTCTCTGTAGCTTTGGAACCTGTCCTGGAACTAGCTCTTGTAGACCAGGCTGGTCTCAACCTCACAAAGATCTGCCTGCCTCTGCCTTTCGAGTGCTGAGATTAAAGGTGTGTGCCACCACTACCCAGCCTAACTTTATACTTGATATCTGCTCCCAGTGTGCATAGTTTTCTATTGAGTTTGGAACTGTCTTATTTAAACAAAAGGGGGAGGTGCTGTGGGAGCTCCTTCAGCCAATAGCTCACTTGGGCATGGTCTCTTATACTAGAAATCAGCTGTAAAGCATGGGCTCACTCTCTTGCTTCCAATTCTCACTTCTGGCTGTGAGATTTGGTTCCTATTCCCCATTTGTGCAGAGAACTGTGATTGAAGTCAATGATCTGTGAGTCTCCCCTAAATAAATAACCTTTTTTTTTATACATAATTCTGAACCAGTGTGAAATTATTTTATAACTCCCATTGTCGGCTGTGGTGAAGATAAAGTAGGTTGGTGGGTGTGGTTGGTCTCTGAGAACAGTAAGAAAGTGGACTAGGTGAGATCCACCCCTTTTTTTCTCTGTTTTGTGTGATAATTTGAATGTAGATGGCCACCAATCTTGTAGGGAGTGACACAGTTTTACAAGTGTGGCTTTGCTGGAGTGGCCTTGTTAGAGGAAGTGTGTCAATGTGGGGGTGGGCTTTGAGTTTTCTTATGCTCAGGATATTGCAGAATGCCTCAGTCGACTTCCTGTGGCCTGCATATTCAAGATGTGGCCAGCGTGTCTGTCTGCACGCCACAATGCTCCCCACCATGATGATAATGGACTGAATCTCTGAAACTGTAAGTGAGTCACCCTCAATTAAGTGTTTTCCTTAAAAAAGTTGCCATGGACATGGTGTCTCTTTACAGTAATAGAAATCCTAAGACATTTTGTTTCTCAAGACAGAGTTGTTTGTGTGGCCCTGGTTGCTTTGTAGACCAGGCTGGGAGATCAACCCCTTCTGATCTGTGTTCCAAAGAGTATCTAGAGACATTGGGTTATAGCACCTGTAAGTGTTACAGCTCTGTAGGGAAGGGTATCCTGGCCAACAGAAGCTAGGTGATACCTACAGTTCTGATCTGGTGGGGGATTTAGCAGTTCTCCTCTCTAAGAGAGCTGTTAAAGCTCAGCTCAGCTCTGCTCTGCTAAGGGAGTCTCCCCCTGCTCCAGCAAAAGTTGTTCTCTGCCCCATTCCACTCTAGTGAAAGAAGTACATCACCCAAAATCTCATTCAAGAGATTTATGGGGGGGGGGGGAGGAATCCAGGAAAGTGGCTGCCTCTGCCAGGGTGGAGAAAGGCAGCCCCAAACTGAACAGGAACAGGGAGGGCTGATATTGGGCTTCTTTAGGAGTGGAGTTTTTCCGGGGTGAAGATTTCCAGGGTGGGAATTGTTCAGCTTTCAATCCTGAGTTTGGAGAAACTCAGAGATTGACTGGATTTTGTGCTCAGGAATTGATTTTGTGTGTGTGTGTGTGTGTGTGTGTGTGTGTGTGTGTGTGTGCTGAATTGATCAGGGGCAGAGTGTTTCTTTGGCTTTGGTTTTAAGGTCAGGGTATTTATTTATTTATTTATTTATTTATTTATTTATTTTTGGTTTTTCGAGACAGGGTTTCTCTGTGGTTTTGGAGCCTGTCCTGGAACTAGCTCTTGTCAGGGTATGTTTTTGGCTGACCTTTCTACCTTACAGTTTCCACTCTTTCAAGAAGAAAACATCAACAAACAAAGCCTTCTTTTTCTTAGGATAAAGACCCGAGTCTGGTCCCTGAACACATTTTTTTTAAAGATTTATTTATTATGTATATAACATTTTGCCTTCATGTATGCATGCAGGCCAGAAGAGGGCACCAGATCTCATTATATAGACGGTTGTGAGCCACCACGTGGGCTGCTGGGAATTGAACTCAGGACTGTTAGAAGAGCAGCCAGTGCTCTTAACCTCTGAACCACATCTCCAGTTCCTCCTCTGACCACATCTTCTCTTGCCATAATAGTACCTGAGCCTCAGCCCTTTGTTTGTTGTCTCGGACCCACGATAACTCCTCCCATATCTGGGCTTCTCCTCTTCCTATAACTCTGTGTCCCCTCTGAACATCAATGAATTCTCATCAGCCCCAAAGACTACTCAAGCCTTACTATGTTTCCCACACTCCCCTTCATCCCTTACCGGGCATGTCTTCTCTGTGATGTGATTTTTTATTTTACTTGTCTGTGTTGAACTCCATAAGCACACACATCCAAGTATTTGCAAAAGAGTTCAAGAAAAAAATCCAGGTCATAAAACATATTATTTTCCCCACTCCCTTTAAGAGGGAGTCTCATTCATAGACTATGGTCTTGAGCTCACAATGATCCAACTGTCTTGCATTCTGAGTGCTGGGATTAAAGGCTCACAATTGCCCAAGTGTGTGTGTGTGTGTGTGTGTGTGTGTGTGTGTGTGTGTGTGTGTTGAGACAAGACCTTACCCTGTACTCATGATAGTGTTGAAGCATCTAGGCCAGCTGTCTTGTACATAGTCTGTCCTCTATGTAGCAACCAGTGGGATTCCTCTGAGACGCTCAGATCATAGCTCTGCCTATCCTCACAGCAGCTCCATGGCTCTGTGTATTTTGTACTCTCTGTCTCTCCAGCTCTAGGCCATGGTGATGAGCCTCCTTGCTGTCCCTTAACCATATCAGGCAATCCTGTTCCATTTTTTTGGAATGCACTTTTCTGATAATTTGGCTGCTTGACCCTATCCCTATTTTTCATTTTTTCTACTCTTTTAATATTTATCTTACTTAAGTGCATTCACATGAGTGCTGTGCCCAAGAAGACCAGAAGAGGACACGGGTCCCCTTGGAGTTGGAATTTTTGGAATTATGGGTTGTGAGCCACCAAAAAAAGTGCTGAGATCTGTACTCTATAACAAGTCTTTCTCTGTCCTACCGGCCAGCTCTCACATCACGTACAGAGACTTCTTATTAAGTACGAAAAGCTCGGCCTTAGCTCAGGCTTGTTTCTGACTGGCTCTTACAACTTAAATTAACCCATTTCTACTAATCTACTTGCTGCCATGAGGCTTGTGGCTTTTCCCTCTCCTCATACATGTCATGTCCTGCTTCCTCTGCATCTGGCTGGCATATCCCCTCCTTTCTCCCAGAGTCTTCTCTGTTCAGAAGTCACACCTATATCTCCTGGCCTAGCTATTGACCATTTAGCTTTTTATTAAACCAATCACAGTGACACATCTTCACACAGTGGAATCAAATGTCTTGTAATAAACCTCAGGTCCTCTGCAAGAGCAGTAAGCACCTTTAACCACTGAGCAATAAGCAGCTTTCACCACTGAGCAGTAAGCACCTCTAACCACTGAGCAGTAAGCACCTCTAACCACTGAGCAGTAAGCACTTCTAACCACTGAGCAGTAAGCACCTCTAACCACTGAGCAGTAAGCACCTTTCACCACTGAGCAGTAAGCACCTTTCACCACTGAGCAGTAAACACCTTTTACCACTGAGCAGTAAGCACCTTTAACCACTGAACCATTTCTCCAGTCGTAGTTCCTTTATTTATTTATTTATTTATTTATTTTGGTTTTTCGAGACAGGGTTTCTCTGTGGTTTTGGAGCCTGTCCTGGAACTAGCTCTGTAGACCAGGCTGGCCTTGAACTCACAGAGATCTGCCTGCCTCTGCCTCCCGAGTGCTGGGATTAAAGGTGTGCACCACCACTGCCCGACTAAATATTTTTTTTTTTACAAAGGGCCCTGTCCACCGCCCATCTCTCTCTTTCTTTGTCTCTGTCTGTCCTCTCCTCTCTCTCTTCTATCTTCTCTTCGGTCACTCCTGTCCCCAGAGGCCAGTCTCCCTTCTCCCCTTTTCTCATCCACTTTCCCCCAATATCCACCTGAGCTCTGTCACATGGCATCTTTGTCTTGCATGCATCCTTTTCCGAATTCCAGCAGTGTCATCTGTGCCTGGTACATATGTACACACATGCCTCACATTCCCAGAGAACTTAAATACAACACTAGTAACTTCTCTTGCAGTGAGGGCGGTCTTTAAGACAGAGTTCTCTTTGTAACCCTGACTGTTCTGGAACTTGCCCTGTAGACCAGACTGACCTCAAACTTAGAGATCTGCCTGCCTTTGCCTCCAGAGTGCTAGGACCAAAGGCCCTGAGCCAACATGGCCAGCCTTGTAACTTCTTTTCAGGAATCAAAAGAAATTAAGTTGAAGGCTAGAAGCCAAATCACCTTGGATACTTCTATTGTAAGAATTTCATAAAAGAACTTCTACTTGGGCAATGGTGGCACATGCCTTTAACCTCAGGAGGCAGGAGCAGTCGAATCTCTGAGTTCGAGGCCAGCCTGCTCTACAGAGTGAGTTCCAGAATAGCCATAGCTAACAGAGAAACCTTGTCTCAAAATAACAAACAAAAACAAAACAAAAAGAACATCCTCCTGGGCTAGGGGTATAGCTCAGTGGAAGAGTGTTCCCAAAGCCCTGGATCAAACCAAGAGAACCGGATCAAAACAAAATAATCTCCTGCTTAACCAGAGCATCACCTGCAACATGAGGATGCGTTATCTCTTCCTGCCCTCAGCCCCAAATGCGAGAATATGCTATCATATTTGGTTTATGTGGTGTTGGGGATTAAAGCTAGAACCTCATGCATGCTAAGCAAGTACATTACCCACTGATCTATTTTTTTTTTTTTCGAGACAGGGTTTCTCTGTGGTTTTGGAGTCTGTCCTGGAACTAGCTCTTGTAGACCAGGCTGGTCTTGAACCTACAGAGATCCGCCTGCCTCTGCCTCCCAAGTGCTGGGATTAAAGGTGTGCGCCACCACCGCCCAGCCCCACTGATCTATTTTTCCAGACTTTAACTATCTTGTTCAAGGCCTCATCTTCAAATATACTCACAGTAGGAACTTTTTCCTATGGTCCCAAATTCACCTATTGAAATTGAACCCCTCTTATGGTGGTATTTGTACAGAGGCCTTTGGGAGATGATCAGTTCCTTCTAATAAAAGTGACATGGTGGTACATGCCCTTAGTTCCAGCAGTCCAGAGCCGGAGGCAGGAGGAGCTTTGTGAATCTGATTCTACACTATGACTTCCAGACCAGCCAGAACTACATAATGAAACTCTGTGTCTCTGTGCAGCTTTGGATCCTGTCCTGGAACTCACTCTGTAGACCTGGCTGGCCTCGAACTCACAATGATCTGCCTGCCTCTGACTCTGAGTGCTGGGATTAAAAGTGTGTGTCACACCACCTGGCTCGCCCCCTCCCCCGCTTGAAAAAGGAGAAAGACTTATTATCCACTGCAGGGAACAAGAGCTGGGGGAGGGGAGTTACTGAAAAGCAAGGCTCTCCACGAACAAAGGAAGTGGAGACCTCATTCAGGAAGCGTCCTGGCTCCAATTCTTGTAGTAACTGAATTGCTAAGAAGGTGGGTGGCTGGGGGTCTCCCATGGAGTATAGAGGAAGGCTTGTATCTGGGGAAGCCCACATGAGGAGAAACGGTCAGAATCGCTGGCACCAGGTACAAACAGTTTATTTTTCTATAAAGAACAAAGTAGAAAGAGGCAGGGGAGGGAAGCAAGGACCAGAGAAGCAGCAGGCAGACCCCAGGCCTTAAATTGGTAATGGAGGTCCTGGTAGCTATTCTAGGATTTCACCAGGGCTTCCAGCTTGATGGTAGAGAAACGGCCAAGGGAAGTGGTGTAAAAACTCAAGATGGCCACTGAAGTCACACGAAACCTGGCTTCATGGAGGAGCGGCGACAGTTGGGGCAGCTCCGAGTGCCATTGGTCTGCAGGCACCTGCAGAGGCAGAGGGCTCCTCCACTCACCCAGACCGGACTGTCTCCAGTCTCTGGCTTGTGTTCGGTGGCAAGGGGTCCTGGAAGGGGTCTCTCTGAACTCCCCTTGGGACGATATTAAGCACAGCCCCCTCATGAGGCTGGAGGGAAGGCACCCGGTGGTTTGCCTTTGATACTGCCAGTGTGATCTTGGGGTCGGGCCTCACCTGAGATGGAAGATGTGGGAACACGGCAGGGCCTGCAGCCGGCTGTTCTTCTCCCCGATGGACTCGCCACACAGGCCACAGTAGAGCTCGGTCTCCTCCACACACTCATGGAAGCTCACGACGTGCGAGCGGAGCTCCCGCTGCAGCCCTTTGCTGCGGTAGATGACCTCACTCAGGCAGTGCAGCTTGAGTTGGCTCAGCTAAGACGGTGGGAACAGATTCTGTGAGGCTAGACAGAGGGCAGGGCTAGGGAGGCGCTATTCCTGTCACAACCCTGCCTTGCTGTGGGGCCTGGGAGAAAGACCCTGCCCACACCAAGCCTTAGATTCCCTTTGGACAGAAAGTGAGTGAGAACAGAGATGAGAACGTGGGACCCATGTTTTTGTTTGAGATAGGGTTTCACATACATAGCCTAGGCTGGCCTCAAACTCACTATATAGTCGTGGCTAGCCTTGAACTCCTGATCCTTCTTCCTCCGCCTCCCAAGTGCTGGAACAGGGGTGCCCCACCGTGCCGTGTTTCTAAAGGACTTTATTGACCAAACCTGCTGCTGTGATGCCTCAACAATAACTCATTTTCTTCCAGTTGTTACTGAGTGTTCACTTCTGCTCAGTGTGATAAATGAGTGGCTGTGGCCAACATCTTAGCTGGGCTGTGCATCAGAGCCGAAAGAGATGCACGCTTTCTAGAAGACAGAAAACACTAAGCTTTCTCCAAGGCTTTAAGGTCTGGATCCAATGGGGACAACTGAGGATTTTAGTATTAAGACACAATAGCTGGTAGCTGGGGGCCTTGGGCCTCATCTGTAGCATGAGATCGCTCCCAGGGAAGGCTGCAGCCAATACCTATAAGGCTACACAGCACCTGATAACAAGCACCCAGCTCTTAAGGAGTAGAGGATGTTGTTAGGGTTGGTAATGTGGGGGTTCACGTATTTTTGCTTGTACATATGTATGTGTACCATAGGCATGCCCTTGTCCATGTGCCCATGGAAAAGATGGATAGTCCATGGAACTGAAATTACAGGTGTGCTGAGCCATCTCCAGCCTGCTGGGGTTTTTAATGAAGTTAAGAGGCTTCTAGGGATTCAGTGCTTCTCCAAGCTATGAAATGCCTGCCCAGCCCCAGAAATATTCTCTGGGAGGAAGCTGGAGATCCAGGGGTTCCTGATGGCTGCAAGTGCCATCAGAAGGTCTGAGGAGCTCGGAGCTCTAGCAGGGTCTCACGTATCCCAAGCTAGTTTCCAACTCTAGCCATGAACTCTGATTATCCTGTCTCCTCCACTGAGTGGCGGGGTTCTTGATCCCAGACCCAGGAGACAGAATCATGTCTGACCTTATTTCCAACCTCTTCAGCCAGGTCCTGGGCTTTCTCAATGGCATCTAAAGCCTGGAAGGTGAGCAGAGGCCAGAGCTGTAGGCAGTCTGCCTGCCTTGACTCATTGCAAAGAAAAGAAAAGTGGGCTTGGGAAAGAAAATGGGTGGAGCCATTGTCCAGTGGGAAGGTAGGAAGGACTGTGTGAGCAAATTACCTTAGTTTATGCATACATAATGGGCAAAATAATGGGCTCGTGGGTTGCTCTGAGACAGTGGAAGGGAATTTAAGAATCTCATCTTCAAATGCCAGCTTTGGCCCTTTATAAGCTGTGGGTCCCTAGGCTAAGACACGGGCCTTCTTTGAGTGTAAACACTGGGAACATTTGGACTTCATGGGAGCAGAGTGAGGCAGATGTTAAATAAAGGGCACAAGTCCAATACCATACCCCAGGTATTGCCTATGTAGCCCCAAATTGGGAGCACCAGGGAGAGTTCTAGCTACAGGAAAGGGCCTAGCCTCACCTTGTCCAACACCTTCCTGGCCATCCAGCACTTGGCCACACCCAGCAGCACATGTACCTGTCCCAGGCGATTTCCAATCTCAGTCATGATGCTCATAGCGGAGTCGTACCTGGGGAAGGCTGTCTGCAAAGCCAGGCAGAGTTGGAATTAAGGTGATCCAGGCCCAAGGTTCCCCCACCTCGTCCTGGTGATCTCACCTCCAGGTCCCCACGGCTCCGGTGGATATCGGCAAAGCAGAGCAGGCAGAGTGCTTGCAGTGGTCGGTCGCCATGCTGCAGAGCAATCTTCATGGACTCCTGCAAGGGAGGCTGGGCACTCAGGCAAGCTCCCACACCCAGGAGCCCCTCAGAAGGGACATCCTCAGATGTCATGTACCACAAAGATCACAGTCATCTCTGGCTGATGAAACAGACTCAGAGAGAAGTACCTTTATTGGGACCAGAGGAAGAAGTAATGGAATTCGAGTCTGAGTGGGGGAACTTTTTTTCTATTTCTTTTGTTTTTCTTTTATTTTCTTAATATTTATTTATTTATTATGTATACAATATTCTTTCTATGTGTCTGCCTTCAGGCCAGAAGGGGGCACCAGACCTCATTACAGATGGTGTGAGCCACCATGTGGTTGCTGGGAATTGAACTCAGGACCTTTGGAAGAACAGGCAATGCTCTTAACCACTGATCCACCTCTCGAGAGCAGCCCTTGTTTTTCTTTTTTTTAATGATAGAGTCTCATGTAGCCCAGTCAGGCCTTGAACTTCTCGTCCTTCTCCACCTTCAGAGTGCTGGGACTGGATTAGAGGCATGCACTAGCAAGCTGGGTTTTATGTAGGACTACAGATTGAACCCAAGGCTTTGTTTTTGTTGTTGGGTTTTCTTTTTTTAAAACATTATTTATTTTTAAAGATTTATTCATTTTATGTATAAGTGCTCTATCTGCATATACACTTTTATGCTAAAAGAGGGCATGAGATTCCATTATAGATGGTTGTGAGCCACCATGTGGTTGCTGGGAACTGAACTCAGGACTCTGGAAGAGCAGCCAGTGCTCTCACCTGATGAGTCATCTCTTCAGTCCCTTGTTTTGGTTTTTCAAGACAGAGTTTCTCTGTGTGTATTTCTGGCTGTCCTGTAATTTGCTGGTGTCAAACTCCCTGAAATCCACCTGCCTCTGCCTCCCGAGTGCTGGGATAAAGGTGTGCGCCAACACCACCTGGCTGAGGCAGGGCTTTGTGCGTATTAGGCAAGCACTCTACAGCTGAGCTGCATCCCCAGCCCTTATATTTCACTTTTCAAAGTGGTCCACAGAGGTTACTGGGACAGGGAATCTCTTTGCCCTGAGGTGGACTGGAAGGGATAAGGTCTAGGACAGAGTTTGTGATAGAAACATTCTCTTCGTGGCTAATGGCAAGCCTTGTTGCAGGGCAGGGGGTGGGGGAGTAGGGTTGTGTGGTCTGTTCTGGAAAATAGGGGCCCAGTTCCTGAGCCTGAGATCCACTCCCACTCCCATCAACCTGAGTGCTTCCAGCTTCCCCACCTCACAACACTCCATGGCACTGCCCAGGTGGCCGAGCAGGCGGTAGGCCACAGCCATGTGGTACTGACTCATGGCCCGATACTTGAGGCTCCAGCCTTTGCCATAGTCGTTGACAAGCTCTGCAGCCTTGCAGGGAAAGAACAGGGCTTTCTCATAGTCCTGTAGGGACACAGAACAGGAGGGGGACACAGTGAGTGGTAGGCAGGGCACCAGACCTGGGTTCTCGGACAGCCACCCCCAGCTGTTTTTCTGTTTTTGTTTTTTTCTATGTTGTTCAGGCTAGTAGAAACTTGCAGTCCTCCCGACTATGCCTCCTGAGAACTGGGATCACAGACATGCACCGCTGTGGTCACAGTCAGCTCATTCATTCATTTTGGCCTCCAGTGGAAAGCATGATCCAGGCAGAATGGGAAGCCAGTGGACAGGTATGGCCTCTTGGGTTTGCTGCTGTATGCCAAGAGCTTAAAACAGTTCTTAGACTTAGCTGATACACAATCAATATTTGTTCACTGAATGAAAAAGCAAAACCACAGCCGGCTTTCCTGCTCATCCAGCCCCAGATGGGCTTCTCGGCTGCAGAGCCACACAGGAGGAGTTTACCGGACCTCCCAGGAGCAGCTGCTCCTAAAGGCTGGGACGGTTCCATCAGCACCAGCACAGGTGTGGCATACCCATGGAATCCTTCTCAAATGCATCCTCCTCAAACCCACAAGAGCACTCCCGATAGAGAGCAGGAGCTCAGGAGTGCCCATGTCTACTCTTAGCTACGCCTTCTTCTTTTTGGTTTTTGGAGAGTTTGTAGCTTTGGAGCCTATCCTGGAACTCGATCTGTAGACAGAGAAGTGTGTGCCTCTGCCTCCTGAGTGCTGGGATAGCCACACCTTTTGCCCTATATCTTGGTTCTCTTTCTGTGGCCCTCCCTGTTTCAAATGCAGCCAGAAGGACCACTGGGCCTGGGCCTGTCTGAACCCATGTAAACAACCCGAACCATGTCCCTCATGGCATGGGGGCAGCAAACCCACATCACCCTTCAGTCGTCCTCAGTCTGGCTGTGGATGGTTGAGGGGTCCCTGGTTCCCTTGGTCTGACCAGTGCCGTCTCTGACTGGGAGTCTCAGGTAGACATGACAGTATCAGGGCGATCTATCTCTCTCCTTCTGGATATTGGGGTCACTTACTCAGTCCTGACAGAGTTTTAGGGACCTACCTCTCCTCGTTCCTCTACTGTTAGAGTAGAGGGACACTTTACCAACCTCACCAAACCCCACCAAATATAACACCCAGACTCCTTACCCACTCTCCCCACAGCCTCAGCGGACATAAGCTTCTTATTTTTGACCCCTAAGAAAGAACCTTCTGTGCCCCCCTTTTCCCCCCTTTAATACCTCCATACTTGAGGTTAAAACAACAACAAGACAATGAACTACCACTTGGTTCAGGATCCTCATCTCAGCCGTGGTCCCTCTGCATCCCATGACACCCAATGCCTACACTCTCCTTTGCACCATCCCCTTCGACACCTCCCTGTCCTGGACCTCAAGAATGCCTTCTTTTCCATATCCCCAGTCACAAAATACCTTTGCCTTTACTTAGATGATCTGGAATCTTTCCACCCAACTTCCCTGCACTGTCCTACCCCAGGAGTTTCAGGATATGCTACCTCTATTTGGCAAGGCTGTAGCCTCTGACTTATTCTGTCTTCTCTTTTCACCACTGCCACATCTATCATACAAGGGCTTCTCTCCAAACACTACCCCTTCCTGAGTGCCCTCTCCTCAGGTAGCACTGGCAGAGGATGCCATACTTACCCTTCAGCCATGCCCACATTTTGACATTTCAAACTGACTCCTTACAGTGTGTATAATTATGTGGGTTTGTGATCATTTGCTTCTGCTGGCTTCTGCCACACACCATATTTAATTCCAAATTCTAGAGCATACTTCTTTAGCCACTTCTACCCTCCACCTGCTCTCTCCATCCATCCCCCCTACCTTACTCAGTAAGTGAGTGTCCTGTCTCCTGGAGCCTGCTACACCCTCCAGGGCCCCACCTCTGGGCCTCTGTGACCTTGTCCCTTTGTCTAACAGCTTCTCCACAGCCTCCTGGGCTTCTGTCCTGCCTCTCAGCTCCAGCTTGGAGTTTAGGAACTTTGTCTAGTTGAGTCCTCTTCCTCCGTGGGCTCGGGTTGCATTGGAGTCTTGCTCTGTTGCAAACAGCTTGGCCTCAGTGCATCTCCATGGCGGCAGTGCCTGCCACTGCACAAATGACCTGAAAATCTTTGTTTGTTTGTTTTGTTTTTTCGAGACGGGTTTCTCTGTAGCATTGATACCTGTGCTGGAACTAGCTCTTGTTTCAGGCTCTGAAAATCTTTTATATCTCACCTTGCTCTCTCCTCTATTCCTTTCTAACTACACCTGTCCAGGGTATCTCTTACACATGGATGTTTATCATCAAAGTGATATGCCCCACCTTTAACCAATCCTAACAGGGTCGGGAAATTGCAGGCTGTCAAAGGCCAGTTCAGGACCCTATAACCCCCTTATCCATCTCTCCTTCACTGGGGCTTACCCCATGCCTGTTTTCTCTATTTTTGATTGATAATTCCTTTTCTGAAAAACAAAAACCATAAAAACAGGGTTCATGATAAGATTTAAGGACCATTTTTTGAGCCGGGAAGGGGTAGCACACGTCTTTAATCCCAGCACTCAGGAGGCAGAGGCAGGCAGATCTTTGTGAGCTCAAGGCCAGCCTGGTCTACAAGAGCTAGTTCCAGGACATGCTTCAAAGCTACAGAGATACCCTGTCTCGAAAAACCCAAAATAAATAAATAAATAATTTTTTTGCTTACTATGGTATTAAAGCTGCACCTCCACGTATTCATACGAGAATGCACCTCATGCTGGCAGCCGACTTTTATGAACTGAGTCACTGAGATGTATTAGCTTTAAAAATACATGATGGGATCATCAAGACAACTGAGACTTAGCATTGTGTGGCAGGACTGAAGTTCCTAAAGACAGCCTAGCAGAGGTTATTGGGTGTAGGGATAAGCCCAGCCCATTAGGGGGCGTGTTTGCCTCAGGCTAGTGTTTACATATAAATCTGGCCAGCACCGAGCCCGATGCCCCTTCTGTTTTCCTGTTCTCCTCAGGAACCTGTGGTTCTGTAAGTCTATTTCCCCATTAAAGCTGTATATATTATTACAATCTGTCTGCATTCATTTACACCGATACAACTGGGGAAAGCTTTAGAAAGTTCTGAGGGCCCAGCACTTGGGAGGCAGAGGCAAGCGGATCTCTGTGAGTTCGAGACCAGCCTGGTCTACAGAGCTAGTTCCAGGACAGGCTCCAAAGCCGCAGAGAAACCCTGTCTCGAAAAAACCAAAAAAAAAAAAAAAAAAAAGAAAGTTCTGAGGGTCTAAGAAAGTGGTTTAAGATAATGAAAAATGTTTCTTCCTCCCTCTATGCTATTGTTATATTAAGATTTCAAAGGTTTGGGCTGGAGAGATGGCTTAGTGGTTAAGAGCATTGACTGTTCTTTCAGAGGACCTGAGTTCAATTCCCAGCAACCATACGGAGGCTCACAACCATCTGTAATGAGATCTGGTGCCCTCTTCTGGCCTGCAGGCATACATGGAGGCAGAATGTTGTATACATAATAAAAAAAATATTTAAAAAAAAGATTTCAAAGGTTTAGTAAAACTGTACTTAACAGTTCAGCCAGATCACGTGTGTTGTGGGGCCTGAAGTCTGCTCACCAGCAGGTTGCCAAAAGAAGATACCTGTCCTTATAGCACCTAAGTCGACTTCTCAGACACCTGTCCGCTATGCCTGCTTTCCTGTAGGATGTATGATGCATACTCAGGAAGACATTCCACCTTTTACATACTAATTAATGACCTATGGCACCCCAGATGGGAGATAAGGTCATTTGAAACTTTACTATAGCATTTACCACAGCTGCCCAATCAGGCACAATCGAAATACAGAGGGCACCCCACCCCCACAAAAAAGGCCAGGCGGTGGTGCTCCACACCTTTAGTTCCAGCACTCAGGAGGCAGAGGCAGGTGGACCTCGAGGTCAGCCTGGTCTACAAAGCGAGTTCCAGGACAGCCAGGGTTAAACAGTGAAATCCTGTCTCAAAAACCAACCAAACCAGAGGACACATATCCCACTCTCTCAAACCCTAGGTATAGACATGGAAGAAGCAGTCCAAAGCCTCCCTCACACCTAACATCACCCCTTTTAGACAATGCTGTCCCACCTCCGTCACTCCATCTCATTTCGGACCTTAACCTCTGTATATCAGCTACTGAATGATGCTTTGCCTGACTGTTTTGGAGAATGTGTGTTCCTCTTGGGTCAAACTGACCACCATTTGTGGCCTTGTCCATTGTCTTGTTATCAGTCTATTGCCTGTCCCACTTCGACACTGATTGCTCTAAAGCCACCCCTTATCTCTCCCATGTCTTTTCACTCTGCTCCTTAGGAACATACTTTGTGGGCACACTGGATTCTGTAGACTGCAGTAATTCCTTAACCCTTAGTTCTACCACCTAGCCCCTATGCCTCGATTCTCTGCAGCACTCAAGTTTACATCACTGCCTACTGCTCAGATGGTCTGGGACTTACTTGTTCCCTGGTATTCCTTTTCCCAAAACTAGCAGTGGTACCTAGTGAAGAACTCTTGCCAACACCTCCCACAGCTCTGGGTACAACCGTGGGTGTCACCATGGGAGCAGTGGGGTGGACTACTTCCTCAGCTATTCACTATCAGTTTTCCTCTTAGTTCATCCAGGATCCCCAGTGGGTGGCTCAGACCATCCTCACCCTCCAGGGCCAAATGGACTCACTGGCCAGTGACCAGTAGACCAGAGTGCTACAGAATCAGTGAAGGTTAGACTTAGGAACAGCAGAGAGAGGTGGCCTTTGTCTTCTGCTGAAGCGACAAGCTGTGACAGCTACAGATGGCTCTCCAAAAATGTAACAAACAGCTCGATGCCTCTGGCCAGTGACTCACTGACTGTCTGATATGGAATGGGAGTCTACCCTTCTGTGGTAGTTTGAGTCTCACAGTGGCACTAATAGGAGGTGTGGCTTTGCTGAAGTGGGTGTAATCTGTTGAAGGAAGTGTGTCACTGTAGGGGCGGTCTTGAGGTTTCCTATGCTCATGATACTGCCCAGTGTCTTGGTTGACTTCTTGTTGCCTGAAAGATGTAGGGCTTTCAGCTACTTCTCCAGTGCATCTGCCTGCAGGGCATCATGGCTCCCTCCATGAAGATAATGGACTGAGCCTCTGAAACTGTAGGCAAGCCACCCCAATTAAATGTTTTCCTTATAAGAGTTGCTGTGGTCATGTTGACTTCCCAGCAAGAGAAACACCTTCTTACCCCCATTCTTTTGCTTTTCTTAGTCCTACTGGTTGCACCCAGCCTTATAAACTTCTTTTTTTTGGTTTTTTAAGACAGGCTTTCTCTGTGGCTTTGGAGCCTGTCCTGGAACTAGCTCTGTAGACCAGGCTGGTCTCGAACTCACAGAGATCCGCCTGCCTCTGCCTCCCGAGTGCTGGGATTAAAGGCGTGCGCCACCATCGCCCGGCCCTTATAAACTTCTTGACTAGATTTCTTCAACAGGTTCAAAAGATCTCTAACCAGAATGTTAATCAGTTGCTATTGCAGGATTACTGGTCCCTAGCTAGAGGAAGAGGTCAGTGACTCCCAATTATACCCTGACAGTGTTTACAAAAAGTACTTCGATGCCCAATTCAAAACGAAGTAGTTTAATGATAACGTGGCCTCCTTTCCAGTAACCTGATTGTTTATCAATAATAAACCAAAAAGAGGGTGGGGAGAGATGTAAGCCTCTTGAGGCATACAAGTGGCAAGGCTCCTCCCGAGGGCCTCCAACTGCCAGGTTCAACCCACAGAACACTCTAACTGCCCTCACAACTGGACCCTGTTCCCACCCTACTGAGTAAAAACCTCAATCTCTGGACATGAAATCCCACCAGCCCCTACCCTGAAAAGTTCCACCCCTCCCCAAGAAACTCTATATAAACACGGCCTTCTGTTCAGTTCCCTGCTGATCCTCACCTGAGCAAAAGCAGTCACCCTTCTGCTTTATCCCCGCCCAATAAGTGAAGTTTGTTGTGCAGTGTGACTTCGTGGTATTCCTTGGCTCCCAAGTGCCAGGATACCTTAGCATACTTCATACAGAACTATTTCAGGGTCAAATAGAGATGTTGGCTGGGCAGGAGAGATGGCTCAGTGATTTGGAAGACTTGCTGCTTTTGCAAAGGATTCCAGCTCCAGGGAATTTGATATCCTCTCTGGCCTCCTGGGGCACCAGACACATATATAGTGACCATACATGCAGGCAAACACTTACAGAGGAAATAAACTAAGTTTAAAAAATAATAAAAGAAAACTAAAACTAGTGAAATGCCATCAATTCTCTCTCTCTGCCTTCCTCCATCCCTGCCTCCCACAGAACTCACGTACCCCAAGAGATCTCCAAACTCATCGTCAGTTAAGAATGACCTTCAAAGGTCTGGAGAGACTGACAGCTCATTGGTTAAGAGCATTGGCCACTCTTACAGAGGATCTGGGTCCAATTCCCAGCACCCACATGGCAGTTCCCAACTGTCTGTAACTCCAGTTCCAGGGGATCTGACACCCTTTCACCAATGTACATAAAATAAAATTAAAGGTTGCGTGGTGGTGGCGCACACAGAGGTAGGCCAGCCTGGTCTGCTTCCTCAGTGCTGGGCTCAGTAGTGTGCTACTACACTCAGCGTATTGAAGTTTGTGGACACCGAGACATCCCCAGTCTGATGCCAACAATTTTCTAATATGACAGTAAACGTGTAAACCAAAGCTAGTAACATATGAATACATCTGAGTGGTGGGTATATGGGAATTCATTGTATTGTTATATTTTCTTACTTTATTTTCCTTTTGGGGGGGGGGACAAAGTATTATGTGCCAGGAGTTAAGATTCCACCAAAGCTTGGGGCCAGAGAGGTGGCCCAGTTAAGAGCAGAGGACCTGGTTTTGATTCCCAGCACCCACCCATCTGTAGCTCCAGTTACAGGGGATCCAATGCTATCTTCTGGTGTCACACTTTGTACTCAGATACACACGTAGGCAAAACACCCAGACATATAAAACAAAAATCAATCTTAAAAAAAAAATCCCCCACAGCTGGGTGTTGCACTGGGCTTCAGGAGACACTCACCCCTCCCCACTAAAATCCTGGTGATTAGAAGTGTTCACACCCACCTTTCTGCATGATTTCCCACTTCCTCACAGAACTCTGGCACTCTGTGGCTCCCTCTCTTTGGGTGGAGCTTGGCCTGATGCTCATTCCTGAGATTTCTGCATGGCTTGCATGGCTCAACGCTCTCTTCTGCCATCAGCCATGGTGACTTTCTGACCACTCTCTTAACAATGGCAGCACACCCACATCCTAGCACACCCACATCCTAGCACACCCACATCCTAGCACACCCCACATCCTAGCACACCCCACATCCTAGCACACCCACATCCTGGAATTGCCTGCCTTTCTTCACATGATGCACAGCCGCCTTCCTGATTGGGTCAACTGCCCTTCTCATCCAGATAGATTGGGGTTTTGTAAGAGACCCTGCATTGTCTGTGTTGCTAAACACACATTCCAATAGTTCCTGGGATGTAATGGATCCTCAGTAAATTTTTTTTGTTTATTTTCAGACAGGGTTTCTCTGCTTAGCCCTGGCTGTCCTGGAACTCAGAGATCCACCTACCTTTGCCTCCCAAGTGCTGGGATTAATGGTGTGCGCCACCAGTGCCTAGCTCGGTAAATATTTCTCAAAGTATTTATTTATTTATTTTTATTTATTTTTTTTGAATTTTTTTTTGTTTTTGTTTTTCGAGACAGGGTTTCTCTGTGGTTTTGGAGCCTATCCTGGAACTAGCTCTTGTAGACCAGGCTGGTCTAGAACTCACAGAGATCCGCCTGCCTCTGCCTCTGGAGTGCTGGGACTAAAGGTGTGCGCCACCACCGCCCCGGCCAAAGTATTTATTTGATAGAAGTGTATTGCATGTGCCTGGGTGTATGTACGTACAACAGGTGTATGCAGCAGTCTGCTGAGGTCAGGAGAGGCACGGAACTGCAGTTAATGGCAGTTGTGAGCCACCATGTCAGTGCTGGGAACCAAACCTAGATCCTCTGCCAGAGCAGCAAGTGCCGATCCATCTCTTCAATCCCCCTCATTAAATATTAGATAAATCTTTTAAAAAATATTAGCATGTTTTTAAAAGATGTATTTACTTTTACATCATGTTCACTGGTGCTTTGCCTGCATGTGTATCTGTGTGAAGGTGCCAGATTCCCTGGAACTGGAGTTACAGACAATTGAGAGCCACCATGTGGGTGATGGGAACTGAACCCATGTCCTCTGAAAGAGCAGCCAGTGCTCTTAACCACGGATCCATCTCTCCAGCCCTAGATAAATAAATCTTTAAGTCCCTTCCGTGGGTCCTGCTCTTCCTCATTTATAGCCAAACCCCTTAGGGCTCAGGGAAGAGGGGGACTTGCTCAAGTGCACACAGAAAGCATAGCCCATAGACATCTGAATGGCTCCACCTTCCCTGGCGTTCACCATGCTCTATCTAAAAGGAGGGCTAGCCGGGCGGTGGTGGCGAACGCCTTTAATCCCAGCACTTGGGAGGCAGAGGCAGGCGGATCTCTGTGAGTTCAAGACCAGCCTGGTCTACAAGAGCTAGTTCCAGGACAGAGAAACCCTGTCTCGAAAAAAACACAAAACAAAAAAACACAAAACAAAAACTAAAAGGAGGGCTGAGGGTAATAGCCAGCAAGGTAAGTAGTTCCTATGAGGCTCTAAGGGCTTGTGCTGGACTTGGAGCAGGCAGGTGAAGCCTCTACAAACCATGCCAGTGAGTTTGTGGACCTGTATGTGCAGCAGAAATGTTCTCTGAGCAACCACATCACTGGTGTCAAAGACCACTCGTCCATCCAGATGAATGATGAGACCACAGGCAGGTTATGTCATCTGCAGGACCATTTGCCGGATGGGCAAGTAAGATAGTTCTATTCTCTGATTGGCTAAGGCTGATGGTACTATCTCACAAGAACTTATGCTCAAAGGAAATCAGGGAATAGTTACCATAAACAGTGAGAACCACCACCCCCAAAGGCTCTTAGAGAGCCCCAGACCCTCATTGTGCCCACTCCACCCCCCGCCAAGGCCCAGACCCACCTTGACCTGAGCGTAGAAGCTGCCCAGGCTGCAGCAGACGCGGCACTCCAGCATGGTGTCATCATTGTTGTGGGCATAGCGCAGGGCCTTCTCAAAACTCTCTAGGGCCTTCTGGAAGAGGCTGAGGCCCAGGAAAGCATTGCCCATGCTCAGGCTGACCTGGCCCCCAAGCTGGGCACCAGCCCTGGTGCCAGGCAGGCCAAGGCAGGTCTTGCAGTAGGAGATGGTTTTGTGGAACTCACACAGTTTCTCATTGCTGCGTGCCAGGTTCAGGTAGCTTTCAAGCAGGAAGTCGGCATCCTCAAGCTCCCGTGCAGTGTCAATCTGGACCACAGCAAACTGACGCCAGGCAACACTCAGCCAATGCCCAGCCTGTACCACCTCCGACCTAGCCCGACCTCACAGCCAGAGCAGCAGACCCCAAAGCTCCAACTCAGAGCTCCTACCACCTCAGATCCTCCTTCCAGGCTAGAGCCGCAGCTCAGACCTGTAGACACCACCCTTTCAGCCCGAGTCTTGGATCTGGAGTCTAAGGCTGACCAGCCAGCAAGTACCAGACTAGAATCTTGGTTTGGAGGTCTGGTCTTGAGATCCCTGGACTCAGAGGCTCAGATACTACAGCAGAAGGCCTCAGGCCTGAATCTTAAGATACCCAGCTATCTAAGCCTCAGGGCCTTCCATGAATTCTGAAAATTATTAGCCTGTGAGATAGAGGATTCTCAGGAAGTTACAAGAAGCCTGGGAGTTAGGAGCCACCTAGCCCTGTTCCCAGCCCTTTCCCAGCACCCAGGTCCTCCCACGGCACCCTGTGAGGGTACTTCTACCTTCAGCATCTCTTTGTAGCGGCCCATCTCTGAGTGAGCTGTGACCAGGCATCCTAGCACCCGGAAGCGGCCCACGAGGTCGGAGCCCTTCTCCAGCACCTTCATCCACACCTGCAGTGCCTTCTCTGTCTGGTTGGACTGGTACAGCTGTAGTCCTTTTTCGATCTGTTGCTTTGTCTGGTCCTGCCCCATCTTCCCACAGCCTGGCCACTCAGGGAAAGACCGTGGTTGGTTAGCTGCTTCTAGACCCTCATGGTACTGGATCCAAAGTATCGGCTGCCCACTGCCCACTGGGAGGGAAAAGCAACCAGGAGCTGAGTAGGGCCTGGATGGATAACGGGCGCCACCCTGGGAACCTCTGCAGCTGTCCCTGCCAGTTGGGACCATGTGGTTTCTGAGGAATGTCAGCTGCAAGGTCACGAGGGTTTATGCCGCACCCACCCAAAGCTGAAAAGCGGCTCCTCCACAAACACAGGCATTCTGCCACCTGGGAACCTGTCTGGGTGCCCCACTGACACTTCTGACACGAGCCTTGATACCCTGGCAGGTTAGGCTCTCCGGAAGCCTTGTCAAAGGGTGTCTGCCGGGATGTGGGCAAGCCTCAGGACAGGGGTTCTGACAACAGGAGAGAAACAGGCAGGACGCTGGGCACAGAGGCTTCAGAGAGATGGGGTGAGTGCCCAGCCTGCTTATTCTGCTTTCATTTCCCCTCTGCTTTCCTTTTTCTTTCTCATTTGTTTTTAAGACAGGATTTCTCTGTGTAGCTCTGGCTGTCCTGGAACTCAGAGAGATCCACCTGCCTCTACCTCCTGAGTGGTAGGAGTAAAGATGAGTACCACAACCACCCAGTACTTGTCTTCCTTTTTTGTTTTTTTGATATAGGGTTCCTCTGTGTAGCCCTGGTTTTCCTGGAACTCTGTAGGTCAGGCTGGTGCCTGGAGTGCTGGTACTAAAGGCATGAGACACCACACACAGCTAATGGAACATCTTGTTTTTTGACAGGGTTTCTCTGTGCAGCCCTGGCTGTTCTAGAACTCACATAGATCTGCCTGCCTCAGTCTCCCTGGGGTTAACAGAGTGAGCCAAGACATCTGGCTGCAGCTCCACTTTCCTTCCTAATAACCCACTCCATTTTATTCTTGCAATTTACTCATCACTAGACACTTACCTTGGCATATGCTCACACTGTTCCTGACACCTCACCGAAGACAGTTGGTGCCACAGGCCTGTTTCCTCCTCTACAAGGTGAGATAGTTAAACTCTCAGAAGGCTCACACACAAGCAAAGCACAGCACAATGGCTGCCAGCCTGGCTCTGCTTGCTGCATTTCCATATCAGCTGTGTGAGCAGAGTAGGCCTGGTTAAGAGCACGGAGTTTACAGACTGTCACAGAACTCAGGGACTCAGAACAGTCTCTCGAGTGAAGGAAACACTGTGTTAGAGAGAAAAGATGATACTACTCTACTGACAAAATGACGACCAGGGGCCACAGCGTGGTCTTTGAAGGTTTAAAAAGGTTCAATAGCATTTGCTGCCAAACATAACCTGAGTGAGTTCCATCCCTGGGATCCACGTGACAGGGCAGAACCGACTCCCACAAGTTGCTCTCTGGCCTCTGTATGTATATACATGTGTATGTGCACACACACTGAGAAAAATCTTAAGCGCCCCGATTCTAATCCCCACCCTGGTTTGACAGCATCTCTTAACTGTGAACTTTAATGCCAAACACTGTGGGGTCTTATATATTTTAAATACTAGATTCACTGGACCTTGTGCACTTGAGAGCAACTTAAGTCCCTGCCAGACCCAATAGCTCAACTCATCCATGCTCCTCCAAGTCACTTCTGACCCCAGTGCAAAGTTCATTCTGCTAGAGTAGATAATTCAGTGGGTTTTATATTCTCAAAGTTGTTCACCGACTGCCAGCACTTCCAGAAAGTGTGTACCCACCAGCAGCTCCCGTCACTCCTCCTGAATGGTTTCTCTCCTTTCCTAGAATCACCCCCAGTTCTGCAGAAAGTGGAAACACTTGATGTGGGATGTCCTTCTGCACACGGTGAATATGTACTCCTCCCAATAGTTAAGAAAGAACCTGCTTTGGCCTATCGTAGAATAGAATATAGCAGAAATAGAGAGAGAAAGAAGGCAGGTGGGGAGATGCCAGAACACCCAAGGTAATACGATGGCCATGTGGCGATATACAGACTATTAGAAATGGGTTAACTTACAAGTGAGAGCTAGGGGCTGGAGAGATGGCTCAGCAGTTAAGAGCACTGGCTGTTCTTCCAGAGGTCCTGAGTGCAATTCCCAGCAACCATATGGTGGCTCATAACTATCTATAATGAGATATGGTGCCCTTTTCTGGCCTGCAGGTAGGCATACAGGCAGAATACTGTATACATAATAAATAACATCTTTTTTTAAAAAGTGAGCTAGCCAGTAATAGCCTAAGCCATAGACCAAGCAATTATACTTAATATTTGTCTGAGTGATTATTTCATAAGCAGCGGTGGGAAACGAGCGGGAAAGAAACTGGTCCAGTGAGACCAGGAAAGACAGAGAAAAACTTCTAACTACGAATTCAGTCTTTATTTATTTATTTTGGTTTTTCGAGACAGGGTTTCTCTGTGGCTTTGGAGCCTGTCCTAGAACTAGCTCTGTAGACCAGGCTGGTCTCGAACTCACAGAGATCTGCCTGCCTCTGCCTCCCTAGTGCTGGGATTAAAGGCGTGCGCCACCATTGCCCGGCCTTATTTATTTATTTCCGATTAATTATGCAAGCACACGTCACACTCACACACGCAGACAGCACAGGTACAGAGACATTACATCACATCACATCACACACACACACACACACACACACACACACACACACACACACACACAGTACAAACTCACTTACCTGGGACTTGAACCTGCGACCTCGGGCTCCGCGGGCGGTGCTCCATTTCATTGAGCCAGCACTCAGACCGTTACGAATTCAGTCTTTAAAGAACTAATTAAGGTGGGCTGTAATCCAGCTCCAAGTGATTTGACACTCTCACACAGACATCCTGGCAAAACGTCAATGCACATAAAATAAAAATCTATAATCATTTTTAAAAAGAGCTCATGGGGCAAAGTGAGGCAAGAGGGTCTGGAACTGGAGCATGGCTTTCTCTTGTAAACCAAAGCACGCTTAAAGGAAAATCCAGAACCGCTCTGAGAGAGACACAAGAAAACCCAAAATTAGGGACTCTTCTACATAAGCTCATATTCTTTGGTTTTAGTTTCAGTCTTTAAAACTTTTCTTGCCAGGTGGCCTTTAATCCCAGCACTCAGGAGGCAAAGTCAGCCTGGTCTACATTGCGAGTTCCAGGACTGGCTCCATAGCTTCAGAGAAACCCTGTCTCAGAAAACATTTTTTTAAAAAGACATACACATTATCTTAAAACATGTAAGATTAATATATATTTATTTATCTTTTTAAAAAATATTTATTTATTTATTTATTGTGGACTCACTATTCTGTTTGTATATATGTCTGTAGACCAGAAAAGGACACCAGACCTCATTACAGATGGTTGTAAGCCACAATGTGGTTGCTGGGAGTCAAACTCGGGTCCCTTGGAAGAGCACGCAATGCTCCCAACCACTGAGTCATCTCTCCAGACCCCTAATATATATATTTAAAACTTCTGTTGTGATACTGTCATGTAGTCTCATCTAGCTTCATGTATGTGATTTTGGGCTTTGAGTCTGAAGCTGAAAACTAGAAACTAAGTTTGTGTACCTCAGATGTATTTCATAAGCCGTGGTCCTTTAACCTATCCAATACCTGCTGCATATGACATTTAAAATGTTTAAATTCCCTGCAGTGAACTGTGCCTGCTCCTAACAGCGACCTTTGGAGTCTCCAAAAGATGTTGGAGCCCCACGATGACGCTACCTGGATTGTGTGGCAAACACCAATCTGTAAACTGGCAAACCACCCAGAGATCATCTTTGGACTACAAACTTCATGGAGTTCCTGGAGGGCTGAGGAGGTGTTACAGAGGACAGGATGAGCTCAGGGGCTGGTGGCTTGGGGATTTATCAGGTCTTTATTTATACGTATTCATTAAAGCGGGCTGTGGGAGTACGCACCTTTAATGCTAGCACTGGTAAAGCAGAGGTAGGTCTACCTAAAAGCAGGCCAGCCTGGTCTACTCGCAAGACCACATAGTGAAACCATCTGCAGCAGCCCACACACAGTTAGACACAGTTAGTGAGCCACCATGTAGTCCTGTGCTCTTAACCACTTAGTCATCTCTCCAGGTCCACTCAAGTTTAGCCTGGTTAACCATTCCATCACAACACCCACTCAATACAGGGATGACCCCAAGAAGCTGCATTGCTGGACTTGGGCAGCTCACAAGCAACCCCACTGAGGGGGTCTCCCTTCCCAACTACTTATTAGATGATTCCTATGTTTGGATGGCACACCTAGAGCTGAAGCTTTGCTCTGAGTTCCTGTAGCATCTTTGAGTAGTCTTCAAGAAGGGATAGTGGTGGTGTTTTCTTCTAGGGAGATGGCAGCTGTATCACTGGGAAGCTCGCCCAGCATAGGTGAGGAATCCTACATCCCTGGAACCTGATGTT
Organism: Microtus pennsylvanicus; assembly: GCF_037038515.1. Taxonomy (NCBI): domain Eukaryota; kingdom Metazoa; phylum Chordata; class Mammalia; order Rodentia; family Cricetidae; genus Microtus; species Microtus pennsylvanicus. The sequence goes on along the minus strand of NC_134580.1, from coordinate 68,190,545 downwards.
AGTGTTCATATATGTAATTATATATGTATTATTTTTATTATGTGTATGTGGGAGGAGTATGTGCCCATGAATGCAGGTACCAGTGGAAACCCGAAAGTGTTGAATGCCCTGGGGCTGGGATTATAGGCAGTTGTGGTCTCTTCACAGCAATAGTACAACAGACAATACTGTAACTCACTGGATAGGCCAGGCTGGCCTCAAAATCAGATCTGCCTGCATCTGCTGGGATTAAAGGTGTGTGCCAACACTCCCCAACTGGGAAATCTTACCTTCAAAACAAAAATAAAAACAAACAGTAGGGGGTTGGAGAGATGGCTCAGCAGTTCTTTCAGAGGACCCAGGTTCAATTTCCAGAATCCACAATGACAACCTAACACTGTCTGCAACTCCAGTTCCAGGGGATCTGACATCCTCACACCAAATAACACATAAAATAACAAAAAAAAAAAAAAATAAGCCGGGTGTGGGGCGGGGGTAGGGGTGACACACACCTTTAATCCAGGGAGGGAGAGGCTTGTAAACCTGGTCTTAGGCGAGGCTACACAGAGAAACCCTGTAAGTAAGTAAGAAAGAAGGAGGAGGGGAAGGAAAGAAGAAAAGCTAAGTGTGGTGGTACTTGTCTTTAGTCTCAGCGGTTAGGAGACTGAGGGAGGCAGCTCTCTATGAGTTCTAGGCCAGTTAGGACTACATTGTAATATCCTGCATCAAAACAAACAAAAGGCCAAACCTGCTGAATTTGGTTATCGGGACTCTTCAGAGTTGTCCTGACACATACATATGCACGTGTCTCAATGCACACCCGCACATGTCTCTCATGCACACACCCACCCACACATACACACGTGTCTCTCATGCACACACACCCACATACACGTGTCTCATGCACACACCCACCCACACGTGTCTGTCATGCACACACCCACCCACACACACGTCTCTCATGCACCCTCCCACATACACATCTCACATGCACAAACACACCCACACATACACAAGTGTCTCACATGCACACACACCCACATACACGTGTCTCATGCACACACCCACCCACACATGTCTGTCATGCACACACCCACACATACACAAGTGTCTCACATGCACACCCCCCCACATACACGTGTCTCTCATGCACACACCCACCCACCCACACACATGCCTCATGCACCCCCCCACATACACGTGTCTCACATGCACACCCACACATACACGTGTCTCTCATGCACACACACCCACACATACACGTGTCTCATGCACACACACCCACACTCAGTAAATAACAAAGGCCAGAGATATGCCTCAACCTCTAAGAATCCTTGTTCTACCTCGATGCCATTCCCAGCACCCACACAGCTCACAACCATCTGTACCTAATTCCAGGCCCTCTTCCAATATCTGTGGGAACCAGCATACATATGGTGTGTGTGTATTTATGGATAGGCGTATGTACGTATGTGCAGGCAAAAATACTCAATACACATAAAAATAAACCAATCTAATAAGCCAAGTGATGGTGGCCCATGCCTTTAATCCTAATTCAGGAGGTGGATCTCTGTGTTCAAGGCCAACCTGGTCTAGAGTAAGTTCCAGGACAACCAGGGCCACACTGAAAAACGCTGTGCTGTCTTGAAAAACAAACTCCATAAACCTTTAAAGGGCAACTATAGTAGCTCACACCTTTTAACCCCACTGATAGGAGTTTGAAATCAACCTGATCTGGGGAGTTCCACACCAGCCAGAGCTACATTGTGAGACCCTGTCTCAAAAATAAACATTAGGCAAACAAGACCTGGTCAGAAAATCTATTAGAGAAATACCCGAGGATCTTTGACTCCCACAGGTGGTGACACTTTTGCAGGAGCAATAGTGACTAGTAATTCCCTCCAACACCAAAACAGCCAAAGGAGGCAGAGCTGTAATCCTCTGGGGGTTGGGGCCTCCCAAGTCTATCCTCATTGGAGCCTGGGGTCACTGCAACTGTGTTTGCTTTTTAGACATTCCTCCCTGGCGGCAGTTAAGAGAAAGTCTAATTCTGAGTACCCCTCATAGCACAGTTGCTTTTAACTGACTTGTTAGTAATGTAAATGGGGAGGGAAACAATGAATACAGACCCAGCAATGATGTAAAGATGGAATATACAATGAGCCTCAAATGTTTCTCATATCACTTTACTATGTAAAACTTTAAGACAATTCTAAAGCCATTTCTGAATCCTCTCAGTACTTCCCCTCCTCCCCTGAGAACCAAGGACATAACAGCTGTACATACCCGTACTGAGATGTTGGGAACTTTCCATCATCTCCTTGAGTCCTTATGAATGTTCTCCAAATAGAACTGTTACTGAATAGGGGCAAGATAACCCTTAGGTGTTGACTCAGTGACTGATGTTTTGACTTAGGCCCTGGGAAAGGGGCAAAGTGACCCTCAGAAGTTTTCCCTTACCTCATCTGATCTGGCAACCACTCTCCAGCTAATTATTGGTAATAGCCCTTTTGAATAATCCAATCATAATAGTTAAAGAACAACCCCAGACACCCCTTCCTTCTGTGGTTTTTCCCTTTAAAAATAGCCTGTACCAGCCATTTGGGGTCTTTCTAGCCTCCCCAATGCTGGAAAACCCTGTCATGACAGAATTAAAATCTTCATGCTTTTACATCAGCTGTGGTGTGAGAGATGGTCTCTGGGGAGGCGACTCCTCTTCGGTGATTGGACTCTAGGGTCCAACAGCCCCAGCCCAATCGATGCCCGGCCCTGGGGGACACCACGGCGGTGTCAGGAGTATCAGCAAATATGACAGCAAGTGCTGGACCATAGAAAGAGCGGCAGAAGAGAGACATTGGAATCACCACAGCTGTGGTTGCCATTATTGCTATTTCTGCCACCTCAGACACTGTTGCCGGAATTTCTCTTTCCCAGACTGTGCAGATGGCAGAGACTGTCAACCAGCTGGCTGAAAGAGCCAGCAATCTTAATATTGACCTTGAACCAACAAGTCGCTCTGGTTCAGGAGCAAGTGGACTATATTTGGGCTTTTCAACGGCTAACATGTTCTAGCTTTTATCATGTTATGTGTGTTACTCCTGGCACTGTATTATTGAATACTTCTGCTACCGTTATGAAACTCAACCATCATATGAGGGGTTTGGAATACTGCTTTTGTTAATTTTACCACCCAGTTAGTGCATGTTATATGGTTGCAGTGCTGGTCTGGCTCGTTGGTGCTGTCAGTCCTGGGGATACTTGGTTTAGGGCTATGTGTCTGTGTAGCCACGGACCGGTAATAATTGGGGGCAGGATGCCACCTAAGACAGGAAATATTAGAGGGCTATTCCCCAGGACAGGCAAGGTATAAAATAAAACGGGGGGAGTTGTTGTGGCAATAGTTCGGCAAATATTAGCTATGGCAACTATTCTGCAGGCTCATATACAGTCCTGGTTTTATTTTTACTGTGTTGTGGATCAAATTCAGGGCCTAGGCAAGCACTCTATCTCCACTCCAACCTCAAACTTCTGATGTATTTCTAAAGTCAGGCATGGAGTACATGAGGATCATTTCAGCACTGGGGAGGCTGAGGCAGGATGGATCGAGTTCAAGGTTACACGATGAGCCTCCATCTGGGGGAGGGGAAGGGAGACTTGAAGAAGAGCAATTAAAGGTAAGATTTGGTTGACAGATTCGAGGCAGGGCTTCTCTGTGTATTCCTGGCTGTCCACAAACTCATAAAGATTCCCACCTGCCTCTGCCTCCCAAGTGCTGGGATTAAAGGCATGTGCCACCACCCCTCGACACAAGATCTTTTAAACTCCACATGTGAACATCATCAAATGGTCTTCTGTCCAGGAAATGCTTGGGTTAAAGGAGAAGCGTCTTTCCCGCCCGGTTTCTCAGAACCGAGAGTGTGCTAGTGTACTTAGGCACCAGAAAGCACTCCACAATCTTACCCCACCCGTGCCAGACATACCCAATAGAGGAACACTGAGTAGAGGATCGCGGTCTGGCCCACCCACAGCCCATGCAGCAGTTATAAGCTTTTAGAGCGTCTTCAGCTCCATGAAGACTGGACTACTCAGAGTTGCTGTGACTCTCCATGTAAGGAAGACAGTGGCAGTGAAGGACTGGATAAGAACCAAGGCCTGGAGAGATGGAAGAGCAGTTAAGGGTACTGGCTGCTCTTCCAGAGACAGGGTTTGATTCTCAGCAACATATGGCAGCTCACACCTGTCTGCAACTCCATTTCCAGGGTGCCTGACATCCATGGCAAAACACCAATACATACTTAAAACAAAAAACAAATAAAAGAACCAAGACCTGTTGTTCAACTTAGAGAGCCTAAGCTTGTTTAGGCTCAGTAGCTGAGCTGCACCTTTCAGAGCACAAAGGCAGCCCTAGGCCAGCAGCTTCATTAGAGAATAAGCTAGAACACCTGAGGAGTTAACCGAAGACATCTTATTAAATATATGAGTGCACTGCATGTACACCTGCAGGCCAGAGGAGGGCAGCAGATCCTACTACAGATGGCTGTGAGCCACCACGTGGGTGCTTGGAGTTGAACTAGGTCCTCTTGAAGAGCAGCCACGGCTGCTGGGGCTGGAGACTAAAGGCTTGGATAGAAAAGGACATAGTATAGGATTCACATGGGTCATCAGCAGTAATGGAGGAGGAAGGAGCTCCAGCAAGAGGTGGTCTGAACCAGTTCTGTGGTATAGCAACTACTACCAAAAAAGAACAAAAATTAACGCCACCAAATCGTTTCAAGGTGTTTCAATGTTGTGGCAACCTTGTGACATGCAGACAGGTCAGGCAGGTTGTATTCTGGAGAGAAACTGTGTTTTCCTTCAATGATCTCTGTGCAGGTTCGGCTGAGCCACAATCAAGTATACCGACATGAAAGCCGTCCTGGATCCCCACTTCTGGTCTCGGCGATCAACAACTCTGAACACATCAGTTCTTCTCAAACAGTTTAATAGCAAATAAACAAAGGAAGGTACCACACTTGGCAGATACAAAATGACTTTTTGTCCGTGTGTCTGTGCAATTAAAACAGATTTAGGTTCCCCAGTGGGACAAAAGGAAAAACACACAAAAAAGGGAAGGAGAGTCCTTTTAAACACATACTCCCTTGCTCCAAACTTTTAACAACTTTTTTTTCTTTTTATAATCCACTACACAAACTGTGATTAGGTAAGAAAAGCGACAAGGGCTCTTCTTGTCCTTTTTTTTTTTTAAACCATTAAAGCAAAATCCATAATTTTCTACAGAGTACAACACAAGTTCACACACACACACAAAAAAAAGACATCTTTTGTAAATCAAACAGGAAAAAAGGAAAGCTCAAACAAGGTCAAGGAAAAGCATTTCTACGGCTGAATCACGACTTTGAGTTGATTGAATCCCGTTGTTGCTGCAGAACAGACTGTGCGTTTGGTCATAGTGGCAATTTTTTTCTCTTCACATTGTGAAATCACTTTACATTGTTTTCTAGTAGAAAAGGCAAAAAACTGTACAAAACCCCTAGTGTTAAATACAACGTTTGTACCAATAAAAAACTCACACAGGTTTGTCTCCAAAATGTAAAGTTTCTTTTTTTTTTCTTTTTAAATTATTCACAAAAAGCAGCTGGAAATCAGAAAGGCAGCTGCCGCTCCAGGGTCTCAAATCCATTAAAACCACTACAGAACAATTAAAACAATCAGAGAGAAAAGGAAAAAGAAACAATGTCCAACATTTGGCATTTGGTTTTATCCACAGGTTTTCCCAGAGCTCCTCTTGGAATTGAAAGCAAAATACATTGGCAAACACAGCTTCTCAGTACACAGGAAGGGGAGCCTCAGCGCCTCCTGCCGACAGAGGCGGCTCTGCTCTGTGCAATCAGACTGTGGGACACAGCAGGCTCTCTCAGGCTAGGTTTAGGGCTCTAGCTTCAGTCCACCCCACACCACCACTTCCAGGACATTCAGGAGCCTATCTATGGGGGTCCTCCACTTCCAGGACATTCAGGAGCCTATCTACAGGGGTCCTCCACTTGGCTGCCTTTTCTTCCAGTAAGATGGCCTCGAGCATAATATATTGGGCAACCTGTGGGGGGTCACAGAGCAGAAATTCTGCCAGAGCCCCTTCCTCATCACCTGGGCGTGGGTGATGCTAGTCAGTGCTTCAATAACCCACCCCTCCCCACCCCACCCTTGCTGCACCTTGCCACCCTTCCCTGGACTCTCCCTGCCGCCTCTGCTCCTCACAGACCTATCCTTGTACTCATCCTCTTCTATTCACATTCTTCCAAGTCCCCAAGACCCTGAGGCTGGATGGTGCTACAAGAGAAGAGGGTACGTTTCCCTCAGGAAACTAAAGAACTGGCTGGCCTGGCACCCGGGGACAGTAGTTATTTGGCTCTTCACCCAAATTAAAAACAATTCTTGCCCTTACCCCAACTTTACTAGCTAAGTAAGAGCAGAGCTATAGTGAAGAGTCAGTGTGGGGTGGTTGGTGCCCAGGGCTGTAAACAGTGTGAAGACTGTAGTATTTATTGTGCTTGTCACCTAGGAAAAGGGCAGGCAGGTGTATTGCCATTCTGTGTAGTTAGGAGCACAGCACCCTCCCTCCTCAGTGATTTAGCCTTGATGTGCTAAGCCTCCTGCCTACCCACAGCCACCTTTGGTTCTGCTTCTGCCTCTCTGGCCCCCCTGTACTCCCTGAGCAGAGCAGCCAGCCTCCTGGATGCCCCACTGAGACCCGGAGGCCATAAAGAGCGACAGTCTAAGTGCACAGGCAAACACACTCTAAGGGCAATAGAGGAGAAAGTTGCCACTTCAAAATAAAATACAATTGAGAAAAAAATATCAACCCCATAACAATTTAAAACATCTTCTTTGAAACCCCTTTAAATCAGTCAGTTTTTGCACAAACTATAGAAAACAGAGAGGTGAAGGTGATATATACGAAGGTGTGAAGAAACAGCAGGAAACATGCACGACTTGGTTTTTCTGGGCATAATCTTAGAAGGAAAGAAAAAATTCAAAACAAAAAGGCAAAAGCAGTAACTCCCTGCCCCCCCCCCCAATTTCCAAGTATCACATTTTGCTGTGGAGACTGTAGGAATAAGCATGGATGAGAGCTGACTGAGGGGCGGGGCGGGGCAAAGGGACCCTAGGGCTCCTGCAGGGCTGCTTCAGGAAGAGCCACAAAAGGAAAACAAAAGGCTAGCTAGCTGGGGTCTAAACCTCAGCCTCAGTGAAAAGGTAATGAATGGGATGAGGGTATTTCAGGTGTTTTCTGCAGTTTAGAACTCAGAAAAACAAAAATTAATTAATAATAAACACATGCGGTCTCCTCAAGCCCCAAAACTATATCAGCAAAATGTGTTCAGGAGCCTCAAAGATTTTAGTGACATCGTTTTATTTCATTGTTCAAGTTGTCTTTAAAACTAAGCACACAGAGGAACAAAGCCTGGAAGCGGACTGGCTGTGTGTTCACAGGAATACAAACACCACACGGCATGTGCTAGCAGGGCTGCTCTGAGACAGTTACAAAGAATTGGAATCACAAAATCAAGTGGTTATCTTATGAAGTTCTAGAAAAATAGATTTTTTTATATTCAAATGCAGTTTAAATATTTTCCCTTCAGCAGTCGTTCTAGCAAAACCAATTTTGGCAGCACAAAAGGGGGGAAAAAGAAAGAAAAAAGAAAAAACAAAGAAAGAAACAAACATAATAAAATACACATCAGCATCAAAGGTCAACACAAGGTCAAAGGTGAGAGTTCAAGCATCAGAGAAGCTGAAGAGACAGGGATTTGGACGATGTACTTGACGCCACATCGACATGCTTTAGGCACAACGATGAACAAACGGCAGGAATCTAGAAAAAAAAACAAACCAGAAAGAGGGAGATCCACTGAGTTACACAGAGCAATACATCCAAACAGAGAGAGAACAGGACACTCACTGTGTGCAGCCCTGAAATGAGGAGGCAGGGAAGGGTAGGGGTAGGGAATGACAGGGACTTTTTGCACATGCTAACAATGGACACAGGGAAAAGTTCAAAAGGACATGGAGGACACCAAGAGAACATCCAACTGCCAGAGACAAAAGGGAGCCTTAAGGCTTGGATTCCCTGCAAAGCACCTAACCCATCAAGACAGGGTGAGCAGGGCCTCAGCCTCTTTCCCACTACCTGGCAAGAACCAAGGGGAGAGGAAATAAAAGATGCTGACTAGAGTGGAAAGGAGATTATTGAGGGGAGAAGGCCAGAGTTTCTTGCTCAGTCTTGGGATGACTCTTTGTTCCCAGAAATCCAAGCCCTAAGCTTCCACATAGGCCCTGGCCACTCATGTGGAACCCAGGAGACAGTGGTCAGGCTGCAGTGAAGGCAAATCAATGGCATGATATAATCCAAGACACAAACTACAGCAGAAAACACACTGGAAGAGAAACTTCCACACAACAGAAATGGATTGCTAAAGACTTCACTTCAGTCTCCACTGAGCTGAGCCCTTTCACATCAAGACTTAAAGGGAGGGGAGCAGCTTCTTCAACAAAACCATCTTTGGCCTGGGGAGAGAACTGTGCTCAAGGGCAGTGCTACCGCTGTGCTCATGTACTGGGCAAAGGGGGAGAGGGAAGTGCATGGTCTCACTAACCGGCTGCCTGAGCACACCATGGCTCTGCTGGGGCAAGTGCTCCTTTTAGAGCCACAAGCAGGTATGGAATCTGGGGTCTGTTCCAAAGGTGAGGGTCGCTTGCACCTTTGCCTCTAAAATCATTAGTAAGGTGGTTTCCTAAGATACTAGAGCACGGGACAAATCCATGGACAAATGGTGAAATGGAGGGAAAGTGAGAGAAGCGGAAGGAAGGTGGTGTTCTGGTCCACGAAGAAGACAGAACAGATGGTTAGGGAGCACAGCACTGGCAGCACCCTATGCAACACAGCTCTCGCCTCTGCCGATTCACAGCATTAATGTTAGCCTTCCCCTTGGACAGGTTACCTGGGCTGCAAATGGTCACAGAAAGTCAGTAGTTTCAATCATACACAGCACCCCGTGTGTACAACAATCACATTCTGGATTCTACAAAATCCTGGCCTTTTCCAGAGATATAATTTAGGTAATAAATATTCTCCACCCTGGAGCTGTATAAAACCTCTATAAAAATAGAAACGACATTCTTGGTTCCAGCTGGTTGGGATTTAGAACAGTGCCTGCCCAACCTAGCATTTTTCTTTTTTTTTTCCTTTTTAAATTTTTGTATTTTTATTTTTTATTTTTTTGCATTTATTTAAAAAAATCCCATCATTACCCTGGAAGCCTTTAGAACAATTTTATCTTGAAACACAGGACACTTTTCTCCCATTGCGCAGAATTCAAGTTTATGTGGTTCAGTTTAAGAAGTGTATTATTTCATGTCTGTTAAGAGGACAACAGACCCAACTTCAATGGGATAATCCAACACTAACAACTACTTGTACAACAGCAGGATGGTCAATCCCTGTATGCTACCTACAGGGACAGCATGACAAGCAGAAGGGTCTCCATCTGACTAAAAAACAGGCTAGCTCCTTTCTTCTAATCTCTGCTGTTAGGAGTCAAGACTTTTAACTTGTGAGGTTTAAGCTTTCAAGGAGCCAGGAACCCAAGCCCTGGCTGTGGATGACAGTCACATGCTTCTGGGGCTGCCTCTATTCAGACGCACATTCCCAACAGCATTTCCTGGAGCAGCAGCAGGGCCCAGAGGCTGTGGGACACTGGCAAACACTGGAGTTCAGACTGGTGAAAGGCAGCAGGGAACTAACTCTAAGCATGACGACAAAATGAACATGGGCTAATACTGAGGTAAAAGAACACTACAGGGCCTGTAAACGACCTGTACGCTCTTCTGTCGCCAAAGGCAGAGGGTGGGCTAGAGTGGCTAGAAGAGGCTTCTCAGACCTCTGGGGAAATACAACCTCTGGGATACCTTCATCAGAGGCAGAAGTGCACTTCTGCACCTTCTTGAATACTAGGCTCTGCTCAAATACAGCATCCTGGCTTGAAGAGACCTTGACTCAGGTACATCAAGAAGCAGGTCCCTCCTCCCTCAGCAGAAGGCTTCTGATTGCTCTGCCTGTGAACAGCACCCTTGTTGGCTAGATGCTGCAAGTGCTTCTTAGATCTGCCCTCATGAGAAAATTGTGGCTGGGGAAGGAGGCAATATTCCTTGTTGTGATGCACAGACTTTCTTCAAAATAAACTGCTGGAAATGGGCAATGGTCTAACTTCACACTGAAATAAACTAAAAATGACCTCTTTGGCTGCTTCCCCCAAACAACCACCAGCCAGGCAGGACAGTGCAGTACCAATGGTAGGCTGGGATGGCTAGTAATGCGTATCTCCATGTTATTTGCATATTTCAGGCTAAATTAAGAAGTACTTTATTTCCTAAGACTTGCTGACCCCGTTTTAGGAAAGGGCAGACATCCAGGACAGAAGAAAAAAAAAAAAACCATAGGTGGCATAAGCTTAGCATTTCCACAGAAAGCAGCGACTTATGAAGGGGTCTAGATCCCAAGCCACCTCCCCACTCTGCCCTGTAGCTCATTAGACCGTACTCATCCTTGCACTCAGGTAGAGAGATTTGGGGAATCAATTTTCTGTTCTGCTCAGTCCTCTCTCAGTGGTTGGGGCACATTCTGATCATCCTTTAAACCATTTCCCCCTTCCTCTGGGTGGATTGGTATTGGTCCTTCTCAACATACTGGTTACAAACACGGCAAACTTTAAATAAAAGGAAAAGAAACAAAAAAAACAAAACAAAACAAAAAAACCCCTCAGGATATGGCACCTAAACTCCAAAGTAAAACACTGGAAACCAAAGCACAAACTTGTCCTCTGTACGAAGCGACACTCCCACAGAAGGCAGTAGCTGAGTCTTCAGGGCAAGCTGTGCCTGCGAGAGTGGCAGGGATCAGGGTCCAGGGCTGTCAACACACAGCCTTAGGGCTTCGAATGATTAAGGGTGCTCCTCCCCCACTTACCAGAAGATCTTCTCACTCCAGTCTCAGAGGGGAGCACGCTCAGTAGGGCTTGCTATCATTCTTCGAACGTTTGAGCTGCACTTTAAGCCTCTTCATTCCAATCTGAAAGCCGTTCATGGACTGGATGGCAGCTTGAGCTGAGACAGGATTGTCGTAACTCACAAAACCTGTATGCCCAAATAGAAGCCTAGGTGAGGGACTTAAGAGTCTCAGCCCTCCTTATCCAAGACGTTAACTTATGTATTTAGTCTCAAGTACCAATGGCACCCCACCTCTAGACCAGTGCTGTGAGCAGAAATCACCACCTCTATGACAGATAAAAGTAAAGTTCAGAAACCCCAGCAGCACAGACATTAAGGGCCTCATTGAATAAATGGGACCTCCTGAGACTGAGAAGCTTCTGTAAAGCAAAGGACACTGTCACTAAGACAAAAAGGCAACCCACTGACTGGGAGAAGATCTTCACCAACCCCGCAACTGACAAAGGTCTGATCTCCAAAATATATAAAGAACTCAAGAAACTAGGCCGTAAAAATCTAATCAACCCAATTAAAAAATGGGGCACTGAGCTGAACAGAGAATTCTCAACAGAAGTTCAAATGGCCAAAAGACACTTAAGGTCATGCTCAACTTCCTTAGCGATCAGGGAAATGCAAATCAAGACAACTTTAAGATACCATCTTACACCTGTCAGAATGGCTAAAATAAAAAACACCAATGATAGCCTTTGCTGGAGAGGTTGTGGAGAAAGGGGTACACTCATCCATTGCTGGTGGGAATGCAAACTTGTGCAACCACTTTGGAAAGCAGTGTGGTGGTTTCTCAGGAAATTCGGGATCAACCTACCCCTGGACCCAGCAATACCACTCTTGGGAATATACCCAAGAGAGGCCTTATCATACAACAAAAGTATATGCTCTACTATGTTCATAGCAGCATTGTTTGTAATAGTCAGAACCTGGAAACAACCTAGATGCCTTCAATGGAAGAATGGATGAAGAAAGTATGGAATGTATACATATTAGAGTACTACTCAGCAGTAAAAAACAAGGACTTCTTGAATTTTGCATACAAATGGATGGAAATAGAAAACACTATCCTGAGTGAGGTAAGCCAGACCCAAAAAGAGGAACATGGGATGTACTCACTCATATTTGGTTTCTAGCCATAAACAAAGGACAATGAGCCTATAATTAGTGATCCTAGAGAAGCTAAATAAGGAGAACCCAAAGAAAAACATATAGGCATCCTCCTGAATATTAACCTTCAGCAGGCGATGAAAGCAGACAGAGACAGAGACCTACATTGGAGCACCGGACTGAAATCTCAAGGTCCAAATCAGGAGCAGATGGAGAGAGAGCACGAACAAGGAATTCAGGACCCGAGGGGTGCACCCACACACTGAGACAATGGGGATGTTCTATCTGGAACTCACCAAGGCCAGCCGGCCTGGGTCTGAAAAAACCTGGGATAAAACCGGACTTGCTGAACATAGCGGACAATGAGGACTACTGAGAACTTAAGAACAATGGCAATGGGTTTTTGATCCTACTGCACGTACTGGCTTTGTGGGAGCCTAGGCAGTTTGGATGCTCACCTTACTAGACCTGGATGGAGGTGGGTGGTCCTTGGACTTCCCACAGGGCAGGGAACCCTGATAGCTCTATGGGCTGACAAGGGAGGGGAACTTGACTGGGAGAGGGGGAGGGAAATGGGAGGCGGTGGCGAGGAAGAGACAGAAATCTTTAATAAATAAATAAACGGAAAAAAAAAGAAATTCTCAAAGAACCAATAACATTTAAAAAAAAATAAACACCAAACAAAATTTAGCAGTACTCAAAAAAAAAAAAAAGTGAAACTCAGAAAGGTCATGAGATCTGCTGAGGTCAAACTCAAACTCAGCTTTCTCTGAATTTGTCAGCAGCTTTCTTTCTCAGTGGCAAAACACTTAATTCCACCTGACACCAAAAGAGAAACCAACATACCAAAACACTTGCTCAAGTTTGTCTGCTTGTCTATGAAAACCTTGGCAGACACGACATTCCCAAAGGGCATAAACATCTGCAGCAGGTCCTGGTCTCCAAACTCCTGGGGCAGGTGATAGATGAACAGGTTGGCTCCCTCTGGACCTTTAAATATCCGTTGATTGAAAGAGGATCAGTGTTAAGTACACTTATCAGCCAAAGCCAATGGTCTCTCATTCCCATCCATACTAACGCTAGCAAAATCAACAAATTTATTCTTTGAAGGGAACTAAACAGATTCTCTAAATAAAAGGCAGGAAACCTTGCAGTAACTCCAAAATCAGATTTCTTCACTTGCCTATAGCCACGTGTCAACTCCACGTGAATTTAAGATGTCCTTTGTTTTTTTAATTTGTTTTTTGAGACATTTTTCTGTGTAACAGCTCTGACTGTCCTCAAATTCATAGAGATCCGCCTGCCTCTGCCTTCCAAGTATCAGGGTCAAAGCTGTTGTGTTCAAGATAGGCAGTCTTATTTCATTATGTAGCTCTAGCGTCCTGGAACTATGTAGACCAGGTTGCTAGCCTCAGACTCACAAGAGTTCTGCTTGCCTTTGCCTCAAGCCTTGGGATTAAAGGCGTGAGCCACTGTTCTTGGTTCATGAAAGGATGTTAAAGTCCCACCTTGTCAGAGAGGGTATACAGGGGTTAGAAAGAAGGTGGATCTGCACGTACGGTAGCAAAACAGAACTCACAAGGGAATTAGGAAAAGGTGTAAAATGGGTTATATAGTCAAAACAAGTTTCAGTCTGTAATCCTACAACTCAGGAGGCTGAGACAGGAGGATCTTAACAAATTCAAGGTCTGCCTGGGCTCCATAGTAAGACTACCCTGCCTCAAAAGCAAAAACAAATAGGCAACAACAAAAATTAGATTTCAAAGCCAGGAGTTGGTGTTGTATGCTTTGAACCCCAGCACTCAGGAGGTAGAAGCCAGCCAGAGTGAGTTCTAGTACAGCCAGGGCTGTTACACAGAGAAACCCTATCTAGAAATTAATTAATTAGGTTTCAGAACTGTGCCTGGACACTAAATTTTTTTACAAATGTTCTCCCAGTATGGTAGCACTTCCAGCACTGTATAAACTCAAACTCATAGAGTGAATTTTGAATTTAACCATACCCAAACTGTATCCCAATAAAAAGAAAAGACATTTTAAAAATGTGCCTGTGCTTAGCCCTGAACTCGTAGCAGAATACACTTCACTCACAATGTGATTTTCTAATCAAGAGTGACCAAAACAATAAATGACAACCCAGCCTTCTCCAGCTGTGTACGACTCCTAGTGGTCATCAAACACATGGCCCTTTATTGCCGTTTCTGTGCCACTGTACTTTCTCCTACACATATACTTGGTTTGCTTTCTCACATCCTCTGGGTCCCAAACACTAGTTCACACACTAAAGCCAGAAGGCTACTTGTTGTTGTTTTGACATTAGTGCTTAAACCTTATCAAGTTGTAGTTACAGAAACCCAGTCAAACCCGAATACTAAGGTGTTAGCAGGAACACTGTAGAAACTGTCTCCTAAAGGACACATTTTTCACTCCATCCAACCTACCAACATGTCAGTATCACATCTCAGTAACTCATGTATTAATCAGAAGGAAAAATGTCAAATAATACACCTAAAAGAGATGCGTACTTAGGACAATCCTCTGATATATTCATAACCCAGAGAAGACTTCCTAACTAAAGAAGATTCTTGACAAAAGACCAGATGCAGTAATTACAATGTCTGTTTATTTCTTTGTTTAAAAACTGAGCTTCATCCTAAAAGGATCCATAGGAATTCTGATCCACAACTCCACCCACTAATTGCAAAAGCATTGCAATTCACATTCTTTCTTGGTCTGTTCCTGGCCTTGGCTGGTAAAGTGTTAATCTGGCCACCTATATTCTGTTGTCCCAAACTTCACCTTCCAGTTCTGGTGCACTCACCTTCCTTCTGGCTTCCAGCAGCACCGATACTCTGCTGGGTCAATAAATTCTGGTTGTACAGAGTGGGGAGTGCTGCCGCAGCATATTGCTGGATACCAGAATATGCCTGAGTGAGGGCCTCCATGGTGCTCCCAGTGCCGTTGGAAAGGCCACTGCTGCCGAGACCACCATTCAATGCAGCCATTCCTTTGTTGGAGGAAGAACAAGGTTAATATACTGGAAAGATTCAATGGATGCTTAAGACAAATATATTTAAGTTTCTAAAAAATGGACCCCTCCCTGGTTGTAGGAGGTCCTTCTGTTTATGTGTTGCTTTCATTGGTTAATGAATAAAGAAATAGCTTTGTGCCCATGATAAGGCAGAACTTAGGTAGGTGGAGAAAACAGAACTGAATGCTGGGAGGAAGAAAGCAGAGAAAGAGGTTATGGAGCCGCCAGAGACAGACATGCCGAATCTTTCCTGGTAGGCCACAAACTCGTAGTGATATACAGATTAATAGAAATGGGTTAAATCAAGATGTGAGAGTTAGCCAATAAGAGGCTAGAGATAATGGGCCAAGCAGTATTTTAATTAATACAATTTCTGTGTGGTTGTTTCAGGGCTATGCTAGCTGGGCCACATAAGCAGCCTCTCCATGCAAAGTTTGTCCTTTCATCTCCCTCTTAACTTCCACAGACCGAGACTAGTCGTGTGACTGGTTCCATTTCAAGATGCTTCACTGCTCTCCTCGTTACTGTTTTCTAGCATACAGAAGGACTGACAACATTTACAAATGCCTATGTCCATTTTTTTTATTGTTGGCTATTCTATCTCTTCTTCATACAAAGCTGGAATATGGTAAAGTCAGCCCCAGATTGAGTAAATGCTAGCATTAAAAGGGTATCCAACATTTACTGAACATATTCTGTGTGCCAGGCACTGAACTAATTGTGCTCATCTGCCCTTTACTATGCTCTCATTTGCTTGTTTATTCATTCATTAACTTTTTTTTTTTTCCGAGACAGGGCTCCCTTTGTGTAGCCCTGGATGTCCTGGAACTCACTCTGTAGACTAGGCTGGCTTTGAACACACAGAGATCCACCTGCCTCTGCCTCCCAAGTGCTGGAATTAAAGGTGTGCGCCACCAACACCAACTGACTCATTTAACATCACCTTCATAAAGTGTTATTTTTGCATTTTAAAATTTTGTGTGGGGGCACCGGAGAGATGGCTCAGAGGTTAAGGGCATTGACTGCTCTTCCAGAGGTCCTGAGTTCAATTCCCAGCAACCACATGGTAGCTCACAACCATCTGTAATGAGATCTGGTGCCCTCTTTTGGCCTGCAGGCACACGGAGGCTGAACACTGTGTACATAATAAATAAATAAATCTTTAAAACGAAATTTTGTGTGGGTATTTTGTCTGTACATATGTGTATGCACCACAAGTATGCAGCGTCCATTAGGTCAAAAGGGTATCAGATTCTCTGGAATTAGAGTTACACACAGTTGTGAAACCAATCATGTGGGTGCTGGGAATCAAACTCAGGTCCTCTGGAATAGCAGTTAGTGCTCTTAAACAGCCGAGCCCTCTCTCCAGCTGCTCGTTCAACAACTTCTATTTTCTTTTTTGGTTTTTCAAGACAGAATTCCTCTATGTAGCCCTAGCTGTCCTGGAAGTCACGCTGTAGAGCAGGCAGGCCTCAAACTCATAGAGGTCGGTCTGCCTCTGTCACACAAGCACTGGGATTAAAGGCACATGTCACCACTGCACGGCATCATTTAACTTCTTAAGCACCCTTCACAGTATTCTATTACTTCCACATCATGGGTGAGAAAATGACTACTAGAAGGTGGCCCAAGGTTACAACCAGCTAAGTAGCAGAGTTTGGATCTCCCTCAGAGATAACAAAACCCTGATTATTTCTAACACCGGTACTGGGTTAGTTTATGATGTGCCATTTATAAAAGAAGCCAGATGACGGCCAGGGGCTGCCCATTACCTGCCAGAGAGCCCACGTTGAGGCCAGCTGTTGCTCCAGCTAATGTCTGCAGCGCTCCAAGTGAGGCTATGGGGTTGACAGAGTTACTGCTGCTGGAGCTTGGTGAAGACCCTGCTATTAGAAATCCAGGAGTTAAATCAACACTTGCCTTCTCTTGCCAACAAGAACCAAAGCACAAGAATGATCCAATCACTGAATCACTGAAACGACACCTGAGGGTGGCTCATGGGTAAAGGTGCTTGGCCACCAACCCTGAGTTCCATTCCTAGGCACACCAAGTGGAAAGAATCACCCGCTACAAGTTGTCCTCTGCTACACAGGTAATGTGGCATGTGCATATTCTCGCACTCACAAATAAACACATATACACGCGCATGTGTAGTATCATTCAATTTTTTATTTTACTTAAAATTGTATAGATGTATAATATATACATGAGAATATAGACATGCAGAGGCTAGAAGTTTTATTCTCTGGAGTTAGAGATGGCTTTGAGTTGTCTACTGTGAGTGCTAAGAACAAGGTCAGGTCTGATGAAAGACCAGTACATGCTGTTAACCACTGAACCACCACCTCTCCTGACTGAGTAATTTAAAAATTCTTAATGAAGAGTAAAAACAAACAAAAAACGTCTAAAAAGGGCGTGATCCACAAATATTTAATCTTAGCACTTGGGCAGCAGAGAGAGAAGGATCTCTTTCAAGTTCAATGCCACCTCGGTCTACACACCAAGTCTAAGACAGCCAGGACTCACACAGACAGAGACCCTGTCTCAAAAATAAAACAGGGGTTGGGTAGAGGAAGACACCAAGACGAAGAACTCTGAATCTTCATTCCTAATACAATCCAACTGGATATCTGTTAATTCCTTTCTAAGATGCCATGCCCCTCCCCTTAGTCTCTGACTTCAGAGAGCTGTCCAAGGAACACAATGCTCCCTATTGCCCCTTACCTGAACTGGTGAGGACGCTGAGGGGACTGCTGGATGTAGTGAGGGCATTGGTACCACTTGGTGTATTCTGAGCTGCACTAGCTGCAGCAGCTAGTGCAGCCAAATTCTGTAGCTGCATTGCATTTAACCCTGCAATATCCAGAAAAAGACATCAGCCAGCAGAGTAGGTGGCCAACATTAACTTCAGCAATGCCTGAAAATGGTCCCAGACAAAGAGGAACTATTCTATGTAAGAATATACTTATTTTCTATATTTTCCATAATATACCATATAACTTCAAAAGATCTAGTTGTCATTCAGTAAGAAACTTTAAAATGCTGGGGTTCTAATTCAGTGGTATAGCACATGTTACCACATATGAGGCCTTGGGTTCTCTCCCCAGCAGGGAGAAATGGAGAAAAATTTATAGCCACTTCCTTAGAGAAGAGCTTGCTAATCCAATAGCAATAGCACTTCAAATGAACAATAATACTGAGGTAGGCAAAACTGAATGAGGAGTAAACCTGTGATCTATTACGGGGCCAGGAGCTCAAAGGAACAGTGCCAAAAGCTATAGTAAATAAGTCCCTCTTACACACACAGAGGTGGGAACAGATCTAGAAAGCTCCATGCTAGTAACAATAAGAACAGTAACAAGAGAATGAATAAAGAAAACACTTCTACTTTAACAGTAAATTAATCATCAGAAGAAGGTAGAAAAAAAATGTGAGGAAAAGAATTCTAAGTAAAACCTTGGTAACAGCAAGAACAAATTTGACTACATAGAAAAACCCTGTCTCGAAAAAAACTAAAAAAAGTCCAAAAATCTGAATTGTGTTGTGGATTTTGTAAGGTGTCTTACTAGAGGATGGACATATATCAGGACAGGAAATTGAAAGTAAGACCATACATTACAACTTAATTTCCCCAAAACAGAAAACTAAATTCCCTAGGACAAAACCAATCACTACTAAAACTTCAAAATGTACATCATTAAACATGCCCCTCTCTCTTATCATATATGCTTAGTTCTACCCCACTGCACAGGCACAGGCTGCTGTGGGACTACTCACATTCTGCCTCTTCATTCTGCTATTTTGCTATAAACCATGTTATTTATAATTTACATTTTCCATGCATCTTTTTTTTCAACACAGGGTTTCATGTATCTTAAGAGCAACAATAACAACAGCATGAATTCAGAAACACGAAAGCTCCTGAGTTCTAGCAGTGTTGATAAGGTTTTACACAAAGTCAATGAATGTTACTTTATTATATAGGGCTCCTGAGAGGTTTGTCTGCATCTGAATGGCCTAACCCTGGATGGTCCCTAAGGGTTCTTGGTCAATTTCCTTCCCCAACAGTGACTTAGAATAAAATCTACCAGACAACAAAAGAGCAATGCAGCATCAACTAACTAACAACAGGGCTACATAATAGAGACAAGAAATTTTGAGTGCTAAGATAGTTACCATATGTAATGAGTGAAAAAGTTTTGGCAGATATGGTGCAAAACTCAGACTGAGGCAGCTGTAGGTTGGCCCGTGCACTGTTGCTCCTCTGCAGCAGTGAAACACTTACCTCCCATTGGGTGAAGGCTGCTCAGGGTGTTGAGGTTCCCAGAGGAGGCAGTCTGCTGAAGGAGCTGCAAATAAAGCTAGACATTACACCAAAAAACAGAACAAGAGTGAGAGTGAGGGCTGGTTCTGCATCTGGGATAACTCTACAGCACAGCACAGCAAAGCAAAGCAAGAGTGCAGAGGTCCCCAGAGAGAAGAAAGTAAGACAAGATCCCAAGCCAACAGACAGAAATACAAGGCTGATGACTACACCTGACAAGAGCACACAAGCTAAAGCCCGAGTCCAGGAGACTGCTCACTGGAGAGTGAGTTAAGCTTAAGTCTCTGGGCAGCAGAATACAGCACAGCAAAGAACAAAAGGAACAGAGAGAAATAAACTAGAACTAAGCATCAGCACACCTCATGGCTTATAGGCTATTTTCTAGTTTCTTTCTTTCTTTCTCTCCCATGCTCTCCAAGTGAGGCCAACACAACATGTTCTTTAAGTTACAACCATTATGTTTATTTTATTATTATGTTGTTTGCTTGAGACAGGTTCAGACTATGTAGCCCTGGCTGGTTTCAAACTCATTATGTAGACCAGGCTAGCCCAAAATTTAGAGATCCACCCGTCTCTCTGCCTTCTCAGTGTTGGGATTAAAGGTATACACAACTACATCCAGCTTTCCACTTAACTAGTCTCAGTTATCACACCGTATCGCATTGCAGTATTTCTGGCGCATGCATGTATGTGTGGAGTCGAGACGGCCTTTCTTTTATGTAGCTCTGGCTGTCCTAGACCTCACTATAAAGACCAGGCTGGCCTCAAACTCAGAGAGCCGTCTCTCTGTCCCCTAGTGCTGGAATTAAAGGCATGCACAACCACATCTGGCAAGAAGTCATTTTCAAAGCATTATTCTGGTGGAAAACTGTAGTATCTCTCAACTTATAATGTTTCCAGTACTAAGAAATAATTCAATCTACTGGAATATACACAACAATCTTTTTTTTTTTTTTTTTTGGTTTTTCGAGACAGGGTTTCTCTGTGGCTTTGGAGCCTGTCCTGGAACTAGCTCTGTAGACCAGGCTGGTCTCGAACTCACAGAGATCCGCCTGCCTCTGCCTCCCGAGTGCTGGGATTAAAGGCGTGTACACAACAATCTTTTACTTTTTTCCTATCTACTTTTTGTTTTGTTTTTCGAGACAGGGTTTCTCTGTAGCTTTGGAGCCTGTCCTAGAACTCACTCTGTAGACCAGGCTGGTCTTGAACTCACAGAGATCTGCCTGCCTCTGCCTCCCGAGTGCTGGGATTAAAGGCATGTGCCACCACCACCTGGCTTTCATATCTAATTTTAAAGATATACTAGTTAGAATAAGTTAGTAGTTTGGAAATTTTAGAAATATGGAAACCAATGATTATCAAGTTAACTAGAACTCAATATGGGCCAACAGAAATATTATCTTTTCTGTTTCCATACAGAATCAGTATTTGAAAGAATGAGGAATGAATGACTGCTATTAGTTATGCCTTTATGTGCACTTCCAAACTATCCACACAGCGTTAAGGTTTCACCATTTACAGCTTCAGAGAAGACCTTCTCTTTCTCTCTGAGACAAGATTTCAGTATGGCCAGGAACTCACTGTACATCACAGGGTGGTGACCTAGAACTCATGATCTTCCTGCCATGGGCTCCCAAACACTGAACTATAGCCATGTGCTAATATGTCAAAGATGTCCTTTCCTTTGTGTCTCACAATTCTAATAATTCCGTGTGAGATTATTATTCACTATAATCTAAATAATAGATTAGCTGGATCTACTTTTAGACTCTATAACTAAGTCATTAACAGAGAAATCAATTAATTTACAATTTGGCAAATGCAACAAATACGTACCTACATTTCTCATTTAATAGTATCCATTTTAATCTAGGGATCTTTCAGTCTGCTCAAAGATACATTTATCATGCCTTTAATCCCAGCACAGCTATCTCTGAGATCCACATGATCCTGGTCTACAGAGGGAGTTTCAGGACAACCAGAGTTACTATATAGAGATACCCTGGTCTTGATAATCCAAAAAAAAAGGGGGGGGGGGAATGGTACCTACTACATCTTGTAGAGAGAGACACAGAAAATGATAGTGAACGGTGAAGTTTTTTTTTTATGGATATCTCTTGGAGGCAGGGAAACAAGAGACATTTATAAATATTTATATTAAAATCATACTTTCACTTTAATTGTAGGAAAATCCTCAAGATTAAACCATAATGGAGACAGGCATGACTTAAATGACAGTGCCTAAACTTCTACACAGAATCTCTACATGCCAAGTTGCAAATGACAGTTAGCTAGAGACAGCAGAAGAAACAGCTGGGAGCTTGCACAGTCTGCAGAAAGCAAACCACACAACTCACTGCTAAGTACTGGGGCCCCAGAGTGTTCAGACCAGCCAGGTTTCCCCACACAGATGCTGCGCTGATCTGCTGCATCTGCTGCTGGAGCTGCTGGGCCATTCTCTTCTGTTCTTTGTCCTTCTGGGTGTCAGCAAACTTGACCACCATGGGTGATGAGCAACCCTATGAAAACATCGAAACCAAATGATCAAATTCCTTCTTTAGGGGCAAGGGAAATGGCGCAGTGAGTAAAAAATTTC
Source organism: Microtus pennsylvanicus (assembly GCF_037038515.1). Lineage (NCBI taxonomy): Eukaryota > Metazoa > Chordata > Mammalia > Rodentia > Cricetidae > Microtus > Microtus pennsylvanicus. Next base: position 68,168,453 of record NC_134580.1, on the reverse strand, counting down.
TTATTGCCAAGCCTGATGACCTGAATTTGATCCTTGAAACCCACAGAGTGGAAGGGAAACCAACCCCTACAAATTGTCCCGACTTCTATATGCATGCTGTAGATGGACAGGAACACATAGTGAAGGACGAACACATGGACACACACACACAGAAAATTAAAACAACAAAATTTTCTCCGGGGTTGGGGGAGGAAGTCATCCTTTTGGTTGATATGAAGGCTGCCTTATAATTTATACCACCCTCACCTTTTTGATAGATAACAATGGCAAAAGATTATTTAAAATAATCATTTTCTGTTTACTATTTTTAAAACAGGGAGGTCTTACCATGTTCCTACAATTGGTTTTTAGCTACTGGGTTCCAACTGTTCCTGTCTTAGCCTGAATCACTAACCTATAAGCATTCATCATATCTGGCTCTAATATGTTAGCTTTTAAAAGATTTACTTTTCTATATGTATGAGTGTTTTCCCTACGGTATTTATGTGCACCACACGCATTTATGGTGCCCAAGGAGGCTAGAAGAGGGTGTTGAATACCCTTGCAACTAAAGTTACAGATGGTTATGAGCTACCATGTAGATGCTGGGAATCAAACACAAGTCCTCTGCAAGATCATTAAGTGTTCCAAACCACTGAGCTCCATGATCTTAAACTTAATATTTCAGACCTTAAGGTGGATTGATTATGTTTTGAGTTTCAGGGTGATCTAGACAAAAGCAGATGTAACTGCTCAGGGGAGGGTGGGGGCATACACAGAAGCAGAAGTAATCAGCACCCTGTGGTTAGCAAGTTGACCCTAAATAAACCTGGCTGCGGTTTTTTGCCTATATATGTCAACCCCAGATGATGAGGGCCTCTTCTGCTACTGCACTGTGTTGTGAGTAGTGGATGAGTTCCTAGTCTGGATGGAGAGGGCTCCGAATAAACCTTGGCTTTTGCATTCTGGACTTGACTGGATTCCAGTGGTGTCTCTCTGGGGTTTCAACTTGGGCACAACAGTGGCGATACAGAGATTAATAGAAATGGGTTAAATTAAGATGTAAGAGTTATTTAATAAGAATGACCAAGATAATAAAACACTGATAACAACTTATGCTGGAGAGGTTGTGGGGTAAAGAAAACACTCTTGCATTGCTGGTGGGAGCAGAAACTGGTAGAGCCCCTTTGGATATCAGTGTAGCGATTTCTCAGAAAATTAGGAAATAACCTTCTTCAAGACCCAGTAATACCACTTTTGGGTATATATCTAAAGGGTGCTCAATCTTGCCACAAGGACATGTGCTCAATTATGTTCATAGCAGCTTTGTTTGTCATAGCCAGAACCTGGAAACAACCTAAATGCTCCTTGATCGAAGAATGGATAAGGAAAATATAGTACATTTACACAATGGAGTTTTGAGTTTCAGGGTGATCTGGTGTTGTACAAGTTGCTAGACTTCGATAGGTTTGTCAGGCAAGGGATTTTCCTGGTAAAGGATTTTTCTCCTCTTCCAGCTGTCTGCTCCTTACCTCCATGGTTTGTGCTTGGTGCATTGCTTTGATAGCTGTCTGTGCCATGGTTCTTGTTGTAAAAGTCACAAATGCACAACCTGGCAAGGAAATAATCAATATTCATTTAGATATTTATCTATCAGACATTGACTAAACGTTTAACTTATTGTGCATTAACTACCACGTTAGCAATCAAGTTTAATTATACTTTACAGGGTTTCACAAACTGGCACTAAGTGCTACCAAGGAACCACAAATAGGAAAGCATGATTGAAGGAGAAGAATCCTAGTTCATGCTAAACAGCAAATCCAAGGAGAAAATGGTTCCACTTTGGACATCAATATCCTCAGCAGTCAAGAGAAATTGAGAAGACAGAACTCCTTAAACAGGACTAGGAGAATACAAGAGTGACCAACTGGTTTGGGCATGGTGGCACACACCTTTAATCCCAGCTCTCTGGAGGAAGAGACAAGTCTGAGGTCAGCCTGGTCTACAAAACAAAGCAAGTTCCAGGACAACCATCAAGGTTACACAGAGAAACTCTGTCTCCAAAAACAACAACAGGAAAGAATAGAGGAAAACAAAAGGAAGCAACTGGTGAGAGGAAAGACAAAGCCAATCTCATCTTCCATGCTGGTTCCATCTATCTGTCATTCACCAGTCCATTTAAATCAGAGACTATAATTTAAGGCAAGAATCTTTTTTAAAAGCTATAAAAATGTACCACCTCGGCTTAAGCCATCAGGTCCCCGCAATATCCGGCATTCTTCAATCTGTCCAAATGAAGAGAACATGACTCGGATGTCATTTTCAGTACACTTCTTGGAAATCATACCAATAAACAGCTTCCTGTCTTCCACAGCTAAAAGAGTAAAACACAAAAGTCTTGGATATCATCACTAAAAGGCAGGTAGTATAGAGTCAAGAGCAAAGGGGCTGGAATCCTGGCCATGTCGCATATCATCCACCTCACAGATTTCTTTTCCCTCGTCTGTTTCCCCCCTCCCTCCTTTCCTTTCCTCCCTACCCACCCCTCTTGTTTTGAGACAGGGTTTCTCTTTGCAGCCCTGGCTGTCCTGAAATTCACTCTGCATACGAGGCTGGGTGCAATTTCACAGAGATCACCCTGCCTCTGCCTCCCAAGTGCTGGGATTAAAAGGTGTGCACTGTGCCACCATTACCCAGATCATCTTACAGATTCTAAGACACATTTCTTCCTCCCATAATTTCATATCAACGGCATAAAACTATATAACCTGATATAGTTATATACATACTATGTAACAACAATGGTAACTTAAAATTATACATATATGGAAGCATTTGCATAAAATATGGAGAATTTGTGCTCTTGTTCAAGTTATTTCACCAATCCGTTTGATTAATAATAGAAAGATAGCCAGGTTACCTCAAAGGCTAATCTTGTAGGTATAAAAATGCAAAAGTTTCTTGCATTTTGTCATGTGTGCTTCCTTCTAGCAATACCAGGAGAAAGTTTTCACACTTGATGTGACCAGGGAACAGAAGTCTCTTCAGTGGGAACTTCCTACTTTCCCGACATTTAAAATTCTCCCTTAAACTGTGAATGTCAAGGATTAATGTCTGTTTGCCTGCCCCCCCCCCCCTTTTTTTGAAACAGGTTTCTCTCTATGTAGCCCTGGATGTCCTGGAACTTGCTATATCAACTAGGCTGGCTTCAAACTCAGAGACCCTCCTGCCTCTGCTTCCTGAGTGCTGGGTCATTTGTGTTTCTAACTGAAACTCTTGAGAATTCAAAATTAACATTCTAGCCTCTGAGCTTTTTACAGCATTGTTCTGTTGTATTTTGACTAAATAAACCTTAATGACCCATTTGCCATCCAATTTTAAGTGTATTCTACTGAGAAATCTGCATAATTTCCACAATTTCACTCAAGAAGGCACCAAGCATAGCTGTCTGTCAGTAACCCCCGAGACAGCCTGCCATTTTCTACATATGTTTTTCCATATGTAGAACTCCTTAAACAGGACTAGAAGAATACAAGAGTGTTTTGGGACAAAGTCTCTGAGCTTTCCAGCTGAACTTTTTGTTTAACTCATGAAATGGTTAGACTTTCATTTTCTTGAAGCGTTCAGTTGTGCGAGTGAAACAAGGATTATTTGTAGAGCTTTCTGACCACCATCAACTTCTATTTTTCTGGCTGTCATTATAATTTATTTCTGCAGATGACGTTTTAAGTTTGAGTTCACCCCCAGCTCCAAAGTAGCCTGTTGCTGGACTGCAGAATCCTGGCAACTGTACTGACCGTGGCCTTGTCCCTACTCAGCTCAGGAAGTTCTGTCCTAAAGCATTAGCAAGTCTCCTTTCCAGCTGCTTCACTTTCCTTTTAAACCCTGTCCATAAGAATCCTAGGTTTTCTGTTTGTGAATCTGACTGTTTTTGAGATATGGTCCCATGTGGCCCAACCTGGCCTCAAACTCCTAAATAATTCAAACTACATTGTATACTCCTGCACCTGGGTAATTCATCCTAATATGCAATATTTCTATTAACTCTATTTTTCTCACTTATTTATCATAATTGAGACAAAGGAGACTTGTTGTTTTGTTTTTCATCAACAACAGCCCTGACTGTCCTAATTTGCTTTATAAACCAGGTTGGCCTCAAACTCAAGAGATTTACCTGCCCCTGCCTCCCAAGTGCCATGATTAAAAGTGTGTACTTCCACTACCACCCAGCTCAAAGGAGACTTTTATAGGACAATCCATTAAAAATATCTTAAGAATAGCCAACAGGGAAGAAAAAAAAAAAGAAACCTCATGTAGAACACCCTTGATGTGCTTACTTACCGTTGTTTTTTTCACTGTCAGCAGGTTTCATCTGTATAGGGTGATGCATCTAAAAAGGAAACCCACTGGTATTATTCTCTTAACCCATTAGCACCTTCCTAAAATAAAAAGACTCTAAAGGGTATACCAAAACAACAGCCTTTAGAATTCTCTGAACTCATAGCTGCCCAATGATCTTACTTATAAAATACAAGAATAGACAGAACGTGAATCATAAACTTAAAATATGCAAGACTGTTGGCAGTGAGGACAACTTTTGGTTGATCTCTGAAATGTTCCCTTTATAGTCTCCTTTTCACAGCAATTACCTTTTCTCCAAATGCTTTCCACTTGGTGCTTGACAGGCACAAGCATGTTCTATGTATAAAAATGGAAACAATGCCATTTTTACTTTTAAGAGCCTCTTACCCCAGGGAGGACCTTCATGTTGTGAAGAGCATTCTGAGCTTCTAATGCAGCTTTACGGGTGTAAAATGTAACAAAACAGCACCCTGAATAAAAAAGATTTTACAAAATCAAATCAGTGCCTTGAAAACAGACAATTCTTACAACATTTCTATCACCACACTACTGCAGAACTTCAAGAGAGAAAAGAGTTTATTAAAACTCAAGAGGAGGAAAAGGGCATTATCTTTTTTTTCTTTATTTTTCGAAGCAAGGTCTCTGTGTAGCCCTGGAACTCACTCTGCGGAGCAGGTTGGCCTCAAATTCAGAGATCCACCTGCTTTTATCCCCCAGTGATAAGATTAAAGGTGTGCACCACCCCATCAAAGGGCCAAATACACCTGCTGCTGTGATCTCTTGAAGAGTCTAACTTTTCTTTCCATATCTACTTTGTAAGCTACTACCAACATATTCCCTACATTAAGCCCTTCTCAGTTGATCAACTATCTTGTAAGGCGTTCTGTAGCATCTTACTCTAGTCAAAAACCTCATGTGCTAATTTACTTACTATTTCAAGCATTCCATTCCTAGATCAAATGAGACACATCTGAGCACCTTACAAATCATCTTTTTGGATTAAAAAATATAGCTTAAAAAAAGAACGCCTTCCCCCATGCAACCACAGAAATACCCTGACAACAAGCGGATGTATAGTATAATATAGGAATTAAAAATAACACCCAACTTGGAGTGATTGTGCCTTTGATCCCAACACTCAGAAAACAGAAGAAGGAGTTCTTGAGGTCAAGGCCAGCCTGATTTACACAGCAAGTTCCAGGTCAGTCAGAACTAACACAGAGAGACCCAGTTTTAAAACAAACAAACAAACAAACAAATAGCTGGGTGGTGGTAGTGCATGCCTTTAATTCCAGCACTTGAGAAACAGAGGCAGGCAGATCTCTGCTAGTTTGAGGCCAGTCTTGTTTAGAGGGAGTTCCAGGACAGCTAGGGCTGTTACAGAGAAACTTGTCTCAAAAAATAACAACAAACACAAAAGCCAAAAAGCAAAACAAAACACCGGCAAAAACAAAAACAAAAATATTGAAGCCCAGTTATTTGCATTGCATTAAACTTCTAGAAACCCTGGCCGGCAAGCCTGCTCAATGAGTAAAGTGCTTGCTGGTAAAGGCACTCCTGCCAAGTCTAACCTTAGCGTTTAATGTCTGTGACTCCCATAATGGAGAGAATCTAATTTCAACTTGCCCACTGACCACCACATATATGAACTATAATAAAAACAAAAACATCTCACCTTTGCTCTGAGGAGGGTTTTGGCTCCTATCCCTTAGGATGTTGATTTCATAGACAGCACCATACTGTTCAAAAAGCTCCCTCAAGTCCTTCTCAGACCAGGTCCTGGGAACCTGGCCCACAAACATCTTGATAGCATCAAGATCTGGTTGGTCTGGGTGGTCCAGGGTGCCGTTCATTTTCTTTGAGCTGCATGAGATAAAGGGATAGGTTATATATATTGTGTACCAGAAGGGTTTTTTTCCCCCTAAAGATCTGAGTACTTTCTGAAAATAGAAGGAGAAAATCGACTTCATTTACCACTTTCATTTAATTTATCTGAATTCTAGTTTGTCCACTTTACTAGATATCAAACTAAATTTGCCATTCTGATTAAGCTTTAAAAAAACTGGCAATGCCACTTTTGCCTTGTCTACCATATAAAAATTCTCAGAACTGAAAAAGTGAAGCTCCCAAAGATAGACCAAGCTTAATAATATTTGAGTACAGCTAAATATAATAAATTTAGTTTTTCTTAAATCTTATTATTTGCTTGTGTGTGATATGGATATCCACAGGTCACAGCATATGTGCAGAGGTTGGAGGATTACTTTTTGGAGTCAGCTCTATCCTTTCACTTTTATGTGGGTTCTTGGTTCTAGGCCTATGGGGCAAGTAATTTACCTGCTGGGGTTTCTAAATGTCTGTATAGCAACAAAAGACTAATGATTCCAGGTAAGATTCAGGACTCTAACATAAAGACACAGCTATTATACCTGGGTGTAGTGGAGCATACTCATACTCCTGACATTTGAGAAGTGAAGACAGGAATACCAGGAATACAGAAAGAACTTGGCTACAGAGATTTGAAGCCAGATGTGGCTATATGAGAATGTGTTTCAAAACAACAAAAAAGGGATGGCTATCCCTTCCTATGATTGATTATACAATTACCATAGAATCAAGCTATCCTCTTTTTTGTTTTTCGAGACAGAGTTTCTTTGTGTAGTCCTACTAATCCTGGAACTCACTCTTTAGACCAGGCTGGCCTCAAACTCACAGAGATCTGCTTGCCTCTGACTTCCAAGTACTGGGATTAAAGCGTGAGCCATCACCGCCTGGCCAAGCTATCCTCTTAAAAAGTTATTTTGGAAACAAACAGGGAGAAGACTCAGAGGTAAAATGCAAGTACAAGGATAGAGTGTGGAATTTTAGCATCCATAGAAGCCTGGCATACCAACCCTGGGAACAGACAAGAGGCTCCTGCAGACTTGCCTGCCTAGCCAAGTCTAGCCTAACTGACAAGCTATAGGTTCAGTGAGAGACACCATCTCAAAATGAATGAATGAATGCAGTCAGGAATGGGAGAGCACACCTTTCATCCCAGCACTTGGGATCTACACAGCAAGCTCTTGGTCAGTCAAGGCTATTTTGTAAAGGTCTCAATAAATTAATTAAATTGGAAAATAAATCATGAAGTAGAGAGTGATATAAAAAATACCCGCTGGCCCTCACACTTCCATACATGGGTATGGGTATATATATACCACATACATGCTGAAAAACTGCTTTGGAATAAATTGTCTTATTTGCTTTCTTTTATGACGTCAATTTAAAACTGTGGATGGTGGAGGCTTGTATATACACCTGTATTCTGTCCAGCACTAGGAAAACTGAGGCAGTCATGAAAGCAAGGCTACAGAGAAAAATCAAGAGAGGACAGGACAAAAGAAAGTGCAAAGAAGACAAAGAATAATAACGAGTTTTTAGTTTTTTAACCTTACTGTCCCAAAAGAAATCAGGCTTTCATGATTAAAAAAAGCTACCATTAAGCAGTAAATGACAGGTGTCATTCCTACAACATGACCCTAAACACTTTATCAGCTTTAGTAGCGTTTTATTAAAATGTTGCTAATCTCTCATAATGTTTCTATTCCAGAGAAGAATAACAGAATGCCAATGGTATTCAGGATAGGTTTCAATAATAAGCTAATGGCTCTTTCTGCAGAGACAAAGGCTTATTCATTTATATTACATTAGAAGCTGCGACTCAATGGGCTTGTCCTAAGCATGGTTAATATACACAAATTACAACTTATCTAAAACCAGTAGAAACTCAGGATTCTAGACAAACCCCTTTCTGTCCAAATACTCTCCTCATTTTGGGGGGAAGGATATATACTGGGAGGACTGATTCTAATTACATGCTAGGCAAGTCCTCTGCTATTAGACTGTATGTCTTCTTGTTACTTTTAGCCAGTCTCACTAAGTAAGTTGCCCAGGATAGCCCTGCACTTACTCAGTACAACAGTGGTCATCAACCTGTGAGTCATGACCGCTGGTGGGAGGAGGTGTTAAACAACCCTTTCACAGGGGTTGCCCAAGACCATCGGAAAACACAAATATTTACATTACAATTCATAACAGTAGCAAAATTAGTTATGAAATAACCAAGAAAACAATTTTATGGCTGGGGTCACCACAACATGAGGAACTGTATTAAAAGGTCGCAGCATTAGGAGGATTGAGAACCACTGCTGTAGAGCATGGCTGGCCATCAACACTTTGACTCCCTAGTGCCTGAAACTATGTATGGGCCATAAAGGACCAGTTTCAAATTCTTCTCTATTTCTTCAAGTGTACCCCCCCATAAACCAATCTTTCCCTTTTGTATACCAACTAAGCACCCCAGGAACTGTCTAGGTCAGTGCTATGTGAGCCACAGCTTAGAGATCCACAGGGAACTTTCACACTTAATCTTTAAGAATTCCTTTTTCACAGAAATCGGATTAAGCCATTATAGATCTATTAAAATTGATAACAAATACAAAATAAGTTTATGCATATCTTTTAATTATTTATTTCCATGATGGGGTTTCTCTGCATAGCCCTGGCTGTCCTGAAACTTACTCTATAGACCAGGCTAGCCTCAAACTCAACAGATTCACCTACCTCTGCCTCCTGAGTGCTGGCATTAAAGGTGTGCATCACCACTGCCCGGCCGCATTTAATTTTTCAAAGATTTCTTTTTTTACTATAATTTACAATGGAGCGAAGGATAGGCAGTCCACCACTTTGAAAGGCACTATCTAGGTGCTTCAAACTTTCAGAGAGGATCTACAGCAATCATGAACTACAATCATTTACTGACTTATTCCTGCTTCCAATAAACACCGGGCACTTAACTTATATAGAGCAATACACTGTTAGACATGGTAGACATTGGTAAATAAAAGCATGGTATAACAAATAAAAAGTAACTGTACATGTCTGAAAATGCCAAAATAAAACCCATCATTTTATGCTAATTTGGAAACAAAAAATCTTTATTTTTATTTATTTTATTTATATAGATAAATTAAGATTTTTGTTCCATGTATGGATGCTCCAGGAAGGCAAAAGATATAGGTGCGAGGAACTTAACTTGGGTCCTCTGGAGAGCAGCAAACTCTCTTAACCTCTCTAGCCCTAACAAGAATTTTATTTTTCGCAGGGCGGTGGTGGTGCACGCCTTTAGTCCCAGCACTTGGGAGGCAGAGGCAGGCAGATCTCTGTGAGTTCGAGACCAGCCTGGTCTACAAGAGCTAGTTCCAGGACAGCCTCCAAAACCAGAGAAACCCTGTCTCGAAAAAGAAAAAAAAAGATTTTTTTTTAAAGACTGAAGAAAGAGACAGACAGATGAACAAACAAATGAATAAGCAAACAATGGTAAGAGAAAAAAAGCTAATGATACGGCTCGGTGGATAAAGGTCCTTGTTGCTAAGTCTGAAAGCTTGAGGCTGATCCTCAGAACCCATACAGAGGAGGAGAGAGCTACTCCCACAAGCTGTCCTCTAACTTACACAAGCATGGTATGTACAGGCCTTTATCCCAGCACTCAGTAGGGGAAAGCAAAAGCAGACCAATCTCTGTTAGGTTCTAGACCAGCCAGAGCTGCACAGTGAGATCCTGTCTCCAAAATACTAATTCATTTGATTAAGTATCTTTCCACCACCCTATGTTCAAGTCCCAGAATTCACATAGTAGGAGAGAACCAACTCACACCATACACTGCCTATACACATAGACGTGCAAAGAAATTTATTAAAAAATGTTAGCAGTGTGTGGTGTGGTGTGTGTATGTATGAGGGGGGGCACTCAGTGGGTAAAAGCACTTGATGTCCAGCCAGAGCATCCAAGTTCAATCCCTGGAGTTTACACTAAGAGAGCATCCATTCCAAACCAATTTCTGTAAGTTTTCCTTTGACCTTCACACAATACTAAATAAATAAATGTAAAAATAAAAGATTTAATTAAAAAAATTTTTTTCTTGGATATTTCCTTGGATCTCTTGGAAACAGTTAAAAAGGAAACTGACAGTTCAGCTAGAAAATTTAAAAACCAAAAGAAGCAATCACATCAATGAATAAATATTCAGAATAAGTAGATTCAAACATTCTCAACTGCCACTGAAGTGATGGGATGAGAAGTAGGCAGTCTTCCATTTTCCTTGCATGTATACTTTTAGTGTGAATGTTGTCCTTAAGTAGGCAATCACTGCATTAAAAAGCACCTGAGGACAAAGATTGAGTTCAGGGCTCTCCTAGCATTCCTAAGGCACTGAGTACAGTTCCCAGCACCACAAAACAGATAAAATAAACAGATAAGTAGAGAGGCAAGAAAAATAGATGATAATAAATAGATGAGTAGATAAGTAAATAAATAAACTTTCATTTCCCTAGAGATTAAATTAATATCTCCAGGGGGAGTACTCGTCTAGTCTGCTGAGAACCAAGGTTCAATCCCCAGAATGATAAAAAGGTGTGTGTGTGTGTGAAGAAGACTGAAGAAATGACCCAGGCCGGGCAGTGGTGGCGCACGCCTTTAATCCCAGCACTCGGGAGGCAGAGGCAGGCGGATCCCTGTGAGTTCGAGACCAGCCTGGTCTACAAGAGCTAGTTCCAGGACAGGCTCCAAAACCATAGAGAAACCCTGTCTCGAAAAACCAAAAAGAAGAAGAAGAAAGAAAGAAAAAAAAAGAAAGAAATGACCCAGTCACTAACTACAGTGCCTGCTGTGCAAGCATGGAGCCCTGAGTTCAGATCCTAATACCCATGTAAAAAGATGGACATGGATCACTTCTTTATGATGAAGCACTTCTGTGACCCCCAACCCTGGAGGACAGACAGATGGATTCCAAGGTTCACTAATCTTGTCAGTCTAGTTGAATGAACTTTAGATTCTGCAAGAGACTTTCTCTCCAAGAATAAGGTGAAGAGATAGAGGAAGACATCTTAACATCAACTCTGTCCTCCACATGCACGCACACAGGTAGATAACGCACACTCGCACCATCAATCACAACCATGCACGCACGCACGCACACACACACACTCGCGCGCACACACACAGCCCAACAATTTTCAAAAGATTTCATTATTCATTTTGTCACTCACCTGTCATTATTAGTTGATTTCACTTTGCGGATAACACAAACAGAAAAAATTTTCAGACTACAATCCATTTACCTTTTTAAGCAAGCATAAACCCACACTATATTCAAAATTTAACCATCATCCAGTCTCAACAAGTCCCCTAGATTATATAAATACAGTGCTATGGAAAAGGGGGAAGAGAAATACATGCAAATTTCAAGGACTTTATAAAAAGGAGTCCATATTCTGTCCCAGGTGTTTTTCTAAAGAGAACAAGACAGAAAATGTGTATGATATGTGGAAATAATTTTAACATGGATAGTGACTTGTCACTAGGTGCTAGAAAAAGCTATCAACAAAAGTTTCTAATCAACATCCTTTAACAGCATAACTAACAATATAATATTGTGAAGTAGTTGTCTTCCCGAAGGTTTGAGAAAATGTTAAGGTTTTATTTTGCAATTATCTCCTTCCAGATGCTCCTCTCAGAAAACAGCCACCCACACAAATCAAAACAACACCAACACCACCATTATATTGGTTCTATGGAAGACTGAGCAACAATCTGCCTTGGAGAATAATACTAAACAAGTGAAAATACTAGACAGTCAACAAATCATTTAGCAAATCTCCTGAACTCCTGATTCTTTTTCTGTAGCCTGAAGCTCCCAATTGCTGGGATTACAGATACATACTACCACTCTCTTGCTATTCTAAATCTTAAATTAAAAAATTATATTTTTCTCTTAAAAAATACGAGGCAGGACAGGTGGGGTAGCTGCTTGCCTTTAAAACCAGCACTCACAAGGCAAAGGCAGGCGCCTGTGAGTTCAGGGCCAGCCTGGTCTTCAGAACAAGTTCCAGGATAGCAGGACTATGTAAAGAAACCCTGTCTTAAAAAGAAAATTATTATTATTATTTAAAAAAGTAAAACAATGCCAGATGGTGGTTGCACTTACATTTAATCCCAGCACTGGGGAGACAGAAGCAGGTGGATCTCAGTGAGTTCAATGCCAGCCTGGTCTAGTTCCAGGACAGTCAGGACTGAAACCCTGAGGGGAGGGGGCACCAAATCAAACCAAATCAACAAACAAAACAAAAAACCTGGCAAGTCAGCTGAGAATGTGCACATATGTAGCCCCACATTACTGGGCAAGCAAAGGTAGGTGCATTTTGAGTTTGAAGTCAACCTGGGCTATATAGTCAGACAGTATCAAAAATAAAATGAGCCAGGCATGGTGGGTGGTACATGTCTTTAAAGCTAGCAGAGACAGGGGCAGGCAGATGTCTGAGTTCAAGGCTAGCCTCATCCACACCGTGAGTGCCAGGCAAACCAGGGCTACAGGGCTACAAAGTAGACCCAGAATACTCACTCACTCCTCTGTCTGTCTCTCTCTCTCTCTCTCTCTCTCTCTCTCTCTCTCTCTCTCTCTCTCTCTCTCTCTCTCTCTGTGTGTGTGTGTGTGTGTGTGTGTGTGTGAGAGTGAGTGAAGAAAAAGTAAATTGGGGTAGAGAGAGAACATGAAACCAGGGAAGAAAAACAGCCAGTCAAGGGTTCCAATGTAGACAATTTGGAAAACTGCTTTTCTGTACAGTAGAGTCCTGAGAAACAGAGAAGGTAGGAAAGTCGATTAATCAATGAGAGAGCTAGAGGTTTAGGCCAACCCTTGGAGAACACCACCTTTCTTTCCTTTTCTTTGGTTTTCTGAGACAGGGTTTCTTTTTAACTTTGGAGCCCGTCCTGGAACTAGCTCTTGTAGACCAGGCTGGCCTCAAACTCCAGAGGTCCGCCTGCCTCTGCCTCCAGTCTGCGCCACTACCACCTGGGTGACAATACCGTGTTCTGAAGTGTAAGCAAATGAAAAGAGCTAGAAGAAGACTTCACCATGACCAGAGAAGAACCCAGGACACTGAGCAGAACAGGAATTGAATCTGAGCTCCCTGGAGCATTCAGGGCTCCTCACCACTTCTGTGTTGTAAAATTTTTTGAATCACATTCCCAGACAAAATTATTTTAGTCACAAATCACTGACTTAACCTCTGGTTTAAAGTATTGCTTTAGTGAAGAATTCAAGAGGTGGCAAGCATATGCCAATTTCAAGAATTCTTTATCCTGGGGCTGGGAATGTAGATCAGAGGTAGAGTACTTCTCCAGTATATACAAAGTCCTGGGTTTTAGTTCCAACAACACCTGCATGAACTCCCACAAACACCACTCATGTGTCATCATAAGCTCCATTCCGTAGTAGTATATTATTCATATGAAAGTAGATCTAAGGACATGGAAATAAAAGCTACTCATTGATGTCTGATCTAGTACCTCCCCAATAACAAAAGAGTATTCAGTCCAATTATCTTCAGAAAGCAAGTTCTGGCCTATTTCAACTGAGTACCTTATCTGTACTATAGGGGCAACAAGTCAAAGCACTTAGCTTAGCTTTTTTTTTTTTAAACAAAGCTTTGGTGAAGATGGGTCACAAAAACAGATGCAAATGACTTTAGTTTAAAAAACAAAACACTAAAACAAACAAACAAACAAACTAGGGGGCTGGAGAGGTGGCTCAGAGGTTAAGAACACCTATTGTCTTCTGGAGGTCCTAAGTTCAGTTCCCAGCAACCATATGGTGGCTCACAACCATTAGAGCTGGTGCCCTCTTCTGGCATGTGTATACATAATAAATAAATCTTAAAAAAACCACTAACAATACACTCTGATTAATTCAAAATACCCGCATTAAACTTCAAACTTTTGCTTCAAACTTCAATATACATCAAAAACTAGACATCACACTTAAAATATAGTCTTGGACATTAACATAAAAACTAATTGGGATTTTTAAGTTCCAGGTGGTGTCATGCAATGGTGCTCTCCCAGAGTTTGTAGAATGGTGGACTGGTTCAACCTCTTCAAAGATAAGAAACCTGGGCTGAGGTTGGTAGTTCAGTTGGTGGAGTACTCGGAAACCCTGGGTCTGATTTCAGGGCTGTACAAACTGCAAACAAAGGCATCTGGCAATCATCACAAAGCTCAGAAGGCAAAGGAAGGAGGACCTTTGTTCAGCAGCCTTACCTACACAGAAAGTTAAGAGGCCAGTCTGGGATACACATGAGGCCCTATGGAAAGGAAAGGAAAAAGGAAAGAGGTTGAATGGAGGGAGTGTAGCTCAGAACACTTGTCTGCTCAGCAAGCTAATTTCTAGCACAAAGAGAAAAGGCCGAAGAACAGGGGGAAGGGAACTGAATATTCAACAGGCAGTAGCAAAGTGTGCGCGCGCGCACACACACACACACACACACACACACACACACACACACACACACACACACACACCCTTCTAGGATGCAAAGATAATGAGCCACAAACTCCCAATTTTAACTAGTAATTTTAATTGAGATATGGGTATGCTTGGTGTGCTGAATCTCAGTAGTCATACTTAACTGTCCTTTTAACTACTGCTAAAATAACATTTTGATAATAAAGAACTGTCATAAAAAAACATCCAAATTACTATTTGAAGAACAATAAAGAAGGCTTATAATCCATTTCAAAAGAGCAATATGGCTAACTTAGAGACTCTCAAAACTATCTCAGAAAGTACCTGGCTATTACTCCCATCTGTGGGGGTGTGAGCTGAACAGTGAGCCTAACTTCAAAGATCCACACTAGTATCTTTCACTGGGAATGTTCTCCCACTAACATTCTTGGCTTTCTACAAAGGTGCATTTACTTGATGTTCTAACTTGGTTAAAGTGATGAAACCAGGAAAATGGTTAAGGTAACTGAAATAATACAGAATTCAGATTTTGATGGAAATCAGGGGTTGGGAATGGGACCCTTCTCTAGAAAGTTCAGAACTCATGTTTCCTATAGCCCCAATTCAGGGCCAGGCTAACAATTTGGCTAGCTAACAAGATCTATTTCTGCACCCATAATTTATTTGAGCAAACTGCCAATAAAAATTGATCCAATTTTGTTTTACTATGGCTTTTTTTTTGGTGAGGATAACCTAGTATTACTGAAATTACATGCTGAACTATATTTTCAATTAGTGAGGAAGTAGGAGGAGAAAATTAAGGTTCAGAATTATAGGTCAATACACTATATAACACTATATATACAACACTAAGCAATACACCATATAACACTATATATACAACACTAAGCAATGACCATACAGAAGCTTCAGAGTATGGCAATTAAAAACTAGCAAGGCATGTTGGCACATGTGTACTAACCTAGTACCTCAGTAGCAGAAGCAGAACATCATGAGGTCAATCTGAGCTATATAGGGAGATCCTGTCTCAAAAAATAGAACAGGAGCTGAGGATGATACAGTGCTTGCCTAATATACTCAAAGCCCTGGGTTCTATGTCTGCCAAAACTGAGCCTCAAGGCTCATGCCTGCAATCCCAACACCCAGGAAGTTACAGTAAGCAGGAAGGTCAGGAGTTCAAGGTAATTCTTCGGCTACATAGGGAGTTCCAGACCAGGCTGGGTTACATGAAACCCTGTCTCAAAAAAAATAAAAATAAGTAAATAATCAAATAAAAATAAACAAAACAACAAATAACAAAATACTCGATTCCCAAAGGATTATTTAATATTGCATACCCAACCCAAGCAATAGCCACCTTGGAATCTGTTACATGAGTAAACACTATTGTTTAAAGAGATTAGAGCCAGCACACTTGAACTGATGTTGCTAATCAAGTGTACTTTCATGCAAAGAATTCAGTTACATCCGGGAGGCAATTAACAGTTATGAGAATTAGACTAAATAATTAAGAAAATTAAATATGGGTTTTCTAATTTATTCTTTCTTTTAAGGGACCGGTTTCACCAAATAATAGCAATAAAACAGCCCAGTTCCCTCTGTTTATGATAAAAATTAGACAACAAAAATACTTACACAGGACTGGAATTCAAAGAGCAATGATCCACCATCATTTCTGGAAGGAAATCCAACTTAAACGCAGCCATCACCTCACTCTCCCCTTCAGAAGCCAATGATAATAACTTGCTGCACTTGTCTGATCCACAAATACACACAGCTTTAGCTTCCTGGGCCCCACAAAAAACACAAAGTGGAAATGGAGCTCAGGGAAACCAGTAGTAAGTGCCACAGAAAGAGGCAGGTCTGGGGAAGGGGCAGGGAAAGGGAGTATTGGACTAAAATGGGGATGCGACCATGTGAAGGGAGGCTCAGCCCAGCACACAATGAAAGTGCTGATGCACCAGGCTTGTTTTGTGTGATTTTTCCCTGGCGAAGCAGTACTAAGTGCACTGTCAGATAAATAGTGTGTCGGATTCATGAAGATAGTGTAGCCAACAAAGCAGAAGAAGTACTCTTGTTTCACATCCTCCAAAGTCCTCCCTGTAAATCAGTATTCATGATCCCACAAAACTAAAATTACCCAAAGGAAAAAGCAAACAGGCAAAACAAAATGACAAACAACAACAGCAACAAAATAACCAACCAAGAAAAAAAAAAAACAACTCACCACACTTTATGTGGTCCAAATAGGTTTTTTAAAGAATTGGGTTGTTGGCCTTGGTTTTAAACTTAGTTTCCATGTGTCAAAGATAGCAATGAGCACAGTTCTTGAGTCCAAATTAACCCCATAACAGTCGCAAAAGGAACAGTAAGGCCAACAGAAGCAGACCAGAAACAAGCTGTTGTCAAACTGGCCATGTAAACCCTGTTTTTCACCAAACTACTTTTGAGGGAATAGCCCTGTTCTCTTAAATAGTGTTGAGGGTAAAGTGATAAATCAGTTGCTCATCGGACAAGTCTTTAAAAAAAGTCTGGTTCAGTATCACTTATTAGGGGGGGCACAGGCAAAATTTCTTTACTAATTCTCAATCTTAACTTGCCAGAAATGAAAATAGAAATATTCTGTCTCATTCTTTTATATAAATAAATCTATCTATCTATCTATCTATCTATCTATCTATCTATCTATCTATCTATCTATCTATCTATCTATCTATCTCATCCATCCTCTGTCTGTCTGTCTGTCAAGACAGGGTTTCTCTGTATAGCTAGCTAGCTAGCTAGCTAGCTAGCTAGCTAGCTACCTACCTACCCACCCACCTACCAGTTTTTCATGACAGGGTTTCTCTGCATAGCTCTTTTTTTTTTTTTTGGTTTTTTTCGAGACAGGGTTTCTCTGTGGCTTTGGAGATAGCTTTGAACCCTGTCCTGGAGCTCGCTCTGTTGGGGGGACCTCAAACTCAGAGATCCGTCTGCCTCTGCCTCCCGAGTGCTGGGATTAATGGTGTGCACCACCACTGCCTGGCTCTGTCTCATTCTTAATAGAATACTAGTAGATAAATTTTTTTTTTCAGTTTTCTTCTGATTTTTTTTTTTTAGATGGGGTCTCACTATATCACTCTGGGTATCTATCCTGGAACTCACCAGGTAGACTGAGCTAGTCTCAAACTCAGAGACCCACCTGTCTCTGCATACACCACTACTCCCAGCATTTTCCTAATGAAACAAACAAACAAACAAACAAAAAAAGGTGGTAATAATGAAAAAGAACTCCGTCTATTCAGGATACAAATTCAAAACAGAGGGGGAAAGAAATAGCAATGCAGGATTACTCTCTTCATTCTCTTACCCTCCTTCAGGCCTAGGGTGTAATAGTCCAGTGGAAAACTTAGCTAGCATGTGTAACAACATGGGTTCAATCCCTAGTTACAACAGGTGAAAACACTGCTGCTCAAACCAAGACTGACGAATGCATACATTTTTTATCATTAGGGCTGTCACTTCAAGTTCAGTTCAAGACACAGGAAACTTTGGGAAAATGTTATATTCAGCTTATAAAAGAAGTAAAAGGAAGTGGGACTGATGTTACATTCCTGTAATCCCAGCACTTGGAAAATAAAGGCAGAATGATCAGTACAAGGTGAGCCTCTGCTGCATAGCAAATTTCAAGGACAGCTAGGAATACAAAAGACCCGAGTGTCTCAAACAAACAGTCAAAAATAAACTGCTAAACCATAAAAGAAAGGATAGCTCGTGACAAGGTAACTTAAAATTTCCAGTCTGTTAACAACGGCTAATATCTACACCTGCTTTCTTAGGAAAGTGGGAGTTAAGTCTTCTCTTAAAGTCCACAGAGAACTACTCCACTTCTACAACTGTTAACAGAGAATAATTTTTCTATTTGTCAAAAACCTGGGATATGAAGGTCAACTTTGGAAATGGAAATAGCAGAACCACTCTTCCAATTCCATTAAAGAAGGAAGCACAAGTAAACATCTACTGAGAAAAGAATACAAATAATCCAGTCTAGTTCACCAGCCATGTCAGATTGGATAGGACTGCTTGAGTAAATGGCAGGCTGTCCAATTTCTTCTTATAACATTCCTCATGCTATAAAACTTATGTGGCCCAAGAAATAATTTTGCAAGTCAAAGATCAAATTAGACTTTTTAGTTTGAGAATTCATTTAAATAGGAATCAAGTTATAAGGAATCCCACTGGTTGTTGCTATATTCCTATAATTCATTAGAGACATACAAATTCTAATTATGTCTTTACATTAATTAGAATCATAGTATCTATTAAAGGTAGGAGTATTAAACATTAGGCACTGACCAATGTATGAAAAGATACATACTCCTTACAATACTTTCATTAAGCCACTGGCTAAGAAACACTGATTCCGGCCCCCCAAAATAGAACTCTTATTCAAAAGAATTCGGAGAACCCATTTAATGGCAGTTTTTATAAAGAAAACAGGGAGTGGAGGGCCTATAAGTCCTATACTTATATTAGAACCCACTTTTATGGGGCTAGAGAGATGGATCAGTGGTTAAGAGCACTGGCTGCTCTTCCAGGAGGGGGAATTCGTTTCCCAGCAACCACTTGGTGGCTCACAACTGTCTGTGACTCCAGTTCCAGAGAACCTGACATACAGACATATATGAAGGCAGAAACACCAATGCATATAAAACAAAAATAAATTATTAAAATTCATTTTGATATATAAAGTACTATTGCTTCAAAAACCTCTAATATGGAAATGTTATTCCATAGAGAAGTGTCTCTTTAGGCAGGTCGCAAGTGTTACCTAAGTAAATTAAATTCAGTGAATTTGTGGGAAAAGAAACCAGAGAAATAATTTATAATTTATTGTTTTAAAGGATTGTAACAATAAGTGATAATAGAAATGATATGAATGCAAAAATACAAAAATTAAAAACTAAACATCAGCTGTTCACAGAAAATTGCTCTTAATTTTAAAAATCTTTATTTAGATATGCATGCATTAGAGATAAGGAGATGGCAAAAATGGTTTAACTCGGGGTTTGCTGTAAGAGAAGGTTTTAACTTTTCCTCTGTTTGCATCCTGATTCTTTCACTCTGGATATCTTATTTCCTCTTCCTTCTGTTTATATAAGAGTTTGTTTTGGTCTTAAATATTTTCTACCTCTTCTTTTTTTTGGGGGGGTCCTTATTCTTTGAGAAAGATTTCTCTTTGTAGCCCTGGGTTTCCTTAAACCCAGGGATCCATCTGCTTTCCACCCCCCAAGTGGGAGTAAAGGTGCACACTGTTACGGTTTTTGTCTCTTTAAGAGACAAGCCACACCCACTCCCGATGACCCCTGCCCTTCCCCTCCCCCGCCATCTTAGACCCTCTAAGGTGAGCGCCTGTGTGCATGTGTGTGTCTCTCAGGCCCTTCTCTGACTCTTTCCTCTTCTCTTCTCCTCCCCCCCCTCCTCTAAGTAATAAATATTTAATTCTATTCTGTACGATGTGTCTGTCCATGTCCCTTCTACCCACTGCTGGGAAACAGTACTGGGCAGTCCTGCCTGGATCTTGCAACCACTCTGGGAACTGGCAGCCATCTCTGTCTGGGACTGGCTGCTCCCAGAGCCTGCTGCCTGCCTACTGCCACCAGGGACCCACCAACATTTTTAAAAAATCGTAAAACACACAACCATGCTAGCTTTCCACTTTTTTTCTCTTAAAGTTAACAATGACCTAGCTGGGTGGTGGTGGCAGCAGCACATGCCTTTAATCCCAACAGAGGCAGAGGCAGAGGCAGGTGGATCTCTGTGAGTTCCAGGCTAGCTACCTACAGATGGAGGAGTTCTAGACAGCCAGGACTACACAGAAAAACCCTGTTTTGAAAAACAGAAAGGGGGGGGGGAGTACCATAGTAAACAAGAACAATACAGGTAAGGAAAACAAGACACTACAAAACAGCACACTCTGCATTTAAAGTATGCAAATGAATACATTTAGCATGAAAATGTAAAACTGGATTAGTAGAGAATTATAGTAAAAAAGCATGGCTGAGCAAAAATCGCCTAGGAGGCAAGTCCAAATGGCCATCTTTTACTTATTTATTAAATTTTTTTCATTTTATTTTATGTGAATTTTGCCTACATGTATTGTGTGCCCCCACATGCACGCTTGGTGTCCATAAAGGTCAGAGGGGACATTGGATCCCTGGAACTAGAGTTATGGATGGTTGTGAACCACCATGTAGGTGCTGGGTATTGAACCCAGGTCCTCTGTAAAGCAACAAAGTAATCTTAGCGGCTGAACTATCTCTCCAGCTCCCCAAATAGCCATCCTGACAGCCACAAATAGGGAGTACAATGATAAGTAAACATATTTTAGGTTTGCTCTAATAATCTGTTTTTGAAAGAGCAAAAACATGAAGTTTGGTTATGTGAGAATAGAAGAGATTATGAACTGACTCTGCAGTCTAAAAAAAGCCCCACCAACTTACATCATTAAAATTAAAGCTATATAAGGAAAACTGAAAGTGAAAGTATTTACAAAATAGCCACAGGTCAGACTACTAAGTGAACTGTATATGCCTGCCTCTCCACTAACTGCTGATCGTTAGATGACAAGAGAGATTCCGAAAAGTAACCAGCCAGAAGAGCTTAAACTTTTAACTTAAAAAATTTAAACTAGGGGGCTGGAGAGATGGCTCAGAGGTTAAGAACATTGCCTGCTCTTCCAAAGGTCCTGAGTTCAATTCCCAGCAACCACATGGTGGCTCATAACCATCTGTAGAGGGGTCTGGTGCCCTCTTCTGGCCTGTAGACATACACACAGACAGAATATTATATATATAATAAATAAATATAAAAAATTTAAACTAGAAAGAATTTCCATTTTAAAACTGGAGTGCTTCTGTACCTGGAAAAAGGGCCTAGTGGCTTAAGAGTACTTGGGCAACGCTCTTCCAAAACACTGCTGATTGGTTCCCAGCATCCCTGTCTGGCAGGGGACTCAATGCCCTCTTCTGATCTCAGTACTTATATGCACATATTCACACACATCATCATTTTTTGAGTACTTTTAAAATAATAGAACACCGAACCCAGTACCTTACATATTTAAAAAATGCTGACCTGAGTTGTCAATTACCTCAGTGACATCATATATTATTTTATTATTATTATTATTATTATTATTATTATTATTATTATTATTATTTTGCAAAATCGTGAGACTTTAGACCAAAAGTCTTTAAGTTTACAACAAAAGTCAGTTCTGAAGAGGAGTTGTGTGTTAAGTGAAAAAGAAAAACATTTTAAAAATTGCTTTAAATCTAAAAAGAAAGCAAATTTGGGATGTATAAGCTAATCTGCATGTAAATTCTCTATATAATATACTGAGAAAATATGACAAGGCAGAAGTAAGACTAACCAGAATTTATTTGTCTTTAATCATTTCTCTCCTTTTTGCTCAGGGCCAAGTACAAAGACTAACAGAAAGATCCTATTCTGAGATTAAATCTCTTGGATGGGCATTCTCTCTCTTTGTCTCCCCTCCCTCCTTCCCTCCCTTCCTGACTGCTCCAGAACTTGCTCTGTAGACCAGGCTAGCCTCTAACTTACAGAGATCCGCTGCACATCGCGATCAAAGGATGTGCCACCATGCCTGGCTCAAAGCTCATTTTAAACATCAGCTGAAAGTTGGAGAATTAAAGTACTAAGTGGCTGAAAAGATATGTCACCAAATCGCACAACAAATAACGAAACAAGACTTGAAAGTTGAATTTCAGTACATTTAGGTAATCAGAACAGTCACCAGAATAATCATTTTTGTTGTTTTCTTTTTGTGCTCATGACAGCATCTTCGGCATTCAGGACTGGCCTAAAAACTATGCCTGTGAGAATGACCTTGAACTTCTGACCTTCCTGCCCTCATCTCCCCAGTATCAGGATTACAAGTGTGCACAACCATGTTTAGTTTATGAAGTGATTGGGATAGAAACAACAGCTTCACATATTCTAAGTCCTCTGTCAACTGAGTTACATCTCCAGCCATCCCACCTTGTATGGGACAGGAGGCTACAGAAAAGCTAAAGGATATAAGTCTCTGCAATTAATACCACGTTATTAATGTGGAGAGGACACTATCATTTCCCCCAAAGCAATTTTCCTGAATAGGTAGGTGTCAGGCATAAACCTTCTAAAGTTCCTGACTTTGTAAATGCATCTTGGTGGCGCTAGGGTGGTGATGAACCACTAAAACCAAAATAATCAGAAGGTGGGGAAATAACTGCAAAAAAGAGGAACCACAAAACCAATTTGCCTTATTTTTAAGCGTTATTGAATAATCTTCCAAGTGGAGTCTGGTTTTCTAACAGCCCCAATTCCTACAAGATCCCATTGATAACCCCTTCCAGTTGGACTTTTGTCACCTATAGTCAGGGCACTGCTCAAAGTCATCAAGGACAATGTCTACCTGAAAAATCTAAGAATTTTGAAAGATCAAGCTAGACCTAGAACTATGAGACCTACCTTCTCTGAAAACTGGCTCTGCTTTGTTTTACTTTGCTTAATGTTATGTGGTTGAGTGTTCTTATATGTGTGTACACGCCATGAGGATGCTTGGTTCTGAAGGAAGCCAAGAGGGTGTCAGAGCTTCTGCAAAAGCAACAGGTGCTCTTAATCACTCTTCTTAACTAGCATAAAATTTATATATGTATATCCTGCCTGTAGGCCAGAAGAGGGCCCAGATCTCATTATAGGAGGTTGTGAGCCACCATGTGGTTGCTGGGAATTGAACTCAGGACCTCTGGAAGAGCAGTCAGTCAGTGCTCTTAACCGCTGAGCCATCTCTCCAGCCTCCACTAAGTATTTCTTTAAAAACAAAATTGAAATAGGGTTAATATATTATTCAGGCTGACCTCTAACTTACAATCCTCCTGCCTCAGCCTCCTAAATAGCTAAGATTAACAGTATGCTCTAAGTATCATATCAACTTAGTTTCCAATATTGGCAATAAAGTAATGAAATTTATGAAATGAATCACTGGCAATAAAGTAATGATGTTTCCAATAATTATAAAAGCAAAACTCGTTCATACGAAAAGCAGCAGCAACAACAACAAAAACTTGTAAACAAGGCATGAGGGAACACAACTTTAATCCCAGCACTTCGGAAGCAGAGGCAAGCAGATCCGTGAGTTCTAGACTAGCCTTAGTTAGCTATACAGTGAGTTCCAGAACAGTCAAGCGTTATGTAGAGAAACCCTGTCTCGAACAAAAGAAAACAACAACAATAACAAAAAACTTGTAAAAGGCATTTATTTGAACCTGCCTATAAGCATCAAAACCTAGGACCTGGTGGCTCACACCTTTAATTCTAGCACTTGGTAGAAATATTGACTTAAATTCAAGAGCAGCTTGAGCTACAAAGTGAGAAAGACTCAAAAAAACAAAACATTATTCAAAGGGATCTGGGAATTTAGTTCAGTGGTAAAACACAGGTTCAGCAAAAGCAAAGCCTGAGTCCCCTAGTACCAGAGAGAAAAAGTTACTAACAAGAAAGGAACTTCCATTAACTAAATTCACAGCACTTCATTCGATCTTATACAGCATCATCATTTAGGGTAGAACATCTCTAAGAATTCAGGTGTTATGGAAGATTATCTGCATGTTTTGTTTTGAAATGTAACCACAATAAAGGAGGTCCCAACTTTTATTGAGTTGATGAGTCTAGAGAGGACTAAGGAGTAGCAGTTACCCTGAAGAGTAGGGACCAAGTTAAATTCCCATTGCTAATGATGTTACATGGGATGTAAAGAATACGTAAGGGCCAGGGGTCATCGTTCCCCAAACTGAGAGAAACCACTTTAGAACACTACTAACCATGTAACTTACTCTACTGTCTCATACAGTATCCCTGATTAACTTTAGAACACTACTAACCATGTAACTTACTCTACTATCTCATAAAGTATCCCTGATTAACTCTGAACTCACTATGCAGCCTAGGATGACCTCCAAATCTTGCCTCAGCTTCCCAAATGCGTCAAATACAGGCATCATGCCTGGCTCGTATATGACTAGTTTTTAACAGGCATCACTTCTTCCACATTATACTAGGTATGAGACTTCTCAGACCACATGCTAGTCAGGAAATCTCTAGGACACCAAGAGCAAAAGGAAAGCCTGGCTTGTTAAGGCCCAAATATGAAAGTGTGAGGGACTTATAACAGGACCCAAGACCAAGCGCAATCAAAACACCCCACCAATTTTTAGCTGGAAGAAAGATAATAGAAAAGTCTTGCAAAAAACACTCTCCGTTTCTGTTCCCTGTGGGTATCTACCTGTACACACATGTGCAAACAGACAGGCAATGGTATGTCCAAACACACACACACACACAAATACTTCAGAGAAAAATTCCTTCCTGGGCCAGTAAAATGGCTAACTGGGTAAAAGCACTACTCATGTAAGCCTAACAATCTGAGTTTTATCCCTACAACTCATTAAGAAAAGTCAGTGAGACAGATGGCCAAGACTGGAAAATTACTGCGGACAACTGTTCCCACAGAGTTGTGTGTTGACAAGCCTGGAGTTCAAATGACAATGCCTCAACAAGATGGACAGTGAGAAATGACCCCAAGAGCTGTTCTCTGACTTCACCATACAACTCCATTTGGCACTGAGGAACACTAAGTGAAAAAGGGAAGCAAATGTTCTTTTTCTATGATTTTCCTGTCTCCATGAGCAGCATTCTCAGTACTGGGCAAAGGAAAATGGTGGCTGCAGCAACTTGCATACAGTGGCTAAACTGAGGTATATCTCCTTCTGGGGAGAATGAGGCAATATATTTTTCTATCATTCTAGTTTGAACTCAGTGTTCCACAGTATGGAAGAAGGGAAGGCTCTAGAGAGGGTTCCTCTAAAAACAAAGGACTCTACCATCTGACTTCTCCATAACACCCTGCATCAGTCACTCAAATCTGGCGTGTTCTAAGGCTTCCAAGTCCTCTTTAATTTCACTGTCTTGCCAGAAAGCCAAACCTAGTGAGTCACTACTGCTCTTCTCTCCAATGCATTTTTATTTCCGCCCACTTGTGAAGCTCATCAGGACTACACCATATGTTAGTATCATGTAGGCAGACTATGAATTTTTTTTCAAAACAGTCACAGTTGTTTTTAAAACTACCATATAATCCTAATTGCTGATGACAATATTTCAGAATTATTATCATGCGCCCTCTCAGAAATGGCTTTATAATAATTTTTCAATATGGTTAGAGAATTTCTTCTTTTGCATGCATGCATTCATTCATTCATTCGGCAGGATAATGCTATGCAGATAAGGCATATGAGATTCTCCTGCCTCAGCCTTCCAAAGAGGCTGGAATTATGTGCTAAACTGTGTTGGCTTCACAATTCTTTTTCTCAAATGCAATTTCTTCAGATTTGCAATTCTTCAAATGCAACTTAAGAACCAATCTGGGTGAGTTAGCACTCAATTTCAAGACCGTCTAAGGCTATAAAGAACCTGTCAGAAACAACAGCAACAAAAGGGGGTTGGGGGAGGAGGTAACTCTGCTTTCATTTATCAGCGAGCAGGTCACTTCTAAGACAACAATCTAAGAACACACTCCAAGTATCTCTTTCTACATTATTTTTTGAAAAGTGAGTCCAATTATCTATGTGAGTTTGTGGTCAACCTGGTCTACAGAGAAAGTTTCAGGACTACAAGAGCTACACAGAAAAAACCTGTCTTGACTGAGGGGAGCAAAAAAAAAGTACTGGGGTGCTGAAATGGCTCAGCAGTTAAGACCACTCACTGGCTTCTCTTCAAGAGAACCCAAGTTCAATTCCCAGCACTCACATGGCAACTCATGATTGTCTGTAACTCCAGTTCTAACACCCTCACGCAAACATCTATAGCAGCCAAAACATCAATGCACATAAAATAAAAATAAAAAATTTCCCCCCCCACAAAAGTGGGTTCTGTTGTGTGTTTACTTGAGACTGGGTTATGCTACTCTGTCCAGACTGGCCTGAACTTGACACTCCTGACTGACTTCTTAACTCAGGATCTTCTTGCCTCAGCCTCCCAAGTGGTGAAATCAGTCATGAACTACCACACCTGGCTATTTGTTTTTTGTTTTTTTTTTTTTTAAATCATCATCTCCTGAGACAGGGTCCTGGCTGTCATGGAACTCATTTTTTTTTAAGATTTATTTATTTATTTTGTTTATAGTGTTCTGTCTGCATGTATGCCTGCAGGCCAGAAGAGGGCACCAGATTTCATTACAGATGGTTGTGAGCCACCATGTGGTTGCTGGGAATTGAACTCAGGACCTCTGGAAAAATAATCAGTGCTCTTAACCTCTGAGCCATCTCTCCAGCCCTGGAACTCACTCTTGTAGACCAGGCAGGCATCTAACTCAGGGATCAGCATGCTCTGCCTCCAGAGAGCTGGGATTAAAGATGTGTGCCACCACCACCCGGTTTAAAATACCTGATTCTTATTTACCTGTCTAAAATCATTCTTTGTGGTAACTGTTTATCATATCCTGGGTATTTTTGTTATTCTCCATGGCAATTACATGATCATACACAAATTCCTGTAGTATCACTTCTTTTGAACAGATCCCTCTGTTATCCTGATAAAATTCAGTTTTGAATCAGGCAAAAGTTGCTAGTCCTTCCATTCCATGACCTTTCATCATGAATGCATCTGCAAGAGATGTATATAGTGCAGGGGGAAACTAAAGAAGGGGCTGGAGATACAGCTCAATTAGCACAGCACCAAACTACCATGCACAAAGCCCTGTCACTCCATAAACTCAACATGGTGACACATACTTATGACCCCATCACAAGAGAGACAGAATTAGAGGTAGGATCAAGTGCTGAAGGCCATCTTTGACTATATAATGAAAAGAACCCCACTACATATGTATTGCAAATCTATGGTGCATCCTACCCCAGTGGTATAATCAAGGCTCTTTATTTTCCAGTTTGGGGGCTAACCAGGTAACTTTGTGAACACTAGTTTTTTTTTTTTTAAAAAATGTTTATTATTACTGAAAGGAGAAGCTACATGCCATGCACGAGTTTGGAAGTAGATGACAACTTTGGAGTTGGTTCTCTCCACTTTTACATGGGTTCCAGGAGGGATCAAACTCACTAGCCAGGCTTTTGTTACAAAATGTCTTTACTCACTGAACTATTTATCTCACCAGCCTCTTCTCTTTTTGAATATACTCACATATTCCAGCTTGCCTTTTACTCGCTATATATTATACCATGACCATGCACGCACTTCTTACTCTTCTATCCCTAGCTCCTAAGTGCTGGAAGTATGGTCATTTGGCAAATGCTAAGCTTATGGGGTGCTAAGCAACTCCCGGGTTTCTTTTCTTTTCTTTTTTTTTGGTTTTTCGAGACAGGGTTTCTCTGTGGCTTTGGAGCCTGTCCTGGAACTAGCTCTGTAGACCAGGCTGGTCTCGAACTCACAGAGATCCGCCTGCCTCTGCCTCCCGAGTGCTGGGATTAAAGGCGTGCGCCACCACCGCCCGGCCACTCCCGGGTTTCTTGAATGCTGGCTAAACAAACACTCTACCGACAGAGCTACATCCGTAAGTCCCCAGTAGTTTTGTGAAACTGTTAAACATTTTTGTTGGTGTTTGTTGAGACAAGGTTTCTCTGTGTAGCCTTGATTGTACTGGAACTCATTCTGTAGACTAGCCTGGCCTTGAACTCAGGGGCTCCCTGTCTCTGCCTCCCAAGTGCTGGGATTAAAGGCATTTGTCACCAAGGCCTGGCTTATTAAACATCTTTTTGTATTTTCTCATGTGAAAATGGTTACAGCTAGGGGGTGGTATACAGCTTTCCCAGCACTCAAGAGGCAGAGACAGGTGGATCTCGGCGAATTTGAGACCAGGTTGGTCTACAGAGCATGTTCCGAGACAACCAAGGCTACACAGAGAAATCCTGTCTTGCAAACAAACCAACAAAAAAACGGAAAGGGGGGGGGGAGGCAGGCTACTACAGAAAGACAATTATTACATGTACTTACTCATAGGTGGTTTTTAAACATAAAGCAAAGAAAACCAACCTAGAAACCACAATTCCAGAGAACTTTGACAACAATGAGGACACTAACAGAGACCTACATAGATCTAATCTACATGGGAAGTAGAAAAAGACAAGATCTCCTGAGTAAATTGGGAGCATGGGGACCTTGGGGGAGGGCTGAAGTGGGGAGGGGAGAGAGACAGGGAGGGAGCAGAGAAAAATGTAGTGCTCAATAAAAATCACTTAAAAAACGCACAACATGTAAAGAACTCAAATAAGCATTTGCTACTGTTATTGTGGATGCTAAATTTGGTGTCTATGGAACATTAAGTTTCAGAAAGCTTTAATCTTTAGCAAGATGGTTATATCTCTTCAAAATGGTTACCTGAATAGAAAAAGGATACAAATAAGCAAATGTACCTCTATTTGTAAGAGATATGATTTTATACTTAAAAGACCCTAACTAAAGACTCCACTAGAAAACTCTTGGATCTGCTGTACACTTAGCAAAGTAAACAGGATACAAAACTCAACATTAAAAAAAAAAAAAACCCACAGTGTGAGGGTGTAGAGATGGCTCAACAGTCATGCCCTGGCTGCTCTGCCAGAGGACCTGGGTTTAATTCCCAGCACCCACATGGTGGCCCACAACTATCTATGTAATTCTAGTTAAGGGTATAACACCTTCTTCTGGCCTCTCCAGGCATTACATGCATGCAATGGTACAGGCATACATGCAGCCAAAACATTCAAACATATAAAATTAAAAATAAAATATCAGGTTCAAGTATTGAGACATGAGAGAGAGGTAAGAAGGCAATGTTCAACTAATAGAACAGCCTCCAACTGGGCCTGTTAGCATCTAGGTATACAGTGTTTCTCATTATTTGATCACAGGTCCTAAGTACATTTCTTTTATTTTTTTTTTTTAAGCTGCGTGGTTGGTGGCATGTGCTTTAACCGTAGCACTCGAGAGGCAGACATAACACAACAACACCAATCTATGTGAGTTTGAGGCCACCCTAGTTCCAGGACAGCCAGGAATACAGAAAGAAACCCTGTCCTGAATGCCCCCATTAGTGAATAGTAAAACTTTTTATTTCATGAGTGTTTTGTCTCCAAGTAAATGTGTGCACCACGTGTATGCCCATGAAGGTCAGAAAAGGGCATTAGATCCTCTGGTTGTGAGCTGCTACTGGGTGCTGGGAAATGAACCAGGTCCTCTGGGAAAGCAGCCAGTTCTCTTAATCACAGAGCCACTTCACTAGCCCAATTTCTCTTCTTCCTTGAAATTTATTTTTTAAAGATTTATTATGTATGCAGTGTTCTGTCTACATGTATGCCTGCAGTCCAGAAGAGGGCACCAGATCTTATAACAAATGGCTGTGAGCCACACAAGTGGTTGCTGGAAATTGAACTCAGGACCTCTGAAAGAACGGGCAGTGCTCTTAACCGCTAAGCCATCTCTCCAGCTCCCTTTGAAATTTATTCTTCCCCCTCTCATCATCATATCAAAATAAATTTGTGGAAGCTTTCAAAGTGGATACACATAAATAAGGCCTGGAACTGGGCATGGTGGCACATGTGTTTAATCCCAGCACAGGAGGCAGAGGTAGGAAGATCTCTTAAATTCAAGTCCAGCCTGGTATACAGAGTGAGTTCCAGGCCAGCCAGTACTACAGAGAAATCTTATTTTGAAAAAGCAAAATAATAACAGTAGTAATGAGAGTGGAAATTTATAAAACTCTTATTGTTTTGTTTTTCGAGACAGGGTTTCTCTGTCCTGGAACTAGCTCTATAGACCAGGCTGTTGCGCCACCACCGCCCAACATAAAATTATTAAAATACCAAAAACAGGTTGGGTGGTGGTGGCGCACACCTTTAACCCCAGCACTTAGGAGGCAGAGGCAGGTGGATTTGTGAGTTCGAGGCCAGCCTGGTCTACAAGAGCTAGTAGTTCCAGGACAGCTAGGGCTGTTGTTACAGAGAAACCCTGTCTCGAAAAACCCAAAAAGACCAAAAACAAAGAGAAAACTATAACATAAACATGCTTCCATAATATCAGCTGCTAAAGCTGAGCTGTAAAAACCAAGCATTGCGAGTTGGGGGCCAGACTGGTCTACATAGTAAATTCAAGGACAGCCAGGGTGACACAAGACCCTGTCTCAAACAACACAAACAACAAAGACAGCCCCCCTACATAGTAGTTCGTGGCATAATTGAGAAAACAATACAACAGGAAAATTTGATGGGCACTAAAAATGGCAAAGGGGGCAATTAAGCAAACACACTGCTACAGTCAGTATTTTAGAATGTCATGCGGAATACAGGACCCATAGAAGTTGCCCCAGTAAAGCTGTTTTTCCAGCATTTAAAGTCTTCATCTCCGAAGGAGCCAGTTATAACCACGTACAGCAAACTTTCTTGTTCCCCTCAGCTGACAAGTTCTGCCCCCAGCTCTACAGACTGTGACTCACAAGGATGAGGTGGGGGAAGAAAGTAAAAGGAATCAGTAAAACAACTTCACTTTAGATAAGATGATCAAGATTGAAATCGCCAATTAAGTTAAATAATTCATTAAAACAACAGAACAAGCCAACAAAGTCTTTAAAACTGTATCAACATTAGTAGCTTGGAAAATTGCCTGAAAGCTACAGATCATGTCCCCCTTTCCCTAAATAGGTGTGATATCACAAGGCCTTACAAGGCCTGTTAGGAAAAACTTTGCAAAGCACTGTGAATCCAGAACAGCAGAGGCAGCTGCAAAACCAGAAATAACCAGGCATTCTCCACAGCTCTTCTCAGCAAAAGGCCAAATAAGAGTCCTACTGTGCCACTCTCAAAGAGAGGAACACACACTCTTCAGAGAGCTGGTTTTTCAGCCTTATATTCCATTTACATCAGAAAGTATGTTCAGTCCCACCTTTAAGACTGGTCTCTGTGATCTGTCTAAGGCACTTCTTCAGTGAGCCATGTTTCCAAGGTAATGTAGACTTCCTGACGCTAAACTCACCAGCCTGGCACCTGCTCTTCAAGAGGTTGTTTGCAAACTACAGCTCTGTCCTCCCCGCAGGCCCACATTCCTCAGTTCTCTACTGACAAATCTACACAAACCAAACAAAAAAAAGACAAACAAGTCAGTCACCTTTTACTTAAAAGCCTTAGTCTTCCACAAAAAGCGTACACAGACAGATAGACGCAGGTTAAGAACACAAACCAAGCCCTGGCTGAATCCTGAGCAGGTCTGAGGCAATGCGGATTGCACAGGATAACTGCACTGCCTAGCTAGTGGGCTGCTCCTGCTGTTGCTGTACAAATATAGAAAGCTGCAAAGTGGAGCAGCAGCTTCCGCAGAGCGGCCTCTGCTCTGCACTCAAGAGGGAGGAGCAGGGAACTGAGCAGCTCTACCCATACATGGTTGCTGAAAGGAGGACATTACTGAAAGGGTAATTACCTCTCACACAGGCATTCTGTTCACACACCAGATAAAAACAAAATTAAAAAAAAAAAGAGGCAGAATCAGAGCTGGGTAGTGGTGGGGGTGCACTGCAGTGGCATTTCATTTGTATTTTAATAAATAAAGCAGCCAGCCACCGGCTCTTACCGCGACCTCAGTCCGAAAATGGTGATCTTGCCTCCAGGAAACCTCAGAATGAGACTGAGACGGAGAGGTGTCTCCTCCCGTTTTATAATCCTCTCTAGATCTGGGATTAAGCACGTTGTACCTGGACTACTGCAGGGCTTCTATGGTAAACGAGTGCGGTTGCTGGGATTAAAGGTGTGTGTCATTGCTGCTTGGTCTGTAAGGCTGGCCAGTGTGGCTGTTTTACTTTTCTGATCTTCAGGCAAGCTTTATTTATTAAAATACAAATGAAATGTCACTGCAGTGCACACTTTTACCCGCAGTGCTCAGGAGACAGAGGCAGGCTTGCTCTGTAGATCAGGCTGGCCTTGAACTCAAAGACCTCCCTGTGCTGGAATTAAAGGCATGTGACACCACCAGTCAGGCATGACTTTTTTTTGTTTGTTTGTTTCTCCTTAGCTTTTGGTTCCCGTCCTGGAACTAGCTCTTAGACCAGGTGGGCCTCGAACTCACAGAGATCCGCCTGCCTCTGCCTCCCGAGTGCTGGGATTAAAGGGGTGCGCCACCACCGCCCGGCTTCTTAGGCATGACTTTTTTTGCATGATTTTTTTTTTAAAGTTTGAAAGAAATTTTAGACCATGACTTACTGAGTAGGATGATTCATCCTAAAGGACTTACATATGCTAAAAAATAAACCTCTGGATAACCCTTTATCAAATCCATTTAAATAAATAAAGTTTCTCACTTCTGCCCCCCACCTTAAGCATGTCATGTATCCGAGACTACTATCCACTTGCTATGTGTAACTAAGGCTGGCCCTTACTGTTGTACTTTCCTGACCCTTTAAGGGACAAGCCACGCCCACTCCCATTACCTCTGACCTGCCTGCAGCCATCTTGGGCCCTTCCTTTTCTGCTTCCTTGACGTGCGTGCTTTTTATTATAAGGAAGACCTGGGAATGTTATGGTTTTGGTCCCTTTAAGAGACAAGCCACGCCCACTCTCTCCCCCATCTGCTGAGGCAGGCTGATCTTCAGCTTCCAGCCTGAGCTTGCTCTTTTCCATCTTCCTCTCGGAGAGGCAGCTTCGCTTCTGCCTCTCTCCGCACTTCTCTGCTTCCCCCTTCTCTGTCTCTTTCTCCTCTTCTCTCTCTCTCTCCCTCTCTCTCTGCCCCCCCTTCACCCTTCCTCCTCCATAACCCCCAGAATAAACATTCAACCTTACCCTGCATGTCGTGTCTATCCACGTTTCTGTCTTCTGCCCGCCTGCCATGTCTCCCTGCCTGGGACCAGCCATTGCTCAGGGACCAGCAGCTGTCTCTGCCTGGGGCCCACTGCCTGCTACCACATGGCCCGCCACCACTGCTCTGGGACCAGCAGCCGTCTCTGCCTGGGACTGGCTGCTCCCAGGGCCTGCTGTCTGCAGCCACATGGCCTGCCGCCACCGCTCGGGCCACCGCTCTGGGACCAGCAGCCATTTCTGCTGCCTACTACCGCGGGGATCTTGGAGCATTTTTAAAAAAGAACAACACTGACTTTCTGGTTTTTCCTACTTCTATCTTCTACTATGTCTTGCTCAGTTTTCTACTTCTACTCCTAACCTTGAATCAATGAAGTAAAGTGGGAAAAGTGACCCATGCCTTTAATTCTATCTCTCAGAAGGCAAAAAGGATTGCTCAGAGTTTATTTAGCAAGGCTAGCACAGGTTACAGAGTAAGATTCTGTCTCAAAGTCAAAAGAAGTAACACAAGACACACAGTGAGAGAGGAAAACCAAGACTAAAATAGAGACCTTACTAAAAACAAAGAAATTATTATATTATGAGCAAGAAGAGCAATCTACAGAGAGAGGGCTCTATACCTCAACTGATGAAAACTATTAGCAGGGCATACATACATACCTGCAATCTCAGCACTTGGGAAGCTGAGGCAGAAAGAGCAGGAATTCACAACCAGCCTTACCTAGACATGGAATTTGGGGCCAGCCTGGGCTCTTTAGACCCTATCTCCAGAAAAAAAGGGACATCTTAAAACAAAAACAAGGCTAGGCATGGTGGCACAAGCCTTTAATCCCAGTACTCTAGAAGCAGAGGCAGGTAGTTTGAGGCCAGCCTGGTCTACATAGCAAGCTCCAGAAAAGCCAGAACTAAATAAAGAGACCCTGTCAGAACCAAAACCAAAGCTGGGCATGGTGGCACATGCCTTTAATCTCAAGATTCAGAAGGCAGAGGCCCATCTGATCTACATGGTGAGTACAGGCCAGCTGGAATCACATAATGTGGACCTGCAAAACAAAACAAAAAAATGGCAAAACAAAACAAGACTAGCCTCTGTCTAAAACAGTAAGAGAAAAATGGGGAAAAAAATACTTAGCAACTTAAGCCTTAACATTTTTGAGTTCTCATAGCAACCTAAGTCAATATGCTGAACAAACTGTATATAAAGCATATAACTGGAGACTTAGCTAGTAAATTCAAAATATGACATATGTGCAATGTGGGCGACATTATTCTAAGAACTTTAAAATCTTCTAACTTTTATTTTGTAGCCCCAAAGATGGTATAACAGTCAACTATGGAGAAGGTACAAGCCCAAGTAAGAGGTGCAAAGAATATAAAAAGCGAAGAGATGAAAGACAAGAAAATTCACACTTCAGAAAAATAAATTCCAAATACGGTTCTCTTTCCCACTGTGAATCAACCTGTAAATGGAGGCTATAGTCAAGATTGCTAGTGAGGATGTGCTTTCATGTGGGCCCACTGGAAGAAGGCTTTAACAAAGACCAGAAAATATGGCAAAGACGGCTGACCCCACGGTAGTCTAGAGAAAATGGTGTTTTCTTTTCTCTTTTTTCCTAGCTTACAGCATATGGATGTTTAGAATTCAAACACTATCAGCTGGGCCTGGTGATAGAACACTGAGTTCAATCCCCAGTACAGAAAAAAAAAAGGGGGGGGGGGGAGGGGGAGAAAACAGCCAGTTCCAGAGCTAAAAAGAAGGAACAGATGTGTGGGATTAGAAGGATCAAACTTTAAGAACAATGCAGCAGGGCTGGAGAAACAGTTTGCAGCAAAGAGCACTGGATGCACTTTCAGAGGATCAGGGTTCAATTCCCAGTACTGACTAACAAACATCTGTAACTTCAATTAAGTTCAATTAAGTTCCGGAGATTCCAATGTCCTCTTCTGGCTTCCACAGACACTGTACACACAGCACACAGACAAGCAAAACAAACATTCTACACATAAAAAAAAAATGAGGCTCCAAGTTCAATCCTCAGTACTCCCATTACCACTGAAGAACAACTTAGACTACAATGGCAGGAGTCAAGAGATGACAAGCACATCCTGTATCACTAAGAAACCTATTAGAGTCAAAACACTCAGTCCACCTACCAGCTCACAAGAACTCAATGAGAGGTAGGCATGGCAAAGCACATCTGCCATCATTTATAATCACAGCATCATCCACAGATAGCACAGACAGGAAGACACACAAGTGTTCCAGGTCAGCCTATAATATATCATTTATAATCACAGCATCATCCACAGATAGCACAGACAGGAAGACACACAAGTGTTCTAGGTCAGCCTGGAATGCATAGCAAGTCTGTCTCAAAAAGCAAAACAAAGCAAAAAGCCAGGGCTGGTTCAGATGGCTTGACAGATTAAAAAAAACAAAACAAAACAAAAAAAACACTTGCCACAAAAGCCTGAGGACCTGAATAAGATTCCAGGTCACTACTACCTGGTGGAAGAAGAAAACTGTCCTCTAGTCTCCCTTCAGCACGCACACACTTGCACATACATACACACAAATAAATGTAATAAAAAGAGGTACATATATAGTTCCAGGCCAGCTAACTAGGGAGATTTTATGTCCAAAAGAAAATCCACTGGTCAAATAAGACTAATGATAGATATTTTAGAATTAGGGAAAGGAACACTTCAGGAAAAGGCTAGATTTAAGGTTCACAACCAACAATTAATGTATCCGATTATACCCTGAATACAAGAAAAGTGCTATGGTTTTCAACTTCCAAAATCTTAAAAGTTCAAAAAGCCAGACGTGACAGCACTTACCTATAATCTCTGCACTTGAGAGAGGAAAACATGGGGATCATGAACTCAAGTTCAGCCCTGGCTACAGAGCAAGTTTAAAGATATCTTGGGCTGGGCTGGAAAGATGGCTCAGTGGTTAAGAGCATTGCCTGCTCTTCCAAAGGTCCTGAGTTCAATTCCCACCAACCACATGGTGGCTCACAACCATCTGTAATGAGATCTGGTGCCCTCTTCTGGCCTGTAGGCATACATGCAGACAGAATATTGTATACATAATAAATATATATAAAAAAAATAGACAGTAGAAAACAAAATCCTGGATCAAACTCCAGAGCTGGATCTGCTGACGCATGCACCTATAACCCAATCAGTATTCTTGAAGCAGAAACAGGGGCATCCTAAATTGGAGGTTAACTGGGCTACATAAACAAGACTCTCATATAATGTTTTTTATGGACAAACACTCTTAACTATTGATGTGCAGTCCTAGCCTCACTACATTTTCAGTACAGCAATCTCTATTCTATTGAAGACGGCAAAAAGCTGCCAACAGCATTTTCACTTTGGTTTTCTGTAAGACAAAAATAAATGCATGTTTGTATTTGCTTAAGTTAAAAGATATAAATAACCTTGAATTTTTGTTTGTTTTTTGAGATAGGTTTCTCTGTGTAACAGCCATGGCTGTCCCGGAATTAGCTTTGTAGAACAGCCTGGCCTCAAACTCAGAGATCCACCTACAAGGCATGAGCCACCACCACCTGGTCAAACTCCATTTTCTAAATAAATGTACCTACTTTAGTTTTAATTTTTTTATTCCTGGGGGAGGAGGTTCATGTATGTCAGGCTGACTTCAAACTTCCTATGTAACTGGAGTTGAATTTCTTATCCTCCTGCCTCAGCCTCCCACATACTAGAATTTCAGCTATGTACCACAATATCCATCTAAATGTGCTCATATTTTAAACAAAGATAAAAGCGGTCAAACACATCACAAAAATAGAACAATCTGCCTGTTTGGTTTCTGATTCTGCTTTAGCTATATTTCAGATCCAGGAGTAGTAATAGATACCTTTAGTCCCAGCATGCAAGAAGCAAAGGCAGGTAGGTCTTGGTGAGTTCAAAGCCAGACTACACGGGGCATTCCAAACCAGAGAGAACCACACAGTGTGGGGTAAGTCTATAATTTTGACATTAAGGAGGGTACAGAGCAGGAAAAGGAATAAAGGCCCACCTCTACTATGTAGTAAGTTTGAAGACAGACTGGGCAACATGAAACTGGCTTAAGAAAAAACAAAATACTAAAGGCCTTTTTTAGGGAGTGTGGCTCTTTAGTTAATAGTCATTTCACCTTATTAAGTTTATTAGAAAGTACATTAAGCTCAATATAGCATTTGTTCTCACATATTCCTCCCCACTTATTAAAGAACTTATTCCAAATATGGCATTATCTTTTCAAAGTTCTAGGGTTTAGGCATGACATAACTCAATTCGTCTTACAGAAATTACCTGTCTTCTCAAGACTGACAAGCATGACTTGAGTAGAGATAAACTGTCTTAATTTAAAAAAAAAATTTTTTTTGAGAATTATTCTGATCTACAGAGAAAAAAAAAAACCCAAAGCATCTAGCTTTAAGAAACACACACAAACAGACTTCCCTTACAACTCCAGCAGTAAGCACAGCAAGGTGGCTCAATGGGTAAAGGGAAAAGGGACTAGTCACTAAGGCTGACAACCTAAGAAGGAATCTATACTGTTGAAGGAAAGAACTCTCCCCAAGTTAGCCTGTGACCTCCATACTGACAACCATCATATGTGTACATGGCACATACACGCAAAAAGATTCTACGCATGATCTCTCAGGTCTTTCTAACCTCCAAAACTGAGATTTCAGTATTAAAAGTAGAGCTAATGAATGGACAGAAAGCATACACTAGAAGGGAAACTCAAAAAAAAAGCTTGGCTGAAATTCTGCCCCTGCCTTTATGTGAACCTAAGTATGGCATTTCATTTTCCTCATCTTATTTCCTCAGTTGCAAACTGAAAGGAAAAAAAAGTCTCTAAGATTTCTAACCCTCCTTTGCCACTCACCCAGTTCCCATTGATGCACCTTACTGCAATTAGGCAGCCTTTTAAAGCTTTTAGTTAACAGAACAAATAAATTAAACCCTTAAATTTCTTTTCTATTCCTGGTACACTGCAAATGTGCAACATTATTTTATCAGTAGTTAATGCCATACAGTGCTTGATACTGGCTTTTCTTTGAACCTCAGTGACAGCTACACAGTGACAAGTTGTAAGCAAGGAGGTTGTTACCATGGAGACTCACTAGGATTCCTGGGGGTGGATCCAGCAGGCTTTTTTCTTTTGATGTTCTCGATCTAGCAATTCAGAATGCTGATCTAACTTTTCTTCAGCACACGCATTTAAGTATTACCACATAACACACAATTCTGAATAAATACTTAATAAAATTATCATTAGCTCTTTCTTGAAAGACTCAAATATATTCAAGACTTAATCCTCCTCTGTTCATAAAAACAAACTAGGTGAAAGCCGGGCGGTGGTGGCGCACGCCTTTAATCCCAGCACTCGGGAGGCAGAGACAGGCGGATCTCTGTGAGTTCGAGACCAGCCTTGTCTACAAGAGCTAGTTCCAGGACAGGCTCCAAAGCCACAGAGAAACCCTGTCTCGAAAACACACACACACACACACACACACACACACACACACACACACACCAAACTAGGTGTAGTGTGGTGCCACACTGCTGTAATGTAATCCTAGCACTAAAAAGGCTGATTCAGAATTACTTCCAGTTTACCTAGGTTATATAGCAAGATCCTAACCCAAATCCCCCAAACCCATCTCTAAAAAAAAAAAAAAAAAAAAAAAAGCCAGTCAGTGGTGGTACACACTTTTAATTCCAGCACTCAGGAGGCAGAGACAGACAGATATCTATGAGTTCGAGGCAAACCTGGTCTACAGAGCAAGTCCCAAGACAGGCTCCAAAAGCTACAAAGAAACTGTCTCGAAACCGCCCCCTAAAAAAGTTAAATTGGCATTTCAATATTTTATGTTTTCATTTCTTTCCACACAAGCACAGTATCTATAAGTATTGGTATTATAATTAAGAGTTTAAAGTTTAACTTCAAGAGACTTCAGTTTTCCTTTATTATTGTTAGAAACATTTTCAGTCTGACAGATATTGTAGATACTGGTGATGTACATAATCCCAGTATTTGAGATTTATATTACAGGAGTCTCAAAAAAAGAAGGATGGGGTTAAAGGACTGGAGAGGTGGCTAGGTGGTTAAGAGCACTTGAGGCTCTTGCAGAGGACCTGGGTTTGGTTCCCAGCACCAACAAGAAGGCTCATAAGCCTCTATAACTCTAGTTCCCAAGAATCTAATACCCTGTTCCAGCCTCCACAAACACTACACTCACATAAGGTTCAGATACATACAGAGACAGAACATACATACAGGCAGAACTTTCATACACACAAAATAAAATTTCAAATACATTATAAAAATAAAACTCATAGATCTGTAGCAAAACTGACTACACTACTGGGGACTGGAGAGATAGCTCAGTGGTTAAGAGGTCTGACTGCTCTTCTAAAGAACCCGAGTTCAATTCCCAGCACCTACATGGCAGTTCACTACTGTCTGTAATTCCAAGATCTGACAATCCCACATAGACATAAATGCAAGCAAAACAC
Source organism: Microtus pennsylvanicus (assembly GCF_037038515.1). Classification (NCBI taxonomy): domain Eukaryota; kingdom Metazoa; phylum Chordata; class Mammalia; order Rodentia; family Cricetidae; genus Microtus; species Microtus pennsylvanicus. The sequence continues at coordinate 68,128,355 of NC_134580.1, read as the reverse complement.
CAATGCACATAAAATAAGAAACAAATTATTAAAAAAAAAAAAAGACTGTTAGCCGGGCGATAGTGGCACACACCTTTAATCCCAGCGCTCGGGAGGCAGAGGCAGGAGGATCTCTGTGAGTTCGAGACCAGCCTGGTCTACAAGAGCTAGTTCCAGGACAGGCTCCAAAGCCACAGAGAAACCCTGTCTCGAAAAACCAAAAAAAAGAAAAAAAAGAAAAGAAAAGAAAAAAAAAACTGTTATGAAACATAGAGGTTTATGTTCAAATTCCAAGACTGCCTTCCAAATTGCTATGATAGACAATGGTGATAAAATCAGCAAGATTAAAATGCCACTCTCAACCAATATGCACTGAAATTCAGCTCCCAGAAGATCCATTCCTTTGGGCTGTTTTAGTTTTTGTAGTACTAGGAATTAAACCTAAAGATCTGTGTACGTTAGGCACACATTTTATCAGTTACATCCCTAGCCCATACTCATTTAATATTTGTATTTATTTACTGTGTATAGGTGTTTTGCCTACATGCATGTACATGCACAACATGCATGCCTGGTGTCAGAAGGCAGCAGAGGATCCCCTACAACTGGAGTTACAAGGGTACGAATCACTCAGGGAATGTTAAAAACTGAACTTGAGTCCCAGCACACTAAGCTATGCCTCCAACCCTCTTGTTAAAATTTTTAAGCAGTCTTAACTTTTCTAGCTATCCTTGAACTTGTGATCCTCATGCCTCAGCCTCCTAAACAGCTGGAATTACAGAAGTGACATTATACCCAGACTGTTAAAAGATATCTTTGTTTTTTTCAAGATAGTGTTTCTCTTTGGAACAGCTCTGGGTGTTCTGGAACTTGTGGACCAGTAGACCATGCTGGCCTCAAACTCACAGTGCCGCCTGCCTCTGCTTCCCAAGAGACTAAAGGATTAACTTTAGACGATATCTTAACAGATCAGAGGTTGAAGAAATGGCTCAGCAGTGAAAAGTACTGGCTGCTCTTTCAGAGGTCCCTGGTTTGATTCCCAGCACCCACATATCAACTAACAACAGTCTGAGTCTGTGACTCTGGTTCTAGGAAATCTAATGCCCTCTTCTAGTCTCTGAAGACACCCAGATGCACGTGGTACAAAAACAAACTCATAAACAAAACATCCATATGCACAAAAATTTTAAGTGGGAAGGTAGTAGAGCATCATCCTTTAATCCCAGTACTCAGGAGGTAGAGGCAGGTGGATCTCAGCTGGAGCCCAGCCTGGTCTACAAAGTGAGTTTCAGGACAGCCAGGGCAACACAGAGAAAACTTTGTATCAAGAAAAAGAAGGAAGGAAAATCTGCTCTATGAATGTAGTTTATTCAGAAAAACACAGTGCTCAGAATTCTAAAAAAAAAAAAAAATTGATAATTTGTAAGCTTCCTAGAACACTTAAGTTTTTCTACAGATGTCTCATCCCACAGCAGTTACACCAGACAATGAACTTAAATAATTTAAAAAAAAGCAGGGCGTGATGACACACATCTTTAATTGAAGCGTTTAGGAAGCAGAGGCAGGTGGATTTCTGAGCTCCAGGACATCCAGGGCCACACAATGAGACTCTCTCAGAATTACAGTAACAGTTCAAAGCAGTGCGATTTCACAGCAACAATCTGGAACAGCAAATCCACAAGGACATGAAAGCTAGAAAAGCACAGTGAAAAAATGTTCAAGAAGCCAAGCGGTGGGGCTGGAGAGATTCCTCAGTGGTTAAGAACATTGGCAGTTCTTCCAGAGGTCATGAGTTCAATTCCCAGCAACCACATGGTGGCTTATAACCATCTGTAATGAGATCTGGTGCCCTGTGTGCAGGCATACATGCAGACAGAACAGCATATAAGTTATAAATAAATCTAAAAAAAAAAAAAAGCCGAGCGGTGGTGGTGCATGCCTTTAATCCCAGCACTCGGGAGGCGGAAGCAGGCAGATCTCTGTGAGTTCGAGGCCAGCCTGGTCTACAAGAGCTAGTTCCAGGACAGGCTCCAAAGCTACAGAGAAACCCTGTCTCAAAGAAAAAAAGAAAAAAGTTCAAACAATACCCATATGTTCTTAAAAGCCTATCACTGATTTCAAATAGTAATTAATAATTTTAAAGACTAAATATAAGTATTACCAAGATATGCTAAAAACCAAAAAAAGCTTGCTTTATTGTATAAATGTCAGCCGAGCAGTGATGGCACACACCTTTAATCCCAGCACCAGGAAGGTGGATCTCTGTGTTGGAGACCACCCTGATCTACAAAGTGAGTTCCAGAACAGCCAGGGCTGCAGAGAAACAAACCAATAAAAGAGACTGGGGCAGCTGACCGGCAGGTGCAGGCATCGAGAAGGGCGGCTCAGACTCTGGTGTCTCATTTACTCAGCTAAGCTCTGTTGTAGCTCTTTCACAGGTTGTTTTCAGTTTCCCAGCTCCATCTATAACCAAATTAGTTTAGCAAAGGTCTATAAGCTGTTTCTTTTTAATTGTCCTCAAAGCAGTGTCCAGGAGCTATTAAAAAGAAACAGCATACAATAAAAACAATCACTATATCAAAGTGTCTTCTCATGATCTCTCATAAACTTGAATGGAAACAGGAAGACAAGATCAGAGGATAGTTTAGTTTAATAGCATACAATCTAAAAACAAAAAGGAGATTCAGCCTACAGGATGTGAGAGGTACAAACTCCTAGGTCCTTCTTTGTTTTTATTAATGATTAACACTTTCCTTAGAAAATCCTATCTTGGCCCAGAAAAGCAAAAGAACACAGACTGCCAGCTGTATGTCAAATTTTCTTTTTTCTTTTGCACTACAGAAAAGCCAAAACCGTGACTGTCCTGACCTTGTTAAAGTTGGTATACAACGGGACTGGAGAGATGGCTCAGTGGCTAACAGCACTGGTTGCTCTCCCAGAGGACCTGGGTTCAATTTCCAGCACCCACATGGAGCTTACAGCTGTAACTCCAGTTCCAAGGAATCCATCATTCTCACACAGACTATCTACAGAAAATACTAGTGCACATTAAATAAATAAATCTAAGAAAAATAAAGGTTGGTATACAGTATGTTTCAAGATTACAGAGCTTTACAAAGCTTTTATATGCCACAAATTCTAAACAATGCAGAAACTACCTTTTAACAAAAAGCTGCCTACAGAGAAACTCCATCCTAGAACCCCCCCCTACAAAAGTTGCTTACATTATTGTCATAAAATTGCTTGAGGCTTTAAAATACTCTAACTTCAGGAGATAATGACTTAAAGTCATAGAATGTCAATGTTTTCTTCCTCTTCCTAGTCCTTAATCCTAAACTGTTTCAAACATAAAAAGCGACTCTACCAGATAATTTAGCACTCAACAAATATTTACTCTATGCAAGGCCCTGATATTAGTAAACAGGGGGACTGTATTTCCTTTGTGCACAGCATTCAGTTCAACACCATACACACATTACACCCGAGCATAAGGGAAAAAAAGCAAACAGACCATTTATGAATCTTCTCTATGTACGTAATTTAATCAGAAAAACAAAGTGGCTCTCAACACAGTATGTATACTTACAAACACACTTTGGTCTAGTAACAAACATCTTATAGCTTTTTATAAATTACAAATCTATACTTTACTAATTGCATACAAATCTACTTATTTAATTTTAATTTCTGCTCATTAAAAGGACTTTTCAAAGGTGGGGTGTAATGGAACAAGTCAATCTCTATTTCAAGGCCAGCATGTTCTAGCTACATAGTACATTCCAGGACAACCAGAGCAACATAGTGAGAACCTGTCTTAAAAAATAAAACAAACAAAAAAGAATCCACATTTCTCTGGTCTTTCTACTTAAAAACAAAACAAAACCCACCCAAATTCAAAGGAAGACAATCAAATTAGAAGTGCTAAACTCTCCTTTTCATAACCTCCCTCATTAACATTCCTCAAAGAGAAAAACAACACTGACGTTCCCATTACAGATAATTTATGAAATTACTAATTAAACCCACACCATAGAGACTCCATCAACTGAGCACAAAGCCACTCATCCTCACCCTTTATTTAAAGCCTCAAGTGACACTCAACCTACATTACTGAGTTCCACTCAAACCATGAGCATTTAAAAGGACTTAGTGGCACATGCCTTTGATCCCAGCACTTGGGAGGCAGAGGCAGAGAGATCTTTGTGAGTTCAAGGCCAACCTGGTCTACCAAGTTACAGGACAGCCAAGACTGTTACACAGAGAAACCACCCTGTCTCGGAAAAACAAAACAAAAGAAATAGGGACCTAGCAGGGGTTGGTGGCACAGGTTTGAAATCATAGCTACTACAGAGAACTAAGGAAAGAGAATCAAGAGCTCAAGGCCAGCCTGGAAAATTGTTGAGATCCTGTCCCAAAACAAGTAAAGGAAGAGCTTGGGATATTTCAATTAGGTATAGGCTTATCTACCACATGGGCAAGGCCCTGTGTTCCTTCATTATCACTAAAAATAGGGAGCTGTGGTATTTAAATGTAACCGGCCCATAAGCTCATAGGAAATAGCACTACTGGAAGGTGTGGCCTTGTTGGAGGCAGGCTGCTTTGCTCAAGCTACTCTCTGTGTAACCCTCCGTTCACTTCCTGTGCCTGCATGCTGCCATGTCCTATCATGATAATGGACTAAACCTCTGAAACTGATAAGTCACCCAATTAAATTTTTTCCTTTATAAGAGGTGCCCTGCTCATGGTGTCTCTTCACAACAATAGAAACCCTAAGACAGGAAGGACCTAACAAATAAATAATCTTTTACTACATAAATAGCACCTGTGAAATATCCTTGAAAGTCTCTCATGCAACTAAAACTGACTCTATATTCATAACCAGTATTGATTAATCAGGAAGAAATCATCAGTTAGCTAATAAACGTCAAATGGCTATAAATTCAAGTTGTCACCACTATCCTATCATCCTTCTACCCCTTGGTCCCTACAAGCCTTTTGCTTAGAAGGCAGTTGGAATAAGGCAAATAGCTAATAAATAGCACAGGGTTTTCCATAGTATTAACCCTCTCCAACCTAGCTAACAGTCAGCAGCACCACCACCACCAAGACAGAATTTACCCCGGAAGGGAAGTGTGTGACTACAGTGTTGGTAAAGGAGATTTGTGAGAAGAGTGTATCCCACAAACAAAAGATATAAGCACAAAGAAACCGGGAAAGGCCACAGTAAATTATCTGTACAAAACTACCAAAAATTTTAATATAGATATATATCCAAATAAAGATGGGTCAAAAAAAAACAAAAAAAACAAAAAACCTGTCCACTCAGAGTAGACTATTAGCTACCCTACCTTATACATTATCACCAAATACCACATGTTCCTCTATTCTCTGCTAGAATTTGCTTTCACTCACAGGAAACAAAAAAAGTAAGAGAAACTAGCCACAGTTCCTAATCTGGAGATTCTTTTCTGAAGAACAGCAATGTTATGTAAGTCAAACAACTGACCTTACAAAAACTGAAGACAACATTAAAAACTGAAAAGCTTGCCGGGCCGTGGTGGCGCGCACCTTTAATCCCAGCACTCGGATCTCTGTGAGTTCGAGGCCAGTCTGTCTACAAGAGCTAGTTCCAGGACTGGCTCGAAAGCAACAGAGAAACCCTGTCTTGAGAAAACAAAAAAAAAAATAAAATAAAAAAAGAAAGAGAAAGAAAGAAAGAAAGAAAGAAAGAAAGAAAGAAAGAAAGAAAGAAAAGAAAAAGGAAAAACTGAATGAACAGCTCTGAAAGCTGGGCTTTGGAGTGGCACTTTTACTACCCAACTTTAATTCCAGCACTCCTGAGGCAGAAACAGGCTGATGCCTGTGAGTTTAAGGCCAGTCTGGTCGATAGACTAAGTTCCAGGACAGCCAGAGCTACAGAGAAACTCTGTCATGAAAAACCAAAGAGAAAGGTTGGGGGGGGGGGGGGGGGAGGGAGGGTGGGAGGGAGGGAGGGAGGAAGGAAGGAAAGGAAACCTCCAAGCATAGAAGTACATCTATAACAGCCCTAATAGAAAGGCTTGAGAGTTCAAGGCCAGCCTGAATCAGACCGGGCTACATAGGAAAACACTGTCTAAATGAGAAGAAAAAGAAAACCACCAGCTATATGGCTACAGTAAAAAAAATTAGCATTTAGCATTCATCCCTCTAAGTCTGTGAGATCCAAGTTTTTGTTTTTATGTGAAGGAGGGATGGGTGATGGTGGTGTTTTGAGCCAGAGTCTTGCTATGGAAATGAGATCCACCTGCCTCCACTTCCTAAAATAAATAATTGTTGTTGGGCTTTTTTATGTGTGTGTTTTGGGGTTTGAGGGGTGAAGGTGGTTGTGGTTGTTGTTGGTGGTGTGTGTGCGTGCGCGGTTTGAGATAGGATCTCACTATGTGTAACCTAGGTTGGCCTCAAACTCAAGAGATCTGCCTGTCTCTGCCTCCCTAGTACTGGGATCAAAGGCATGTACCACTACACCCAAATCAAGTTTTAAAAGGGGCAGAAGAAACTGGCTGTCACCATGCAAGTCTAGTGAGCTGAGTTTGACGCCCAAATCCAAATAAAGATGGAAGAAAAAAACCAACTCCATCATAGAAACCAACTGTCCTGATCTCCTTACTCAAGACCTGGCACAAATACAAACAATTTTAGATAAAGGTAAAGATCTTATCAAGAAAAAAAACTTTTGCTGGGCAGTGGTGGCGCACGCCTTCAATCCCGGCACTAGGGAGGCAGAGACAGGCGGATCTTTGTAAGTTCGAGGCCAGCCTGGTCTACAGAGCTAGTTCCAGGACAGGCTCCAAAGCCACAGAGAAACCCTGTCTCGAAAAGCCAAAAAAGAAAGAAAAGCAAGCAACACCAAAGGAGAAAATATCTGCAAATCATCATAAGGAGTAAATTAAAGTAGTTCTTTTGCTCCTCATCATAACAAACAGAATCCAGGCAAGAGACTGGCTGCACCAGTAAATGACAGCCCACCCTGAAGACCAACTTTGATTTAAAGGTATAAACAGTGAGTGAGCGCGGAACAGCCTATATCCCAGCGCTCAGGAATCAAATAGGAAGATCAGTTCCAGCTACACACTAAAACTTTGTTTCAACAATGTGTGTGCATGGGGGCAGAGGGGGACCCCTGGGCTAGCTCAGTTGGTAGTGTTCATCTAGCAGGCATGAAACTCTGGGCTCAATCCAGCAGCATGTTATTATGTATGTATGTGGGTGTGTCACCCCAGCACTTGGAGACAGTGAATGAGAAGTAAGTAGTTCAGGTCATCCCTAGCTCTACCATAATAAGTTAAGGTCAGCCTGAAATACAAGACTAACTCGAAATCAGAACAAAACCAAAAGGGGAGGTAGGGGCCAGAATATAACAGAGACCAGGCTAGGCTATATAGCAACATCACAGACAAACAAAAAAATAGAGGCAAGAGCAGTGGGTCAGGGGTTAAAGGAACTTGCTGTTCTTCCACAGGACTTAGGCTCAGTTCCTAGTATCTACATGGCAGCTTACAACACTTGACTTCTTTTTGTTGTTGTTGTTGTTGTTTTGTTTTTTTTTTTTTTTTGGCTTTTCGAGACAGGGCTTCTCTGTAGCTTTGTAGCCTGTCCTGGAACTAGCTCTTGTAGGCTGGCCTCGAACTCACAGAGATCCACCTGCCTCCCGAGTGCCACCACCTGGCCAACACTTGGCTTTTAAGGACACCAGGTACAGATGTGGTACACAGACATATGGGCAAAAACCATACATATAAAATAAAATAAATTTTAAATTTAAAATAAAGGCCAAGTTGTGGTTGTACATGCCTTTACTCCCAGCAGAAGCAGGTAGATCTGAATTTGAGGCCATCCTGGTCTACAGAGTTAGTTCCAGTACTAAAAACAGAGAAATTCTGTCTCAAAAAAACAAAAACAAAACAAAAAAAATGAACAACAACAATGACGACAAAAAACAAAACAAAACAAGGGGCTGAAGCAATGGCTTAGCAATTAAAGGTGCTTTCTGTGCTCTTCCAAAGGACCAAAGTCCAAGTTCGGTCCCCAGTTACTTACACAGGACAGAGAGCTCACAACCAACTCTAACTCCAGCTTCAGGGCATCCAGCACCCTCTTTTTGCCTGCATGGGCAGGTACACACATGTGTCATACACAGATACATACTCATACACATAAACAAAAATAAATCATAAAAGCAAAATTAGTGTGGCTACTAAAACATAAAGTCCAACAAGATGACTCAGCAGGTAAAATACTTACTGCCAAGTCTGATGACATGAGTTCCTGGACCCTCTTAGTAGAATAAAAAACTGGATCCCAAAAATTGTCTTCTGGCTTTCTTTCAACACTGTACCATGCCAAGCACACACCTACACATACATGTACAAATTTTCAACAAAATCACAGAAAAAAGTATTGTAAAGTACATAAAACTGGAATGCTTATCACTGCTGATGGGATTATAAAATGACAGAGTCAGTTTGTGATATTGCTCAGTTCGTGGAATACTTGCTTTACATACACAAAGCTCTGGGTATTGGTTCAATCCTCAACCCCACAAAAATCTGAAGTGGTGATGCACCTCTGACATTATACCCATTATACCATCTGGGAGGTAGAAGCAGGGAACCAGACTTTCAAGGTCACCATCATATTTACAGCAGATTCAAGACTAGCCTGAGATACATGATGACTTTGTAATTAAGAGCATTTCCTGCTCTGCAGGAGTTTAGTTCAGTTCCCTGCACCCACATCAGATAGCTCACAACAGCCTGTAACTCTAGCTCCAGAGGATCCAATGCCCTCTTCTAGCTTCTATGGGTACTTGCATGTGGCATAAATACTCATATTCTCTCTCTCTCTCTCTCTCTCTCTCTCTCTCTCTCTCTCTCTCTCTCTCTCTCACGCACACGTGCACAGCATTAGGCAGAGGCAAGCAGATCTCTGAGTTTGAGGCCAGCCTGGTCGACACAACCTGTGTGAGCAACATAGGAAGACCTTGTCTCAGAAAAAAACAAACACCCTGAACCTCAAACCATATCTGGATCTATGGACTCAAGCATTTAGGATAAGGGATGGTCAACCTATAAGCAAAAGAAACAAAAAAAAAAAAAAAAAAAAAAAAAAACTTGAACAGGCCAGGTGTATTTCTGTAGCAGCAGCACTCGAAGGCAGATCATCCTCATCTATACAGTAAGCTTGAGGCTGGCCAGGGCTACAGACATGGCAAAGATGACACAGCAACAAAACAGTAATACCAAATTTAAAACTACTCAGTTGTGTATTTTTAACGGATAAATTCTATGGTATATGAATTGTATTACAATAAAGCACTTTTTTAGAAGGCAGATGAAAGAATTTAATCAAATCCTTATTACTCACTGGTTTCAAGAGTACAGAGTTTTATGTTAGGAAGACCCAAATCCCTGGGCAGAGGAGCCCGTGTATGTATGACAGCTGTTTTCTCCCCAAGCTATCATGTTATCATGTAACAGCCTAGTTCCTTATTAGGCCAGGTCTCCCAGTAAAAGAGAGTTAAAGAAGCTACAGTACAGTAAAAAGGGGGGGGCACTAAATTTAGTACCCACAGTCTATATTTGGCAACAGAGCCCTAATCTTCATTTAAAAAAAAAAACACCCAATGGACATATATACAACAAATGTTAGGTCTCTGTTAATTCTCATCTTACTCTTCTGACCCACTCTTTAAGTAAAGGAGGATTTCTCTGCTCCTATACTGGAGCATCTACTAGCCTATCTCATGAGCAGAAAATATTAAATACAAGGCATTATTTAAATTGTGTCTGGGGGCTTAGAGGACCTGGGTTTGAGTCACAGTTCCTACACAGTGGCTCAAAACCATCTGTAACTCCAACTCCTAGGAGCCCCACACCCTCTTCTGATAACCCTGGGCAGTAGACACATGTGGTGTACACACAAGCCGGGAAAATAACATATGCTTAAGAATAAAACGTGGGTGGTAAAACAACCAAGCCAGGTGGGCGGTGATGGTACCTGCCTTTGACCCCAGTACCTGGGAGACAGAAGCAGGAAGGTCTCTGTAAGTTCAAAGCTAGCAAGGTCTACAAAATGGATTCAAAGACAGCCAGGATTATTACAGGCAAACTCTGTCTCAAAAAACCAAAACAATCAAACAAAAACAAACAAACCAAGCCTACTGCCTACTAGTAAGGCTTAAAACTATCACTGCCTGGTGAATTAATTACTCCTGTAATTCTAGCACTTGGGAGATAGAGGCAGGAGGTCAGAATTCAAGATGGCAGGGTTGGGAGGAAGCATCACCTAACTGATCAGGATAAGTCTACTATGGTAAATAATAAATGCCTCTTTACCACATATAAGGCAGGCAAGAGGACTTACATCCCTAACCTAGCACTTGGGCAGCTGAGGCAGAACTGCCGTGAATTTCAAGGCCAGTCTGACCTACAGAAAATGAGGCCCCTGCCCCCAAGAAAAAGAAAAAGATGTGGCTAGGACAGCAATCAGTGGTACACAGCATGCCTATCACCTGTGGGAGGCCATGAGCTTCCTTCCCAACACCACAAAAAACAACAAAAAACCAAAAGCTGGAGATAATAAAGACAAATTTTGGAAGATGTGGTGGTATACACCATAATTCCAGCACTTGGGAGGTAGGCCAGTCAGGACTACACAGGAACACCATCTTTAGGGGGTGATGGAGGTATAAAATTGTAAACTCACCCACCAAAATTTAACCATAACCTCTGAAGGGTAAAATTTCAACCAGGCAGTGGTGGCACATGCTTTTAACCCTAGCACCTGGGAGATAGAAGCAGGCGGATCTCTAAGTTTGGGACCAGTCTGGTGTAAAGAGCGAATTCCAGGACAGTCGGAGCTACAGAAAGAAATCCTGTCTCAAAAAACAAAACAGAAAGTTAAGATTTCTTCCTAATTCCAGGACAGGCTCCAAAACCACAGAGAAACCCTGTCTCGAAAAAAAAAAACTAAAAAAAAAAAAAAAAAAGATTTCTTCCTAATTGACTTACTTGTACCTTTCATACCTGCAACTTCTGTATTAAAAAGAACATATGGGGCTGGGCAGTGGCGGTGCATTCCTTTATTCCCAGTACTTAGGAGGCAGAGGCAGAAAGATTGCTGTGAGTTCAAGACCAACCTGGTCTACAGAGTGAGTTCTTAGGCAATCAAGGCAGTTACAGAGAGGAAACCCTGGGGAGGTGGGATATGATATGCCAGGCAACGTTGGCAAATACCTTTAGTCCCAGCACTTGGGAGGCTGAGGCAGGAGAATCTCTGTGAGTTAGAAGCCAGCCTGGACTAAAAAATTCCACAACAGCCAGGGTTTCACAGCGAAATGCTGTCTCGAAAAATAATAAACCAAAAGAAAAAAAGGAAAATAAACAAATCATTCTGGTTTCAATTTTCACTATCAGCCCACATGTACATTCACAGGGAATTGGAGCTAACACCACGTGAGACGGGCACCAATTCCTAGAGAATTTTCAAAATTAAAATAAACTAAAGATCATAATGAAAGAGTGATCTGACCAACTACTTACCAACTGCAAAAGGATTTTTTATAATGTAGTCTAACTTCAAGCCCAGAGCCCTTCCCATTCCATCATATCTTTAAGGGCAAATCAGCAGCACCATTACTCAAGATAGCAACTGCTGCTGTGTTTAATTTTAAAAAAAAAGAAACAATGTCTTTTAAAAGCACCAGTGCTAAACTGAGCAATAGTGGCGCACACCTTCAATCCCAGCACTCGGAAGGCAGAGGCAGGCCTGTGAGTTTGAGGCCAGCCTGGCCTACAGAGAGAGTGTTCCAGAACAGGCTGCAAAGGTAGACAGAGAAACCCTGTCTCAAAAAACAAAAACATACAAAGAGAGCACTTGCTATAATAACCTCGAGCAAATAAGTCACTTTACTTTTGGAGGGCATCAGAAAAAACGTCTCAGCTCTCTGTGATAACCCGTCCTAGCAAAGGTAAGAATGAATGACAGAAGTGGAGACCTACTCCCTAGAGCCAAGAGCCATTCTTAAGAGAACAGGTGGTTGAGAAGGAACCAAGAGGAACCAGAAGTTTGAGGGCTAAAGCAACAGCTGAGAATTCCAGCTTTGCTTTACTAAAAACAATCTTCCCAAAGTCATGCTTCAGAAGCCACGGTCTCACACAATAAAGCTAAAACACGAAAACTAAATCAGTGTAGCTGCAGTTTGTCCATTCTAACCTCCGTGATTTTCCAAGTACACTTTTTAACGCCAAAACCAGAAAGAAGTCCATTTGGAGATACCTTCATACACACTAAGGATTTAAAGAGAAAATGAAACTGTGGGAAAGTGCGATTAAAACCTCTTCAACTCACAGAATCGAAGACTGCGAAGAGACCTTTTAATTAAATGTGAAGTTCCTCCACGCACTTTAAAACTCATCAACAGCCTTTATACAGCATTAACTCTAAGGACCAAAAAGATTCCGCTTTGCTAAACAGGCAAATCTCACACTTTCCACCCGGGAACCAGTCCCTAAACCTATGAGAAGCTCTTTAAGAGCACATGCAATGGTCTAAGAGAATTAAACATCCTGCCGGAACGACCAAAACCAAGACACCAACCGACTTGAAACCCAAAACCTGGTACCTAGCGAAGAATGCGCATTCAAGGGCTGTCCGCGCTCCTGGGTGCAGATTCGAGCCCGGCTACTAGGCCTTGCCTGGGAGAGCACCTGATGTGGGGGGGGGGGGGAAGGGGGAGGGCGAGCCAAGGCGGATCCGGTGCGAGAACAGGGAGAGCTCCGGAGCTGGGAGAGAAGCGCTGCCTTCCAGGGGCGGGAATCTGGGGCACCCCAGGGGTGGGCACCAAGAACACGTGGGGCGACAGGGTCACGGAAGAGGCGTCTCGGGCAGACAGCTGGACGCTCACACAGCGGACCCACAGAGGAGGACTCGAGTGCGGTGCTGGAACCAAGCCCTCGGGGCCTGGAGAGTGAAGGCAAAGGGCAAGGGAGCGGGGCAAGGCCACGAGGAGGGCGGGTCTCCCGGGGAGCAGGGGCACGCGCCGGGAGGACGCGACTGGGCCCCGAGTCCCGAGCAGTAGGCGGCCTGGTCCCCGGGGTGCGGGGAACCGGGAGCGACCGCGCCCGGAGGGCCCTGTGACCCGCAGCTGCCCGAACAGGACCCACCCCGCGGCGCCTCCCTCCAGCCTCCCTCTTCCCTCCCTCCACCCCGCGGCCCGTTATCCTGCGGCCGCCGCACTCACCAGCGGCTGCACCTGAGCCTGCCGCTGCCTCAGCTGCTGCCTACGCCTCCGCAGCCGCCGCCGCCTCGCTGCTGAGGCCGAGTCCCGGGGGAGCCTCCGCGTCCCGCCGCCGCCGCCTCTGCCGCTGCCGCCAGAGCAGAACACCCCAAAATGGCGGCACTTCCGGCACCTACCACCCGCGGGGAGGGCCGCGGAGGAGGGGCGGGCGGCTGGGGGAACGTACCACCGCGGCGCCGCCCGCTCGCTCGCCCGCCCGCCCGCGCCGACCCGACAGGAGCGCCGCGCAGAGGCGGGCCGGGCCGAGTGTCGGCGCTGCAGCGCCCCCTCTGGCCGAGCCTTGGAGGAGCAGCCGCTCCGAAGCCCTGGGGGCCGCGGGCGGAGCCCTCAGCCCTGGGAACTGCAGGGGCGCATCTCTTTGTCTCAGAGCTGTTCTAGAGGGAACTGAATTTCTTGTCTCTGCGCACCGCACCTCCTGGACCTCTGGCGGGCAAGCACCGCTCCTTGGCTCTAAAAGTACTCATAAATAAATATCTGATAAGTGAATGAGCTGAATGTTGCTTGCTAGCCCTGGACACGGGGCACACCCTCCTTTTTGCACGCCAGCATCCAGGCAACTGCATCCAGGCCTTCCTTCTTTGCTGGTATGTGGAATGTGTGTTGCAGGCTTAATGATTTAGGGAAGTGCCTTGTACAAAGATCTTGATCAACGGTGAGTGTGCGCAATCTGTCAAAAATCCCTGCGGCACCAGGAAGCTCATAAGTAGTTTATTAAGAGACTACCCAGACCAAACCTAATCTTCCTAAGAAAAAAACCAACAATTTCTTTTTTAAAGATTCCATTGCTCTCTCACCCTTCTAAGATTCAGGATTCCTAACCTGGGTCTAGATGGATTTACATGGTACAGTTTGTTGTTTATTACACAAAATCTAGACAATAAAATGTGAGACAATAAAATGCAGATGGAGAGACAAAACTTAGTTCTAGGAGGTCCCGACCCCAGGCTCCATCGATTTACAAATTACTCATGGGGCCGTTGCACTTGGGAGGCAGATGCAGGCAGATCTCTATGAGTTCTAGGCCAGCCTGGTCTACAGAGCGAGTTTCAGGACAGCCACAAAAGCTACACAGAGAAACCCTGTCTCAAAAAAAAAAAAAAAAGAAAAAGAAAAGAAAAGAAGGAGAGACAGACAGACGCCGGGCGATGGTGGCACACGCCTTTAATCCCAGCACTCGGAAGGCAGAGGCAGGTGGATCTCTGTGAGTTCGAGACCAGCCTGGTCTACAGAGCTAGTTCCAGGACAGGCTCCAAAGCCACAGAGAAACCCTGTCTCGGAAAACCAAAAAAAGAAAGAAAGAAAGACAAATTACTCATGGGTTGGCAACAATTTCTCTTTATCACTGGCTTCCTAGAGCAAATGATGTGTACACCCACAAATTCCAATTATATTCTACCTTGCCACACACACACAGCAGACCTCCAACCAGAAGCCTAAGTTTTCATATGTGCACGAACAATCATGGTTTAGTTTGGGGAGATAGGGTTCTCACTATGTCAGCCACATTGGACTTGAACTCACAGGAATCCTCCTGCCTCAACCTAATTATAAATGAGCACCATTGTGCTCTGAGAAATGTCCACCTTGTTAGTTCGCTCCTTTTTTAAAAAATATTTATTTATTTATTATGCATACAATATTCTGTCTGTATGCCTGAAGGCCAGAAGAGGGCGCCAGACCTCTTTACAGATGGTTGTGAGCCACCATGTGGTTGCTGGGAATTGAACTCAGGACCTTTGGAGGAGCATGCAATGCTCTTAACCACTGAGCCATCTCTCCAGCCCTTGTTAGTTCATTCTTATCTGACTTCCATATTTTATTTTATTTTATTTTATTATGTTTGAGTATGGGTGTTTTACCTGCAGATGTCTGCCTCACATGTATGCAGTACCTGAAAAGTCCAGTAGAGAGCTTAGGACACCCAGGAACTGGCGTTACAGACTGTTTGGAGTCACCATGTGGATGCTGGGAATTGAACCCTAGTCCTCTTGGAGAGCAACCAGTGCTCTTAACCACTGAGTCATCTTTCCAGTCCCAAATAAATGTGATTTTAAAAATTAAAAATAGTAACTGATGTTACTAAGGGTACAAAGGGAGAAAATAATAAGGGGATCTAGTAAAGTTATTCTTCACAGTTTTCAAACTTTCTGCCTTCTTGTCTTCGTGTCTTTTGGTTGATGGAAATAGGGCTAGAAATGTGAAGTGAACGAGTGACACAAGAGAAGCCAGAGCGGCTAGGAAAGGTGGAACCCCAGCAGCACAGACACTGAAACCAACACTTCATCAGTGGGACCTCCTGAAACTAAAACCCTCTGTAAGACAAAGGATGCTGGCAATAGGACAAAACTGCAGCCCGTAGAACGAGAAAAGGTCTTAACCAGCCCCATGTCTGACAGGGCTCATTTGCAAAGTATATAAGGAACTCAAAAAACTAGACATCAAAAAGCAAATAATCCCATTTTAAAATGGGATACAGATCTAAACAGAGAATTCTCAACAGAAAAATCTCTCTCTCTCTCTTTTAATTATGTCTACAACATTCTGCCTTCATATATGCCCGCACTCCAGAGGAGAGCGCCAGATCTCATTATAGATGGTTGTGAGCCACCATGTGGTTGCTGGGAATTGAACTCAGGACCTCTGGAAGAGCAGCCAGTGCTCTTAACTGCTGAGCCATCTCTCCAGCCCCCCCCCCCAGAAGAATCTCAAATGACCAAGAAATTATCATTATTAATTTTTTTTCGAGACAGGGTTTCTCTGTAGCTTTGGAACTCACTCTGTAGCCCAGGCTGGCCTCAAACTCACAGAGATGTACCTGTCTCTGCCTCCCAAGTGCTGGGATTAAATGTGTGTGCCACCACCACCTGACCTATTGCTATATTTATATTGTACTATTTATGATTATAATTATATAAAAATATAAATATATGTACTCATGCTACAATCCACAGACCCACAGAAGCTAGGTAACAAGGAGGGCCCAAGGGGAGATGCATGGAACCCCTGGGAAGGGTAAATAGAAGAGATCCTGTCGGTGGATTTGGGGCTGGTGGGGATGGGAACAGGGATCAGGTTGAGGAATGGAGGGGAGAGCACTGAAAGAGATGACTGGAAGGGGGTGCATTTCAGGGTCAGGTTGAAACCTGGTGCAAGGGAAATTTGCAGGACTCTACAAGGACTCAGCTAAGACTCCTAGCAATAAGGGACATGCAGTCTGAAATGGCCATCTCTTTCAGGCGAGACTTCTTCTAGTGGAGGGACTGGGATACCAACTCAGTCCCACAACCTTGATCTACTGCTCTGCCTAGGGGACATGCTGGAGTAAGGGTGGTAGAGAGAGTGTGGGAGAGGCCGGCGAATGACCCATGCCGTGGGAGTGAGCCCACCTGACACTGCCCGGAGCTCCAGGACCCAGAGGTTAGATGGCCCAGAGATCTCAGAACCAACACTATTGGAGAAAAAAAAGTCAGCGTAATGACGCCTAGCGACATTCTGCTACACTCATAGATTGTTTCCTAGCCCATTCAAAGAGTCTGAACCAACAACTAGGGAGCCTGCATAGGCCTGACTTAGGCTCGCTACAAATATGCGATCGTTTGTAGCTTGGTACTTGTGGGACTCCTAACACAGGAGTGAGGGCTGTCCCTAGAGCTTCGACTGGCTTCTGGGAACCCATTCCTCATGCTGGATTGCTTTGCCCAGAGTTAATACAAGGTGAGGTGCTTAATCTTACCAAAATTTGATATATCGTTGAACAGGATTAAAAATAGGATTAGATACATTAAAAACAGAATGACAGTAAAAGGAAGGAAGGAAGGAAGGAAGGAAGGAAGGAAGGAAGGAAGGAAGGAAGGAGAAGAAGCTGGGCAGTGGCAGCACACACCTTTAATCCCCTGGGAGGCCTGCCCCTTTCTCAACAGAAACTGAGAAGGAATGGATGAGGGAGGAAGCAGAGGGGAGGTGGAGGGAAGAACAGAGGGAGGGGAAACTACAGTCAGGATGTAAAATAAATAAATTAATTTAATTAAAACAGGATGTCTTCTATAAAGAACTTTTAGTTCCTCATCTTCACAAAAGAGAAATTTCCTCCACCAAAAAGAAATTCAATTCAAAGAAGAAAAACAGAGGGAGGGATTGTTCCCTTTTTGTTCATGGATGAATCCAAAGTACTGGAAGAGCACGTGAAACACTGACTGTGTTGTCTTTCTCCCCGGGTTTATGTAGTCCACACTGCCCTCAGACTCATTTCACAGCAGAGGACAGTCTTCTATCCCTGTTTCTCCTGCCTCTACCTCCCAGTGCTGCTCTAATAGATAGGAGACACCAGAGCAGGTCAGCTTTTTGAAAACTATATCTTCATTGAAATGGCTCACTTTTCTGAGCATCCTTGATGGAAAACACGGGGTACCAAACATTGAATAGGATTGTATTGTAGGTACATTAAAAAAAGAATGATAATAAAAGAAAGGGATGAAGGAAGGAAGAAGCCAGGTGGTGGTGGCACACACCTTTAATCCCAGCACGCAGGAGGCAGAGGCAGAGGCAGATGGATCTCTGTGAGTTAGAGACCAGTCTGGTCTACAGAGCAAATTCTAGGACGACCAGGGCTATGTAGAGAAACCCTATCTCAAAAAAACAAAAACAAACATAAGAATTCGAGGAGGCAAATGGATCTCTATGGGTTCGAAACCAGATTGGTCTACAGAATGAGTTCCAGAACAGCCAGGGCTATACATAGAAACCCTGTCTTAGAAAAACGAAAAGGAAGAGGAAGACGAAGACAAAGAAGAAGAAGGAAAGAAAGGGAGGGAGGGAGGGAGGGAGGGAGGAAGAAAGAAAGAGGAAGAAAGAAAGAAAGAAAGAAAGAAAGAAAGAAAGAAAGAAAGAAAGAAAGAAAGAAAGAGAGATCGAAGACTGAGAGGTTGACTCAGAGGTTATGAGCACTGCTGTGGATTATGCTCATTTTTAATACTAAAGCTGATTGACAGATGGCAGCAGATCAGAAAGCAATTGGATTGGACAAGACAGCCTGACATGCATGACACAGGGAGAATACTGGGAGAGAAGGGTGGATGGAGGGCAGTCACAAGAGACACCAGTCAGCTGCTGAGCAAGCAGGAGGTGTAGAAAATGAGGTTATGCGGCAGAATGTAGATTAATAAAAATGAGTTAATTTAAATGTAAGCACTAGTTAGTAATAAACCTGAGCTATCGACGGAACATTTGTATTTATATAAGTATCTCTGTGTTTATTGGGACCAGGTAGTTGGAATGGGAAAACTCAGTTTACAGGTGGTACCCAATATGGGGCTTGAACCCATGACCCTGAGATTGAGAGTCTCATGGTCTACCGACTGAGGTAGCCATTTACAGAGCACCCGTTTTTGGAGAGGACACAGGTTTGGTTTCCAGCACCCATATGGCAATTCACAATTATAACTTCAGTTCTAGGGTCCAATGCCTTCTTCTGGTCTTCTTGGAAACCATGCATGCATGTGATACAGAGACACACATACAGACAAAACACCCATATACATAAAATAAATAAATAAAATTTAAAAGAATAATATGCTGCTAGCTGGGCATGGTGACACACACCTTTAGTCACAGCACTGGGGAGGCAGAAACAGGTAGATCTATGTGAGTGTGAGACCAGCCTGGTCTATACAGGGAGTTCCTGGATAGTCAGATTCATTGTGAGACCCCGTCAATCCCCCCCAATATAGACACTAAAATGTCATTTATACACTTTAGATAGTTGCTATATGAGTTTCACTGTTAAGTTTATTCCATGTTTCAGCGGTGGTGGTGGCGCACGCCTTTAATCCCAGCATTTAGGAGGCAGAGGCAGGCAGATCTCTGTAAGCTCGAGGCCAGATTGGTCTACAGAACAAGTTCCAGGACACGCAAGGCTACACAAAAACACAAAAAAGCCCAGTCTTAAAAAAATAAAAAAAAACACAACTCAAAACAAAAGAATTATCTTCTTGGGGCTGGAGAAATGGTTCAGCAGTTAAGAGCAGAGGATACTTTTGAAGGGGACCCTAGTTTGGTTTCCAGCATTCACAGGGAGGGTAACAAGCACCTGTAACTCTAGTCCTGTAGATTCTAACGCCCTCTTCGGCTTCCTTGGGCATTACATCCAGGTGGTGCCAGGCATGCACTTAGGCAAACACCCATGTGCGAGCTTGAACACACACATATACACACACAGTTGTTTTTTTTCTTGCTTTTACTCTTTGCTCTTTTTTAATTAATTTATTTTTATTTTATATAAATTGGTGTTTTGCCTGCCAGTATGTTTGTGTGTGGGAACCAGATCTGGAACAGTAGTTACAGACAAATGAATCAACTCTTCAGTCCTACTCTTTGCTCTTTTGGGGGCCTGCCACTCACCTCCCAAAGAAATACATGGAGACTTGTTCTTACTTATGAATACCTAGTCTTAGCTTGACTTGTTTCTTGTCAGTTTTTTTTTAAGATTTATTTACTGTGTATACAGTGTTCTGTCTGCATGTGCACCAGCAGGCCAGACCTTACTACAGATGGTTGTGAGCCACCATGTGGGTGCTGGGAATTGAACTCAGGACCTCTGGAAGCGCTTAACCACTTGAGCCGTCTCTCCAGGCCCTGTTGTCAGTTTTTACCTTAAATTAACACGTTTCTCTTCTCCTATGTATTACCTCTTGGTTTTGTGGTTGTTGTTTACCTTTCTTTTTTAAAATTTTATTGAATTTTTTATTTTTTATACATTTTTAATTGATATTTATTAAACTCTACATTTTTCTCTGCTCCCCTATGAGTGAGTATATGTGATAATTGTCTTTCTGTGTCTGGGTTACCTCACTCAAAATAATGTTTTCTAACTCCACCCATTTTCCTGCAGAATTCAAGATGTTGTTATTTTTTTCTGCTGTGTAGTACTCCATTGTGTAAATGTACCACATTTTCCTTATCCATTCTTCGGTCGAGGGGCATTTAGGTTGTTTCCAGGTTCTGGCTATGACAAACAAAGCTGCTATGAACATAGTTGAGCACATGTCCTTGTGGCTCGATTGAGCATCCTTTGTATATATACCCAAAAGTGGTATTACTGGGTCTTGAGGAAGGCTGTTTCCTAATTTTCTAAGAAATCACCATACTGATATCCAAAGGGGTTGTACCAGCTTGCATTCCCACCGGCAATGCAGGAGTGTTCTCTTTTCCCTATAACTTCTCCAGGATAAGTTGTCATCAGTGTTTTTGATCTTGGCCATTCTTACAGGTGTAAGATGGAATCTTAGAGTTGTTTTGATTTGCATTTCTCTGATGACTAAGGATGTTGAACATTTCCTCAAGTGTCTTTCAGCCATTTTAGATTCCTCTGTTGAGAGTTCTCTGTTTAGGTCTGTACTCCATTTTTTTATTGGATTATGTGATCTTTTGGTGTCTAATTTCTTGAGTTCTTTGTATATTTTGGAGATCAGACCTCTGTCTGATGTGGGGTTAGTGAAGATCTTTTCCCATTCTGTAGGCTGTCGTTTTTTTCTTGTTGACCATGCCCTTTGCTTTACAGAAGCTTTTCAGTTTCAGGAGGATTAATTGTTTCTCTCAGTGGTCTCCTGTGCCAATGCATTCAAGCGTACTTCCCACTTTCTCTTCTATAAGGTTCAGGGTGGCTCTGGCTTTATGTTGAGGTCTTTGATCCATTTGGACTTGAGTTCTGTGCATGATGATAGATACAGGTCTATTTTCATTCTTCTACATGTTGATTCCAGCACTGCTTGTTAAATAAGCTTTCTTTTTTCCAATTGATATTTTTTGCTTTTTTATCAAAGATAAAGATGACGTGTGTTCGAAGATGTGTTGCTTGATATCCGGGTCTTTTATTTGGTTCCATTGGTCCTTCTGTCTGTTCTTACGCCAATACCAGGCTGTTTTCAGTACTGTAGCTCTGTAGTAGAGTTTGAAGTCAGGGATTGTGCTGCCTCCAGAAGTTCTTTTATTGCATAGGATTGTTTTGGCTATCCTGGGTTTTTTTCTGTTCCAAATGAAGTTGAGTACCGTTCTTTCGAGGTCTTTAAGGATTTTCTGGGATTTTTGGTGAGCATTGCGTTGAATCCGTATTTTATTGATTTTTATTGAGCTTTACATTTACTTTTTTTTTTTTATACAGGGTTTCTCTGTAGCTTTGGAGCCTGGCCTGGAACCAGCTCTTGTAAACCAGGCTGTACTCACAAAGATCCGCCTGTCTCTGCTTCCTGAGTGCTGGGTTTAAAGGTGTGTGCCACCACTGCCCAGCCTACCTTTCTTTATAAATCTTTTTTTACCCCTTTGTTGTTGGCTGGGTGGCTAGTCCCTGATGTCATCCTTTCCTTCTCTTTTTTTCTTGCTTCTTTCTCTCTCTTTTGCTCCATAACCTAGACTTCTCCTATTTATTCTCTCAGCCTGCCAGCCCCATCTATTCTTTTTCCTGCCTAGCTACTGATTGTTCAGCTTTTTATTAGATTAATTAGGTGTTTTAGACAGGCAAAGCACACAGCTTCACAGAGTTAAATAACGGCAACATCAAAAAGTGCAAAGAGGGGTGGAGAGATGCTCAGGTGTTGAGAGCATTGGCTGCTCTTCCAGAGGACCTGAGTTCAATTCCCAACACCCACATGGCAGCTCACAACTGTCTGTAATTACAGCTCCAGGAATTCTGACACTTTTACATGGACATACATGCAGGCAAAAACACCAATGCACATAAAAAAATAAAATAATTTAAAAATTTTTCTCCCTCTTTTTGAGGGAGAAAGTCTCACTATGCCATCCAGATTGGTGATATTTATTTACATATTTATTTATATTTTCATTTTATATGTATGGATAACTTGTGAGCCGAGTGCCCTAGTAGTCCAGAGGAGGAGCTTGGGTCCCCTGGAACTGGAGTAACATATGGTGAAGAGCCACTGTATGGGTGCTGGGAGTCAAATACAGGTCCTCTGGAAGAGCGGCATGCTCTTAACCACTGAGCCACCTCTCTGGCTCCAAGGCTGCTTGTCTTTAATTTTTGGACTCAAGGGATCCTCTTGCCTCAACTTCCTAAATATCTGGAACTACAGGCATATGTGTGCCTGGTTTATAGTTATGTTAGAATTATATATTATTTTCTTTTGTGTGTGTGTCTGTGTGTGTGTTTACAAGACAGGGTTTCACTATGCCGTTCTGGCTGGCCTGAAACTCACTAGTTAGACCCGGCTGGCCTCAAATTCACAGAGAGGGCCACTTATCTCTGCCTCCCAGGTGCTGGGATTAAATGTGGGGGCCAGCCATGATAAACTAAGTATGGAAAAGTCACCCAAAGGAAGTTCTTTACTTCCAACCATTATCACCTGCCACAGTAGAACTCAGCCATCCATCGATAAATTTAATAAGAGGCCTGAGTCTTAGTAGTTTACCCTGAAGCAGGGTTGCAGGAAGAACCACAAACTAAGATTACCCAACACCACCCAAGAACAGACCATCCAAAGGAAATGCCTAACATTCCAACCACAGTAGGTAGGATCACCTGCCAGCACACATTCACCAGGACACACCTAGACAAATGTCAGCTAATCAGAGGCCCTGAACCTCAGAAACCTCTCACCCCCACCTTTACTAATATAAAAACCCAATTCTAATTGAGCTCAGGGCTCTCCGGTTAGTCCATGGACATGCAGAGAGACCGAGTTTGCAAACTTGATTAAAATAAAAGCTCTTTGTTTTTACATATGGGACTCCGTCTCCTTGTTGGCTTTTGCGGGGACTTTGCGGATTTGGGCATAACATTAAAAGCATGTGCCACTATGATAGGCTTTAATATTTTTTAAAATATTTATTTATTTATTATGTATACAATATCCTGTCTGTGTGTATGTCTGCAGGTCATAAGAGGGCACCAGACCTCATTACTGATGGTTGTGAGCCACCATGTGGTTGCTGGGAATTGAACTCAGGACCTTTGGAAGAGCAGGCCTTAACCACTGAGCCATCTCTCCAGCCCTAATGTTTTTCTTCTATTGAAAAACATTGAATTTAGAAAAAATAAAGACAATAGGGATATGAAGAAATTTATTTTTCTTAATAGTTAATATATATTTTTCATACCACGTATACTCTGGTTTGGTCAGATTGGGTGGGGGATTAGGAAGTGGAAATTAATGTTAAGAAGAAGGAGAGTCGGGGCTGGAGAGAAGGCTCAGCAGTTAAGAGCACAGGCTGCTCTTCCAGAGGACCCGGGGTTCAATTCCCAGCACCCACAGGGCAGCTCACAGCTGTCTGTGATTTCAGTTCCACCGCAAAACACCAATGCACATAAAATAAAAATAAATAAATTAGAAGAAGGAAGAGCCAGAGTGGTGGCAATGCCACTAATCCCAGTACTGGGGTAGCAGAGGAAGGAGCATCTTTGTTGCGTTTTTTTGGGCCAGTATGCTCTACATAGCCAGTATAAGGCACTTAGGGCTACACAGTGTAACATGTTCTCAAAAAAGAAAGAGAAAGGAAAAGACTACACCGTAGGTTATCACGCAGGTTCCCTATCAACTGTTGCTCACCCCAGAGCGGGTTCTTCCAGGGCCCCCTGTGGCTTAGAGAAGCCTCTCTGCCCATCCTCCTCGTTGAGGATGTGTGCACCCGGGGTCGCGCCGTCTCGCCCCCACCCCAGGTCAGGGGTGGCAGAGAGGACCCTCCGCCCTACGCAGGGTCACAGTCCCTACCCCACCCCCTGCGGCGCCTCTCCTCCGGAGCCATGGTGCCTGTCCCGGGAGCCGGGTGGCCTGGCCGGGACCGCGGGGACCCAGCTTCCGAGGGTCGGGAGGAGCCGGGCAGCCCGCAGTTCTCGTCCTCCGAGTCCTCGCGGTGGCTGGCCGCGAGCCCGGGGGCGGGCGCCTCGCCGCTGCGCTCGGCGGGGTGGGGCGGGATGGCGGCGTCCGCGTGGCTGGAGGCCGGCCTGGCCCGGGTGCTCTTCTACCCGACGCTGCTCTACACGGTGTTCCGCGGGAGGGTGGGAGGCCCGGCCCACCGCGACTGGTACCACCGCATCGACCGCACGGTGCTGCTGGGCGCGCTGCCGCTGCGGAGCATGACGCACCGGGTGAGGGAGGCCGCCGGGCCGGGCAGGGAGCGGGCCCCGGGCCTCGGCGGGCGCCCCGGGACCCTCGCTGAGCTCCCTCTTTGCTTCGGCAGCTGGTAGTGGACGAGGACGTGCGCGGGGTGATCACCATGAACGAGGAGTACGAGACTAGATTCCTGTGCAACACCTCGAAGGTGAGGACCGGGGCCCCGCCGGCCTGGCGCAGGACTCGGGCCTGTGAAAGCTAGAGACGTTAGACGAGGAGGGACGCTGCGGGTAACTGTGTCTCCCAGACGAGTGTCGGGGACCTCGTCGCCCTTTCAAGCATTGAGTATGCGCATCAAGTTAATGGCTGCTGGTGGAAAGCAGCCGAAGTGGATAGGCTAGAACGAAGTCGAGCCTGGAGCTCTGGCGACTCAGGTGACTGAGGCAGTGTCTTTTGAGCCCAGGAGTTCAAAAGGGCCCCGGGCACTGTCTGAAAAAGGAGAGTGGACCGACCTAACTTGGTGGGGGCGGCTCACTGCTGGAATTCCAGCTCTCTAGGCGAGAGGACCGCTCGCTGGAAGTTACAGGCCAAGGTCGTCTCTGTAACGAGTTCGTTGCCACACAGATCACAAGGAAGCGCTTCAAAATTGGGACCAGGGGTGCAATTCTTTATGCATAAAATTGTACACGTATATGTTAGTTTTATTTTGTTGTTTGTTTTGAGACAGGGTCTTAAGTCTATAATGAACTTTATCTGATTATCCTGCCTCCACTTCCCAAGTACTGAGATTACAGGCATGTGCTAATACACCCAGCTTGTTTTTGTAATTTTGGTTACTAACGTCAGTAACTAAAATTGTGTTTTATATGCCTTTCATTCATTCTCATTCAACACTTACTTAAGCACCAAGTATGAATTCGGCAATGTGTTAGCTTTGGAGATGTAGGCCTACTAAGAAAAGCACCTCCTTAAGAGGGAGTGTGACTTAGCTGGTGGTGGTGCACACCTTTAATCCCAACACTCTGGAGGCAGAGGCAAGGGGATCTTTGAGTTCGAAGCCAGCCTGGTCTACAGAGTGAGTTCCAGGGCATCCAGGGCAACATAGAGAAACCCTGTCTCTAAAAAACAGGAAAAAAAAAAGCGATGTGATTCATACCTGTGATATTAGCACTCTATACGGGTGGCAGGATCAAGAACTCGAGTTCAACGTGGGCTACATGAGCCTGTGCCGGAAAAAATTACACAAATAAGAAAAGCACACCCCCAGGCACAGTGGCACACATTTAATCCCAGCACTTGGGGGACAGAGGCAGATGGATTCCTGAGTTCGAGGCCAGCCTGTTCTATGAAGTGGATTACAGGACAGCCAGGGCTACGCAGAGAAAGCAGAGAAACCCTGTGTCCAAAACCAAAACAAACAAAAAAACTTTAAGGCGGGCAGTGGTGACACACGCCTTTAATCCCAGCACTCGGGAGGCAGAGGCAGGCGGATCTTTGTGAGTTCGAGACCAGCCTGGGCTACAAGAGCTAGTTCCAGGATGGGCTCTGAAGCTACAGAGAAACCTTGTCTCAAAAACAAAACAAAACAAAGAAACTTTTTTTTTTAAAATGAGCACTCTTTACTATATATACTATGTCAATAAGTTATCATTGGAAAACTGCAGGGCAGGCTGGGGATAGATTTCAGCTGTTAAATGTCTGCCCAGTTTAGAATACAGACCAGGTATAGTGGTGCCCAGGGGCAAGCCTATAATCCCATCACAGGAGGAAGAAGCAAGAGGATCACCTGGGCCACATATGAGTTTGAGACTAACCTAGACTAGATGAGACCCTCTCTGGAAAAGAAAAAAAGGAGGGGGGCACAAAAAAGCATGTCACTGTTCCTTGAATTTCCCCAAGTACCCTCACAAGGTTTCAAGGGATCATTAGCTATAGGAATTTTCACTAATGTGGTCAGGTGTATAAAGCAGGGGTCCCTGAAGTTACACAGACAATGCGTGGTCTCTCAGTGTGAGGCACTGTCGCTTGTAAGAGCTTTTCCCTCCCACTAGCCTAGAGATAGAAATGTCCAAGGCAGCAGTGGCATTTTAACATGTCTAAGAGTCCTCTGGCAGCCCTGCTAAATAACAATTTCCCATCTCCAGCCCCAGATATTGTGACTCAGGACTCTGAGCACAGGAGTCTGAGGATTTAACAGCTCTGAAAGTGGTTCTGGTTTGATTGATGTACAAGCAGAAATGTACTTTCAGGTTTTGTTACTCTGATTGCTGGAATTAACTGGCCTTCGTGCACTCAAGTCGCAGGGACTAAAAGTAGTGAGAAGCTAGGTGCACACCTGTCGTGTCAGCGCTCGGCAAGTGGAGGCAGGAGCACCAGCTCACTGGCATCTTTGACTACTTAGCGAGAATTGAAATCCAACCACCAAAACAAAGAACTTAGTAAGTAGCTAGAGTGTATTTGAAGTCTTAAACCAAAACTACACTTATCTAATGTGGCAAAGGCTTTGTTTCATTTTTCTAGTTACTTAATAATATTACACAAAGGCCGGTAGGTGTCTTTTGTTTGTTTTTATGGGGTGAAGGGAGAGCGAGCCTGACCTCCACCTCAGCATCTCCTCCTGTTCTAGTCATCCTAGAGGTGGGACTTTAGGCATGAGTCACCATTCCTGTCTAAAATGTGGTTTTAATTATAAGATAACCCTATTTTTTTTACTATGTACCCCTCAAAAATGATAAAAAGGTTTATGCACTTATGGCAAAATACAGTATCCTTGCCTACAATGGGGTCACTGTATAGGGCCCAAATGAGGCTAAACACAGCTTAATAACATTATTTGAAGTGGTGTTGGGAATCTCGGGGTTCCATTTGCCAGGTACTACACCACTGAACTACATCCTCTGCCCCGTAATTTCTGCAGCTGAATTTTTTGTTTTGTTTTTTTGTTTTTTCGAGACAGGGTTTCTTATACATCTCTGACTGTTCAGCAACTCACTCTGTAGTCTAAGCTGGCCTCAAATTCAGAGATCACTTGCCTCTTCCTCCTGAGTGCTGAGACTAAAGGTGTGTGCCACTACTGCCAGCCAAAAGTAGGCTCTTTTCAAGGCATTTCTGTTTTAGGAAAGAGTCACGCTGTAGTAAACACTGGAACTTGCTTGTTTTTTTGTTGCTCGGGGACCCCTCTCCAAACCTTTCACCTCACACCTCTTTGATTTCCCTTTCTGTGCTGGTGGAGCTGGTTTTAGGAATGGAAGCAAGCAGGAGTTGAGCAGCTACGGCTCAGCACAGTCGACATGACTGGGGTCCCCACGCTGGCCAATCTCCACAAAGGAGTCCAGTTCGTTCTCAAGTACCAGTCACTGGGCCAGTGTGTCTACGTGCATTGTAAGGCTGGGCGATCCAGAAGTGCCACAATGGTGGCAGCATACCTCATTCAGGTAGGAGAAGGGTCCCTTGCGTGGTTCAGTATAGCATGCTTTACTGGCAGGTCTTACCACAGAGAACTGTTACCTGTTTCCAGGAAGGTAGTGTGGCATCAGGCCGAACACCCAAGCTTTCTGCTTGCTTCTGGCTTTGCCCTTACTAATTGGGATAGATAAACGTGGATTTTCCTCTCTGATGCTGTTTCCTTTGCTTAAATGTGATAGGAAACTGAGAAACGAGAAGGTATGTCGAAGTGCTTGCCTACAGCAGGCCTAAAAAAAAAATGAATTTTAAAGAATGTTCAACCCGCTGGGAAGTGGCACAAGCCTTTAATCCCAGCACTCGGGGAGGCAGAGGCAGGCCAGTGAGTTCAAGGCCATCCTGGTCTACAAAACAAGTTCCAGGACAGGCCCCAAAGCTACAGAGAAACCCCATCTTGAAAAAAACAAAACAAGCAAACAAACAAAAGTTTTCAACACAGCAAAAGACTGGAAAGTTACTTTTTGTTTGTTTGAGATCACATGAGATAATATCTTGTTATGAGTCCTTCACTGTGGAGATCAGGCTGGTGCCTATGCAAATGAAGCTTGCAACAATCTTCCTGCCTCAGCCTCCTGCGTGCCAGGATTTCAGGCACGCACCCTACCTGATCCAAACATTTGCTTAAAATTGGCAGGGGGCTACCTCAACCCTTGCTTTAAATAGCACATCAGGGGGCTAGTTCAATTGGTAGAGCCCAGTGTGCAGGAGGCCATGTTGATCCCTAACACTGCATAAAACCGAGTGTGGTGACCCACACCTGTAATCCCAGCACTGGGAGATGAGGCAGAAGGATGAACTTGAATGACATCCTCAGCTACAGGGCTGTTATAAACAGCAGGTCTGAAAACCTAGTGTTACACACACTAGTGCTTCTAGCTCTGGTATTTCAGGGTAGAGCCCTGAACATTAGTGTTTGCTGTTTAATATTTACTTAGTGTGTATACAACTTTGCTCAGTAGTAGAATGCCTGCCCAGCATGTGTGAGACCCCGACTTTATTCCATGATACTGGAAAAAAGTTATTGATTGGCAGTCAGGATGCTTTAAAAATATTTAGAGCCAAATGTTTTATAGTCCTTTATCATTCCCTGCCATCTTTCCCTTTCCAGCTTGACCCATTTTTGCGTTAGTCTGGTTCTTGCATAGTACTTCCAGCCAAGTGGGTAGTTTAAAGAAATCCAATCATTAGCATAACCCTGTTAATGTGGACTATATGCCCACATTATGATTAAACTACACCTTTCATTATAACCATATAATGATTCTGCTGGAAGCTGGGTGGCAGAGGATCTCTGCAAGTCGAAGGCCACACTACTCTCTGTAGCATGAGTTCCAGGTCAACCCGGCACATAATGAGACTGTCTCAAAAACGACCGGTGATCTCAGGAGGTTATTTGGGTCCAGAGGAGAACTGACCCACCAGGCTAGAACTGTTTTAATCCTGTTGAGTTCTAAATCAGTGTGTAACCTTATAATAAAAAGGTAACCCTCCTAAATTGAAGAAGTACTCATTTTTTTAGTTATGGTGAATTTCAGAAAAACATCTGCCATGTGGTTTTAGAAATTCATATTTGCGTGTCTTTGTGTCAGTCTCATGGAGTCTAGGCTACCTCAGTCAGTTTTTTTTTTTTTTTTTTTTTTTTTTTTTGGTTTTTCGAGGCAGGGTTTCTCTGTGGCTTTGGGCCTGTCCTGGAACTAGCTCTGTAGACCAGGCTGGTCTCGAACTCACAGAGATCCACCTGCCTCTGCCTCCCAAGTGCTGGGATTAAAGGCGTGCACCACCATCGCCAGCTACCTCAGTCAGTTATGACAGTGAGGATGTCCTCGGACTTCCATCCTGTCTCTCCTCCCAGTCACGTTCCATTGAGGCTTGAGTCCAGTGTTCCATTCGGGCCTGGTGACCACCTCACCACCGAGCTCCATCCCCAGCCTACTTCTAGATATTCTTATTTAGATTGCAGGTCAATAAGGACACAGCAGACCTAAGAAATCTGGGGTCTCCGCTTCATGGGTTCACCTTTTTTTCACTATTTGACAGAGTAAAAATGAACAGGGTTGTAGGATTGGCTGACTGAAGTAGGTACAAGTGCTCTCATGGAGCATGTCCTCTCGTCTCTGACCTCACAGTCTGGCGCTCCTGTGCTCATGGGATCCTCCAGCATTCCATACCCAGCAAAGGAACTTTTTTCTTTTCTTTTTTTTAAGTCCTAGACATTAAACCCAAGAGATTTAAGCATGTTAACCGAATGCTCTATCATTAAGCTATATCCCTGGTTCTCTTTTACTAAAACATGGTTTCACTAAGTCATCTGGGGTAGCTTAGAACTCTTAGACAAGCTTGGAAGTGGTCCTCCTGCCTTAACCTCCTGGGTAACTGGGCTTATAGGCCTGCACTTCTCAGCCTAGCTGGAGCATAGTTTTCAAAGCCATTTAATATGGAGTCTTCATTTACTTGAAGAAAAAATTTTTAATTTTTTTTTTTTTTTTGAGACAGGGTTTCTCAGTTTAACAGTCCTAGCTATACTGGAACTCACTTTGTTCCAGGCTGGCCTTGAACTCAGAGAGATCCACCTGCCTCTACCTCTCAAGTAGTGAGATTAAAGGTGTGTGCTACCACCGCCCAGCTGGATAAACATTACATATTAATTTTATTTCTATATGCAAGTGTGTGTGGTCGTGCTATTCCATAGCAGTCACATGGAGGTCAGAGGACAACTTGCAGGAGTTAGTTCTCATTTTACCATGGTAATTCCTGGAACCAAACTCTGGTTATGGTTGTCAGGCTTGGCATCAAGTATTTTTACCCAGTGAGCTACCTTGCTAGCCCAAGTCTTCTTAAATATTAATTCTGAGAGTCCTTCAGCACCTGCTCATAGGCCAACACCGTTATACCTGCCCCTTTCTTTCTCGTTTTCTCACTTTCAGGTGCACAACTGGAGCCCAGAGGAAGCTATAGAAGCTATCGCCAAAATCCGGTCACACATCTCCATCAGACCTAACCAGCTGCAAATTCTCAAAGAGTTTCACAAGGAGACCGCTGCAAGGGCAGCCAAGAATAACTGACAGCATCGCTCATGCTGGCGTATCAAGAATATGAAGGCTGTGGATCACTAAGAACTTGGCTCTTCCCAAGTCAAAGGTGTAAAGGACAACACCCCACTACGCTGAGTAATAGATAATGTGCCTCCTTTGCCTTCCTTCCTGAAATAACACTGTTGGATGGCTACAGAGAACAAGATTGTCTGGCTAAATCTTATTTTCTTCAACAGGGTCAAGGAAATAGCAATTTTAACAGAAATCTATTGTGTATCTGATAATTTGTGTAATGACACCATAACAAAGACGTATGCTAGAAAAGGAAAGAATAAATACTCAGATCTGTTCTTTGTTACTGTCAGGATCCCAATTTCAGTTGTATAACTTTGCAAAATGCTTGCCCAGCATGTCCTAGCACTTATAAAAGTAAAAATAATCCTAATTTCCCTGACCCTGTGGGTCTCCCCTCTAAATGATGTATGGGGTGCAGGCAAGACCACTGACTCAGGAATGTCCGAGTGCAGAATCAGTTCCCTTCAGGAGTCAACACAGACACACACAGCACTTCAAAAACTTTTATTTGTATGAACAGTTCCTAACTCTTGAGTTAGCTTAGAGTTTTTAAAAGACCAGAGATAGCTTATATTTGAGTCTGGAAAACAGTTTCTGCTGTTAATCAGAAATAACTGTTTCTACTTTCTGGCTTATCTGTTTGTATAAGCCAAAATCAAACCGAAGTTTCCTTCCTGACAGATGAGAAAACATTAGAAGTAGTGTCCTGAATTCTAGTGTTGCTTCTTGCTGGTGAAGTACATTTTTAGCTTAATCCACTGTCCTCTCCAAATCCTGAAAGAAAACTCTCAATACTTAATTCTTTGTGGAAAGTGACAGCTAGTCACTTTGATGGCTGTAGACAAACAGGAACGGGCCTCTTTCTTCCTGCATGGGAACCAAGGTACTTCTATTAACACTGATCTGGTAAGGGGAGGTTGTGCCTAAGTCTGAAAAAAGGCTGGCTCTAAGCAGTCTGAAGTGAGGCACGGGATCACAGGGGATCATGGCAGAGTTGAAGCAACCATCTGAAGAGCTGTAGTGTGAAAAGCCCTAAACAGAGCCCTACATGAGCCTGGGGATGCGCTGCCTTCCTCATCTATACCCACACTAACACATTACTCTGAACTGGGGGATTTCAGATTTGACGGGGGATGTGCAGAAGAGGGGAGGGCAAAGGAGTCAGCTGTTCCTCCCATTACTGTCTCAGGCCAACACAAACTGCAAATTGGTAAGCAGCACCTTAATGCCTCTTGTGACAGTTACAGCTGAAGTAGCAGGGTCCAGCTTATAGGTGTTGGCATCTCCCTTCTTATATCGATCCCTGAAGACGTAGATGCTTCCGTTACAGCTAGCAATCTTCCAGAGGGATGGGGCAGAGCTCCAGGCCTCAGGAAGACAGAGCCTGGTGAAACTGTCTAGAAGGGGATTATAGCACACCAGAGAGTCCCCCTCCGCTACAATGAACACCAGATCTTTATGTACAGCTGCATGCATGCGGCCCGCAAAGGGCAGTACATAGGGCTTCACGTGGCACTTGTCAGTCTCTGTGTCGAAGCACTGGATAAGTCGGGAAGGTTTGGTAAAGAAGTCTAGATCATTCTCCTCGCCCCCTAGTAAGTAGATGATTCCATTGAGGTTGGCACCAGCAGCCCCAGATACAGCCACCTCTAACTGGGTTGTTTCTGTCCACACATTATCACCTACCCGATAGTAGATGACTGCATTGGAGAGGGTATCCTGAAGTGTCTTGCCACCCAGTGAATATATGGCATCTTTCCCAGGCACGGATACCAGGGTATGCTGGAGGCGGTCCCGGGGCAAAGGAGCACACCACTCCCAGTCAATGGTGGCATTGTTGCATTTCCACATGCGCCGTGGGATGGACCCTCCCACTACATACAAGTCTCCACCATGCTTGCAGGCTGCAGTGATTTGGTGGCACAAACTGTTTTGGCCACTTACACTGATGGAGTCATCTTCTGCACAGTGCAAGGACACGGCCAACGAATGGGTACGAGATGACTCTTTCCCGATAAGGTAAATGTGCACATTCTCCCCAATTTCCTGTTGGCAGAATTGAAATCCCGACATCAGCTCAGACAGGTACTGCCTCACACTCACATCCTGCTCCAGCCTCCTCTCTAGTTAGCAGTAATCATCCCAACTTTTTCTAATGACTTTCTTCTAAGCATTTTATGCAGGGGCAGAGGATCTGTTTTGGTTATCCCTGCAATTCAGTTTATTTACATATTTATTCAAATAAGATCTTGGCCGGGCGATGGTGGCACATGCCTTTATAATCCCAGCACTTGGGAGGCAGAGGCAGGCGGATCTCTGTGAGTTCGAGACCAGCCTGGTCTACAGAGCTAGTTCCAGGACAGGCTCCAAAGCCACAGAGAAACCCTGTCTCGAAAAACCAAAAAAAATAAAAAAGATCTTGGTATGTAGCCCAAAGTGCTCATTCTTAGATCCTCTTGCTTTAGCCTTCAAGGGGATCACAGGTATGAACCACATCCACTCTTACTGCTTTTTTGTTTTTCAGTGTTGGGAATTAAACCCAGGACTTTATAATATAAGGCAAGCATCCTAGAAACTGAATTATATCCCTGCTTTATTATTATTATTATTAATGCTATACTTTTTTCTTTTTTTTTTTCCCAAGACAGAGTTTCTTTCCTTAGCTTTGGCTGTCCTGGAACTAGCTCTGTAGACCATGCTGGCCTTACTCAGAGATCTGCATGACTCTGCCTCCCAAGTGCTGGGATTAAGGGTTTGTCCTACTGCTGTGCAAACTGAGACAGGATCTTATACAGGCTACCAAAGTATGTAGCTGAAGCTGATCCTCCTGCCTTCATGTCCACCTCCCACGTGTTGAGCCAGCGCATCTAGCTAGAACTGTTAACTCAATGAAGAAAACAGATCTTGAAGATAGAATCAAACCAGGCAGTGGTGGCACATGGCTTTAATCCTAGCACTCAGGAAGCAGAAGTTCGAGGTCAGTCTGGTCTACAAAACGAGTTCCAGAACAGATAGGAATGTTAACACCAAGAAACCTTGTCTCTAAAAACAAAAAGAAGATACCATTAGAGAAGACAGTAAAGGCTCTGTGAGTTTCAAAGCTCATAGACTGTTATCTTCTAGGGTCAGAAAATACATCCGACCTGTTTACTTCAAGACGGTGACCAATCAGTAGCTATCAAAAGAGGCTAGATCAGTGGCTTGGAAGATGGCTTACATGGGTAAGGGTACTTGCTGTACAAGCGTGAGGATCTGAGTTTGATCCTTGTGGCCTACGTAATAGAAGGAGAGAACTGACTTCTTTTTTTTTGTTTTTTGTTTTTTGAGACAGGGTTTCTCTGTGGCTTTGGAGCCTGTCCTGGAACTAGCTCTGTAGACCAGACTGGCCTCAAATTCACAGAGATCCACCTGCCTCTGCCTCCCAAGTGCTGGGATTATAAAGGCATGTGCCACCATCGCCCGGCGAACTGACTTCTTTAAATTGTCCTCTGACCCCCACACATACACCAAGAGATACACATTCTCCCTGCCAAAAAGAAGAAAGACAAAAAAAGGCCACTGAGGGCTGGAGTGTACAGAAATTATGGCACCCCCAATCCTTAAGAAATGCGCCTCACTTTCAAGCTGCTCCTGAGTGACTCGGCAAAAGCCTCTCTTTCTTCTTTATTGAAATTGATCCAGGCTTCTATTGCCTCTGTTGGGTTCTGGGAGCACGGAACCCCATCTGTGAAAGCCAAAGGAAAAGCAGATCAATGACAATATTACTGGGTTTCATTTTATTTTTATAATTTTATGTGCATTGGTGTTTTGTCTGTATGTGTTACGGTATCAGAAGCCCTGGAACTGGAGTTACAGACAGTTGTGAGCTGCCACGTGGGTGCTGGAAATTGAACTTGGGTTCTCCAGAAGAGCAGCCAGTGCTCTTAACTGCTAAGCCATCTGTCCAGCTCATGTTTTTGTTGGTTTTTTTTTTTTTGTGTGTGTGTTTTTGTTTTTTATTTTTCTAGACAGGGTCTCGAAAAACAAAAATAAATTTTTTTTTTTACATGGATGAATGCTTTGCCTGCACATGTCTGTGTACCACATGAGGTTTGTGTTCATGACCATCAGAAGATGGCATCAGATGCCCTGGAACTGGAGTTACTGATAGTTGTAAGCCACCATGTGGATTCTGAGAATTGAATCCTGGTCCTCTAAGAGTAAGAAGTGCAAGGGCAACAAGCACTCTTAACTGCTGAGCCATCCATCCAGCCTCATCAATAACAATCCTAACAGGCTCTCAAGAGGAACCACAGCCGGTAGTCATGCATGCCTCTAGGCAGCTCCCTCTTAAATCACACACACAGGCTTATGAATACCTGGCCTTAGCTTGGCTTCTTTCTTGCCAGCGTTTCTTAACCTACCTTTTGCCTCCGGGCTTTTATCTATTTCTGTATACTTTCTTTACTTCTTTTTCCATGGCTTGCTGAATAGTTGGTTGGCTGGTCCCTGATGTCTTCCTCTCCTTGTTCTCTTGCTCCTCCTTCTCCTAGGTTCTCCTTGTATTGATACTCTCGTCTGCCAGCCCTGCCTATCCTTGCTTCTGCTTTGCTACTGGCTGTTCAGCTCTTCATTAAGACCATCAGGTGTTTTAGACATGCACAGTAACACAGCTTCACAGAGTTAAACAAATGCAGCGTAACAAAAATCATACACCTGAAAATAATATTCCCCAACATAGGTCCCAATGAGGGCAATCCCCTCATAAAAGGGGGGAGGGGAGCAGTATCATAGCAAAGCCAGCAAGTGACAGTCAGATCAGTTTTGGTGGTATTCAGGACTAGGTATGAGAGGTCAAGAAGTGTCAGGAGTGGGTCTTCTGTCTAGAGTTAGCCTGGGGGTCCAGGGTCACTGCAAGGGCAGATGAGCTGAGCTGGGTCTCCGGGGGCTGTGCAGTGGTCGGGCGTGGGGTGCTTGGCTTGGATGCAGGTGCAGGGGGATTAATAACCTGGTTGGGGCCTATCACAGCTCTGAGGGGTGATTGTATTCTGTGGATGGTGAAAGTCAATTCCAGATCATGGTCCCTACGGTAGAGCGGTAAACCCCAAGCCTTACTGGCGGTCCAGTCAGCCTTCTTGCCTGCCTCCAACAGTCGCCCAGGGGTGACTGGGGAACAACCACAGGTGACTCGGCTGCTCTCATGCCCCCTGCCCACTGAACAGTGATGAGGGTGTGTGTGTGTTTGTGTGGACCAGTTAATCCACTGGGTGGACTCACATTCCCTGACACAATAGGCATATTTCCAGCCCCCCACCCCCGCATTTGTTTTGTTGAGCCCTGGAGTGGGAGTGAGCACAGCAAACATAGAACCCAAGGGATCTGGTGGCCCCACACCCCGCTAGGGAGTTGCACCATACCCAGGGAAAGGTTCCTGATCCTGAACCCAATTCCAACCACCAACCAATGAAAGGAAAAAGAAGACTGAGCATGCTTCCTGTCTGTGCTCATAGTACCTCAGACCACGTACTAATGGACTGGTATCTAAAAGGCTATTGGCTGAATGAAGTCCCACAACAAATCTTAGCACTTGGGAAGTGGAGGCAGAGAGATCTCTGTGAGTTCAAGGCCAGCCTAGTCTACAAAGCGAGTTAAAGGACAGCTATGGCTATGCAAATAGACCCTGTCTCCAAAAAAAAATTAAAAAATTAAAAAAAAGACTTGAGCCACTTTATTAGACCACCATTATTATATGTATTTTTTATGGATGTATCCAATTACATATATATGAAATTAACTTGAAATTGCCCCACCACTAACATTCTGCAGTGCTGTGATCAAACCTAGGGACTCAAGTTCACCAGGGAAATGCTCTATGAGTCAGTCACATAAACTTGGGAGTTCTGAGTCAGACTACCCACTGAAAAATCACTCTTGCATAGCTGGGTATGATAAGCCTCTCCATGAACTTACCTGAGATGATATCAGTGAGCAAATGGTGAGGCAAGTGGAGAAACTCCTCTGTGCTCTGTAGCTGGGCCAGGTGGGTCTTGGCACAGTGCTTGGCAGCAGTGTAGAGCTCAGGATCACTGTGCCTGTCTGCAAGCCACATCACCTGAAGGCAGTTTCCCACTTGTACTGTGCGTGCCAAAAACCGAGAACATTCCTCAAAGAGAGATGTCAGCTGATACATGTCTGACACCTCATACATTTCCTGCAGCTCATCAGCTCGAAGTTTCACGGTCCCATGGTATATATAATCAACCAGGAGCTGGAAAACAGACTCACTGACATCTTGTAGCACAATCACCCGGTTGTGAGCCTCCTTCAGGTTAGAAGTGAACATGGATCGGAAGAAGCAGCTCTGAGCTGACAGGACCAGCCGGTGGAGCTGAAACTCTCGGCCTTCCACTGAAATGGTGACATCAGCAAAGAGCTCCTCCTCTAAACACAGTTTCATAATTCCCTGAGCCACTCGGCCTGAGTGAGATCGGTCTTTGAAAGTATAGTTCACAAAGTAGTTTTCATCCATGGACGCTCCCGGCTCCTCTGGCGACTCCATGGCAGCCAACTATCTGCAAAGCAATACTGCCCTAAGTATCCGAGTAATCCACAGACATTGTCCATGAACTCAACTGTTCAACTCAAGACAGGAGAAGGGGAAACAGGAGCAAGGCGGGTCTAGCCTGGCCTTATTCCTGGTACTGCCAACATGATCTATGACATTCCTTCACCCAGATTTTCCTGCAGTGGGGCCGCTCCTCCAATGAAATCGATTAAAGTTCTATCTCTACTGTTTTTCCTTGATGGAAAATCAGATATTCCTGATGATGATCTAACAAAAGACTTGGGACTTTGGTCAACTGGTGAAAGAGAAGAGGAGGAAGCCTATTTTAAAAGATTTACTAACCAAATAGTTTGGATATATAAACTAGTGAGACTCAGAGGAAGCATGATTAAGCAAAAGACGAAGAAGAAGAACAACAACAACTAAATAAAGCAAGACATCCAGAGTTCTGGTGGTTAGACTCTCTCCTTGCGTGGACATAAGACTGCAGACCCTCCGATATGAGGCCTGGGCCTGGACATCATTACTTCCATCTTTATTCTTTTCTGAGCTGCCAATTCCGTACTTACCCACTCGCCCCAGTGAGTTCCTAAATAAGCTCCAGAGAGCCCAGCCGTCCCAGGCCGGGGGCACAAGTAAGTCCATAACCCTGTGCAATCGACCGCGCCACCTAGAGTCGCCTAGGAAACGGTCTCCAAGGAAACCGTCGTCTTCCCCGTCCTTACCCCCACCCCCTTATCAAAAGCTCGAGAGCGGGGGAGCGGCGTGGAACTTAGAACCCAGAATGCCCACCCTTTACCTTTCTCTCACCCGT
Organism: Microtus pennsylvanicus; assembly: GCF_037038515.1. NCBI lineage: Eukaryota > Metazoa > Chordata > Mammalia > Rodentia > Cricetidae > Microtus > Microtus pennsylvanicus. Next base: position 68,090,050 of record NC_134580.1, on the reverse strand, counting down.
CCGATTCTTTGTTGTTGCTTCTCTTCGGCCTCCGCTGTACCGAGCTAGAGCCACGTACACCTCACGGGTTTCCCCACCTGCGGGTCTTTCTTACCTGCGTTACCTCCTTTCATGCCAGTGCCCAGATCCGGAACCTCTGCTTCCCGCCCCGCGTCTGCCCGGAAGAATATTCAGTGCACGTTTCCACTTCCGGTCCGTGCCCTTGGTGATCCGTGGCCTGTGTGTTCTTGGGCTTATTTTGTCTCCATCATAGGAATATGGCGGCTGCCGCAGCCAGGGTCTGGTGGCGTGGGCTCGGAGGGGTCGCTTCCGTAGCCAGGGGTGAGCAAGGGGGACAGCTGAGACAGCGGCAGAGGCGCGCCTAACATGGAGACCTCTCGGGTCTCACCCGCCTTTGTGCCTTTTATGTCTCTGTGCAGGGACTGGGCGACCCTCAGTGCTGTTGCAGCGGGTGAGGAGGGAGAGCGCGGCGTCTGATACGCGCCGTGAGTATGTGCGGACAGCGCTTGTCTCACCAACGTTAGCAGGGGTTTTCATTGTTCTGTCAAATATTCTCCTTGCTCTGGAATGCCTTCCCTCCTGGGAAATCTCTGCTTGTCCTTGGAGATTGCTATGGTCTCCACCCTGCTGTTAGAATTGAGCACTTCCTGTGCCCTAGATATTTGTTTCCTTCTCATCTTGATTGTCCTTTGCCCGTTTTCATGACTGTTGTTCTCCGATTAAATTGTCAGCTCTTTGAGGGCAGGTAACAAAATTTTTGAGACCCGACCCGAAGTCCATAAATAATAGTAGCTCACATCAATCTTGTACTTACTGGGCACCTTAAGGCTTTGCGCCTTATAGTGAATCATTTCCTTTGGACTTCATAACAGCCTTGTGAGATGCATAGTATTTTACTGTCCATACTATAGATCAGTCCAGATAATTAAAAATTTTCAGTCACAGATCTAATGAACAACAAAACAAGTCTTTGGAAAGATACTTAATCATTAATTCTTTGTGATGTGTGTATGCTCAAGTAATTTAGTGATCATGTGAATTTTATGTTCAGTCAACAGAATCACGATTTCTGGACATTGATTTTCTTGTAGATACACAAAGGAACTGGGGGCAGTGTGTGGGCAATGTGAAAATCTTTCCTGGGTTCTTCAGCCCTGAAATTTTTTGATTAAGAACTTGGTATAAGCACGTGCCTGAGAGAAAGAGAAACAGAAGTCTGAATCCCATCCTTAAAGAGTTTTGAGTCTGATAGACAGGCTGACATGGTTGCTTCTTGTCAAGTACAAGAAATCTGAGGAACAGCTGTGAAACAGTGTAGAAAGAAAGACCCCAACTACATAACAAGAGTCTCTGTGTACTGTGAAAGAGAAGTGCTGTTTCCCCCTAAGTGGTTTTTGTTTTTTTGAGACAGGGTTTCTCTGTAGCTTTGGAGCCTGTCCTGGAACTAGCTCTTGTGGACCAGGCCAGCCTCAAATTCACAGAGATATGCCTGCCTCTGCTTCCTGAGTGTTGGGATTAAAGGCGGGTGCTGCCACTACTGAGCTCCCCTAAATTTTGATCACTTCCTAATTCCTGGAAGGTACTTTGCACCTGTGCCTTTAAGATTCTTTTCGGGAGGGCATGGCTCAGCAGTATTTAAGGGCACTGGTTGCTCATCCAGAGGACCCAAATTCCCAGCACCAACATGTCAGTTCACAACCATTTATAACTCTAGTCTCAGGGGTTCTGACATTCTTCTGTCCTCTTTGAGCAACAGGCACTCGTGTGCATAGATATATATGCAGGCAAAACACCAAAACAAAAGTAAAAACTTTTTTTAAGTCCAAGAGACTTGAGGCAGGACCGGTTGTTACCTTTTTCTTTTATACTTTTTTCTTTCCAGCCACTGTCAGACCACGGACTGATGTGACCCACAAGCAGCTCTCAGCATTTGGAGAATATGTGGCTGAAATCCTACCCAAGTATGTCCAACAAGTTCAGGTAATACTCATTGTCCTTGGGTCTGGGTTAAGAATCCACCCCATTGTTTATTTCTTCACCTTAAACTAGTGGTTCTCAACCTGGGGGTTGTAACCCTCCCTCCTCAGAAAACACAGATATTTACATTATGATTCATAACAGTAGCAAATATTACAGTGATGAAGTAGCAATGAAAATAAATTTATGGTTGGGGGTCACCACAACATGAGGAGGGTCTCTCAGCATTAAGAAGGCTGAAAATCTTCCAGGACAGCCAAGGATACACAACAAAATCCTATCTCAAAGAACCTCCCCCCAAAACAAAACAAAACAAAACAAAAAGTTGAAAACCACTGCCTTCAAACAATGACTCCTGCAGAAGCTAGCGACATTTCTGCTGTCTACAGCACCTTTCCGTGTCTACAGGTGACCTGCTTTGATGAGTTAGAAGTCTGCATCCATCCTGATGGGGTCATCCCAGTGCTGACCTTCCTCAAGGACCACACCAATGCACAATTCAAATCTTTGGCTGACATGACAGCAGTAGATGTCCCAACTCGGCAGAACCGTTTTGAGGTCAGTTAAATGTGAGGTTTGGGGCCAGGATAGAGATATAGCTCAGTTGGCAGAGTACTTTCCAAGCATACACATGACTCAGTTTGCTCCCCAGCACTGCTTAAAAAATACGCGTACTGGTAGACCTTGAGTCCTAGCACTTGGACTAGTGAGGGTGGGAGGGTCACAAGTTCAAGGCAATCTACTGCTGCACAGGGAGTTCAAGGAAAACTAGGGCAATATGAGATGAGATGCTAACTGAAAAACAGCTAAAGGTAAGAAAGGACCACTCGGGAGGCAGAGGCAGGCGGATCTCTGTGAGTTCGAGGCCAGCCTGGTCTACAAGAGCTAGTTCCAGGACAGGAACCAAAAGCTACGGAGAAACCCTGTCTCGAAAAATCAAAAAAAAAAAAAGAAAGGACATAGATGATTTCCTGAGTGACAGCTTCTTTGGTCACCAGAGCCTCTGTAGTTTCAGTGTCAGGCTGAGTCACACAGATCATAGCAGAATTTTTGCCTGTTTTTGTTGGCTTCCTTCCTTCTTTTTTTTTTAAATTAATTAATTTATTTATTAAGTATATGATATTCTGTCTGCATATATGCTTGCAGGCCAGAAGAGGGCACCAGATCTCATTACAGATGGTTGTGAGCCACCATGTGGTTGCTGGGAATTGAACTCAGGACCTTCGGAAGAGCAGGCAGTGCTCTTAACCGCTGAGCCATCTCGCCAGCCCCTTCCTTCCTTCTTTTATTTTAACTTTTTTTCTGTTGTTTTGAGATGGGGTCTAACTATGTTGGCCTGGGAACTTTTCAGCTTAGATGATCTTTATATATCTGCTCACTAAATAGTCACAATGCTTGGCTCTGCTTGATTTGTTTTCCTTCCTTCCTTCCTTCCTTCCTTCCTTCCTTCCTTCCTTCCTTCCTTCCTTCTTTTTTGTAGCTACAGAACCAGTCCTGTAATCCTTGAACTCTCTCCACAGGCCGAGACCAGGTTGGCCTTGAACTCACAGAGATCTGTCTGCCTCTGCCTCTGCCTCTGCCTTCTGAGTGCACCACCCACACCCAGCTCTGCTTGATTTTTTAAAAATTAAGTTTATGCTGGATATGGTGGCACATTCACACAGCTCTTGGGAGGCAGAGGCAGGCAGATCCCTGTGAGTTTGAAGCCAGTCTGGTAAGACAGGTTCCAGGACTCAAAAAAATGTACATATTTAATGTTATACACACGTGGTGGGGGCATTGAACCTACAGGCTTATACTTGCTAGTCAAGCACTCTACCATTGAGCTATATCCACACTGGGGATTTGGTTATATGGTTCAAGAGGATCTTTTGTGACTGGTTTTAGACTTTTTTCTGTTAGCTAGTAAAGTTATAAGATCATACAATATTAAAATAGGAGAGGCATACCTTTAATCCTAGCACTTGGGAGGCAGAGGCAGGTGGATCTCTCTGAGTTCTAGGCCAGGCTAGATTACAAAGTGAGTTCTAGGACAGCCAGGGCTACACAGACAAACCTATTTTGAAAAACCAAAACTAAACAAACAATAAAGACTGATGCTCTCACCCAGACCTCATCCTATAGCTACCTCGTTCCTCTAGTTTTTTCTCTCTCTAGGTTGTGTATAACCTGCTGTCTCTGCGCTTCAACTCTCGGATCCGTGTGAAGACCTATGCAGATGAGCTGACACCCATTGAGTCCATAGTCTCTGTGCACAAGGCAGCCAACTGGTATGAGAGGGAGGTGAGTTATTGGTTGTAGTGGGCCCTGCCTCTGGGCCAGAAGCACAGCAATTGTTTGTAATCATGGGGTGTGGCGCAGCCCAGCTCCTTGGCGCTTGGCCCTAATGGACAGATTGCTGAGAGCTGTTCTTTCCTAGGTCTGGGACATGTTTGGAGTTTTCTTTGTTAACCACCCTGATCTAAGAAGAATCCTGACAGACTATGGCTTCGAGGGACATCCTTTCCGGAAGGACTTTCCCCTCTCTGGCTATGTTGAGGTAGAAACCTTAAAACTGGGGTAGCAGTCATGGAGCATGGTGGGAATATGATATGATCTGTAGATTATGATGGTTTAAGAGCCTGTACTGCAATCCTAGTTTTATTTTTGTAATGTGAGGCAAGTTATTTGATTTTGCCATGAGACTGTTGTCTTTTCCTTTCCTTTTTTTTTCTTTTTTCTTTCTTTCTTTCTTTTTTTTTTTTTTTGGTTCTTTTCTAGACAGGGTTTCTCTGTAGCTTTGGAGCATGTCCTGGAACTAGCTCTTGTAGACCAGGCTGGCCTCAAACTCATGGAGATGGAGATCTGCCTGCCTCTGCCTCCCGAGTGCTGGGATTAAAGGTGTGCACCACCACTGCCTGGCTGAGACAGTTTTCTCAACTGCATAATGGAAAAATAAGAATTTAAATAGGTGGTGGCATTAAGTGACATAAAGCCTTGTATATTGCAAGTGTTAAAGCTGTTATCGTAATGATTTTTTCCTTTCTTTTTGAGACAGCGTTTCTCTGTGTAACCACCCTGGCTGTCCTGGAGATCAGGCTGACCTTAAAATTACAGCACTGGGATTAAAGACATATGCTACCACTACCCAGTGATATTTTATTTTTTAAGATTTACTTTTATGCCAGACAGTGGTGGTGCACACCTTTAATCCCAGCACTTGGGAGGCAGAGGCAGGGGATCTCTGTGAGTTCTAGGACTCCCTGGTCTCCAGAGTAAGTTCCAGGACAATCAAGGCTACACAGAGAGCCCCGTCTTTAAAAAAAAAAAAAAAGGAAGAAAGAGAAAGAAAGAAAGAAAGAAAGAAAGAAAGAAAGAAATTTATGAGTATGAGTGTTTTGTCTGTGTGTATGTATATGTGTGTCTGGTGCATGTGGAAGCCAGAAGAGGATATGCCAGATCCCCTGAAACTGGAGTTACAGGTGGTTATAATTCACCATGCCAGTGCTACGAATCAAACCTGGGTCTTCTGGAAGAATAGCCAGTGCTCTTTTTTTTGTTTGTTTTTGTTTTTGATTTTCGAGACAGGGTTTCTCTGTAGTTTTTGGTGCCTGTCCTGGAACTAGCTCTTATAGACCAGGCTGGCCTCAATAGCCAGTGCTTTTAATGGCTAGACAATATCTCCAGTCCCTTATTGTTGTTTTTTTGTTTGTTTGTTTTTGTTTTGTTTTTTGTTTGAGACAGGGATTTCTCTGTCCTGTCTCTATCTTCAGGCCTGTCTATCCTAAACAACTCTGTAGACCAGGCCATCCTTGAACTCACAGAGATCTGCCTGCCTAAGCCACCCAAGTGCTAGGATTAAAGCCTGCGCCACCACTGCCTGGCTTGCATTTTTTAAAGGAAAACAACAAAGGTTTTATTTATTTATTTATTGGTTGTTTTCTTGGGGGGTTGGAGGACAGCTGCAAACAGAGTTTTATTGATCAAGGCAACCTTAAAGATAGATAGATAGATTCTGTTCCTAACCTCTATCAGTAAAGAATTGTAGACATGAAATTTTCAGCCCTCAAGCACACCACAGTCGGGTGGTGGTCCATGTTTTTAATTCCAGCACTTGTGAGTTCACAGCCAGCCTGGTCTACAAGAGGGAGTTGGGACAGTCATGGCAACAAAAAGAAACCCTGTCTCAAAAAAAAAAAAAACCCTACTGAGGGTCTGGTATACTAGTATATTCTTATAATTTCAATACTAGGGAAGCTGAGGCAGGAGGATTGTATTAAGGCCAGCTTGGGCATGGCAAGAGCCTATTAAATGGGTGGGGAACTGGAAGATAACTTAGTAGTCAGTAAAGTGCTTTCTGCACAAGCATGAGGACCTGAATTTGGATCCCTAACATCCATGTAAAAGGATGGATGTAAACCAGGCATGGTGGTACATGCCTTTAATCCCAGGATCAGGAGGCTGAGGCAGGCAGATCTCTCGAGTTCCAGACTAGCCTTTAATTCCAGCACTAAGAGGCAGAAACAAGCAAATCTCTGAGATGAAGACCAACCTGGTTTACAGAATGAGTTCTAGGACAGCCAAGGCTACATAGAGAAACCCTGACCTCAAAAACCAAAAATAATATAACAACATGTATGTGTAACCTGGAGCTTATTAGTCAGCCAGCCTAGTCATTGAGCTCTAAAAAGTAAGTGTAAGGCCAAGGAGATGGCTCACTGGGTCATGCACTTAAAAGAAGACCTCAGTTTTAATCCACAGAACCCAAGTGAAGTAGGGCATAGTAACTCACATATGTAATTCCAAGTGTTCCTGCAGCGAGGTGGGCAGTGGAGACAGGAGAATCCCAGGAAGTTCATGTGCTAGCCAGCCTGTACTATAGCCACAAACATCAGCACATGTAACACACATTATACAAACATGAAGCATACACATTAAATAAATAATGTGGAAAATGACCAAGAAAGATACTTGATGTTGACCTCTGATCTCCAAATATGCACATATTCAAGTGAACATGTAATGTACATTGTACACACATGAAAAGAAAGGATGGCCACTGAGGAGGGATCATAATTTCAGGCAGGTTATTTATTAGCACACATGAATTTTGTTTTGTTTTCTTGAGACAAGGTTTCTCTGTAGCTTTGGGGCCTGTCCTGGAACTAACTCTGTTAGTTCCTTGAACTCACTGAGATCTGCCTGCCTCTGCCTCCCAGATGCTGGGGTTAAAGGCATGCGCCACCACCGCCCATCGCTATTACCTTTTAAGGTATGTGTTTGGGAGAGCAGTAAGTCTGCTAGCAGATAGTTCAGAGCTTAAGATGTGAAGTGGCAGCATGTGAAAAGTAAGGCCATTTTGAAATCCCACACATTCATTTACTGCACTGTGACCACATGGGTAATATGCGTGGAAGTGACTAACAGCTGTAACGAGTACTGAACAGAAGTCAAGGGGAGAGGGAAGGGGACATACAAAATGGCTCCTCGGTCATTAGTTCTAACTTTTGCTCCTACAGCTACGTTATGACGATGAAGTGAAGCGGGTAGTAGCTGAACCAGTGGAGTTAGCACAAGAATTCCGCAAGTTTGACCTGAACAGTCCCTGGGAGGCTTTCCCTGCCTATCGTCAGCCCCCTGAGAGTCTCAAGCTTGAAGCTGGAGACAAGAAGCCTGAAACCAAGTAGCTTGAAAATCTGGATCCCAGAAGAATGCCTCATCTATGGTTGTCTGTGTAAATAAACTCCTAAGGTTATTCATTGGCTGGCTTTTTGAGAAAGGGTTTCTCTGTGTAGCTCTACTGGAACTCCCTCTGTAGCCCAGGCTGGCTTTGAACTCAGATCTGCTTGCCTTTGCCTCCTAAATGCCAGGATTAAAAGAGTGCACCACCACCACTGCCTCTGGGTGTTTTAAAAACATTTATTTAGTGGGGGTGGCAGCATATGTGATGGTCAGAGGATGATTGGCAGGAGTGGTTCTCCCACCATTGACGGTCAGAGGATGATTGGCAGGAGTGTTTCTCCCACCATTGAGTTCTGGGAATTACACTCAGGTCATCCAGCTTGGCAGCAAATGCTCTTTCTGCTGAGCTACTCCCCCAGTCCCTCATGATCTTTTTTTTTTTAATATTTATTTATCATGTATACAATATTCTGTCTATGTGTATGCCTGCAGGCCAGGAGAGGGCACCAGACATCATTACAGATGGTTGTGAGCCACCATGTGGTTGCCAGGAATTGAACTCAGGACCTTTGGAAGAGCAGACAGTGCTCTTAACCAGTGAGCCATCTCTCCAGCCCTCCCTCATGATCTTTAATGGGTAGAAATGGCACTGACTTAGGAGAGGGGTGCAGGGGTTGGAGGTGTTCCCTCCAAATTGGTCTATTTAATGGAGCTGTATGCTATAGCAGTAGACACTGTGATCTGTAGGCCTCTGGAGCTGTAATTCAGTTTTCACAGTCCTTAGGGTTTAGAATAGGTGTGGCATGGTCTTTAGTGACAACTGAGGGCCTTGAAACTACTGAAGAAAGTCCTTATCTCAGCAGACTGTGTGGGAGCAGCTGATAGATCCAGGGGTCAGGGTGGGGCCAGAACCTCCATGTACTGTCATCCATCCAAACATTCACAGGGTTCTATGAGCCAAGTGCAGGAGCTATTTCCTTTTTTTAAATTGATTTTTATTGAGCTCTACATTTTTCTCTGCTCCCCTCCCTGCCTCTCCCCTCCCCCTTCAAACCTCCCCCAAGGTCCCCATGCTCCCAATTTACTCTGGAGATCTTGTCTTTTCTACTTTCTACTTCCCATGCAGATTAGATCCATGTAAATCTCTCTTATTAGTGTCCGCATTGTTGTCTAAATTCTCTGGGATTGTGGTTTGTAGGCTGGCTTTCTTTGCTTTATGTTTAAAAACCACCTATGAGTGAGTACATGTGATAATTGTCTTTCTGTGTCTGCGTTACCTCACTTAAAATGTTTACTAGCTTCATCCATTTTTCTGCAAAATTCAAGCTATCATTTTTTTCTGCTGTGTAGTACTCCATTGTGTAAATGTACCACATTTTTCTTATCCATTCTTTGATTCAGGGGCATTTAGGTTGTTTCCAGGTTCTGGCTATGACAAACAAAGCTGCTATGAACATAGTTGAGCACATGTCCTTGTGGCACGATTGCGCATCCTTTAGATATATACCCAAAAGTGGTATTGCTGGGTCTTGAGGAAGGTTGTTTCCTAATTTTCTGAGAAATCGCCACACTGACATCCGAAGGGGCTGTACCAGCTTGCATTCCCACCAGCAATGCAGAATGTTCTCTTTACCCCACATCCTCTCCAGCATAAGTTGTCATTAGTGTTTTTGATCTTGACCATTCTTTCAGGTGTAAGATGGAAGAGCTGTTTACTTTTATGCCATCCATAGGGTTCTATGAGCCAAGAGTAGGAGCTATTTACTCTTAAGCTAAAGGAATCTATCAAGTTTCTGGACTAGTACTACAAAGTTGTCAGTAGAGTTATCAGAGGCACTTGGGAGCCACAGGTTCATCTATCTGCTTTCCCGCCCAGCTCTGCACGGTTAGCTTTACCCGAAATAATTACATGGAAACTGTATTCTTTTAAATACTGCCTAGCCCATTAGTTCCAGCCTCTTATTGACTAGCCCTTACATATTGATCTAACCCATTTCTAATAATCTGTGTAGCCCACGAGCTGGCTTACCAGGAAAGATCTTAACCTGCGTCTGTGTCGGGTGGGAGAATCATGGCGACTGCCTGACTCGGCATCTTTCTCCCAGCATTCTGTTCTGTCTACTCCGCCTAATTTTCTGTCCTATTAACCAATGAAATCAACACAAAACAGAAGACTCTTCCCCATTAGCTTCCCAAGACAATGCTGCCTCCCCCAGCTACTCGAATGCCTGTTTGTTGGCTCTGTATCTGTCTGCTATCTAGCTAGAGAACTGGACTTGCAGCTGATGCTTTTGGCAGCTGAGGGGCCCTGGAGGCTGGGCTGGACTGGGTGTCAGGTTGGATTAAGTGCTTGGCTTCTAGCAAGATGTTTTCAGTGTGAGAACAGATAGTAAGATAGCATTACTGCTTGAGATGTGTCCCTTGGTAGGGTCAAGCTGGATCTCTTATTAACTCAACAGCCCATCCATCTGAGCAAGAATATGATGCTACTGCTGAAACTGAAGAGTCCCCATCTTGAAGGGGTGAAATTAACCCCCAGGTGAATGAGGCCATAGCCAGCCCTTCCTTACACAGCACTGAAGACTGACACAAAGGAATGAAGTAGCGTCCTGTTGTGGAAAGTTGGATGAAGGAGCACAATGCTTCTGGGAGGACAGAGTTAGAGGACATGCTGGGACTTTACAGTTCCTGCTGTGTGACTAGTCCAGAATCAGGCAGAGGAGGAACTGTGGGCCTGGGGAGTGCTATAGTGGCTGATGGTGTAGAAACTCTATGGAGATCAGTTTCAGTGCTTACTGTTGTTCTGGGACTCTACCAGGGTGTTGTGCTAGCCATAGTAGTCATGTTGAATTTTTGCCAAGATGGGAGTCAGAATGGGATGCACCGGGATAAGATTCAAGCCTCAGAGGGTAACCACCAGCATGCATATATGTGCATTTGGAATAGGGGAGGGGACATGAGATGGTACCCACACACTGTTTTGTTAAAGATGCCTCCTGGGAAACAAAACTTTTCTGTGAGGCCAGGTGTTCAGAGTGATGGACATCAGGGATCCAGTTCCCCTTTACTGCCTCAGGACTGTCCATGGACAGCATTGTCATGGAAGGTGGCCTGCAGGAGCCAGAGGGCCAGAAGTGATGCTTGAGGTCATTTTTCTTGGCCTGGATCATGGAGTTGCAGGGTCCAGGCATCCTAAGTTCAGGGTTTGGAAGGGGACTAAAGTTAGACCTGCCTGTGGTGGGGACCAAGCAGCATGGGTCTTCCCAACTCCTTGCCCACTCCTGTTCCCGTACCTGACACCTAAGGTCAGCCCCACCCCTAAAATAGCTCCCCATGCGGTTCTGGGGGCGGGGCTGGAACCGGACATCATGGGACAACTGTACATCCAGGATTAGAAACCAGGATCCACACATCCAGGCCATCGACTCAGGCTCCTCCCGCAGCAACATGTGCCCAGTGACTTGGAGGGTGCTAAGCCATAGTTACAGCATCTTCAGGAAGGGCTCCTCTTAGCATCTGCTTCTTTTTTTAATACATTTTTTTTATTGTTATTGAGCTCTACATTTTTCTCTGCTCCCCTCCCTGCCTCTCCCCTCCCCCTTCAACCCTCCCCCCACCAAGGTCCTCATGCTCCCAATTTACTCAGATCTTGTCTTTTTATACTTTCTACTTCCCATGTAGATTAGATCTATGTAAGTCTCTCTTAGTGTCCACATTATTGTCTAAGTTCTCTGGGATTGTGGTTTGTAGGCTGGTTTTCTTTGCTTTATTTATTTATTTATTTATTTATTTATTTGGCTTTTTCGAGACAGGGTTTCTCTGTGGCTTTGGAGCCTGTCCTGGAACTAGCTCTGTAGACCAGGCTGGTCTCAAACTCACAGAGATCCACCTGCCTCTGCCTCCCGAGTGCTGGGATTAAAGGCGTGCGCCACCATCGCCCGGCTCTTTGCTTTATGTTTAAAAACCACCTATGAATGAGTACATGTGATAATTGTCTTTCTGTGTCTGGGTTACCTCACTCAAAATAATGTTTTCTAACTCCATCCATTTTCCTGCAAAATTCAAGCTGTCGTTATTTTTTTCTTAGCATCTGCTTCTTATAGGCCCATTATGTGTCTATCAGCTCTATGGGGCTAGTGAGGCTGAAGAGGGAGGTCTTTGTCCTCCTGGCACAGAAAACACTTTGGGACCTGTGCAAGGGTTTCTGTCCCCAGAGCCATCCCCCTTCATTGGGATCCTGACCCTTCCCTTTCACTTGGCATTTCCTCTTCTCATTACCCTTTCCCTACCCTTGGCAGGGACTCCAGCAGGTTCCTGTGTCTTCCTATTCTGATCTCTAGCCTAGCTTGGCCCCTGGATTCTGACTACCCATGCTCATTCCTATTCTATTTTACTTCATAGACCCAGCTAAGACCTGGGTTTAGGCATAAGCACAATGCAAAGGGCAAGACTGGCAGACAGTGGTTACATGTATGTATGTCCAGGATTGAAAGTCAGGATTGAAAGTGTGTTTAATACATGCTAAAAGCAAAGCAACCCCTAAATAAATTCATGTCAGATCCTCTAACTCCTATCCTGGCAGTGCTGTGAAATACGGAATGCTTGTCACCCAGTCTTACACTCATTTCAAAGCTAACCAAGAATCTACGGTATCTGAGACTGCAAAGTCCCCATGTGGACTGGAGCATAGATTGGTCTCGATGGCTCTAATTTACAGAAGGAGTCAAGGGAAAAGGTAGGGGAACATTACCTCTGTGGAGAGGAAAGAAAAAAGTTTTGTTTCATCTCAAGCCTCACATGTAACATCTTAGAGTAAGGAATAAAGCTGGGAGAAGCCCCTCGCAGAGAGACTGGTTCAGGCAGTGTAGGGTATGTATGTGTATTCTGTGTAGCTCTGTTCTGGCCTCCCAGAGCCCGTCTCATTTTTCTATCTATGAAAACTTACTCTAACACATGTTTTGACCACATCATTCAGCCGGTTTTGAGAGGGCAGGAGGCAGGGCAAGCAGGTATCAGCCCTTATCTCAGTCCCATGCCCTACTGGAAGAAGGAACATGCTGTTTCCTTGAGTCCTGTGTTCCTACTGGGTCAGAGTAGTGGGATGTTTCTTGTTACAGAGAGGCAGAATTTGGGCCTGAAGAAGAATGTCATTTGTCAGTGAGAAGTCAGACAGAGGGATGCACTTGACACAGATATGAAGGGGAGACTTACTTGAATTTAGGAGAATATGCTTCAAGCTCTGGTCATTCTCACAAAGCCTGACCCCCATCTAGGCCTTATGGGTTGTCCTAGTCTGGGTTGTTCTGTCCTTCCAGGGGAGAAGAGGAGGCAAAGGCATCACAGTCAAGACACAGGGCAGGGCCCTAGGGCTGACAGAGGCAGGCCCATTTTATTGGAAGAGTCGAGGCGCGTTGAGCAGGTTGTTATGCTCGGGCTGGTGAGGCGTTCGGGCTGCGGTCCCGGCTCGGCATGCACACCCCACGGCCTTCCCGGGTTCCTCCAAGCTGAGGCTCAGAGCTCGGGGGGCTTGAGAGCCGGCGGGCCGGCGGCAGCGAGGTCGGGGTACACCAGAAAGCCTGAAAAGGTGATGTACTTGCCGTGGTTGCTGTAGGCGCCATAGCCATCATGGTCGTGGCTGAGCAGCCAGACTGCGTCGCCGCGCCGCAGCGGCAACATCACGCTCTGGCTCTGCATCTCGCGGCGCCTCGAGGCGCCGTCGTCGTAAATCATGGCCTGCACCTCGTCGCGGTTCTTCATCAGCTTCACCGACAGCGTCTTGCGCGGCAGCTTGCCCAGCGTGAAGGAGAAGAAATAGGCGCCGGGCAGGCGGCAGCGGAACACGCCGGCCGCCGCGTCGAAGTCGCCACCTATGTTGACCAGCTCGGTGTCGAAGGCCAGCGGCCGGTGGTGCGGCCCGGGGCCAGCATCCGAGCCCACCAGGCTGCGCGTGCGCGCGGCCGAGAAGGCGGAGCGCGGCTCCGGGGGCGCAGCTCCGCGCGCAGGCGCGTCGGCATCGGCGTACACCAGGTAGCCGCTGAAGGTGGTGCCGGGAGCGCCCAGTGCGTATTGCGGAGCGCCGTGCAGCCGCAGCCACACCGTGTCACCGTAGTCGAGCTGCAGCATGGCGCTCTGGCTGGCAGCGCGCCGCGCGCCCGGCCGCCGCTGCTCGTCGAAAGCCAGCGCCTGCACCTCGTCGCGGTTGCGCACCAGCATCACCGACAGGCTCTTGTGCGGGGCCTTGCCGGCCGTGAAGGAGAAGAAGTAGGCGCCGGGCACGCGGCAGCGGAACCGCCCGGTGGCCGCATCGAAGTCGCCCCCGATGTTCACGTACACCTTGTCGAAGGTCACCGCCATTTCCGACGTGCCCTCCAGCGGGGTGGTGCGAGCTGCAGAGAAGGCTGACCGCAGCTCTGGGGAGCCAGGACCCGCCGGTCCCAGTGCCCAGCAGGCCGCCGGGTTTAGCAAACCCAGCAGGAACAGCAGCATAGCACCTGGGAGGGGAGAGAAGACCCGGGTAGGGGAGAAGGGTTGGACAGTGCCTGCCTCCACCTGTAATTTCTCTTCCTAGCCTTGCTCTTGACCCATGACTTGCGCTGTTTCCCTTCACTACGCCAGTACTTCTCACTTAAGGTGCTTCAGTGCCAGCTGGAGGGCTTATTATAGCACCCATACTTGTTGCAAGTCTACTAGCATCTTTCGCAGTCTGATTAGCTAACCAAGAGTTCACATATTCAGAATCACTGGATTAGGCCAGGCCTTCTCCAAACTTTTTTTTTTTAAGCTTGAGAATCCTTTTGCAAATAGGGCCTGGTGCCCATGCCGCAGACATGTTGACCTGTTCTGGTTAATGAGGCCCGCAGCCCTGTCCTCTCTCCTTCTCCGGGTGTTAGGGAGGCCTAAGTTTCCTGTTACCAGCCAGCACCTGCATTCCACTGCTTCCCCTGTGGATTTTCTCCTCTCCTCGGCCCACCCTTCACAATAAACACTGGCTCTTTGTATCAGTTTCCACCATGGCAACGTTTTAACTCTTACCTGGGAATGATAGGCGAGAGCGGCTCTCTCACCCCTTCCTGACCTCTGACCTACTCCAGAGTCCCACCGGATCTCTGGACTCTCTTGGGTCCTTCCTGCACTGAGAAGGTCTGGCCCTACGAAACAAGGTAACAGTAACAAGGCACTGGAGAGATGGCTGAGCAGTTAAGAGTGTTAGCTACCGTTCCCAGCACCACATGGCAACTCACAGCCACCTGTGATCTGATGCCCTCTTTTTTTTTTTTGGTTTTTCGAGACAGGGTTTCTCTGTAGCTTTGGAGCCTGTCCTGGAACTCCCTTGGTAGACCAGGCTGGCCTCGAACTCACAGAGATCCGCCTGTCTCTGCCTCCCAAGTGCTGGGATTACAGGCGTGCGCCACCACCGCCTGGCTCCTGATGCCCTCTCTTGGCCTCCATTGGCAGCTGGCATACATGGTACACAAACATACATGCAAACAGAACAGCCATAGTCAGAATTGTATTTACTCTTTAAGGGCTAAATGCTTTTATAAAACCTCCGGGCCTTTATGCTTGGAGGCTGGTTCCTGTGGGAAGGAGGGCACCATGGCTGCTGAGGAAATGGAGAACAAAATAAAGTCCAGGCAGGGTTTTGGCAGGATGGTGAAGTCATCAGCTTCATTTGGTGGAATGGAGTGGACAGACCCACAGCGCTCTGACACTGAGTCACACCCCAGTCACCTTAGGCAATATTTTTTTAACTCTGAATAAGACTTCATCCATATAAACAGCATGATGGAGGACCTCACACAAGCTTGTGGTAACATACCCAGACAGCAATTGTGAACAAGGTCTGTATAGGGACAGACCTACCCAGGTGTCCAGACACTTCTGTTCCTACCCCAGGGAAAAGTGACCTGATCAAGTTCTTGACCTAAGGTGTTAGTCTCAATAAATGCTTGGTGGAGGCATTACTCAGTTCCTGGCGTCTGCTGTTGGTGGGGTTCCACCATGTTCTGAAGTAGGGCAGAGGTTTTGAAGCTTGAACACCCAAAGGTTCCAAAGTGGAGGCAAGTGGGAAAGGAGCCTAGAGGCAGCCTGAGACATGAGCTTTTCTGGGAAGTCCCTGGGAGCGTGTGTAGCCTTGCATCTCGGCTGAGGGCTGGAACTAGGCTGCGTTCCACGTCCCTAGCTGCTGGGGCAAATGCACTGCCCTATAACTCTCACTAGAAAGACCTCAGGTCCAGGGGCCAGCCGAACACTGCCTCCTCCCAGGGGGTACTTTTTTGATTCTCAGAGATGTCCTCTGGGTTACCTGGTGAGGAAGGGAGGCGTGGTGAGACCTCCACCTGCCAAGTGTCTAATCTATTCCTTTTTACAAACTATTTTAGACATTACAGATGAGCCCTCTCCCATCTTATGTATGAGAAAGCTGGTGCTTAAACAAGGGGTACAGGTTTTGGCTCAAGGTCATCCACGGAACACTAAGCTTTAAACAGAGGGTTTAAATTTCAGATTCGGTGCTTTTCTCTACTAGCTTTCCTTCTTACACAAAGGCATCTCTCCAGCCGATGCATTTCCTGCCCCTTTCGCAAAACCAGAAGGAATGAGTGCTAGAATCTCCAGTGAAGAAGGAAGCTTAGCAAGCAAGCAAGCAAACAAAAGCAAGCAAGACCCGCTGTCGTTTTGTCTCCTGGAGGGTGGGTGTGCTCCCCCCCCCCCCCCCCCCGCCCTGCGGCTTTCCTAGCAATCTGCTCTAGAAGCTCCTGCCCACCTCCTGCCAAGTCTGGGAGATCCATCAGTGCCAAAGGGTCTTCCCCCTTTTCATACTCCCTGGACCCCTTTGACAACCCCTTTCCCCAGCAGGTCAGTGGGGGATGGGAAGGTGTCAGGTGGGTGTTGGAGCTCCAGCGAAGGAAATGGCTGCACAAAGCTCTGTCCAGGTAAAGCTCAAAATAGTCACCTTCAAAGAGAAAAACTGGGACAGAGAGAGAGCTGAGCAAACCCAGAGTCCTGGAACCAATGGGGAAGGTGCAGCGATGTCAGGCTGAGGGCATCTTCAAGCCCCAGCACCTTGCTCCTGGTGTCCCAGTTAACCCCGCTCTCAAGCCCCGCCAGAACCCCCTCCCTTCTAGCTTCCTTGAAAGTCCTGCATCCTTTTAAGAAGGTGAGCCCCGCTTTTACAGAAGTAGCCAATTAATCTTTTCTCGTGGGGGAAAAATATCCCAGAAATGGGTCCCCCTTTTCCGTGAGACCTGCCCTCCACCCCTCCCTTTGGAGTAAAAGCCCTTGAGCCTCTTTTATGAAATAGCGCCCAGATCCTCCTTTCAAGGAAAAGGGACCCGGTCCCTTGCGCCTCCCGCCGGCCCTGCTCACGTAGAAGAGAAGCCTACGCCCCCGCCTCCTCCGGGCTGCCCTCACCTGGGTCGGCTTCGGTCGGAGCCGGCGATCCCGCTCCTCGAGTACGCCGGGACGCGCGCTGGTCGCCTGCGCTGCGGCTTGGCCCGGCCTGCGGGGGTGGCGGGGTCTCGGGCGGCAGCGAGTGGCTACCCCGGCACAGGGAGGCGTGAGCGATGGGAAGGACAGCAGAAGCTGAAGCCGAGAACCGCAGGGGCGGGGAACAGGGGAGGCGGAGGAGAGAGCGGAGGACGAGGGAGGGGCGCAGAGCAGCGGGGCCTGGGGCACGGCAACGAGCCTGCGCCGAGCGCGGGACCCTTCCTCACTCGGGGTCTTAGAGCTTTATCTTCAGGGTGCAGAGAGCAGGCGTCATTTATCCAAGTTAGCAGATGGGGAAACCGAGGCCACTGCAGAGGCCACACTAGGGGTGGCTCAGGGCATCCTACAGACCATACAGCTTGTATGTATGGGGAGAGAGGATGCGAACAAGACACGGACTGGGCTGCAAGGAGAGAAATGGGTGAGGTTTTGTGTACGACAGACTTCCTGGCTGAGTGGCCTTGGAGAAGGTCTGAGGGTCAATGTCCTTAGTAAAGAAAGATGAAAATGCCCCACTTTTCCTTCCTCAGTCAGAAAGTGCTCCGGCGTGCAAACAAGGCTGTGGAAAAACAAAGCTGCAGACCATCAGTTAGCACACCAGTCCTCTGAGAACAGGGTCCTTGCAGTCGACTGTTTTTCTGGAAAAGCGTTGAGAAGGCCGATAGGAGGTCCCTGTACGTGGCCTGGACACCCTGGCACTGACCTAGGAGTCCAGCAAGGCTTTGGAGCTGGGATCAGCATCTGCTCCTGTCACACTGACAGACCCTCTGTATAGGCTTTCCTAATGGAACTCTATGTGGTCACCTGGGGAGTGACTGCCTTCAGGATGGTGGTCTAGGGCAGCTTCCCTGCCTAAACAACAGAATACTGATGATTTGATGTCTCAAAGTGTTAAAGCAATTGAGTTGTCCTTTGTTAATAAAGTCTTTTGTTACATTCTCCCCCACCACATCTGTAAGGAAAAATCAATGCAGGCAGATTTCAGTATTCACTGGAACGCCCTCCTGATACTATTCTAGATACTATTCTATGGTTTCTGTTCTTTTATTTCTCACACGTCTCCGTGTTCTTTACTGGCATTTCTAAATTCCCACACCTCTACCCTGGCAAGAGGTGTTTTTGTCGAGGCTGGTCCCCGACAGTGATGGCCTTGGCTTCAAGATCCTCCAGGGTGCTGGGAAATGAAGACCTAGACCGTCCTTGGGTGCCAGTGAGGAGGGCACAGGTCTGATAGCCACACGAATGCATGCACAGGAGAGTTGGGAGAGACCAGGAGCCAAGCTGTGACAGCTGTGTCCCTTGACATTGGACCTTCAGCAGGGGAGTCAGGTCGCCCTTCTGAACCTGATTCCTGGTGTGTATTATTCTTTCAGGTGTGTGACTTTTGTTTACGCTGTATTTGTTTAACTCTGGGAAGCTGTGTTGCTGTGCCTGTCTTAAACGCCTGATGGTCCTAATAAAGAGATGAATGGCCAATTCTGAGATCAGGAGCAAGGGTAGGATGGGGCTGGCAGGCAGAGAGTATAAATAGAAGGAGAAATCTGGGCAGAGAGAGAAGAAAGAGCAACCAGAGAACAAGGAGAGGACGACATCAGGGGCCAGTCACCCAGCCAGCCGCAGAGTAAGAAAAGTAAGATATACAGAAATAGAGAAAGATAAAAGCCCAGGGCAAAAGGCAGTTGGGATAATTTAAGATAAGAAAAGCTGGCAAGAAACAAGCCAAGCTAAGGCTGGGCATTCCTAACTAAGAATAAGCTTCCATGTGTGACTTATTTGGGAGCTAGATGGTGGGCTCTCCCCCCAAAAAAAACAAAAGAGTAAAACATCACACAACAGATTCCAGTGGTGGAAGGTGGGAGAAGGGAAAGGCAGGACAATTATGAGGGCTGGGACTGCCTGGGCCTGGAAGACATTCGACACTTAACCAGAAGAACTCTCACCAGAGAAGTCAGGAGAGGGGTGGAGGGGGAACAGCACATCAGTAGGAGTTCTTAAGGGTCTTGGGAAGGGTGAGGCCAGAAAAGGATGAGGGGAGGAGTAATACTAGGAGATGGTGGGTATGGGGCAGTCAGGAGAGGGCAGGAATAGATGGCAGGAGGGCTCAGAGGAAAGAGCCCGGGCTAGGAGGTCGTCCTCACTTGCCCCTACCTTGTGGGTCACACTGGCAGTGCTCTGCCCCTGCTCAACGCCTCCCCAAGCTTGGATGTTGCCCTACCTCCCATTTGTGTCTCTCCTGGAGCATTCTTGGTTGTGCACTTGAGTCAGGTCAGAGTATTGGAGAGCTAAGATCCTGGAGGAACCCTCAACTGACTAGGGGCAGGGACTGCAGCTTCCTGTTCCTCGTGGGGGCTTTCCTATGGCCAGCTCCAAGATGTGTTCTAGTGGAATCAAATCACTCCTTTTGTGACAGCTCAGCCGCATGCACATGGTTTGTGTCCTCTTTCCCCTCCTAGGTGCACCCTATTTCCTGAGAGTACCTCCTAAATAACTGTTCAAACCCAAATATTCTGTTTCTCTCTCTCTCTCTCTCTCTCTCTCTCTCTCTCTCTCTCTCTCTCTCTCTCTCTCTCTCTCTTTCTCGTGTGTGTGTGTGTGTGTGTGTGCGCGCGTGCGCGCGTGTGTACACATGCATCAGGTACCCACAGAGGCTAGAAGAGGGCATTGAAGTCTCTGAAGCTGAAATTACCATGTAGTTGCGCGCTGCCTAGCATGGATGCTGGGAACTGAACTCTGCATGTGCTTTTAACCTCTGGGCCACCTTTCCAGCCTTCAAATTAAATTCTTTTCATTTTGTTTGACTGGGGGGCTTCACCTCAGTCCCCTGGCATCCATTTTGAAACGTTGGGTGGAAAGTTCCATTTTAAAGCTCCCTCCCCTGGGAGTTGCCTCAGTCCACACTCCACCTCCGAGAAAGCTCCCTCCCCAGGGAGGGTCAAGACCACTCCCACAGGCTATTTAAACTGCCCCCCAGAGAATGAACATGTGGTCTCCCCTTTTTCCTCTCTGGTGGTTGTTCCGGTTCTTCCTCCCCCCGCCCCCCCCCCCCCGCACCTCGGTGTTTTCCTGGGGGCCACGCAGGAGCGCTGGCATCCATTAAACCTGGACATCTTCTAATTCATTCTGATCTGGTCTAATTTGGATTATTACATCGGCGGAGAGGTATGTCAGTAGGGAAAATACTTAACACTTTTATTTTTGAGACAAGATTTTTCTGTGTATCTTTGGCTATGCTGGATCTTGTTCTGTAGACCTTGCTGGCCTCGAACTCACAGAGATAGATCCATCTGCCTCTGCCTGGGATTAAAGGTGTGCACCACCACTACAGACCTAAATCCAGTTTCTTCTCTCAGGGTCTGCCTTCAGGAGAACCAGACTAAGACACTGGGTAAGTGTGTGCCTGGGATTGTGTTAAATGCTTTCACAATGATTATCCCATTTATTTTTCTTATCACTCTTAAAGTAGAGAGCGCTAAACTAATCTTACAGAGGAGGGAATAGAAATTTTAAGGCGTGGTCTGGCTCCGGAATCCATACAGCTGCAGCCTCCCTTACTCTTGTCTTCCCTGGGCTTTATTTTTTTTCCTGGGGTGGGGAAGCAGGATAATGTCAGACTTGAGAGAAGCAGTGAACCCAGTCTCTCGTGCAGCTAACCACAGTCAGCCAGAGAGGACTAAGTGATGTAAGCCGACATCATTGTGGGACAAGGAAGTAGCTTTCTCTGTGTCCTGTCTAGACACACTAGAGTCATTGGAAAGGAGGGACTCTCGACAAGGTGTGGCTGCAGGCAAGCCTGTAGGGTGCTTTCTTAATTAGTGACTGATGTGGAGAAAACAGTCCATTTTGGGTGGGGGCACCTGTGGTTGGTGGTCCTGGATCTGCAAGAGAGCAGACTGAGCTAGCCATGATGAACAAGCCAGTAAGCCTCACTGCACCATGGCCTCTGCATCAGCTCCTGCCTCCTGGTTCCTGCCCTGTTGACTTCCTTCAATGATAGGCAGTGATATGGAACTGTAGGCAAAATAAACCCTTTCCTCCCCAGCTTGATTTTGATCATGGTGTTTCATCACAGCAATAGCAGCCCAAACTACGACACTTACTTTCTCATTTCCCATTTTGATATGGAATTGTCTGTAGCCGGGGCTAGCCTCAGACTCCACATAGTTGATGACCACGAACTCCTAGCTGTCCTGCCTTCATCCCAAGTGCTGGGTGTCTATGCCCAGCGCTCAGAAAGTGATTTTAGCTATTTATTTTGATTATTTTTTTACATTTGATGTGTGTGTGTGCACACGTGTATGCTCGCACACACATAACCTGGTGCAAATGTGGAGGGCAGAGTACAACTTGAAGGAGTTGGTCCTCTCCTTTCCATTTTGTGGATTCTAGATTTCAGACTCAAGTTCTCATCAGTCTTCCTGGCAAGCCATTGCACTGGCTCACAGAAAGTGCTCTTAAAGGGATTGACTTTAAAGGGACAGATGCCAGGTCCCCTCCTTTTGCCCTCCTCCTTTTCTTTTCTTCCTGGAACATGGGCATGAAGGACAGTGGTCACTTTAACAGTGAAGTGTTGCTAGGTGAGTACCCAGGAAGAAGCTGAGATGAACAAGCCCTAGACCTTGCCTCAAGGAGACAACACTTTAGTGCGGTAGTTCTTTTTTTTTTTTTTTTTTTTGGTTTTTCGAGACAGGGTTTCTCCTTAGCTTTTGGTTCCTGTCCTGGAACTAGCTCTTGTAGACCAGGCTGGTCTCGAACTCACAGAGATCCGCCTGCCTCTGCCTCCCGAGTGCTGGGATTAAAGGTGTGCGCCACTATCGCCCGGCAGTGCGGTAGTTCTCAGCCTTGCTATTGCTGTGACCCCTCAATACAGTTCCTCATGTTGTGGTGACCCCCTAACCATAAAATTATTTTTATTGTTACTTCATCACTGTAATCTTGCTACTTACTGTTTTGAATTATAATGTGAACTTCTGTGTTTTCCAATGGTTTTAGGCGGCCCCTGCGAAAGGGTCCGTTCATCCCCCAGAGGGGCTCACCACCCATTGCTTTCGTGGGACCATAAGGTGTGGACAAGAAGAGCTCAGTGCAGGACAGAGTCACAAAGTGCTGTGGGCCCTCAAGGTGGATTTCCAGCTGTGGTGGGACATCTGGGAAGGTGTCATGAGGGAAGCCATTTCCACACAATGACAAGGGTGCCTTGGTGAGTGGAGGTGGAGCTGGGGACATCAGGGGTGAGACCCAGTTAAAGTAAGAATCTGAGCAAGAGTGTGGAGCAGGCACAGACAGCAGCTGGGGGAGGGAGCTGCACATGAGAACAAAGAGATGGGGACAGAGGAGAGAAGAAAATCTATCAAGAATAAAATGGTGGATGTGTCTAAATGAATTTGCACTATGCAAGAAAAGGGGGAAGCGACAGGAGGGATTAGGAGACTCCATGATTGCCAGAGAACACGAACACACAAGCGCACAATTTAATTAGCGTCTTGGCTTGCCAAAGGATTACAGGAGAATTAGCAGAGCTCAGGCGCCTAGGGACCTTGCTGGGAGTTGAGAGGAAGTTAATGAGAAAGACGACAACATGCCCCAGGGAAAAATAAAAGAGGACACAGTGTCAGTCAAGCGGGGAGCTGCCGCAGGAGAAACAACTGTCAGGAGTCTCTGTCTCCCTAGCAGATTGCAGACCACCAGGCGAGAGAACAGGTCGGGCTCCTCCATAGGGCTCCTGTCCTGTGGCCCATTTCAAGTGACCATTCTCTGAGTACTGTAAGTCACCTCAAGCAGGGAACCCTGTGAGTAGCTACAAAGGTCAAGTCTTTCCCAGGAGGGCTCAAAGGCTCAAGCACCTGCAAGATAGCAGAACTGAACCCCTGGGCTCCATCTTCAGGTGAGTGGGAAGTGACCTCCCCTTAACTGGATGTGACAAACTTCATTTTTCAAAGACTGTTAACTGTGTCTGCTGCCCCGCCCCTTGCTCCTGCAGTGATGCTATCATGCTCAAGAAAAAGGAGTTATATCAGCTCATAAAAGGGGGACTGCTTCTACCTGTCTTTCTCTCTTGGAGTCTAGCCATCCGTCCTAAGAAAGCCAAGCCCTCAAGAAAGGGCCCCATGTAGATGTTGCGGCCTATAGCCCTCATTAGGACCAGCTAGATAATTTACAGGGTCTAATGCAAAATGAAAATATGGCATTGCTGTTCAGAAACAGAGTTTAGATGAGAGCAGGAAACCAGTCACAGAGCAGACTGTCAGGCCTGAGGCACTCCCACTCCCAAATTCTGGTGACTGGATAAAAGTCAGCATTCCTCAGGGACTTGGGAAGCTATTTCCCACTTTCCAAAAGGAGTCATTTTTTTTTCTTGTCTCTAGCAAAAGAGACTTATGGCTTTTGCATTAATATATGCCTGTGGTCCATGCTAGCTTCCAGGTCTTAGTGCCTACTCACAAGAACTTTTTATTCACTTCAAGCCCTTCCCCCAAGCCAGCTCACAGGTTCCTTTTCCCTCAGGTACTCTGTTTCCTCTAAAATGGAACTGGACATAGTGGCTTAAGGCTGTAATTTCAGTACTTGGGCAGTAGAAGCAGGAGCATCAGGAGTCAAAGGGCAGCCTTTGGGACATAGTGAGTTTGAAGCCAGCCGAGGTTACATGAACTCTATTCTAAAGTCCACTCCCCCCAAAAGGCATACATGCCTCGCTGTCTTGTGACAATTTGACAGCATTCACAGAATACTTGGTTCTAAAGCATTTAGCCCAGAGTCTGACGTGTTATACATTCTTTTTTTTTTATAAATATTTATTTATTTATTATGTATACTATATTCTGTCTGCGTGTATGCCTGCAGGCCAGCAGAGGGCACCAGACCCCATTACAGATGGTTGTGAGCCACCATGTGGTTGCTGGGAATTGAACTCAGGACCTTTGGAAGAGCAGGCAATGCTCTTAACCTCTGAGCCATCTCTCCAGCCCCCGTGTTATACATTCTTAATGTGTACTGGCTGTCACCACTGTATGGTGTATTTGATGAACAGGGTTAGGGGTTTAGCCCAATGAAAGAGTGAATACAAAATGCTTCAGGATCCCTGGCAGTTGCAGCAGCAGAAATGCTACAGGTCCCTGAGTGGCAGCAGTAGGCAGGGGTCCTGAGGCCAGTCCCAGGCATGGACGGCACACAAGACCATACCACAGGTCTCCGAAGGTGGCTGGTCCCAGGCAGGAAGCCACTCAGAGGGTGAGAAACAGAGACATGAATAGGCACGCCATGCAGAGTGAGGTTGGATATTTATTTAGCGGGTTATGGGGGGAGTGAGAAGGGGAGAAGAGCAGAGAAGAAAAGTTGAAGAAGAAGAAGAAGAAGAAGAAGAAGAAGAAGAAGAAGAAGAAGAAGAAGAGAGGAGAGACAGAAGCTGCCTCCTCAAGAGGAAGATGGGGGAAAAAGGAAGAGACTCAGGCTATAAGCAGGAAGGAAGATCTGCCTGCCTCAGGAGATGGGGAGTGAGTGGGCATGGCTTGTCTCTTAAGAGACAGGACAGACCATTACATTTCCATATTTTTTTTTATAATAAAATAGCGGAAGGTTAGGAACCACAAGTTAAAGGAACTGGGGCAACAGATTCTCAAGACTGCTTCCTGCTTATTTGTGGGCATCATCTTTGGAGGGGGGGGAACCTGAGAAGGTTGGGTGCTGGTCATATCCTGGCATAGCTGGTCTCTTTGCTCCTGTTTGGTATTTGTGGTATGGAAATGTCTGGTGTCTTTTTTTTTTTTAAGATTTATTTATTTATTATGTATACAGTGTTCTGTCTGCACGTATGCCACCAGACCAGAAGAGGGCACCAGATCTCATTACAGATGGTTGTGAGCCACCATATGGTTGCTGGGAATTGAACTCAGGACCTCTGGAAGAGCAGTCAGTGCTCTTAACCTCTGAGCCATCTCTCTAGCCCTGTCTGGGGTCTTTTATACCTGTTTAAGATATTGGCAGAAAAGAGGACAAAGTTAAGTTAAGGAAAGAAATTTTTAGGACCAGGGAATTGAGAGGGGGTGTATCTGACCTATTTAAGGTGGATCCTTCAATTCAGCTCCCTGGAACTCAAAAGAATTTTTTGGGTTTGTGAAAACAGAAGTTTTAAATATATACATTGTATAAACAATAGCATATTTATGCCAGAATGACTGTGACAGATATTTTTGCACAATGAAAAGTATTTTTAAGACTATGGAAGGCAGTGTGAGGCAGAAATTTGATACCATGTACTTGTCCTCACACCTTTATAACTTGTATTTGTAATTTACTGAAATTTGTTTGGTGAGGCAGTTGTTTTAAACTGACAAAACCTCTCAGCTGTCAAACTGCATCAGAGATCTTTGAGAAGGATAAAATTTTACTTGAGTTACAGATTAAAAACTGACAGAGAACTTACTTGGTTGGCACCTAGAGCTACCTTCAGGTTCCTCCATGGTTGCTGAAGGTCGTATTTGCCTTTTGCTGTTTAGCGCAGGGCGCCTGCCAGACTCCAGAAGATCCTGTGGGCTAAGAATCTGTAGGAAGACAGGCTTACCTTGACCTGAGCGGCTAGGCTGTCGATTCCAGTGATTCTGTCCACGTCTGGAGATCTTCAGTTTAAATATTTATTTATTTATTATGTATACAATATTCTGTCTGTGTGTATGACTGCAGGCCAGAAGAGGGTACCAGACCTCATTCCAGATGGTTGTGAGCCACCATGTGGTTGCCGGGAATTGAACTCAGGACCTTTGGAAGAGCAGGCAGTGCTCTTAACCTCTGAGCCATCTCTCCAGCCCCGAGATCTTCAGTTTAGACGAAAGGCAGCTTTGCCCAGTGGTCAGCGCTTGGCTGTTGAAGTGAATTGTGGATGGACATTATTTTGTGCCCATTTGTCTTCTGTCTTCTTTGGAGGAAATAGAGTGCTGCTGCTAGGAGCCAATCTGTCTCTTTTAGTTATGAAAAGTTTTTTATTATTTATTTTTATTTTATGTGCATTAATGTTTTGCCTGCATGTGTGTCTATGTGAGGGTACTGGATCATCTGGAATGGGAGTTAGAGGCAATTGTGAGCTGCCATGTGGGTACTGGGAATTGAACTCAGTTCTTCCAGAAGAGCAACCAGTGCTTTTAGCCTCCAAGCCATCTCTCCAGCCCATGAAAAGTTTTTTAACAGTTAAACATTTAAATGCCCTATTCCCCAGATCTCTGAGCAGTTGAGGGCTGTTTATCAGGTGTAATTACAGTGTAGAATCTGCCTGGAGGGCTGGGTCTGAGCTTGACTATACTGGCTCTCATACAAAGACAAAAGAAAAAAACTGCTTGCAATTGAAGGGTAATGGTAGAACTGACAGTAGTAGAGAACAGCTTACTATATTTTAAATTAGGGTTGGAGGGCTGGAGAGATGGCTCAGTGGTTAAGAGCATTGCCTGCTCTTCCAAAGGTCCTGAGTTCAATTCCCAGCAACCACATGGTGGCTCACAACCATCTGTAATGAGGTCCGGTGCCCCCTTCTGGCCTGCAGACATACAGACAGAATATTGTACACATAATAAATAAATATTTAAAAAATAAATAAACAAATTAGGGTTGGATTAAATATACTGTATTGTTGTAAGAGACTTAAAAGTACATACCAATTTAAAACATGAGACTTATTGCTTTGTAGTCTGGAATGAGATATTTCCAGACAATTATAATATATTAACAATAAACATAGGTACATTTAAGTTACATGTATGAACAAACATATATACACAGTAAACAGGAATTGGGTGGAGTGGATGCTCTTGGTGGGCCCTACCAAAGGCATGCCATTGTGCAAAACACTTGCAGCAGAATCAGCAGGAGGAATTTAGAGACAAAACATAAGTAAATCGGGGACCAGGCAGGGTATACTTCAGCAAAGATGGCGGAACTTGGTCACCTGATCTGGCTCTCAGTTAAGATGGTGGTAAAGTCACCTGGCCTCAGTCAAGATGGCAGTAAGGTCACCCATGTAACAGTGTTAACTCTGGGGAACCAGGCAGGAAATCCCTCAGTAAAAGATGGCAGAACTTGGTCACCTGACCTGGCTCTTAGCCAAGATGGTGGCGAAGTCACCCGAGTTCAGTCAAAATGACACCAGTCACATGTTATATGAAAAAGCCACTCAGTTAAGATGATGATGAAGTCACCTGACCTCAGTTAAGATGGTGGTAAGGTAGCCTGACTTCAGTCAAAATGGCAGCAGTCACATACTGTATGGAAAAGCCACGATTTTTGAGCTGCAGAGATTTTAAGTTTAGTAATAAGAGAGACTAGAGGCATGATCTGCCCTGTTGCTAAGCTACCATGCCACAAGTCACCACAAGGGAGCAAAAGGCTGGAATTGAAAACAGCTGCCTCGTGGATCTGACCAATCTTGTTGGCAGCAGCATCGGTGGCAGTGCCTGTGCCCTGACAGTAGTTAGAAAGCTCCCGTAAAAGAGGAGCTGGCGGGACACCAGCAGAGTGAGGGTAGGAGCTGAAGAAGTAGGGCATTAAGACCTGGGGTTTTAGGGCCTCTAAAAGGCATCCATCCCAGGGGGTACGGACATGGATGGCTTGCTACCCATAGCTGAAAGTGTGAAAACCTGCGAAAACAGTGACACCACATGGCTTATAACGGGAAGTCTCCCCCTATAGGTGGGTGTAATCGGCGTGAACACCACAGCACCCATGGGAGGGTGTCCTCTGACCCCAGGGTTGGGTGCTATGGCCTGGCTGGATCTGGTTGGGGTGAAAGGCTGCTCCAAGCAGTCTTTCACGGTGGGGGGAAAAGAAAGAAGAAGAAAAAAAGAGAAAGAAAAGCTGAGGGACCCTGGGCCCCCCCGTCAAATGCACCACACAGAGTGTGCCGTGATAGCATGGGAGGACTGACCCTGGGTCAGTCTGGTTATGATTTTAGCTAAGGGAAGCAATCCAGAGATGAATGTTAGCGAAGGGCTCAACCATCCATGGTTGGGGGCTGTTCCCCCATTTCTAGGAGCACCAGAAGATTGCCATGAGCTTAACAGTCAATTCTTTGGGTTTGGAGAAATGGTTAAGGTGACCAGAATGGGGGAAACTCATTAATTGAAGCTGGTGGTGTGCATAGAATCATGCTGTAGAAATCCTGCTCAGGCATATGGAACATGTGGTTGTTGTGGAAAAAATACCTGGTTCCGTATCCTGATCCCAGGCGAGGGGGTGGGGGTGGGAGAGCCTCCCGAGTCTCATAGCACCAATGTAATGGATTAATAAAAAATGCTGCAGGATCCCCAGCAGTTGCAGTGGCAGAAACACTGCAGGTTCCCAAGTGGCAGCAGTGGGCTGGGGTCCTGAGAGTAGCCAGTCCCAGGTAGGGACAGCACACGAGACATGCTGCAGGTCTCCAAAGGTGTCTGGTCCCGGGCAGGAAGCCATGTGGAGAGTGAGAGACAGAGACATGGATAGGCCCACCATGCAGAGTGAGGTTGGATATTTATTTAGTGGGTTATGGAGGGGGAAGGGAGAAGGGGAAAAGAGCAGAGGGGCAGAGAGAGAAAGAGAGAGAGGGAGAGAGGGAGAGAGAGAGAGAGAGGAGAGATGGAAGCCATCTCTTCCAGAGGGAGACAAGAAAAAAAGGAAGAGACTCAGGCTACAAGCAGGAAGTAAGATCTGCCTGTTTCAGCAGATGGGGGAGGGAGTGGGCATGGCTTGTTTCTTAAAGAGACAGGACAGACCATTACATTTAGTACATGTGAAACTGTGGATTTGATCTCTACCACTGTAGAAAAGGAAAAGACTGACTAATAGTATTGGCGTGTCCGGCTGGGGAGGCAGTTTGGTTGGTACAATGCCTCACTAGCCTATACAAGCCCTGGGTATATGTACAGAGCCCTCCAGCACTTCTTATGCCAGGTATGCTGTTCTTTAATCTTAGCCCTGGAAGCAGAGGCAAGAGGACCAGAGTTCAAGGTTTTTTAGGTAGTCAGAGCTGTATTAGACCCTGTATCTGTGTTGCTAATGTATGTATGTGTCTGTGCGTGTTCTCTTGTGTCTGTATGTATCTGTGTGTGCGCACAGGTGTCTGTGTGTCTATGTGTGTGTGCATGCACGGGTATGGTGTGTGTGTGTGTGTGAAGTATGACATTCAAAGGCTCTGAAATAATTCACAGTGTTTCCCTCTGTTAAGCCTTCCTGCATCTCTGAGTTTTCATTTCCTCTTTTTTGTTTGGACAGTGGCCTCTGCATGCTTTTCCCATACTCTGGCTTTCTCTGATTCCGAAGCCCTCTGCCTCACCTCTGCCACTGGCTGCTTGCCCATTTCCATTGCTGAAGCCATCTGTCTTGTCAGATTTTAACTCAAAAGACATGGCTTTCTCTTTTCCTCTCTGCCCTCTCCTTCCTGCCAGCCTGTCTGATGTTTAGGGCTTGTCAGCCCCATGTCTCTCAAACTCTGGAATGTCCTGAGCTTAATGCCAAGGCTTGCACTCACTGAAACATCTCCTCAGTCCCATTCTCAAGCTCCAAAAGCAAGCAAGCAAGCAAACAACCCACCCACCCAGAAACCTCAGGGATGTTGACAAAAGATCTGGAAAAATGGGGTAAAGTCTGATGAGAAAGGACTTGAAGGCATCTAGACTTTTTTCTAGGGTCAGTAGCTTTCTTTTCTTTTTTTTTTTTAAAAAAAGTTTTTAAAAATGTATTTATTATGTATACAGTGTTCTTCCTGCATGTTTCCTTTCAGGCCAGAAGACACACCAGATCTCATTATGGGTGCTTCTGAACCATGCGGTTGCTGGGAATTGAACTCAGGACCTCTGGAAGAGCAGTCATTGCTTTTATCCACTGAGCCACCTCTCCAGCCCCGGGTCAGTAGCTTTCAATCCTATCAAAATAACGTTCTTCATGACAGATAGTCTGTGAAGCCTTGTCACCAGTGCAGAAGTGGAATCTGTAGAGAACAGACTGTACTGGCACAAAAAATCAACATGGGGCCCATGAGATGGCTCAGTGGGTAAAAGCTTTTGTTGGCTCAGTTCCTGATGTGGGATTCCCTGTATGCTGTGAATACCATTGGTTAATAAAGAAACTGGCTTGGCCTGGTATGGTACAGTAGAGCTAGGCAGGGAAAACTAAATTGAATGCTGGGAGAAATAAGGTAGAGTCAGAGAGAAGCCGTGTATCCCCACCAGAGACAGACACCCAGACAGAACTTTATCTGGTAAGCCACAGCCATGTGGCAGAAAGGACATGGAAAAGTTTAAGAAACTTTGCTTGATAAGGAGCTGGTTAAGGCACTGGGTTCAAGAAACTTTGCAGCATCAAGAGTTAGCTGAAAACAAGAACCTTTGCAAAAGTGCAAACCAAATGTCCTTAGCAGCTAGCCCCCTGTCAACACCCAGCTTTGTTGTCTAGACAAAAGCAGATGTAACTGCTCAGGGGAGGGTGGGGGCATACACAGAAGCAGAAGTAATCAGCACCCTGTGGTTAGCAAGTTGACCCTAAATAAACCTGGCTGCGGTTTTTTGCCTATATATGTCAACCCCAGATGATGAGGGCCTCTTCTGCTACTGCACTGTGTTGTGAGTAGTGGATGAGTTCCTAGTCTGGATGGAGAGGGCTCCGAATAAACCTTGGCTTTTGCATTCTGGACTTGACTGGATTCCAGTGGTGTCTCTCTGGGGTTTCAACTTGGGCACAACAGTGGCGATACAGAGATTAATAGAAATGGGTTAAATTAAGATGTAAGAGTTAATAAGAATGACCAAGATAATAAAACACTGATAACAACTTATGCTGGAGAGGTTGTGGGGTAAAGAAAACACTCTTGCATTGCTGGTGGGAGCAGAAACTGGTAGAGCCCCTTTGGATATCAGTGTAGCGATTTCTCAGAAAATTAGGAAATAACCTTCTTCAAGACCCAGTAATACCACTTTTGGGTATATATCTAAAGGGTGCTCAATCTTGCCACAAGGACATGTGCTCAATTATGTTCATAGCAGCTTTGTTTGTCATAGCCAGAACCTGGAAACAACCTAAATGCTCCTTGATCGAAGAATGGATAAGGAAAATATAGTACATTTACACAATGGAGTACTACACAGCAGAAAAAAATGACATCTTGAAATTTGAAAGCAAATGGATGGAGCTAGAAAACATTATTTTGAGTGAGATAACCCAGACACAGAAAGACAATTATCATGTGTACGCACTCATAAGTGGTTTTTAAACATAAAGCAAAGAAAATCAGCCCACAAATCACAATCCCAGAGAACCTAGACAACAACGAGGCCCCTAAGAGAGACATATATGAATCTAATGTATATGGGAAGTAGAAAAGGACAAGATCTCCTAAGTAAATTGGGAGCATGGAAATCTTGGGAGAGGGCTGAAGGGGAGGGGAGCAGAGAAAAAGAAAGAAAGAAAAAGAGAAAGAAAGTAAAGAGAGAGAGAGAGAGAGAGAGAGAGAGAGAGAGAGAGAGAGAGAGCTAGTGGGACAAGCCTAAGCTAAGACTGAGCTTTTACAATTAAAAAAAGAAAGAAATGAATGTTATACACCAAACAGCAATTCTTTCTTTAAAGCATTCCTTCCTTTCCTTTGTGGTCAGGTGATGGTTAGAGCTGCAGCTCATCTAGTATTATGGAAGAGTATTGTGTAGCATATTGCTAAGATCCATAATAAACGATTGTTTGCTGTTTAATGTTCTAGATTCTGTACCATTATCAACTAAAATAAAAACTGAGCCACTATAAAAAAAAGATGTAAGAGTTAGCCAGTAAGAAGCTAAAACTAATGGGCCAAGTAGTAATTTAATTAATATGGTTTCTGTGTGATTATTTTGGGCTTCCTACAAGTTCCATCCCCAGGATGCATGTAGGAAGGAGAGAACAGATTCCAAAAAAGCAACCTTTGACCTTCACATGTACTGTACCGTGGACTCTTACAATAAATAAATAAATGTAATAAGGAATATAAAAGAAGGACATTTGGCTCAGTTCCGAAGACCCCAGAGCATGATGCCAACACAGATAGCCTTCATGACGATTGCATGTTGCATGTTATCTGGCATGTGTGGGCATGTTATCTGGATGATTCAGCATGTATGGGAGGCAAGAGACCCTGCCACAAACAAGAGGCCTGCAAAGCAATTACAGAATCAAGCTCACTCATAACCACATTTTCTCTCAGTACCTTAAAATCTCTTCCCAAAACTATTTTTTCTAAGTTGTTATATTTCCCAATTATCTACAGTGGATGTTTAGTTATTACTTGCACTTCAAAAATGAAGAGCTGAGCCGGGCAATGGTGGCGCACGCCTTTAATCCCAGCACTTGGGAGGCAAAGGCAGGTGGATCTCTGTGAGTTCGAGACGAGCCTGGTCTACAAGAGCTAGTTCCAGGACAGGCTCCAAAGCCACAGAGAAACCCTGTCTCGAAAAACCAAAAAATAAAAAAAATAAAAAAATAAAAATGAAGAGCTGGGGGTGGGTTGGTGCTGGAGAGATGGCTCACAGGTTAAGAGTACAGAAGACCTGGGTTCAGTTACAAGCAACCACCCAGCAGCTCAAGGCTGTCTGTGACTCCAATTTCAGGGGACACACTGATACCCTCTTCTGACTTCTTCAGGCACTTTCAAGCATACTGTTTGTACAGGCTAAACACTCAGACATACGAAATAAAAGTTAGTAAAAGAATAGGAGCCTGTTCTACACGGAGAGTTCCCGGACAGACAGGACCAGAAAAACGCTGTCTTAGGAAAAAAAAAAACCAGACGAATTGGAGCTGGGCATGATGACTCCTGTTGTAATTCCAGCACTAAGATGCCGAGATAGAGGATCATGGGTTAAAGGCCAGCATGGGCTGCATAATGAACCCTGTCTCAGAGCAAAATAGTGAAATGGCTCAGCAGTTATGGGGCACTGGTTGCTTTTGAAGATGGCTTGGATTTGATTTTCAAGTAAGTCACCACATAGCGGCTCATATGCTCTGTAACTCCAGTTCTATGGGATCAGTCTCCCTCTTCTGGCCTTCTTGGTTAGTTGCATGCAAGTTCTGCACAGACATATGTGTATGCAACACCCAGACATATAAAAAAGAATGAACTGGGTGGTGGTGGTGCAAACCTTTAATTCCATCACTCGGGAGGCAGAGGCAGGTGGATCTCTGTGAGTTCAAGGCCAGCCTGGTCTACAAGAGCTAGTTCCAGGACAGGCTCCAAAGCTACAGAGAAACCCTGTCTCAAAAAAACCCAAATAAATTAATAAAAAATTAAAAAGAATGAAATTTAACTTGGTTTTTAAGAGTGAGGAAAGACCTTAAAGTATGATAAAAATTCAATAATAATTTCAAATTTGATGAATATATTTCAGTGTTGCTTGAAGGGGAAGCAAGATTGGTTGTGGTGGTACATGCCTATTGTTTTAGCACTCGGCAGGCAGAGAGTGGAAGTTCTCAAGGGCCAGACTGGTCTACATAGCAAGTTCCAGGCCTGAAATAGGAAATCACACACACACACACACACACACACACACACACACACACACACACACACTGATGTAAAATGCTCTTCTGTATGCTGTGAATATGTTTTATTACTATTGGCTAATGAAGAAGCTGCTTTGGCCTATGGCAGAGCAGGACATAGCTAGGAGGGAAGACCAACAAAGGATCAAGGGGAAAAGAGGGTGGAGTCAGGAGATGTCAGCAGCTACAGGAGGATTAAGACGCCAGAACATTACCTGTAAGCCACAAGCCACAGGGCACGCGGCCACATACAGATTATTAGAAATGGATTAATTTATATGTAGAGCTAGTCAGTAAGAAGCCCGAGTCATGGGTCAAACAGGTTTTCTTCTTTTTCTTAATTAATTAATTTTGGCTTTTGGAGTTTCTCTGTAGTTTTGGAGCCTATCCTGGATCTAGCTCTTGTACCCAGGCTGACCTCGAACTCACAGAGATCCACCTGCTTCTGTCTCCCAAGTGCTGGGGTTAAAGGCATATACAACCACTACCCGGCTTCTTCTTATTATTTATTTTCGATAAGTTCTTTTTTAAAAATAATTTAACGTTTTTCATGTACATTGCTTTAAAGGTGTCAGATTCCTTGGAACTGGAGCTACAGACAGCTACGAGCCACCATGTGGGTGCTGGGAATTGAACCCAGGTCCCCCGGAAGAACAGCCAGTGCTCTTAACCACTGAGCATCTCTCTAGCCCTGGCCAAACAGTCTGTAATTAATATTGAGCTTTTGAGCAGCTATTTGGGAACTGGTGGATGGGAGAGAAATCACTAGCTACAACAAGGGTTGTAGAGATGGCTTAGTGGTTAAGAGCACTGGCTATTCTTCTAGCACAGACTTGCATATAGGCAAAATACCTACACAATTTTTAAAAAGGCACAGTATGTAAAGGTGCTTGCTGTCAAACCTTACAATCTGAGTTTGCCTCCCAGGACCTATGTGATGAAAGGAGAGAGTCGGCTCCTACAGGTTGTCCTTGACCTCCACACCTGGACCATGCAGGTGTACAGGCACACAAGGAACAAATAGATAAGTGTAATTTAAAAATATAAGTGCAGGTCTTTCTGCCTCTGTCTCAGTCACTATTCTATTGCTCTGAAGACACACCAAGGCAGCTCCTACCAAAAGAAAACGCATTTAATTAAGGGCTTGCTTACAGTTTAAAGGAGTAGTCCATTATCATCATGTCAGGAGCTTGGTGTCATTCATGCATGGCTCTGGAGCAGTAACTGAGAGCTACATCCTGATCTGAAGGCAGAGAGAGAGAGAGAGAGAGAGAGAGAGAGAGAGAGAGAGAGAGAGAGAGAGAGAGAGACTGGGCTTGGTACAGGCTTTTAAACCTCAAAGCCCTCCCTAGTGACGCACCTCTTCAACAAGGCCACGTGTTTTAATTCTTCTAATTCTTTCAAATAGTGCCCCTGGTGACTTAACATTCAAATATATGCATCTATGGGGGACATTTTTTTTGAGATGGGGTTTCTTTCTAGTTGTCCTAGAATCAGCTTTATAGGCTGGTCATTCAGGTGAGTCTTGAACTCACAGAGATCTGGCTGCCTCTGCCTCCTGAGTGCTGGGACTAAAGTGCACCACCACATTTGGCATGGGGCTATTCCTATTAAAACCATCACCACACCCTCTTTTCTTCAAGTTTCTGCTGGATTAAGCTCACTCAAGTTATTTTAAAAGCCTGTTTCTGACACCCAGATATTTTAGGTTTTCCCCCAGTGTGGCACTGTTGTGCAAATGTGATAAAGATGGCAGCAGTGATGACCACTGATCTCACCAGACAGAAAAGCTTCTCTCCAGGTAAGAACTGATGGGATAACCAACTGGGGTGAAGGGCCACAGCAGTTCAATGGGGTCATCTCCGAGTTCCTTGCCCCCTCAGGCGTGAGCCACTCAGCATCTCCCTGGAAACAGAACTATTTAAGAACAGAATTTATTGCTGGAGTATCATCATTTCCACCATACATATTCTTTATGAAGACCCCAAACCATTTTTTAAGGCTTTTTTTGAACCCAGAACTTAATGTTATATTCTAGAATAAACTTGGGTATAGGGGAATGCATTAAAGACACACCCTTCCAGTGTTCCCAGAATCAGCTTTTGCTGTGTCTCTAATGCTGGGCATTCTCCTCATCCCACTGTGGCCCTTTACTGGAATTTATCTCAATGGTTCCTTGGCAATCTAGTTTTGCAGCTCATTTTGAATGGCTAGGTACCTTGGCTTTCTCTTATTATTTCTTCCTTTGGGGGTTTCAGTTTCTTTAAACCATGTTTGACTTTCTCTTTCCAGGGTAGCTGTCCTTCCCCCAGGGACAATGAGAACAGTGGGCTGAGTTTCCTGCCTTCCCTGATAACTACTGATTGATTCCCAAGAGGAGTCCTGTACTGGCCTCATTCCTCTGACGAGAAACTTAAATCCATGATGTGTTTGTGTCTTTTCCAAGACTTGATTTCTGAGTTCCGCGTTCCCTCCCATCCCTTATGCCTTTTAAATGTTGTTTGTTGGATAATTTGTGGGACAGTGCTCACTTCTTTGGTACTCTCCTTTCTCCCACACAGGACTTTTCTCCCAATGGCATGTCCTCATTTCTTCTTTAGTCCTTCCTGTACCTTTTGTACTACACTTGCCATCTAGTGTCTGAATTCAAGATAATTGTTCTCTGACTTCCTGGACTCATTTCATTATCTAAACATCAATTCAGCCCCTACCCAACGCGTCCTTCCTTAATTTAGCCCCTCCCACCCCCACCCTTTCTGGGTTTTGAGACAAGGTTTCATATAGCAGCCCAGCTGGCCTTATTCTTGTGGCAATGCTTTTGCCTCTGCCTGCCAAGTGCTGAGATGATGGGTGCCAAGCCTGGCTGTGGTTCTTGTCTTATTGACGGCACCAGGTGTCCTTTTTCTTGATCAGAAGGAAAGTTAGGAGAGAAGCTTTTGGTAGCCAGAGGGGAGTTGGGGTGACTGCCATTGTTTCACATGAAGTGTGTCACCTGCTTAGTTAAGTGGTTCTCAACCTGTGGGTTGTGACCATCAGAAAACATAGATATTTACATGACGATTCATAACATTAGCAAAGTACACTTATGAAGTTGCAATTAAAGTAATTGTATGGTTGAGGGTCACTACAACATGAGGAACTGTATTAAAGGTCACAGCACTAGAAGGTTGAGTGCCATTAGCTTAACTGGTAGCTGAGTGAGGTTGTGGGGCCATGGCAAGGCAGTGTCACAGTCCACTGCCATGTGGCCCTTGGGATGTGGCTGAGCAGACCAAAATCTCCCATATGGATGTGGCTTCCATTTCTCACTCCATGCCTGGTTCTTCCTCCACAATCATCAGTGTGCTGCTATACCCAGGTGGAATTCTGCCTTTGTCTGGTACTTACTAGCAAATTGCTTAAGTCTTTGCATTTTTCTGCATTTGGAAACGATACATTATCTGGTTCAAGGGAACGCTGCTAATATTTATGTGTACCTGTACTCTGCTTAGTTCATGGATTCTCACGAGTACCACATTCTTGGTGAACTATGGTTTTTCTTCCTTCTCCAGTCAAGTTCTTATGTATGGGGATACTGGCTCTTTACCCAGCAAAACTTCCTTGGATGAACCATACCCTGCATGTTAGCTAAAGATCTAGCTACATTTGGATGGTGTCTGTAGGACTTCCCTAGGCCTGACTTTTAGGATGGACCCACATCTCAGGCTTGGCCTGTAGGGTGCTACAGTGGGTCTTCTCCCAGACACACCAAATGGTGTACAGATAGGTGTGAACTCAAAGCAGAGTCCTTTTGGAGCTGTCTAAAGTGGTATTATTGACTTTCTTCAGAGTTACAAGTTCTAAAAAGTCACAAGTGGGGTTGTCAAAAGTCATCTTGTACAATGGACAGAACTTGTCTGAGAAAGAACTGTTGATGGAGTTTTCTGTCCTGCCCGGTTCCCACAATCACTAAATTCCAAAGAAAATCACACAGAGAGTCTATATTAGTTATAAACTGATTCACCCATTAGCTCAGGCTTCTTATTAACTCTTATAACTTATATTAGCCCATTATTCTAGTATATGTTAGCCACATGGCTCGGTACCTTTTTCAGTGGGGTAAGTCACATCTTCCTTCTTCTGTGGTTGGGACAGGACTGGGGAGGAATGGGCTTCCTCCTTCCCAGAATTCTCCTGTTCTCATTGACCCGCTTCTACTTCCTGTCTGGTTGTCCCATCTATACTTCCTGCCTGGTTACTGGCCAATCAGTGTTTATTTAAAACATAATTGACAGAATATAGACAATTGTCCAATTGTCCAGAAACCAATGAACCTGGCAGAAGCCAGCAGCCATAAGGAATAAAGATTGCAAGACCTTAGTCCTTTGTTCAAAGCATTGGCCATTTCAGGTTAAGCCAATAACTTTCCTATGTTAGCATGTCAGCTTGAGCTGAGCCTTTGTGCACACAACTGTGACAATGCAGTGTTAACCGTTCATTGTTACAATGAAACCGTGAGTTCTTCTCACCATTTCATGCTAAAACTCACTCTCTTTTTGTAAAGACTGCTGCAAACATGTGCATTCCGTGTTATCAGAAACCCCACAGACTGGAAAATCAGGAGTGAATTCTGCTCTAGCCAGTTTTGGGCCTTCTGACATCACTTCTTAGTAACTATTGTTCTGATTGGATGGCTGTTCCAGGGACTGGTGCT
Source organism: Microtus pennsylvanicus (assembly GCF_037038515.1). Classification (NCBI taxonomy): domain Eukaryota; kingdom Metazoa; phylum Chordata; class Mammalia; order Rodentia; family Cricetidae; genus Microtus; species Microtus pennsylvanicus. The sequence goes on along the minus strand of NC_134580.1, from coordinate 68,051,724 downwards.
GATGGATTATAGTGAGTCATATAATGGCTATTGTATGTTTTGGAGTAAGAGACTGAACCCAGGGCATCATATATTCTAGACAAGTGTTTCCAACAGATAACATTGTTTAGCCTGAGAAAGGGCCTCACTATGTATCTTTGACCAATTTGGAACTTGTTGTGTAGACTAGGCTGTCTTCAAATGCACAAAGATTCATTTGCTTCTGCCTCCTAAGAGCTAATATTGAAGGCATACACCATGATGCCCATATCAATAAGTCTTTATTACTAGGTGGTAACTCAATAATTTTTTAAAAAATAATTTATCTTAAATTATATATACATGTGCATTTGTATGTGGTATTTGCTTGTAAGCATAGGCATCTTTGGAGACCAGAGGAGGGTACTAGGTCTCTTAGAGTTTGAGTTAGAGGTAGTTGTGAGCCTAAAATATGTGCTTAACTGTTGTGTGAGCAGTACACACTCTTAACTATGAAACTATGTCTCCAGCCTCTTGTGATTTTTGTTTTTCTATGTTCTAAGTCCTTGTACTATAACACCAGTCCCAGCCCTTCAGTACCTTTATTCTGCTCTCGCCTATAGATGTTGAATTTAGATTCTTTTTTTTTTTTATGGCTCTGACCCAGGATAGGACAGGCACTTACATGATTTGGGGAAAGAAAGGAGATGAGGGGGTGGACAGGAATTTCAAAGTGGAGGCGAGGTGGAATTCGGCTGTTTAAAACATTTGTGACTGCAGAACTCTACACCCACTTTCCGTTTATAAATAGCCCTGTCTCTCAGCCTGGCTCCTCCAGCACAAAGGCTGCATTGGAAGATAACAACCACAGATGGCAGCTGCTAAGGGACAAACGCAGAACAGAGGCTGCACAGTCAGACCTGTGGGGCTTCAGCTCAGGGTGTAGGGATAAAAAGCTGTTAGGTGTGGGTCAGAAAGATACTGCCCATCACTGTGAGTCAGAGTAGGGACAATCGCAAGAGATTCCTGTGCCCTGGTCACACCACAGAGCTGGCTGGAGGTGGCTGCTCTGATGGTGCTTTCAAGGCAGCACTTCTGAGAATCCAGTGGTGACTTTTCTGAGAAGGGACAGGGTAGAGGGAATTTCAGGGTTTCTGTGTTAGGAAATAGTACATTAACAATATGTTAACAAGGTTGGAGAGGAGAAGTGATGCGCAGGCTTGGGAATAGAGGCTACCATGGTACTCAATATGGGGACTCTGTAAGACATTCGGGCAGATACAGAGACAGCTGGACATTCATTAAACCAGTGTCTGCTGAGTATTAGTGTGTGTAGGATACTGCTTCTCTGGCTCATTTAGTGGCCTTGGCGAAAGGTTAGGACAACCAGAGAAACATTCCTATTTGTCTTCAATTCCTTTATGAATTCTATGACTTTGCTCTGTTAAAATCTGTAAACATCCCTTCTCTGAGCAGTAATAGCTGCCACACACCAAATATTTACTGTGCTGATACACTAAATTTAATACTCCAATAAGTATTGTTTCTCATTTTAGAGATGAGAGGCCTGAATTCAAGTGTATTAAGGCTTTGACTTATAGTTCAGTGGTAGAATGTTTGCATGTTATGCCCAAGCCTTGGATTCAATTAATGATCACAGAAAACCAAACAAACAAGAAACACAATTAACTTATCCCCAAACCACATAGCTTGTAACAGTTAGAAACTGCTCCCTTTCCCCATTCTGCTTCCCAGTGCCCTCATCCACCCTTAAAAACAAACAAAAAACTCAGAGTTGGTAAGATGGCTCAGTGGGTAGACACTTGGTGCCACACCTGGATACTGGAGTTTGATCTCTGGCATTCACTAAAATGGAAGGAGAGAGCCAACTCCTGAAGGTTGTCCTCTGGCTTCCATACACATTAGTGGACTTGGCAGACCGTCTCTTCCCATCTACAGCCGTACACACACACACACACACACACACACACAAACACACACATACACACACACACACATTCATACATGGCACACATGCACACATGCATGCACAATTTAAAAATTGGAAAAAGCAATTCAATACCACATTTTCCTGAAGTGCCCAGCTGGAAGTGAACTGCCCCTCTTGGTCACCCCAAGGTTCTGACACCACTCTGCCAGGAATAAGCAGTGTTTCAGGGCTTAGTGAGCACCCTATGTGGTACACCAGGTGTTGCTGTTTCACCAACATTTGCCGTTAATACAACACTCCAAATTATTGGGTTTTTTGGGGGGACATGCACATGTGATATGGGATTCCCCTCTGTACCAACAAGCCTCTCCTACAACAAATTGGCACTCCAACGTGGGTGACTGTTTTCATGTAAAACTTGAGAAAGCTTAAAAAGAAACTCTAGACAGGAAAGAACAGAGTTAAGTGTGGTTTGGTAGCAGCATTTTCTTGGGTGGGCTCTGTTTGCTAGAACCAAGGAGAGGCATGGCTCATTTAAGAAAGTTTTTCATCATTCAGCAGTAGCAGAAAAAAGGCCATGCTGTTTTGAAACTGTGGCTTTCTGGGAGTGCAAACTCTGATGAGGTCCAGCTAGAGCATTTAAATAGGATTTGTGGACATAGTGCTACAACTTGCTTAATGGCAACATAGACTGGCTGTGTGCCTAAAAATGTTGCTGTGAGCATGACTTTCAGAGGCAGCAAACAGCTCTGCCATGCTGGACTGGGTGGAGCAAGCAGGCAGTGCTGTATTTACCCTAGCAAGGGTGCTGCTTAAGTTCATAAGAAGGGCTTAGCATTTTAAGAAGCACTTCTGGCCAGAAAAGGATTACAGATTATACCATAAAGACAAATTCAGATGAAAAAAACCTCTAAATGAGACACAGTATGTTTTTAAAAAATGTATGTAGGCTTGGGAGAGAGAAGAGAAAGAGTATAAAGAGTTATAAAAAGAAGTAAATGGTTTATTAAAAAAATGAAACAAAGTCTTTAAAGAGACAGAGCACAGATAGTCATAGATTAAAGGAGTAAAGATAATAAAATAAATTAAAAATAAAAAGTAATAAATTTAGAGCACGGAGGCCTAATCTCTCGGCGCCAGGAGACCCAGCGTTGGGGTGAGTTTCTGGCCCCGCAGCGCAAGCCTGGGACAGGGAGCTCAGAGGTTCCTTGGCCCCCTATCCTTCTTGGGCTCTCTGCAGGGCCTCTCCTCCCTGCATACGGCCTCTTTCTTCCTAGCCCACCCAGCTTCCATCCAGAACCCTCCTCACTTCGGCCCCACCACCCTCTTTCGGCACATAACATCACCCAGCCCAGCCTGTCTGGGCACTGGGTCCGAATCCTCGGGGCACCCAAGCGGGTGGGAGTTCCTTTGCTTCTATGGCCTGCCTGCACCAAGCAGGGTAGGCGCGTTGTTTGCGAGCTGCCCCATCAGCACGGAAGCCTGATCTCTCGGCGCCAGGAGAGCCAGCGTTGGGGCGCCAGGAGAGCCAGCGTTGGGGATAGCCAGCGTTGGGTAGGCAAGGAGACCTGATCCAGTAAAAGAAGATCCTTAAGGGAGCATTTGGAAGAAGAGATGGGCAGACGCCAAGGCAAGAATTCGCCCAACAAGCTGAAAAGCAACATGAAGCCACCAGAATCCAGTGACCTCACAACAGGAGGACATGAACACCTTAATCAGGAAGAAGTAGAAAAGATTGACTTCATGAAAGTGATTGACGCCCTTAAACAGCATGTAAAAAACGCCCTTATAGAAATGGATGAGAAATATAACAGAAAGTTTGAAGAATTGAATAAATCAGTGAATGATCCCCTAGAAAACTAAGGGAAAACAATCAAACAGATAATGGAAACAGTTCAAGACTTGAAAACTGAAATGGAGGCAAAGAAGAAAACACAAACAGAGGGCCGGCTGGACATGGAAAATTTAAGTAAACAAACAGAGTCTACAGAAACAAGCATAACCAACAGAATACAAGAGTTAGAAGAACGAATCTCAGATTCTGAAGATACCATAGAGAAAATAAACACACTGATCAAAGAAAACAGCAAGTCCAACAAACTCTCATCACAAAACATTCAGGAAATATGGACACAATAAAAAGACCAAACCTAAGAATAATAGGAGTAGAAGAAGGAGAAGAAGTGCAGCTCAATGGTCCAGAAAATATATTTAATAAAATTATAGAAGAAAACTTTTCCAACCTAAAGAAAGATATACCTATGAAGGTCCAAGAAGCATACAGAACACCGAATAGGCTGGATCAAAAAAAAATCCCCTCGCCATATAATTATCAAAACACAAAGCATACAGAATAAGGAAAGAATATTAAGAGCTGCAAAGGAAAAAGGCCAAATTACTTATAAAGGTAAACCTATCAGACTTACACCTGACTTCTCCATGGAAACCACGAAAGCCAGAAGGTCCTGGATAGATGTACTGCAGAAACTGAGAGACCATGGATGCAAGCCCAGATTACTATACCCAGCCAAGCTTTCGTTCACTATAAGTGGAGAAAATAAAATTTTCCAGGATAAAAACAAATTTAAACAATACATAGCCACAAATCCAGCTTTACAGAAAGTAATAGAAGGAAAATCACTAACCAAGGAGTCCAACAAAGACCACAATAACCCAGACATCTAGAGACCCTTCACCAACACAAATCAAAGAAGGGAAACACACAAACTCTACGACTAAAAAAGTGACCGGAGTTAACAACCACTGGTCATTAATATCACTTAATGTCAATGGACTCAACTCACCTATAAAAAGGCACAGGCTAAGAGATAGGATAAAAAACAGGATCCAACATTCTGCTGTTTACAAGAAACACACCTCAATCACAAAGACAGGCACCTACTCAGAGTAAAGGGCTGGGAAAAGGCTTATCAAGCAAATGGACCTAAGAAACAAGCAGGTGTGGCCATACTAATCTCTAACAAAGTTGACTTCAAACTTAAATCAATCAGAAGAGATGGAGAGGGGCATTTTATACTCATAACAGGAACAGTTCATCAGGATGAAGTCTCAATCCTGAACATCTATGCCCCTAATATAAAAGCACCCACGTACATAAAAGAAACATTGCTAAAACTCAAGGCAGCCATCAAACCGCACACACTAATAGTAGGAGACTTCAACACTCCTCTCTCACCAATGGACAGGTCAATCAGACAGAAACCTAACAGAGAAATAAGAGAATGAATGGAGGTAATGAATCAAATAGACTTAACAGACATCTATAGAACATTCCACCCAAATAGGAAAGAATATACCTTCTTCTCTGCAGCTCATGGAACTTTCTCAAAAATCGACCACATAGTCGGTAACAAAGCAAACATCCACAGTTACAAAAAAATATTAGTAACCACCTGTGTCTTATCAGATCACCATGGATTAAAGTTAGAATTCAACAACAATGCTACCCCCAGAAAGCCTACAAAGTCATGGAAACTGAACAGTCAACTACTGAACCATACCTGGATTAAGGAAGAAATAAAGAAAGAAATTAAAGTCTTCCTGGAATTCAATGAAAATAAAGAAACAACATACTCAAACTTATGGGACACTATGAAAGCAGTCCTAAGAGAAAAGTTCATAGCACTAAGTGCCCACTTAAAGAAAACAGAGAAAGCTCACATTGGAGACTTAACAGCCCACCTGAAAGCTCTAGAAAAAAAAGAAGCAGACTCACCTAGGAGGAGTAGAAGACTGGAAATAATCAAACTGAGGGCTGAAATCAACAAAATAGAAACACAGAAAACAATACAAAGGATCAATGAAACAAAAAGCTGGTTCCTGGAGAAAATCAACAAGATTGACAAACCCCTATCCAAACTAATCAAATGGCAGAGAGCGAATTTGCAAATTAATAAGATCAGAAATGAAAAGGGGGACATAACCACAGACACAGAGGAAATTCAGAGAATCATTAGATCTTACTACAAAAGCCTGTATGCCACAAAACTGGAAAATGTAAAGGAAATGGACACTTTTTTAGATAAATACCATATACCAAAGTTAAACCAGGACCAGGTGAACAATCTAAATAGACCTGTTAGTCGCGAAGAATTAGAAGAGGTTATCAAAAACCTCCCTACCAAAAAAAGCCCAGGACCAGATGGTTTCAATGCGGAATTCTACCAGAACTTCCAAGAAGACCTAATACCTATACTCCTTAATGTATTTCACAATATAGAAACAGAAGAGGCATTGCCAAATTCCTTTTATGAAGCTACAGTTACTCTGATACCAAAACTGCACAAAGACTCAACCAAGAAAGAGAATTATAGACCAATCTCACTCATGAACATCGATGCAAAAATCCTCAACAAAATACTGGCAAACCAAATCCAAGAACACATCAGAAAAATTATCCATTATGATCAAGTAGGCTTCATCCCAGGGATGCAGGGCTGGTTCAACATACGAAAATCTATCAATGTTTATATAAATAAACTGAAAGAAAAAACTATATGATCATTTCATTAGATGCTGAAAAAGCATTTGACAAAATTCAACATCCCTTTATGATAAAAGTATTGGAGAGATTAGGGATACAAGGGTCATACCTAAATATAATAAAAGCTATATACAGCAAGCCGACAGCTAACATCAAATTAAGTGGAGAGAAACTCAAAGCCATCCCACTAAACTCATGAACACGACAAGGATGTCCACTCTCTCCATACCTCTTCAATATAGTGCTTGAAGTTCTAGCAATAGCAATAAGACAACATAAGGGGATCAAGGGGATTCGAATTGGAAAGGAAGAAGTAAAACTTTCGTTATTTGCAGATGATATGATAGTGTACATAAGCGACCCCCAAAACTCCACCAAAGAACTTTTACAGCTGATAAACACCTTTAGTAATGTGGCAGGATACATGATCAACTCCAAAAAATCAGTCGCCCTCTTATACACAAAGGATATGGAAGCAGAGAGGGAAATCAGAGAAGCTTCACCTTTCGCGATAGCCACAAACAGCATAAAATATCTTGGGGTAACTCTAACCAAGGAAGTGAAAGATCTATTTGACAAGAACTTTAAGGCATTGAAGAAAGAAATTGAGGAGTATACCAGAAAATGGAAGGACCTCCCTTGCTCTTGGATTGGGAGGATCAACATAGTAAAAATGGCAATTCTACCAAAGGCAATTTATAGATTCAATGCAATCCCCATCAAAGTCCCATCAAAATTCTTCACAGATCTTGAGAGGACAATAATCAACTTTATATGGAAAAACAAAAAACCCAGGATAGCCAAAACAATCCTATACAATAAAGGGTTGTCTGGAGGCATTACCATCCCTGACTTCAAACTCTATTACAGAGCTACAGTGATGAAAACAGTGTGGTACTGGCATAAAAACAGAGAAGTCGACCAACGGAATCATATAGAAGACCCGAATTTTAACCCACAAACCTATGAACACCTCATTTTTGATAAAGGAGCCACAAGTATACAATGGAAGAAAGAAAGCATCTTCAACAAATGGTGCTGGCATAACTGGATGTCAACCTGTAGAAGATTGAAAATAGACCCATATCTATCACCATGCACAAAACTCAAGTCCAAATGGATTAAAGACCTCACTATCAGTCAGAACACATTGAACCTAATAGAAGAGAAAGTGGGAAGTACCCTACAACAGATGGGCACAGGAGATCGCTTCCTATGTGTAACCCCAACAGCACAGACATTAAGGGCAACATTGAATAAATGGGACCTACTAAAACTGAGAAGCTTCTGTAAAGCAAAGGACACTGTCACCAAGACAAAAAGGCAACCTACTGACTGGGAGAAGATCTTCACCAACCCCGCAACAGACAAAGATCTGATCTCCAAAATATATAGAGAACTCAGGAAACTAGACTTTAAAAGGCTAATTAACCCAATTAAAAAATGGGGCACTGAACTGAACAGAGAATTCTCAGCAGAGGAAGTTCAAATGGCCAAAAGACACTTAAGGTCATGCTCAACCTCCTTAGCGATCAGGGAAATGCAAATCAAAACAACTTTGAGATATCATCTTACACCTGTCAGAATGGCTAAAATAAAAAACTCCAATGATAGCCTTTGCTGGAGAGGCTGTGGAGGAAGGGGTACCCTCATCCATTGCTGGTGGGAATGCAATCTTGTGCAACCACTTTGGAAATCAGTGTTTCGGTTTCTCAAGAAATTCGGGATCAACCTACCCCTGGACCCAGCAATACCACTCCTGGGAATATACCCAAGAGATGCCCTATCATATGAAAAGAGCATTTGTTTAACCATGTTCATAGCAGTATTATTTGTAATAGCCAGAACCTGGAAACAACCTAGATGCCCCTTAATGGAAGAATGGATGAAGAAAGTGTGGAATATCTACACATTAGAGTACTACGCTGCGGTAAAAAACAATGACTTCTCGAATTTTGCATACAAATGGATGGAAATATAAAACACTATTCTGAGTGAGGTAACCCAGACCCAAAAAGATGAACATGGGATGTACTCACTCATAATTGGTTTCTAGCCATAAATAAGGGCCACGGAGTCTACAATTGGTGATCCTAAAGAAGCTAAGTAAGAAGGTGAACCAAAGGAAAAACATATAGTTATCCTCTTAGCTATGGGAAGTAGACAAAATTGCCAGGGAGAAAATTGGGATCTTGGGGGTGGGGTTGGATGGGGGTAAGGGGAGACGAGGAGAGAAAAGGGAGAAGGGGAGGAGGGGGGAACTAGGGGAAAAAGGAGGATTGGGATAAAGGAAGGTCGGATAGGGGAGCACGGAAGCACAATTCTTAGTTAAGGGAGCCACATTAGGGTTGGCAAGAGACTTGAACCTAGAGTGGCTCCCAGGAGCCCAAGCCGAGGTCCCTAGTTAGTTCCTTGGGCAGCTGAGGATAGGGAACCTGAAATGACCCTAGCCTATAGCAATACTGACAAATATCTTGCATATCATCATAGAACCTTCATCTGGTGATGGATGGAGATAGAGACAGAGACCCACACTGGAGCACTGGACTGAGCTCCCAAGGTCCCAATGAGAAGCAGAAGAAGGGAGAACATGAGCAAAGAAGTCGGGACCACGAGGGGTGCACCCACCCACTGAGACAGTGGGGCTGATCTACTGGGAGCTCACCAAGGCCTGCTGGACTGTGACTAAAAAAGCATGGGTTAAAACTGGACTCTCTGAACATGGCGAACAATGAGGACTGATGAGAAGCCAAGGACAATGGCACGGGGTTTTGATCCTACGCAATGTGCTGGCTTTGTGGGAGCCTAGCCAGTTTGGATGTTCACCTTCCTAGATATGGACAAAGGGGGGAGGACCTAGGACTAACCACAGGGCAGGGAACCCTGACTGCTCTTTGGACTGGAGAGGGAGGGGGAGAGGAATGGGAGGAGGGGGAGAAGGCTGGGAGGAGGGGGAGGGAAATGGGAGGCTGGGAGGAGGTGGAAACTTGTTTTTTTTTTCTTCCTATTCTCAATAAAAAAAATAAATTAAAAAAAAGTAATAGATTTAAAACAAATAAGCCACGTAAAGATGGGAAATTCACAGTGAGACTGGATTATGAATATTATTGTGTTTTCTTTGAGATTTTTGATTGCAAAAGGAGCTAAGTACAGAGATACATATTATTGTATGACCTGCTAAGCTAAACCAGCATAGATATTTTAAAGGTTTCTTCAAAATATGGGTCTAAGGATATGTTGCTTTGGAAAAGAGGTTCTTCTTTTGTTTCTACAGAGGATGACAACCTGTGGAATCCTTCCAGACTAATGTGGTTTGATGCACCAACACCCTCTGAAAGGTTGCTGTGAACACTCCCAAAAATTACTTCACCCAATAAAAAGCAGGAAGCAGTATGAAGAGAACTACACCCAAATTCCCAAATATTGTTTGTAAATGTTTCTTTACATTTAAAAGGGGATATGTTATAGAGATGGATACTTTTTATTGGTATGGATCTTGCTTTATTGATACAAAATTAACGTCAATTTTGTTATACTGTGTATATGTATTTCTTTTTTTATATAATTTTTTAAAATATTTATTTATTTATACAATATTTTGTCTGTATGCCTGCAGGCCAGAAGAGGGCGCCAGACCTCATTACAGATGGTTGTGAGCCACCATGTGGTTGCTGGGAATTGAACTCAGGACCTTTGGAAGAGCAGGCAATGCTCTTTACCACTGAGCCATCTCTCCAGCCCTGTGTATATGTATTTCTGATCTTGATTAAGGTATTGTGATTATGCAGCTCATTTTAAAATGTTATGTATAATTAAGAAATATAGATAAATAGTCTTCTATAATAGTCAAGCTTATAGTCATGATAGTTAGGTTTTCTAGATGTACAGAGATATATTTCAGATGGATAGAGATTCTTCAAACCTTTCAAAGATCTTCAGAATTTGGCATTTAAGGTGTTTAAGAACTTAGGACTTTTCGCTGGGCAGTGGTGACACACACCTTTAATCCCAGCACCTGGAGGCAGAGACAGGCAGATCTCTGTGAGTTTGAAGCCAGCCTGGGCTACAAGGGCTAGTTCCAGGACAGGCTCCAAAGCTACAGAGAAACCCAAGTGCTGGGATTAAAGGCATGCACCACCACCATCTGGTGATTTCTATGATCTTATCATTTTGTATCTTTCTCAGTGGACAACAAATGCCATGGAAGACAAGAATATTTATCACAGGCCTCATGTCCGCTGCTACTCTAAGCCCTGAACTCTCTTAACTATTCAGTGTCAAGGGAGCTGGTGCACTTCTAAACTTGAAGTGTCACTTAGGATGAAAGACCCTCTGGACACCCCCTCCCAGAACCCGCAGCTGGCCTGCTCTCATGAGAACATCCTGTTTGCTTAGGGAAACAGGATGCCTATAGTCAGCACATGTGCCCAACTTATGAAAGACCCCCACCTAGCAGCATTAAGTTAGCAGCAGCAATAACGCTATTTTACAAGGCTTGAATTTTTGAGCAACATAACTGAAAGCTAGGACAGGGGAGTTCAATTTAGAGATAAGGGCGTTGGTCAACTTAGGAGCAAGGGCGGTTGAACCAGGCAAGATATCTATGGTCGACCATCTGGACTGCCAGCAGGGAACTTGCGGTCCAGAAGAAGAGTTGTACCCTAGATAGGCCGAGTCAGCATGCATATCTGATTTCTTGGAAACCACAGAACTGTACTCAGTTTGAACCCGAGCCTTATTTGAATTGCCCAATAAGAACCCTGTAACTATGCGTCTCGCTTCTGTACCCGCGCTTCTGCTTCCCTACCCTATAAAAAATCCACTGCCCCAACCTGAAGGTGCGCAAGTCCTCCGAAAGACTTGCTGCCCGCAGGTACCTGTGTTTACTCAATAAACCTCTTGCTGTTGCATCCGCACGAGTGGCCTCGCTGTTCCTTGGGAGGGTCTCCCCAGACTGAAAGGCAGCCCACCTTGGGGGTCTTTCAAGGAGGAGGGCAGGCTGATGATACTGAATTCTAGTGAGGAGGCTGGAACAAGGTGTGGGTGTTTTTATTATGCCCAGATCACTGAGTCCCCCCAAAACAAACCAGGAGTCCAAGTCCTGTATGTGAAACCAAAGAGCCTTTATTCTTTTTTTTAAAATATTTATTTATTTATTTATTATGTATACAATATTCTGTGTGTATGCCTGAAGGCCAGAAGAGGGCGCCAGACCTCTTTACAGATGGTTGTGAGCCACCATGTGGTTGCTGGGAATTGAACTCAGGACCTTTGGAAGAGCAGGCAATGCTCTTAACCACTGAGCCATCTCTCCAGCCCCCAAGAGCCTTTATTCTTACACAAGAATATTGCAACACAAGGGTAACCCAAGTTATTGCAAACTTAGACTCTCCGTGTGTCCAATGTACTGGAGAGATCGGAGAGCTCCGAGCTTAGTTAGAGTTGGGGTTTTATGGTAGCAAATGTGGAGGTGAGGGGTTTCTAAGGTTCAGGACCCCTGATTTGCTGACATTTGTCTAGGGGTGTCCTGGTGAAAAGCAATGGATGTGTGCTGGCAGGCCATCCTATCTATAATGGTTGGAACATTAGATATTTTCTTTGGATGGTTTGTTCCTTGGTGGTACCTGGGTGGTCTCAGTTTGTGGTCCTTATCGGAACAAGGTATTGCCTTAGGGTAAACTACTGAAACTCCAGCCTCTATTGAGTTTTCATGGCTGGGTCCTATAGTTTCCTTTCTCACCCCCTCCTTTGTTTTCAGCCGAAAGACCTCCTTGCCAGCCCTTCTGCCGCCAGGAGGGAAGAGCCCTGGGACGGATAGAGAGAGAATGCACGATTCTGGGTCTTGTCCTCTTCCAGACACTCTGGAAGCAGATGCAGTACTGTTCACGGAAAAGTGGCATTTCTAGGGAGCACTCCATTTGACAGTCTTTCTGAGGCAGAGGGTGATGCCATAGTTTTAGTGCTTGGTCATCTCAGAAACTTGGAGAAACTTAGCGTCACAGTTTCCACCTCAGAACCCTGCTCACACACAACTGCCCTTTGCTCTTTTTGTCTTGCTGACCCTATTTTGGGGGTAACTATCAGAATCTATCTGAAGATGCACTTCAGGATTATGACAAGTATGTTCCAGAACAGATGTTTTAAGAAAAAAATGTATTTAATTTTTTGTGGACAAGTGATTTTGGGCCCCAGCATTTAAGAGACATAAATGTGAGACAATGGCAGTCTAGACTGGTGTGTGCAGACAATGGCAGTCTAGACTGGTGTGTGCAGACAATGGCAGTCTAGACTGGTGTGTGCAGACAATGGCAGTCTAGATTGGTGTGTGCAGACTCAACACACACCACTAGCCTCCAAGATTCACTCCTGCCAACAAGTGCATGAGGAGAACTGATATGTGGGCACAACTGGGAAAAGATTTTGGGCAGGGAACCACACGGCGGCAGACGAGAGACAGATGGATAGGCATGCTATGTAGAGTGATGTTGGATATTTATTTAGTGGTTAGGGAAGGGAGGGGAGAAGGGGAGAAGAGCAGAGAGAGGGGCAGAGAGAGGGAAAGAGAGAGAGAGGAGAGAGAGAGAGGAGAAAGAGAGAGGAGAGAGAAGGGAGAGATGGAAACTGCCTCTCCGAGAGGGAGGCAGAAAAGAGAGAGAACTCAGGCTGGAAGCTGAAGATCAGCCTGCCTCAGTGGATGGGGAGTGAGTGAGTGAGTGTGGCTTATCTCTTAAAGAGACAGAACCATCATTACACAGATGACCTGAATTTTATTTGTGGGGCCTACATGGTGGAAGGAGAGAACCAACTCCTGAAGGTTGTTCTATGACCTCCATGTTGCAGGAGCTCCTTCTGCTCCTTCAGCCAATAGCTGCTGAGATACCAGCCCATTGGGGCATGGTCTCTCTCCCTTTAAAAAAGCAGCCACTTCCCTCTCCTCTCTCTCTTACTTCCTGCTCCGCTTCCGGGGACTAGACTCCTTTCCTGATTGTGCAGAGGGCTGTTGTCTGGGATGGTGATCTGTAAGTTTTCCCCTTTAAATAAATAACCATTCTATTAATCATAATTCCAAACTGGTGTGGGATTGTTTGTGACTTACACCTTCGCCTTCATCTGGTGCCCAACGTTTGGTTTTAGGACCCCTCCTTCCCCTGCTTGGCTGCCTGCCGCCAGCTCGGCTTGGCGTGAGCCCTCCCTCCCTCAGCCGCAGCCTGTGCCTTGCGGCCTGGGCCTTGTGCGTGGAGCCAGCTTTTCTTGCTGCAGTTCTTTATATTTTCCCTTTAGACACCTCAGATTGACTTCAAGTCTCCATGCACCCTATCTTTTGCCTCCCCACGTGGATTTAAACTCCACAGGCCCGCGTAGTCTCTGCCTGCGAGGTTTGCTCTTTTCTGAGTCGTTTTTAAATCTCCCTTGCAAGCGCAGCGCTTGGGTGGCGCGAACCAGAGCGCAAGCAGTTGCCAAAAGCTGCAATCCCTCGGGACGACTCTGTCACGTGGAGGCATAAGCGGCTTCCAGGTTGCTCTTCTCTACTCCTGGATTCTAGGTTTCTGATTCCGTCTATGGAATTGATTTAATTACATTTACTTTGTTGAGAAACTCTCATTTTCCAGTTTTAACATCTACTAAGGTGGACACTGAAATAGGATCCTGTTTTCGTCGTGACTCAGCAACAGTGCCACCTGCTGGATAATAGGTAATATGGCAGTTTTAGTTTCTAACGCAAATTTTACTGCTTTGTTTACTAATACAATGGATTAGATCATACAAGGTTTATATGATTATGGGGATACTTTAATTTGCTTGTTACTAAGTTTCAGTTTTCTTTTCCATATTCTATCATTAAGGAAGAATATGGCACTCCTAAGAACGATAGAATCTTTACAAACTAATAATGAACAACTAATTGACAGGATTAAAATTATTGAAAATCAGAGCTTATCTGAACAAGTGGATACTATGATAGACAAAATTGACTCCATATCCAAGGGTACTAGAAAGTTACCTGAAAGGGTTCAGGCTGTTGAATTTGACGTACAGACGTTATCACAAAGTTTTGATAAGGTAACAGATAGAATGTACCTCCAAGATGGGAATCTACATGATATACAAGAAAAGTTTAAGGAGGACATGTTATCTTTGAAGGAAAAAAATAAAGCTTTGGAATCATAGGTGCAGAATGGGGACCAAAAAATTGATACCTCTGTGAAATCACTAGAAACATATACAGGTCAGGAGATTCAGGATTTAAGAGAGACAATGATAAAACGATTTGAAAAGATTGAAGAAATTATTGGAGCTGGTGAACAGAGTAAGGAGGCACAAGGACAGGCTACAATGCTACCACCAGCTATTAGAACTGGCTTACCCAGGGTTTTACTGACACACCCTATACTTAATTCTGACAAAGCATCAACTTCTAAAGGCTCAAAGGGAATCAAAGAAGCTAGATGGACACCAATAGCAATAAATGATCTGAAAGAAATTAAGCAAGCTATTGTTAATTTTGGCTTGTATTCTGCATATGTAAAGGAAATGATAAGGACTTGGGCTTCTAATGCTAGAGCTACCCCCCATGATTTCCATCAGTTAGTGTCTGCAGTTTTAGATAATGGACCTTCCTTAATGTTTGGAATCTATTTCAGAGAAGAATACAAATATATGGAACAGCAAGGAAGAGCAAAAGGTGTGGAGGTTTCCCAAGATCAAATTCTTGGTGCAGGAGAATATGTGATCCACAGGTCCAAGCTCTTTATGACAATGAAGTACTGTGTCTATGTCACCAAGCAGCTTTAAATGCTTGGAATAGGATACAAGATCAAGCAAAAAGGGTTGAATCATATACCAGGATTAGACAGGGACAAAGAGAACCCTTTATTGACGTTTTGCAAAGATTAATTAAGGCTCTGGACATAGGGGTAACAGACCCAGAAGCTAGACGAATAATGCTTGAATCTCTAGCTTTTGAGAATACGAACATAGAATGCAAAAAGATAATTGGGCCTTTAAAGTCTAGATCAGCACCTATGGATGAATGGATTTAGCATACGATGAATGTTGAGACGTTTAGTTATAACGATGAATCTTGGGTAGGAGAAGTGATTTCCAAAGCAATGAGGAGACATCAAACTGCCAGGTGTTTTGATTGTGGTAAATTAGGACATTTGCAAAGGGATTGCAGGCAAAGAATTTCTAGGAATAATATCTCCTCTGGGAATGACAAAAATAGGAGACCTTGGCCTTCAGGTATATGTAGGAGATACGGTAAAGGCCGGCATTAGTCCAACGAATGCAGGTCAACAACAGACAGACAGGGCAACCCGATATCATCAGGAAACTCCTTGAGGGGCCTCTCGCAGGCCCCCAAGCCAACAGTGGCCCAGTCATTCCCAGTCACAGTGGAGAACGTGCCTCACCAAGAAAATTAAAAGCTCCAATTTCTGCTGTAAAAAGTAATACTGGTCTAAATGATGAATTACATATGGAGAATGAGTCAAAAAAATTCAGTAGGACAGAGTAAACGTATATTTTGGCAGACTTCTATTAATGATCAAAGACCAAAGCTGTATAAATGGCACTTTTATTGAAGGCTTATTAGACACAGGTGCGGATGTAAGTATCATTACTCCAGAATCTTGGCATCCGAATTGGCCTCTTCAAGAGGTAGATGTTCAGTTCCTGGAAATTGGAACCCTATCTCGTGTAAAACAAAGCACAAGACGGGTTGAATGCATAGGGCCCGAAGGGCAAATAGAAAGATTAAGGCTATATATAGCCAATATTGCAATAAATTTATGGGGCTGTGACCTGCTACAGCAATGGAATACCCAGATTAACATTCCTGTAGTTTCAGGAACTCATAATTCTGGGAAGTATATGATGAGGTATTATGGAAAAAGGTCACCAGCCATTCAGGCTGTACAAGAACATACAGCAAATACCAAACCTTTAGAGGTACCAACAGCCCTACCTTTAAAATAGCTGAGAAGCCAATATGGATCAAACAGTGGCCTCTAGCTGAAGATAAATTACAGGCATTGGAACAGCTGGTGCAAGAGCAACTAGATGCTCACCATATTGAAGAATCAACCAGCCCTTGGAATTCTCTTGTGTTTGTTGTAAAAAAGAAATCTGGTAAATGGAGAATGGTGACAGATCTAAGAGCTGTCAACAAGGTAATTCAACCTATGGGCCCACTACAATCTGGAATTCCTTTGCCTTCTCTATTTCCAAAAGGATGGCCTCTTATAGTTATTGATTTGAAAGATTGTTTTTTTTTTTTACTATGCCTTTATAAGAAAAGGATAGAGAAAAGGATTGTTTTGGCTATCCTGGGTTTTTTGCTTTTCCAAATGAAGTTGAGTACCATCAGCCAGCTGTTTTCTAATGGATTATTTTTGTGTATGTCCATGTGGATGTTGGAGGAGGCCACTAGGTAGTTCCCAGCCACTTAGCCCCAAAATAATCACACAGAAACTGTATTAAATCACTGCTTGGCCCATTAGCTCTAGCCTCTTATTGGCTAACTCTTACATATTAATTTAACCCATTTCTCTTAATCTGTGTATTGCCACATGGCTATGGCTTACTGGCTAAAGTTCCCAGAGTCTGTCTCGGGTAGAGCTACATGGCTTCTCCCTAACTCCTCCTTTCTCCCACCATTGTTTTGTTTTTACTACCTAACTCTATCCCCTGCACAGGCCCACAACAGTTTATTAATCAGTGGTATTCACAGCATACAGAGGGGTTCCACCACACCATGTGGATGCTCTGATGTGTGGAGGACAGAAGACAGTTTGCAGTTCTGTTTCTCCTGCCATGTTAGTCTCCAGGATCAAACTCAGCTGGGCAGGCTTATTGACAAATGTAAGCACCTGCTCCATTATTTTTTATTTTGGGGATAGGGTAGCATTATATGGTCTACATATTGAACTATGTAGACCAGGCAGGCCTCAAACCAAGAGATCCACTTGACTCTGCTTCCAAAACGCTGGGATTAAAGGCGTGTACCCATTTCCATCTGGTCCATTTCTTTCTTAATGATGTATTTTATTTTTATTCTTTTAGTTTTTTGAGACAGGGTTTCTCTGTAGTTTTCAAGCCTGTCTTGGAACTAGCTCTTGTAGACCAGGCTGGCCTTGAACTCACAGAGATCTACCTGCCTCTGCTTCCTGAGTGCTGGGATTAAAGGTGTGTGCCACAACTACCCAGATACTGATGTATTTTAAATTATGTGTATGTGTACATGAGTGCAGGTGTTCACAGAGAGCAGAACAATGCTGGGCCCTCTGGAACTAGAGCTACAGATAGTTCTGAGTCACCCAGTGAGTGCTGCAAAGTGAACTGAGGTCCCCTGCAATAGTGAGTCTTAACTGCTGAGGTCTCTCCGGTCTACTCCAGCTCGTTTTTCTAGAAAGCCCAATGAACTGTGAGCAGTGTTTCATACTTGAAATCTCAGCAAATGGGAGACTAAGGACAGACTACATAGCAAGAATGTTAGCTAAACTAGGTCATTTTTGAGCCAGCTGTGGCCCCTGACTGTGATTCCAGACCTGGGGGACTGAGATGGAAAGAGCAAAAGACAACCTAAGGAGCTACAGAGCTTGTTTTAGAACAGAGCCCTCCAGGCCTCTGAAACAGTCTTTCCAGGCTGTTTTGTTTTCAGAGATGGTGTGAGAATCCAGGAACACTATTCTGCCATAGTCTTTTGAGCATTGGCATTTCAGGCACAAGGAATCATTACTGTTTTATTTTAGGCAGGGTCTATGTAACCCAGGCCACCCTCAAGTTCATGATGTTCCAAATTATCAGAATTATAGGTGCAAGTAAGCATGCACTGCTAAACTTCAGAATTTTATGTTAAAGTTTTAATAGATTTTATGACAGACCAAAGGGATTATTCCCTAGCAGAACCCACAGCTGAATTAAGCTGTGAGATGACCGAACTATTTGTTTTTTGACACGGTCTCACTATGGAACCTTGGTTGTTTTTCAGCTTACCTATGTAGATCTGACTGCCTCTGCCTTCCAAGTGCTTGGGCTAAAATCCTGTGCTACCATGCCCAGCTAGTATTTGTTTTTTGAGATAGTATTTTGATGTAGTTTGGTTTAGCCTCACACTTGCTATGTAATGGAGGGTGATTTGTGAACTCCTGAACCTCTTCCTGCCTGTACTCCCCAGGTTTTCAGGTTTGAATCACTGCCCCCATTTTTATGATCACAGATAGAAACCAGGCACTTGTTCCTATCAGATAATTGCTCACTACAAAGTCACTCCTCAACCTATAGAGCCTATATAGGAGACTCATTTTCGCTGAGCAATCTTAGAACATGTTGAATTCAGGTCAAAATGCACAGGTAAGACCAAAGTCCTGCTGCCCCCTGGTGGTGGACTGACCTTCAACAGTCAGACAGGTTCTCAGAATACAGGGTATGCGCACAGAAGCCACAGGATAAACAGTGCATTTTCCTACATCATCTTTACTTGATGGTTTTTTTGGGAGAAAAGAGTAGGTAATGCAAAACACTTTTTATATTAGAACAGATGCATATAATATTGAATAGAATATAAAATTTACATTACTTTTGAGAGAAAGTACTTTTGACAAAGACAGTTCAAGCTAAGCTACTCATGAGCTTCAGGAGTATCACTAAACCCTGAGTGGGAGAAGACCCTGCATGCTCATGCTACCGAACATCATGGCCTTGGCCACATTGATAGAAGTCTAAAAGCAGCAAATTCAGTGCTTATTCATTTGGCAAAGTACCAGTGAATTACTTAACAAGCAACAGTTTAGGCTTTCTCTTCTTAGGAGCATTTAACCTGCTGTTAAAAGGCCTGAGTAAATATAAGCTTTATGCTTGTGTTGAAAAATCTTCCTTCGAAAGTGATTTTCCTGCAGCAAGTGTTTTTAACATGCCCAGCCGAGGGTATGAAGGTATGACATGCGAGCTGGGCAACAGCCTAGGAACCATGTGGTCCAGATCACCAGATAAGAGTTACAAATGCACTTTTCAAGGGTGTCATCAGAAATGAAAACCACACTAGTCACATTAGGAGCAGAAGGGACTGTAGTGAAGACAAACCTTAGGACCTTAGGGGTTGGTGGGTTCTGAGCACTTGGGAGCTATAGTGTTGCAGTATTTGCTTCTTGTGTTACAGGAAATCAAGAGCTTCTGTAGAGTGAAAGGCCATCCCATTTCCTTCCCAAAGCTTGCTCAAACCTGTTTAACTGGTGCTGACGATGTTCTCTTCCAGAGTGAAGGTGTGAAGACTTCCGCAGCAACCTGCTACAGTAACTCAGCAGCATTGAGATTAGATAGGTCAACTGCCCAGAAGCCGGGTGGGAGGTGGACTGGGGGCTGCTGCTGACTTTCTAGCATCTATGCACTCAGGGGAACTCATAAACTCCCACATGGTATGTGTGACTTCTTAATTTTCTCAACTTTTATAGAATCATTTCTTTCTTACTGGAATTCTATTCTTCGTTTGACAAAGCCCTAACCTGAGACTTAAATCCACAGGACAACCTGCTTGTTCCTTTAGAAATATACTTCTATTTTTTGTTTAAAACAAATTTGGAGGAAAAAAAAGTCACATTTCAAATAACTAATAGGGAACAACAGTGGTAAATGATATTGTGCTAAAAAAAAGAACAAAAAAGGCAGACACCAATCACCTCCATTTTCCCAAGATTAAATGATTATTAAAAAAGTGCGCCACATTGTATAGAAATCAACATTCTCTCCCATAATTCTGTGCATTGGGACTATAGAAATGTCACTGTCCCTGCTCCACATCTTCAAATTAACATCCTCAGGTCACAACAGTAAGTCTTCCCAAAGGGGACCTTCCGGAAAAACAAACTGTTTCCTCGGCTTATATTTCCCTGGAAAAGAAAAGAAACAGAAATAAAGTCTAGCACGAAGACGAAAGCACTCACACTGGGACACATTTCTAGATGTAACTGAAATGACTAACAGAATTTGGACCCATCAGTAAGGCCAAGTGACTGTGTTACAGAACTTTCAATAAGCTCCTTTTTGTTGTTTTTGTTTTTTGAGACAGGGTTTCACCACGTAGCTCTGGTTGTCTTAGAACTCACTCTGTAAACCAGGCTGGCCTTGAACTCAGAGATCTGCCTCCCAAATACTGGGATTGCATGCACCACCACTGCCCAGAATATTAAGTTTCTCTTAGCACCAACTTTTTCTTTTTTTCTTTTTTGGATTTTCGAGACAGGGTTTCTCCGTAGTTTTTGGTTCCTGTCCTGGACCTAGCTCTTGTAGACCAGGCTGGTCTCGAACTTACAAAGATCCGCCTGCTTCTGCCTCTGGAGCGCTGGGATTAAAGGCGTGCGCCACCACAGCCCGGCAGCACCAACTTTTTCATATGTAAAACAGCAGCATAGAGAACGGCATCAATCTTCACAGGGCTAGTTTGAAAATGTTATGGGAAGTGCTTGGTATGCTATCTGATACATTGTAGATGACTTATTTTGATGTTTTCCTAAGCACATACAGTTTCAGGACAGCCAGCACTGTTACACAGAAAAAACCCTATCTCAAAAAAGCAAAACAAAACAACAAACAAACAAACAAAACCCCAAAGACCCCAGTAGGCTCTGGTCTGGAGAAGAGCTGGGAATGTAGCTCAGTGGTGTTTCCCACATGATTAAGACTCCGGATTCAATAACCAACACTACAAAAAGAAAATGAACAACAGTTATGAGAATGTAGTATATTGGCAGAGCTGTTCTTGCCTATTATTTGGAAGGCTCTGGGTTGATCCCCAGCACGCCAGAAAGTGAAAACAACAAAATAATAAAGATAAACAAATGAAAACAAGAAAGGAAAAAACTTAGAAGAAAACCACGACATTCGTGTAAATTTATACTGAAACCATCCAAGGATTCTAGCTTGGATTCAGTTGGCATGAATGGTGAGCAAATGTAACCATAGCAACAACTGGACCTTTTCATTCAGAGTCCAGTCTGGGGGAGTCCAAGTTCTGTGAACAAAGCCATTCTCATCCATACCCTGGGATCTCAAGTAATTCAGCAAAGAGCTTCTTCATACCTTTCTCTGCAATTCTAAAAAGTGCAAGCCACGCAGAACCATCTGTAAACTGATGGCTCTTTTAAGTGATTCCCATGCTAAAGCCAGTGGACAGCCCATCCATTATCTTAGTTCCTCATACAAATATGTCTAGAGGTATCAAAAATGTTTGGTCAGTGATACGACCCTCACCAATAACTATAAACTATAGCACTGACAACGTCATCTACTAACAAAACAGGAAACAAGCAACTAGTTCTGTCAGTATCACTTTGACAAAATTTTGTCTAATAAATAAGTAATGTCTTATTTTCAGTCTTCATATCTAAATGTGGGGAAAGAAGTATATAAGATATTCTGAGTAGTTACAGAAAAGCATGTTTGCTGGGCTTCTGTTTAGTCTGTGTGAGGTCCTGGGTTCAATCCCCAGCTCCAACAATAAAGGTAAGTTGGAAATCAGGCTATTGTGACTTTCATTCAATCGCTCAGATGGCTTGTGGTCGACATGTAGGAGTTTGTACTTCTTTACTGCAACGTCGTTTTTAGGTACCACGCTTATGCTCGAGGGACACACACAACACTGTAAAGTTACTGATTAGCAGTTAAAGAATGAGTTAATATCAGAATTCAAAACACATCATTTAAGAGACCAAAAACAAAATGAGAGATAAAAATACCGCTTTTTGTAGCATGCACCAGCAATCTATCCAAGAAGTATATATTGGGGAGTAAGGAGGAGATCCACCAGCAAGCCTGAAATTGAAAACATTAGTTACTTAAAAACATTTACAAGGGACATTTTGGCAAAAATTTCCATCATAGGTTCCCTGAGATAGTTTTAATAAGAAGAATTACACCAGAGGAAAAGACCACCCATCATAAAGCAGGTTTTAAGTCAACAAACAGAAACTTGTATATACTATATATGTTTAGTATATATTCTTTTATTCTATTATTATTCTCCCTCACCCCTTCTTTTTCCTTCTGAGTCAAGGTTTCTGTGTTGCCCTGGCTGTTCTGGAACTTACTTTGTAGGCCAGGCTGGCCTTGAACTCAGAGATGTGCCTGCCAAGTGTAGGCTTAAAGGCGTGCACCACCACCTAGCTCCCTTACTCCTCTCATTTCCCTTCCATTTCTTTCAATACCCCCTCATCCCTACTGAACTCTTTCTCAGAATCATGACTTGGTTTTATTTTGTGATACATTTAGATTTTCCAAGAGTGGATGAATGAACAACCATATGACTGACCATCAGGGAAAATGGATTTTTAAATGAGCTTTCTTCATAAAAAAATCAAGCTATGCCAGGCGGTGGTGGCGCACGCCTTTAATCCCAGCACTTGGGAGGCAGAGGCAGGCGGATCTCTGTGAGTTCGAGACCAGCCTGGTCTACAAGAGCTAGTTCCAGGACAGGCTCCAAAGCTACAGAGAAACCCTGTCTCGAAAAAAAAAAAAATCAAGCTATGATAGCAGATATAAACACTGCTGACCACACTCTCCTATCTGAATATAATCCAACCACTTCCTAACTAGCAAAAAAAAAAAAAAAGAAAGAAAGAAAAATTATGTCTATGTACTTTTGCCTACATGAATGTCTTTGCACCATGTGTTTGTGTGGTGTCTGAGGCCAGAAGAGGATCCCAGAACCCATGGATCTGGAGTTACAGCGTCTGACTGATATGGCCTCAAACTCACAGATCTACTTACTCTGCCTCCTGAATGTTAGGATTAAAGATGCTCACTGCCAGGACCAGCTATAACTCATTTTAAAGCATGTGCTTTAAACTTGCTATGCATGGCCTTAAACTTGCTATGCATCTAAGCTTGGCTTTGAATACCTGATCTTGCCCTTACCTCCCAAGTACTAGGATTACGGCACATGCTACCATAGCTAAGGAACAGAGTTCCGAGTTAATTCTAGAAGCAAAATATTTGCCAATGTGGTGGAGTCACTTGACATCTGGAACTGGAAATCAATGGTGTTCTCTAACATACCCCAGTGCGAGACTTGTGGAGACAAGCAACTCCCTGGGGCTTACTGTCCAGCCAATCTAGATGAATCTGAGAGTTCTAAGCCAGCCAATGAGAGAACCTATCTAAAAAACAAGGTAGATGGCACCTGCAGAATATTTGAGGTTAATCTCTGAACTCCACAAGTACATACATGTACCCTACGCAACAAATGCACACAATGTAATCAATGCATATCATGTATGCACACACATACACACTTCAGAATTTTTGTTTGTTTTTTGAAACAGGGTTTCTCTGTAGCTTTGGATCCTGTCCTAGAACTTGCTCTTGTAGACCAGGCTGGCCTCAAACTCACAGAGATCCACCTGCCTCTGCCTCCTGAGTGCTGGGATTAAAGGTATGCACTACCACCACCCGGCCATACTTTACACAAACCCCTACAGACAGGCATACATACACATAATTAGTAATAAAATCTTAGGGGGTAGAGAGATAGCTCATCAGTTAAGAGCATTTGCTGCTCTTGCAGAGGGTGCAGCTTCAATTCCCAGCACTCATATGGTGGCTTACAACCATCTATAATCCCAGTCATATGGGGTCGGGGGGCAAATTACCAAACTAAGAAATGCAAAGTAGGGAACTGGGTCTGCAACTAACTGGTGGAGTATATATGCCTAGCACAAGTGAGGCCTTGGTTTCCGTCCTCCATGATTGCAAAAATAAAGACAAAAATCATGACTGAGGAGAAGGCTCAGAGGGTAAAACACTGGTTGTGCAAGTCCTAGAATTAGGTTTGGATATGCCACACCCACTCAACAGATAAGATTGCAGAGTGTACAACCCCTATAATCCGCACTCAGTAGGCAGGGGCAGATGATCCCGTGGCAGGTTGTCTAACTAGACCAGCTCAACTGAGCTCTGGGTTCAGAGAGACACCGTATTTTGTAAATAGAATGAACCGTCATCGAGGAAAACACCAAATACATCAACTTCTGGCTTCCACATGCACCAGCCAAAAACCCAAAAAGCACTTACCCACAGTTGTTGACAGCCATAAGATTAGATACAAGCACAAAGGGGTATGTCAACATACTGGCAAAGAACTGTAAGACAGCAAGAAAACAGCTGAGTTACCAAACCATTCTCAATCTTCATTGCTCCCCTCTCTTCTTGAAGGCCTAGTGCTAGTACTGCTTAAATATTTCAACAGTAGTACTGAGCTCGCAGAGCCCTGGAATGCTTTTACATAGTTTTGAGCCCAGAGGCACCTTTTTTTTTTTTTTTGCCACAATGTACTTATATATCCAAAATTTATCAAAAGGCCAAGACAATCTTCTTATTCTATGATTGAGGTCTCATTCAAATGAAAGTAAACTGCTTACTTAGGAGAAAAAGTTGTGCCTTTTTTGTGAGGGGAGGGGGAGGTTCCGAGAAAGGTTTCGCCCTAGCTGTCCTGGAACTAGCTCTTGTAGACCAGGTTGGCCTTGAACTCACAGAGATCTGCCAGGGCATCAGCCTCCCGAGTGCTGGGATAAAAGGCATGCGCCACCACAGCCCTGCTGAGAAAAAGTTTTAAACTAATACAAATAAAGTATTTCAAAGTACCCTTGAAAAGAAGATGAGCACCAAATGGAGGAAGGCCATTGGCTAACAAAGAAACTGCCTTGGCCCATTTGATAGGCCAGCCTTGAGGTGGGTGGAGTAAACAGAACAGAATGCTGGGAAGAAGAGGAAGTGAGCTGAGAAGCCATTTCCTCTCCTCTCTGGGGCAGACCCGATGAAGCTCCAACCCAGGATGGATGTAGGCTAGAATCCTTCTCGGTAAGCTACTGCCTCGTGGCACTACACACATTAATAGAAATGGGCCAAGCGGTGTTTTAAAAAAATACAATTTGTGTATTGTTATTTCGGGTAAAGCTAGCCAGTAGCTGGGAGCTGGGTGGCAGGAACACAGCCCGCAGTTCCTTGAACAGAATGGCGCCCACATGAATAACTACATCCACAAAAAGCCTGAGAAAGCTTGGGAAAGAAAAAAGCATGTTTTCTTGGTAGCTAGAGTCAAGCAAGCACATCTAAGAAAGGCTTCCTGACTCAGCTTTAGCTGCAAACCTTGCAGCTCTTTTAAGAGGTCCTGCCACAAAACACTTAAATGGTGTTGATAAAAGCTGACTGAATGCTTGCTTGTTTTCAGCTATAGCAGGAAAAAAGTTGTGCCGTTTAAAAATGCCAGCTTTCTGGGCTGTACTGTCAGGGCAAACTCTGACTCAGGCAGGCAGTCTGGCTGAGTGTGGTCTGTGAGCAGAATGCTGCAGCTCGCTTGCTGGCAAGGACCTTGAAACTCCATAGAGTTGTGGAAATAAAAATGACTCCAGTGGTACCTCCGGCACGAGGCTGGAAAGCTAAGGAATGGGCTGGATCCAGCTGGTAAAGCCACGGCTTTAGTCCTACCGATATTGTTTGGTAAATTAAAGACTCATGTGGTCACAAAAAGAGAGATAATCAGTAAAAGAAAGATTCAAAGTTAAAGAAAACGTTTAAATGATTTATAGTGTGTTAAAAATAAATGCAGGCTAAAAGTTAAAGTTCTTAAAGTAAAAAACAAAAAAAAAAGGAAGAAAGAGAGTAGTTGGGGGTGGTAGTACACACCTTTAATCCCAACACTTGGGAAGCAGAGGGAGATTGACCTCTGTGACTTAAAGGTGTGGTAGCACACCAATGCCTGGGAGGCAGAGGTGTCTGGATGTCTGAGAGTTCAAGGACAGCCTGGCCTACAACGTTATTCCAGGACAAAGATACATAGAGAACCTGTCTCAAAAAATAAAAAAATAAAAGTAAAATAAAAGAAATAGAGGTTAAAATAAAGCCGCACAAAGATGGAAAATACACAGAGAATCTTGATACTGTATGCTATTATGCTCTCTTTGAATTGTTTGAATACTGAGGAAGGAGCAACAGCTGCTAAAAGATATTTGTTTATAAATGCTGCTGAACTAATCCAATATAGATATTTTGAAAATACCTTGACTTCAGAATTTGGATCTAAGGATATGATACTTTGAAAAAGAGATTCTTTTGTTTTCACAGAGGATGAAACCCTGTGGATTGCTTCTATCCCAATATGGTATGATGGACCACGCCCTCCTGAAAGGTTGCTGTGAACACCCTCAAAAAATTACTTCACTCAATTGACGACTGAGATGAACCTAGCACACAGGTTATACCATAAAAGACCTGATTAACAGCGGCCCCATACAGCAGGAAGCAGTTTGGAGAGAAATAACTGCACCTATATTCCCAAATATTGTTTATAAATGTTCTTTTACATTTAAAGGGGGATATGATATAGATATGAATAGTTTGCATTGGTATAGATTTTAAGGTCAATTTTGTTATATGTATATGTATTTCTGCTCTTGTATAAGGTATTGTGATTGTGTAGTTCATTTAAAAATGTAATGTATAGCCGGGTGGTGGTGGCGCATGCCTTTAATCCCAGCACTCGGGAGGCAGAGGCAGGCGGATCTCTGTGAGTTCGAGACCAACCTGGTCTACAAGAGATAGTTCCAGGACAGGCTCCAAAACCACAGAGAAAACCCAGCCTCAAAAAACAAAACAAAACAAACAACAAAAAAAGTAATGTATATATGTTGTTAATGAATAATCATTAATATTAGTCAAGCCTGTAGTCATGTTAGATTTTCTAGATGTACATAGATATATTTCAGATAGGCATTCTTCATATCTTTCAAAGACTACAGAATATGGCATTTAATGTTTTAATAACTTAGGGCTTTTCATGACAATGAGACACCTGCTTCTGGCAGCACCAGTCTACTTCAAAAGGAAGATGGGCATCGAAGAGGCACCTTATGGAGTTTGATAGCCATTTGGGCAAGAAACTGCTCTTGCCTGGACTATTGCATAAACTGGACATAGAGAACCCACAGAGAGAGGACTGCTGATCTTGCCTAAAGGTGAGATGATCTTTCGGGGTTCCTGATTCATCAAAGAGTCTGCGAGACATTCTGCAGGACACGGCAGATAGTGACTGAACTGCCTTTGAAACTTCCTGCTTTATGGAAATGTCTGCTGGAAACTATGGGCCTGTAGGCCGAAGATGGATGCCCCAACAGTACAGAGGAACTTTGGGTGACTGTCCAGGCAGCGAGATGTCTCTGTGATGTCTAGAGTTTTGTAAGTTGCTTACTTCTCATTTACTTAGGTAATATTATATCCTTCTGGAGTCTTTGATGGAGTTGAAGAATAGGTAGATAGTTATAGTTGTTTTCCTTTGTTATGATAAAAGATAAAGTAGATGTAAATATTGTAACTGTAATTCTTGCTTTATAACTGTTTTGTTATATGTAATTTTGCTATGTTAAAGTTAAAGCCTTCCTTTTTTTGTTTAAACAGAAAAAGGGGAAATGATGGGGGAAGGTCATTGGCTAATAAAGAAACTGCCTTGGCCCATTTGATAGGCCAGCCTTGAGGTGGGTGGAGTAAACAGAACAGAATGCTGGGAAGAAGAGGAAGTGAGCTGAGACGCCATTTCCTCTCCTCTCTGGGGCAGACCCGACGAAGCTCCGACCCAGGATGGATGTAGGCTAGAATCCTTCTTGGTAAGCTACTGCCTCGTGGCGCTACACACATTAATAGAAATGGGCCAAGCAGTGTTTAAAAGAATACAATTTGCCGGGCGGTGGTGGCGCACGCCTTTAATCCCAGCACTCGGGAGGCAGAGGCAGGCGGATCTCTGTGAGTTCGAGACCAGCCTGGTCTACAAGAGCTAGTTTCAGGACAGGCTCCAAAACCACAGAGAAACCCTGTCTCGAAAAACCAAAAAAAAAAAAAAAGAAAAAAAAACCAAAAAAAAAAAAAAAAAGAATACAATTTGTGTGTTGTTATTTCAGGTAAAGCTAGTGGCTGGGAGCTGGGTGGCAGGAACGCAGCCCGCAGTTCCTTCAACAAGCACCCTCTCAAAGACAATGGGAACTACTTCAGAAGTCCCATTTTCAGCTGTGTGATGAGTGTCAGCTACCTAACTTTGCGGGAGGCTGAAGCAGTTTTACAAGGCAGGCGAGATGAGATGGCTCAGTTACAGTCAAAGTTGCCAACACGGATGGACCTGAGCTCAGTCCTCAGAACTGGCACCCACAAGTCTCCCTCCCTCCCTCCTCCCCCCACATGTATGCTTTGGCACATGCGCAGTTCCCACATCCCAAATCAATGTACGGCAGAGCGTTCAGTTCTCTAAGTGAGATGTGAAGGGCACAATGCGCAGCTGCCCCACTCCCCCATGAAAGCTAAGCAATACCAAACACATGGGGCAAGTAAAAGCTGCCATGAGAGGGCAACTGTAGTCTCCACCACCTCCGACACAGGAACCATGTGACGGACATTTCCAGGTAGGTGGCTGACAGCTTTAAAACACTGGTCATACAGGCCAGACTTAAACAACCACCACCACCAAACAAACTGTTCCTAGAAAATTCAGAGGATTAAGAAACTCACTCCTGTGACAGCTTGGGAATAACTTTTCATTTCATTCATGGTAGAGACCTAAAATAGGAAAAGAGCTTTTATTAGAATGACTCACACACAGAGCTGATAGTAAGTTAAAACTCACAAGAGCAAGACAGTGTGAAAATGAAGTTTAATAAAAACAAAGTATCTATGATGAATATAAAAAAGTGGCAGTCAGGGGCTGGAGAGATGGCTCAGCAGTTAAGGGCACTGACTGCTCTTTTAGATGTTCTGAGTTCAATTCTCAGCAACCACATGGTGGTTTGCAACCATCCACAATGAGAACTGGTGCCCTCTTCTGGCCTGCAGGCATACACGCAGGCACAACACTGAATATAATAATTAACTTCTTTTTGTTTTTGCTTTTGAAGATGGGATTTTTCTAACAGCCCTAGCTGTCCTGGAACTAGCTCTTGTAGATCAGGCTGGCCTTGAGCTCATGAACATCTGCCTGCCTCTGCCTCCAGCCAAGGCTGGGCATGGTGGTGCATGCCTTGTACGTAGCATTTGAGAGGTACATATAAGTGGATCTCAAGGCCAGTCTTGTCTATATTAGTTCAGGCAAGTCAGAGTCAGATCCCATTTTAACAAAAAACTGGCAGTCAAGATGATTGACATAGGGAGACCCTTTTAAAAGATTTCCAGGGGTGGAGAGATGGATCAGTGGTTAAGAGTACTGGCAACTCTTCCAGAGGTCCCAAGTTCAACTCCCAGTAAGCACATGGCGGTTCACAGCCATCTATAATGGGATCTGATACTCTCTTCTGGCATGCAGGAGTATATGTAGATAGGGCACAATATACATAAAATAAATATTTTTTTTTTTGAGACAAGGTTTTTCTGTATCTTTGGCTGTCACTCTGTGGACCAGGCTGGCCTCAAACTCACAGAAATCCACCTGCCTCCCAAGTGCTGGGATTAAAGGTGTCCATCACTGCCCAGCTAAAATAAATATATCTTAAAATACTAACATAAATAAATAAATAAATAAACAGTCAGGCAGTAGTGGCACAGGCCTTTAGTCCCAGTATTTGGGAGGCAGAAACAGGCAGATCTCTGTGAGTTCAAGGCCAGCCTGGTCTACAGAGTTAGTTCCAGGACAGCCAGAAAAATCTTGTCTTGAAAATTTTTTTCCCCCAAATTGATCATTCTCATCAATAACTACTGGCAAATTCCTATCACACTAGGATGATGTAGGAAGAAATGTACCAGCCTCAATATTTGGAAGATAATTCAAACCCTCAAAACCTCTGAGACAGAGATTTCTAGGAGCTCCTTCAATACCCCAGAAGATGTGGTAAACGCCCAAACACAACAAACAGCTATTCTTCTTATATTGTATGCCCTAAAATTAGGTATCAGAAAAACAAAAACAAAAAGTCTCAAAGTCGTAACAATATCAGGGCTAGATCCATGGGTACCCTCTATAGGAAATAGCATGGCAGTCTTTAGAAACTCAAATGATCTTTTTTACTATGTAATGTTCTGTTTGGCACATACCAAACTGCCATCTTACTCACAGCTACAATGACTGCCAGGCGAATACAAAAAAAGCCCTCACCAGCATATCTTACCAAGATTATAACCTACCCCACTGTCCAGTGCATAGGTATTGATGAGATAAGCCAGTGAGTTACAGAGCCACAAGGAAATGACGTCACCTATGAGGCGAGGAATTAGACCCCTACATGAAGACATAGTAAGCAGCAAAAAACTATGATCAGTAAAACAGATATCTACTTAGTATAAACACATCTCGAAAGCTAAGACATTTAAAAACATTCTAGGGGACTGAACAGCAAACCCCAGAACATAGCCCTCATTCCAAGTTCAGTCTGGTTAACAGCTGTACTAATGCTGATCTGTAATGGCTTTTGTTCCCACTTTTAGAATACAGGTCAGCTATAACCCTTTATGAATTACAGCCAACAGCACGCTTTACTATTAGTAACCATAACAGGAAGAGCCAAAGACTTGCAAGGTGCTTTGCAGAGGAGATTTATAACACTGTTTTACTAAACTATTTGATACTCAAATTTGGCAGGGCAAAAGATGAAGGGGGAAAAAACCAACAACAATAACAAACAAATAAACAAACAGTGAGAATGATCCAAACAGAGAGAAATATCAAAAGCATGTTTCCAGAGGCTAGGGATATTGCTCAGTTGATAAGAGAGCTTGAAGCACGAGACCCTAAGTTTGATTCCCCAGTATTATACAAACTGGGGGTAATAGCCCATGCATGTATCTCCAGCACTCAGTAGAAAGAGGCAGGACGAGAGAAGTTCAAGGTAATCCTTTCCTTTACATAAAGTTTTAGGCCAGACTGGAGCACATGAAACCATGTCTTTAAAAAAAAAAATCAAGAATTTAAGGCATCCATTTGCTGCATGGCAGTGTTTTTAAGTGATAGAACTGGCATTCAAACTCAGCGCTTCCCAGTGTCACTCAAATTAGGTCAATCAAACACAGGAAACACAAATTTTTCACGTAGGCTGGCCTCAAACTTGCTATGTATACAAGGATAACCTTGAGCTTCTGATACTCTTATCCCTTCCTCTTGAATGCCAGGATTATAGGCATGTATAGTCCAGTATGCCCAGTTTTATATGTGCTAGAGACTGAACTTAAAGCTTTTCATATGCTAGGCAAGTATACTACAAACTCAGGTACATTGCAGGCTCCTCAACGCTTTTAAAATGAAACTGGCGCTGGCTGGAGAGGTGGCTCAGTGGTTCAGCACACTTCCTGCTCTTGTCTGCTGTGGAATAATCCTTCTGTACACTGTGAAAATGTGCTGCTCTCATTGCTAATGAAAAACTGATTGGCCAATAGCTAGGCAGGATTTTAGGGGCAGAGAGAATACTGGGAAGGGCAGAGTCAGGAGTCACCAGAGAAACATAGGGAAGAAACAGGAGGTACAAGATGCAAGAGAGGTAACATCATGTGGCAGAATGTAATTAATAGAAATGGGTTCATTTAAGTTATAAGAGTTAGTAATAAGTTAGCATTTATAATCAAGTGTCCCTGTTGGTTATGTGGGAAC
Organism: Microtus pennsylvanicus; assembly: GCF_037038515.1. NCBI lineage: Eukaryota > Metazoa > Chordata > Mammalia > Rodentia > Cricetidae > Microtus > Microtus pennsylvanicus. Next base: position 68,019,714 of record NC_134580.1, on the reverse strand, counting down.
TGATAAGTTGGAAAGAAAAGTCTGCCCACACTCGCCTAAGACCCTGGTTTAGTTCCCAACACCTACACGATGGCTTACAACGGCCTCCACCTCCAGTTCAAAGGATCTCTCTTCTGACACAGACCCACTTGTGCTTGTGTGTACACTCACACATACAAATAACATTTTAAAATGAGACTAACAATAAACTGTCTTTTCTATTTGTCAGAATACTCAAAAATTAAAAAAATACTCAAAAAATGGAATAAATTTAGGGTCTGGTGAGTTGTCTCACCCAGAGGAGCCCAGGTTTGACCCCTAGCAGCTCCATGGAGACTCACGACAACCATGTGTGACTTGAGACCAGAGGCTCTGACACCATATTCTGGCTTCCTCACATGGTGGCCTCTGTACATACATGTAACCAAAACATCAATACATACAAAATAACAATCAAACAAAAGAAAAGAAAAAGAAATCTTGGGCTCAGCTCAGTGGTAGAGCATGTGCAAAAAACCCGTATTTGAGTTTTAGCATCAACTAATTATGGAGACGCTGAAACGTAAGAGGACCGTTTCACTGCCCATGGTCAGTTTCTGTTAGTCAAGCACAGTAGTTTAAACTTTCCAAAGTCAAGCCTTGCAAATGCTTATTCTAGAGTAATAAAAATACATGCTATGACTTTTCCATCTTTCAAAAATTAGTATTCCCCTTTTAATAACTGTATTATAAAGGAACTTATCATAAAAACAAACAAGTTTGACATAGTGCTTAACACCTTTAAAGTTAGTACTTGGAAAGCAGAGGCAGGTTTCTGTGAGCTTGAGACACTATCTCAAAAACAAAACAAAACAAAACAAGCAAGGCCTGGTGCAAGTAAGGGCTTTTGTCACCATGGCTGACATCCCAAGTTTAACTCCTGACTCTCTCAAGCTGTCCTCTGACTTCCACACAGGCACCACAGGTAGAGGTAGAGGAGGACCAGGACTTCAAAGTCATCCTCATTCAGTCTGAGGTCAGACTGGGCTATAAGAGACCTTGTTTAAAAAAAAAAAATCCTTATTTCAAGCATATAAAATAAAAATATAAGCCAGTAGAGGTCTGTAAAGAGCTTAACATAAACCCCGAGAGAACATTTTTTTTTTCCTCAAAATTAAAGACTCATTGCCCTTATTTTCAAGAAAGCTTTTCTACTAACACAAAAATGATTAACAGGAAAAACCAACATTTACTCACGCAAAAAATCCTACAATGCCTTCTTCCCGGTAGATGGTTAATATGGAGTCACACAGCCCGCTAGGTAACGATAAAAGGTAAAGGACACAGAGATTTGAGTTTTGAGAAGGGAATTTCACCTCCCACCCCCAGCAGGGTTTCACTGAGCCCAAGGCAGCCTAAATTTATTATGTTGAGGCTGACCCTGAACTCCTGCCTGCACTTTCCGAAGTGACCTGAGATCACAGGTATACCCCATAACACCTGGCTAATAATTACTTTTGACAAAGTCAACTTCGTAACTCCCTTTCATCAAAAATTTCTAGCACGGGTTCACTCTTGTAAAGTAGTTAAATTCTATTAGAAAATAAAGCTACTGGGGCTGGAGAGATGACTCAGTTGTTAAGAGCACTGGGCGCTCTTCCAGTGGACCTGGCTCAATTCCCAGCATCTACATGGTAGCTCACAACCTTCTGTCTAACTCAAGTCTCAGAGGATCTGGTGTTCTCTTCTGGCCTCTGTGGGCACCGGACATGCATGCGGTGCACAGACACACAAGAAAGCAAAACACCCATACACATTTAACAAAAAAAAAAAGTGAAGCAATTAACTATGAAGGAAGGGATAGCTGGATGATGGTGGCACACGCCTTTAATCTTAGCACTTTGGAGGCAGAGGCAGGTGGATCTCTGAGTCTGAGGCCAGCCTGGTCTACAGAGCAAGTTCCGGGACAGCCAATGCTACAGAGAAAAACCCTGTTTTAAAAAACCAAAGCAAACTAAAAAGATGTGAAAGATGTAGTGTATGCAGTTCAGAATACATTTAGGTGCTCAGGGCTTAAGAGCATTTGCCGGTCTTGCAGGACCCAGGTTCAGGTCCCAGCGGAAATGGGGGCTCAAAACCATCTCTAACTCCAGTTCCAGAAGATCCGACACTTCTGGCCTTAATAGGCACTGAACCAACTGCACGTGACACACATACAAGCAGGCAAACACACATATAAAAAAGAAGAAAAACAAACCCCAAACACTTACCAGTACTTGGACTCTCTGCCAATGAACTGTACCATAGTTCTCAGAGTGATCACTGTAGAACAGAGACAAGACTGTTTTAAGAACTGTGTTGAGAGTTAGGGAGGCTGCTTAGCCAGTAAAGACGGCTGCTGACAAGCCCCTCAACCCGTGTTTGATCCTCAGAAACCAAGTTGTAGAAGGAGAAAACGGATTCCCAATTGTCCTCTGACCTCCACATAAATGATGTAGAACGCCTGCCCCTCCTCTGCCAAAATAAATGCAAAACAAATTCTTGAATTAAAGAAAAACCCACCAACTATGTTGAGATTATTTTGGTAACCCTAAAAGTTTTTTTCATCTAAAGACACTTCACTATCTAGAAGAAGACAGCAAAGCAGGTGAACAAAAATATGAAGGCAGAGCCTTGCAGTCAATGCCCACACCAAGATAAAGAAATATGTAGAATAATGAGATTATTTTATGCCATCAACTGCAAACATACCGTGGAAGGGATGTGTAATGAGGGTAGCAGCAGAACGGGCAATCATCTCTCGAGTTGTCTAGAAACAATCAAAACACACTTCTGAAATCTAAATAAATGATATTCATATTCCGGTAAGGAATGTAGGTGGACACTCAGTATAGGGCAAAGGATTAGGTGCCAAAGCTTTCCTGTTTTGGAGTCAGGAAGTAAGCTCTAATGGGATTAACCTAATATTTTATCATTTCATTATACCTTTCATGAATTTCAACTTTCTGTTGTAGTAACTTTCTGAAATCTCCCCGAAAAAGAGACTTATTTTCCCCAACCCCATAGAGAAGAGAGAGGGTTACCTGTTTGAATAAACCTACCAGAGTTGGATTCATTCACTCATTTGGCAGTAGTGGGAATTAGACCCAGGGCCTCACACATACTATGTAAGTAAGTGCTCTACCAACAACCTATATATCCCTGGCCCTCTTAATGCTTTTTTCATACAATATCTGTCTCACTAAGTTGTTTGGGCTGGCCTTGATTTTACTCTGTAGACCAGGCAGGCCTTAGAGTTTTGTTCCTCCTGCTTCAACCTCCCAAAATACTGGGACTACAGGCCTGAGCCATCAGGTCTGGCTTTCAAAGCTGGGCATGGTGGTGTATTCCTGCGATCCCATATGGGGGAGAAGCTGAGGCAGAAGGATTGTGAGTTTAAGGTCACCCTGGGCTAGAAAATTGATTTTTAAAATAAATAACAACAAAATAGAATTTGGGGCTGGAGAGACAGCTCAGTGGTAAAGAATACTGGTTGTTGTTTCAGATTTGGCTCCCAGCACCCACATGGCAGCTCCCAACCTTCTGCAACACCAGTTCCAAAAACTATCCCATTGGCCTCTGCAGGTACCAGGCATGCATACAAGCAAGCAAAATACCCTCCCCCAATAAAAGAACAAATGTAAAAACTGCCTCAGTCATAACTACAGAAGAAGCTACACCTGTTCCTAACAGCAGGCCATGTTCTTCTTTTGGGTTATTAGACAGGAAAGCTCAATTTAAACTGGGAACAGACCTGGAAAGGCAGAAGTCATGATCCTGGTTCAACAACAAGGGGTAAATTTATTTCTTACCTCTTTGATAACTTGGTCAAAGGAGGACGAGCATTCCTTTTGTACATTTCCATGTCCTAACTCCTGGAAATAAAAAAGACAGAAATCTTGATGATTTTAAATAGAAATCTTCAAACCCATGGCTACCCCATAAACCACCAGCCACTGAGATGAAAGGAAAAAGACCTGGTTTTTCTCCTATAATGAGTCAGACAACAGGAATGTGCTGGAGACAGGGGCTCACATAGAGAACAGCACCAACGTACCTCGGGTTTCTCGCACTCCTGGTAATGCTATAGAAAAAATAGAAACAAGTAATAATTAGAGTTATTAATGTATCCTGTTAGAAGGCAATGACAGAAAATGAAAAGCACTGATTTTCTTCTGCAGTCTTCCCAATTTCTACCTCACATTAATCGACTGGAAATAACTATCTCTAAGGTGGTGTTACTGCAAAGTTGAACATATCAAACACCTGAAGCAAACGCTCCTAAAAAGTTTTTTCCCCCTTGGCATCATAGGCCAGCGCCTATCATATGCCTGGTTTGAAAATGTTTTTTTCTTCTCTCTCTCTCTCTCTCTCTCTCTCTCTCTCTCTCTCTCTCTCTCTCTCTGAGACAGGATTTCTCTGTAGCTTTGGCGTGCCCAGTTTGCTCTCTCTCATTTTTTTTTTTTGAAAAGATTTCTTTATTATAGGCCGGGCTGTACAACACAGACTCCTGACAGCCACTGATACTGACTACCCTAGGGAACAGAGGAGGCAACAATGCTAATAGATGAAGCTGCACAAGACTCTTGGAAGATGCCTGCAAGAATGGGTAGAAGGACCAGGAAGACAAGGGTATGGGCTTTTCAGTTGTAGAACATTTAATCAGACTGCGAACCCCAAGATTTTGTTATTTACTGGAAAAACCTGTTTTTAGCTGTGGTGTGGCTCAACCTTAGCACATACCTTTAATCCAAGAGCTTTCTGATTAAATATTGTAAACAACATTAAATAAAGCCAACCATACATAGATCAAGAGGCAGAGCAAACTACCAGTTGACAGGAAGTGAAAAAGAAAAAACAGAGAGTAACAAGGAGTCAGGACGGTGGACAGAGAGGCATAGGAGGTAGAAGGGAGGGACACTGAGTTTGAGGAGAGGTTTGAGATGGCTGAGGAGGAAGGTCAGCTGGGTGCTTTCCCTGCCTCTCTGAGCTACCAGGTTTTCACCCCCACATCTGGCTCCCAAGCCTCTATTGGTAAAACTGAGCGATTGAGATTTTGTTAAAAACACTTTCCCCCTACAGACTGGGAACATGTCCTTTTGAAAACATCCTGCAAGCAGGGCAGTGGTGGCGCACGCCTTTACTCCCAGCACTCGGGATGCAGAGGCAGGGGGATCTCTGTGAGTTCGAGGCCAGCCTGGTCTACAAGAGCTAGTTCCAGGACAGGAACCAAAAAAAGCTACGGAGAGCCGGGTGGTGGTGGCGCATGCCTTTAATCCCAGCACTCAGGAGGCAGAAGCAGGCGGATCTCTGGGAGTTCGAGGCCAGCCTGGTCTGCAAGAACTAGTTCTGGGACAGGCACCAAAGCTACAGAGAAACCCTGTCTCGAAAAACCAAAAAAAAAAAAAAAAAAAAAAAGAAGAAGAAGAAGAAGAAGAAAACATCCTGCAGTTCACGGCTTCCTTTCTGTCCTCAGCTCTGTAAGCTTTTATGCACATCTGGGTGCATAGATTTCTCCCAGGCCAAATGCTACCTATATGTGTCCAGGGGACCTCGGGCATAGCTCAGCACCTTCAAACTAGGTTCCCTAGAATGTCACATCAGTGGCTGCCTTCTGTGTACAACACCCAGCCCTTGAAAGAATGCAGGGCACAAAGGGCTAAAATGCTAACTGTGGTCCTGGTAGAGGCCTATCCAGGAAGGCCTACGGCATGCTGAAGTCTGGTACAAATTATAACAGTGGTCAGACTTAGAAATCAAGGATAGCTCACTTGGGCTGCTCATTCAAGTTTGTAAAATGTCTGGAAACGTCCCTGACCCTAAGAATACCTTTCACAATGCTGACAGTAACAGCTTCTACAGCCCCTTCAGCCTCAGGTGCTCTAGGAGGTGCCCAATACTCTCCTACAAACCACTACACATAGGCCAGGCTACCCAGCTGCTATAGCATTTCACCATTTTGACTGCTTGGTAGTAACCAACCCTGAATCAAATGGGACCAGAAACCTGGCAGAAGCTACAGGCGACCCTGACTAGCCTCACAGTATGTTTCAGACCACTTTCCTTGCCATGGCCACCCTCTATCTAAACCAGCTGGCACCAGAACCCTCAGAGACTCAGCACATGGCATGGCCACGTGTGATGTGAGGAATCTTGAGATGTATGGGCTTAGACCCCACTCCACTGCAGCACAGGGCCATGGGACTGAGCTTCCAAAAACATTTACTACAGGCATCGATCAGGTTTTTGTTTGTTTGTAACTTTTAAAAAAGCAAGCAATGAGGCCAGGTGTGGTGGTGCATACTTTAACCCCAGCACTAGGGAGTTCCAGGACGATCAGGTGTGGTGGTGCATACCTTTAACCCCAGCACTAGGGAGGCCAGCTTGGTCTACAAAGGGAGTTCCAGGACAATCAGGGCTGTTATAGAGAAACACCCCCCCACTTGAAAAACCAAAATAAAAATAAAACAAAAACAAACAAAACCCATGAGGCTAGGTGTGGTGGTACACACCTTTAATCCCAGCACGAAGGAGACAAAGACAGAGGGATTTCTGGGAATTCAAAGTCAGCCTGGCTAACATAGCAAAACCCTGTCTCAAAGTAAATAAAAAAGTCATACAATGAAGAAAAAGGTTTTTTAATATGTAATGTAACACACATACAAGGTTAGGGAGACATCTCGGTAGGTAAAATCTTTGCTGCATAAACGTAAGAACCTAAGTTAGGCTTCCAAGAACCCATGTAAACCATGTAAAGTTTCCCTTCATCTGTGATCTTTGTGTTCCTACAGAAAGGTGGGAGGCCGAAACAGAACCCCAAGACCCTATGGGCTAGCTAGCCTGGTGTTCAAACAAGATGGAAAGTAAGGACTCACACTAGAGGGTGTTCTTTGACCTTTGCATGTGTACAGGGACTCATTTGCTCAAATATGTGCACACACACTGAGAAACATGCATACACATCACACACAGACAAAACTAAACCCAACAACAACACAAACTCTGAAACACACAGAAGAGTGAACAAAAGCAGAAATGTACAACCAGTGAGGCAAGCATCCAAATAGCCATGAACCACACCGCCACCATCCCTGACCAAATAGCCATGAACCACACCGCCACCATCCCTGACCTTGTGTGTAGATTCATCCAAATATTCATCCAAATAGCCATGAACCACACCGCCACCATCCCTGACCTTGTGTGTAGATTCATCCAAATATTCATCCAAATAGCCATGAACCACACTGCCACCATCCCTGACCAAATAGCCATGAACCACACTGCCACCATCCCTGACCAAATAGCCATGAACCACACTGCCACCATCCCTGACCAAATAGCCATGAACCACACCGCCACCATCCCTGACCTTGTGTGTAGATTCATCCAAATATTCATCCAAATAGCCATGAACCACACTGCCACCATCCCTGACCAAATAGCCATGAACCACACTGCCACCATCCCTGACCAAATAGCCATGAACCACACTGCCACCATCCCTGACCAAATAGCCATGAACCACACTGCCACCATCCCTGACCTTGTGCGTAGATTCTTTTTCTGGTAAGTTCGTTCCCCTTTTCCAGGTGCTAGAGATTAAAACCAGAGCCTTGGACAGGCTATGTCAGCACCTACCACCAATCGGCATCTCAGCTGTTATGTTCATTTTTCTTTTTTAAACTTTTTTTTTAATTATCCGTGTTTGTCTACCACACATACATACAAAAAATCGGAAGAAAACTTGCCAAAGTCAGTTTTTGCCTTCCATCATGTGATCTCTGGGAATCAGATTCATCATGACATACTCAACTGCTGAGCCACCTCAACTGTGCTTTTCTTTTTGAGACAATGTCTTATGCAACCCAGGCTGGCCTATAACTCAGGATGTAACTGAGGCTGGCTTTGAACTCCCTGATTCTTCTTCCCCCACCTCCTAAATGCTAGGGTTACAACACAATCCACTATGCCTAGCAGCAGCTCTTGCTTCTTTACTTTTCAATATTTTGAATAGGAAATGTGTCACTGAGATAATACTAGCAATGTAAAAGGTAACTCCAGGAAAAAAAGTGTGTTTTACTCAGATTTCTTCCCTTACAATAACTAAGTAAGTAATAATAATAAAAAGTCAAACTGTCTAGGTGAACAGAAGTACTTTCTATTCAGAACCGGTTTTAAAGGAAGAAGGTCACATATATCAAAGTCAATGACTTTAATTGCACAAATTTCCTTTGTTTCATGGGGGAAGAGTGGGCATTTCAAGAACATGTTTTCAAAGCAGACACATGGGCAACCACTCAGAAGGCAGAATCAAATTCAAGGCCAGCTGAGGCTACTAAGCCAGTTCTGAGGCCAGTCTATGCTTCACAGAGAAATCCTGTCTTCAATCAGTTAACCAATTAATCAATTAAGAGAAAAAAATGTCAGTTTATCTTTGAAATCAGTGGAATAAATTGTGCACAAAAGGCAACTAAAAGGTATGAGAACATTGACTTCCTCTTACCTGTAAGACTTTACCGTGGACCACAGTTCCAAGGACTCCCGAACACAGTCTTGGAGTTAAGCCTCTGAACAACCCACGCTTCCCATCGATGCTTGCAATGTGCTGAGCTAAGAACAAAAGTCAGAGCTTTAGGTTCTAGTCCAAAAACCTAGCTATAAGAAATCTCAAGGCAGCAGCCCTTCTGCGTAGTTTCCATCCGTCTTCAATGTCATCCATCCCAAATAAATCAAAGGCACCTACCATAACAAAAGAGACCAGGAAGCTGACATACTTGTCGCCCAAAAATATTTCGTCCTATTGTTGGAGGAAGCGGCTCATATCCCACCTTTAAAAACAAAAGAATATATCAACACTAAGCAAATCCCCAGGAATACTCTGGCTGCAAGGTCTTAAAAAAAGAAAATCAGGCTCAAATTCTTTTGTTTGGTGCTGAAAGTGAACTCCACGTCCATCCTTATGCCCCATGTCTCTATCAGCAAACTACCTTTAGCTCCATAGTTTTTACAAATAAAAAAATGCAGTTTATATTTCTTAAGGCTTCGTTGAAGTACCACCCTTATTACTCTTTTGTCCTGTTGTATAGATTAGGACTGGGTTCAATAAACTCCAAGTTGCCCTTTGAGTTGAAATCTACAGAGTAAACCATGAACCTAAGATAGATTATCAAACTGAAAATAGAACAAGGAAACCATTGTGTCAGGAAAGCCTAGTTTATCGATAAGGCTAACAAATACTTTTACAATTTTTTTCTTCCTTTTTGATTTTTGGAGACAGAGTTTCTCCATGTAGCCCTGGCTGTCCTGGAACTAGCTCCGTAGACCAGGATGGTCTTGAACTCAGAGATCCACCTGTCTTTGTCTCCCAAGGGCTGGGATTAAAGGAGTGCGCCACCACCACCCAGCTTTACATTTTTTATATTTGAATAAAATAAGAAAATATCCACTGAGCCAGCATCAACTGCCTGCCTCTATGGTTAACTAGACAACAAAGGCAAATGCATACAGTTAGGTAATTCACTTACGAAAATAATTGCATGCTAGGTCCATGTTAAATGTACAGTCTCATTAGCAATACACAGAAAGCCATAAAAATTAATGATTGTCATTTTATTTACACAATAAATCTGGACTTGTAGTGCCAAACGGATACTTGAGAAAAAAATCCAGTAGGAGAGTTTGGACTCTATTGTTGCAGTTCCTTCATCTGTTGCTAATAGTCCCCCTCTGAGCTCACTGAAAAGCTATCGTGTGAATTTTAAAACAGTATTTGGGAATTTCACTAACCCCCTGAGATACTTGGCAACACACAGATATTGTGAAATCAGACTTTATGATAGCAAATTGTTGAGGTAAGAGCACTAAATGTCACTAGAAAACACTGCCCTTTTGAGAACTACTTTAGAGTTTGTACTGCAAAATGCAGTGTAGCCCAAATGTGCCTCTGCTTTAGACAAAGAGGGTTCAACTTCTACACTAAAAACTGAACATCCATCAATCAACTTGGCAATAGTTTGTATGAGTAACAATTGAAAAAATGAGGTCCATTCTGCATGTTTTTTCAGAACGGTAAATAGTGAGGACAAAGATTCTAAGGCCTGTTTCCTTCGGTAACACAAGGCATGGAGTGAGTATGTCAACTCTCAATAAATGCTTAGAAAATGGCCTGCTCAACACGGGGAAAGTTAGAACAGCAACTGAAAATACGGTCACCAGCTAAAAGTAGGTTTCTTTATCCATGAATATAAAATATCACGTAATAACCAGAAGATCAGAAAGTAAGCTAAAGGGAGGCATTTGATATTACGTTTAAACTCACTACACAGAACTGATTGCCAGCTCTGACCAACGTGATTTTCATTGTCATGAACCACACCGGCGGCTGTGAAAGCGCTCAATGGATCCTTAGGAAATCTGACTTCATTATTACTTCTCAATGAGATCCTTGTGTATATCCGGGTATCTGGTGTTAAAATCTCTGAACGGAACAGAAGTAGAAACAGCAGAACAGAAAGAAAAAGCGAATAAAAACAACACGATGTTGGCTTTCCTAGAATTTCACATTTGTCCCGAGATGAGTAGCTCCCATCTCTAGTTTGAGAAGTGGAGGAGGCGAGGTGAATGTCAGTTTCAGAGGGGCGACAGGGAAAGGCTGGGGAAGCCCTCGGTGGCGATCGACCTGATCAACCCCAGAGAAGGAAAACAAAGTTGAGAAGAGCCAAGGCAAGGAAGGGCAGGGTGGCAGTTGGCTGCGGAGCGGGAGCGGGCCCGCCCGGAGCGAGCCTCGGGGTGTTTCCCACAGGGGCCGCGAGGCCGTGGAAGTTGTCCCTGATGGGTGGAAAGGGCAGCAGCGCCTCGCCAGAGGGGCAAGGCCTGGGACGCCGAGGGCGGCGGCGACCCGACAGGACGCTGACCGGGAAGGGCAGGGCGACGACTCATACCTGGATGAGCACTTTCACGTACATGAGCGGCTGGGACAGGATGGTGAGACCGGAGCCCAGGAGCACCTGACTGGCCGCGTCCGCCATGATGGCACCCGCGGACGGACGGACGGACAGACCGAGTCACCAAGCCGGTTCCAGATCACGTGTCCGAGGCGCCGGCTTCACTGGCCCGCCCGCGGCGCGCCGCCCGCTCAGGCCCCGCCCACGGTCCCGCCCAAAGAAACGGCAGGCGCTCGCGAGGGGGCGCCCGGGGCGGGGCGCGCATGCGTGCCGGAGTGGGCTTCGCGCGCCTCTAGGACAGGCCATTTCCTACGCGCTTGCGCAGGCCGGAAGTGTCCGGAAGGAGCGAGGGGGTGGTGGTGGTGGTTGGGGGAAGGTGATGACCCTGGCGGCCAAGGCAAGGTCATGAGGAAAACACCTCTTCGGCTCTCAGGCTTGGTCGACGCAAAGTTCAGTGGGTGTTTTCCGTTCGAGTTGTCCTGTCTCAACGGCCAACAGATACCATCCCTGTCTGGCCTAACAGTGAGTTCTGCGGATTCCTGTTTTTGCATTTATCACTAGCTCTGTGGTAGAGCACTTCCCAGCATTTCACAGAGTTCCTAGGCTCAGTCCTCAATACTGGAAAAAACAAAGCAACAGCAACAACATGTGCTCCCCAAGGGTCAGATGTGGTGTCGCAGGCCCTTAATTCAGTATTTGGGAGGCAGAGGCAGATGGACGTGTGCGTTCAAGGCTAACCCAGTCTACAGAGTGAATTCCGGGTAAGCCGGGGTTACATGGTGAGACAATATCATATTTTTTTGTCTTCTCTGACTACTCTAAATTCACTTTATCCGCGTTTCCTACCTGTTGCCTTATGGCACCTGTCACTGGGGAATTGTCTTTGCCTGTTGACAGTGTCGAATTCTGATTTAGGAACCCAGATGGCCTTTGTTCAGAATTTTATTTCCAGAGCCTGGCATGTACCAGTATTTACGGTCCTCAATATTTATTACCAGATGAACAAATATTTCAGTGCCCATCATGCTATCCAAGCTATTAGAAATAAAATGGGGAAAAGGTGTTGCTGCTCCCTGCACCTTTGCCCATGTTGGAGAACACCTCGTCCAGGCCGTGTGTAATGCAGAGAATGAGGAGCCAAGAAAATTGCGTGTGGAATCTGGCTTTTCTTTTGCATCCATGTGTTATTTATCTTTCTTTTTATCTAAATCCATGGACAACACAACTAATTTCCCTTCTCAGACTTACAAACATTAAGTGAAACTGTGTCTATGGAGTTTTTTGAAAACTTGGTTGAAGTTAGTACAGCTCTCTATTCACACAAAACCAGTTGATATTAGAAGGCAGTTTGTAGGTCAGTCACATGGGCTTTGAAGTTCGAAGGGCCTGGTTCACAGTCTACCTCTGCCAGTTTGTAACTGTGACCTTACACAGGTCATGTCACCTCTTTAAGACTTTTAGGCCAATGAGTATAGTAATAATCCACTTCTTAACATTATCTAAAGGAATGAATAAAGGAATGTCAACCTAGCCTGGCGCACACATCAAAATATAATAGTAAAATAGTAGCTTTTAGAATTATAAGAAACTTATGAGTTGTTTTTAAACTAAACACAGATATTTCTCAATGTTAGAACCAGTGAAGTAATCTAGTAAGGGGATTTGTGCCTTGGTGGTGCAAAATGAAAATCTACTATTTCTGTCCTATTTGCGTTTGAGGCATGAGAGGCTCAGAGAGTATCACAGGGCTGAATGGCTGGACAGCTGAGACTGTTTCACAACATTATTTAATGGTTCATGGTAAAAACTGCGCATAAAGTTTTGGGAAGACTGAAAAAGGGGAGGGAACTGAAGTTAAAATTATGGGTAAGAGAAGAGCACAATTCAAATGGGCCATTGGTAAAGATATGATATGAATAGTAATCCCTGATGAGAGTTGAGTGTGGTGACCCTAAGATGGGTGACTTAATAACTTACAGTCAAGCTGTGAGCAGAGTCAGAGTGATAGGAAGGGAGACAGAACCTGAATAGCACCATTGTAGTGGAGAGCTGCAGGCAGGCCTGCTTTTTGTCCCGATCGGCTCCCGCATGGTTAGCTTTACACCCAAAATAACAACACACAAATTGTATTCATTTAAACACACCTTGGCCCATTAGTTCAGCCTCTTATTGGCTAATTCTCATATTTTGCTTAACCCATTTCTAATAATCTGTGTAGGACCACAAATTGGTGGCTTACTGGAAAAGATTCAGCATGTCTGACCTGGTGGCTGGCTCCATGGTGTCTGACCAACCATGCTTTCTTTCTCCCAGCATTCTTTTCTGTCTACTCCACCTATCTAAATCCTGCTCTATCAAAAAGCCAAGGCAGTTTTTTTATTAACCAGTGAGAGTAACATATAGACAGATAACCCTCCTCCATCATTTCCCCTTTTTCTGTTTAAACAAAAAAGAAAGGCTTTAACTTTAACATAGTAAAATTATATATAACAAAACAGTTATCAAGCAAGAATTACAGTTACAATATTTATATTTTATCTTTTATCATAACTAACGAAAACTATATCTAGCCATTCTTCAGCTCCATCAAAGACTCCAGAAGGATATATTATTACCTAAGTAAACAAGAAATAAGCAACTTCCAAAACTTGAGAAATGACAGAGACATCTCACTGCCTGGACAGTCACCCAAAGTTCCTCTGTACCGTTGGGGCATCCATCTTCAGCCTACAGGCCCATAGTTTCCAGCAGACATTTCCATGAAGCAGGAAATTTTAAAGGCAGTTCAGTCACTATCTGCCATGTCCTGCAGAATGTCTTGCAGACTCTTTCATGAATCAGGAACCCCAAAAGATCCTCTCACATTTAGGTAAGTTCAGTAGTCCTCTCTCTGTGGGTTCTCTGTGTCCAGTTTATGCAATAGTCCAGGCAAGAGCAGTTTCTTGCCCAAATGACTATCAAACTCCATAAGGATCCTCTTCGATGCCCATCCTCCTCTTGAAGTAGATTGGTGCTGCCAGGAGCAGACGTGTCTCATTGTCATGAAAAGCCCTAAGTTATTAAAACATTTAAAATGCCATATTTTGTAGTCTTTGAAAGATATGAAGAATGCCTATCTAACTAAAATATATATCTATATATCTAGAAAATCTAACTAACATGACTACAAGCTTGACTATTATTGATGATTATTCATTAACAACCTATATTTCCTGATTATACATTACAGTTTTAAATGAACTACACAATCACAATACCCTAATCAATATTAGAAATACATATAACAAAATTGACCATAAACTTGTATCAATAAACCAATATTCATACCAATCTATATCGTATCCCCCTTTAATTTTTTTTTTCGAGACAGGATTTCTCTGTGGTTTTGGAGCCTGTCCTGGAACTAGCTCTTGTAGACCAGGCTGGTCTCGAAGTCACAGAGATCAGCCTGCCTCTGCCTCCCGAATGCTAGGTTTAAAGGCATGCGCCACCACCAGCCGGCTCCCCCTTTAATTGTAAAAGAACATTTATAAACAATATTTGGGAATATGGGCACAGTCTTTTCTCTCCAAACTGCTTCGTGCTGAATAGGGGCACTGTTATTTAGGTCTTTCATGGTATAACCTGTTACTAGGTTCATCTCAGTTGGCAGTTGAGCGAAGGAATTTTTTGAGGGTGTTCACAGCAACCTTTCAGGAGGGTGTGGTCTATCATACCATATTGGGATAGAAGCAATCCACAGGGTCTCATCCTCTTTGAAAACAATAGAACTTTTCCAAAGCATCATAACCTTAGATCAAAATTTTGAAGTCAAGGTATTTTCAAAATATCTATATTGGATTAGTTCAGCAGCATTTATAAACAAATATCTTTTAGGAGCTGTTGCTCCTTTCTCAGTATTCAAACAATTCAAAGAGAGCATAATAGCATACAGTATCAAGATTCTCTGTGTATTTTCCATCTTTGTGTGGCTTTACTTTAACCTCTATTTTGTTTATTTTTACTTTTTGAGACAGGTTCTCTGTATATCTTTGTCCTGGAATAACTCTGTAGACCAAGCTGTTCTTGAACTCTCAGAGATCCATCTGTCTCTGCCTCCCAGGCATTGGGATTAAAGGTGTGTACCACTACACCCAGCTACTCTCTCTTTTTTTTTTTTACTTTAAGACCTTTAACTTTTAGCCTGCATATATTCTTAACACACTGTAAATCATTTAAAGATTTTCTTTGTTTTTTAATCTCTCTTTACTGTATCTCTCTTTTTCTGACCACATGAGCCTTTAAATTACTGAGCAATATGGGTAGGAGTAAAGCCGTGGCTTTGCTGGCTGGATCCAGCCCATTCCTTAGCTTTCCAGCTTCATGGCGGAGGTACCGCTGGAGCCATATTTATTGCCACAACTCTGTGGTGTTTCAAAGTCCCTGCCAGCAAGCAAGCTGCAACAGTGTGCTTAACCACATGGACCGCCTGCCTGAAAGGGTCAGAGTTTGCCCTGGCAGGATGGCCCAGAAAGCTGGCATTTTACAATGGCACAGCTTTTTTCCTGCTATGGCTAAAAACCAAAAACCATGCAGTTAGCTTTTTATCAACACAATGTAAGTGTTTTGTGGCAGGACCTCTTAAAGAGCTTCAGGGTTTTGCAGCTAAAGCTGAGTCAGGAAGCCTCTCTTAGATGAGATCGCTTGCTTGCCTCTAGCAAGCAGAGCAGACCCGAGAAGTTGCTGCCACCAAGAAAACATGGTTTATTCTTTTCCAAGCTTTCTCAGGCTTTCTGTGGATTCAGTTATCCACGTCTGGGTGCCATTTGTAGTGATGAGGCGAGCAGGCCTGTTTTCTGTCCCACTTCGCTCCCACATGGCTAGCTTTACACCTGAAATAACAACACACAAATTGTATTCTTTTAAACACTGCCTGGCCCATTATATCTTTCTCTTCTTGGCTAACCCTCATATCTTGCTTAACCTATTTCTAATAATCTATGTAGCACCACAAAGTGGTGGCTTACTGGGAAAGATTCAGCATGTCTGACCTGGTGGCTGGCTCCATGGCATCTGACCAACTTTCTTTCTTTCTCCCAGCATTCTGTTCTGTCTATTCCACCCATCTAAATCCAAAAAGCCAAGGCAGTTTCTTTATTAACCAATGAGAGTAACACATAGACAGATGACCCTTCTCCATCACACCGTGGCACAGGCGGCAAGGCAACATTTGAGAAAAGAGGGTATGATAAGTAATGTTAAACTCCCCAGAGGCAAAGTAGTCCAGGATATGGAAGGGATTTACCAGATAAAACACTTCCTGATTGGGAGAGGTCTAACCTGGGAGACATCAAAGTCTTCCTTTCAGTTCTGACTTTACCACTTTCTAGGTGCCTGGTGTTGGGGACCCTTCCCCAACCTCCTTGGTTATGGATGATACTGGGTAGTGCTGTAGAAATCAGGACACAGGGGATGCAGAGTAGGAGATACAACTACATACTTCATTGCAAAGCCAGTGTTCTTTTTATAATACTCAAATCATGATTCAAACCAGGTTCCCATAATACATGAAAATAGTTTCATAGACTAGTCACTTGGTTGCAACTAATTTCAAGGGCTTCATGCCCTCGCTAAGGTAAACAAAAAGCTCGGTGTTATGGGAATAACTCTTGTTGTAATATAATATGTAAAAACACCTTATCAGAAGACAAACCACAACCTAATCAGAACCTTTGAACTACAGTGCACATCTGTGTTCTCAAGGACTGACCATTGGCAAGGCACTCTACCGATGGGAGAGGTTTGCCTCCTCCCAACTTGGTTTGCCAAGCCTATCAGCAAGAATGCTACCTCAAGTCTCCCTTGCACAGAGTTTCTATGCAGTTTAAAACCAGACCTCTACATCTTCCTCCTTTTTCCTTTTATAATGAGTTTGTTTGTTGATCCACATAATTAACAGCAATTTTTTCATGCTTGACTGATGAGGCTTAATAAGCAGTAAATAAAACAGTAGCATAAGCAAACCTATAACAATAACTACTATCCCCATACCGCCAACGGTGTGGGACAAACTTTGTATCCAGGCTTTAAGGTCTAACCCCTCTAGTTTCTCAGCAATCTGCTGAGCAATGTCAGCGTCTGTCATCTCTGGAAACCTCTGCATGAACGTAGATTTAATATTAAAATGCAATCTTTCAATTTTCTGTCTTACAGAATCATTGCCCAAAAAATAACTTTGCATCTTCTCCTAGGCTTATACAGATTCATTTAAAGCTAACTCAGTAACACAAAAAGTAGTAGAATTTTAATCACAATGTAATCTTTGTTCATTTTTTAACATCATCATCTTTTTTCCAGGATACCATTTGCTTTAAGGCATCAACTTCATTCTGCATCAATTCCATCTTGCTGGGACCAAAGTTCATGAGAATCTTTATGCCAAGCTTTAACATAATGCTTAGTCTGTAATGAATTGTGCAAGGATATTCCAGATACTGTGGCTAACGTCACGACTGAAATTAGTCTCAATAAAAAAGCAACAACCATTCCAGTAAATCTTGTACTACGAGCAAGCAATTTCTTTTTTTTAAAAAAGGTCCCAGTGGTTTTTTTTTAAAATATTTATTTATTCATTATGGATACAATATTCTGTGTGTGTGTCTGCAGGCCAGAAGACGGCACCAGACCTCATTACAGATGGTTGTGAGCCACCATGTGGTTGCTGGGAATTGAACTCAGGACCTTTGGAAGAGCAGACAATGCTCTTAACCACTGAGCCATCTCTCCAGCCCCCGAGCAAGCAATTTCTTAAAAATCTCTGCTGTTAACTGATCCAGAGGATTAGATGACCAAGATTTATTTAACTTCACAGGTAACTAGACATAGGGTCGTTGCTTCACAATCATGATGGACTGACCATTTAAAGGAATAGAATTATTTAAGTAAGTGTATAAGGTACAGTTGACACAAGAAATATTTTCAGAAAAAAACGTTCCCAATTAGCAGTAGATAAGGCAAAGGAACACAGGCTGTAACAGTCCAGCTTTTTTACATAGTAAAATTATACACAGAAGCACTGGAAGCAGTTCCGGAAAATGATCCACTATAGAGGTGCACAGTCTTTAAGGCAGCAGTCAGCTTCCAAATATGCATCTGACCAGCGTTGGGAAACTGTAGAGTAGCCATCCGAGGTCCACTTATCCCTCCATCTCCCCAGGCCATAAGCTGAGGACTGTTAACTATTTCATTGTTCTTTGTAGCTGGAGCCATTGGCTTCTACATAAGTTACCATCAGTAAAGCACACATAGTCAGGAAAAGATTCTCAGCTATAACAGGTTTATCACACCTCTGCAGACAGCTTGACCATTAGCAGTGAGAGACTTAATTTGCCCCCAGGTAGGCAAAGGAGCTTTAACATGCCGATGAGGATGTTTTCTGGCCAATGATAACTGGGCCATTGCTGCCACCGGCACCTCAAGATTGTCCTCGTTTCCCCTTGATTCCATTTTTCTCCGCATAGCTGTTTTAATCGGTCCTTTGGGCCTTGATCTGTTACGGGAGGTCCTCCCACTCCTCCAGCCTATCGCCGCTGAGATACCAGCCCCTTGGGGCGTGGTCTCTCTCCCTTTAAAAAAGCAGCCACTTCCCTCTCCTCTCTCTCTTCACTTCCTGCTCCGCCGGTGACTTGACTTCCTTCCTGGTTACGCAGAGGGCTGACAGTGATCTGTAAGTTTTTTCCCCTTTAAATAAATACCACCCTATTAATCATAATTCCAAACTGGTGTGGCATTGTTTATGACTTACGTCTTCAATTGGCACCCAACGTTTGGTGTTAGAACCTCTCCTTTCCCCGCTCGGCTGCCGGGGGCGGCTTGGCGGGAGCCCTCCCTTCCTCAGCCGCCGCCTGTGCCTTGCGGCTGCGGCCTTGGCCTCCCCACGTGGGATTTAAACTCCACAGGCCCGCGTAGTCTCTGCCCGCCTGGTTTGCTCTTTTCTGAATCGTTTTTAAATCTCCCTTGCAAGCACAGCTCTTAAGTGGCGCGAACCAGAGCACGCCGTTGCTGAAAGCTGCAACCCCTCAGGGTGACTCTGTCACGTGGAGGCATAAGCGGCTTCCAGGTTGCTCTTCTCTACCCCTGGATTCTGGTTTCTGGTTCCATCTCTGGAATTGATTTAATTACATTTACTTTGTTGAGCAACTTACATTTTCCAGTTTTTAACAAATACTAGGCGGACTCTGAAACAGGACCGTGTTTTCATCGAGACTTGGCAACAGCGCCACCTGCTGGATAATAGGTAATATGGCAGTTCTCGTTTCCAACGCGAATTTTACTGTTCTGGTTACCAATACAATGGGTTATATCATGCAAGGTTTATATGACTATGGGGATAACTTAATTTACTGGTTACTAGGTTTCAGTATTCTTTTGCATATTCTATCATTTAGGAAGATCATGGCACTCCTAAGAACCATACAATCTTTACTAGAAACTCATGCAGGTCAGGAGATTAAGGATTCAAAAGAGACAATAATAAAAAGACTTGAAATGATTGAAGAAATGATTGGAGCTGGTGAACAGAGTAATAAGGCACAAGGACAGGATACAATGCCAACACCAGCTATTAGAACTGGCTTACCAAAGGTTTTAGCAGCATACCCTATACTTAATTCTGACAAAGCGTCAACTTCTAAAGGCTCAAAGGGAGTCAGAGAAGCTAGATGGACACCAATAGCAATGAATGATCTAAAAGAAATTAAGCAAGCTATTGTTAATTTTGGCTTGCACTCTGCATACGTAAAGGAAATGATAAGGACTTGGGCTTCTAATGCTAGAGCTACCCCCCATGATTTCCATCAGTTAGTGTCTGCAGTTTTAGATAATGGACCTTCCTTGATGTTTGGAATCTATTTCAGAGAAGAATCCAAACATATGGAACAGCAAGGAAGAGCAAAAGGTATTGAGGTTTCCCAAGATCAAATTCTTGGTGCAGGAGAATATGCTGATCCACAGGTCCAAGCTCTTTATGATGATGAAGTACTGTGTCTATGTCACCAAGCAGCTTTAAATGCTTGGAATAGGATACAAGATCCAGCAAAAAGGGTTGAATCATATACCAGAATTAGGCAGGGACAAAGAGAACCCTTTATTGACGTTTTGCAAAGATTAATTAAGGCTCTGGACATAGGGGTAACAGACCCAGAAGCTAGACGAATACTTCTTGAATCTCTAGCTTTTGAGAATGCAAACATAGAATGCAAAAAGATAATTGGGCCTTTAAAGTCTAGATCAGCACCTATGGATGAATGGATTCAGCATACGATGAATGTTGAGACGTTTAGCTATAATGATGAATCTTGGGTAGGAGAAGCGATTTCCACAGCAATGAGGAGACATCAAACTGCCAGGTGTTTTAATTGTGGTAAATTAGGACATCTGAAAAGGGATTGCAGGCACAGAATTTCTAGGAATATTATCTCCTCTGGGAATGACAAAAATAGGAGACCTAGGCCTTCAGGTATATGTAGGAGATGCGGTAAAGGCCGACATTGGTCCAATGAATGCAGGTCAACAACAGACAAACAAGGCAACCCGATACCGTCGGGAAACTCCTTGAGGGGCCTCTCGCAGGCCCCCAAGCCAACAGTGGCCCAGTCATTCCCAGTCACAGTGGAGAACGTGCCTCACCAAGAAAATTAAAAGCTCCAATTTCTGCTGTAAAAAGTAATACTTGTCTAAATAATGAAATCCATGTGGAGGATGAGTCAAAAAACCCAGTTGGACAGAGTAAACGTATATTTTGGCAGACTTCTATTAATGATCAAAGACCAAAGCTAAGAGTCTGTATAAATGGCACTTTATTGAAGGCTTATTAGACACAGGTGCGGATGTAAGTATCATTACCCCAGAATCTTGGCATCCGAATTGGCCTCTTCAAGAGGTAGATGTTCAGTTCCTGGGAATTGGAACCCTATCTCGTGTAAAACAAAGCACAAGATGGGTTGAATGCATAGGGCCCGAAGGGCAAATAGGAAGACTAAGGCCATATATAGCCAATATTGCCATAAATTTATGGGGCCGTGACCTGCTACAGCAATGGAATACCCAGATTAACATTCCTGTAGTTCCAGGAACTCATAATTCTGGGAAGTATATGATGAGGTATTATGGAAAAAGGTCACCAGCCATTCAGGCTGTACAAGAACATACAGCAAATACCAAACCTTTAGAGGTACCAACAGCCCTACCTTTAAAATGGCTAACTGAGAAGCCAATATGGATCAAACAGTGGCCTCTAGCTGAAGATAAACTACAGGCATTGGAACAGCTGGTGCAGGAGCAACTAGATGCTCACCACATTGAAGAATCAACCAGCCCTTGGAATTCTCCTGTGTTTGTTGTAAAAAAGAAATCTGGTAAATGGAGAATGGTGACAGATCTAAGAGCTGTCAACAAAGTAATTCAACCTATGGGTTCACTACAATCTGGAATTCCTTTGCCTTCTCTGTTACCAAAAGGATGGCCTCTTATAGTTATTGATTTGAAAGATTGTTTTTTCACTATACCGTTACAAGAAAATGATAGAGAAAAATTTGCCTTCACAGTGCCTACTTATAATAATTCTCAGCCCAATAGGAGATATCAATGGACTGTCCTCCCACAGGGTATGCTCAATAGTCCTACACTGTGCCAATATTTTGTAAGTAAGCCATTGGAAATAATTCGTAAACAATTCCCCAAGTCCATTATTTATCATTACATGGATGACATCTTGTTATCCGATTCAAATAAAGATACTTTAGAAAGGATGTTTGAAGAAGTAAAGAAAGTCTTGCCTAGGTGGGGATTACAAATTGCCCCTGAAAAGATTCAAAGAGGAAATTCTATTAATTACCTAGGTTACAGAATAGGGTTAGAGAAAGTTAAAACGCAAAAGGCACAAATTAGGAGAGACCGGTTAAAGACTCTTAATGACTTCCAAAGATTGTTAGGAGACATTTCCAGTCTACGACCAGCTGTTGGGATAACACCTGATCTAATAGTCCATTTAAACAAAACCTTAGATGGTGATAAAGATTTGAACAGTCCAAGAAAACTGACAGCTGAAGCAGAAAAGGAACTGACAATGATTGAGGAAAAATTACAGGAGGCACATGTGGATAGGGTGAACCCAAATCTTATCTGCATCCTAGTCATATTGCCTTCCAGAATTTCTCCTACAGGGATTCTAATGCAGAGGGAAGATATTATTTTAGAGTGGATATTTATACCTAATAAACCAAGTAAAAAATTAAAAACTTATGTGGAAAAAGTCTCTGAATTAATTATAAAAGGTAAGCTGAGACTTCGTCAACTAGCAGGTATAGACCCAGCAGAAATTATAGTGCCTTTTACTACTGAAGAAATAAAAAAGTTATGGGAAGACAATGAACCGTGGCAAAGAGCTTGTGCTAATTTTTTGGGAGAAATCAATAGCAACTATCCCAAAAGTGGTAGACTTAACCTCATAAAAAGAACTTCTTGGATTCTTCCTAGAATTGTACGTGATGCTCCAATAACTGGAGCCCGTACTTTCTATACTGATGCAAATAAATCAGGGAAAGCAGGTTACAAGTCAGATGAATTGAGTAAGGTGGAACAAAGCCCTTATAATTCTGTCCAGAAGGCAGAATTATATGCCATTCTTATGGTGCTAAGGGATTTTAAAGAACCTCTTAATATAGTTACAGATTCACAATATGCAGAAAGAGTTATCTTGCATATTGAAACCGCTGAATTTATACCAGATGACACAGAGTTGACTTCATTGTTTATCCAAGTACAAGACATAATCAGGAACAGGCTTTGTCCGATGTACATAACACACATCCGTTCCCATACAGGTCTGCCTGGTCCTCTAGCCCAAGGCAATGCTGAGATTGATCAATTATTGATTGGAAGTATGTTGCAGGCCTCAGAATTTCATAAGAAGCATCATGTCAATAGTAAAGGCCTAAAGAAAGAATTTTCCATTACTTGGCAACAAGCTAAGGACATTATAAAGAGATGTCCTACTTGTTCTTTCTATAATCAAACACCGTTGCCTGCAGGGAGTAACCCAAAGGGCACTAAGAGAAATGAAATCTGGCAGATGGATGTGTTCCACTTTATAAAATTTGGTAAATTAAAATATGTACACCACACCATAGACACGTATTCAGGTTTTCAATGGGCTACTGCCCTGAGCTCAGAAAAGGCTGATTCAGTAATCACACATTTATTGGAAGTTATGGCCATCATGGGTATACCTGCGCAAATAAAGACAGATAATGGTCCAGCATATGTATCTAAGAAAATGAAACGCTTTTTTGATTATTATAATATAAAACACATTACAGGTATACCAAATAATCCTACAGGTCAGGCAGTTATAGAAAGATCAAATCGTACTATAAAGGATATGCTGAACAAACAGAAAGGGACCGAAAATACCCCCAGAAATAGATTACATAATGCTTTATTAACCTTGAATTTTCTTAACGCTAATGAGAAAGGAACGACAACAGCAGAAAGACATTGGATAATGGAAAAGTCTGCTGAACTAAATCAACCGATTTATTTCAAAGATGTGCTGACCTCTCAGTGGAAGCCAGGAGATGTGCTACGTTGGGGAAGGGGTTTTGCTCTTGTTTCCACAGGAGAAGAAAAATTGTGGATACCATCAAAATTAATAAAGTTTCGATTTGAAGAGGAGAAACCTCTTGGAAAGGAGAAATGACAACTCATCCACAATGATGATATTCATACAGGTGGTAAGAAAAACATATAGAATGGGGGCAGGGTTCTGTTCTTATCTCCACAGGAAAACACTCATCTTTGAGAAATTCAAGGGACCCTGGATGTTTGGATACTGACAGATGGAAAAATACCTGCCCGATAGGAAATATCAAGAAAACTGAATGGGTTGTGTAAGTAATATTAAACCATATTTCTAAATTTATAAAGCTGGTTTTGAAGTTGGACTCTGGCTCAGTCCCTCTCCAATTCCAAGCCTGTTAGTAAGAGAAAAACCCAGAGTTTCTGGAGTTTCTGTCTCATGTCAAGAGCCATGATGTGGGACAGAAAGAAATATGAGTTTAGAAAACATCTTTGCTTTTCTTCATATCTATCATACTTTTCATTGAATATATCTATCATGTCTTTCATTGAATATGTATATATATATATATGTCTATATGATTAATGCTTAAGTTTTTCATAATGAACAATGAGTTTTTCCTGAAGTGACATTTGAAGTTTCCAGGAAGAAGATGGGGCCCCATAACAACAACTCCACCTGGTTGATATGATGTCATGATACTGATAGCGCTACTACAAGACCTGCTTTGGGTACCAGCTGCACAAGACAGTTCCAACTTGGTTAGCTGAAATGGTGCACATCTTATACAACATTTTGGCCAGACCTGCACAAAATATTCAGAGACTATTGGCAATTTTAAAAGACATTGATCTTGAAATTCAACCATCATTTTACTTTCACAGGATCCCCCAGAAAGAACGTCGCCCCCATGACAGCTGGAAGTAATTCT
Source organism: Microtus pennsylvanicus (assembly GCF_037038515.1). Lineage (NCBI taxonomy): Eukaryota > Metazoa > Chordata > Mammalia > Rodentia > Cricetidae > Microtus > Microtus pennsylvanicus. The sequence continues at coordinate 67,995,224 of NC_134580.1, read as the reverse complement.
AGAGGACGACGTCCCCTCTCCCAGTAAAGTTTGCCCTTGGGTTTAGGGACATCATTTAGGGGTTGATTATAATTAGTATACGATTGAGGGTTGGGGGAGGAATTTTATAAGCTCAGGGATCATTTTGAAAAAAAAAAGAGGGATGATGGGATAATAGATTTGTAATTGTGAGTTACTGTTTTTAGACAAATATATTGGTATAGATTCTTGTATATTGATACAAAGTTAAATTATATTGACTATTGTATGCATGCATGTTTCTACCTTGTTTAAAACATTTTTATGTATTGACATATATTGTATTGTATATATTTACCATATTGCTGTGTACATTTCTACCTCTGATTAAGATACTTATATAATGTTTGTGTATTGATATATATTTACCTACTGCAATGTATATTTGTACATTGTTTATATTTGGAGGTCATTGTCCTCATTTGTTTCACAGTTGTTTATTGTCTTAATCTTTAAGTTAGATAGATATTGAGAATTATATAGACTAATAGTCATCTAAGTTTGTCATTTATAATTAGACTAATCAGGTTCTTTAGATATATAGAGATTATACTCAGTATAGATAGATAATCTTCAACTTCTTCAAAGAGCTGTAGAAAATGGCCTTTAATCTAACTCAGAGTTTTGTGGTAGTGAGACACAATTGCTCCTGGCAACACCACTCTATTCCCGAGAGAATGTTGAGCACCAAAGACACTCCACCTGGAGCCTTTCTTTTTAGCAGAACTGGCCTTTGGGCAAAGAAATGCCCGTACCTCAACCACCGACAAAGATACAGAGCATGCATCAATGGATAAAACAGGACTGTCTTATCCTGCCAAGACAGGGTAAGATAGTTTTGAAAAGTTGCTTGCCTTTGAAAATGGTGTGTCAGTTATGTTAGGCCTTAGCCAAAGTTGGTTGCTTCAACGCTGCTAATGTGACTTTGGGTGATTGCCTAGGTAGCTAGTTGTCTCTGTGATTTGTTGCATGTTTTGGAAGTTGTTTTATTGAACTTCCTAATTAACCAGGTAACATTATTTCCCTTCTCAGATCTTTGATGGGGTTGAAGACTATATAGATGTAGTTACTTTTCTCTCATGACTTGGCCAAGTTATTTATTATACAAGACCTAAGCTAGTTAGAATAGGATAGTTGTACTTATTGTATATAATTTCATAGTAGGTTTAGAACTCTCTTATTTAAACAAAAGGGGGAGGTGTTACGGGAGGTCCTCCCACTCCTCCAGCCTATCGCCGCTGAGATACCTGCCCCTTGGGGCGTGGTCTCTCTCCCTTTAAAAAAGCGGCCACTTCCCTCTCCTCTCTCTCTTCACTTCCTGCTCCGCCGGTGACTTGACTTCCTTCCTGGTTACGCAGAGGGCTGACAGTGATCTGTAAGTTTTTTCCCCTTTAAATAAATACCACCCTATTAATCATAATTCCAAACTGGTGTGGCATTGTTTATGACTTACGTCTTCATTGATCCAGCGGCCTGGAATCCACTACTGGTGGCCATCCCGAAAAGAACAAGACCATAGCCCCTTCCATCTTCGAACAGCTGCGCAGGAACCCATTCAGCATCAACAGCAGTTTTCGCCCAAATTTCCTTAAAAGAAGCTGGCTCCAAAGCCTGAGATCTTTCAGACACAAAATGCTTCTCTAGTCAGAATGTCTCCCTGTGGTAAATTCAAAAAGTTTAAAATAAACAAAGCCTGATGCATAATAGCTCTAGGATTATTCTGTAAAGCCCAAATCCTGCATCCTCCTCCTTTTTAGTTTTTTAATTTGTTGCTTCAGGGTAGCATGGGCTCTTTTTACAATGGCTTGACCTTGAAGGTTATATTCTATGCCAGTCACATGTTTAATATCATATTGATCACAGAATCACTGAAATTTTGTAGAAGAGTATGTAGGCCCATTGTCTTTCTTTATTATGGTTGGCACCCCCAATACTATAAAAGCTTCAAATATATGGGTAATGACATGATTAGTTGTCTCCCCAGATAATGGCGTAGCCCATATAATGGAGGAGAATGTTTCTATGGTCACATGAGCATAAGATAACCGGGCAAATTTTGGTATATAAGTTACATACATCTGCCAAATATGGTTGGAATCCAGTCCTCGAGGATTTGTACCAGGGATATTTTGTATCAAATGCAGGGGATGACGGATAGGACAGTTAAGAATAATACACTTAGCTTGTCTGTAAGGAATTTTGTATTGAACATGTAAATGAGGAGCACTGGTGTGCAAATGTTGATGCTCATCCTCAGCCTAAGCAAAGTTTACAAGAGCATCAGCTAGGTTATTTCCCCTTTGTTAGACATCCAGGCAATTTGATATATGATCATATATGCACAATAAACACCAAATGGCCGGGCGATGGTGGCGCACGCCTTTAATCCCAGCACTCGGGAGGCAGAGGCAGGCGGATCTCTGTGAGTTCGAGGCCAGCCTGGTCTACAAGAGCTAGTTCCAGGACAGGCTCCAAAAACACAGAGAAACCCTGTCTCGAAAAACCAAACCAAACAAAACAAAACAAAACAAAACACTAAATGATTTCATTTTTGCAGTAACTTTTGTAATGTTAAAAATAACCCTTGCAGTATAGGATTATTAACATGAATAGAAGCAGTGTAGATGGTCTTTATAACCCAACTACACATTTGGAATCAGCTACTATATTAAGGGTTTTAGTAGGAAAATCCTGCAATGCTTGAATGACTGTCCATAACTCATTCTGTTGCTCTGAGGAATAAGGAGATAATTGTGACCAAAACCAATTCAGTCCAATAAGTGGCACGAGTTCTAGAACCATCAGTAAAGACAGTTCGAGCTTGAGAAATGGCTTGTTCAGCTATAAGGTTATTAATGACAAAATGCTACTCATTTTTTTTTATTTTTTTTTTATTTTTTAATTTTTTTTTTGGTTTTTCGAGACAGGGTTTCTCTGTGGCTTTGGAGCCTGTCCTGGAACTAGCTCTGTAGACCAGGCTGGTCTCGAACTCACAGAGATCCGCCTGCCTCTGCCTCCCGAGTGCTGGGATTAAAGGCGTGCGCCACCACCGCCCGGCAAAATGCTACTCATTAAAAAATTTCTTGCCCCTGCTCAGTACATCATCTCAAATCCATCTCAAATCTTTGAGATGAATTTATTCCAGAGGCTGATATTGAGATTTTAGTAACATTAGTTTAATGGCACCCAGATAGGAATTATTAATTATTGAAGGCATTATTGGCCCAAATCCCTGTGATGACTGACAGAGAAATTTCCTTTTTATCTAACATTACAGGTGGGGGGGGCAGGGTTAATATATTTATTTCTGTAATTTTTTTCTGCTGACCTTAGGACGTTGTTCTCGGGGTCCTGGAAGGCTAGAATGTTAGTCAAAAGCAAGGAGGGAACTTAGAAGGATTTGGTTTATTAAGCTGAAACTACAGCAGTCACATTGGCTGGATTGGTCCACATCAGGTTTCAGCAAGGTCAGGACTCATAGTCATTTGGAGCAGGTTGTTAACAGCAACTGATGCTTCGATGCGTTTGTCAGCCAAGTGGAAACCTGGTGAAACAAACACAAACTGGGAACAGAGTTAAATTTATGGACTCATTTGAAGCTTGTTAACTCATATTCTTAATAATTAAGGAAGGGGAAAGAAATCTTGTAAATTTTTATATACATCTAAAGCCATTATTTCTTATAAATTTTACATTTTTGATTACCCTCTAAGACCCATATAGTCTCCAAGCTTTTATGTCTTTACATCCTTACAACCTGTATTGATGTTCTCAGGTTTTTATTTGTTATTATTTTTTCAACACTCTGAATTAATATAGACTCACAATAAAAGCATTTTGACCTGTGACTAACCATTATAGGAGCAGTTAGACTGCAGTTTTAATTTACCGACCATAGATGTGATGTTGAAGTTTTTAAGAAACACGTTTGGACTTCTCTGTGGGAGTCTAAATAGCTAAGAGCTTCAGCATTGCTATTTTATAGGAGGACAATCATATAGAACCCTGTAACTCAGAGGACTGCTTGTATTATGATGATTAATTATTAACTTGTATTTAAGACCTCAGTCTTCCTTTTACCTTTAAAGAACATGATTGCATAATTAACATAACTATTTTTTAGTGAAGAATCACCAGCCTTATTATTGGAGAAGTCAATCATAATTAGCACAAGATAATTAAATATTTAGAATTTTTGTAGTTTTTCTTAAAACTCACTATTGTCCATAGATGAGGTTTTTTTTAATATCATTTTAGTCTCTTGTTTGTCCCCTTGTCCTTTAGACAACATGTAAATTTCCATGAATGTCTCCTCTTGTGAGTTTATCCAGCAGTCAGGAATATTGCATAGATACATTTCAAACAAAAGCCAAAATATATATGTATGTATGTGTGTATGTATCACAATAAAAATAACTTAAATTTGTAGTAACATATAAAAACCTGTACTAATGTGAAACTTTTGAAACCAACAGTAGCTTTTTTTTATCTTAACCAATATTAATTTGTACCCAATTTCCTTTAAAGATGATAATATTTGTAACCCATTGGATCTAAATGATTAAAATGCACATATTTTTTCTTTGAAAACAAAAGCATAATTTTTCCCAAATATAATGCATCTATTATGTTAAAACGCTTTTAAAAGTACACTGGTTAGTATAACTCAACATTTTTTTTAAAGCAGTATCAAGACAGAGAAGGGTTAAAATGAGAAATTGCTGGCCAGCAGAAAAGACTGTGAGTGTTATCACAGTGAAGTGGAACTTGACTTAGGAAAGAAAAGAGGGGGAGCAGTGCTGGTGGGCACAGAGTGTTCTTGACTGCCAGCATTCCTGAAAAAAAAATTGTTAGCTTCTCAGCCCACAATCAAAGATTTTCTGTTACATATCCGTGCAGTTTTTCAACTTCAAGCAGTTAATTCCCTGCTGCCCCATACAGAAGCAAATGTCTGTAGTATCTCTGCCCACCTGAGCATGCGCCTGCATCCCCTGCCCTCTGCAGGAGCTGCTGGCTGGCTGTGGACCAGAGAACAACGAAGGAAGGTAGCCAGCCAGTGTCATGCCTCACCTTAGAGAAGTTTTTCTTTCAGCACCCAGACCTGAATCTGATCCAGTAAAAATCCACAGGAGGCTAGCAGAAGCTGTCTGCCTCATCTCTTCCAAGATAACAAAGGTCAATACACAAAAACAGACAGTAATGACAAACGGACAGGTACTGGTACCACTTAAGCTTTTCAAAAACATGAACACATAAAACAGCAACATAGTAACAGTCAAACACAGACCAAGACAAAGCGTGCTCATTCATTCGCACACACCTTTTTAAATCTCTAGATTTATACTCCCTTTTGTAGGGAACCAGGGGCACACACACATCCTTTATACATTTCAAAAGCTGAAGCAATTGCTGTCCTTCCTTAGTCCCCTAACCTTTAAAGTATCTCTAAGTAAATGGACAAACAGCTCTTGGCTGTTTTTTTTTTCCCGTCCATATTCACTTTACTTTTTTTTTTTTAACACTTATATACAAGTTACTTCCTTAAGTTACTTTTTATTTTACAATTATACTCGAGTTACCTTTTACTTGTATTTTATGCTGCGCAGCTAACCTCTTTTTTGTATTACACCACCTCCTGTCCTTATAGCAGAAGATTGATAGGCAAATAAGGTAAAGGCAGTTATTGAGCAATACTTTTTTAAAATTCCAAATCAGCAATACCAGACATCATAATTTGTATTTCACCCTTATAATCACTATCAATTATTCCTAAATGCACTATAATTCCTTTCATACTTAAGCTAGATCTTCCGGTTAATAACCCAAAAGTCCCAGGAGGCAAGGGCCCATAGATCCCAACCCGGCACCTTAACAGGCAAATTGTCCAGCTTTCAAAGTTATATCAGTCATGGCTGGTATGTCCATTGTGGCACTATGTTTAGTGCTGGCTGGAGTGAAAAAATTGTGGATTTCCCTTCTTACATCACGGACTTATGCCCAGTGTAGCATCCTGCTAAAGTTGTTTACAATTTTTCTTAAGGTGACATTTCATAGTCTTCCCTGAATTCTCATTCAGTTTATGGTAAGCAGTGACCATAGTTTCTGCCATAATCTGCATATTTCTGGTCTTTGATAAAATATTGTTACAAGTTTTCATGTATTGATTCAAATCCCCTGACTCCTTAATGGGTAAAATGGCCCTTCGGCAATCCTCATTAGCATTCTCATAAGCCAATAACTTCAGTATCTGCTGTCTTGCTTCCTCACCAACTACAGTTCTCTCAATTGTCTTCTTGGTGTGGGCAATAAAAATCTATGTAAGTTCATTAGCGTTTTGAAAGATCTTAGTCCAGGACCCGTATTTTTCTCCAGCTGGCCTAAACCGTTCCCACGCCTCATTAACCTGCTGATGTGGATCATCATATCGTCTAGTTCCTGATAGCATAGCATATGTGATAGCTCTAATTTGAGGGTCCTGACTGGACATTCTGCCTTTCTTTCTCAATACACAAATCATTATGCCACACTTGAAACTGCAAATACTCCCCTTCTTTGAGTAGGGAACGCACCACAATTTTCCAATCCTCAGGAGCCCAATTTCCATAATGATGGGCAGTGCCAATTAAAATTTCTTTAGTGTAATGTGATTGTGGACCATAAAAAGTAACTGCTTTCCGAACCCTACTAATATCATCCACATTGATACCTTCATACCATGGTGGTTGGGCTACTCCCCCAATAGGTGGCTGTCATATGACAGGGAATACATGTTGATCAGGGTGGTCATTCTCATCCTGGTCAAGGCCAAACTCATCTGGAGAGTCAAGATCACAAGGATCCAAAGATTCTGCACATCCCCTGACTGCAGTTGCCTTAAACGCTTGTCTCTGCGGGAGGAGCTGACAGTTTTACTTTCACTTTATCTTTGGCGATAGTTAACAATTCTTCCAGCTTTTTCTAACTCATTTGTCCTCTCCTTAGTAACTTCATTATCCTTCTGAGTAACCTTAACTGGCTTCTCAACTAACTAAGAATTATCTTTTTCAATCTCAGTTTCTATTTCTTCACTAACCTGTAACTTTTTCACTGGAGCACGAACCTTGGATGCTAAGTCTTTCACTGTCTGCATGGCTTTAAAAACTACATAAACAAGAGACCATACAGACCAAAAGTGCACCAGTATTTTTTCATGTGCTTCACAGCCTTCTCAATGTTCATCTGAACCTGATCCCAATTTCCTATATCCATTAAATTCTCATCTGAGGGAAACCAAGGATTATATTCTTTGATAATTTCAAGACACATCTCTAAGTCTGACATAGACACACGAGCACCATGAGTTTTCAGCAAATGCTTAAACATAGACAGAAATGGAGAAGAGTAAGCTTGTCCCATTACCCTGTAATTAGTTACATTATTATCTGGCACTCCTAACGTTCTTTCAGGGTCCCTGTTCAGGCGCCAATTGTTGGGGACCCTTCCCCAACCTCCTCGGTTATGGATGACACTGGGTAGTGCCGCAGAAATCAGGACACAGGGGATGCAGAGTAGGAGATACAACTGCATACTTTATTGCAAAGCCAGTGTTCTTTTTATAATACTCAAATCATGATTCAAACCAGGTTCCCATAATACATGAAAATAGTTTCATAGACTAGTCACTTGGTTGCAACTAATTTCAAGGGCTTCATGCCCTCGCTAAGGTAAACAAAAAGCTCGGTGTTATGGGAATAACTCTTGTTGTAATATAATATGTAAAAACACCTTATCAGTAGACAAACCACAACCTAATCAGAGCCTTTGAACTACAGTGCACATCTGTGTTCTCAAGGACTGACCATTGGCAAGGCACTCTACCAATGGGAGAGGTTTGCCTCCTCCCAACTTGGTTTGCCAAGCCTATCAGCAAGAATGCTACCTCAAGTCTCCCTTGCACAGAGTTTCTATGCAGTTCAAAACCAGCCCTCTACAGCTTGGCTTAGTTCATTCAACCTCTTTGTGCCCCTCCACTGCTGTGGGAACTCCTCAGTCTGTAAGATACCAGCCCATTTGGGCGTGGTCTCTTATAATACAGCCGCACCTGTAAAGCTTGTGCTTGCTCTCTCCACAGCCCCTGGATTCAGTTCCTGTGCCCCATGAGCAGAGGACTGTGATCTGTGGGTCTAAATAAATAACCCTTTATTATACTCAATTCTGAGCTTGTGGGATTACATTTTAGTGTCCATCTTCATCTGGCGCCCAAGTGAATCCCAACTCCACACTTACTGGGTGGACCAGCCTAAAAGGCCCAAAAGGTCCACAGCCCAGAAGATCTCCCACCACCACCCACCTGGCTTGATTTCACCCACTAAAGCAGTTTTTTTTGTTTTTTTTTGCCAAAACCCCGCCACAGTGGAGCTATGGTGCATGTGGCGATTTAAGCAGCTTCCAGTTTGTGTTACCTGGTCATGAGCTCTGGACTCCTTGCTCTGTGTACAGAATTGATTTAATTGTTCTTAATTTGTCAAGCAAAGCATATTTGTCAGTATTTAATCAGGCATCAATGTGCAGAATCAAAGCTACTTGCAGGGAGTAACCCAAAGGGTACTCAAAGGAATGAAATCTGGCAGATGGATGTGTTCCACTTTGTAGATTTTGGAAAATTAAAATATGTACACCTCACTTTTGGCACTTATTCAGGTTTTATAGTGGGCAACTGCCTTGAATTCAAGTAATCACACATTTATTAGAAGTTAGGTTCATCATGGGTATACCTGCACAAATAAAGACAATGGTCCAGCATATGTGTCTAAGAAATTGAAAGTTTTTTTCTTACTATAATATAAAGCATATTACAGGTATACAACACAATCCACAGGTCAGGCAGTTATAGAAAGATCAAATAGGACTATAAAGGATATGTTAAACAGAAAGGGAGAGAAAATACCCCCAGAAATAGATTGTATAATACTTTATTAATCTTGAATTTTCTTAATGCAGAGAGACATTGGATAAATAGAAAAATACTTCTGAGTTATATCAGCCAGTGTATTTCAAGGATGTGTTTACTTCACAATGGAAACCAGGGAGATGTGCTACCTTGGGGAAGGGATTTAATTCTTGTTTCCACAGGGGAAGAAAAGCTATGGATACCATCAAAATTAATAAAAATTTGATTTGAAAAAGAAAAACTTCTTGAGAAAGAGAAATGACAGCTTATCCAGAGAGGTGACAACCATATAGGTGGTAAGGAAACCTCATAAGGATTGGGGCAGGGTTCTGTTCTTATCTTTGCAGGAAAATTCTTATCTTCAAAAAGTCAAGAGACTCTGGACATTTAGATGCCTAAAAAGAAAAGATAGCCATCCAGAAAGAATCACTAAGCAAAGAGAAATCTTATTTATGATGCCATATCATCTGCACGGTAAAATTTGATTATCAAACATGTGTATATCTCTGCTTAAAAATCAGGGCTGACCTTGGAGTTGGACAGTCGCTGTCCTTCTCTAAATCCAAGCATGTTGTTAAAAGAAAAAATTCAGAGTTTCTGTCTCATGTCAGGAGCTATCTGGTATGGGAGAGAAAGAAGAAAGAATTTAGGAAAAATTTTACTTTTCTCCATACCTATTTTTGTCTCTGTCGTACCTTTCTGGTGTGGAAAGTCCTTCTGTATATGTGTTGCTTTTTATTGGTTAATGAATAAAGTTGTTTTGGTCAGTGGCCTAACAGAATAGAGCTAGTCAGGAAAACCAAACTGGATTCTGGGGGAAAGAAGGCAGAGTCAAAGAGAAACCATGTAGCCTTGCTGCAGACAGACGCCGAATGCAGGATGGAACTTTATCTGGTAGGCTACAGTCACGTGGCAATACATAGATTAATGGAGATGGGTTAGTTTAGGATATATGAGCTAGCTAGGGGCTGGAGAGATGGCTCAGTGGTTAAGAGCGCTGACTGCTCTTCTAGAGGATGCAAGTTCAATTCCTAGCACCCACATAGCAGCTCATAATGTTCTGCAATTCCAGTTCCAGGGGACCTGACACCTATGGCAAAATACCAATATACATAACATAAAAATAAATAAAAAATGTCTTTATTGTGTGGCTATTTAAAAAAAAGAGCTAGCTCAAAATATGCATAAGCTAATAGGCCAAGCAGTGATTTAATTGATATAGTTTCTGTGTGGTTGTTTCAAGTCTGGGTGGCCAGGAAATGAACAAACAGCCTCCAACAACACATTTTGTTGAATGTATGTCTATATAAATAATGTTTAAGTTTTCCATAATGAAAAATGAATTTTTCTGTAATAATCTTTGAAGTTTCCAGAAAGATGGGGGCCCGCAACAATGACTTCACCTGGTTGATATGATGTCATGAAGTTGATAACACTACTTTTAGATTTTGGGTACTAACTGCTCAAAATGGTTCCAACTTGGTTAGCTGAAATGGTGCACCTTCTAATAACATTCTGGCCAGAACTTCAAATAGGAACCTCAGGAAAACTCTATCAGAGACTATTTGCAACTTATGTTGAAACTTAGCCATCATTTTACTTTTACTTTTACAGGATTGCCCCCATGACAGCTGAAACCAATTGTAGAAGATGCAACAAAGTTTGTCCTCAGGGTTAGGGACATCAATTAGGGGCTGATTATAACTGGTGTAGGGTTGGGGGTTGGGGTGGAAATTATGTAGGCTCAGGGATCTTTTTTTTTAAAGGGAAAATTTGATGGGATAATAGGTAGATTAGTGTGAGCTTACACTAATAACAATAGTGAGAATAGTGAGAATACTTGGGAGCTATTATTTGTAGGCAATTTATATTGGTGTAGATTCTTGCAGATTGATACAAATTTGAAGACTTAAGTCACAAACAATCCCACACCATTTTGGAATTATGATTAATAAAATGGTTATTTATTTAAAGGGAAAAAACTTACAGATCACCGTCCCAGACAACTGCCCTCTGCATGATCAGGAAAGGAGTCTAGTACCCAGAAGCGGAGCCGGAAGCAAGAGAGCAAGCACACGGCAACCACTGCTTTTTAAAAACAAAAGAGACCATGCCCAAGTGGGCTGGTATCTTAAAGGCTATTGGCTGAAGGAGTGGAAGTAGCTCCTGCAGCACCTCTCCCTTTTGTTTAAGTAAGAGTAAAAGAGTTCCAAACCCAATACAAAACAATATACACTAGGAACAGTTATCAAGTATAAGACTAGAATTACAATCAGCATATGTAGTGATGAGGCAAGCAGGCCTGCTTTTTGTCCTGACTGGCTCCCACATGGTTAGCTAGCCACAAAGCTAGCCAGGCGGCCGGCGTGCTGGGGATGCAGCCCTGCCGCTCATATTACTTCAGAGTGGCGACCAGCGTGGTAATGAACTCTACGTAAAACGTGAGAGAGCTTTATTTTAATCAGAGAAAAAAACAGAGTTTAACACAGCTTTTGGCTGTTAGTTGGTGGTGTGCTGTAGAGAGATTTCCTGACTCGGCATCAGCAGCAGAAAAAATGCTGCGTCATTTTAAAGCTTGGCTTCCTGGGACTGTGCTGCCAGCGTGAACTCTGGCTTTAAAGCATTTCAGTGGCTTTTATGGGACTGAATGTTTGTGTTCCCACTTGGGATCGGAAGGAGAATGCTCTGAGACATACTGATGGCTCAGCACTCCCTGCCTGGGTATAAAGCTAGCCAGGTGGCCGGGGTGCTGGGAACGCAGCCCCGCCGCTCATATTACTACAGATGTGTATTTTACTGCAAAGACAAGAACAGGACCCTGCCCCCATCCTAAATGCTTTTCTTACCACCTGTATGGTTATCACCAGTGTGGATGAGCTGTCATTTCTCTGTTTCAATAGGTTTCTCCTTTTCAAAGCAAATCTTTATTAATTTTGATGGTATTTTTCATCTTCTGTGGAAACAAGAGCAAAACCCCTTCCCCAACATACCACATCTCCTGGTTTCCATTGTGAGGTCAACACATTCTCGAAATATACTAGTTGATTCAATTCAGAAGTTTTTTTCCATTATCCAATGATTCTGCTGCTGTTGTTTATTTCTCATTAGCATCAAGAAAATTCAAGGTTAATAAAGCATTATGAATCTATTTCTGGGCATATTTTCCATCCCTTTTTGTTTGTTCAGCATATCCTGTACGATTTGACCTTTTTATAACTGCCTGACTTGTAGGATTATTTGGTATACCTGTAATGTGCTTTATGTTATAATAATCAAAAAAGCATTTTTATTTTCTTAGATACATATGCTGGACCATTGTCTGTCTTTATTTGTGCAAGTACACCCATGATGGCCATAACTTCCAATAAATGTGTAATTACCGAATCAGCCTTTTCTGAGCTCAGGGCAGTTGCCCATTGAAAACATGAGTATGTGTCTATGGTGTGGTGTACATATTTTAATTTACCAAATTCCATAAAGTGGAACACATCCATCTGCCAGATTTCATTCATTTGAGTACCCTTTGGGTTACTCCCTACAGGCAGTGGTGTTTGACTATAGAAAGAACAAACAGGACACCTTAGCTTTTTGTCATGTAATAGAATACTCTTTCTTTAAACTTTACTATTGACATGATGCTTTTTATGAAATTCTGAGGCCTGCAACACACTTCCAATAAATAATTGATTAATTTCAGCATTACCTTGCACTAGAGGACCAGGCAGACCCATATGGGATTGTGTGTTATGTACGTAGGTCAAAGCCTATTCCTGATTATGTCTTGCACTTGGATAAACAATGAAATCAATTCTGTATCATCTGGTATAAATTCAGTGGTTTCAGTATGGAAGATAACTCTTTCTGCATATTGTGAATCCATAACTATATTAAGAGGTTCTTTAAAATCCCATAGCACCATAAGAATGGCATATAATTCTGCCTTCTGGACAAAATTATAAGGGATTTTTCCACCTTACTCAATTCGTCTGATTTGTAACCTGCTTTCCCTGATTTATTTGCATCAGTATAAAATGTATGGGCTCCAGTTATTGGTGCATCACATACAATTCAGGGAAGAATCTAAGAAGTTCTCTTGATAAGGTTAAGTCTTTTGCTTTTGGGACTAGTTGCTATTAATTTCTCCCAAAAAATTAGCACAAGCCCTTTGCCATGGTTCATTGTCTTCCCATAACTTTTTTATTTCATCAATAGTGAAAGACACTATAATATCTGCTAGTTGACGAAGTCTAATTAATTCAGAGACTTTTTCCACACAAGTTTTTAATTTTTTACTTGGTTTATGTGCTATAAATATCCATTCTATCTTCCCTATGCATTAAAATCCCTGTAGGAGAAATTCTGGAATGCAATATGAACTAGGATACAACAAAGATTTGGGTTCACCCTATCCACATGTGCCTCTTGTAATTTTTAAAAATATTTATTTATTATGTATACAGTATTCCGTATGTGCGTATGCCTGAAAGGCAGAAGAGGGAACCAGACCTCATTACAGATGGTTGTGAGCCAACATGTAGTTGCTGGGAATTGAACTCAGGACCTTTGGAAGAGCGGGAGATGCTCCTAACCTCTGAACTATCTCTCCACCCCCAGCCTCCTGTAATTTTTCCTCAACCACTGTCATTCCCTTTTCTGCTTCAGCTGTTAATTCTCTGGGACTATTCAAATCTTTATCACCATCTAAGGTTTTGTTTAAATGAACTATTAGATCAGGTGTTATCCCAACAGCTGGTCATAGGTTGGAATGTCTCCTAACAATCTTTGGAAGTCATTAAGAGTCCGTAACTGGTCTCTCCTAATTTGTGCCCTTTGTGTTCTAATTTTCTGTAAACCTGTTCTGTAACCTAGCAATTTGTAATCCCCATTTAGGCAAGACTTTCTTTATTTCTTCAAACATTCTTTCCAAAATATCTTTATTTGAATCAGATAACAAAATGTTTTCCATGTAATGGTAAATTATAGACTTAGGTGTAGGGATAAGTCCCACCCCTTAGGGGGCGTGTTCACCTCGGGCTAATGTTTGCCTATAAATTTGGCGAGCGTGCTCCCAGCCACTGCTTCTGCTTTCCTGGTCTCCACAGGAATGGTGGTTCTGTAAGTCTATTTCTCCATTAAAGCTGTATATATATTTTTACAATCTGTCTGCATTCGTTTACACCGTTACAATATGTCCTTAGCCTTCCTATTTGCCCTTCAGGCCCTATGCATTCAACCCATCTTTGTTTTACACAAGATAGGGTTCCAATTCCCAGGAACTGAACATCTACCTCTTGAAGAGGCCAATTCGGATGCCAAGATTCTGGAGTAATGATACTTACATCTGCATCCATGTCTAATAAGCCTTCTATAAAAATGTCATTTATACAGACTCTTAGCTTTGGCCTTTGATTGTTAAAAGAAGTCTGCCAAAATATATGTTTACTCTGTCCTACTAGATTTTTTTTTTGGTTTTTCGAGACAGGGTTTCTCTGTAGCTTTGGTGCCTGTCCTGGAACTAGCTCTTGTAGACCAGGCTGGCCTCGAACTCACAGAGATCCGCCTGTCTCTGCCTCCCGAGTGCTGGGATTAAAGGCATGCACCACCACCGCCTGGTTTTTTTTTTTTTTTTTTTGGAAGAAGAGACCAGCATCACTGAGGTGGAATCTTCTGGGAAATGTTTCCTGAGAGCACAGAGAAGCTGTGAGCCAGATGTGGCCAAGGTTGTTCCTCGTGCTGGCAGCCGGATTTGGTGATGTGTAAATGTCACCCAGGTGGTACTGATTTTGAAGGCATGAGGCCTCATGGAGAGCAGCTGGGGCTTGTTACTATGAGAGTCCAGGGAAGGCTACTGGTGAAGGTGCAGCTTCAGTGACAGTTGAAGGCCAGGACTGAAGGGGTCATGCAAAGAAGTTGAGGCTTGGCACTGTGAAGAGAGCCTGTGAGAGGCTATTGGTGGAAGTACAGCCTAGTTGCAGCAGAAAAACCCAGCATTTCAGATACTATGGGTATGACCACCAAGAATAGCAGCAGCCATGGAGTGGAGCCAGCCAGATCCCAGAAGATAAGCTTTGTGTGCTGCAGAGGGCAGAGCTGGAGAAGTGACTGTAGAATCCCTAACTGAGACATTGAGGTTCATGAGCACAGGCGTTTTGTCTTCTGTTTACTAGTGCTCTGTGTGCTTTCTTCTTTTCCTCCCTCTTTTTCTCTATCTCTCCTCCCTACTTTTCCTTTTTGATAAGGTCTCACTATGTAACACTAGCTGATCTAAACTTGCTAGGTAGATCAGGCTGGACTTGAAAATATAGATACCCTCCTGCCTCAGCCTCCCAAGTGCTAGTATTAAAGGGATATGCCACCACATTTTACTAGTGCTATATTTTTAATGTAAAACAGTTCCAGGTACAGAGCTGCTCAAAACATTTGTTGGCATAGTGATTTTAGTGGAAGCCCACAGGATTTCTTGAGGAATGGATGAGGTATCCATTCTGCTTCGAAGTTGCTGGTATAGCTCCGAGTGCTCTTGTTAACTAGAAGAGACCATGTATCTCAACAGAGCTCCTTCACTGTGTTCTTTTTAAATTACCTTAGTCACTCCTAAAATACCCTGCTCCCTCCCCGCCAAAAAAGTCTGAGGATAAGTGCTAGCAAGAAGCAGAAAGAGAGCACTAATTCTCCCTTTCTTTTCAAGTACCTAACCTGAAGTGGCAGCCAAATTCAACCATCAGTTCTGCAGAGAGGCCTCATCTGTGGATCACACTGCTGTTACCATAGGCTTCCAGTGATGACTCAGAACTTATTGCCTCCATTCTCCCAGCACTGACTCCGGTTTTGGCCCAGGAGGCTTTAGTGGATCAAATGAGAAATGTTCCCCAGAGGTTCACATATTTAACACTTGATCCCTGGTTGGTGAAGTGTTTGGGCTGGTGGAGGTTTGTTTGATGAAGTGCCTTTCCTGGGGTAGCTTTGAAAGGTTATAACCCCGCTCCCTTCCAGTTTGCCTCTCTGTTCCATGTTAGCAGTTGATAATGTGATTGGTCAATTTCCTGCTCTTGCTGCCTCCACCTCCAGCAGATGGACTCACCTGGGATTGGAGGGTCCATAGCTACTTTGGGCATGGTGTGTTATCACAGTAATGAAAAGAACCAGTACAGCAACCAACAGCACTTCTGAGGATAAGGTAGTCTATAGCAGTAGTCACTGTGGGGACTCCTCAAGGGCAGCAAAGGCCACTGCACAACTGCAGGGGTCACTTCCAGACAGCAGCACCCTCAGAATACATTTCTCTTTTTCTTCTAAGATTTGTTTGTTTGTTTATTTAGAGATGGGGGTCTCACTTTATAGTCCTAGCTGACCTTGAACTCTCTCAGTAGAGCAGGCTAGCCTCGAGCTCACACAGGTCCTCCTGCCTCTGCCTCTCAAATACTGGGATTAAAGGTGTGTGCCACCACTGCCTGGCATGGTGTTCTTTTAAAAATTATTTTGAGGTGTGAGTTTGGGACAACCAAGAGAGTAGGCCTGAGCCAGGACCTCTGCAGGTCAGGCATGAGTCTGGGACTTCCAAGGGAGTAGGCAGGAACCAGAGACCTCTGCAGGTCCAGGTGTAAGTCTGGGGCCACTGAGGGTGTAGGCCAGAACCAGAGATCTTCAGGTCTGGGTACCAATCTGGAACCTCAGAGGGAGTAGGCCTGAGCCAGGACCTCTACCAGAGCAGGTCCAAGGCAATAACCTCTGCAGAAAGAGCCCCACGCAAGCCCAAATGACCCCTGGTATTGCAGAGCAAACCCCACAAGCGCTGAACGACCTCCAGGAACATGGAGTGGCCAACAGGGTGACTGGAACTGTGGCCCTGACTGCACCATGAAGATCAACCATCTGAGCCTTGGTTCTGCTGGCACCTGAAAGATTGTTCATCGGAGTCACAGACAACCCCAACTACACCAATCAGAGGAAAAGATAGGTAGACAAGGTAAGAACACATGCAACACCACAAAGAGCAACATGACACCAGTAAAAACTAGTGGCCCTACAAGCAAGACTTGAACAACCAAATATAGATGAAGAAGAAAATGACCTAAAAAATAAAGAAAACCAAGAAAAAGCAATCAAACATATGAAAGAAACTATTCAAGATGTGAAAACTGAAATACAGACAATAAAGAAAACACAAGCTGAGGGAATTATAGAAACAGAAATCATGAGAAAACAATCAGGAACCACAAATGCAAACATAAACAGCAGAATACAAGAGATGGAAGAGACAATCTCAAATGCTGAAAATACAATAGAAGAAATAGACTCATCAGTCAAAGAAAATGTTAAATCTAACAAAAGCTTAACATAAAATATCCAGGAAATATGGGACACCATGAAAAGGCCAAACCTAAGAATAATAAGTACAGGAGGAGAAGTTCAACCCAAAAGCACAGAAAATATATTTAACAAAATCATAGAAGAAAACTTCCCCAACCTAAAGAAAGATATGCCTATGAAGATATAAGAAGCTACAGAACACCAAACAGACTGGATCAAAAATAAAGTCCGCTCGCCACATAATAATCAAAACACTAAACATACAGAATAAAGAAAGAATATTAAGAGCTGCAAAGGAAAAAGGTCAAGTAACATAAAGGCAGATCTATCAGAATTACACCTGACTTTTCATTGAAGACAATGAAAGCTACAAGGTCAAGCATTATGCAGACATGAAGAGACTGTGGTTGCCAGCCCAGACTACTATACCCAGCAAAACTTTCCATCACCATAGTAGGACAAAACAAGATATTCTGGGACAGAACCAGATTTAACCAATACCTAGTCACAAAATCAACACTATACAAAGTAGTAGAAGGAAAACTCCATCCCAAGGAATTTGGCTACATCAACAAAAACACAGACAATAAATGATCTCACAGCAACAAATCCCAAAGAAGGGGAAAACACATAAAATAACATCAACAACAAAAACTAAAATAACAGGAGATACCAATCACTGGTCTTTAATGTCCCTTAATATAAATGGACCTAACTCACCTATAAAAAGACACAGGCTAACAGATTGGGTATGAAGACAGAATCCATCCTTATGCTGCATACATACAACCTCAAAACAGAAATTGTGTTAGAGTAAAGGGTTGAAAAAAACTTTTCCAATCAAATGGACCTAAGAAACAAGCGGGTGTAGCTATCCTAATATCTAACAAAATAGACTTCAAGCTAAAATCAGTCAAAAGAGACAAAGAAGGAAATTTCATATTAGTCACAGGAAAAATCCATCAAGAGGAAATCTCAATACTGGGCATCTATGACCCAAATACAAGGGCACCCTAATATGTAAAAGAAACACTTCTAAATCTTAAATCATACATCAAACCCCACAAACTAATAGTGGGAGACTTCAATACTCTACTCTCACCACTGGATAGGTCTCTCAGACAAAAAATTAACAGAGAAATTAGGGAATTAACAGAGGCTATGACTCAAATGGACTTAACAGACATCTATAGAACATACCATCCAAACAGAAAAAAATATACCTTCTTCTCAACACCTCATGGGACCTTCTCAAAAATTGACCACATACTAGGTAACAAAGCAAACAGATACAAAACAATTGGAATAACCCCATGTTTCTTATCGGATCACCATGCTTAAAATTAGAATTCAACGGCAACATTAATTCCAGAAAACCTACAAACATATGGAAATTAAACAATGCTCACCTGAATCATCAATGAGTCAAGGAAGAAATAAAGCAAGAAATTAAAGACTTCCTAAAATTTAATGAAAATGACTACACAACATACTCAAATTTATGGGACACAATGAAAGCAGTGTTAAGAAGAAAGTTTGTAGCACTAAATGTCTACATAAAAAAAGCTGGAAAAATCCCCCGCTATTGAATTAACAGAACATTTGGAAACTTTAGAACAAAAAGAAGCAAACTCACCCAGGAGAACTAGACTGGCAGGAAATAATCAAATTGAGAGATGAAGCCAAAAATAGAAGCAAAGAAAACAATACAAAGAATCAATGAGACAAACTAACCAAAAGGCAGAGAGAGAATATCCAAATTAACAAAATCAGAAATGAAAAGGGAGACATAACAACAGACATAGAAGAAATCCAGAGAAACATTAGGTTATATTTTGAAAATCTGCACTCCACAAAATTGGAAAACTTAGAGGAAATGGACAACTTTCTAGATGAATATCAATTACCAAAATTAAATCAAGACCATATAAGCAAATTAAGTAGATCTATAACTGCTAAAGAAATAGAAACAGACATCAAAAATCTCCCAACCAAAAAAAAAGTCCAGTACCAGATGGTTTCAGCTCAGAATTCTACAAGACTTTCAAAGAAGAATATCAATACTCCTCAAATTGTTAGACAAAATAGAAACAGAAGAAACATTGCCAAACTCTTTTTATGAGGGGACAATTACCCTGATACCCAAACCACATAAAGGCATTACTAAAAAAGAGAATTACAGATCAGTCTCACCCATGAACATTGATACAAAAATACTC
The DNA here is from genome assembly GCF_037038515.1 of Microtus pennsylvanicus. Taxonomy (NCBI): domain Eukaryota; kingdom Metazoa; phylum Chordata; class Mammalia; order Rodentia; family Cricetidae; genus Microtus; species Microtus pennsylvanicus. The sequence goes on along the minus strand of NC_134580.1, from coordinate 67,975,748 downwards.
AATAAAATATCAGCAAATTGATTTCCAAGAACACATTAGAAAAACCATCCACCTTCATCCCAGAGATGCAGAGATGGTTCAACATATGAAAATCTGTCAATGTAATCCATCATATAAACAAACTGAAAAATGCATGATCATCTCACTGGATGCTGAAAATCTCTTCTGCAAAGTACAACATTCCTTCATGATAAAGGTCTTAGAGAGAGCAGGGATACAAGGAACACACCTAAACATAATAAAGGCAATATACAGCAAGTCAACAACAGCCAACATTAGACTAAATGGAAACTCCCAGTGATCTCACTGAAATCAGGAACAAGACAAGGTTGTCCATTCTCCCCATAACTATTCAATATAGTTTTTGAGGTCCTAGCTAGAGCAATAAGACACCAAAAGAAGATCAAGGGGATGCAAATCAGAAAAGAAGTCAAACTCAGTATTTGCTGATGATATGATAGTTTACATAAGTGACCCTAAAAATTCTACCAAGGAACTTCTACAACTCATAAACACTTTCATTAGGAGGGTACAAGAGTAACTAAAAAAAAAAATCAATAGCCCTCTTTTACACAGATGATAAACGGGCTGAGAAAAAAATCAGAGAAACATCACTCTTCACAATAGCCACAAATAGCATAAAATACCTCCAAGTAACTGTAACCAAGTGGAAGACCTGTATGACAACTTTAAATCTTTAAAGAAAGAAATTGAAGAAGACACCAGAAAGTGGAAAGATCTCCCATGCTCGTGGATAGGTAGAACTGACACAGTAAAAATAGCAATCTTACCAAAAGCAATCTACAGATTCAATGCAATGACTATCAAAATCCCAGCAAAATTCTTCATAGGCCTCAAAAGAATAGTACTTAACTTCATATGGAAAAGCAAAAAACTTAGGAGAGCAAAAACAATTATGTACAAGAAAGGAACTTCTGGAGGCATCACAATCCCTGACTTCAAACTCTACTACATAGCTACAGTACTGAAAACAGCCTGGTATTGGCATTAAAACAGGAGGACCAATGGAACCAAATCAAAGACCCAGATATTAATCCACACACCTATGAACACCTGATTTTTGACAAAAAAGCAAAAAATATAAAATGGAAAAATGAAAGCATATTTAACAAGTGGTGCTGGCATAACTGAATATCATACAGAAGAATGTAAATAGATCCAAATCTATCCCCATGCACAAAACTCAAGTCCAAATGGATCAGAGACCTCAACATAAAACCACACTGAACCTTATAAGAGAAAGTGGGATGTACACTTGAAAGCACTGGCACAGGAGATCACTTCCTAAATATAAACCCAGTAGCACAGACACTGAGAGAAACAATTAATAATGGGACCTCTTGAAATTGAAAAGCTTCTGTAAAGCAAAGGACACGGTCAACAAGACAAAACGGCAGCCTACAGAATGGGAAAAGATCTTCACTAATCCCACATCAGACAGAGGTCTGATCTCCAAAATATACAAAGAACTCAAGAAATTGGTCATCAAAATGACAAATAATCCAATAAAAAATGGAATACAGACATAAACAGAACTTGCAACAGAGGAATCTAAAATGGCTGAAAGACACTTAAGGAAATGCTCAACATCCTTAGCTATCAGAGAAATGCAAATCAAAACAACTCTGAGATTGGCCAAGATCAAAAACACTGATGACAACTTATACTGGAGAAGATGTGGGGTAAAGGGAACACTCCTGCATTGCTGGTGGGAGTGCAAACTGGTTTAGGTGCTTTGGATATCAGTATGGTGATTTCTCAGAAAATTAGGAAACAACCTTCTTCAAGATCCAGTAATACTACTTTTGGGTATATACCCAAAGGATCCTCAATTATACCACAAGGACATGTGCTCAACTATTTTCATAGCAGCTTTGTTTGTCATAGCCAGAACCTGGAAACAACCTAAATGCTCCTTGACCGCAGAATGGATAAGGAAAATGTGGTACATTTACACAATGGAGTACTACACAGCAGAAAATGTAATGGCATTTTGAAATTTGCAGGAAAATGGATGGATCTAGAAAAAAACCATCTTGAGTGAGGTAACCCAGAAAGACAAATCTATGGCTTTTAGACATAAGGCAAAGAAAACCAGCCTACAAATCACAGTCCCAGAGATCCTAGACAACAATGAGGACACTAAGAGAGACACACATGGATCTAACATACATGGGAAGTAGAAAAAGACAAGATTTCATGGTAAATTGGGAGCATGGGAGGGGAGAGCAAGGGAGGGGAGCAGAGAAATATATAGTTCAATAAAATCAATTATTAAAAGCTGAAAAAAATACTATTTTGAAATGAATGAATAAATTATGTACCTAGCTTCTAAGATTTAGTTTTAAAATTATATGTAGAGACTGAAGAAAATAGCTCAGCAGTTTTAATAGTTTGAATCGAGGCCCCAATAGGCTCATATATTTGAATGCTTGGTCCCAAGTTGGAGGAGCTGTTTGAGAAAGATACTTTTGGAGGAAGTATATCACTGGGTTTGCATTTGAAGTTTTAAAAGCCCATGCATTCCTGCTTATGTCTGCCTGCCTCCTATTTGTAGGTAAGATGTAAGCTCTCAGCTACTGCTCCAATGACTTGTCTGCCTGCCTGCTGACACATTCCCTGTCATGATGATCATGGACTCTCATGAGCCCAAAATTAAACTTTTCTTTTTAAAAGTTGCTTTAGTTGGGGACTGGAGAGCTGGCTCAGCGGTTAAGAGCATTGCCTGTTTTTCCAAAGGTCCTGAGTTTGATTCCTGGCAACCACATGGTGGCTCACAACCATCTGTAATGGGGCCTGGTGCCCTCTTCTGGCCTGCAGACATACACGCAGACAGAATATTGTATACATAATAAATAAATAAATATCAAAAAGAAAAGTTGCCTTAGTCATAGTGTTTTTTGTTTTCGTTTGGTTTGTTTGTTTGATTGTTTTTTTGTTCTTTCGAGACAGGTTTCTCTGCAACAGCCCTGGCTGTCCTGGAACTAGCTCTTGTAGACAAGGCTGGCCTCAAACTCAGAGATCTGCCTGCCTCTGCCTCCCAAGTGCTGGGATTAAAGGTGTGCGTCACCACCACAAATCAAGGATAAAGGTGTTTTAGAAACGAATACAAGCACAGAGCAAAGAGGGCTGGAGTTTAGATCTGAGAGTGCTTAGAGGAATCTAACTGGATTGAGCCTTGAAGACTAGCATGTTCATTCATTCACTCTTTCTCTCTCACTCACTCTCTCTTTCTTTCATTTGACCAATATTTTTTGAGACAGGGTTTCACGATGTAACTTAGGCTAATCTTCAATTTATGATTATCCTGCTGGGACTTCAGGTGTGTGCCACCAAGATGGGCAAATATGTCCTGTTGTTTTTTTCTTGTAGTGCTATGGGTTAAACTTGAACCCTTGGTTATTTTAGGCATTTTTTTTTTCATTTTTTTTTATTGATAAAAGGAGAATAAAGAAAAGAAAGAAAAAAAAAACAAATTTCCACCTCCTCCCAGCCTTCCATTTCCCTCCCCCTCCTCCCATTCTTCTCCCCCTCCTCCAACCCCTCTCCCTTTCCCCCCACTTTTCTCCCCCTCCCTCTCCAGTCCAAAGAGCAGTCAGGGTTCCCTGCCCTGTGGTAAGTCCTAGGTCCTCCCCCCTCCGTCCATATCTAGGAAGGTGAACATCCAAACTGGCTAGGCTCCCACCTAGCCAGTACATTGCGTTGGATCAAAACCGCATGCCATTGTCCTTGGCGTCTCATCAGCCCTCATTGTTCGTCATGTTCAGAGAGTCCAGTTTTATCCCATGCTTTTTTTGGTAACAGTCCAGCTGGCCTTGGTGAGCTCCCAGTAGATCAGCTCCACTGTCTCAGTGGGTGGGTGCACCCCTCGTGGTCCCGACTTCTTTGCTCATGTTCTCCCTCCTTCTGCTCCTCCTTGGGACCTTGGGAGCTCTATCCAGTGTTCCAGTGTGGGTCTCTGTCTCTATCTCCATCCATCGCCAGATGAGAGTTCTAGGATGATATGCATGATATTCGTCAGTATTGCTCTAGGATAGGGTCATTTCAGGTTTCCTATCCTCAGCTGCCCAAGGAACTAACTGGGGGCCTCAGCTTGGGCACCTGGGAGCCCCTCTAGGGTCAAGTCTCCTGCCCATCCTAAAGTGGGTCCTTTAACTAAGAAATGGGGTTCCGTGCTCCCCTATCCAACCTTCCTTTATCCCGATCCTCCTGTTTCCCCAAGTCCCCCCTCCTTTCCTTCTACCTTTTCTCTCCCCATCTCCCCTTACCCCCATCCCACCCCACCCCCAATATCCCCCTTTTCTCCCTGGCAATTTTGTCTACTTCCCTTATCCAAGAGGATAACTATATGTTTTTCCTTGGGTTCACCTTCTTACTTAGCTTCTTTAGATTCGCCTATCGTAGACTCCGTGACCCCTATTTATGGCTAGAAACCAATTATGAGTGAGTACATCCCATGTTCATCTTTTTGGGTCTGGGTTACCTCACTCAGGATAGTGTTTTCTATTTCCATCCATTTGCATGCAAAATTCGAGAAGTCATTGTTTTTTACTGCAGCGTAGTACTCTAATGTGTATATATTCCATACTTTCTTCATCCATTCTTCCATTGAAGGGCATCTAGGTTGTTTCCAGGTTCTGGCTATTACAAATAATACTGCTATGAACATAGTTGAACAAATGCTTTTGACATATGATAGAGCATCTCTTGGGTATATTCCCAAGAGTGGTATTGCTGGGTCGAGGGGTAGGTTGATCCCGAATTTCCTGAGAAACCGAAACACTGACTTCCACAGTGGTTGCACAAGATTGCATTCCCACCAGCAATGGATGAGTGTACCCCTTCCTCCACAGCCTCTCCAGCAAAGGCTATCCTTGGTGTTTTTGACTTTAGCCATTCTGACAGGTGTAAGATGATATCTCAAAGTTGTTTTGATTTGCATTTCCCTGATTGCTAAGGAGATTGAGCACGACCTTAAGTGTCTTTTGGCCATTTGAACTTCTTCTGTTGAGAATTCTCTGTTCAGTTCAGTGCCCCATTTTTTAATTGGGTTAATTAGCCTTTTAAAGTCTAGTTTCTTGAGTTCTCTATATATTTTGGAGATCAGACCTTTGTCTGTTGTGGGGTTGGTGAAGATCTTCTCCCAGTCAGTAGGTTGCCTTTGTGTCTTAGTGACAGTGTCCTTTGCTTTACAGAAGCTTCTCAGTTTTAGTAGGTCCCATTTATTCAATGTTGCCCTTAATGTCTGTGCTTCTGGGGTTATACCTAAGAAGCGATCACCTGTGCCCATCTGTTGTAGGGTATTTCCCACTTTCTCTTCTATCAGGTTCAGTGTTTTCGGGCTGATATTGAGGTCTTTAATCCATTTGGACTTGAGTTTTGTGCACGGTGATAGATATGGGTCTATTTTCATTCTTCTACAGGTTGACATCCAGTTGTGCCAGCACCATTTGTTGAAGATGCTTTCTTTCTTCCATTGTATACTTTTAGCTCCTTTATCGAAAATGAGGTGTTCATAGGTTGGTGGGAATAAATCCGGGTCTTCTATACGATTCCATTGGTCGACTTCTCTGTTTTTATGCCACTACCACCCTGTTTTCATTACTGTAGCTCTGTAATAGAGTTTGAAGTCAGGGATGGTAATGACTCCAGACAATCCTTTATTGTATATGATTGTTTTGGCTATCCTGGGTTTTTTGTTTTTCCATATAAAGTTGATTATTGTCCTCTCCAGATCTGTGAAGAATTTTGATGGGATCTTGATGGGGATTGCATTGAATCTATTTTTTGTTGTTATCTAATTGCTGATTCCTAGTTGGGGAAAACCAACTAGTGCTCAAGGCTTCCTGGGGCCATGACTTCAGTAGAGAGAAAGTTTGTGTAGTAAGTAGAGCTCAGAATTGAGGTTGGACAGATAAAGGAGGCTTCTGGAAGTTTTGATTATGAGGCCATAGGGAATCCTATAGATTTTTAAATAGGGTCAGACACGACTGAAGAAACATTTCAGTGGTTAATGGCACTGAGTGTTTTGCAGAGGACCAGGGTTTAATTCCCAGAGCCTAAATGACTGCTCATGTGAACTGTCTATGATCTGATGTCCTCTTCTGACCTCCTTGGTCACCAGGCATACACATGTTTCACAGACATACATGTAGGGAAAACACCCATACACATTAATACATAAATGAACAAACAAACAAATACAGTCAGGCAGTAGAAGTGGGGAGGTCACATGACTAGCAAACAGAGTGTAGACAAGTTGTTCTACTTTGCTCTGTGACTTTGGGTCCATGCCTCTCTGTAAGCCTCAGTTTCTCCACTTGATAAAATAGGGAGACAGGAGGCTTAAGTTTGCCATGTAGGAGATAATCTAGGGGGCTGTGTGGCTTCAGAGGAAGGTTGGGCTTGGATGGGGATAGATGAAGAGCAGACCTTGCTTCTTCCCTGACCCCCATGTAATCTTCAAGTCTGGCCATGCAGGAACAGGTTTGGACCCCTCTGCCCATTGGTCTCTATTCCTTACGCATCAGAACTCTCTGTGGCCTGGTAATTTCGGCTTTAAATAACATAAACCTTCATTCAAATGAGCTAAATAAGAAAGCAGCTTTGTTTTGTGAGTCATAAGGACCTGAATTCACGTCTCCTTCTGAGACAGACGAGTCTTCTAAAGGCCTAGATTCCCAGAGATGGCTCCCCTGCTACTGCCATGCCCATGGCATCCTTTCACACACACACACACACACACACACACACACACACACACACACACACACACACACTGAGACTTGGATCCCTATATCTGCTCTTCATCCTTAGGCTGCCAGCAAGAAAAATATGGGAATTACATGTAATAATGATATACAGGAGAGAGAGAAAGGGACTATTTTTGAGACAGGGACTTATAGCCTAGGCTAACCTTAAAGTCCCTGTGCACCCTATAGCCTAGATGATGTTGGACTCCTTATCTCCTGCTTCTTCCTTCTGAGTGCTGGGATTACAGGTCTGCCTGGCAGGTGCAGACTGAGCCAGGGTCTTGTGAGTGCAGGCAGGCACCCACCAATGAAGCCACAGTCAAGGGGTCTTTGTTTTGTTAATTACACTCTTTTTGAAGGAGAATAAAATAAAACTTTCCCCAGCAGACATCTCCCCATGAGTCACTGAGTAAAAGTGGCTCACTTTTATCTGAGCCAATGGCTGATGGAGACCAGTGCTTTCTAACAAGAGGCAATTTTGTTCCCCAGGAGACATTTAGCAACTCCTGAAATATAACAATATGGCTGTTGGAAAATCTGAGTTTGGCTATAAGATGAGGTTGCTGGAAGCTCAGTTTATTGCAATGTCTACCACAAGTCATGTCAGGCATTGTCCTTGAGTTCTTTGCCACCTAATGAAATTCAATTACTATAATAATAATAAAATATAAACAAGGCCATTCTTTAAGAGGAAAGGAAGACTGTCTTTATGCACTTACATTTCCTGTTTTTGTTTTAGAAAAGGGGTCATGTATTTCAGGCCATCTTTGAACTTGCACTTGCTATATAGCTAAGGATGATCTTAGATTTTTGATCCTCTTGCCTCTATCCCCCAGTGTAGGATCCCAGAGACTTGCCACTATGTCTGATTTTATCCTCCTGCTTTTATTAGTTCCTGAAGGAACATTGTGGTCTGCTGTCTCACATTTCTGAGAGCTGCTTATGGAGAGCACCTTTTGCAAGGTGCCACAGCAGAAAGGTGCCACGGCAGGAAGGTGCCACGGCGGGAATGTGCCACGGCGGGAATGTGCCACGGCGGGAAGGTGCCACGGCGGGAAGGTGCCACGGCGGGAAGGTGCCACGGCGGGAAGGTGCCACGGCGGGAATGTGCCACGGCGGGAAGGTGCCACGGCAGGAAGGTGCCACGGCGGGAAGGTGCCACGGCGGGAAGGTGCCACGGCGGGAAGGTGCCACGGCGGGAATGTGTCATGGCAGGAAGCTGCCACGGCGGGAAGGTGCCACAGAGGGAAGGTGTCATGTCATGGCGGGAAGGTGTCACGGCGGGAAGGTGCCATGGCAGGCTGATGTGCTGGAGAATTTTATTACCAGATTCAGGCACAGTGGCACATCATGTGTATGTGCCAGGCAGAATCAGGAGGATCATAGAAAGTTTGGGGTCAGCCTAGGCTAAATAGTGAGTTCTAGACTAACCAGGATTAGATGGTGAGATTCTTTTTCAAATGATCAAAAAGGAAAAAAAGGGTTTATTTCTAATTTCTCTGATGGACTGTGTTTTCTCCTGCTTCTGCTGAAGAGAAGGTTGTTACTTGTTTTAGCCAGTGTTCTATTCTGACCTATCAAAGATCAAAATTGCTTCTTTATTCATTAATCAATAAAAGCAACACAAATACAGAAGGACCTCTTACACTGTGTGTGTGTGTGTGTGTGTGTGAGAGAGAGAGAGAGAGAGAGAGAGAGAGAGAGAGACAGACAGACAGAGAGAGAGAGAGAGAGAGACAGACAGACAGAGAGAGAGGTGTAGGAGTCTGTGGAAGCCAGAAGTGGGTCTTGAATCGACTAGAAATAGGGTTAGAGACAGTTGTGGGTCACTCAGTATGGGTAACAGGAACTGAATGCAGGTATCTGGAATTCATACAATTGAATTGGTCTGTAGTGTTTTGTGGGTGCTGTCCTTGTTGGTTTTGTTTTATTTTTATTATGATTTTGCTTGTTTCTTTTGAGTCACGGTCTCTATACAGCTTTGGCTGTCCTGGAATTCATAGAGATCAGCTTCCCTCTGCATCCCGAGAGCTGGGTTCAAGGGTGTGTGTACCACTACGCCTGTCTTAATAATAAAAACCCAAAGTCAGATAGTTGGGGGTGAAAGCTGAAAGATCAGAGAAGCAGCCAGCCACTAGTTCTTACCTCTACGAAATCCTCAGACCGAATGGGGTATTCTGTCTTTACAAGTCCTCAGACTGAATGCTGTCTCTACAAAACCTCCGACTGAAACCTGAGTTCCTGTCTTCTTATATCTTATATTCCTCTCTCTGCCCAGCCATATTCTGTCTCCACCTTCCTAGTGCTGGGATTAAAGGTGAGAGCCACCATAGTTTGGTTCTGTTTCTCTTTTAGACTGATTCTGTCTTGTGTAGCCCAGGGTGGCCTTGAGTTTACAGAGATCCAATTGCCTCATCTCCCAAGTGCGGGGATTAAAGGTGTGTGCCTGCCCTCTAGGGATAACTAGTGAGGCTAGTTCCACACTCAGATCTTCATTCAAGTTGTACTTGTTAAAGCACAAACAAAGTATCACCACAAGCCTGGCTCTGTTTTTGTTTTATTTTCAGTTCTGGGAATTGAACCAAAGACTTCACATGACACTCTGCCACAGAGCTGTATCCTGAGCCCCCTTTCACAGAGCTGTATCCTGAGCCCCCTTCCACAGAGCTGTATCCTGAGCCCCCTTCCACAGAGCTGTATCCTGAGCCCCCTTCCACAGAGCTGTATCCTGAGCCCCCTTCCACAGAGCTGTATCCTGAGCCCCCTTCCACAGAGCTGTATCCTGAGCCCCCTTCCACAGAGCTGTATCCTGAGCCCCCTTCCACAGAGCTGTATCCTGAGCCCCCTTTCACCTTCTGTTTTCAGACAGGTTCTTGCTAAGCTATCAGATTTGACTGAAAACTTGCACTCCTCTTGTCTTCCCTTTCCGAGCTGGGGTTACAGGTGTGAACTGCCAGTTGATGCTTGGTGGTTTTTTTTTTAGAACCCTGAACTTCCTCCTCCAACAATACCTCCTCTTCCTTCTCTCTGTTGTTTTTCTCTCTTTGCCCTTATCTCAGTTGATGTGAATTTGTCTATTTCTAGTTTTCAATGGGTTATAATTTATTAATGATAATCATTTTGGTGCCAAAGAACTCTACTGGACCAGATTTGTTTGAAACACTGGTAGAGGATGCATCAAGGTGTTTCTTATTTATGTATTATGTATACAATATTCTGTCTGTGTGTATGCCTGCAGGCCAGAATTGGGCACCAGACCCCATTACAGATGGGTGTGAGCCGCCATGTGGTTGCCGGGAATTGAACTCAGGACCTTTAGAAGAGCAGGCAATGCTCTTAACCACTGAGCCATCTCTCCAGCCCCTCAACCAGTTCTTTTAATCAAAAGTTCCCATAAAAGCAGTGTGAATGTAGCTCTGTTGTAGACTGCATGCCTACTAAGTGCAACACCCTATGTTCAATTCCCAGCATTGGGAAAACAATCAAGAAAAATTCCTGAGCAATGCAGGGTACCTACTGTGTCCATAGCACTTACTTGCCTCACAGATTATCAGTCATTTACACTGGGGTTAAAGGATACAGGAAGGTTATAAGCATGACCACATAACTTGGTCTTTTTAAAAGTGTATGGCCAGACGGTGGTGCCACATACTTTTAATCCCAGTACTCAGAAGGCAGAAGCAGGTGGATCTCAGTGAGTTTGAGGCCAAACTGGTCCACAGAGCAAGTTCCAGGACAGCCACAGCTGAAACATAGAGAAACCCTGTCACGAAAAAAAAAAGCATGTGTGTCTGAGAGCAGAAGGTGTCAGATCCACTGGAACTGGATACAGGAATGTTTGAGCTTCCTGATGTAGGTGTTAGGAACTCAGTCCAAGTCCCCTGCCAGAGCAGCAAGCCTGAAGCAGCAAGAATTCTTGTGGCATCTCTCTGCACCTGATTTAGTCACAAGGGTTTGCTTTTTGTTTTGTATGCTGAGGATTGAATGCAGGGCAGGCCACATTCTAAACACATGTGCTGTTTGAACTATAGCCAGCCAATAACATTTTATGTGGGTAGAGTGTGTGTGTTCATTCACATAAGTGTGCAAGTGCACATGCAAATGCCTGTGGAGGTCAGAGGTCAACCCTGGAAGACGTTCTCAGTCACTCTCCAGTATGTGTATGTATGCATGTATGTGTGTGTGTGTGTGCATGTGTGCGTGTGCATGTATGTGTATATGTGGAGGTCAGAAGTCAACCCTGGAAAATGTTCTCAGTCACTCTCCAGTATGTGTATGTGTGTGCATGTATGTGTGTTCATCTGTGTGCATGTATGTGTGTTCATCTGTGTGCATGTATGTGTGTTCATCTGTGTGCATGGATGTGTGTGCATGGATGTGTGTGCATGTATGTGTATGCGTGTGCATGGATGTGTGTTCATCTGTGTGCATGGATGTGTGTTCATCTGTGTGCATGTATGTGTGTTCATCTGTGTGCATGCATGTGTGTGCATGTATGTGTATTTTTTGAGACAGGGTTTCTCTGTGTTATAGCTCTAGCTGTCCTGGAACTCACTCTGTAGACCAGGCTGGCTTTGAACTCACAGAGTTCCACTTGCCTATGTCTCCCTGAGAGTCGACATTATAGGCGTGCACCACCACTGCCCAGCTTTCCCATTTTTTATTTTAGAGACAGGTTGTGTCACTGAACCTAGGGCTCATTTCTTGAGCTAGACTGGCTGGCACAGGAGCTGCAGACGTCCACCTCTTCATCAGGCTTCCCCATGAGTGCTGAGCACTTTTCACGATGGGTGCTTTACTAGTGAGCTGCCTTCCCAGCCCTCCCCACCACGACTTTTTATATGAAGAACTTGAGCGTATTAGTGATGTAGGTGGGTCTTCTGTCTATGTTTTACTTTCATTGGTTAATAAAGAAACTGCCTTGTCCTATTGATAGGCCAGCCCTTAGGTGAATGGAGTAGACAGAAGAGAATTCTGGGAGAAAGAAAGCAGAGTCAGGCAGTTGCCATGTTTCTCTGACCTGAGATGAATGTAGGCTAGAATCCTTCCTGGCAAGCCACCACCTCGTGGTGCTACACAGATTATTAGAAATGGGTTAAGCAAGACATGAGAGTTAGCCAAGAAGAGGCTAGAGCTAATGAGCCAGGCAGTATTTAAAAGAATACAATTTGTGTGTTGTTATTTCGGGTTTAAAGCTAGCCATGCGGGAGCTGGGCAGGACAAAAAGCAGACCAGCTCACCTCATCACTACATATTACGATTCTGGCATTCACGGGTTTCTAAAATCAGTTACCATAGAAACTGAGAGACGAATGCAGAGGGATCAGGTCGCTGAGTCTTTAAACTCCAAACCATCCTCAAACCGTGCTTTTCCCCCTCCAATTTTTGCTTCCAGAGTAAAAACTCTGGTCTTAATATTAACTCATTCATTTGTTCAACCATACAATAATCATCTAGTCATATAATTTAACAAATTAAAATAGTTTCTTTTTTGTTTGTTTTTCAAGACAGGGTTTCTTTGTGTAACCATGGCTGTCCCGTAATTAGCTTTGGACCAGAGTGGCTTTGAACTCAGAGACCCACATGCCTCTGCCTCCTAAGTATTGGGACTAAAGGCACACACCACCAAACCTTAAGTGATTAAGGTTTCTTAATCATTTCATCATCATGAAAATCAAGCAAACTTACTAAAGAAAGTTTATCGTTTGCATCTCTCTTCTACCTCTGGTTTCCCAGCAGAGCAGTTCATGGAGGAAGGCTTGAAGGAAGGGGGCTTGAAGCAAAGAGAAGATGTGAAGGCTGGAGGTGCTGCATGCCCAAAGTGGAGCAGCAAACAGCCCCTCAAGGCATGTTCCCTTGCAGCCATCTTGGCAGGCTGGGATGGGGGAAGAGTAGACAAATGGCTGGACGGCTGGTTGAGCCAAAGTTGGGGAACTACCAGATGGAGGTGTTAGAAAGACAGGGGTGAGGACACTGGAGTGCTGGCAAGAGAATGGCTGACAAAAAGGCCATGGAGTCCAGAAAATCTGGGGAGGAAAGTGAGGCCAAGAGGCTTAAAAGAGAGTGAACAGAGCTTGGAAGAGGCTTCCTGAAGTGACTTCTGCTTGATAAAAACAATGTTCTAGAAATAATCAGCTCAGGATGTTTATGAAGTGAGAGAGTTCATGCCAAAATTATTGTGGAGGTTCTGTACTCAGAGCAACCAGAGACCTTGTTATACCGAGACATAAAAAGATTGAGCCAGAGAAACTACTGTTGGCCTGAGACACTGTAAAGAGGGACACCGTCTATAGCACACTAATGTGACTAAGAACAAAGAGCAGTTCTCCAATGAGCAGAATTTCACAGAGACAAAGGGATCTGCAGGAGTGTTCCACCTGCAGGAGTGAGTGTTCCATCTGCAGGAGTGAGTGTTCCATCTGCAGGAGTGAGTGTTCCACCTGCAGGAGTGAGTGTTCCATTCGCAGGAGTGAGTGTTCCACCTGCAGGAGTGAGTGTTCCACCTGCAGGAGTGAGTGTTCCATCTGCAGGAGTGTTCCACCTGCAGGAGTGAGTGTTCCATCTGCAGGAGTGAGTGTTCCACCTGCAGGAGTGAGTGCTCCATTCGCAGGAGTGTTCAACCTGCAGGAGTGAGTGTTCCACCTGCAGGAGTGTTTCCATCTGCAGGAGTGAGTGTTCCATCTGCAGGAGTGAGTGTTCCACCTGCAGGAGTGAGTGCTCCATTCGCAGGAGTGTTCAACCTGCAGGAGTGAGTGTTCCACCTGCAGGAGTGTTTCCATCTGCAGGAGTGAGTGTTCCATCTGCAGGAGTGAGTGTTCCACCTGCAGGAGTGAGTGCTCCATTCGCAGGAGTGTTCAACCTGCAGGAGTGTGTGTTCCACCTGCAGGAGTGTTCCATCTGCAGGAGTGTTCAACCTGCAGGAGTGAGTGTTCCATTTGCAGGAGTGTTCAACCTGCAGGAGTGAGTGTTCCACCTGCAGGTGTGTTCCATTCGCAGGAGTGTTCCACCTGCAGGAGTGAGTGTTCCATCTGCAGGAGTGTTCCATTCGCAGGAGTGTTCAACCTGCAGGAGTGAGTGTTCCACCTGCAGGAGTGAGTGTTCCACCTGCAGGTGTGTTTCTACCTGCAGGAGTGTGTGTTCCACCTGCAGGAGTGAGTGTTCCATCTGCAGGAGTGTTCCACCTGCAGGAGTGTGTGTTCCACCTGCAGGAGTGAGTGTTCCATTCGCAGGAGTGTTCAACCTGCAGGAGTGAGTGTTCCACCTGCAGGTGTGTTCCACCTGCAGGAGTGAGTGTTCCACCTGCAGGTGTGTTTCTACCTGCAGGAGTGTGTGTTCCACCTGCAGGAGTGAGTGTTCCATTCGCAGGAGTGTTCCACCTGCAGGAGTGAGTGTTCCATTCGCAGGAGTGTTCCACCTGCAGGAGTGAGTGTTCCACCTGCAGGAGTGAGTGTTCCACCTGCAGGAGTGAGTGTTCCATTCGCAGGAGTGTTCCACCTGCAGGAGTGTTCCACCCGCAGGAGTGAGTGTTCCATCTGCAGGAGTGTTCCACCTGCAGGAGTGTGTGTTCCACCTGCAGGAGTGAGTGTTCCATCTGCAGGAGTGTTCCACCTGCAGGAGTGAGTGTTCCACCTGCAGGTGTGTTCCACCTGCAGGAGTGAGTGTTCCACCTGCAGGTGTGTTTCTACCTGCAGGAGTGTGTGTTCCACCTGCAGGAGTTAGTGTTCCATCTGCAGGAGTGTTCCACCTGCAGGAGTGAGTGTTCCACCTGCAGGAGTGAGTGTTCCACCTGCAGGAGTGAGTGTTCCATCTGCAGGAGTGTTCCACCTGCAGGAGTGTGTGTTCCACCTGCAGGAGTGAGTGTTCCACCTGCAGGTGTGTTTCTACCTGCAGGAGTGAGTGTTCCACCTGCAGGAGTGAGTGTTCCACCTGCAGGAGTGAGTGTTCCATCTGCAGGAGTGAGTGTTCCATCTGCAGGAGTGTTCAACCTGCAGGAGTGAGTGTTCCACCTGCAAGCGTGTTTCCACCTGCAGGAGTGTGTGTTCCACCTGCAGGAGTGAGTGTTCCACCTGCAGGAGTGAGTGTTCCATTCGCAGGAGTGTTCCACCTGCAGGAGTGAGTGTTCCATTCGCAGGAGTGTTCCACCTGCAGGAGTGAGTGTTCCACCTGCAGGAGTGAGTGTTCCACCTGCAGGAGTGAGTGTTCCATTCGCAGGAGTGTTCCACCTGCAGGAGTGAGTGTTCCATTTGCAGGAGTGTTCCACCTGCAGGAGTGAGTGTTCCACCTGCAGGTGTGTTCCACCTGCAGGAGTGAGTGTTCCACCTGCAGGTGTGTTTCTACCTGCAGGAGTGTGTGTTCCACCTGCAGGAGTGAGTGTTCCATTCGCAGGAGTGTTCAACCTGCAGGAGTGAGTGTTCCATTCGCAGGAGTGTTCCACCTGCAGGAGTGAGTGTTCCACCTGCAGGAGTGTGTGTTCCACCTGCAGGAGTGAGTGTTCCACCTGCAGGTGTGTTTCTACCTGCAGGAGTGTGAGTTCCACCTGCAGGAGTGAGTGTTCCATCTGCAGGAGTGTTCCACCTGCAGGAGTGAGTGTTCCACCTGCAGGAGTGAGTGTTCCACCTGCAGGAGTGTGTGTTCAACCTGCAGGAGTGAGTGTTCCACCTGCAGGTGTGTTTCTACCTGCAGGAGTGAGTGTTCCACCTGCAGGAGTGAGTGTTCCACCTGCAGGAGTGAGTGTTCCACCTGCAGGAGTGAGTGTTCCATCTGCAGGAGTGAGTGTTCCATCTGCAGGAGTGTTCAACCTGCAGGAGTGAGTGTTCCACCTGCAAGCGTGTTTCCACCTGCAGGAGTGTTTGTTCCACCTGCAGGAGTGAGTGTTCCACCTGCAGGAGTGTTCCACCTGCAGAAGTGAGTGTTCCACCTGCAGGAGTGTTTCCACCTGGAGGAGTGTTTCCATCTGCAGGAGTGAGTGTTCCACCTTCAGGCATGTTTCTACCTGCAGGAGTGAGTGTTCCACCTGCAGGAGTGAGTGTTCCACCTGCAGGAGTGTTCCACCTGCAGAAGTGAGTGTTCCACCTGCAGGAGTGTTTCCACCTGGAGGAGTGTTTCCATCTGCAGGAGTGAGTGTTCCACCTTCAGGCATGTTTCTACCTGCAGGAGTGAGTGTTCCACCTGCAGGAGTGAGTGTTCCATCTGCAGGAGTGTTCCACCTGCAGGAGTGAGTGTTCCACCTGCAGGAGTGTTTCCACCTGGAGGAGTGTTTCCATCTGCAGGAGTGAGTGTTCCACCTGCAGGAGTGAGTGTTCCACCTGCAGGAGTGAGTGTTCCACCTGCAGGAGTGAGTGTTCCACCTGCAGGAGTGAGTGTTCCATCTGCAGGAGTGAGTGTTCCACCTGCAGGAGTGAGTGTTCCACCTGCGGGAGTGAGTGTTCCATCTGCAGGAGTGAGTGTTCCACCTGCAGGAGTGAGTGTTCCACCTGAAGTCACTTTAAAGAGGTTTTTTAAATTTTCATGTGTGCATATGTTTGCATGCGATATGTGCATCCGTTCCAGGTCCCAAGGAGATGAAGTTATAGGCAGTTGTGAGTCACCATGTGGTTGCTAGGAATTGAACCCAGGTCCTCTGGAATAGCAGCCAGCCCTCTTAACCACTGAGCCATCTCAGGTAAACTACAAGTAAACTTCACTTTAACTCTCAGGAGTCAGCCTGGCACAGTGGCACAGGCCTGCAATTCCAGAAACCAATAGATAGAGGCAGGAGTATCAGGAGTTCAAGCTGCATAGTGAATTCAAGGCCAGCCTAGGCTACATGAGACTGTGTATCAAAAAAACAAAACAAAAGGGGGCTGGAGATATACCTTAGTTGATGTGCCGGTTTGAATGAAATGACCTCCATAGGCTCATATATCTGAATGTTTGGTTCCCAGTTGGGAGATTGTTTAAAAAGGCTTAGGAGGTGTGGTTTTGTTGGAGGAGATGTGTCACTAGGGGTGGACTTGGAGGTTTCAAAACTTTACAACCAGGCCCAGTCTCAATCTCTTTCTGCCCAGTGCTGTGGATGAGATGAAAACTCCCAGCTACTGCTCCAGTGTCCTGCCTGCTGCCATGCTTCCGACATGATAGTCATAGAATAATCATCTGAGACTGGAAGCAAGCTCCCAATTAAATTCTTTCTTTTATAAGCTGCCTTGATTGTGGTGTCGTCTCATAGTAATAGAACAGTAACTAAAAGAGTTGAGTAGGTGTCCTTTGCTTAGCACGCATGAGGCCTACGTTAAGTCCCTGGCATTACATGCCTATTATCCCAGTAGAGGAGACAGGAGGGTCAGAAGTTCAAGAATAATCCAGAGAGATGGCTTAGCTGTTAAGTGCTTGCTTTGAAATCATAAGGACCAGAAATGAGATCCCAGGACCCACAATAACCAGGCATACTCTGCACACCATAATTCCAGACCTGAGCAGGGTGGGCTGCTCGTGATGGGGCTTGGTGGCTTGGCTTCCAGTCTAACAGAGAAAATGTGAGCCCCACGTTTAAGGAGAAACCCTGCCTCAAAAGACCAGGCAAATGCTGGTCACGGTGATACACAGCTTTAATCCCTTGAGAGGCAAAGGCTGGTGGTCTCTGTGAGTTCAAGGCCAGCCTGGTCTAAGCGCTGAGTTCCAGGCCAGATAGGTCTATATAGTAAGTCCCTGTCTCAAAAAAAAAAAAAAAATGGAAAAGGTAGATTGGCTGGAGAGATGGCTCAGCTGTTAAGGTTGCTGCTTTTGCAGAGATCTGGGTTCTGTCATCACCCCACAAGATGGCTCACTATCATCTATAATTCAGTTTCGGGGGATCTGACACCCTCTTCTGGATGACCCAGGTACTGCATGTATGCATATACATACATGTAAGCAAACAAACATTCATTCACATAAAATAAATAAATCTTAAAAAGAAAAATGTATAGCTCAATAAAAACAATAAAAAGATTACAGGCTCATATGCAAGCATCGTTTTTAGCAGGAGCAAAGATGCACAAAGTTCAGAATTATAGAAAAGAATAGGCAGAGAGCGATGGAGAAGCATGAACAGAACAAAAACTCAGCAAGTGAAGGTCCAAAATAATCAACAAGGTGTGGCCTTGTTGGAGTAGGTGTGGCTTTGTTGGAGGAAATGTGTCACTTAGGGGTAGGCTTTGGGGTTTCAGAAACCCAAGTCAGGCCCAGAGGCTTTTACTTTTTGCTTGCACATCCAGATCAGAACTCTCAGCGCCTGCTTCCTGAAATAACGACAAAGGACTAAACCTCTGAACTGTAAGCCAACCTCAGTGAATTGTTTTCCTCTATAAGAGCAGCCATGCTCATGGTGCACAGACTCTTCACAGCCAAGAACACTAAGACGATGTGTCCAAGGGAACTGGAATTTTCAGGGAGTGTCGCAAGGTCAACATCCTGAAGTGCTCCAGACCAGAAGTATTTTCTATTTTAGGATCTTAAAATTTTTGCCCACATGTAATGAAATGCCTTGGGAACTCAAGTCTGAATGGGAAGTTCATTGTCCCATATATGCTTTATACACATAGCCTGAAGGTAATTTGACACATAATTTTCATCATAAAAATTGGTTTGGAGGAGCTGGAGAGATGATTTAGCGGTTAAAAGCACTCAGGTTCAGTTCCCAGAACATGGTGGTCCCCCAGCATCTCTGGGCTGCTGTGGGCACCCATATGCATAGGTGTGGGGTTTGTAAACCTGTTATCTGGTGACCATCTTCAGACCCTAACAACTGAGCCCTCTCTGAGCACGTTCCCTGAGCTCTTAGGTGATCTTCTACATTCACTAACACTGACAACCACACCCCTGCCTCTTTCTGACAAGGTCTTGCTATGTAGCCAAGGCTGGCCTGGAGCTCTGTTTGTAGCTCAGGTTGGCCCCTAGTTCATGGTTCTCTTAGGTCCATCTCCTACTCCAGTATTCCATGCCTGTAACAGCACGTTCGGGCTGTCAACTTTCTTGTGATCTTTATGAAATGATCACTAATCTGGATTTGGAGGAGCACTAGGCTTGGCCACCATAGGTTTGGCAGTCAGCATATGCATGGAAACGTTACCTTTCGGAGCCCGATTCCACAAGAAAGTTTGCTTTGTACAGATCATATGATGGCTGCAAGGAGCCTAGGTAGAACCCACTTAACATGGAAAGTAGAACCCAGGCCTTGTTTTCTTTTTTTCTTTTTCTTTTTTTTTTTTGCTGAGGCAGTTTCAGGGTGAAGAAAATAGTATAAAGATGTTGGGGCATGGCAAGCATTAACAGTTTTTGTCTCTGGGGAATACTCTACTAAGAAATGGAGAGGAATGCTGCTGGTCAAATTTCGTACAATTATAATGAGCACATACACTTTTAAAGTTAGTTGGTTGTTGGTTTGTTTTCTGAGTAGTCCTGGCTGTCCCAGAACTCACTCTGTAGACCAGGCTAGCCTCAAACTTGGAGACCTACCTGCCCCTGCCTCCCGAGTGCTGTGATTAAAAGTGTGAACCACCATCACCTGGATAAATTAATTTTTTTAAAAATTAGATCTCAAGCAGCCTAGGAGGACTTGAACTCACTGTGTGGCTGAGGCTGGCCTTCAGTTCTTAATCCTCCTGCCTCCACCAGCTCCTCAGCACCACACTCAGCTGCCGTCATACTTCAAAGGACAGTAGACTTAGCTTGAAAGGCATCTGGGGAAGAAGGTGCCAAGTCTATGACCTGGAAACAACTCTGTTCTTCTAGATAATGGAGCCAGAATTCGTGTGAGAACAGCAAGGGAAGCCTGAAGTTAGTATTTCTATTTCTACAGAGAGGAGCATTTTGTGTGGCGTTTTCTCACTATGTCTCATGTGTTGGAAGGTTGACTCCAGTGTGGCAATGCTGGTGGTATTTAGAGGTGTGACTTTGGCAGATGGTTGGGTCAGGAGGGTAGGTAGATTCATGGCTTTGTAAGAAGACCAAGATCTCCCTGGCACCCCTGTTCTGTGCCGTTAAGGTTTCTATTGCTTTGGGACTCCTTGCCTGTAGTAATAGGAGTGGCGGGGCTGCGTCCCCAGCATCCTGGCCGCCTGGCTAGCTTATGCCCTGAAATAACAACACACAAATTGTATTTATTTAAACACTGCTTGGCCCATTTCTATCTAGCCTCTTCTAGGCTAATTCTCACATATTAATTTAGCCCATTTCTAATCATCTTCATAGCACCTCTAGGTGTGCTTACCAGGAAGATTCTAGCCTACGTCCATCCTGGGTTGGAGCTTCATTGCGTGTGTGTCAGAGAGCAGAGCTCTCACGTCCGCCCAGGAGAGCGGAGCATGGCATCTCTGCTCCAGAGAGCAGAGCTGTCGAGTCTGAGCTCACTTCCTCTTCCCCCAGCATTCTGTTCTGTTTACTCCTCTCACCTATGTTTTAACCTATGAGGGCCAAGCAGTTTCTTTATTGCTTAACCAATGAAATCAACAGATTGATATATGACACTCCCACATCACTTCCCCTTTTTCTGTTTAACAAAAAAGGAAGGCTTTAACTTTAACATAGCAAAATTACATATAACAAAACAGTTATCAAGTAAAAATTAAAATATTTACATCTATTTTATCTTTTTTTCATAACTAAGGAAAACTATAACTATCTATATATTCTTTAACTCCATCAAAGACTCCAGAAGGATATAATATTACCCAAGCAAACAAGAAATCCAAAACTCTAGAAATGACAGAGACATCTCGCTACCTGGACAGTCATCCAAAGTTTTTCTGTACCTTTGGGGCATCCATCTTCAGCCTTCAGGCCCATGGTATCCAGCAGACATTTTCATGAAGCAGGAAAATTCAAAGTCAGTTCAGTCACTATCTGTTGTGTCCTGCAGAATGTCTTGCAGACTCCTTCATGAATCAGGAACCCTGAAAGATCATCTCACCTTTAGGCAAGTTCAGTAGTCCTCTCTCTGTGGGTTCTCTGTGTCCAGTTTATGCAATAGTCCAGGCAAGAGCAGTTTCTTGTCCAAATGGCTATCAAACTCCATAAGGATCCTCTTTGATGCCCATCTTCTTCTTGAAGTAGATTGGTGCTGCCAGGAGCAGAGTGTCTCATTGTCATGAAAAGTCCTAAGTTATTAAAACATTGAATGCAATATTCTGCAGTCTTTGAAGAAAGTCTATCTAACTGAAATATATCTCTATATATCTAGAAAATCTAACTAACATGACTACAAGCTTGACTATTACTGATGATTATCCATTAACCTATATTTCTTAATTATACATTACATTTTTTAATGAACTACACAATCACAATATCTTGATCAGTAGCAGAAATATGCATATACATATAACAAAATTGACCTTAAATCTCTATCAATAAAGAAAAATCTATACTAATACAAATTATTCATATCTATATCATATCCCCCTTTAAATGTTAAAGAAAGCTTATAAACAATTTTTGGGAACATGGGCGTGGTTTTTTCTCTCCAAACTGCTTCCTGCTGAATGGGGCATCGTTAATTAGGTCTTTCATGGTATAACCTGTGTGCTAGTTTCATCTCAGTTGGCAGTTGAGCGAAGCAATTTTCTGAAGATGTTTACAGCAATCCTTCAGGAGGGCGTGGTCCATCACACCATATCCGAATAGAAGAAATTGACAGGGTCTCATCCTCTGTGAAAACAAAATAAGAAACTCCTTTCCAAAGCATCATGTTCTTAGATTCAAATTTCAAAGTCAAGGCATTTTCAAAATAGCTATGTTGTATTAGTTCAGCAGCATTTATAAACAAATATCTTTTAGCAGCTGTTGCTCTTTTCTCAGCATTCAAACAATTCAAAGAGAACATAATAGCATACAGTATCAAAATTCTCTGTGTATTTTCCATCTTTGTGTGTTTTATTTTAACCTCTATTTCGTTTATTTTTACTCTTATTTTGGTTTTTGAGACAAATTTTTTTGTATATCTTTGACCTGGAATAACTCTGTAGACCAGGCTGTCCTTGAACTCTCAGAGATCCGCCTGTCTCTGCCTCCCAGGCATTGGGATTAAAGGTGTAAGCTACTACACCTTGAACTCACAGAGATCTGTTTGTCTCTGCCTTCTAGGCACTGGGATTAAAGGCGTGTGCTACCACACCTTGAAGTCACAGAGGTCAATCTCCCTCTGCCTCCCAAGTGTTGGGATTAAAGGTGTGTACTACCACACACAACTACTCTCTTTCTTCCTTATTTTTGTTTTTTACTTTAAGAACTTTAATGTTTAGCATGCATATATTTTTAACACACTGTAAACCATTTAAACATTTTCTTTGACTTTGAATCTTTCTTTTACTGTATATGTCTCTTTTTTGACCACATGAGTCCTTAATTTAGCAAGCAATATCAGTAGGATTAAAGCCGTGGCTTTGTCAGCTAGATCCAGTCCATTCCTTAGCTTTCCAGCCTCATGGCTGAGGTACTGGATGTAGCCATGTTTACTGCCACAACTCTATGGCATTTCAAGGTCCCTGCCAGCAAGTAAGTTGCAGCATTATGTCCACAGACAACACACAAGTCCTCTCTCTGTAGTCGGCCCTCCTGCCTCAAACAGTCAGAGTTTGCCCTGGCAGGATGGCCCAGAAAGCCAGCATTTTTAAACGGTGCAGCTTTTTTTCCTGCTACGGCTAAAAACCGAAAAGCATGCGTTCAGCTTTTCGTCAACACCGTTTAAGTGTTTCGTGGCAGGACCTCTTAATGAGCTGCAGGGTTTTGCAGCTAAAGCTGAGTCAGGAAGCCTCTCTTAGATGAGAGCACTTGCTTGCCTCTAGCAAGCAGAGTAGACCCGAGAAATTGCCACAAGAAACATGCTTTACTCTATTCTTTTCCAAGCTTTCTCAGGCTTTCTGTGGACTCAGTTACCCACATGTCTGGGCGTCATTCTGTAGTAATAGGAGCAGCGGGGCTGCATCCCCAGCTAGCTTATGCCCCAAAATAACAACACACAAATTGTATTCATTTAAACATTGCTTGGCCCATTTCTATCTAGCCTCTTCTAGGTTAATTCTCACATATTAATTTAGCCCATTTCTAATCATCTTCATAGCACCTCTAGGTGTGCTTACCAGGAAGATTCTAGCCTACGTCCATCCTGGGTCAGAGCTTCATTGCGTGTGTGTCAGAGAGCAGAGCTCTCACGTCCGCCCAGGAGAGCGGAGCATGGCGTCTCTGCTCCAGAGAGCAGAGCTGTCGAGTCTGAGCTCACTTCCTCTTCCTCCCAGCATTCTGTTCTGTTTACTCCTCTCACCTATGTTTTAACCTATGAGGGCCAAGCAGTTTCTTTATTGCTTAACCAATGAAATCAACAGATTGATATATGACACTCCCACATCACTTGCCCCAGCGAGGAGCTCCTCATTACATGTGGTTGCTTTACCCTGGTACCATGTAGACTCCCTGATCATGAGAAATGCATTTTCTACTAGGCATGGTAGTTCAAGTCTGTAATCTCAGAACTCCCAAGGTGGAGGCCAGAGGACTAAAGTTCAAGGTTATTCTCACCACAAAGTAATCTAAGGCCTGCCCAAACTGCAAAGACCCTGCCTTAACACCCACGTCCTCAAAATGATTTCCTTATCCACCAATGACTCCATCTCCTATACTCACAGCATCAGCGAATGGCCTAGCATGGACTTGAGGGGGTTTTGTGGCAGCATAACTACACCTAGTGATCATAAAAGGTTCTGAGTTGTTAGGTATCTGGCAGCTCTCCAAAATTCTTGCACACACTCCCATAATAGTTTTGATGTGTCGTCCAGACTGACCTTGAGTTTGTGATCCTCCTGCTACAGCTTCTAGAGTACTGGGACTACAGGCATGCTATGCTCAGCTCAAACTACTCTGCTTTCAATGCTGCATGGTGGTTTTTGTTAACATGACACAAGTCAGAGTCATCTGTGAGAAGCTGGAACTGCAACCGAGAAAACGCCTCCATAGGACTGGCAAGTCTGTGGGGATTTTCTTGATGAATGATTGATGTGGGAGGCCCCAGCCCACTGCCTGTTGCCTTGAGTCATGTAATACAAACTGAGTGAGCCCAAGAGAACAAGGCAGTGGCAGCATATTCCTCTCCCGCATCTGTTTTGTTCATGTGTCCGGGTTTCTCTTCCACCCCTGCTTGATTGAGACTTATAAATCAGACAAACCCTTTCCTCTCCAAGTTGCTTCTGGGCATGGCACTTATCATGGTAAGAGAAAGCAAGTTAGGACAGATGCGCATTGGAGAGAAAACTCACCTGGAATTTTTGTTCTCAGTTTCTGTATCTCTAGAGTTTCTATCCCTCCAGCAGAGTTACTGTCCAGTACAAACCTGAGCAATGCTACGTATGTGTTTGTTAGAGCATTTTCAAGGGCTGTGGTCAGGCCAGTGAGAGTGGGCCATGCTTGTTATCCCAATACCTGGGAGGCGGAGGAAGGAGGATCAGGAGTCAAAGGTCATCCTCAGCTACATAGTAGGTTTGAATTCAGCCTGAGCTCCATGGGATTCTGTTTCAGAAACATTGGCAATGATGACAGAGGAGCCATCTGTGATCGCATCACCCCTTTCCAGGACCAGAAACGGGGGTTTGGAAGATGGCTCACCAATGGTTTAATGGCACCAATTGCCAAGCCTGATGACCTGAGTTTGATTTCTAGGACCCACGTGGTGGAAGGAGAAGACCAACTCTTACACGCTGTCCTCTGACTTCCATATGTGTGCTGTGCGTGCACACTAAATAAAGAAAAATAAACAAACCAAAACAAAACAGAAAAGGGTATACTGCCACCAGATGGTAATAGTACTCCTGCTGGCCAAACAGCCTCAAAAGGAAGATTGTTTGAGAAGGACTGGAGTTAGAGCCTCCATATACACACATACATGAACACGTATATACATAAGCATGCATACACTTGTGAGCATGTATGCACATGTGAACAATGCATGAACTGTACATGCATAAATGAAATAGGCACACACATATAAGACATAACACAAACACAAACATGTATCCACACATACATATACAAATGAAAAATATGCTAGGAAACTTTTTTGTTTTGTTATGTTTTTTTGAGACAGTGTTTCTCTTACACAGAGAAACAGCTCTGGCTGTACTGGAACTCACTTTGTAGACCAGGATGTCCTCGAACTCACAGAGATCCACCTGCTTCTGCATCCCAAGTGCTGGGATTAAAGGCCTGAGCCACCATCACCCAGTTTCCTTTTTATTTTTGAGACTGAATCTCGTTCTGTAACTCAGTATCTCACAGCAATTCTCCTGTCTCAAGTTGGAGTTACACATGAGCCACCTTACCTAGCTTGGAGTAACCTTTTTTTTTTTAATGTACAAGGTCTTACTTTATAACCCTGGTTGGCCTAGAACTTGGGACGCAGAGCAGACTGGTCTTGAACTCATGGTTTCTACTTCCCAAGTGCTAGAATTATAGATACGAGTCACCATGCCCATCTGAATGACTCTTTTTTTTCCCTCGAGACAAGGTTTCTTTGTAGCTTTGAAGCCTATCCTGGAACTAGCTCTTGTAGACCAGGCTAGCCTCGAACTCACAGAGATCCACCTGCCTCTGCTCCCGAGTGCTGGGATTAAAGGTGTGGGCCACCATCGCTCGGCTTTTTGAGTGACTCTTTTTTAATGTGTCTCTGAGCAGTGACATGACATGTAGCTGGAAGACTGTGATTGGTGCCCATGAGGAATCATGGAAAGTAAAAGGATGATGTATAAATCTGTTCACATAAGATTATGTGGTAAAACAATCAAGGAACAAATAACCAGAGAGAAAAATTTTAATGGTTGAGTTAAAAATTTACACAACCTTGTTGAACATAATATATGCAACATTAAATTATAAGTAATACATGTAATTGTTTTTTTCTAGATAAAAATACCTCACTTTGAGAAAACCTGATATACCATAGTCTGACTGGTCATTTAACCTTTTGGAAATTTTGACACAGACTTTTTCATATGGCACGTTCCCTAAAGACATTTAAAATAGTTTGATCTCTTACGTTAACTTTAGAGGGAACATCTATTGGTGGAAATGAGGTATATATGTACTGTCTTTTCGTGAGTATCTGCTTCAACTTACAATAAAGGCTATTCTATACATCAAAATACAATTTCACCTTAGGATAAAAGCACTGAATTTATGAGGTGCACAGTAGAAGTACAGAGTGTAGGTCAGCGTGAACACACAGCACAGCACACCATAAATAGTTTCCACTTCCTTCACAGATTTCCTCTTTTAACTGTGTATAACCCACAACATTTTCAAGGGAGCTGGAGACACAGTTCAATGGTAAAGCCCTTGCCTCATATGCTCAGTGGTTCCCAACACTGCATAGAAAACAAAACAAAAACCAATAAAACTACCCCAAATCTTTGGTGGAAGCACCTGCATGTCACAGCAGAAGCACACACCTAAGGGTATGTATATATGTGCAAAGATGGGTACACCGCCGTGGCGGTGCGGTCTTTCCTTGTGGCAGGGTATTTAGTCCTAGGCCAGTTTGGCTTGACATCTGGAGCTGGCCCTAGGCTGGAGTTTGTGCTTCTCTTTGGAGAGCATGACGTAAAGCCTGGCTTCTTACTCTGCACAAAGGAGATAAAAGAGTTGAATTCACTTTCTGTCGCAATTTCTAAGTTATAGTTGGGGTTGAGGTTGACCTTGCTAGACAGGAGTTAGAAAGAAATACCTGCATTTCCTCCCAATATCAAAATGGCCAACAGTGTGACAGGGCAGAGTTGAGCCAAGCACTTGGTCAGGCTTCTCAGACAAGTAGAGTTCTGTGGGCAACATTTTAGTGGATCCAGGGAATGGAAAGACTGTTTTTCTTTTTCTTTCTTTCTTTCTTTCTTTCTTTCTTTCTTTCTTTCTTTCTTTCTTTCTTTCTTTCTTTTTCTTCCTTCCTTCCTTCCTTCCTTCCTTCCTTCCTTCCTTCCTTCCTTCCTTTCTTTTTCTTTTTGTTTTTTTGAGACAAGATTTCTCTGTGTAACAGCCCTAGCTATCCTGGAACTAACTCTTGTAGATCAGGCTGACCTCAAATTCAAAGAGATCCTCCTGCTTCTGTCTCCCGAGAGCTGGGATTAAAGGTGTGAGCCTCCACCGCCTGGCGGGCAAGGCTGTTTTCATAAGCTGTCTACCAACATTACACAAAGGAAGATAAAGAAACATTGGGTTAGAATACTGTCCTGCATTCCCCCCTTTGCAGTCTGATATGCTCTGGGAGTTAAAATGCATTTTACTCCACAGAAAAATTCAAGAGGATGGAGTAATGCTAAGGGGTTGCTGGCATCCATCCGATGCCTGGAATGGACAGAACTGACTTCATGTTACACTCTAATCAGTGTTTGAGTTGCACATATGGTTCTGTCACTGAGCGAGGAGCAAGGACAAGTTCATCACTTATTAGTCTGCTACAGCTCTCTTTAGTTTGATTTTATTAGTTACAGAAAGAGAATATTTCTTTTTTATCTGCAGTAGAATATTTTATATAATAAAAAATTAAAATGAGTGTTTTTACTATGTGTCTGTATGTGCACCAGAAGGTGTCAGACTCCCTGGAATGGATGACTGTGAGCCACCATGTGGGTGCTGGGAACAGAATCAGGTCCTCTGGAAGAGCAACAAATGCTCTTAACTGCTGAACCGTCTTTCTACTCCACAATCCATATTATTGGGTTTTGGTTTATATTTTTCATTTCATTTCATTTTTTTTGAGACAGGGTCTCACTGTGTAGTCCTGGCTTTCCTGGCACTCACCAGGTAGATTAGGCTGGCCTCGAACTCACAGAGATCCACCTATGTCTGTTTCCCAGATGCTGGAACTAAAGGCATGTGGCGTTACACTCAGATGCCATAATTATTATTTTGAGACAAGGACTCTCTATGTAGTCCTGTCTGGTCTCAAATTCATTGCCTGGCCTCAAGCTTGTGATCCCTCTGCCTCAACCTTCAGTTTCATTTAAACTTCTCTGAGCTTTGCTCTTCAGTTGGTACTGCTCCATGGTAATGTACACCCTTGTCACTCTTCTTTGAGGACCTTATCTTTAGGAGTCTCCCACTTCCAGGTCCTCCAGAAGAATCTGATAGGCAAGTGAGAGCATCTAACAAGAGTCAACACGTGCAAAAGCCTGGTAGAGTGTGGTGTTTTCGACCTCATTGCCCAGACACATGAGGGACGCCCTGCTGTAACACCTTGGGGCTGTGGAAAGCCCAGGCTACCTTTCTCTTGCTTTTTGAGCTGCCTTATTCTCCCATGTGGCTACAATTACAGGTGTGCCCTGTCAGACTCAGCTAAGCCTGGGATGATTAAAAGGAAAGCTCACTAGCTGTTGCTACTGCCAAGCAAAGAATGTATAAGTTCAAATTTGTGTGAACAATGTTGATAGAAGGCTGCATTGTAATTAATTCTAATGTTTTAGGAAAGCAAGAGCTTACCACTGCGGTTTGAATGAACATGACTGTCTCCTCTGAACCTCACTGTGGTGGTGTTGGGAAGTGGGGCCTTAAGAGCTCATTCAAGATTTTAAATCTTACAGAGCTGGGCTGTTTTATGGGACAAATTAAATTACTGGAAAAAAAAGTTATGAACTGAGGCTGGTAAGGCACGCATGACAGCCACGCCGTTAGTCCCAGCAGAAGCTGGCAGATCTCTAAGCCAGTGTGGTCTCTACAGGGAATTCCAGGACAGTCATGGCTATGTAGAGAGACACTGTCTTGAAAAACAAGCAAGCAACCCAGGCGGTGGTGCCGCACGTCTTTAATCCCAGCACTTGGGAGACAGAGGCAGGCGGATCTCTGTGAGTTCAAGGCCAGCCTGGTCTACAATAGCTAGTTCCAGGACAGGCTCCAAAGCTACAGAGAAACCCTGTTTCGAAAAAACAAAAAACAAAAAAAACAAAAGAAAAATTAAGCAAACAGACAAAAGAGGCTGCTCCTTGAGTCTGATTCTTCTGCACACACCTGCCCTCTCTCTGATTCTTCTGCACACACCTGCCCACTCTCTGATTTTGCACACACCTGCCCTCTCTCTGATTCTTCTGCACACACCTGCCCGCTGTCTGATTCTTCTGCACACACCTGCCCGCTGTCTGATTCTTCTGCACACATCTGCCCACTCTCTGATTCTTCTGCACACACCTGCCCACTCTCTGATTCTTCTGCACACACCTGCCCACTCTCTGATTCTTCTGCACACACCTGCCCACTCTCTGATTCTTCTGCACACACCTGCCCGCTGTCTGATTCTTCTGCACACATCTGCCCACTCTCTGATTCTGCACACACCTGCCCTCTCTCTGATTCTTCTGAACACACCTGCCCGCTGTCTGATTCTGCACACACCTTCCCGCTCTCTGATTCTGCACACACCTGCCCGCTGTCTGATTCTTCTGCACACATCTGCCCACTCTCTGATTCTGCACACACCTGCCCTCTCTCTGATTCTTCTGCACACACCTGCCCTCTGTCTGATTCTGCACACACCTGCCCTCTCTCTGATTCTTCTGCACACATCTGCCCGCTCTCTGATTCTGCACACACTTACCCATTCTCTTATTCTTCCGGCATGCTGCAATGCAGCCCAAGGCCCTCACTTTGTGGGACCCGTCTTAGACTCCAATCTCCAGAAACATGAGCCAAGCAAATATCTTTTATTTATAAATTACTTAGATGTTAACTGGGCATGGTGGCATGCCCCTTTAATGCCAGCACCCAGGGGGCAGAGGTAGGAGGATCTCTGTGTGTTCTTGACCAGCCTGGCCAACAGGGTGAGTTTCGGGACAGCACAGAGAAAGCTTGTCTTGAAAAACAAAACAAAACAAAAATTCCCTAGACACAGGCATTCTGTTACAGAAACAAAATGGACAAATTATTCACACACACCAGTTTTGAGTGATCATGGTTAATGCTGCCTGTGAGGCAAATCCCCCTAGAACTGTGACACTGTATTAACAATACATACCCAGTATCACTGTTTCAGCTGACATACTTCCATGGAGCTACCAAATGATGGCAGCTTGTTGAAATTAAATTCTTGATATCCAGATTTTAGCTCTGGGTGGGCCATCTCTAGCCCTGTCCTATCTTGGGAGAGATCCTCCAGAGTGGCCAGGTGGTTTGATTCCGAGGATACAGACTACCTTAGATGTTCATCTGGGCTGAATGGGGTCTGGGTGCAACACCACCACTCATCCGAATCACACAATGTATGTATTTATATATAGAAGTATATATAAATTAAGCTGAGTGTGGTTATTATAGGTACATACCTATAATTTTAGCATCTGGGAGGCAGAGGCAGGAACAAGTCTATGAGACCAGCCGGGTCTGTATAACAAGTTTTAGGCTAGCAGGGGCTATATGTTGGAGAACCTGTCTCAAACAAAACAAGACAAAACACACATACAAAACAAACAAACAATAAAATTAACTGTTGGCGTGTGTATGTATAAATGAGGTGAAGTACCTGAATTATTTCTTTATTCTTAGGTAGAACCAGGCTGGTCAATGGTGGGTCCAGGGAGGTGCCTTTGTCTCTTCCACTTAACTCTGTCTAAAATAAATGAATACATCCTTGCTAAGTTTTCCTTGTGAACATTGTGGACATGTTGAATACACATTAGTCCTGTGGTTTCCACTCATGTTTGTTAAATCATGAGGATAATGCAACACAAAAGGAAGGCAAAGCATCATGAGTAACAACTCAGGAGAGAACTAATGTTTATTCAGTGCCCGCTACATGCCAGGTACCTTTTAGTTTCCCATCTAGAGCTAAAGCATCATAGGCTGCAGGTTTCTGCACTTCAATGTTGTAGATCAGAAAGCGAGTTCCTGGCCTACTGAGTAACTCTCACAGTACAGAGTTCTCAGAAATGCTTAGGAACACAAGTGTTTTGGGATTCAGATTTTTATTTTCTGATTTTGGAATATGTGCCTATACATATATATGTGCATGTGTGTATATCTATAGAAAAGACATCTTAGAGATGGTAACCCAGTGTAAGCATAACATTTATTATTGTTTCATCTGTGCACTTACACAATAACCTGAAGGTATTTTGTATATGTGTTACGTGCACAGTGCATGTGGTGGCCAGGGTGACATCAGGTGTGGAGTTCAGTCTAATCAGCCCCGGGGTCTTCCTGTCTGCCTCTGCAATAACAGTAGACGGCCATGCCTGGCTGTGTGTGGTCCTCACGCTTCCACACAAGAGCTCATCTCTCCAGCCCCTTTTAAATGATTTACTATTACTGTGCGTGTGTGTGTGTGTGTGTGTGTGTGTGTGTGTGTGTGTGTGTGTGTAAGTGGGCAAGTGTATACACGATACATGGATGGAGGCCATACGACAACCCCTGGGAGCTCTCTTTTCTTCTACTGTGGATTCTGGAAATCAAATTTAGGTTGCAAGTTTGAGACACACACACCTTAATCCACCGAGGGATCTCACTGACCTTTATATAATGCTTGCTAATATGTTTTGTATGAAACAAGTTTCATGGTCTAGGATTCTCCAATTATGGAGTCCTGGAGGGGCTGGATTGGGCTGGAATTTGAACAGATTTCAAAGCTTGTGCTCTTGACAATTACATTAGACATTAAATAGTCCTCAATGTTGATTTGAGATGGTTGTGCCTGTAGGGGTTTCCCCAGGATAGTACAGGTGGAACTCACTGTACTTAATGTATTATTGTTAACCACAGATTCGCATTCTATACAAGGAAGGTCATTTTCTATCAGTTCTACTAAGAACCAGAATCATATCAACCCCACCCATCTCTCTCTCTCTCTCTCTCTCCTCTCTCTCCCTCTGTGTGTGTGTGTGGGGGGGGCTGACCCTAAGACTTTGGGCATGCCAGACACGCAGCCTACAACTGAGCTGATAGTCTAAGTCTTTTCCCCAACATTTTTTTTAAATATTTATTTATTTATTATGTATACAATATTCTGTCTGCGTATATGCCTGCAGGTCAGAAGAGGGCACCAGACCTTATTACAGATGGTTGTGAGCCACCACGTGGTTTCTGGGAATTGAACTCAGGACCTTTGGTAGAGCAGGCAATGCTCTTAACCGCTGAGCCATCTCTCCAGCCCCTTTCCCCAACATTTTAAAAGCTATTTACTTATGGGTTTATTGTTATTGTTGTTATTTTGGATGTTCGAGACGGGGTCTCTCTGTGTAGCCCTGGCTGGCCTGGAGCTTGCTCTGCAGACTAGGCTGAAAAAAATCTTTATTTTGGGATATATGTGTGTGTGTGTGTGTGTGTCTGTACACATATCTGTATATTACTGAGCTAGTAACCATATATTGTGTAGCTCAATTGTAATATATATCTGTACAAGTGTACGCCATGTATATCTAGTGCCTGAGGAGGCCAGACGAGAGCATTAGATCCTCTGGTGCTATAGATGGTTATGAGATGCTAGGAACTGAGTCCACATCCTCTGTAAGAACAGCAAGTGCTAGGAACTGCTGAGCTATCTTTTCAGGACCTTTCCTCCATATTTTGAGAAGGGTCTTTCTAAGTTACCCAGACTTGCCTCGAACTTGTAGTCCTTCTGTCTTAGTCTCTCCAGGAGCTGGTATTACAGGCCTATGTCACTATGCCTGGTTCAAAACCAATTTCTAAAGCAATGCTAAGAATCAAACTTAGGGCCTTGCACATACTTGGCAAGTTTCCTACCATCGAGTTATATACTGATTCTCTGAAATCTAATTATTTTCTCCATTTTGGTACTAGGTCTCATGTAGAACTCATTGGTCTCCTGCTTCTACTTCTCACGTGCTGGGATTACAGGTGTGCGCCAACATATCCACTGAAAATCAAGGATTTCAGAGGGAAGACTCTAAAGTACTGAAAACTTCGCACGTGCCTCTTCTTCGTGTGTCTTTCTCTGCAATATAGTTCCTGCTGACTTGTCGCAGAGTGCCCCTAGGTCCTAAGGTCTCCAAGGAAAGACAGACTCTTGTTTACTGCTGCGTTCTTGGTGTCCAGTAAAGGACCTGCCATCTAGTAGGCATAGGAGAAAGAAATCTGGGAAGTGTGGACGTGTGTATGAAACCTTGTATGGGCAAGAAAAACAGCCTCCTCTTATTATGCTTCTGATATAAGACCACAAATCATCAATATTTGATATAAGATTACAGTTTTTAATCCAGAGCAATGTTAGCATCATCTTCACCTCCAGGTAACACAATGGCTACTGCATCCTTCACCTAGAGGAACCGATGTGCTAATTGGAGAGATCAGAGAATCTGGGTGACAAAGAGCCAAGCAAAATCACCACCTCACCGAGCCTCGGCTTTCACTTCTCACTGAAGAACTAGAATTCTCTGCATTTCTCAAAACAGTAGACTGCTTTTGCAGCATAGACGCAAATCCTGCCCTTCCCTACAAGGACTGAGTGAAATTTTCAGCGGATCTGCTCCTCAACTCACCCACCAGGGAAACACTCTTGAAAGCATTTCTTGCCTTAGAATGAGACTCTCGGCAGGGGGCAGTGGTGGGAATGCTAGCTACAAACAAGGTGGAGAGGTGTCCCCTCCTGACCCTCACCCAGCCACCCAGGCCCTCTACCTGAGCTCCATCCAGCTCCACCTCTTTCTTGTGGGAATTGGTTTTTGTTCTAACCTTACCCGCAGTGCCTGAGCAGAGCACGGGGGAAGACCAGTGTGGTAAGGCTGAGATCTGCGCAGACACACATTCAGAGGACCTGAGGAAGGACTCTAACCTCGAAACAGAAAGCACCCCTTCTTCCTACAACCCCTTCTAGCTGGGAATAAACTCTAGCCCTACCTCTGTTTCATCTGTGAAATACAAATGACAGGCAGCAGAGATTGCTTACTGGGGTGTCCTCTGTCGACTTTAGCTCCCGCCTCAAATAGTTCTGGTGCTGCTCGTTTCGTTGCTTCCTCGTCTGAAGTCTTTTCTTCTTTGGCTTCTTTAACACCATTTTCTGATTCAGCTGTTCCTGAAATTGCAGAGAAACTGGTCAGAGGGGGCTGCAGAGTTACTCACCCTCTAACAGCTGATACACAGTAGCCTGGCATGTGGTTCTTATTTATCGGTGTGGCAAATGAGTCAACCGTTCAACCACCTTCTTTCCAGAGGCTGTTCCCTATTTAATATGCTTGACTCCACGAATATTGACTGCTTCCAAAGGGATCAATAGCAAATGCACACAGCTGACAAAACAAAGCCAGGCCAGGTCCAGATGACTCTGATCACTGACACGTGGCTAGAATACTTAGCCTATTGTTACCATAAAAAAGCTCCAGCAATTA
The DNA here is from genome assembly GCF_037038515.1 of Microtus pennsylvanicus. Taxonomy (NCBI): domain Eukaryota; kingdom Metazoa; phylum Chordata; class Mammalia; order Rodentia; family Cricetidae; genus Microtus; species Microtus pennsylvanicus. The sequence continues at coordinate 67,941,661 of NC_134580.1, read as the reverse complement.
AGCAAAAAGCACATAAGAGACACGGTACATACTCAGGGTAGGCTACCAGCTAGGACACCATTGCAATTTTATTTTTGACTTACTGGTGACTGGCTCACACTAGGCTACCTTCCTGAGTTGCAAGCCTGGGGCTATAACTCCTGTAGGCTCTAGTACGGTTGGAGCATTTTCCCAATTATCTAGTACTATGGTGTTTTTAGTTGGGTTTTTTTGTCTTTTTTTTAAGTTTCAATGTTTTGTGTGTACAAGAATCAGTGAGCTCTCACCTCATCTGCCATGCTCAGTAGGTGGGCAGGAAGACCATCCGAGAGGGAGCTGTCAGAACCACTTGTGCTAGGAAAAATAAGAAAAAAGACACAGAAAGAACTGTCAGACAAGGAAGCAGAGGCTCTGAACTGTCAGTGTGGCAAAACAAACCCTGGCCAGATGGGCAAAGGTGCCCTGGCAGAGGGGGAGCAGGGCTGGGCTATGCAGTGTGCAGTCCTAGAGACCGGGGTTCCCCTGAGGGCATCTCCATCTTCATTTCTTCTGAGCTGATACTAATTCCCCGAAGCCAGGATTCTGCCAGCTACTCTAGGAAATGTGCTGAATGTATAACTAGATAAATAATGAGACAAATGGTCAGCAGGCTAGACAACACCAAAGTCACTTCAAGGCTGTCAGCCAGGTATAGCACAACTGTGCCCTTGGGGCACTGAAGAAGGATTGCTGAGTTTGAATCCAACCTGGGCTACAGTGGACACTGTCTCTATACAGAAAAACAGCTGCATGCGGTAACCTGTGTCTTTAAATCCCAGCACTCAGGAGGCAGAGGCACATGGGTTTCTCTGAAGTTGAGGCCAGCCTGGTTTACATAGTGAATTCCAGTCAAGTTTACATTGTGAGAGCACTGGCTACTCTTTCAGAGGACCTGAGTTCAGTTCTCAGAACCCACAGGCGGCTCGGAACTTTCTACCACAACAATTCCAGGGAATACAATGCCCTCTTTTGACCCCCACAGTCCCTGCATGCCTGTGACACACATATATGCAGGCAGGCAAAATATCCATCCACATCAAAGAAAATCAAAATAAATAAATCTTCAGTTTTGTTTGTTGCTTGTTTGATGTTAGAGCCCGAGCCCAGAGGCTCATGAACGCCAAGACTGAGCTGCCTCTCTAGCCCTGGAACACTGGTTTGGTTTTTGTTTTTGTTTTTTGTTTTGTTTTGTTTCTTGAAGACAAGGTGTCTCTATAGCTTTGGAGCCTGTCGTGGAACTAGCTCTTGTAGACAAGGCTGGCCTCAAATTCACAGAGTTTGCTTCTGCCTCCCGAGTGCTGGGATTAAAGGCGTGCTCCACCACCGCCCATTCTTCACTTTTTAACGACATCAATTCTTCATTCACAAGTTCTGCATGCATGTATAGACTAAAACTTTTCTCCACAAACTCTCTTCTGCCCTTTCTTGTGAGGACTAAGATGAACAGGGACTCAGATAGTTAAGCATTTCTCATCATATCACATAAGTTTACCTCTTCCTGGGATATGGTGAACTAGAACTGAGAATTACACTGTATATAATAGAGGCTCCAAAAAGTGTTTTCAGGGCCAGTGGGATGGTTCAGTAGACAAAAGTTCTTCCCCATCCCCAATAATAATAATAAACAGATTTAAAATAAAAAAGTATCTTGAACACAAAACTCAAATTTCACAGGGAAAAAAAAGGCATTTCAAACCAGGCCTTTACTCATTTTGTGACCTCCCTTGGTGCACAGTGAGGAGTCACACCTAGTACAGTGAGGAGTTACACCTAGCACAGTGAGGAGTCACACCTAGCACAGTGAGGAGTTACACCTAGCACAGTGAGGAGTCACACCTAGCACAGTGAGGAGTCACACCTAGCACAGTGAGGAGTCACACCTAGCACAGTGAGGAGTCACACCTAGCACAGTGAGGAGTCACACCTAGCACAGTGAGGAGTCACACCTAGCACAGTGAGGAGTCACACCTAGTACAGTGAGGAGTCACACCTAGCACAGTGAGGAGTCACACCTAGCACAGTGAGGAGTCACACCTAGCACAGTGAGGAGTCACACCTAGCACAGTGAGGAGTCACACCTAGCACAGTGAGGAGTCACACCTAGCACAGTGAGGAGTCACACCTAGCACAGTGAGGAGTCACACCTACCACAGTGAGAGGTCACACCTAGCACAGTGAGGAGTCACACCTAGCACAGTGAGAGGTCACACCTAGCACAGTGAGGAGTCACACCTAGCACAGTGAGGAGTCACACCTAGCACAGTGAGGAGTCACACCTAGCACAGTGAGAGGTCACACCTAGCACAGTGAGGAGTCACACCTAGCACAGTGAGGAGTCACACCTAGCACAGTGAGGAGTCACACCTAGCACAGTGAGGAGTCACACCTAGCACAGTGAGGAGTCACACCTACCACAGTGAGAGGTCACACCTAGCACAGTGAGGAGTCACACCTAGCACAGTGAGAGGTCACACCTAGCACAGTGAGAGGTCACACCTAGCACAGTGAGAGGTCACACCTAGCACAGTGAGGAGTCACACCTAGCACAGTGAGGAGTCACACCTAGCACAGTGAGAGGTCACACCTAGCACAGTGAGGAGTCACACCTAGCACAGTGAGGAGTCACACCTAGCACAGTGAGGAGTCACACCTAGCACAGTGAGGAGTCACACCTAGCACAGTGAGAGGTCACACCTAGCACAGTGAGGAGTCACACCTAGCACAGTGAGAGGTCACACCTAGCACAGTGAGAGGTCACACCTAGCACAGTGAGAGGTCACACCTAGCACAGTGAGGAGTTACACCTAGCACAGTGAGAGGTCACACCTAGCACAGTGAGGAGTCACACCTAGCACAGTGAGGAGTCACACCTAGCACAGTGAGGAGTCACACCTAGCACAGTGAGGAGTCACACCTAGCACAGTGAGAGGTCACACCTAGCACAGTGAGGAGTCACACCTAGCACAGTGAGAGGTCACACCTAGCACAGTGAGAGGTCACACCTAGCACAGTGAGAGGTCACACCTAGCACAGTGAGGATTAACACCTAGCACAGTGAGGATTAACACCTAGCACAGCAAAGCAGAAGAAAACCTCATTTTTGTGATCTGATTTCCAAAGGTTTGCTCTTCTCAAAGGTTTCTCCGTCTAGAAGGAGACTTTGAGGCTGCTGGATTTTGGAAATAACAGACTTCTTTAGCAAAAGGCAATAGATGCAGCATGTCCCAGAAAATGCCAATTGTGTGTGTACACACAGAGCAACGTCACTATTCCCAGCCTGCCTTTATCTGCGATTGTGAGAACGCAGAGGTAGAAACCCAAGGAGGCTTGTGACATCTGACTTTGTGGTATCGAAGCTGGAAACCATTCCTTCTAATTCTGGGCTAACGGCATCAGCGTTCCTGCTCATTCAGCTATAGATAGTGCAGCTCTGCCTGTCCTCGCCGGTGCTTTTCCCGGGCTGCGTCAGTGAGCTGACATGCACAGGACATTCTCCCGGGCTGCGTCAGTGAGCTGACATGCACAGGAATTCTCCCAGGCTGCGTCAGTGAGCTGACATGCACAGGACATTCTCCCGGGCTGCGTCAGTGAGCTGACATGCACAGGACATTCTCCCGGGCTGCATCAGTGAGCTGACATGCACAGGAATTCTCCCGGGCTGCGTCAGTGAGCTGACATGCACAGGAATTCTCCCGGGCTGCATCAGTGAGCTGACATGCACAGGACATTCTCCCGGGCTGCGTCAGTGAGCTGACATGCACAGGACATTCTCCCGGGCTGCGTCAGTGAGCTGACATGCACAGGAATTCTCCCGGGCTGCGTCAGTGAGCTGACATGCACAGGACATTCTCCCGGGCTGCATCAGTGAGCTGACATGCACAGGAATTCTCCCGGGCTGCGTCAGTGAGCTGACATGCACAGGAATTCTCCCGGGCTGCATCAGTGAGCTGACATGCACAGGACATTCTCCCGGGCTGCGTCAGTGAGCTGACATGCACAGGAATTCTCCCAGGCTGCATCAGTGAGCTGACATGCACAGGAATTCTCCCAGGCTGCGTGCGTCAGTGAGCTGACATGCACAGGACATTCTCCCAGGCTGCGTGCGTCAGTGAGCTGACATGCACAGGAATTCTCCCAGGCTGCGTCAGTGAGCTGACATGCACAGGAATTCTCCCAGGCTGCGTCAGTGAGCTGACATGCACAGGACATTCTCCCAGGCTGCGTCAGTGAGCTGACATGCACAGGACATTCTCCCGGGCTGCGTCAGTGAGCTGACATGCACAGGACATTTTGGATTTTAGACTGCAAACAGAGAGTGGCCAGTGCAACAGACTGAGGGAGAGTGGAAGGGGCAATGAGTGGAGAGGGCACCCTGCTTGGTCTGATGCTGTGGTTCAAGTTCTCTGTAGAAACATTTGTCAGACTGGGCCAGAATTGCTTAGTGGCCCAGAACTCAGAGTGCTACTTAGAGAGGGTGGAAGAGCCACACCCTTCCAACTGTCTTCAAAGATGGAAGGCTACAAGCCCAGCCTTGGAACCTTTGAAGAATGACTAGGCAATCTGAGGCCCCTTGGGCAGAAAGCTGGAGCCTGCACACCTACAAAAAAGAGAAAAGATGAAGTTGGAAGAGAAACATACTAGTGGGAATAAGGAAGAAACCTGAGGGGAGAGAATGGTGTTGGTATTTGAATCAAATACTTTCTGTGCTCCACTAGAGACATTCAAAGATTAAGAGTACTGGCTGCTCTGGAAGACCCTTGTTCAGTTCCCAGCACCAATATGAAGGCCCCAACTATCTGTAAATACAAGTCTAGGGGATCTGATGCCCTCTTCTGATCTCTATGGATATCAGGCACACACGAGATACACATTTATACATGCAGGCAAAAATTTATACATATAAAATAAAATATATTTTTAAAAATTAAATAAAATATTAAAAGATTTAGTAAACAAAAATACACTCAGAATCCAGGCATCACCGTAGCTGTGGTTAGGATATCAGGTGAGTACAGATCTCTTGGACAAGGCAACTCTATGAAAAGAACCCAGAATCTCAGCATTACAAGAGCCCTGTGGTGGAATGGAAAGACTGTTTCCCTTCCTTGTCTTCTCCATTGTTCTGGTCCCTGGCAGTTCTTCTGTGGATCACCTGTCTGATTTTAGGAAGCAGGGGTGGATCCAGCTGGAGTCTGAGAAGCTTGAGAAATACTGCAAGGCCAATGGCTCACCACCAAGACATAGAACTGCTTTGACCACAACAGGATCTAACTATCCGAAAAGAAATGACCAGATGCTAAATTGAGCTTGGGAAGCTCCACCTTCCTCACCTCTGTTTGCTAGTGGCCTCTTTTCTAAGACTGAAAAACAATCCAGAATCCAGTCAGTTTGACATCTTCTATCACCACTAACATTTTCTTCTAAATTACCATCACCTTTAATATATTTTATTACAATAGCATTTTGTTTTATGTTTTTGAGGCAGGGTGTAGTGGTTTGAATGAGAATGGCCCTCATAGGCTCATATGTTCCCCAGTTAGTGGAACTGTTTGGGAAGGATTGGGAGCTATGGCTGTTTTGGAGCAGGTGTGTCACTGGGGGAGGACTTGAGGTTTTGAAAGACTGGAGCAATATATTCATAGTGTCTCTCTATGTCTCCTACTTTCAGCTCAAGATATGAACACGCAAGTCAAGTGTGGTGGCACACGTCTTTAATCCCAGAATTTGGAGGCAGAGGCAGGTGGAGCTCTGCAAGCGCAAGGCCAGCCTGGTTCACAGAGTGAGCTCCAGGACAGTCAACTATCTATAGTGACACCCTGTCTCAAACAAAACAAGATGAAACCAAAACAAAAAGATATATGAGCTCTCGCCGGGCGGTGGTGGCACATGCCTTTAATCCCAGCACTCGGGAGGCAGAGGCAGGTGGATCTCTGTGAGTTCGAGACCAGCCTTGTCTACAAGAGCTAGTTCCAGGACAGGCTCCAAAACCACAGAGAAACCCTGTCTCGAAAAACCAAAAAAAAAAAAAAAAAGATGTGAGCTCTCAGCTGTTCCTGCCATGCACCTTCGCTCTGTCATCATGGACTCCATCCCTCTGGAACCATAAGCACAATTAAGAACTTCCTTTTCTGGGTGGTGCTGCTCACATGTGTTGTTGTAGTAATAGACATAATGTCTCTCCATGTAGCCCTGGCTCTCCTGGGACTTACTACAGAGATCTGCTTACATCTCCCTCCAGAATTCTGAAGGTGAAGGCATGTCTCGGGACACGGACATGTTTTAATCTAGCAGAGGTAGGCAGATCTCTGTGAGATGCAGGTCACCCAAGCAATACAGTAAAAACTTGTCTCAAAATAAAAAGATAGATGGGTAGATAGATAAACAAACAAATAAATAAGAGGACAGGTGTGACGTAAATGTGATCCAGGCCTTCCTTAAATTCCCAATCCCCCTGCTTCTGTCTCCCAAATACTGGGATCAAGGATGATTATCAAGCCCGGATTTCCTTAGAAATGAAATTTGTTACCTGGATTCGATGTCGGACAAAGGAAAGTCACTCCAGCTTCCTTCTAAGTCCATCTCTTGTCCAGAGTTATTGAACTTCTTGTGGATTTCCTGTTGTAAGAGCTCCTTAAGCTCTTGTAGACACTGAGTGTACTGCAGCAGAGGGAAACATTTTACATGCTAGTCATGAGTGGTTTTGAGGGTGTGCTGAAAGGTGATTTATTGATAGGGCAAACTGTAACTCCTTCTATTAAAGACATAGTAATGGATACGAGACCTGGGCTATACAAATACACTTTTTAAAGCGGCGGATCAGCGAGCACTGCCTTGGCCACTTCTGCAATTGTTTCACCTGTTTGGCTGAGTTACAAGGCAGCAGGAGGAGTTAGAATGGCATTGTTCTAACTTTGGCCTAAGGCAAGGATGGTTTGGATAAAGTTGTAGGTCAGGAGTAGAGTGCTTGGCTCACATGAGCGAGAAGGCCTTGTGCTCCGGCATCACTGGGGGAAGGGAAGCACCAAACAGGCCTTTTAATTCTTGACTAAGCATTGCATCCGAGTAGTGCTTATACGGGGACACGAGAAATGTGTTGGGGACGATGGGTATACGCTCCTCCCAAGATGAGTGAGTTAATCAGAAATAGCCATCAGAAGAACAAGGCCAAAGAAACCTTCAGCGTTTGGACAGAGGCAAGCTTGAGAACACTTGCAGGGGAGGAGAAGGATAAAAAGACGAAACAGAAAAAAGCAGCAACTGAGGCCTAGTCTTAGGCAGGCAGGCTCCAGAGGGGCATCTCCTAGTGCACAAGGCAGGATTAGTGAGCACGCTGTGTATGCCATTGTTCTGAAAGAGAAGACAAGGTGCTGCTATAGCAAACCCGTCATTTATGGAGAGGGGACCAAAGGATAGTTTCTTCCTTCTAGGAGGATTGTGAAGTGTCACCGTTTGTTGACAGCTTGCAGGATCGGGGTTCTATTTCCTCTGGTAATGAAAACATCAGATAAAAAGAATATTAAGAAGGGCTGGAGAGCTGGGCAATGGTGGCGCACGCCTTTAATCCCCAGCACTCAGGAGGCAGAGGCAGGTGGATTTTTGTGAGTTCAAGGCCAGCCTGGGTTACAAGAGCTAGTTCCAAGACAGGCTCTAAAGCTACAGAGAAACCCTGTCTCAAAAAAAAGGGGGGGGGGGCTGGAGAGATGGTTTAGTGGTTAGGAGCAGTGGCCGCTCTTCTAGAGAACCCGGGTTCAATTCCCAACAACCACATGGCAGTTCACAACTGTCTGTAACTCCATTTCCAGGGGATCTGACACCCTCACACCAATGTACATAAAATAAAAATAAATTATAAAACATATTAAGAGGGCGACGAAGTTCCCCTGAGCTGATTCTGGACCCATGGAAGTCCAGCAGAGGACCGATAGTACACTGTTTGAAACTCTGTCTTTACCTTGGTCTGGTCAGGATCACAGAAATCCAGAATAGTGTCACAGACGTGATAACCTAGGGACTTCAGGTCCTCAGTGGTAAAATGAGTGTCTCTTTTACTGCCTGAGGGAAAAAAACCGTAATTTTTCTGAGATTTTTAAAAACTGGGGATGGAGAGGTGGTCTAGCAGTTAATAGCATTTGCTGCTCTTGCAGGGGATCCAGGTTAGGGTCCCTACACCCACATGGTGGCTCGTAATCATCCATAGCTACAGTTCCAGGGTATCCAATGCTCTCTTCTGAATCAGCAGGCAGGCATGCATGTGGTGTACATACATACATGCAGACAGAAGACTCATGCACTTAAATAGAAAAATAAAAAATTTTAAATCTGTGTACATAGCCCTAAATTTTTTAGTTTATTTTTAAGATTTCTATATTTATGCTTATTTTGTGAATATTTGTTTTTTCTGCTTGTATGTCTGCACCATGTGTGTGCTTGATGACTTCGGAAGTCAGAAGAAGGTGCCAGAAACCTAGGGTGGAACTAGAGGTACAGATGGTTGTGAGCATGTGCATTCTCTCCAAGAGAGTAGTATGTGCTCTTTACAGCCGAGGCATCTTTCCAGCTTCCTAAATCTTATGCGTTAAATGCAAATCTAATTTGTGAGTCAATTTTTAGAGAACTGCTCCTCATAGGGCTGGAGGGACAGCTCAGCATTAATAGAGCTTCAACAGCACCCACACGTGGTTCCCAGCACCCTAGTGCTTCCACGGCACCCATGCGTGGTTCCCAGCACCCACACTGGAACACTTACACCTGCTGTAACTTCAGCTCCAGGGGATCCAACACCCTCTTCCAACCCCTGCAAGCAAGTGCACACACATGATAGACACACACACACACTACACACACACACACAGAGAAAGAGAGAGAGAGAGAGAGAAAGAGAGAGAGAGAGAGAGAGAGAGAGAGAGAGAGAGAGAGAGAGAGAGAGAGAGAGAGACTTGGTATACACAGAAAGGCACACATTGTACACACACACAATACACGTGAATAAAATAAAGCCGACTTAAAATATCACTTCTTGTTCTAGGATAGTATGTTTCTGAACTATAGCTCTCCTAGTTTTAATCTGGTTCAGACGAATCTTTGACAATGAAAAAGTTTCCTGTTGTAATGGATTATCAAGTTCTTTTTAAATTATTTTGGTTTTACTTTGTGGCAGGTACTACGCCTAAAGCAGTCCTTATAATTCAGGTGCTATTACTGTAGCTTAGAGGGAATGTGAGCTTCAAGGAAGATTAAACCCAGGACCACAGAACTTAATAAATGTAACCGGAAGTCAAAGCTGAGTTCCTGAGTGCAGGTTCTGAGGAGAGTGTGATTTGGCGCCCAGTGATGCGCGGATTACACGTCCATACTCTGGTACCTGAGGCTAGCAAGAAAATCCTGCACATCCGTTATTTCTCTGACTTTCCCAAGCCTTTTATCTCCCAGATGCTGTGCCAGGCTTCCCGTGCCAGGCCCGCCTCTTACCTAGGGTGGACCCGCCAAAGGTCGACTCCATTGTATAGCTGTTTGTGATGCCCATCCGCCACATCACAACTCTTCCTGTTCCTTCTTTGCATTTTTGGACCTTAAAGTTACAACTGTCAAAAGAGAACTAAAAAACAAACAAACGAATTTTCTGTTGATTATAAACTGACAAATACAAGATGTCTGAGAGTCGTTAATACGGAAAAGATGTCTAAGAGTCGCTAATACGGAAAAGGAATGAAATGTCTGAGAGTCGTTAATATGGAAAAGGAATGTTTATTTGAGAGACAACCTGGAATTTGCTCTGTAGACCAGGCTGGCCCCAAACTCACAGAGATCTGCCTGCCTCTACTGCTAACTTTGAGAAATGTCAAAAGGTAGTGGTGGGTGAGGAGCTGTGTGGTCCCCTCAGCTGGGAATATGGGTTATTAACTAAAGAAACCTGATAGCATTTATTGTGTACTATGACTTTTAAAAGAAAAACATACAGATAATTCCATTTCCAGCCTGACTTGCTCCTGCTCCCAGAGCATCTTGCTACACCAGGATCTCTGGAAAGTCTGGGACACGGGCACACTTTGACATTTCAGGCAGTAGGCAGCTTTTCTAAGCCTTTCTTCCCTTTCTTGCCATGTAACCCAGTAGCTTTCCAGCTCTCTTGCATCCAGTAAATGCAGAGGATACACACATGTGATTGATCCGTATGGGCTTCATGACTTATTTTCTTTCACAAAATATGAACTCTCAGGTCTAAGTTTTCCTCCAAATATGATTTTTGGTTTGTATATTTCTTACCCCCATAATCTCTATCTAGAGCTCTCCCCCTCCATGGTGTTAGTCTTTCTACTAGGAGTTCAATGCCCTCCTTTGCCTTCTATGCCCAGCTCAGCCCTGCATTATGCACGGTCTAGAACAGATCTTGACCTCATCCTGTCCTGCTAACAAGGTTTACAAGAAGGTATCGTGCTGTCTAACTTCTTGGAATCCAGGGTTCTGGAGAGCTGCCTTAGTGCACGCCTGTCTGAAGGACGGAAGGGGCGCGAGCTAGCAGGGTTCTAAGCCCTGCGCCAGTGTTCACCAGTGTGGTTCTGCACTGAGTTGCTTTAGATACTGAGTTACAATTATGATTTCATCTGAAGACAAGAAAGGGAGAAAAAAAATCTTCTTTTTGTAATAGATAAGAATAGCATGTGTCTTGACCTTCAACTGGACTTTACTGGAGACCATGATGGGGACACCCACTGAAACAATCTACCTGAGCTAATGGGAGCTCACCAACTCTAGCAGGACTGGGAAGGAAGCATAGGACCAAACTAGTCCTTCTGAATGTGGTTGACAGTTACATGGCTGGGGCAGACTGAGGGGCCACTGGCAGTGGCACCAGGATTTCTCCCTACTGCATGTACTGGCTTTTTTGGAACCTGTTCTCTTTGGATGGATACCTTGCTCAGCCTAGATATAGTAGGGAGGGCCTTGGACCTTCCACAAGGCAATGTGCCTTACCCTCTCGGAGGATTGGATGGGGGTGGGGTGGGAGGGTGTGTGGAGGGGATGGGAGGAGGGGAGGAGTGGGAACTTCTTTTGGTATGTATAATTTTAAAAAAAGATAATTTATTTTCTCTTATAAAAAAAAAGAAAGAATGTGTAAAACATTTCTCACACAGGTTTTGATTTTTGGCATGTGGGTTCATGTACCCTAGGCTGGCTTCAAACTCGCTGTATAGCCAAGGATGACCTTGAAGTTTGGATTCTTCTGTCTCCACCTCCTAAGTGCTAGGTTCACAGGTGTGTACCATCACGTCCAGTTTACGTAGTGCTCATAAAAGCTGGGCAAGCACTCTCTCATCTGAACCACATTTCCAGCCTTGTCACAACCCAATGGGATAAGATTTGAACTATCATTTTTCTAAATCCAATCTAATCTCTAATGGCAGTTATATTTGTGAATATACTTATAACGGGAAAAAGCAACTTTTAATATTTGCCCGGAGAGATGGCTCAGAGGTTGAGAGCACTGCCAGCTCTTCCGGAGGTCCTGGGTTTGGTTTCTGGTGGCCACATGGTGGTGTGGCTCACAACCGTCTATGTGAGATCTTCTGGCCTGCAGGGATGCATGCAGGAAGAATACTGTATATATAATTAAGAAATAATTCTTTAAAAAATAAAGTGTTTCCACTACCTTTGCAGTTTTTAGGGCAAACTAGCTTCATGATGTTATGGACATGTTAGCAGCCCTGATATTTTATGACTGTGTGTAGAAACTTGTATCACATTAACATCTGTGTGTGGAGAGTGTACATGTGAATCAGTGTGTGTGTGTGTGTGTGTGCGCGCGCGCGCATGCACACATGTAGAGGCCAGAGGTCAACCTTGGGTGTCTTTCTTCAATAGCCATTCACTTTTGTTTTGAGACAGGATCTTCCATGAGCCTGGGACTGCTGAAGGAGCTGGACAGCTGTCTGGCCTCAGCGATCCACCTGGCTCCTCAAGCGCTGGCATTACACGTGATCATCACCATGCCCGGTTTTTTTTTATGTGGGTTCTGGAATCAGACTCAGGTTCTCCATTGTTGCATAGCAAGCATTTTGCTAGCTGAGCCATCTCCCCAGTCACACATTAACACTGCTCATCCTTCAAATCCCCCACTGCTAAGCACAGTTAAAGGTGACTTTAACCCAGTAGGAGTTTCAACTTTTGTCCAGGTGAAATACCCTGAACAATTTTTTAAAAATTATTGTTGGGTGGTGGTGGCGCACGCCTTTAGTCTCAGCACTCTGGAGGCAGAGGCAGGAGGATCTATGAGTTCGAGACCAGACTGGTCTACAGAATGAGTTCCAAAGATGGCCAGAGGAAACCCTGTCTCAAAAAACCCAAATAATAAATAAATAAATAAATAAATCTTGAGATATTTTTTAGCTCAGTGGTGGAGCATGAGTTAATCACGCTTACGTGTGTGTGTGCACACATGCATGTACCCACCCACTATTAATTAATTAATTAATTTTTACATAGCAGTTCCTATTCCCTCTCCCTTCTCTCCTCCTGCTTCCCCCACCTTCCTCCCACCCTACTCCCCATCCACTCCTTAGAGAGGGTAAGGCCTCCCCTGGGAAGTCAGCTAAATCTGTCCCATCACCTCCTTAAGGCAGGACCAAGGCCCTCTCCCCCACTCACACTGTGCCTAGGCTAAGCAAGTTATCTCTCCACAGACAATGAGCTCCACAAAGTCGGTTCATGCATTAGGGTTAGATCCTCGCCACTCAGACTGCACAAGTCTGTGCACACAGTGGCCACACAGACTGCCCAAGCTACACCATTGTCACCTACATTCAGGGGGCCTAGTTCAGTCCTGTGCAGGTTCCCCAGTTGTCAGTGCAGAGTCAGTGAGCTCCCACTAAACCAGTCACCTGATTCTGTGGGTTTCCCGTCATGGTCTTGACCCCCTTGTTCATATTATCACTCCTCCCTCTCTTTCATTGCACTTCAGGAGCTCAGCCCACTGACTGAAAAGGCTTAGTGGCTTCTTTAAGGGAGGGCTCTGGCTCTTTCAGGAGGCTGAACTCTTAAATTGGGGCTGTGAGCAGCGTGTTACAAATTGCTTCATGGTGACATAGACCCACTCTGTGACCCTGGAGCTGGGGCGGTGTGCATGGCTGTCAGAGGCAGTAAACATGGTTCCTCCATGTTGAACTGGGCAGAGCCAACAGACAAAACCACAGAGTTAGTCTTAGCCATGCCCACTTACCATTAAAAAAAAGGTGTTCCTGGTCACAGAATGATTACAGATATACAATAAAGACAGATTCAGACAAAAATAAACCTCTGAACTGGTAACAGTATGTTTAAAAAATGTACATAGGCCTGGGAGAAAGAGATAAAGAATATGGACGGTTATAAAAATAATAAATGGTAAATAATAATAATAATAATAAATGGTTTAAAAAAATAAAACAGAGTCTTTAAAGAGACAGCATCCAGACAGCCACAGATTAAAGGAGTAAAGAAAAATAAGCCATATAAAGATGAAAAATATACAGAGTCTGGATTATGCATATTACTAGGTTTGCTTTAAATTTTTTGACTATGAATGAGCTAAGTACAGAGAGACATTGTACAGGCTGATAAGCTAAGTCAACATATATATTTTAAAGGTATATTAACTTCAAAATTTGGGTCTAAGGATATCTTGCTTTGGAAAAGAGGTTCTGCTTTTGTTTCCACAGAGGATGAGATCCTGTGGATTCCTTCCAGACTAATCTAATGTGTTTTGATGGACCAAGATCATAAACCCCCCAAATACTTTGCCCAACAAAAAGCAAAAGGCAGTTTGGAGAAAACTATGTTCAAATTTCCAAATATTATTTATGAATGTTTATTTACATTTGAAGGGAATATTATATAGAGATGAATACTTTGTATTTGTGTGGATCTTGGCCTACTGATACAAATTTAAGGCTGATTTTGTTATACTATGTATATGTATTTCTGTTCTTGTTTAAGGTATTGTGTTTGTGCAGCTTATTTAAAAATGTAATATATAATTAAGAAACAGGTTAGTAGATAGTCATCTATTGTCAAACCTGTAGTCATGTTAGTTAGGTTTTCTAGATTTACAGATAGACATTTTAGATGGGTAGATATTCTTCAAACCTTTCAAAGACTAACAGAATATGGCATTTAAACTGTTTTAAGAACTTAGACTTTTCTCAACAATGAGACATTATCTGTACCTGGAAGCACCAATCTACTTCAAGAGGAAGATGGGCATCAAACAAAGAGTTGGTTAGCCATTTGGGAAAAAACTGCTCTTACATGGACTGCTTATGGTATGCTGTAAAAACTGGACATGTAGGACCCATAGAAAAATGACTGCTGAACTTGCCTAAAGGTGAGACAGTCCTTCAGGGTTTCTGCTTCATGAAAGAACTGCCAGACATTTTCCAGGACACAGAAGAAAGCAACTGATAAACTTTGCCAGTGCAAGGCATAAGAGATCATCAAATTTCCTACTTCATGGAAAAGTCTGCCAGATACTCTGGGCCTGTGGGCTGAAGGTGGATGCCCCCAACGGTACAGATGAACTGTGGGTGACTGTCCAGGCAACAGGATGTCTCTGTCAATTCTAGAGTTTTGGAAGTTGCTTACAATACACTTCCTCTTTATTTAGGTAATATATCCTTCTGGAGTCTTTGATGGAGTTAAAGAAAGATAGTTATAAGCAATAAATTAGATATAAAACTTTAGACTCACAAAGATAAGATAGATGATAGAATATTTTCCTTAATTTGTCAAATGTGAATGGACTAAATATTATAACTATAATTCTTGTTGATACATGTTTTGTTAAATGTAATTTTACTATGTTAAAGTTAAAATTTTTCTTTTCATTCAGACAGAAAAGGGGAGGTAATATGGGGGATTCCCCTCTGCATACCATTGGTTAATGAAGCTGCTTTGGGCCTATGGCAGTGCAGAATAGAGCCAGGCAGGAATTCCAAGCAGAGACAGAGGAGAAAAGAAGGCAGAGTCAGAGAGATGCCATGTAGCTACTGAAGAGAAAGTCACTAGCCAGCAGCCAGAACCTCATGATGATTCACAGAATAATAGAAATGGGTTAATCTAAGATATAAGAGTCAGTTCATAAGAAGCCTAAGCTATTGGCCAAGCAATGTTGTAATTAATATAGTTTCTGTGTAATTATTTTGGGTCTGGGTGACTGGGAGCAAACAAGCCATCTCCTACTACATGGATCTCTACATCTGCTTCCATTTGTTTCTACATAAGGGTTCTAGCTTCTCTGTGGTTGTGGACTGTAGGCTGGTTATCCTTTGCTTTATGATTTATATCTACTTATGAGTGAGTACAGTCTATATTTGTCTTTCTGGGTCTGGGTTACCTCATTCAGGATGTTTTTTCTAGTTCTGTCCATTAGCCTGTAAATTTCAAGATGTCATTGTTTTTTACCGCTCCATTGTATAAATGTAGTACATTTCTTTATCCATTCTTTGGTTGGGAAGCATCCAGGTTGCTTCCAGGTTCTAGCTACTACAAATGATGCTGCTATGAACATAGTTAAATAAATGTCCTTGTGGTCTGAGTGTGCATCCTGTGGGTATATGCCCAAAAGTGCTATTACTGGGTTTTGAGGTAGATTGATTGCTAGTTTTCTGAGAAACTGCCATACTGACTTCCAAAGCAGCTGTACAAGTTTTCACTCCCACCAGCAATGGAGGAGTGTTCCCCTTACTCTATAACCTCTCCAAGATAAGCTGTCATTAATGTTAGCCATTCTGACAGGTGTAAGATGGTATCTCAGAGTTGTTTTGATTTGCATTTCCTGATGGCTAAGAACCTTGACTATTTCCTTAAGTGCCTTTCAGCCATTTGAGATTTCTCTGTTGAGAGTTCTCTGTTTAGATCTGCACCACATTTTTTTTTAATCGGATTATTTGGTATTTTGATGTCTAGTTTCTCGAGGTCTTTGTATATTTTGGAGATCAGTCCTCTGTCTGTTGATGGGTTGTGGGGTTGGTGAAGACCTTTTCTCATTTTGTAGGCTGCCATTTTGTCCTGTTATCTGTGTCCTTTGTCTTACAGAAGCTTCTCAGTTTCAGAAGGTCCCATTTATTAATTGTTTCCCTCAGTGTCTGTGCTATGTTCAGGATGTGGTTTCCTGTGCCCATGTGTTCAAGGTTACTTTCCACTCTCTCTTCTGTGAGGTTCAGTGTGGCTAGATTTATGTTGAATTATTTGATCCATTTGGATTTGAGTTTTGTGCATGGAGATAGATTTGGATCTATTTACATTCTTCTTCTGCATGTTGATATCCAGTTATGCCAGCACCATTTGGTAAATATGTTTTCTTTTTTCCATTGTATAATTTTAACTTCTTTGTCAAAAATCAGGTGTTCATATCAGGGTCTTCGATTTGATTCCATTGGGTCACCTGTCTGGTTTTTGCTAATACTAAGCTGTTTTCATTACTATAGCTCTATAGTAGAGCTTAAAGTCAGGGATGGTGATGCCTCTGGAAGTTCCTTTATTGTGCAGGATTATTTGGCTATCCTTAGATTTTTTGTTTTTCCATATGAAGTTGGTCTGTGAAGAATTGTGCTGGGAATTGGATGGTTATTACATTGAATCTGTAGATTGCTCTTGGTATGATTGCCATTTTTATTATGTTTATTCTACCTATCCATGAACATGGGAGATCTTTCCATTTTCTGATATCCTCTTCATTTCTTTCTTTAAAGACTTAAAGTTCTGACATATAGGTCTTTCACTTGTTTGGTTAGAGATTTCCAAAGATATTTTATGCTGTTTGTGGCTATTGTGAAAGGTGATGTTTCTCTGATTTCTTTCTCAGCCCATTTATCATCTGTATGTAGGAGGGCTACTGATATTTTTTTTAGTTGATCTTGTATCCTGCCACATTACTGAAGGTGTTTATCAGCTGTAGGAGTTCCCTGGTAGAATTTTGGGGGTCACTTATATATACTATCTGTTAACTCAATAGTGTGGGATTTTTCTAGTTTCTTTATGTAGGCATTTAGTGACATGAACTTTCCTCTTAGCACTGCTTTCATTGTGTTTCATAAGTTTGGGTATGCTGTGGAGTCTCTTTCACTGAATTTTAGGAAGTCTTTAATTTCTTTCTTTATTTCTTCCTTGACCCAGTTGTGATTCCGTTGAGCATTGTTCAAATTCCATTTGTTTGTGGGCTTTCTAAAATTAGTATTGTTGTTGAATTCTAACTTTGAAGCTGTGGTCATTGGATAAGATCCATGGGGTTATTTCACTTTTTTTTATCTGTTCAGGTTTGCTTTGCTACCAAGTACATGATCAGTTTTTGAGAAGATTCCATGAGGAATATTCTTATGAAGTGTATTCTTATGACGTATATTCTTATATGTTTGAGTGGAATGTTCTATAGATGTCTGTTAAGTCCATTTGAGTCATAACATCTGTTAGTTCCCTTATTTCTCTGTTAATTTTCTGTCTGACTGACCTGTCCAGTGGTGAGAGTGGAGTGCTGAAGTCTCCCACTATTAGTTTGTGGGGCTTCACGTGTGATTTAAGCTTTAGTAGTGTTTCTTTCACTGCTGTGGGACGATTCTGTATTCTGTCGATTATATTTTAAATAAATGCTGATTGGTCAGTAGCCAAGCAGGAAGTATAGGTGGGACAACCAGACAAGAAGTAGAGGCAGGTCAATAAGAACAGGAGAATTCTGGGAAGAAGAAAGTCCTAGTCTGCAGTCATGACCCAGCCACAGAAGAAGCAAGATGTGACTGCCTCACTGAATTAGGTAATGAACCATGTGGCTAACATAGACAAGAAAAATGGGCTAATATAAGTTATGAGTTAATAAGAAGTCTGAACTAAAGGACCAATTAGTTTATAACTAATGGAGACCTCTGTGTGATTTCTGTGAGAACTGGGCAGGACAGAAACCACGACATTTTGCAAATGTGGGTGCCCTTGCATTTGGCGCATAGATGTTCAGTATTGATGTTTCTTTTTGATGAATTTTTCCTGTGATTGATATGAAATGTCCTTCTTCACCTCTTTTGATTGATTTTCATTTGAAGTTTATTTTATTAGATATTAGGATAGCTACACCAGCTTGTTTCTTAGGTCCATTTGATTAGAAAATCTTTTACCAATCCTTTATTCAGATGTAATGCCTGTCTTTGAGGTCGAGGCATGTTTCTTGTATGCAGCAGAAGGATGGTTTCTGTTTTCAGATCAAATCTGTTAGCCTGTGTATTTCCATGGTCTCTTAGTGTCTGCATAACACCTGTCTAGATCTTCTGGTTTTCATTATTTCCACTGAGAAGTTGGGTGTAATTCTGATAGGTCTGCCTTTATGTTACATGGTCTTTTTCCTATGCAGTCCTTATTATTCTTTCTTTATTCTGTATGTTCAGTGTTTTGATTATTATGTGGTGAGGGGATGTTTTTTGGTTCAGACTATTTGGTGTTCTGTAAGCTTCTTGTATTTTCATAGGTATATCCTTAGGTTGGGAAAGTTCTATGATTTTCTTGAATTTATTTTCTGTGCCTTTGAGTTGAACTTCTTTTTTTTCTTCTATTCCTATTATTCTTAGGTTTAGACTTTTCACGATGTCCCAGATTTACTGGATATTTTGTGTTAAGAACTTGTTGGATGAATCTGTTTCCTCTATCATATCTTCAACTCCTGAGATTCTCTTTTATATCTCGTGCATTCTGTTGTTTATGCTTATATTTGCGGTTCCTGATCATTTACCCAAATTTTTCATTTCCAGAATTCCCTTTGTTTGTGTTTTCTTGATTGCTTTTATTTCAGTTTTCAAGTCTTGAACCATTTCTTTCACCTGTTAGATTGCTTTTTCTTGCTTTTCTTTAAAGGGATTTGTTGATTTCTTCCAATTTTTTGATTGTCTTCTCCTCAACTTCTTTGAGGGATTTTTTTTGTTTTCTCTTTAATGGCCTCAATCATAAATTGATAAATTTCATAAAGTTATTTTTATCTGCATTGGAATGGTCAGATCTTGCTGTTGTAGTACCACTAGTTTCTGGTGGTGCCATATTGCTCTTTATGTTGTTGAGTGTATTCTTACCTTGTTATCTACCCATTTCTTTCTCCAATCTGTATAGGTGGAGCCTGTGTTTCAGGGGATCCCTCTTCTTCCAATTGGTATAGCTGGGGACTGGGGCTATGTTGAACACTCCTCTGGGTGCAGTCAGGCCCAAGGCTCAGATGTTTGCTCCTCAAGGTGCAAGTGGGGCCTTAGCTCTGGCAGTCACTCCTCCAGGTACATGTGGGACCACAGTTCCAATGATTGCTCATTGAGGAGTAGGCAGGTCTGAGGTTCCAGTGATTGCTTCAGTGGTGGAGTATTTCATGCAGAGAATGGTAGTGGCTGATGGCTGGGACACAGGTGTAGTAGTATTGGAGCGGCGGTGGGGCTGCGTCCCCAAGACCCCAGCCACCTGGCTCGGCTAGCTTATGCCCCGAAATAATTACACAGACACTATATTCTTTTAATCACTGCTTTGGCCCATTTCTATCTAGCCTCTTCTAGGCTAATTCTCACATATTAATTTAGCCCATTTCTAATCATCTGTGTAGCACCGGTCTTACCGGGAAGATTCTAGCCTAAGTCCATCCTGGGTCGAAGCTTCATAGCGTGCGTCTTCCCTGGAGCAGGTAGCATGGCGTCTCTCTCTCAAGCGTCTGCTCCCGAGAGGAGAGCTGCGGAGTCTGAGCTCACTTCCTCTTCCTCCCGGCATTCTGTTCTGTTTACTCCACCCACCTAAGGGTGGGCCTATCCAATGGGCCTAGCAGTTTCTTTATTGCTTAACCAATGAAATCAACAGATTGATATATGACACTCCCCCATCACTTCCCCTTTTTCTGTTTAAACAAAAAAGAAAGGCTTTAACTTTAACATAGCAAAATTACATATAACAAAACAGTTATCAAGTAAAAGTTACATCAGAAACATTTATACATATAACAAAATTGACCGTAAATCTCTATCAATAAAGCAAAATCTATACTAATTCAAATTATTCATATTTATATCATATCCCCCTTTAAATGTAAAAGAATTTATAAACTATATTTGGGAACATGGGCGCAGTTTTTTCTCTCCAAACTGCTTCCTGCTGAATAGGGGCGTCTTTAATTAGGTCTTTCTTGGTATAACCTGTGTGCTAGTTTCATCTCAGTTGGCAGTTGAGCGAAGCAATTTTCTGAAGATGTTCACAGCAACCCTTCAGGAGGACGTGGTCCATCATACCAAATCGGAATAGAAGAAATCCATAGAGTCTCATCCTCTGTGAAAACAAAAGAAGAATCTCTTTTCCAAAGTATCATATCCTTAGATCCAAATTCTGAAATCATACCCTCATGATATCCATTCTGGTTCCAATTGGCAGCCCATATAATGAAATGTCTCTCTGTACTTAGCTCCTTCACAGTCAAAAATTTTAAAGAAAACACAATGTACATAATCCAGACTCTCTGTGAATTTTCCATTTTTTACGCGGCTTATTTTACTTTATTTCTTTTAATCTCTTAACTATCTGTACTCTGTCTCTTTAAAGACTTTACCTTTTTTTTTAATCATCAACTTTATTCTCTATATTCTTTTTCTTCTCTCTCTCAAGCCTACGTACATTCATCCAACAGTGTGACTCATTTAGTGGTCTGAATCTGTCCTATTGTGAATCTGCAATTTTTTACTATCCAGGAGCACTTTTGATTTGCACCTTTAAATCATTAGGCGCTTAAGAATCTAAGCTGAGACATTCCTAAGTTAACTTTTTGCTTTTTGAGCGCTTATCTTTGACCTGGAATAACCCTGTAGACCAGGCTGTTTTTGAACTCAGAGATCCTCCTGTCTCTGCCTCCCAGGCATTGGGATTAAAGGTGTTTGCTGCTACACCTTGAACTCACAGAGATCTGTTGTCTCTGCCTTCTAGGCACTGGGATTAAAGGCGTGTGCTACCACACCTTGAAGTCACAGAGGTTTACTTTAAGAATTTTAACTTTTAGTCTGCATATATTTTCAACACACAGTAAACCATTTAAAATTTTTCTTTGTCTTTGAATCTCTCTTTACTGTATATCTCTCTTTTTCTGACCACATGAGTCTTTAATTTACCAAGCAATCTCAGTAGGACTAAAGGCGTGGCTTTGCCAGCTAGATCCAGTCCATTCCTTAGCTTTCCAGCCTCATGGCGGATATACAGGCTGCAGCCATGTTTATGGGCACGACTCTATGGCATTTCAAGGTCCCTGCCAGCCAGCAAGCTACAACAGACAACACTCAAGTACTCTCTCTGTAGCCGGCCCTCCTGCCTCAAACAGTCAGAGTTTGCCCTGGCAGGATGGCCCAGAAAGCCGGCATTTTTAAACGGCACAGCTTTTTTCCTGCTACGGCTGAAAACCGAAAAGCATGCGTTCAGCTTTTCATCAACACCGTTTAAGTGTTTCGTGGCAGGACCTCTTAATGAGCTGCAGGCTTTTGCAGCTAAAGCTGAGTCAGGAAGCCTCTTGGGGCTACCAGGTAGGAGCGGCACTCAGCACTTTAATTCTGAGACTGAGCGTGCAGCACAGAAATTATTTTCATCCAAGTTACATCCAAATCTAACACGCAGAGCACGGCGCAGTCTGAAAACACGTCTCTGTATGGCGGCAGGAATCCACCATGCTCTTCCGCCTGCCTAAGCCTGATTCTGCCTTCTTCCCAGGAGCAGGCGGGGAGCTCTGAGTCATCCTCATGGTCTCAGAGCACTCTCCTTCCGATCCCAAGCGGGAACACAAACATAAAGCCAGAGTTTGCACCGGCGGCATAGCCTCAGGAAGCCACGCTTTGAAATGACACAGCATTTTTTCTGCTGCTGTTGCCGAATCAGGAAATCTCTCTACAGGACGCCACCAACAAACAGCAAAAATCTGTGTTAAACTCTCTCTCCATTATTTTTAAGCCTTCTCAGGTTTTTTAAGTGGGTTTAGCCCCACGTTGGGCGCCATTTGTAGTAGTATTGGAGCGGCGGTGGGGCTGCGTCCCCAAGACCCCAGCCACCTGGCTCGGCTAGCTTATGCCCCGAAATAATTACACAGACACTATATTCTTTTAATCACTGCTTTGGCCCATTTCTATCTAGCTTCTTCTAGGCTAATTCTCACATATTAATTTAGCCCATTTCTAATCATCTGTGTAGCACCGGTCTTACCGGGAAGATTCTAGCCTAAGTCCATCCTGGGTCAGAGCTTCATAGCGTGCGTCTTCCCTGGAGCAGGTAGCATGGCGTCTCTCTCTCAAGCGTCTGCTCCCGAGAGGAGAGCTGCGGAGTCTGAGCTCACTTCCTCTTCCTCCCGGCATTCTGTTCTGTTTACTCCACCCACCTAAGGGTGGGCCTATCCAATGGGCCTAGCAGTTTCTTTATTGCTTAACCAATGAAATCAACAGATTGATATATGACACTCCCCCATCACACAGGTGCTTTATCCCAGAGGAGCTTATGATAGCTTCTGGAAGCAGCTGCTGTTGTCACTCCCAGTGGTCACTTGATACTCCTGGCTGTCGCTCCTAGTTAGGGTTTCTTCTTCTTCTTCTTTTTTTTTAAATTTATTGAGTATGCATATAGTGTTCTGCCTGCATGTGTCCCTGCAGGCCAGAAGAGGGCACCAGATTTCATTACAGGTGGTTGTAATCCACCATATGGTTGCTGGGAACCTAGTTAGGGTTTCGATAGCTGATTCTGGCTTTACTATACAAGTGTCTGTCCTTTCTTTATTCCTGTGCTCACTTCTACTCAGAGTTCCAGGACTCAAGCTGTTGGGGCTTTGGCATTCCAGAACATTAATGAAATACTGTTTTCTTTGGGCTGCCAGCTCACAGATGGTGGTGGTGATGATGATGATGATGATAAGGCTGCAGTCCAACAATGTCTAGTTATAAATGGAAAGTCCCACAAGGCTGGGTGTCTCAGCTGGTCTACTGGGATCTCAAAGAAGGAATGACTGTGCTGACGGAGGTGAGGGCCAGCAGTCGAAGAACCCCACCCACCATTTTTTTATTGAAATAATTTACACACTAAAAAACTAATTGTTAAGGATGCTCAATTGTGCCACAAGGACATGTGCTCAACTATGTTCATAGCAGTTTTGTTTGTTTCCAGAACATGGAAACAACCTAAATGCCCCTGGATCGAAGAATGGATAAGGAAAATGTGGTACATTCACAAAATGGAGTACTATGCAGCAGAAAAAAATAACGGCATCTTGAATTTTGCAGGAAAATGGATGGATCTAGAAAACATTATTTTGAGTGAGGTAACCCAGACACAGAAAGACAATTATCACATGTACTCACTCATAGGTGGTTTTAAAACATAAAGCAAAGAAAGCCAGTCTACAAACCACAATCCCAAAGAACTTAGACAACAGTGCGGACCCTAAGAGAGACTTACATAGATCTAATCTTCATGGGAAGTAGAAAGTAGAAAAAGACAAGATCTCCTAAGTAAATTGGGAGCATGGGGACCTTGGGGGAGAGCTGAAGGGAAAAGGGGGAAGGCCGGGAGGGGAGCAGAGAAAAATGTAGAGCTCAATAAATATCAATAAAAAATTAAAAACTAGGGGCCTGGAGAGATGGCTCAGAGGTTGAGAGCACTGCCTGCTCTTCCAAAGGTCCTGAGTTCAATTCCCAGCAACCACATGGTAGCTCACAACTATCTGTAATGGGGTCTGGTGCCCTCTTCTGGCCTGCAGGCATACAAACAGACAGAATATTGTATACATAATAAATAAATAAATATTAAAAAAATTTTAAAACTAATTGTTTAAATTACACAGTTAAATAGACAATGTATATAACTCAGTCTGCATGAAGGTGCATATCTGCAATCCTGGTACTTGAGAGGCAAAGACAGGAGGACTGCTCTGATCTAAACAGAGAATTTGGGGCAGCCAGGGCTACAGATAAAGACTATGCCTCAAACAAACAAGCAAAAACACAACTCCAAAATTAAAAACATCAGTACATAATTCAGTAGTTTATTACATATACACAGTTGTTCTCCATCAGCACAATCTGAGTTTAGAACATCTCCATAACCACAGAAAGAAATCCAAGGACTAGGGATGTAGCTGGTGATGAAGCACCTGCCCATCTTTACAGGCCCAGGCTGACGCCAAACGCAAAGACACTCCACACTATCAGCAATCCCCAGTGAGCAATCACTGAACCACCCTAGCTTTGCAGATCTGCCATGGGCTGGCACGATGGATCACCGAGTCTGATGACCCGATTTTAGCCCTGGTACCACAGGGAGGACGGGGAGGACAACTCCTGACAGTTGTCCTCTGTTCTTGAAACAAACAAGAGTAGGTTTGCCATTTCTGCAGATTCTGCTCAGTAGCTAGGACAAACAAGACAATGTTGATCCCCAGCATGGATCAAACAGAAAAGTCTTTTAGTGTTTTGTCTGGATATATGTATGTGTGCTGTGTGTGTACCTGGTGCCCTCAGAGATCAGAAGAGGGCATCAGAACCCCTGGAATTGGAGTTACAGATGGTTATGAACCACCATATGGGTCCTGGGAATTGAACTTGGGTCCTCTGCAAGGGCAAAAAGTGCTCTTAACCCCTGAGTCATCTTTCTAGTCCCTGATCTAGCAATTCTTACACCATACTTTAATTCTTGACACCTAGGTTCCGAATTCACTAAAGACAATAACATTACCATACTTTAATTCTTGACACCTAGGTTCCGAATTCACTAAAGACAATAACATTAATCACAATGAGCCAAATGAGACGCTTTCTCCAGGAAGTGCGCTCTGTTCCTCAGCAGGAAACTTCTTACCTTATCTGGTGCATTCTTGCTTAGCATTAAAGGGAAGACCCGCTCATGCAGCCAGTGCTTCCGACTGTTGCTGTTACAGCCGTACAGGAAGATATTGTTCTTGCGACTGTGCCCATGGAAATCACAATACAAGAGAACCTCTCTTTCTTCCAGAAGTCTATTGAGAAACAGACATCCAAACTCAAGAGATTAAATCACTCTCTACCTGTGGTCCCAGAATCAGTCAATGGTAAACCAGTTCTCCCATATCTGTTCACACAGGTGTGATTAGAAACTGGCATTGGTATCTTATCTGCTATGTGTTTGCCTATAGTGGAATGGAAGCTCTTTTAAGATGGGTGCTAGAATCCGATAGCTTCAAGCTGCTTCCACACAGGCTTGAAAAGTGCAAGCTAACTTATTACTTTATCTTCATTAGAAGCAAAATTTGGTGATATTAGGGGACTCAGATCCTGGAGTCAGAGATTCTATGTCCAAATAGTTATCCTGTTGCTTGTGAGGTCTGAGACCTTGTTTAAGTTATATCAAAGTTTTGGAACTCAATTTCCTTATTGCATGCAACAGAAGATATTGACCATGTGTTAGCCCATAGGGCTAGTGGGAACATTAAAAGGGCCAATGTGTAAAGTACTGATCATAGTATCTGTTATTTCCAACTTAAACACTGCTAACTTCATTATGATTACAATTTTATATGAATAGCAAAATTTCCCTGACCTTTTCCATCCAATTGTTTGACTTAAAAATGAAACAAGTGGCCGGGCATGGTGGAGCCCACCTTAATTCTAGCACCCAGGAGGCAGAGGTAGGCAGATATCTGAGTTCAAGGCTAGTCTGGTCTACAGAGTGAGTTTTAGGACAATCAGGTTTACACAGAGAAACTCTGTCTCAAAAAGAAAGAGGAGGAGGAAGAGGAAGAAGAGAAAGAAGTGAAGAAAAATAAAGAAGGAGGAGGAGGGAAGGAAGGAAGGAAACAAGAAAGAGAGAGAGAGAGAGAGAGAGAGAGAGAGAGAGAGAGAGAGAGAGAGAGAGAGAGAGAGAGAGAGAACTGAACCCAGCATGGTGGCACAAGCCTTTAATCCCAGCAGAGGGAGACAAATCTGGTTTGAGGCCAGTCTGGTCTACATACTGAATTCTACACCAGGCCCTGCATCAAACACAGACATGAAATAACTGGACTGGAGAGAGGGCTCGGTGGGAAAAGTGCTTCCTATGCAAACCCAAGGACCTGAGTTCAGATCCCATATAAATGCTGAACATGGTGGTGAGTGCCTAAAACCTCAACATGGAGAAGATGGTTGGAGAGGTATACAGATCCCAGGGGCTCGATAGTCAGTCAGTGCAACCACTGATTCAGTGAGACATTCTGTCTCACAAGATGAGATGAAATTGAGAACATGCTCAATGACAGAGTGCTTGCCTTGCATGTGTTAAGCCTTAAATTCAATTCCAGAGGGGTGGGGGGTGGGGCAAGTGAAATGGTTGATATCGAAGGGACTAGCCCACTCTAGCATGTGGTTTTGGCAGGCCTTTCTCTCCTCCCCAGTTCCCTCTGTGTTGCTAAAAACCATTAGATTACATTCCTAGAGCTGGCTACCAAGGTATCTATGTGGGGCCTGAGAAGGAACCCCTGCTATGCGGGGGGGGGGTCTCCTTCAGATATGCTGATGCATGCCTCATGTTCTTTTAAAGATCTAATGTGATTTAAATGTCTAAAAATGTACCCATAGTCCAAGACTCTCCAAAGCCATACCATCCTCCTCATAGATAGGAGTAGCTGGTATTGAGGCTCATAGCATTCACAGAATTATCAGCAAAGGGGTCTCACCTTTTGATCATATTCTTGGTGTACCAAATGCAAGGGAAAGAATCCTTAAGAACGGTTTTATAATGTCTGTTCAAGTCTCTTCCAGCCAGTGAACACCGGTAATTCCCCACGATCACTCCATCTGGATTTAGCATGGGAATCACCTTGAAGACAAAGATATCCCTGAGGAGCTGGGCATCTGGGGAGTTGCCAAGGATGAAGTCCAAAAATCCTCTCATGATCCAGGAGCCATTACTTTCTCCAGGGTGGACTCTGGCACTCAACACCACAGCTTTCTTTGTAGCTGCCTCCTGAGGGGTCCTGGATGGACTGGTGATGGTGAGCAAGTAGACCGTGTTCCCAGCTAGGCTCCTGCATAGAGCTCGGAGCTTGCAGAACTGAGACTGGATGGGGTTGTTTGCGATTGACAAGAGATAGCATTGCAAGTCAGTGTAAGTATACGGGTAAAAGTGTGCAAAGAAGCAAGTGTCCTGGTCATGCGGAAACTGAAGGGTCCAGGTGAGACAGTAGAAGGGCTGCTGCCCATCATCCGTGTTGTTCTTGTAGTACTTGATTTCCTGTCCTTCTCTCCTCCAGCCAACATTGTAGGAGGCAGCATCCAGCTGAGAGTACATAAGAGGTTTCATTCCCACCGCATACAGGCTCTTGGGCTTCAGCAAGTTCACAATGGTGAAGCGGTAGGTGACGTCTTTTCTGGTATTCTGAACTCTAAAGTAAAACCACTGAGTGTGTTTGTTTGTGTAGAGGTCAGTTCGCAAGGTGAGTTCGTACTCATAGACGCCTCTGCAATGAAAAGAAAAAAATGTTCTACACCCCATCACCTTCCCCTCAAAGCAAACCCAGGTCAATATTGTTTTCTCCTTGTGAAGACGGACTGACTGCAGCTGCCTCCACAGCAATTGTGTCCTTTCTGGTTTACCCACTCCTCAGAGTCAAATAAGAAACTGGTGAAACTTGCAAAAGGAAAATTTGTGTGGGATTGAGGAGAAAGTCTCCAGTCTCGCTGTGAGCTGTACATACTTACAATCCAGACACTTGGGAGGCTGAGGTAGGAGGATCATAATTTGCAAGCCATCCTGGGCTATACAGAGATTTGAGGCTAGCCTGGGTTATCTAGGCTTTTTAAAGTTAGGGAAATGTTGTCTGAGCAAAGTGGTCAAGACCATGATGGTGATACCCACAGAAACTACTGAGAGCTCACTGACTCTGGACTGACAGTGGGAGAACCTGCATAGGAGCAAACTAGGCCAACTGAATGTGGGGGGCAGTTGTGAGGCTTGAGCAGGCTGTGGGGCCACTGGCAGTGGGACCAGGATTCATCCCTAGTGCTTGAACTGGCGTCTAGGAGCACATTCTCTTTGGAGGAACACCTTGCTCAGCCTGGATATAAGGAGGAGGGCCTTGGTCTTTCCTGGAAGTGAAGTGTCAGACTTTATTGACTCCCCAGGGGAAGTCTTACCCTTTTTGAGGAGTGGATGGGGAGATGGGGTGGAGGGAAGGTGGAGGAAGCGGGAGGAGGGGAAGGAGTGGGAACAGGGATAGTCATGTAAAATGAGAAAAGATTGTATTTAAGAATTCTTATATAGCCAGGCGGTGGTGGCTCACGCCTTTAATCCCAGCACTCAGGAGGCAGAGGCAGGCGGATCTCTGTGAGTTCAAGACCAGCCTGGTCTACAAGAGCTAGTTCCAGGACAGGCTCCAAAACCACAGAGAAACCCTGTCTTGAAAAACAAACAAACAAACAAACAAAAAAACAAAAAAAAGAATTCTTATATATAAAAGAAAAAATAAATTATTCTTCCAATTTTTTTTAAAAGCCAAACAGACTGGTTTACTGCTGCATCGGATGTTTGGAGATTCTGCTAACTTCTTGACATTTTTCCAAACATCGACTAGCAAGCTGCCCTCTGACACACGTTTGTGCAGCATGTCCTCTTCTTCAAAAGAGAATTTTTTGTTTGTTTTTTGGGGACAGAGTTTCTCTGTGTAGCTTTGGAGTCTGCCCTGGAACTGCTCTGTAGATCAGGCTGGCCTCGAACTCACAGAGATCCGCCTGCCTTGGCCTCCTGAGTGCTGGGATTAAAGGCCTGTGCGCCACCACTGCTCAGCTGAGAAATGTTTTTATTAAAGGACTAGGCATAGTCATGCACACATAGAATCCTAGCATTTGGAGCCTGAAGCAGGAGGATTGTAAGTTAAGGCCAGTCTCAGAGCTATAGCAAATCCTGTCCCAAATATCAAAGAAATAATGATGGAAAATGAAATCACCAAAGGAAATGTACAAGGCAAGGGAAAAAGATCCATCACACCAATAATTAAGAAAATGCATAGTGAAATAAGAAGTCAGCCTGGTCTACAGAGTAAGTTTCAGGACAGCAAGGGATGCACAAAGAAACCCTGTGTTGGGGGAAAAAGAAAGAAAGAAAAAAAGGAGGGAAGGAAGGAAGGAGTGGTCAGGAATATAGCTTAGTGGTAGGATATATGCTTCATATATGTTAGGCACTGGGTTCAATTTAAATTTTTCTTTGGATTTATTCATATGTATGAATGTTATGCCTGGATGTTTGTACATACACCATGTGTGTACCTGGTGGCTGTGAAGATCAGAAAGGGGGGGGGGGGGTCAGATGCCCTGGAAATGAAGCTACGGATGTTTGTGAGCCACCATCCGGGTTCTGGGAACTGAATCCTGGCTTTCTACAAGAGTAACAGTGCTCCTAACTGCTGAGAAGTGGTTCCAGCCCCTGGGTTCAACTGTTTTTGTTTGCTTTGGGGCAAGGTCTCTCCACAAAGCCTTGAAACTCACTAGGAAAACCAGGCCAACCTCGAACACACAGATAACCAACTGAACTTCTAGGCTTCAGCAAACTTTCTCCTTCCACAGCCTGAGTAGGCGGAACGACAGAGAAGCACACGCCACTGAGCCCGACTTTCGCAAACAAGAGGAGGCACATGTTTAACTTATACATGTAATACGTGTTATTACGCATTTGGACACATACCAAACAGTCCTTATCTACAGGACTTTTTATGTCGAATATTATTTTTACTAGTAAAAATGTTAGAATTTTATATATCATTACTATTGTGTGTACAAGCAACTCTATGAAGGCCACAGGCCGACTCTGTGGAACTGGTTCTCTCCTTCCGCCTTTACATGGGGTCCAGGGATTGAGCTCAGGTTGTCAAGCATGAGGTGCGCACGACTTTGCCCTGCGTCCTCTTGCAGGTCCGTTTATAGAACTTTTACGTAAGCTCTTCCTTCTTCTGTGAGCAGAAGAAATAACCTAGTGTTTCGTTCTGGGGAAATTAGTCATAATTATTCCATTCTTCTTCGTCCCCTTAGTAAGTCTTCTACCGCTCTTTCTCAGTCTGCATTCCTGAGAGCCCCCTATAGCGCCCTCTCAGCCACTGCAGCCGCACCTTCCAGACTCCGTCACTTACACTCTGACGGCTTTCTGCAGATTCCCGCTCTCAAACCTCGATTCGAACAACAGGGTATTATCTTCTGGCCCTTGCAACGTAACAGCAAGTTCCTTGATAATCCCTCGTTTGCCTCCTATTCTGGAACTGGTGAAGTAGGCACCGTCTGTGGGTACTGCCGATGAGAAAGACACCATTAGGCAGCGTTCACTCAGAATTCATTCATTCAGCAAGTCTTCACTGAGTCCTCCCAACCCCCTAAATGGTCAATGGGAAGATGGCTCAGTGGCTAAGAGCACAGGCTGCTCCTTCAGAGGAGCCGGACTCCATTTCCAGCACCCACATGGCAGCTCAGATTACGTCTGACTCCAGTTCAGGCTGTTCATGCAGGAAAAAGCCATACACATAAAGTAACACTTAAAAGTAATTAAAAATAAGCTATTGGTATTGACTGGGTGGTTTAACCCCAGCACTCAGGGAGCTGGGTGGAATCAGAGGCAGATGGATCTCTGTGAGTTCGAGGCCAGCCTGGTGTACAGAGATAGTTCCAGGACAGGCTTCAAAGCCACAGAGAAACTCTGCCTGGAAAAACAAATTAACAAATAGATGATAGATAGATAGATAGATAGATAGATAGATAGATAGATAGATAGATAGATAGATAGATGATAGATAGATAGATAGATAGATAGATAGATAGATAGACAGATAGACGGATAGATGAATAAATAAATATACTACTGAAAATGTCCAGGTGATCAGTCATGACTATCAAGGTCTCCACACAGGCAAAGATAGATTATTTATCATTCAGGTGTCAATTCTTGGAATCACTATTAGGGTCAGTGAGATGGTTCAAAAGCAAAGGAACTTGCCATCAAGCCTGACGACCTGAGCTCAGACCCTGGCTTCCACAAGGTAGAAGGACAGAGGTGACTTTCAGAATTTGTCCTCTGACCTCTATCTGTACGTGCTGTGTTGTGCCTCTTTCCATAAATAAACCCTCCCTTATTCATAAAAAATGATCGCTATAAAAAAAAGGACATAAGACCATTTTTAGGACTGGCAAGATGGCTCAGTGGGTAGAGGAGCTTAGTCTGATGACTCCAGTTTTCTCCTTGGGACCCACATAAAGGTGCAGGAGGACTGACTTAAGCTGTCCTCAGACTCCAAACGTGCATCACGGCACGCATGCCCATAAACACACAGACACAGAAATACATTTTTAAAAATTAAAACCACTTCTCTGTGCACACTAAGCTTGCTGTAATTTTATCCTAGTCAATCACCCATTGTGACGGACAGTACCTGAATCTAACTGGTAGACAACTGTGCCTTGCTCTTCTCCCACAACCTCGGGCATCTTCTCGTCTCCTGTAGGTTGATAGAAGTATTCTGGTTGAGGTGGAACCCACTCTGAAAGATATTTACAAAAGTACAGAATAAGGAATGATATACAGGGCACAATCAAAATTAAGATAAAAATATAATTACTTTGTTGCAGTCGTGAGTCCAGCTCCCAGGACTGCACTATTCTTTTCAGCATAGTGAAAAGAATGCCTTCTCAGAGCAGAGGGGTCTTAGGAGAATTCTTCTCTTTCGAGGGCAATAAAGAAATGCAGAAAGGAACAAGCACACACTTTCCTGATGGCAAACTTCTTTTTCACTTCATCTTAAATAAGCTCTTTCTTGACAGTCTCTCTACACAGTTACTTCTCTTTACATACGGCTACATACCACTTCTCTCTCCGTCTCTCATACTTCTCCCTCTGTACATTAAGGTCCGCCTCCTTTTCAACTCTCTCTCTCTCACACACACATACAGACTACACACACACACTCAAACACACTCACACATGCGCGCACAGAGTATACACATACACTCTCACACACATGCTCACACACACATGCATGCACGCA
Organism: Microtus pennsylvanicus; assembly: GCF_037038515.1. NCBI lineage: Eukaryota > Metazoa > Chordata > Mammalia > Rodentia > Cricetidae > Microtus > Microtus pennsylvanicus. The sequence continues at coordinate 67,909,635 of NC_134580.1, read as the reverse complement.
CACACACGCACACACACATGCATGCATACGCACACACAGAGACAATACACACATTCTCATACATACTCACACACATGCACGCACACACACACTCTCTCACACATCACACACTCACACAGAGACCACACATACACACTCTCTCATGCACGCACACACACATGCATGCACACACACACTCTCTCAAACCACACCCTCACACATACACACAGACCACACACACACTCTCATACACACTCACATACGCATGCACGCACACGCACACGCACGCACACGCATGCACACACACTCTCACACCACACACACGGACGCAAACGCGCACACACACACACATGCATACGCACGTCTCTCCTACTTCTCCTTTTTACAGTAAAGCCTCTGGACAGATATGAATCACATTTTCAGTGCCACGCAGCACTTCCTAAGTAAACAATAAGAATCAGAGCCAAGGTGGCTCAGTGGTTAAGAGCATTGCCTGCTCTTCCAAAGGTCCTGAGTTCAGTTGCCGGCATCCACATGGTGGCTCACAACCATCTGTAATGGAGTCTGGTGCCCTCTTCTGGTCTGCAGGCATACACACAGATAGAATATTGTATTCATAATAAATAAATAAATATTTTAAAAAAAAGAATCAGAGCCAAACCGATCCCACAGTTTCTCTCAGGCAAGGGAGGTTGTGCTGACCAGCCAGTGGGTAACACTTGGTCATGCATGTAGCTCTAAGTGGTCCGGGTTCCCAGGCAGAAAGTGACACTGACATTCAGGACTTACATAATAAACACTTGGCTGAACTTGGAGGTTGGGAGTACGTGCAGAAAGTCCATTGATGAGAAAATTGTGTCTCCTGATGTTTCTTCAAGCCTGACCTTGATTCAGCAGTAAACACCTGGGAAACTGACCTTGTGTATTCGTCTCCAGGGGCAACCAGATTGCTTTGACTTCGTTTTGAAGTCTAGAATTAGCTGTCTCTGTGACTGAGAATGCTATTGCTTTCCTATGTCAGACTGAGTAATGAAAATCTCCTAGCATTATTACTATTCATCAGAATTATTCAATTAAGCAGAAAGCATCTTCCTGACCGTCCACAGCTGTGTGTGCCCAGTAGATGGAATGAGATAAACACACAGCAGGGGAGAAATACTCAAAATTGTTATTTTTAGGGAGAACTCATGATAGCACATGACAGAATTACAGGCAGAGACAAACAGTTATCTATATCCACAGTCATCTCCAACTGGGGCTCCCCATCAGAGTTATTTGTCTGGTGGGTCCATCTGTTGAGCACTAGTTGTCACCTGCTGTATACTCTTTGTTTTTTTTTTTGTTTTTTTGTTTTTTGTTTTTTTGTTTTTCGAGACAGGGTTTCTCTGTGGTTTTGAAGCCTGTCCTGGAACTAGCTCTTGTAGACCAGGCTGGTCTCGAACTCACAGAGATCCGCCTACCTCTGCCTCCTGAGTGCTGGGATTAAAGGCGTGCGCCACCACCACCCGGCCTGCTGTATACTCTTAATGGCCTTCAGCATTACTTTAATGACTAATGTTGCTCAATCCAACCTAATTCTCATTGCCAGTTTCCAGCCTGTTTATAAATCACCACTTTCTTCCCACAACAACTACAGCCAGGTGCCAAGCAAGAGCATGCGCCTAGCATGGCAGGGTCAGACTGTGACCACAGCACTGGATACAGACACAGTAAAATCATTTTTTTTTTTTATTTTCGAGACAGGGTTTCTCCGTAGCTTTTGGTTCCTGTCCTGGAACTAGCTCTTGTAGACCAGGCTGGCCTCCAGTAAAATAATTTGAATTGTATGTGCGTGTGTTTGTGTGTTTGTGTGTATTTGTGTGTGTCGTGTTTGTGTGTGTATGTGTGTCTTTGTGTGTGTGTCTTTGTGTGTGCGTGTGTTTGTGTGCGCGCGCATGTGTTTGTGTGTGTGCATGTGTGTTTGTGTGTGCGCGTGTGTGTGTGCGTGTGTTTGTGTGTGCGTGTGTTTGTGTTTGTGTGTGCACGTGTGTGTTTGTGTGTGTTTGTGTGTATGCGTGTTTTTGTGTGTGTGCATGTTTGTGTGTGCGCATGTGTGTTTGTGTGCGTGTGTTTGTGTGTGTGCGCGTGTGTTTGTGTGTGTGTGCGTGTGTGTTTGTGTGTGTGTTTGTATGTGCGCGTGTGTTTGTGTGTGCGTGTGTGTGTTTGTGTGTGTGCGCGTGTGTGTGTGCGCATGTGTGTGTGTTTGTGTGTGCGCGCGTGTGTGTGTTTGTGTGTGCGCGCGCGTGTGTGTGTGCGGGCGTGTGTGTGCGCGTGTGTTTGTGTGTATGTTTGTGTGTGTGTGTGTGTTTACAGGAGCTCTGAGAACAGCTTTCAGGAGTTTGTTCTCATCTCCTTCATGTTTAAGACGGTGTCCCTGGCTTCTTCTCTCGTACTGTGTATTCAAGGCTAGACCTCAAGCTTTCAAACAGCTCTGTCTCTGTCTCCTGGGAGTGCTGGGATTACAGATGTCTGCCACCATACCGAACTTTTTACAAGATGCTGGGGTTCAAACTCAGCTTATTGGTATTATTTGGTTAGCCATCTCCCTTTTCCCCAATCATAAATTTTAAAAAGAAAATTTAAAATATGACAGAAAGGTCAATATAAATGCTGCAACGTGACCCTGTGTTTCTTGGAAGAAAGGGAACTGTGTTCAGATGTGTGTGTGCCAAGTATGCGGGTACCTATGGAGGGCAGAGGATCCCTTGGAATCAGGAGTTCCAAGTAGCTGTGAGCCATCTGACCTGAACTTGGATCCTCTGGAAGAGAATCAGGAGCTCTTTGCTGGATAGTTTTATGTCAGCTTGACACAAACTAAAGTCATCTGGGAAGAGAGAACCTCCGTTGAGAAAAAGCCTCCATAACATCTGTCTGTAGGCAAGCCTATTGCGGGCAACCCATTAGTGATGGTGGGGGAGGGCCCAGCCTCACTGAGCTGCTGGTCCTGAGGTGTAAGAAAGCAGGCTGAGCAAGTCATAAGGAGCAAGCTGGTGAGCAGCTCCCCTCCGTGGCCTCTGCATCCGCTCCTGCCTCCAGCCTCCTGTCCTGACTTCTTTGATGATGAAAATTGATGTAGAAGTGTAAGCTGACTGAGCTCTTTCCTCCCCAACTTGCTTTTAGTCATGACTAAAACAAGCCCTTAACCACTGACCCATCTTTCCAGTATCAGAAACACAGTTTCTACTACTAAACAAACTAAAAAAATAAAATTCTATCATAAATAAAATTCTATCATAAAACAAGCATCCTTTGTTTCAGAGAAAATAAAGTTTTGTCAGCAATAAATTTAAGTGTTGGCCGTTTTGTCCTTTTGTATGGTTTGTTTTGTTTTGTTTTTGAGGAAGAATCTCTCTACATTGTCCTTAATGTCCTGGAACACAGTCTGTAGTCCATGCTGGCCTTGAACACACAGAGTTCTGCCGGCCTCTGCTGAAATTGAAATGAAAGACTTAGGCTGGGCAGTGGTGGTGCTCGCCTTTAATCCCAGCACTCAGGAGGCAGAGACAGGAGGACATCTTTGAGTTCAAGGCCAGCGTGGTCTACAAGAGCTAGTTCCAGGACAGGCTTCAAAGCTACAGAGAAACCCTGTCACGACAAAAAGAGAGAGAGAGAGAGAGAGAGAGAAACTGTGATTTTGGGGGGAGGGTTGAATTGGGGAGGGAGCAGAGAAAAATGTAAAGTTCAATAAAAATCAATTAAAAAAAAGAAACAAAAAGCTTGTACCACCACTCCCAGCATTAAAATGTCATTTTAATAGTAGTCACTGATAAAAGCCATGGACATAATGGACATAGAAGGAAAGAACTTGGTAAAAGACAATGTCAGTTTCATCTCTTCAAGGTGGTAAGAAGTGATGAGGTTTTTGTAATTCAGTTTTCAATTAATTTTTATTTTATGTGTATGGTTTTTACTGCATATCTTTATGCCTGTGTGCCACATGCATGCTTGGTGCCCTAGGAGGGCAGAAGATGGTGTCAGACCTCCTGGTACTGAAATTACAATTGGTTGTGAACTATGGCATGGGCGCTGGGCTGGGACAAGCAGCCAGTTGCTGGGCCAGGTCTGTTTCTCAGGTTGCTGTGAGCTGTGTAAGCTCCTGGGTTTGACTGCATTTTACCGTCTTGATATAAGTGATGAAGTCCATCCACAGTTCCAGAATATAGTTTTTACTATTAACTTTATTTTGAGTCCACTACAACTTTTTATGAGGATGGCAGAGTTGGGCTTTATGGTTGTTTATTTCTTTTGTTTTGTTTTCTTGGTGCTGTAGATGGAACTCAGGCCTTTGTTCACTAGACAGAGCTACGTAGTGAGACCCTGTCTTGGAAAAAAATATGCAAAAGACTGCATACCAAGAGTTCGCAGATAGGACCACTTACATCACAGAGTCCACAGGCCAAGAGTGGAGCTCAGTGACAGAATACTACTGACAAAGGCCTAAAAAACAGACATAAGAATTGATAAATTTGGCCTATGCCCAAATTCCCAATTATTGTTTATAAATGTTTGTTTACATTTAAAGGGGGATATGCTGTAGAGATGAATACTTTTCATTGGTATGGATCTTGGCTTATTGATACAAATTTAAGGCTGATTTTGTTATATGTATATTTCTGCTCTTGATTAAGGTATTGTGTTTGTGCAGCTCATTTAAAATGTAATGTATAATTAAGACATACAGGTTAATAGATAATCATCTATAACAGTCAAGCTTGTAGTCAGGTTTTCTAGATATGTTTCAGATAGACAGTTATTCTTCAAACCTTTCAAAGATTAATAGAATATGGCATTTAAAATGTTTAAAAACGTAGGACTTTTCATGACATGAGATACATCTGTTCCTGTCAGTTCCAATCTACTCCAAGAGGAAGATGGGCATTGAAGAGGCTCCTTATGGAGCTGGTTAGCCATCTGGGCAAGAAACTGCTCTTGGCTGGACTGCTTGATAGTATTCTGTGAAAACTGGACATGCAGGACCCACAGAAAAATGACTGCTAAGGTTGCCTAAAAGAGGCAAGACAGTCTTCCAGGGTTCCTGCTTTCTGAGAGAACTGCCAGACATTCTCAGGACACAGAAGAAAGCAACTGATAAACTGCCAGTGCAAGGCATAAGAGATTGTCAAATTTCCTGCTTCATGGAAAAGTCTGCCAGATACTCTGGGCCTGTGGGCTGAAGGTGGATGTTACAATGATACAGAAGAACTGTGGGTGACTGTCCAGGCAGCAGGATGTCTCTGTCAATTCTAGAGTTTTGGAAGTTGCTTACAATACACTTCCTCTTTATTTAGGTAATATTATATCCTTCTGGAGTCTTTGATGGAGTTGAAATAAGATAGTTATAATTATAAAAGATAAATTAGATATAAAATTTAGACTCACAAAGATAGTATAGATGATAGAATATTTTCCTTGATTTGACAAATGTAAATGGACTAAATATTGTAACTATAATTCTTGTTGATACATGTTTTGTTAAATGTAATTTTACTATGTTAAAGTTAAAATTTTTCTTTTCATCCAGACAGAAAAGGGGAGGTGATGTGGGGGATTCCCCTCTGTATACCATTGGTTAATGAAGAAGCTGCTTTGGGCCTATGGCAGGGCATGATATAGCCAGGCAGGAAATGTGATCTATGTAGAGAGTAGGCAGAGTCAGAGAGAAGTCACTTAGCTGCCGAAGGAGACAGATGCCTGGGAACCTTACTGGCAAACCACACGCCTTGTGGTTAAATACAAAATAATAGGAATGGGTTAACTTAAGATATAAAAGCTAGCTAAAAATACACCTAAACTATTGGTATTCTGTGTGATTATTTCGGGTCTGGGTGGCCAGGATATTAACAAATGGATCTCTGCCTACAGGCCTCTAAGAAGCTGTCTTCCAACTCCTAAAACCAGAAGCATTCCAGTTTATGCTCTAGTGCATTTACAGAGGGAGACTCTGCTTTGCCTTCCGCGTCAGCCTGAAAGACTCAATTTTAAGGGCTAGAGAGCCATCTCCCCCGGTGAAGCATGAGGACCTGGGCTTGATCCCCTCACACAACACTGAGAAGCTGGAAGGGAAGCCCTAACACACAGTGCTGCCGAGGTTGAGATGGGCGGTGGGTCTGGGGAACTATCTGGCTGTCAGACCCACGTGAGAGCCATCAAGGGAGATGACTCCTGAGGAATAAGGCTTCCACACACACAAAACATGTCCTCGTGCATTTATGTACACATGTGACTTTACATTCGATAGCCCTGTAATAAAGTAAGATAAAGAACCAGGGACACACACAAGTTGTATTACCAATATGATGAATGTTTTCCTTGATGACCTCACACTCTATCGGCCACCTTGGAGCCTGCAATGGCCCTTGGCTAGAGAAAAATGAGAAGAGCTCTCGGGGTTCTCGAAGACGCGGGTTCACTTCATCTAGTTCATCACAAAGAAGCTGCCTGCTCCTAAGAAGTGGTGAACTCAGCATAAGTGAATCTGCCAAAAGGAAGAAGAAATAAATGAACAACTTTCTCTTCACCTCGAGAGCTTCACTGCTCTTTTTTAAAAAATATTTATTTAGTTATTTATTTATTATGTATACAATGTTATGTCTGTGTGTATGCCTGCAGGCTAGAAGAGGGCACCTGACCTCATTACAGATGGTTGTGAGCCACCATGTGGTTGCTGGGAATTGAACTCAGGACCTTTGGAAGAGCAGGCAATGCTCTTAACCGCTGAGCCATTTCTCCAGCCCCCTTTACTGCTCTTCTACAGCAATCAGATAATGTTAAACTGTGTATGAAGACATTAGCAATCTGGGTGTGGTAGTGCACATCTTTATCCCAGTTCTGTGAGTTCAAGGACAGCCTGGTCTACACAGAGAGTTCCAGGTTAGCCGGGACTATATAGTAAGGTACTGTTGTACTACCACCCCTACCAACAAAAAGGTTAAAAAAATAGACTATGATGACAGATAAAATTATAAACTATTAAGTTAAAATTCTGCATAATCGAGATTTTTAAAAATCAAGTTAATGGGTCTCAACAGTGGGCTACATAATACTTAACATGCCTTATTATTTTGTATTCATTCAGGTGATGAAAGAGGACTTTAATTCTCCTATCGGCATTATGGGGAAAGCACAAAAAACTTAATTACCTAGAGAAAGACGCACAGACCTAAATGCAATCTCCAGAACACAGGCAAGACTGTGGAGCATGGTGACCGACGTTTGTGGACGGCACTCAGCGTTGTCCTCTAGCCCCTCCCACTTTAACTGGGGATTACCAATTACACTGTGCGCTATGCAAGGATGAGAGTGTGAATTCAGATGTTCAGAACCCACGTAAGAAACAGGCATGGAGATGCACATCTGTAATCCCAGTTTGGGTACGTCAGAGGGATGTAGATCACCAAAGCTCACCGACCAGACAGTGCAGCCAATCAGTGAGTTTCCGGTTCAGCAAAAATAAGGTTGAGAGGGACTGGAGAGATGGCTCAGAGGTTAAGAGCACCGACTGCTCTTCCAGAGGTCCTGAGTTCAGTTCTCAGTCAGCACCCATATGGTGGCTCACAACCATCTGTAGTGAGATCTGGTGCCCTCTTCTGTCATGCTGGTAAATGTGCAGACAGAACACTACTCATAATAAATAAATAAATCTTAAAAACAAAACAAAAAACTTTTAGTAGCCAGGCAGAGGCGGCCACACCTTTAATCCCAGCACTCGGGAGGCAGAAGCAGGCAAATCTCTGTGAGTTTGAGGCCAGCCTGGTCTACAGAGTGAGTTTCAGGACAGCTTCTCTGTGCCAAGGATGCACCAGAAAGAAAGAAAGAAAGAAAGAAAGAAAGAAAGAAAGAAAGAAAGAAAGAAAGAAAGAAAGAAAGAAAGAAAGAGAAAGAAAGAAAAAGAAAACCATAGTTAAGCAACCGACAAACTGGATTTCAGGTCCATGCTGTACTCATCTGAAGTTCGATACCTCTGCTCACAGCACCTATCTGCGTGTGCCCCGTTGAAGACAAACAGGTAGGCCCTAGAAAGAAGGAGGCACCATTTGTTTATTTTGTGCCCACTGTCTCCCATCTCCTTTTACTTTTCATCTCCACACTGGGCCCCTGAATCTCTATATAAACCTTTACCCAATAATTAATAAATGAGATAATAAACATTTGAAAAGATGGCAACATGAAAATAAAAGAAAGCCAGAGGGTGGAGGGCTGACTGGGGGTAAGAAAGCCTGCTGCTCTTGTAAGGACTGGGGTTCAGCCGAGTTTTCAGTAACTCCAACGCTGGTATCAAGGGCACACATGTGCACATACACACACAACATACACATGTACATAACTTAAAAATAACAGAAATAAAACCTTTTGTTTGTCTTTTGAGACAGGGTTTCTCTGTGTAGCTCTGCTGTCCTAGAACTTGTTCTGTAGAACCAGGATGAACATTGTAACTCACAGAGATCCTCTGCCTCCCGAGTGCTGGAATTAAAGGCATGTGCTACCACTGCCTGACAAAATTAAAATCTTTTTAAAAGATTTATGTTGGGTGTAGTGGGGAATGCCTTAAGTTCCAGCATTTGGGATGCAGAGGAAGGCAATTTTCTGTGAGTTTAAGGCCAGAGATACATAGTGAGACATTATCTTAAAAGATATATGTGTATGTATATATATATATATATACATACACATAATATACACATAATCCTATAATGTACCCAGGGGATAGAAGTAGGAGGATCGGGGAATCCTAAACCAGCCAAGGCTACATAGCAGGAGCCTGTCTCAAAAAGTCAAAAGCTAGAGATATAGCAGTTGCTTGCCATGCAGAAGACCCTGAGTTTGATCCCTAACATGTGTGTATGTGTGTGTTTGTATGGAATATATATATATATATATATATATATATATATATATATATATATATATATTCATTACATCATTGTGTTCAAATCATGGGAAAGGCAAAAGTTACCAAGGCAATCATCAAAAAGGAAGGTAAAATAACTATGGCACATTAATGAGAAATAATACTAACAGTATCTTTAAAAAGAGTGACATAGCTGGTTGTGGTGGCACACACTGGTAGGATTTGCTGAAGGAGGCAGAGGCAGGAGGATCGTGAGGTCGAGGCCAGCCTGGGCTTTAAGAAAAAAAAAGAGTGAAGTAGAAGTGGGGACTCAAACTCACAGACTTGCCTTCTCTGCCTCCCAAATGCTGGGACTTAAGGAATTCCCCACTACACGCAACATAAATCTTTTAAAAAAGATTTTATTTTTGCCAGGCGGTGGTGGTGCACACCTTTAATCCTAGCACTTGGGAGGCAGAGGCAGGCAGATCTCTGTGAGTTCCAGAGGTATGCACCTGTGATTCTAGAAACAAATTTAAACTTTTGTTCTAAAAATGTTTAGCATTATATTCTATGCATTTGAATTTGTTTTGATCAAAAATTTTAAATAAAAAGAGAGATATAGTTATATTTGTATGTTAAAAAAGGACATTGCTATGCTCAAAATAGATTTGGAGAAGGTAATTGGAACAAGAGAAGAAATTGGGAGGTCAATGAGAAAGCCAATGATGGTGGTTTGAACTGGGTGTGGTTTCTTAATGTGTGGGGTATTGAGAAGGTAATTACTTTGTTCTTTGCATCTTGGTAAAGAGGCCTTTTGCCTTCCCCCTCCTTTCTAGATTGAGGTATATAAAGGCTATGAGAAATAAATATGAGGCGAATCTCAGTATTTCCTGGATGCCCTCACGACTGTTGACTATCTCTTTCTTAATCTTCAGCCTTCCCTCCAAGCATGGATGAGTAGGCCGTATGGGACCTGGTAGTCATCACCAAGACGCGGATACAACAAAATATAAAATACATGAAACAATACCCCTTTCAAAAACAAAACAAAACGAAACAAATAAACCAAAAATCAAAAGTCTGCTTGCTTGACTTCTCCTACATTTGTTCTTTTAGGTTCCTAGAGTTTCAAGGCAGTAAGGTTTCTGGGTGGGGGTAGGTAGGGTGCAAGGGTTACTCACATAGAAATGTCTCTTTTTCCAAGGTGTCTGAGATCAAATTGTCTCTTTCTCCAAAAGAGCCATTCAACATGTACCGAGGACTAGTCTTCCAAACACGCTGATGAGCAGCAGAATTTGGTAGATTGCCTTTCTGGGCTAAGAGTAAGTGGTTTAGTTCAAGTTGTTTGTTCAGTATCTCTAGGGATGGGATCACTATAGCAACCCAACCACTCAAACCATGACTTTTATCATCACTGCTCAGCACCAGCTTTTATAATAATATCCCATTCTTAAAAGATCTCTCACATTGAAATTTATGCAAAGTGAGAATAATGATTCCCATTTGGCAAGAGAGGAAAGAGAGTAGAGATGAACACCATGATATAGTGTTGGTTTTAGAATAATGTTCAGAAGGCAGAAAAACTCAGTGGTTCTAAGAAATGCTAAGAGAGCCAAAGCCAAGTGAAAGCGGGTACTGGAGTGGGAGCAAAGTACTGTACTGAGGGCAGAAGTTTCTGTCCCACCAGCAGCTCCCAAATAAACACACTGGGGCTTATATTAATTATAAATGCTTAGCCAATAGCTCAGGCTTACTACTAACCAACTTTTAACATTTCCTATCTATGTTTTGTCATGTGACTTGGTACATTTTCATCTTGCTTCTCTCTATTTCTACTGGTGACTCCAGTCTCTGCCCTTCTTCCCCCCAGCATTCTCAGTTTGGCTCTCCTGCCTAATCTTAACCTGTTTAGCTATTGGCCAGCCAGCTTCTTTATTAAACCAATCACAGAGACATATATTCACACAGTATAAATATTTGTAAATATTCCACATTGTACCAAAAGCCTTTTTTAAAAAAATATAGGTCTTATTATAAAGCCCTGGCTGTCCTGGGACTCACTATATAGACCAGGCTGACCTCAAACTCATAGAGATCCTCTTGCCTCTGCCTCCCAAATGCCAAGATTAAGGCATTCACCGGCACATTCCGCTTCAAAGCCTTTCTGTGCTAAGGACACTGAATGAATCTGACAAACTGAAGTTCTCTTTTCAACAAATTAGTCCTAAAGTAGAAATTGTTAATAATAATGTTGAACAAGGTTATCAGAATTACAATCAATATTAAGCTGGCCATGGTGGATAGACAAAGATTAAGTAGGATTGTAAGTTCAAAGTCAACTAGACTACATGGCAAGACTTTGTCTCAAAACATCTAGAGTTGTAGGTCTAGTTCAGTAGTAGAACACCTTCCTAATAAGTGCAAGGCAAACATCTGGAGTTGTAGGTCTAGTTCAGTAGTAGAACACCTTCCTAATAAGTGCAAGGCAAACACCTGGAGTTGTAGGTCTAGTTCAGTAGTAGAACACCTTCCTAATAAGTGCAAGGCCCCAGGCTTGCACTCTAGAACTGCAAAAATAAACAAGACAATAAAGCTATATATTGAGGTGGAGACCAGCCTGGGTTACAAGTGACCCTGTTCCAAAAGACCAAAAAATAAATAAACAAAAATGAAAACTCATGGGACATGGTGGGACATGCCTTTAGCTCCAGCATTTAGGAGGCAGCAATTGGATCTCTGAGTTCAAGGCTGTTCTGGTCTACAAAGTGAGTTCCAGGACAGCCAGTGCTGTTGCACAGAGAAACCCCATCTCAAAAGACCAAAACCAAAACAAAATGTCACACTAGAAAATTAATTTCTGGGCTGGGCGGTGGTGACGCACACCTTTAATCCCAGCATTCAGGAGGCAGAGGCAGACAGATCTCTGTGAGTTTGAGGCCAGCCTGGTCTACAAGATCTAGTTCCAGAACAGGCTCCAAAGCTACAAAAAAACCCTCTCTCAAACAACAACAACAAAAAAAAAAAAGAAAGAAAATTAATTTCTGGCTGGCAAGATGAAGATGGCTCAGGGAGGAAAGGTCCTGGCTGCAAGGCCTGAGAACCTGAGTTGAATCACTGGGGGTGATGTTGGAAGGAGAGAACCAACTCCTGAAAATTGCTCTCTGACCTTCCACGTGGGAACAATGGTATGTGTGAACACACATTCACAAACACAAAAGATATGTAATAAAAGTGAAATTCCTTGTCTTTTTGTAGCTGAGGATGATCTAAATTTCTGACTCTTACTGCTCTTTCAGAGGATCCACAGGCGCTTTGCAACCATTTGTTACTCAAATTCTGGCCTCTAAAGGTACCAGACATGGACAGAGTAAGCATACATACATGCAGGGAAACACATTGTGCTGGATAGTTTTATGTCAACTTGATAGAAAGGAGGGAACCTCAATGAAGAAAATACCCCTATATAATCAGGCTGCAGGTAAGTCTGTAGGGCATTTTCTCAATTAATGATTGATGACAGAGGGCCCAGCCCACTGTGGATGGTCTCCTTACTGGGCTGGTGTTCTAGGTGCTTTTTTGGAATTTACACTGTAGATCAGGCTGGCCTTGAACTCAGGCTGGCCTGCCTTGGCCTCATAAGTCCTATGATTAAAGGTGTGTATTACTAGACTCAACTGGTCTTGGGTTCTCTAAGAAAACAGGCTGAGCAAGCCATAGGGAACAAGTCAATAGGCAGCTCCCCTCCATGGCCTCTGCATCAGTTCCTGCCTCCAGGTTCCTGTCCTGGCAAGATGAGTTCCTGTTCTGACTTCCTTCAATGACTGCAGTGCAGAAGTGTAAGCCAAATAAATCCTCTCCTCTCTAACTTGTTCTTCGGTCTGTGTTTCATTGCAGCAATAGAAACCCTAAGACATGCGCACACAAATAAAAACAAATCTTTTTAAGAGGCATTTAACTTGTATGATGGTTTGAATGAGGATAGCTTCCAAAGGTTCATGTGTTTGAATACTTCATGGAACTGCTTGGGAAGGATTAGGAGGTATGGCCTTGTTGGAAGAGATGTGTCACTGGGGATAAGAGTAAGGTTTAAAAAGACACATGCCATTCCCAGTGTATTTTTTTCTCCATAAAATATGAGTTCTCAGCTCTGGAACCATAAGCCTGATTAAATGATTTCTTTTATAAGTTGCCTTGTTCATAGTGTTTTAATCACAGCTATAGAAAAGTACCTAATACGATTTAGGGGGCAAAGGTAGGAAGACTGCATGTTTGCAGCTGGCCCAGATGAACCATGCAGTTCTAGGATGTAACCCTGTCTTAAAAAAGAGACAACATTTGCTCTCTGCACACTGACTTCCCAGGCCTGTGCACACCCCTCTAATAAATTCCTAAGCCAGTGGGGGGAGAGAGAAACATTTATAGTAATACAAAAATGAAAATACTATACAAAATCTTTAAATACGCCCTGGGCATGGTGGTACTCGTTTATAATCCCAGTGCTTTGGAGGTAGAGGCAAGAGGATTTCAGCTTTGTCTACCTAGGAAATTATAGGCCACCCAGGGTACACAGCAGGATTTTGTCTTAAAACAATAGCAAATGGGCTGAAGAGATGGCCCACTGTTTTAACAGTGCTTACTGATCTTTCAGAGAACCCAAGTTGATTTCCATCACCTACACAGTAGTTCATGAGCATCTATAACTCTAGTTCCAGGGACCCCAACCTCCTCAGGTACACCCTACACACACACGGTGCACATACATACATGTAGGCAAAAAACACCCATATACCTCACAGCGCTGGTGCACAACTTTACTCCCAGCACTCAGGAGGCAGAGGCAGATGGATCTCTGAGTTCAAGGACAGCCTGGTCTGCAGAGTGAGTTCCAGGACAGCCATGGCTACACAGAGAAACCCTGTTTGAAACAAAACAAAACAAAACAAAAACCTCACCGCCACCAACAAAAACAAACAAACCATTTTCCTAATAAATTCCAACTCTGATTTACAAACAAAAAGATCAGTATGGGGAACTGAGTAATCTGGTATGTACAGACTGTCTCAAAAAAAATCAACAAGTGAATAAATACATGCATAAATAGAAGGTTTCAAGGTACTGGGAATTGAATGTAGCCCCTGGATAATGTTAGACAAGTGTTTTACCATTGTACACCTCACTTCCCATTCCAAATGATTTCTTTTTAATATCACAAACTAATTTTAACATTTACATCCAGAAGACTGAGATGTGGCTCAGCAGGGTGCTTGCATAGCACACTATAGTGAACAAAAGTCCAATCTCTAAAACCAAAAGACAAAAAGAAGAGAGGAAAGCAAAGACTCAAGAAAAGGCTAGATGCTTTTGAAGAACAAGGTGAAAAGAAATGACTCTCCAGATAGCAAGACTATAAACAAACTGGGCATAGTGGTGGAAGAGGCCTGTACTACACAGGGAGACTCACCTATATAAGAACTATTTGAATGTCATATGACAATTCAGAGATCGTAGTTATTAGTGCACCAGTAGAAAACAGGCCAACAAATTGAAAAGACTAGAGGAAACATTTGTACTTTTATATACAGCGAGGCTGTCCCTAGACAGAGGGACACGGCAGTTCAATAGGGGTAGCAGGTGCTTTTCAACTAATCAACTAGAAAAAGGACTCCAGTCTTAACCAAACACAGTTCTTTCAGTTAATGCCACAGGTCAGCTTGGTGATGCCGGCAAAGAACCAAGTGTTATTACCTTTAAAGTATCCATAATACTGGAGGTGATGGTGTATAAAATCCTCGTAGGGATCAGGAAGAGTCTGAAAGAAAAGGTATTCTCAAGCAGAACATGTCATTCAGATGACACTGAATTCTTAGCAACAAGTGTCAAACATGCTTCACAGGATACGGTAACAAAACAATCCATGCAAATATCGAGTTATGCTGTCTCTAACAGATCTGGGGTACTAGCGGGTGTAGAGCACCCTAGGAATTACAGCGCCAGGGAAACAGAGGTAGGAGGAGCAAGTTCAAGGCCAGGCTGGGCAACAGAGTGAGTTCCATGCCAACCTGCGCTACACAGCAAGGTCACGTTACCTACCTGCCTCCCCAAAAGCCAAACACAAAACAATCCTCCAGTTGGACCAGCAGGCCACCACAATGAACCTTTTGGTCTAGGATTAAGTTTCTGTGAAGTTTTGGAAAGGGGAGTGTACCGACCTCCTGCTTCAACTCTGCTTCCAGCGCTGGGAACATGTTACTGCCACATAGAAAAATGTAGGCGAATCAGTAGCACCGCTGCCAGCTGCAACCTCTGCCTAATTTCCAAAAGGGGAGCTGATTACACCAAAGTCTCAAATCGCAGCAGGAAGGTGGAAAGAAACCAATCCAAACACACAGCACCACCAAAGAACACCAAATCTGACTGCCATGCCCCTTCACGCTCACAGCCTTTCGACTTCAGGGCAGTCCTGCACGCACCTCTGCAGTCAGGGCGCACTGCGAGTCCCCGGGCTTCGTCCTCTAGACTTACCGGGACCCCCGCTGGCCCCATGCTGTGCTTACACTGAGAAGAGACGCTCTGACACCCGGAATCCTCCCGGTTGGAGGCACGAGCAGTTGAAAAGAAAAGGTCAGGGGGTGGAAAGCAACCGGTCCTGGAAACGTTCGTTCAGTTGTGAGCGTCCCACCCCAGAGATGTTCCCCACAGCGATGCAGAGAGGGCTGGCCCAACGCTCCTCAGTACCCTGCCCTCCTCATCCCAGGCCCGCCGTCCCCACCCTCTACTTCCTTTATTCCCTACCCTGCTCACCTCCTGCCCTCCTCACCCCCTACTCTTCACCCCCCGCCCCGCCCTTCTCACCCCCTTCCCGCCTGGGATACACTAACTGGCTCCTTCGCAGGCCCAGACCATCTGTTCACCTGCGGAGCTTTCCGCGCGGACCCTGGCAGCCTAGCAACCCGGAGCCAGAAGCGGAAGGAGGGCAGGACCCCGCCCTCATCCTGCGATGTCAGGCAATTTGTTTCACACATCAACGACCCAGGCTGGGAACAGTGCCAGGAGAGTTCACCCTATTTTCTAACTTCTGTAGTTTTAGTAATTTCCTGTTTAAGGGGGAGCTGTAGCAACCAAACAAGCTTTATTTAAACAGGGAAAGCAGATCAGTCCTAGGAATCAGGCTCATTCTAATTTACATCATTCCTTCTCCCTTTGACAAACTTAAAACAGCTTCCTTTCCACTTTTTCTTTTTCTTTTTTAAAGATTTATTTATCATGTATACAGTGTTCTGTCTGTATGTATGCTTGCTGGCCAGAAGAGGGCACCAGATCTCACTACAGATGGCTGAGAGCCACCATGTGGTTGCTGGGAATTGAACTCAGGACCTCTGGAAGAGCAGTTAGTGCTCTTAACCTCTGAGCCATCTCTCCAGTCCTCCAGTTTTTCCTGGTTTAAAATACAAATTACTCATTAAAAACTATTTCTCCCTGTTTGCATGCAGATGCTCGTAGAGGCCAGAAGATTTCAGTCCCCAGGGAAGTGTCCTGCCCTTGTGAGCTGTCTTAAGTAAGAATTGGATGCTGGGAACGAGACTGTGAGCTCTAAGACATCTCTCCAGCTGCCTCCCATCCATTTTTCATAGAATTATGTTTCCGTGCGGAGTTCTTTCCTTCCACCTTTGTATGGGTTCCAGGGACTAGCAGGTGTCAGCCAGTCAAACCCAAACCTTTTAGGCTATCCAATCAGCCCTTATTCTTTAAAAAATATAATTTTCAAAAAAAGATTTTCATGTTGTGTACGTGCACGTGACTGCAGGAACGTACTGCCAGAGATTTCCCTAGAGCTGAAGTTACAGTTTGGATGTGTGTGCTGAGCCACCTCTCCTGCCCCACTGTTACTTTTTGAGGCTTGTTCAAGGATTTGTGTTAAAGATGTTCTAAGTTTGAATCTTCTCTTGGCTGGAGGGCACAGCACTGGTTTCTCTTATAGGTTCAGTCTTCAGCACTCACATTGGTGGCTCACAACCACCTTTAGTTGTACCCTATCGGATCCATGCCCTCTTCTGGTGTGCAGATATGCACGCAGACAAAACATCCATATGCATAAGTAGACCTTTAACAACAGCAACAAAAAGTGAACGGCCTCATAAAAGCTGAGGTCAGAATCTTGGATAAGCTATTCAGACAGGCCAGACTTGCAGGCTAGAATGTCATCTCAACTAGTGATGATACGGGCCAGCTACTGAACACTTTTACTCTTTGTTCTCTACCTTCTAACCTTCTAGCTAGAATGAAAAAAAATCCTCTAAAAAAAAAACAAACAAAACCAAAAAACTAACAAACTAGTTAGAAACTAAGGGGGCAAAACCAAGCCCTGGGCCATCCATCAGGTTCCTTATGTGCTCAACAGCAGGGTGGTAAGGAGGCCTCTCCAGCAACAATTACACACCTGGAAAACTGTCAATTAGTTAAGACAAGAACTTTAACAGCTAGTTGATAACCTTTATTTTTAGAAATTTAACTATGCAAATTACAAAACAATTTTAGGTACAAAATGGGCATCTCAGCATTAGCACATGATAAATAAAATCTAGTACACTATAATACAAAGTAAAAAATTTTAACTGCATAGGAATACTAGAATAAAATCCAAACTATTGTCTTTGGTTAACTATTGATTATCATCTTAAGTATCTATTATTTTCCATAATCAGCTTTTTATTACCTATTAAAAAAAAAGCTAGAAAGCACCTTTCTCCCCATATCACATTGTTCCCAGGACTCGGACAGGTCAAATATTAGTAAGAATGGATGTAAGCATAGTCACACAAGCCTCCACCTTGTTTAAAATCTGTCCCCGGATATCTCCAAGATGCTATTTTCTCCTGATGTTCAAATGTCAGTGCATGCTCTGTACCATGTTTGGTCACAACAACTAAGAATGGAATACACTAAGTCCTGGTATTATAACTGCAGGGTAACATGCTTAGGAGAGCAAAAGGATAACCAATCACAAGTATAAAAAGAGCTTTATTAGTGCATATATACAAATTTACAGTGTCAGAAACTGGAGAAATACAAACAGCTTTAAGACACAATTTGCTTTTTCTTCAGTTAAAGTGACCTTTCTTGATTGTGATACAGGAGAAAGCACACAACAGTGGACTGCTTCTTCAACACTGGAATCTCACGGAGAGGGGAATTTCTGAGGTGGGTAAAACAATGCCGACAGTACACAAAGTGGCCTATTTTACTGACTACCACACACCCGGGGGAATTTCTCACAATCAAGGATCTGAACACCTGCAGCTGCTACTCTGCGTGCCTGTCAATATGCCACCTGGTATGAAATGAGTGCCATAGGGTTTCTGAGAAAATGTGGCCATCAGCACAATCTCAATACTTCACGGGCAGCAGACTCGAGGAAGAGGTCAAAGATTCTGATGGTCAAGCAAGATAGGATACAGAGCTGCCTTCTTAATTGCACTTGTTCTGGAGTAGAAGGTAAGGAGAGTATTACACTAGGAACTGAACAAGCCTCTAGTGGGCATTTCCTTTGCCAGTGAGTCCTATACTGAGGTTTCATGCCCCTGACTCCCATGTTCCTCAAGACTGACTCATATCTAACATGCTAAGCTTGCCAGTGTGAAAAGAGACAGTCAGGGCAAAGCAATTCCAAACACCCCTCCTTCAGCAAACAGAAAACTACATCTCCTAAACACACAACTTAATATGCATGGGTTTTGTCCAGGATGTTCTTCCTCATAACATTTACAGTTCATCTGACAACAGCTTAGAACTGGTTAAGACTTTAAACATAAAACAAAACAAAAAAAAATTTAAAAAAATTAAAACTATGTGTTGGGGGCCATTTTCCTTCTCTTCAGTCTTGCTCGCCAATCCTCAGGAAGGGCTTCAAAATTTGCATTTCTTTCTGCCATGCCACTGTGAAAACAATATGCAAGTTACTACTTCACTGGAAAGAGAAGAGAATCTTTTTTATTTTTATTTTATTTTTTTTTTAGAAATAAATACTGAAACTGAAAATTGGATCTCATGTCCACTCAAGAAAATGTTTCAAGTTTCTCAGCAAAGGAGCAGTGTATTCTTCATGAAAGACTGTGATGTTAAGAATACGACTACCCCAAGATTAGCACAAACCCTTCCCATCAGGAACTGCACTCCATTTACCTGACCAGCTGCTGCTGTTTCCACTCCTCGATTCGCTTCTGTGCAGTGGATTCCCGGTCCTCTTCACTGGAACTCGAATTATCTTCCTCATCTAACTCCCGCTGGATACTCTGCCATTTCTTTACCAAAGATGGCATTTTGGTTTTACTTTTCTTTGCCTAAAACAAAGTTACAGATCAGAAGATGCACACAGACAGGAAACAGGTCCTTTATACTGACAATCAAGATCTCTCCCTGGAACCGAGGGATAAATGTGACACTGGATGCGACCAGAACCCCAGGCTTACAAGTATGAAGGTGGTGTGTGCAGATAATGTTGGAATACTAACTTCTGGCATGGCATAGATGCTCTATCCAACTCACAGCCGCTGGATTGTCTATACAAGATTAGGCCTATTAACAAGAGCTTGTCATGAAGAGAGCAAGGGCTTACAGGGCTCCACCCTTCTCTGAGGATTTATACACACAGTTAACGGTTGATAGAGGAAGGAGAGTCTTTTTGGTGGTGAAGGCACCGGTAAAGTGCTCAAGCCCCTATAAGCTATAAAATTCACTGGGTCATTATAAAAAGAAGCCAGGTATGGTGGCAAAAACCTTTAACCCCAGCATTCAAGAGGCAGAAGTAGGTGGATCTTTGATTTTGAGGCTAATCTAGTTGGGATAAGTGAGATTCAGTAAATCCAGGGCAACTCAGAGAAACCCTGTCTTAGAAACAAAAGATATGCAAGTAAAACATAGGAGCGGGATAAACAAACAAAACATGTGGACAAGTTGGGAGGAGGAGGTGAGCCAGTGGGAGAAGGAATACAAAAAAATGGTAATGGGGATGTGTGAATATGTTCAAAACATCATGCATTAATACATGTGTAAAATTTCTTAAGAGATGGCTCAGTAGTTAAGAACATTTGTTGTTCTTTGGAGAACTGGATTTGGTTCCTACCACTCATATCAGGGACTCATAACCACCTGTAGTCCAGTTCCAGGGACCCTGACGCTCTCTAGTCTCTGCAGGGACTTGTGTATACAGAGGCCTGCGCGCATATGCGCGCGCGCGCACACACACACACACACACACACCATAAATAGAAGGAAACAGAGAAATCATTTTTAAAGAAGTGCTTAAAAACGATTAATTGGGAAGGGGATGGAGGGACAACTCCGCTTACGGCTCTTCCAAAGGACCTGGGTTGAGTCCTAGCACCCACAAATGGGGACTTACTGTAAAGCTAGTTGTGGCCTTCCATGAGCACCAGGCACATAAGTAGTACACAGACATACATTTAAGCAAAAAACATTAAAAAAAAAAACTTGGTGGGGGGTGGGGTGAAGTGTGAGTTGAGACAGGGTCTCACTATGTAGCTGTCTGTTCTGGAACTCACTGTGTAGACCAGGCTGGTTTTAAACTCACAAAGATCTGTCAACCTTTACCTCCCAAGTGCTGGGATTAGAGTTGTGTGTCACTACTGCCTGGCAATAAATCTTTATTAAATTATTATTCCTTTGATTTTGCTATGTGAGTATCATCCTACTAATTTTTTTTTAAATAAAAAAAAGTGAAGACTTACCTTATCTTTCTTTCCTTTTTTTGTCTTCTCAGGTGGTGGCACTTTGGGAACTGGTGGTAGCGGAGGTGGTGTAGGTGTAGGTGGTGGAGGAGGAGGTGGTGGTGGTTCTACGACAGCAGGTGTGGCCATAGTTCCACGAGCCTGAACTGGCTGCAATGATGGCGTGGTCACTCCAATTGGGACAGAACATTCAGTATAACTCATAATTGCAGGTGCTGCTGCTAGTCCAAGGTAATTTGATTGCAGGCTCATCCCTCTGGCCTGATGACCCATCCCTGCTGCTGCATGGCCAACTGATACTGCTTGGTGTGCCATCCCAACAGCCTGGTGTGAAATCCCCATTGATTGGTGACCTAATGCAGGAAACATAAAAAAAGGACACTGTAACAACAAAGAAGGAAAAGGAAACTAGCAGTTCAATCACAAAATGATCTCAATATACTTTTTCCTTTAAAAATATTTGTTAATAGCAAAATATTTGTTAATAGCGAAATATTAAATGTTGTAGCTGGGCAGGATAGGCCATGCTTTTAATCCCAGCACTTGAGAGACAAAAACAAATGGATCTGAGTTTGAGGCCAGCCTGGTCTACATAGTGAGTTCCAAGACAGCCAGTACTACACAGAAAAATTGTCTTAAAAAAAAAAATCAAAAAAATAAAATTAAATTAAAACGTGAACACTTACAGATTGAGGCTCTTCAATATAAAATTAACTAGTATATATAAATGACCAGAAAACAATTGTGTAGACCCTGAATAAATGGAACATGTCTCTAATGCCAGTACCCAGAAGGGTCTACAAAACGAGTTCTAGACCTATTAACACCCTGTCTTAAAAAAGCAAAAGCATAGCTGGGTGGTGTGGCACACGCCTGTAATCCCAGCATTCTGGAGGCAGAGACAGGCAGATCTCTGAATTCGAGGCCAGCCTGGTCTACAGAGCCAGAGCTACTCAAGAGAAATCCTGTCTTGGAAAAACCAAAGCAAACCAAACAAACAAACAAAAAACAATAAAGCAAAACAGAAAATAATCTTGTAAGGATAAGGATACACGTTTAAGGGTAGTTTTTAGTAACTGGGAAAAATAACTATAAATAGTATTTTCTTTTTTTAAAAAATCTGGTTCGAGCAATCATTTTATTCATTTTCTACATTCTTTTTGCCTTTGCCTTCCTGACAATTCTATAAGTAATCCAGACAAGAAAGAATGAGAGCTCAGAAAGTTTGTCCACAACTGGGATATGAGCCAGAACACCGGAGCATTCACGCATCAGGTCTCTTACATCAACAGTATTTTTCAATCAAATGCCTTCTATTTACAGCATCTACTGCTGGAAACAAATGATATATTGAGAAGAACCTACTTTAATTATGATGCTTACCTGCAGCTATAGCTGACTGGCTGTAGAGAACTGGAGAACTACCAATAGTAGCCGATCTCTGGACCACTGCAGTACTAATTTCTGCTGCCTTTCTCTTTACTGCTTTAGTAGATGGAGAACTAGAGGTGGTAGGATCAACTGAACTCTGAAACACAAACATCCCAGTCAGCAAATTACAAGCCCTACAAAATATATCCTTCTAAAGTAAAACACGCCAGGCTCCACTACCATCCACAATGTCAAGGACATCATTACCTGGCTAGTTACAGTCGTGGTCTGTGTTGAAGGCTTCAAAGGAGTATCCTCCTCTGTTCCTGGGGCAGGAGGCTCCTCACTTCCTTCATCCTCCATTTCTACCTCCTGAATCTCACCATCTTCTAAAGGAGGAGGTGGAGGAGGTGGTGGAGGAGGAGGAGGAGGAGATTCTGGGGGTGGAGGTGGGGGTGGAGGCATTTCCAGAGGTAATGGTGGCTGAAGCACAGGTACATGTGACTGAAGGAGGGTCCAGAATGGAGTAAGTGGCATGAGTGATGAAGAAACTTGGCCAGAAAATGATTCTTTACAAAGAGAACCTGGAAAACAGACAGTAGTGAGGGAAAAACCAAAACAAATCCTTCATAGCTAATATTCATGTTAAGGTTCACATCACTACAAACCTAAGACAAATGTGCACAGTTGTTTCAGACAGCAGGACTAGAAGGCTCTCCCGTAATTAAAACTTGACTCATAGCTAGCCACTAATATCACTGAAACACTGAGCAGTTCAACTTAGAAATTACTTCTATAATTTATGATGCTGAGAGAACTTTCCCTAGCTATATTGTACTAGCCTTTATATCCAGATTTGTAGATAAATAAAAATATCACAAAACAATGAGAAATTCCATCATCCAAATCTAAAACTTGGAAATAAACCTTATTTTTTAAGTGTGTGTGTTTAGGTATGTGCCTGTGTGTGCAGGTGCCCTTAAAGACCAGAAGAAGGCACCAAATCATTGGATCCTCTTGAGACTTGAGTTAAGGCAGATGGGATCTGTCCAGTTGGTTGGTACTGAGAACCAAATTCAGTCCTCTGCCAAAATAGTATATGCTCTTAACAGCTTCAGGCCCCTAGAATTTTTTTTTTTTTCAAACATTTATTGCAACATGAGAAGGCAGAAATTCTCTGGGGACTTTGTTTCAAAAATGAAATAAATGAATCATGTGTATCTGTAATACTGATTCTGTTTTATTACTATCATTTTTTTTCGGTGAACTAGGTAAATGTGGATGCCACAGTGAAAACCCATTAAAACAAAAAAAATTCTACCTATTTTATTAACCTGGATTAGAAGTTTTAAAAATGGATATTAGAAGTATTTAAAAATGTACTTCACATGTGCAAATGACATTTGCTTGACCATACCAACAAAGGGAAGGTCACTCTTCTTTCTGTGACGAGTGAAGAGGAATTTAGGACAAAATGTCAAATCATCACTGAGATTTTCAAACACGGTGTTAAAAGATGTACAAACTTTAAACTGCTGTTGCTTTAGCTTGAGTTAAATTATAACTGAAAAGCTATGTTAAATTTTTCTCAAATTTCACAAACACTATCATTGAACACTGCAGTTTTGCTGCTGGGTAGAGCTTTTTAAAGATTAGAGAAAATAGGAGGATATACTTACTTGTAGCCTTCCCCATCCCTCTTTATCGTCAATAGGGATGTTTCACAATATATGGGACTATTAGATATATATCCCAGGAATGTTGAGGGGATTTTCTCCCTAAAAATCATAGAATCTAGGAGTAGAAGAAACATGAGAAATCATCTAGTTCAACTTTCTCATTTTGGAGGTGATGAAACCCAGGTAGGAACTATTATCTTAGGATGATAGAGTTGTCAGGGGCCAGGCCAGAACCAAGAGACCAGGTCTGATGCCTAGCCCTAGTGCTTTCTTTTTCTTTTTAAGTTTTTTGAGACAGGATTTCTCTGTGTAGCTTTGGAGTCTGTCCTGGAACTAGTCCTGCAGACCACGATGGTCTTGAACTCACAGACATCCACCTGCCTCTGCCTCCTTAAGTGCTGGGATTATAGGCGTGTAAATATCCAAATGCCGCCACCTGTCAAAATTTGACTAAATAAAGGCTCCGTTACGAAAAACTCTAGGTTAGGGAGAAGGTCATTTATACTCAACGCCTGACAAGGTAAAGCCCAAGCCAACAGGCTTTTAGAATAGATTTGCTAATGGAACACCATAGCTAATATATATTTTTTCTTCTTCTTCTTTTTTTTTAATGTGTAGCCCAAGCTGGCCTCGAACTCGTGATCCTCCTGCCTCTGCCTCCTTCAGCAAATCCTACCGGCGTGCACCACCACAACCGGCCATAGCTAATGTATTGTATAAAAAATATGAAGATGATTCACATTGTTTTTATAATTACTGAAACATTCCTTATTGCTAAAGAAAGGGACATTAGAAAAAGATTTACCAGAAAACATGAATGCAGTTTTTCAGCTAGAAGAACTCAAATGACTCATTAACCTTTTTTTGTATTGGCATCAAGTAATATGAATTTAGTTATATGCCAACTTTCCGACAAAAACATTTCAGAAGACTAATTTGACCAAAAAGTATGTATATAGCTAGAAAGTCTATATTATAAAACAGTACATCAAGATTTCATCAGAACACTAAAGATAAAAATAAAGCAATAAAAACTAAGTATTATTAATTTAAGACTTTAACTTTTTTCTACTAAATTAACTATAATGCAGGAAGACTGTGACTTCAAATTCACTCATTCTTAGCAAATTCCCAACCAGCCTGAGGTATAACAGACATTGTTTCCAAAAAAACAGACAAATAAGCAAAAGACGAGACAAACTAAACACAAGCAACACACACTACCCAATTTGATAAATTTAGCAAAAAGTAACAGAATCCCAAGCCCCTAAATTTACTCAAACATAAAAGCTGTATCTCAAACACTGATCATTCTTTCTTTAGCTTAAGCACAAAAAGGTTGAAATTACTTAAGATAGGATGGTGGCACAAGCCAGTAATTCTAACTCCTGGGAAGCTGAGTCTGAGTTAGCCTAAAATACATAGAGAGCCCATCTCAAAAAGTCAAAAGCAATGTGTCTGAAGAGAAGGTTCGGTGTTAAGATGGCTTGCAGTTCTATCCTGAGGACCAGGGTTCAGATGCCAGTACCCATATCAGGTGGCTCTGAAATGTTTGTTAACTGCAGTCCAAGGGATCCAAGGCTGCCTTCTGGCCTCCACAGGCACACACACAAATAATAAAAATAAGTCTTTAAAAAAAAATGTTAAAATCAAAACTTCTAAACAGAAAACCTAGTTTAAGCATCATATATTATATGTATCTATTACAATCATGCTGCTACTTGTTTATAAACCAAATCCAGTTAGTATTTTTTATACTGACATGAACATTTAATTCTGAAATCCAATGTGATGGTTAAAGTTATCAACAGCTTTTGTTATGCACTAAAATCAGAACTACATTAAGTTTAAAAAGACTATCGTGAGGATACCAATTCTTAATCTAAAACCTTTTGCTCTTAGGTATCTTATATCACATGTTACTCACCACGAAGAAGTATCACTCCACCTTCAGAGATATGATGCTTACTATACACTGAAACAACGAGCAAGGACTAAAATTGAAGTAAACCTTAAAACTTACTTGCCTCCTCCTTATGGCATAATAACTTTTCTGTTTTTATTTTTTGGGTGGTCTAGGCATCAAACCTGGAGGACTCATGAATGCTAAGCACATACTATTACTATGCAAATATCTCCAGATTATTTTTTTTTCTTATTTTTTTTTTTCCTCTCTTCTCAAGAGTAGTTTTTGAGCCTGTCCTAGAACTAGCTCTTGTAGACCAGGCTGGCCTTGAACTCAGAGATCTGTCTGCTTCTGCCTCTTGAGTGCTAGGAGTAAAGGCATGCACGACCACCACCCAGCCTTTTTTATTTTTTAGTTTTTTTTTTAATTTATTTATTTATTATGTATACAATATTCTGTCTGTGTGTATGTCTGCAGGCCAGAAGAGGGCACCAGACCTCATTACAGATGGTTGTGAGCCACCATGTGGTTGCCGGGAATTGAACTCAGGAACTTTGGAAGAGCAGGCAATGCTCTTAACCACTGAGCCATCTCTCCAGCCCACACCCAGCCTTTTTTAAAAAATTTAAATTAATTGTGTGTGTGTCCCCGTGTGTATTTATCTAGGTTGGAGGACAACTTTAAAGAGTCAGTTCTCTCCTTCCAACATGTGGGTCCTGGGGGCTGAACGTAGATCATCAGGTTTGGCAGCAATCAACTTTTACCCACCCAGCAATTCTGATGGCACCCTCATTTTTCTTTTAATAAAAGATGGTTTTAAAGATGGGCGTAGTGAACCGAATGGTGCGCACACCGTTAATCCCAGCACTTGGGAGGCAGAGGCAGGCGGATCTCTGAGGGTAGCCAGTCTGGTCTATAGAGTGAATTCTAGGACAGCCAGAGGGCTACAGAGAAACCTCGTCACACACACACACACACACAAAAAGCAAACCATACTCCGCACCCAAAAAATGGCTCAAGGTTTACCTTTTACCAGACAGCATCAACAGTTTGCCATCAACAATAGAATAAAATCTTAATGCCTGACATTGAAGTGTTTTTTAAAGAAACAAAAAAACCACCAAACCCCCAATCCTTAAGACTTGTTACTGTACAGTAGTCAATTAGGGGAGTGTATAAAATGAGGAACTATGATCAAGAGTCCCAGTGTGCTGGTGGATAACTGGGATCTCAGCACCTAGGATTTGGAGGTCAAGGTCATACTTTCCTTGTCTGTATAGGGAGTCTGAGAACAGTTTGGGAGTCTGATTCAAACAATCAAAAATCAGCAGAGTGGTTAAGAATGGAATCATCCACTCAACCAAAATCAAGCCTCAGTTTATTATGTACTAAAGAAAAAACCATAAACTGTTACTAGGAATATTTGTCACTCACTGCTACCAAAAGTAGACTTGTAAATGTGGCAGAGTAAAAACCCTTACTCTTGCTTTAACTCTATACATTACCATTATAATCTGTGATATTTTAGTTCATCTAATGTTATCTAGGCTTCTTAATGATGTTAACAAAATCATTAGGGATATTACTGCAAATTTCTTGGTGGGAGCAAGAAACACTTTTTTGCACTGAAAATGGGCAAGTGTGTAGAGGGGGTGGGTTTCCACCAGGTTGCCCTCAAGTTCCCAATCTTCCTGCCTTAGACTCTTGATTGAGACAACCACGCTGATTAAGCTAATTAAAAAATTTTGAGTCCTTTATTAATGGACAGACCAAGAATGGGCTCGCACCTCTAGAAATTCTCCTGGTGCCAAAGCTCAGAGGTACAGCATTCTTAAAGACAAAGCCATAATTCCATTAGTGAGAGATTTAGAGTGGTCTAGTAACATCTGCTTTCTTTGTAAGGTTCAGTGGCATCTTCCAGACACCGCATAATAAACGTTTGAACCATGCTCAATGCCATGGAAAATCCTAGAAGCATCACCAAGGTGAATGCAGCTGTTGGGTGTAGAAGACTGAGAAGTGGCCATGCAGGCATAAAATAATGTTGGGACAGGATAGCATTATCTTAGTCATTTCGATGAAATAAGCCACTACATACCTGATAGGAAGAAGACAAAAAAAGGAGGTTCGTCTTATGCTATCAAAGTTTCCTAGTCAGGTGGTGGTGGCACACATCTTTAATCCAGCACTCAGGAAACAAGAGACAGGGAGATCTCTGAGTTTGAGGCCAGTCTGATCTATAGAGCAAGTTTCAAGACAGTCTCCAGATGAGTCCTAACACCCACATGGCAGCTCACAACCATCTGTAGATTTCGGGGACTCTGACAGTCATTGCCTTTGAAGTGCGTGGCACTAGGCACACACAAAGTGCAAAGACACGTGCACATATAAGATGAGATGATTAAAAAAACAAAAAGCACAAGAACAGGAAATAGCAAAGTGCTTGTGTTACAAGCATGGAAACCTGAGTTCAACCTAGCAACCATGTTTTAAAAATAAACAAACAAAAAAGAGATCTGGGTGGGTGTGGCTGCACACCTTTAACCCAGCACTTGGGAGGCAGAAGCAGATGGATCTCTATGAGTTTGAGAACAGCCTCAGTCTATCTAGCAAGTACCAGACCAGCCATGAACCTAGACTCTTAAAAAGTTAAGAAATGGGGTGGAGGCAGCTGCCAAAGCTGCAGCTTTAATTCTAGTCATATCACTTAGCAGATTAAAGACTCATGTGGTCAGAAAAAGAGATATAAAGTCAGATTCAACAGGGGAACAAAAAACCCTCTAAACAGTTTACAGTTTGTTTAAAAATATATGTAGGCTTGGGAGAATAAAAGGATAAAGAAAGTCCTTTAAAAAAAAAAAGAAATAGTTGGGTGTGGTGGTGCACGCCTTTAATCCCAGCACTTGGGAGGCAGAAGCAGGTGGATCTCTGATTTAGAGGCCAGCCTAATCTACAGAGCGAATTCCAGGACAGAAAAAGACACAGAGAAACCCTCTTTCAAAAAAAAAAAAAAAATTAAAACATAAAGATAAAAGAGTAAAAAAAATAAAGCAATGTAAAGATGAATCTGGATACTGTTTGTTACTGTGTTGTCTTTGAATTGTTTGACTGCTGAGGATAGAGCAATAGCTGCTAAAAATATTTGATTATAAATGCTGCTGGATTAATCCAACCTATATAATTTTGAAAATGCCTTGACCTCAAATTTTTTTTAAAAAGATTTACTTATCATTCATACAATATTCTGCATGCAGGCATGCTTGCACACCAGAAGAGGACATAAGATCCCATTACAGATTTATGAGCTACCATGTGGTTGGCTGGGAAATTGTACTCAGGACCTCTGGAAGAGCAGGCAGTGCTCCTAACTCCTGAGCCATCTCTCCAGCCCCTGACTTCAAAATTTAATTCAAAAGATATGTTGAAGAGCAGGCAGTGCTCCTAACTCCTGAGCCATCTCTCCAGCCCCTGACTTCAAAATTTAATTCAAAAGATATGTTACTTTGGAGAAGAGGTTTTGCTTTTGTTTCCACAGGAA
Source organism: Microtus pennsylvanicus (assembly GCF_037038515.1). Classification (NCBI taxonomy): domain Eukaryota; kingdom Metazoa; phylum Chordata; class Mammalia; order Rodentia; family Cricetidae; genus Microtus; species Microtus pennsylvanicus. The sequence continues at coordinate 67,880,549 of NC_134580.1, read as the reverse complement.
ATAAGGGGCTGTGATTCATTCTGGGTTAAGAAAAATAAGGTTTGGGCTGGGGAGATGGCTCAGTGGTTAAGAGCATTGCCTGCTATTCCAGAGGTCCTGAGTTCAATTCCCAGCAACCACATGGTGGCTCACAACCATCTGTCATGAGGTCTGGTGCCCTCTTCTGGCCTGTAGGCATATACATAGAACATTCTATACATAATAAATAAATAAATGTTTAAAAAAAAAAGAAAAATAAGGTTCGATCAAGGAAGATCCCCTGAGAAATCTCCAATAGGAGCGGATGGCCAAGATGATAGAACATTTTAGAGCACCTCTGTTGAAGTTTCTTCTGTGTTCTACATTAAGAACAGCCTCAAGACAGCTGGCTGTGATGATCCAGCCTTACAAAATACACCAGTCAGAACTTGACCACAATCCTAAAGTTTCTTTGGGTCTCCTTAAGATTATCAGCACCCCCAAACAGCAGGGAATAGTCTAGGAGACTGCACCCACATTTCCCAAAAATGGATTTTAGATGTCTGTCTTTGTTTAGAGTTTTAGTTACAAGTAATTATGAATAATGCTCGGAAAAATGATAAATAAGAGAGATTAGATTCAGAGTTCTTGTTTTGAAAAGAAAAAAAGGGGAATGTGGGATAATGCTCATGTGCACTGCAAAAATTTGCCACTCATATTGGTTTAATAAAATGCTGATTGGCCAATAGCCAGACAGGAAATATAGGCGGAGTGACCAGACTAGGAGAATTCTGGGAAGAGGAAAGGCAGAGACGCAGTTGTCAGACACAGAAGAAGTAGGATGAGAATGCCTCACTGATAAAAGGTACCAAGCTATGTGGCTAAACACAGACAAGAATTATAGGTTAATTTAAGTTGTTAAGAGGTAGTAATAAGCCTGTACTAATAGGGTAAAGAGTTTATAATTAATATAAGCCTCTGTATTTCTTTGGGACTGAATGGCTGCAGGACCAGGTGGGACAGAAACTTACGCCTACATATAGGTCTCTTATATTTTTAAATTTAATGTGAATTTTGATTTGTACTCTATTAATGAGTAAGCAAAAACATGTACTAATTAATATTTATTACATGAAATCTTTTAAGATCAGAAGATAGTTATTTGGCTTTCTGACTAGTCATTGAATTAATTCCTTTCAGTGTAACTCATGCATTCTCTTAGTTTAAGTTGGACTTTGCAATTAGCGTATCTTATTACTATGCTACAAATTGTCCTATAGTAAAAATATTAATGTCCTTTTCCCCAAAACTGTTCAACTACAACAGAGTAGACTGTCCTACCTGTGGAATTCTCAGAGGACTCTGTAGAGTTTGGATCAGTGCAGGTTTTATCTTTCACAGTCGACTTAGGAAGAATCTCATCTCTAACTTCTTGTGCTTGGCTTTCTTCCTCCTCCTCACCATCTGGGAATTCCCACTGAGACTCGCCCGACTGTTCGTTTACATAGAAATATCGTCTATGATCCCTAAATTACAAGAAAGAAAACACATGTTTTAAAATCCGTTCTCCTACAGGGACACTTCCATTTGGTCCTGTCCCAGGACAGCAAGCAGTCTGCTCTCACAGGGACGAACCTCTTCTTATGGACTGCTATTCACAAAGGCAACAAAGAGCTTTGACAATTGTGGATGGAAAACCCAGGAAAATTCAAAGCTATTTGCAGTGTCAGCAGCTCTGTGAATACAGCCCTTAGCCCTCTCCAAAGGATGAATAAGAAATCATTTCTTTTCTTTCATTTGTTTTGTTTTTGTTTTTTGCCAATGCATAACCAGGTTCCAGGTTTCATTAATGAAGGGACTCAGTTGCCTAGAACACTAATTTCCCTTCCAAAGAAGAGAACATCGAAGTGAAAGGTGACTCTTCCCCTCTTGGACCGTGGAATTCATTTCAAATTCTTGATATCAAACACAGTGAAAGCTAAAGAGAGGGAGAGGATCTGGGAGCTGAAAAATAAAAGAGCAAAGATTTCAAATAACGAAAAAAAAAAATCAAGAAAAGCCAAATATAAAAAGAAATGTTTTCATCTGACCTGCTGGCAGAGGATAGTACTCTTGTTCTTCACTCATCTTCAGTCACGAAGCTTTCCTGAACGTCACCGAGGTTAATCAGGAGTAGTTGCTTCCAGAGGTCCTGTAAAGCGCACAGAGCTCTCGCATGCGCTTAACCCCCAAGCCCGCCCTACTCCGTGCAACACTCTGGAGAGTAAAAACCGGCTTTGTCCAATCTTGGGAAAAAATCCGTTACATGGAACACTTTTAAACACTGATTTTGTTTCTCCAAATGTGTGGCTGGGCAAACTCTGCTTGCAGTGCTTTTGCCTGCCCAGCACTGCTGACTGCAGCTGCTCTCAGGCTCCAGACAGGCTGTCATGGCGTCAGGTGGTGGCGATCACAAATCATGTCTGAGATGTCAAAGGTGAAAGATGAAAAGGGGAGAAGAGTGCGTACCTGTCCCAGTGGCAGGACCAGCCTTTAGGAGTGGCGTTTATTTCATACTGTTTTAGTTGTTCTGCGGCATCCTGAAGCTTTCGTTTTAAGTAATTTCCATTAAGAGCCCCTTCTCGCCAATCTGCAATTCGAGTCTAGAATCAACAGAGAATTAAGATTGAGATTAGAATGCTGGGGGGTGGTGGCGCACGCCTTTAATCCCAGCACTTGGGAGGCAGAGGCAGGTGGATCTCTGTGAGTTCGAGACCAGCCTGGTCTACAGAGCAAGTTCCAGGACAGGCTCCAGAGTCACAGAGAAACCCTGTCTCAAAGAAAAAAACAAACAAACAAAAAAAAAAAACAGGGGCTGGAGAGACGGGTTAGAGGTTAAGAGCATTGCCTGCTCTTCCAAAGGTCCTGAGTTCAATTCCCAGCAACCACATGGTGGCTCACAACCATCTGTAATGGGGTCTAGTGCCCTCTTCTGACCTGCAGGCATACACACAGACAGAATATTGTATACATAATAAATAAATAAATATTAAAAAAAACAAAAACAAAAAAAAGCCGGGCGGTGGTGGCACACGCCTTTAATCCCAGCACTGGGGAGGCAGAGGCAGGCGGATCTCTGGGAGTTCGAGGCCAGCCTGGTCTACAAGAGCTAGTTCCAGGACAGGCAGGCACCACAGCTACAGAGAAACCTTGTCTCGAAAAAAAAAAAAAAAAAAACACTTCTTAAATGTATGTCTATTAAGGTGATATTCTGCTTTATTTAATAAAGTGTTACTACCTGCAGCGCTGATAGTTTAAATATGAATTCAGAGTTAATATTGTAAAACACATTTTTAAAATTTTAAAAGCTGGAAGTGGTAGTACAAGCCTTTAATCTCAGTTGAGGCTTGAGGATCTGTAAGTCTGAGGTTAGCCTTGTCTACATAGTGATCTCCAGAACAACCAGGATTGTCTCAACCCCTCCTCCACAAAACTATTTATTACTACTGTGTGTGTGGGTGTGAGTGATTTGCTCCAAGTGGAAATTTGAGGACAACTTTGTAGAGCTGGTTCTCCCACTTTATGGGTTCTGAGACAAAGGTCATCTATCTCTTTTATTACTACTTATACCCACTGTGACATCTCCCTACTCACAAAACACATTTTGGGGTGGGGTTTGAGATAGGGTTTCTCTGCCCTAGCTCTCCTGGAACTCACTGTGAATCAGGGTGGCCTAAATGTCAAGAGATTCATCTGGCATCTGCTTAGCACGTGCTGGGATTGAAGGCATGTAACACCACTGCCCAGCTACAAAACACATTTTATTGAAAAATAATTTTTATTTGATATGTGTTGGTGTTTTGCCTGCGTGTATGTCTGTATGAAGGTGATGGATCCTGGAGTTACAGTTGTTAGTTCCCCACGTGGGTGATGGGAACTGAATCCAGATCCTCTGGCAGAACAGTCGGTGCTCCCGATCACTGAGCCGTCTCTCTGGCCCCATAAACACATTCTTAACAAAGAGTGCCATTCAAGCACTATTTATGGGCTATGGAGATAGCTCAGTTATTAAAGTTCTTGCCACAAGCATCAGGACCAGAATTAAGATCCCCACACCCCAAATAAAAGCCAGGAAAGCACCATGGCCCCCCTGAAATTACAACACTCAGAAAGTGGAGACACGCTGAGCAAGTTGGCCAAACATACCACAAGTATTGGTAAGCTCTAGACTCAGGTGAGAAAGTATCTCAATTAATAAGGTAAAATACAGTGGAGAACGGTTCCTAATGTTCAGTACAGGACTCCACTTGTACACATGCACATAGACATAGGCATGAACACCACCCAGGCATTAAAAACAAAACAAGGACTGGAAGCTGGGTGGAGGTAGCACACACCTTTAATTCCAGAACTCAGGAGGCAGAGGCAGCAGATTTCTGTGAGTTCAAAGCCAGCCTGGTCTCCAGAGTGAGTTCCAGAACAGCCAGGGCTACACAGAGAAAGTCTGTCTTGAAAAACGAAAAGCAAAAACAACAGTGACAAAAGATAAACCCACAGGAATTGGAGAGTTGGTTTGGCAATTAAGACCTAAATCTGGTTCCCAGTACCCATGCCAGGTAGCTCAGACACCTGTGACTCCAGCTTCAGAGGATTTGACGTCCTCTTCTGGCCTCTGTGTATATGTGTATACACAGACATCTAAATAAAAAAGAAACTTTCAGGAGGGGAGTGGTGGCAAGAGCCCAGCACTCAGGAGGCAAAATGCAGGCAGATCTTGCTGAGTTTGAGGCCAGCTTACAGAGTAAGTTCCAGGACAGCCTGTCTCAAAAAACAAACAAAACTTTCATAAACGCTAAATAAGCTGAGTGTGGCATAAGAGCCTTTAGTCCCAGTACAGAGCCAGAATTTCTAAATTTGAGACAGTCCTGGTCTGTACATTAAGCTCAGACCAGCCATGGCTACATAGGTTCTGTCTCAGAAAAACAAAAACAAAAGGGCTGGAGAGATGGTTCAGAGGTTGAGAGCACTGGTTGCTCTGCCAGAGGTCCTGAGTTCAGTTCCCAGCATGGTGGTTCACAACCATCTGTAATAAGATCTGATACCCTCTTCTGGCCTGCGGGCATACATGTAGGCAGAACACTGTATACATAACACATTTTTGAAAAGAATAAATAAAAAATAAAACAACAAAGTGACAATTACGCCAAAACCAGATGAATTACCTCAGTCTGTAAGAGCAGCATGTGAAAATTGGAGATGGACTGTCTATTAATCCCTAGGAATTCAAATTTGCTTGTCAGGGTATTTGCCAGTTCTCCAATCTGAAACTGTAATAAAGAACAGAAAAAATTAAACCAGAACTCGAGCATTCCTTCCTTCATTAATTTATTATTACAGATACTGGAAATTTATTAGCTGTACACAAGTAACTATAGCTAGACATGCTTAGAATTCTATTTTATAATAAAATTCACATAAATAATAAAATGTTTATCTACTCACTCTATTACAATGTATTCAAACAGCATAAATTTCAACAGCTGAACATAGATTCTAATCTTAAACAACCACATTTACATAAAGAGAATATCGAAATTGTGATTGCTGCTAAGGCTGAAGTGATAAGGGAAATACTGGTCCAGTAGTAGAAACCATTCACCCACAAAATTGGGCTCTAAGGTACAGCTTGGTGACAATACCCAACAATACCACATTGTACAGCTGAAATTCAGAAAAATAGTCTAACAGCCCTATACCAAAGAAAGAAAGGTCTGTGATGTGACTATACACACACACACATAAAACATCTTACTATAAATGGTAAATATGTCAACTATATCTTAAAATAACTGAAAGGAAAATATCACAAATGATATTCAAATATTGTCCAAATTTTCATTTACTTTTGCTGGAAAATCAAATTCTCCCAGTCCCTTCTAGGTTGCACAATACAGAAAAATACATGCTACAGTTTTCCCAACAAATCACATTTAAAGGGTCACATTAAATCAACAGACTAAGAATTTTAGAAAATAAATAAATAAATCAGTCTATGTTAAAGAAGCATAGACATTTTTGGTTATATCTCTCAATACAGTGTACACCAGGTATGGTAGTACAGGCCAATAACCCCAGCACTCCTGCGGCTGAGGATGGAGGACTGAGTTCCAACCCTGCCTGAGCTCCATGATGATACTGTTTCAAATAGCCATTAACGTAGTATTAGATGTAGTATGAGGTATTATAAGCAGCCCAGGTGTTTTAACATATATGGAGGATGTGCATTCAGTTATTTACAAATTAAGACTTAAACAGTTCAGATTTGGGCATAACCAGATGTGGTCCTGGTTATAAATCCCTGTGAATAGAAAAGATTTTCATGAGGCTACAAATGCAACTGGAAACAAATGTGCCTTCCTTTAAAGATAAGCATTTCTTTTCTTTTCTTTTTTTTTTTTTTTGGTTTTTCTAGACAGGGTTTCTCTGTGTACCTTTGGTGCCTGTCCTGAAACTCACTTTGTAGACCAGGCTGGCCTCAAACTCACAGAGATCCGCCTGCCTCTGCCTCCCAAGTGCTGGGATTAAAGGCGTGCGCCACCACCACCTGGCCTAAAGACAAGCATTTCACATAAGAATTAAATCTTTCCTCTTTTTAGTACTTGTAAATCAGAGAAGCCTGTATTTCTTTCCAGCAAAGGATTAATTTCAATGAAAGTATTTACAATTTTCATACAACTTACTTCTCAGCATCATCCTTATTCTAGCCTTAAATAAAATCTTTTATTCTAACAAAATGAGAATTTTAGTTTTGAACACAATAAAGCTTATGGCTTGCTAACAGAAGTTAGCAACAGTTTAATGGCTGAACCTGTAATCCCAGCATTTGGGATACTGACGCAGGAGTATCCCAAGTCTCAGGCCAGCCTTCTCCATGTCCACCTCCCCAGTGAAGATCACAAATACCCGTACTTTCAAATCCTGCTCTTCTTCTACTTTAGGTGCTATTTGGACTTTTATCTTCTCAGAAGACTCTTCTAATTCTGCTTCCTTGTCTGAATTTTCATCTGTTTTTTCAGAATTTTCAGCACCGATTGCTACAAAAACAAAAACACCATGAAATTAAGCCAACACAGATAACCGAGAGCTCCAAAACACATTTTCTTCTCTTTGCAACTCTCTTGCCTGCTTTATCGAAGTTCTAATAACTCGTCCATCAGCACCAAAGGTACCTTTTCTAGAAAGGCGACCACAAAGTCCCATTGTTCTACTACCATGTTTACCTTAGAGTTTCCGCTTTCCCTTTGTCTTTACCATCTTTCCTTCCATTTCTTACAAAAGCTAGGTATCAAACTAGGAATACACAGGATTCTTTACCAAATTGGGCGGAATAGGAAGAAAAGTTGGGCAGCATCAACTTCAGCTGCCAAGCATAGGTCACGCCTGTTAGTATCCCGGAACGGATAAGAGGATCCTGAGTTTCAGGCCAGTCTGGACTATATAACAAGTCACCAATGCCAGTCATGGTGGTACATGTCTTTAGCTCCATTACTTAGGCAGAGAGGCAGGAGAATCTCTTTGAGTTCAAGGCCAACCTGGTCTAAACAGGTAAATACCAGGACAGACAGCCATACAGAACTCCCTTTTCAAAAAAAAAAAAAAATTACCACCACCAAAAACTCGCCCCATTACCTTCCTGAAATCCTGAAGTGGCTAAGAACTATAAGAACTTATAAGACCATCAAGATTCATATAGTTGTCTCTACCAATAGTCCCAGCCATTCTAGATGACAGCAGAGGCAACCTGGCCAAGATCCCTTCTCTCCCATTATACGGCTTCACAACTGACATGGTAGCACGCACCCATGATCCCAACACTTGAGAGGTGAAGGGAAGAAAAATTAATTCAACACCACCAAAACCTACACAGGGAGCTCTAGGCTAGACAGGGATACAGAGCAAGACATTTTACAAACTCTAAGATAAGATAAAATGAAAGTTAGAATATGATCTCACTTGGTAGCCCAGTCTATCCTAAAACCTCTGTATCCTAAGTGTCAGAATTATAGAAACAGATAATGATACCCCTTAGGCTTTTTAAGTGATAATTAAAATAATATTCTATGTATGTGTGTTGTTATGCCACTGTGCACACGTGGACATTAGAGAACAACTTTGTGAAGGTGGTTCTCTCCTTCTACATTTATATGGGTCCTAGGGATTAAACTCAAGTCATGACTGCATTGTTGGGCAGTAAATGCTTTTACCCACTGAGTCATCTTGCTAGCCCTTGTTTTTTCTACATTTTTAAATGATTTGAAACAAAAATCTATTAGTCTGACTTATTAACTTATAAAAATCATATTTTAGAAGTCTATCTAGTGGCAGGCGAAAAGCAATTTTAATTCTAACTGGAAGATTCTATAGGGCAATTAAACAAAAACTTAAGTTATACAGGTGTGAACACTAAGACCCTAAGGCAGGTGGCTGTGAAGACTGTAGTGGGCTATCACCAAGCCACAGAACCTCAATGTTTACAGGGCACCCAGCAACCTCCTCAGATTGGTGTGAGCAGCCCCCACTTCACCTTCCTATCATCAAGCTGAGGCTCTATTAGAAGTCAATTAGAGAGCGTGAGGCTGTAGTTCCCTGGTCTCTGGGAAAGCATGTTTGCAGCAAGTGATGGAATATTGACAGCAGTGTCAGCAATGTAAACATCACTGGTCATCCTCTACCACAGAATGCATGTTGTCCTAACATGTTTGGACAGGAGTAAATAGATAAAAGCTACACGACCGGAATTTGGCCAGATTCATCTGTACCAATTAACACTGCTATAATATGCCTATACAAAACTCACTCACATGCTCCCATTTATTTGTTGTTTTGGCAGTTGATAAGAAGTTAATATGGTTTAGTGAAAACTTCCTCATCCAGCTTCTAACCAGCTCTTCCTTGCTGTGTACAAGTGCACGCTGTAGTCTCAGAAGCAGCCCTATAAAGCCTGCAGTGTCCTAATTAAAGTTGCTGACTTGGTCTTATTTCCAACTTTTGTGTCATGTTTGCTCTTGAATCTGACTGACGAGAATATCTCTATTCCTCCTTTAATGTCTGATGCCATCACTTGGTCCTAATTTATATGCAGCGGCACTCCAGCATATACTGCACACGAAGGTATACTTGTATGTAGAACATTATCTTCCTTTTGGCCTATAGTTCCTTTCACAAGGAAGATTAATGAAGAAAATACTTATATTCTGTATAAAAAACAAAATCAAGCCAGGCAGTGGTGGCACACGCCTTTAATCCCAACACTCGGGAGGCAGAGGCAGGCAGATCTCTGTGAGTTCAAGGCCAGCCCGGTCTAGTTCCAGGATAGCTAGGGAGGTTACACAGAGAAACCCTGTGTTGAAAAACCAAAAAGAAAAAAATATACTAAAATCATGTTTAAAATTCTTTTCAAATAAAAGCTGAAAAGCAAAACACACACTCCCAAGATATAAATAACAAAGAATCTATCTGTAGGGGCTGGAGAGGTGGCTCAGTAGTTAAGAACACTAGAGGACCCAGGTTCAATTCCCAGCACCCACATGGCAGCTCACAACTGTCTGTAACTCCAGTTCCAGGGCTTCTGATGCCCTCACATAGGCGTTCATGCACCAATGTACATAAAACAAAAATAACTAAATTAAAAAAAGAAAAGAATCTATCTTAGTAAAACTAAAATGTGCATAAAGATACATGTGGTAGCATGTTTATTAGAGTAATATATATTGATGAACACCTTGACAAATACATGTAATACAGTGTGAGCAACAAAGAACAAAGAAACTACAATTTGGCTTCATCTGGATCCCTGTACCTGTCATCAACCTTCCTACCTACAACCTTCTACAGACAACCTCTATTTTGATGGTGTTATTCCTTAGTTTCATCAAGTTTTTGCCTATTTTCTGGCTTACAATATACAGACCAGAACGTGATTTTTCCATGTTGCTTTTTGTTCAACACCATCTCAAAAATTCCTATGTTGTTACCCATAATTACGACTCATTCATTTCTGCACTGCGGCATACAATTCCATCATAAAAATGTACAACTTAATCCATCCTACCATTTTGACAAGATATCAGGTGGTCTAAAACAACAAGCGGGATGGAGAGACGGCTCAACAGTTAAGAGTTCCTGAGTTCAAGTCCCAGCAACCATATGATGGCTTGTAACCATTTATAGTGGGGTCTGAAACACTCTTCTGGCAAAAAGTCAATAGAGGACTCAAATACATAAAATAAATCTATAAAAAATAAAAACAACAAAAAAGGAAAATGGTCTGGAAGAGTGTATGTACATAAAAAAGACAAAATGTATATAGCAGGGATAGGAAACCAGAATTCTTTATTTGCTGGAAAAAAACAAAACAAAACAAAAGAGGCTACACAGTGTAGCCCTGGCTGGTTTGCCTGCTTGTCTTTCAAGTGCTAAGATTAAAGGCAGGTGTCATCCCACCCAGATTCTTTTTGTTTGTATTTTGTTTTTTTGAGACGGGATTTCTTGGTATAACCCTGACTATCCTGGAACTCATTCTGTAGACCAGGCTGGTCTTGAGCGAACTCAAAGAGATCCACCTGCCTTTTTCACCTGAGTACTGGGATTAAAGGCGCGTACCACCACCAACCAGCTCCAGATTCTTTTTAAAAAAATTACATTTACTTATTGTGCAGGTGTGGCATATAGGAGTGTAGATGTGTGCACATTATGGTGCATGTGTGGATGTCAGAGCACAACTTTTAAGACTTCCTTTCTTCCTCCTCCCACCACTCAGGTCCTGGGAATCAAACACAGATTGTCATCCTTAGTGGTTTTATCTGCTGTCTCAAAAAAACCAAACAACAACATATATTACTTGTATTATTAGGTAGCATTTTAGCTAGAACTGATAAAAAGTGTCTTGTGGAAAATATACTGTAGAAAGGCTTGGTGCTCAAATCTTATTCCTAATTTTCCAACACAAAATTAGAGTCAAATGTAAATGAAAACATTACCTTTATTTAGAGTTCTCTGATTAACTGGGAATTGAAATGGAACTCTTCCACCATTCCCAGAATGGAGACAACCTGAATCCTGTGACAGAGTCAGGTTGTCAACCTACCCATAATAAAGAGGGTAACTTTTACAGAGAACAGAACCAAGATGTAGACTGGGCTTGCCAGGAGTAGACCTTTGATATTCTCCTAGCTGTAGTAAGCAAAGGAATATTCATTCACGTCTTACACACAAGTTGGGGGCTAGTGTGGTTCAGTGAGGGCTTACTACTGTATGAGCTGGATGACCTGCGTCAGTCCTTAAGAGCCCATGGAAAGGTAAAAGAAAATAGATTCCTCAAAGTTGTCCTCTCATCTACACATACCATGGCACACACGCACAATAAAAGACAAAGAAAGAAAAAGAAACAAAAAGGCTGGAACAATCTTATTTCCTGCTGTGGAAAAAAGTAGTAATCCCAACTTTGTAAGAAATACAGGACCTGACTGAGGTCAACCTCTCAAATTCATGCATGTCTACAAGAAAAACAAAAAAACAAGAGATGTAGAAGAAAGCTTCATTTATAGAATTTCAAATACTAAGAACACCATCTCCCCGCTATTGTGTAAGAAGAAAAACAGAGAAGGCTTATCACACTACCCAGTACTCTAAAGTTTACTGTGCTCTAGGGATGCAAAGCTCAGTGGTTTCCAAGAGGGATGGGGAGGGAATTAGTTTATGGGAAGCACAAATTACCAGGTTCTCCATTTTCTGGAGTCTCTTGTCCAGTTTTACTAGAACTTCGGCTGGTGGACTCTGGACTGGTAGCTCGAACAAACATCTTCCATTTTCCTCTTTTAGACGTAAGTCTACGCATTCCATCCTGAGATGCTGGCTGGCTGATATCAGAACGTGGACTGGACCCTGACATACTTCCATCTCCTTCTTCCAAGGCTCTTAACTCTGCCTACAAAGAATGTGTTAATAAAATTAGCATGATATTAACTACTTATCAACAGTTAAATACTGCAAGTACTAAGAACAATGGTCATAACTGGTTTTTAAGTTTAAAACTTTTGGGCTGGAGAGATGGCTCAGAGGTTAAGACCACTGGCTGTTCTTCCAGAGGTCCTGAGTTCAATTCCCAGCAACCACATGGTGGCTCACAGCCATCTGTAATGAGATCTTGTGCCCTCTTCTGGCCTGCAGGCATACATGCAGATAGAATACTGCATGTATAATAATTAAAAAAAAAACTTGAGAAGCAGCAGCATTTTTAACCACTTTCTTTCACAGCTCAAAATTATGTTCCATTTCCATATATTCCTCTGCTATTAGTAAATGTTCATTCATGGGGTTGGAGATTTAGTTCAGTGGTAGCCTAGCAAATGCAAGGTCCTGGGTTTGCCCCTCAGCTTAGGGGTGAGGGGTAGGGGTGGGGGGGACAAAAAAAATAACAAAAAAGCTAGGCAGTACTGTCACATGCTTTTAATCCCAGCACTCGGGAGGCAAAACTTTGTGAATTCAAGGCCAGCCTGGGCTACATAAGGAAACTGTCTCAAAAAAAAAAAAAAAAACACCCACAAAAATTGAATAAATGTTCACTCACAATTAATTACAGTGACAAATTTTGATGTGTCACAAACATATAAACCTTCTGACATGCATACACATAATGGAAACAGTTTTATTAGCTGGTCCCCTACAGATTCAAATCTTCAAACAGGGAAAGCTTCAGGTTATTGTTACTGACCCAGGTCAAGCTTTGGGGCTGGAGATGGTTCATCAGTTAAGAGCACTGGCTGCTCTTCTAGTGGTCCTAAATTCAGTTACCAGCAATTACATGTTACCTCACAACCACCTATAGTGCGATCTGAGGCCTTCTTCTGGCATAAAGTTGTGTATGATAGATCACTCATACACATAAATTTAAAAATTAAAAAAGAAAATAAAAAAATCCTGCTTCATATTGGACTTTTAAAGACAAAGCAAAAGACTACCCCCCTAAGAGGAGAGGGCAAAAAAAGAACTGGGTGTGGTGAACACGCCTGTAATCCCAGTACTCGGAGACTAAGGCAGAAGATCACAAGTTTGAAGCCATCCCACCTCTACCCCTTAGTATTATCTCACAAGACCTATTTACTGTTTGACAACTAGCAAGAGCAGCACTAGAAATCAAAACAACAATTCTGTACTTCATTAGATTAGAAAACACTTAGGGAACTGGAGAAATGGTTCAGTTGTTATGAGCACCTGTTGCTCTTGCAAAGGACCTGGGTTTAGTTCACTGTTATCTATAACTGCAGTTCCTGGGATCTGATGTCCTTCCTTTGACCTCTGCAGGCACTAGGCATGCATCAATGTACACAAAATATACATATAAAAAAATAAATCTTCAAAAATAACACAGGTGAAGAGATGAGCAAAGTTGAGCATAACAACCCGAGTATAACAGTAATAAGGGAAAGTAAGTCCCTTAAATCAGTGATGATTAATCAGCACCGTCCCCTTGAATGGTTCTAGAAGAACGTAGGAGACTCATCTATGGGTATATTAGTAAGAGAGGTTTTCATGAGAATTTTATTGTGGCAGCATCAAGCCACGAGCTGGGGGTCCCAAAATGAATAAAAAAATGGGAAAGCAGCCAGCTTAGCACCGGCATTCATCTTCACTTCCTGACTATGGAAACACACAGTCCTCTAGGTTGAGTGCCTGTAGAGCCATGCTCATCACTATGGAAACACACAATCCTCTAGGTAGAGTGCCCGTAGAGCCATGCTCATCACTATGGAAACACACAGTCCTCTAGGTAGAGGGCCTGTAGAGCCATGCTCATCGCTATGGAAACACACAATCCTCTAGGTAGAGGGCCCGTAGAGCCATGCTCATCACTATGGAAACACACAATCCTGTAGGTAGAGTGTCCGTAGAGCCATGCTCATCACTATGGAAACACACAGTCCTCTAGGTAGAGGGCCTGTAGAGCCATGCTCATCACTATGGAAACACACAGTCCTCTAGGTAGAGTGCCCGTAGAGCCATGCTCATCGCTATGGAAACACACAATCCTCTAGGTAGAAGGCCCGTAGAGCCATGCTCATCGCTATGGAAACACACAATCCTGTAGGTAGAGTGCCCGTAGAGCCATGCTCATCACTATGGAAACACACAGTCCTCTAGGTAGAGGGCCTGTAGAGCCATGCTCATCGCTATGGAAACACACAATCCTGTAGGTAGAGTGCCCGTAGAGCCATGCTCATCACTATGGAAACACACAGTCCTCTAGGTAGAGGGCCTGTAGAGCCATGCTCATCACTATGGAAACACACAATCCTCTAGGTAGAGGGCCTGTAGAGCCATGCTCATCACTATGGAAACACACAATCCTCTAGGTAGAGGGCCTGTAGAGCCATGCTCATCGCTATGGAAACACACAATCCTCTAGGTAGAGGGCCTGTAGAGCCATGCTCATCACTATGGAAACACACAATCCTCTAGGTAGAGGGCCTGTAGAGCCATGCTCATCGCTATGGAAACACACAATCCTCTAGGTAGAGGGCCTGTAGAGCCATGCTCATCACTGCCACACAATGGATGGGCTGTACCCTCAGCTGTCATCCAAAATACATCCTCTTTTCCTTAAGACGCTTATGTCAGACACTTTGCCATGACAAAGAGAAAGGTTAACTATATTTAAAAAATCTTCAAAACCTTACTTTTTTCCTTTCCAAAGCTAGCTCCAGCTCAAGGGTATCTTGCTCTTCTTCCTCCTCACTTTCTCCAGACTGAACAACACTGCAAAGATCCTCCTGAGAAGGGTCTTCTAAGCTGTCCAGGGTGACTTCCTGGGGCTTCATGACAGTCCCCATTTCCTCCGCTGCTGTGCTTGTTTCCTTAACCTCTGACACGGGATCTGCTTCTTTACAAATGACTTTTCTTCTCCATCTTTCTTCTTCCTCTTTCACTCCTTCAGGCAGCAAGGGAGCAAGCAACGCTGCTGCCACCCCTTTCCTTTCCTCCTCGCTGTTGGAAAGAGCTTGAATTCCTTCATTCACTTCCTATAAAGAATAAAAGCATTGACTAACAACTCTCAAAATAATCCCTTGGAATATTCAATTATTTGTATTAACTAGCTTCTAAATTACTGGATACGCACAAAACACCCATACCCAACATACTAGTACACACTACATGCACACGAAGGAAACACTGCTTTAGGAAGGCAGTAGTTGAAATACAATCTACTGTCTCTGGATAGCGAAGGGAAGTTAGTAGGAAGCAGAGATAGCCATGACATCAGCATTTTGTTAACACATAACTACATAAATCTTCACCTTCTTCTTCTGCAAGGTGAAAAAAAGCTCATGTTTCAAAGGGAACTTAGGAGGAAAATAAAGTTTCTAAAATAAAATATGTGCTTAAGCTGGGCATTGAAGGTGCATGCTTAAATGCCATCTAATCTGGGAGACAAGAGGAAAAGAAATAGAATTTACCCTTAATAATGCTAACTTAGTGATAGCCTTGACAATACAATCTCAAAACAAAATTGCTTCATTCATATGTTTAAAGTGACCGGATGGTAGTGGTGGTGCAAACCTTTAGACCCAGCATTTAGGAGATAGAAATAGGCAGATATCAAGTTTGAGGCCTGCTTAGTCTACAGAATGAGTTCCAGGACAGCCATGAATACACAGAGAGACCCTGTCTCGAAATAAAAACAAAAATCCTATTTTGTCTATTGGAATACTTAACCATCCTAGAAATGTACATATTACAAAAAAATAAAAATAAAAAATTGGGGAGGGGGTCTCATGTAACCCAGACTGGACTCAAATTTGGTATATAGCAAAGGCTGTCTTTGAAGTTTGTACTTTGGGGATTAGGAATACAATTTAACACATGATACCTCCTAATCTGATCCTAAGTACTGGGGTGGGTAGGGATGGGAGGTTGTGTGTATCACTCTGAAAAATCAAAATAAATTGTAACTCAATGTACAATTCATTTGTTTCTAAACTCCATTTCAAAAAATAACTAAATAAACATTATAAGTAAGGCTGGATATAGTGGTAGACTCCTTTGATCTCAGCTTTTGTGGGGCAGGGGAAATCTTTGAGTTTGACATTAGCCTGCTTTACATAGTGAGATCCTGTCTCAAATAAATCAATCAATCAATAATGCAAGTCTATTATATGAAAGCCTGGAGAGGTTTCAGTGGATAAAGGCACTTTCTAAAAAGTGTGACACGCTGGGTGTGGTAGGGCACACCTTTAATCCCACCTGCCTCTGCCTGGATCTCTGTGAATTCAAGGCCACCTTAATCTATATAATGAATTCTAAGCCAATATGGCTGCAGAGATTCCGTCTCAAAACTCCAAGTCTGATGACTGAGTCTGTCTAACCAGAGCCTACATGGTAGACCAGAACTATAATGCTACCAGATATTGGCAGGTTGTCCTCTGACCTATACTCTGGCAACTGTGCTCCTAGCCCCCGTAAATAAATGCCAAAAAAATTATATGAAATTATCAAGCTATATGTATATGAACTATAAATGATTTTTATGTTCATACTATGGGACTATCCACAAGGTATGTTTATATAAATTCAATTACTCCAAAATCTAAAAACCTCAAATCTGAAATATTTTGGATAAGGATGACTTTTATAATTTTTCTTAAATTTTAATTGGGGGCTGGAGAGATGGCTCAGTGGTTAAGAGCATTGCCTGCTCTTCCAAAGGTCCTGAGTTTCATTCCCAGCAACCACATGGTGGCTCACAACCATCTGTAATGAGATCTGATTCCCTTTTCTGGCCTGCAGGCATACACACAAGCAGAACATTATACATAATAAATAAATCCTTAAAACATTTTGTTTGTGTATGTATATGTAAATGTAGGTGTCTACAGAGGCCAGCAGAGTCTGGTTCCCCCAGAACTGGAGTTCAGGCTGTTAGGAGCCTCCTGATATGGGTGCTGGAAGAGTAATATGGGTTCCTGCTGAGCTCTCCAGCCACTATGGAGGTCCAGTTTGCCATAGGACATATAGGATTTTAAAGGACACTGAAACAAACACATTGGTCTGAGATGGTGTGGGAACCCAACTCCA
This sequence comes from Microtus pennsylvanicus, assembly GCF_037038515.1. Lineage (NCBI taxonomy): Eukaryota > Metazoa > Chordata > Mammalia > Rodentia > Cricetidae > Microtus > Microtus pennsylvanicus. Next base: position 67,863,482 of record NC_134580.1, on the reverse strand, counting down.
GAGTCAGCTTCTCAAAAAGCACAAGACAATTTATAAGTATAATATATATAATAGTGTTCCCATGTCCCTTTAGATGGCTTAAGTAGTTTTCATAGCACTAAATCTGAGTCACTAAAGTGGTCAGCAATTTCTATAAACCTTGTCTAACACAGAGAAACAGATTAGGTAAAATGAAGAACACTTGTGCTGTGAAATACTAGCATATTAAGTTCTTAGATTAGAAAACTACCAAATGCAGTATTTAAAAATACTAACCTTTTTAACTTCTCGTTTGGCTATGACTGGTCCACTTTTATTACTGGAAACAGTAATAGTTTTCTCCTTTATATATGTGTCTGTATTTACCATAAAACCAGCTTCAGTACCTGTTACAGAACTGGGGAAGGGAAAGTCAAGAAAAACAAAAGGTAAATAAATACCCACAGCAACAATTTTCTCCTAAGTAATTTCTTCTTCAGGTCTAGACTTACCTGGGCTGGTAATGCTGTAATCCCTGCACCTGTGTGGCAAGATATTGGGGTAATTCCCAAGTTACTTCGTTTGTTTGTGTGTTCCAATAATAATAGCAACCTGTGTTCTCATCCCAGACTTCTTGCCAATCTCCCATTTCAATTTCAACTATAAGAAAACAAAACATATTTTAAGTATAATACACATACACAAACACAGAATCCTGACTTCTCTCCTAAGATAGCTTTTAAACCATGACAACTTAATATAGTGTTCTCAAATCTGAATTTCAGAGTTTAACAACACCCTTAGAGTATACCACTAAAGAAAAACCCCTCTGCATTGTGATACCCAATATATATCTCTAGACATTACTAAATGTTCCCTGTAAACAACTCCTCTATAAGAATTATTTTTTCAATAAAAATTTATTCACAGGTCAGGTGGTGGCAGCGCACGCCTTTAATCCCAGCACTCAGGAGGCAGAAGCAGGTGGATCTTTGTGAGTTTGAGGCCAGCCTGGTTTACAAGAGCTAGTTCCAGAACAGGCTCCAAAAGCTACAGAGAAACCCTATCTTGAAAACAAAATAAAACAAAACAAAAAAATTTACTCACAGCCGGGCATGGTGGTGCATGTCTTAAATCCCAGCACTCAAGAGGCAGAAGCAGGCAGATCTCTGTGAGTTCAAGGCATCCTGGTTTACAAATTGAGTTCCAGGATAACCAAAGCTGTTACACAGAGAATCCCTGAATCCTCCATCAAAACAAAAATCATATTAAACAAATTAAAAACTGTCTGATACTCAAAAAATGAATTCTGAACCCTCAAAAATTTTCAAAACAATGGCTTTTATTACTCACCTGGGGCCATCATCCTATCTACTAACTTTCAAATATTACATTAAAAGGCCAGACATTGAGACCTAGAGCTAAAGTACCTGGCTTCACATTTAGGAAGGCCAATGTCTAACATACCAGTGAGGATTACCTTCAAGTCATCTTGAAATAGGGACCACACTCACCTCCTGCCAGTGAACACTGAGTATCATAATGCCACCCTGGTGTCTGGGTTGAGTCTGTTCCATTTGATGAGGTGGAAGAAAGGGCAGGTGTTGTTGCTTCCTTTGGTTCTGGTCGAGGTGGAGTTGGAGGGGGAGCAGAAGCTACCACAGAAGTTGCAGGCTGAGGAGCTGTTATGGCATCAATCTCCTATAGAATAAAAATAGCAATAAATGACAGGGCATGGTGGCCCCTAGCCCTCGGGAGGCAGAAGTAGGATGATAGCTGCAAGTTCCAGACCAGCCAGGGTCACAAAAGTACTATTTCAAAACAAACAAACATGTAAACAAAAGCATCACTAACCGCAAGAAAGTTTGCCAATGTACTATCAATGTCAGTTGACTGGTTTCCATTAGCCTCTTTGGATTGCGCTGTTTTTTCAGAAACATCACTCTCGTCATCATCACTGTCAGCATAAGCACCAAGCAAACACAGACCCCCTACAGATAAAGGGAAAACATTAGTAACACCAACACCAACATAGTCTATGAAATATTTAAGAAAATAAATACACGGGGCTGGAGAGATATATTAGCAGTTAATAGCACATCAAAATAATAATAATAAAAAAGACTACACAAGTCAGGAGGTGGTAGCACCCGCCTTAAACCCAGCACTTGGGAGAGTTCAAGGTCAGCCTGGCCTACAGAGTTAGGGTGTTACAAAGAAACCGTCTTGAAAAAACAAACAAAAGACTACATTGTTTTCCTTTTATTATGTGTGATATGCACATTTGCATGGAGGCCCCATAGTGGGGTCTCCTATTAAACCTGGAGCTTGCTATTTTAGTTAGTTTGGCTACCCAGCCAGCTCTAAGGAACCCAAGAACCCATCTCCTCACTGGAATTACAGACAAGATGCTACATGCATTCAATTTTTACAAAGGTTCTGCAGATTACAACTCTGATCCTCATGTCTTTGCTAAATGACACCCAGAGCCAAACCACTTTTTTTTTTAATTTTTTATTATTTTATTGTGTGCACAAACATTTTGGCTACATGTCCATACTTGGTATTTGGCATGCCTGGTGTCCTCACAGAAGACATTGTACCCCCTGGAACTGGACTTTTTTTTTTTTGCTTTTCAAGACAGGCTTTTTCTGTGTAGCCCTGGCTATCCTGGAGCTAGCTCTTGGAGACTGGGCTGGCCTCAAACTCATGTAGATCTGCCTACCTCTGCCTCCTGAGTACTAGGATGAAAGGAGTGCACTACCACCACTCAGCCTGAGTTTCAGACAATTGTATGCCATTATGTGTGTACTAGAAATCAAACCCAAATCCTCCAGAAGAGCAGCCAATGTTTTTAATCTCCCAATCATCTCTCCAGCCCCAGCCACATTTTGTTTATTTACAAATTAGAACTTAATTTCAAATCAGAATAACCACTAAATTAGGACTAGGACTACAGTTTAGTTGAAAAAGTTTGTACTTAGCATGTATAAGAACCTGGATTCAATTCTAACACACACACACACAACCCCCATGCTGGGCACGGTGGCACAAGTATGTATTCTTGACACACAAGAAATTGAGGTAAGATCATCATAAAAGGGCATGATGACATTGTGTCTTAAATTCCAGCACTCAGGAGGCAATAGACAGCTGATCTCTGAGTTCCAGAATAGCCTGGTCTACAAAATGAGTTCTTAGACATCTAAGGCTATAGAATGAGATTTTGTCTCAAAAAACAAACGACACGTAAAAACAGGAAAGATGGAGTGTGAATAATATATATATATATATAATATATAAATATGTGGTCATGTGCGAAAATATCAAAAGATTATTTTTTTAAAAAAAAAAACCTAAAACCACAAAGAATGATATTCAACTACCACAGATATAAATTATATAGTATCGGGCTGGAGAGATGGCTCTGGCTGCTCTTCCAGAGGTCCTGAGTTCAATTCCCAGCAACCACATGGTGGCTCACAACCATCTGTTATGAGATCTGGTGCCCTCTTCTGGCCTGCAGGCATACATGCAGGCAGAACACTGTATACATAATAAGTAAATAAATCTTAAAAGAAAAAAATATAATATCCCCTCAAGGGGTCAGGGTTGGTGACACAAGCTCAGGGCAGTCAGACCTACACAATGTCACCCTGTTTCTACCCCTAGCAAAACCCTTCAAGATAATAAAGTCAATCTATACAAATTTGATATCCTTCCCCAAATATACCATGAATCACTGAGCCTCACTCTCTCAAAGTAACAAAATTTGGTATTAGACTCAAGGTAGGTGTTGTATAGGTCTATTTTTCCAACAGTCAGGAGGTAAAGCATGACTGAAGATTGGGGTCAAAGTGATTTCTAGGGCAGTCTAAACTACAAATGGTAGCCCTGTCTCAAAAATTAAATTATCTCAAGATACCTAAATCAATCAAAATAGAATAGTTGAAACATATTTTCTAAGTAAAAACTAAGCAAACAATGATTATTTCTGAAATGAAAAGGTCCATGAACCAAGGTACATTAAGACAAATATAATTGGGCTAGTCATAGTGGACTTTAATTCTAGCATATGGGAGGCAAAGACAGGCAGATTTCTGTTTGAGGCCGGCTAGGGCTACCAAAGTGAGACTGTCTCTCAAAACAAATCAAATCATCAAACAAACATCTTACACTAAGAATAAAGTTGCTATAAACTATTTAAATCTGTGTTTAGAAGAGATTCTTCTGGAGGATCAGAGTTTGGTTCTTGGCACACTGGACAGCTGACAACCACCTGTGTCTCCACCTGTGGTTCTAACATCTTCCCACACTGGACAGCTGACAACCACCTGTGTCTCCACCTCTGTGGTTCTAACATCTTCTCACATTGGACAGCTGACAACCACCTGCGTCTCCACCTTTGTGGTTCTAACATCTTCTCACATTGGACAGCTGACAACCACCTGCGTCTCCACCTCTGTGGTTCTAACATCTTCTCACATTGGACAGCTGACAACCACCTGCGTTTCCACCTCTATCTCCACCTCTGTGGTTCTAACATCTTCTCACATTGGACAGCTGACAACCACCTGTGTCTCCACCTTTGTTCTAAGGTCTTCTTCTGGCCTCCCTGGGCCCCCACATATGGCATACACTCAGACAGACACATAAATAAAAATAAAAAAATGTAAAAAGAAAATTAATCTTAAAAAACATTTTAATCTTCAATACATATGAAGCACAGAAAAAAAATCCTTGTTTTTCCAATATCGTAACTAACTCTCCACACACACACACACACACACACACACACACACACACACACACACACAATTTAAGTATATGTGTAAAGTTTAATACTGAAGCAACTTAGGACTACAGTAGGCCCATTTTATAGCTGATCAAGTTCCAGCCCATCGACTGTTCTGGAGTCTTAGAGTGAGAGTTCGACTGTTGATTGAACTCAGGCTTGCCAAAGTGACCACTGCCGCAAATGCCACAGGAGGGCGGGGCTAGAAGTGCCTGGAGTGCAGGAGACTTCACAAATATTTGACTGGTACCAGCCAAGGCAGTGTGAAAATGAGTGGTGTGGTGATGCACAACTGGAAGACAGGGGCTGTCAACAGTTAAACACCAGCCTCAGCAGTATAGGTTCTTGGCCATCTTGGACCATGAATCACTGTCTGGAAAACAACAAAAACCACAACCAAATAAATAGAGGATCAAAAATGAAAAATAAGGAATAGTTGGTGACCCTAAAGAAACTAGTGGGAGATGGCTTGGTTTGTAAGACGCAAGGACTTGCACTGCGATCTCTTGTACCACGTGTTCTGAGCACGAGACACTCATCTGTAGCACAGTGCTGGGGTCAAGTGGAGTGAGACGCACGGGTAGATGGGGAGGAGTCTCTGTCCAGTCAGCTTGAGACACTGACTTAAAAAATAAACAAGTTAGGTGGTTTATATATAGGTTTGTATATAGGTTCATAGAAGCATGCAATCTTGTGTGCCTGCGTGTGCACAGGATTTAAGGTATAACAGTAAATAAATAAAAGACAACAAAAATGAACTTTCATGGTTACTTAAAGTTTGCACACAGAAACCCTTTAAAAAAATTTTTTTTCGTTTTCTGAGACAGGGTTTCTCTGTGTAGCTTTGGAGCCTGTCGTGGAACTGGCTTTGTAGCCCAGGCTGGCCTCGAACTCACAGATATTCCCCAGACTCTGCCTCCTGAGTGCTGGGATTAAGGCGAGCACCATCACCGCCTGGCTGCTATTCTATCACTGATAACACAACCTCATGCCCAGAAACTTTACTACTTTTTATGAGAAATACTAACTTAACCATCCACCAGACAATCCCAACCCCAGAAAAACTTTACTTTTTATGAGAAATAATAAATTAACAACACTTAACCATCCAACAGACAATCCAGGCACAAAATCAATTTTAACTTAAAATATTTTAGGAAAGAGGTAAAAGAACAACAAAATCCTGTACCTGTTGCCTTAACGGCTGTGGGTCTAGTAGTCATGACTGGTTTGGGAGGATTTGGAACAACTTTGGGAACCTCCACCACCACTTCTTGTTCATCTATATTTGAAAAGAACAAAATGAAACGGGAGTCAGTCAGTGGATCAGAGAAAACACAAGAAGCAAAAATCAAAATTTGACCTTTCAGGCCTGAATTTCATCAACTTATAAAACCAGCACACATCAATAGTCCAAATTAGGTAATGAAACAGTGATGAATCTTCCACTCATTTAGTGACATCGACAGCAATAACAATAATGTGAATATTATATGAGAATGGCACCTGCAATATTTAACAATTAAAATGCGTAAATAAGCCGCAGGTTTCCATACATTAAGTTCTTCCTATTAATATGTTTTCTTTTTTCCCCTTTTATTTTTCGAGACAGGGTTTCTCTGTGTACTTTTGGAACCTGTCCTGGAACTAGCTCTTGTAGACCAGGCTGGCCTCGAACTCACAGAGATCCGCCTGTCTCTGCCTCCCGAGTGCTGGGGTTAAAGGTGTGCGCCACCACCGCGCGGTTTAAGATTTCTTAACACTTGATAATGGTCCCGCTTATGCAGCATCTACCCCATGTATTAATTGTTACTCTTAAGCCAAATACAGTTCCAGGGAAACGCCCAGGTTTTGTTACTTTCCTATGAGTCTGTGAGTACCGATGCTTTGTCTGGCATAAAGAAAAAAAGGTGGCTGTCTTAATTTCAACAAAACCGAAACCAAGTGTGACACAAGCAGAGAAGGATAGGCTCAACCGCTTCAAGGCTCGCACGTGGAAATTGTCCTTCACCCTTTGCGTCAACAAGATCGGAGAGGGTCATTTGAGAGATATTTGGGGTACCAGACCTTCGTGGATTGCACAGATTCCCGGGAGAAACCCCCGCACCCACAATGGCGCCTCAGATGAGCCGCGGCCGGGCCTTGCGCCGCCCAGTGTCCACGGTCACTGTCTCGCAGACTCCAGGTCTCCGGCAGCCGAGGCGCCAGGGTTAGTCTTCCCCACAGGGTCCGAAGAGGCACCTGGGAGGCCTAGGCCGCAAGCCCCGGGCTCGAGTTCCGGACGTCCCAAATAAAGGCAGGGGCATCCCGCGCGCACTTACCTTCCGAAGGCGAGTCCTCAGGGGCAGCGGTGGCAGGCACCGCGGGCGACGTCGCGGCCGCCGCCGGGGCTGACTGGGTGGTCGCGGCCGCCGTCGAGTCAGCCTCGGGATCCGGATCCGGGTCGGGATCCCGGCCCGGCGTGCTGCTCCGAGGACCCGGGGGAGAGAGCTGCAGGATAGGCCTGCGGCCGGGTACCGCCCGGGACTTCTTCCCCATCGCGATCGCGAGCCCGAGCGCGAGCAGCCGAGCGTCGGCCGTCTGGAGGGGCGGGCGCACGGGGCCGCGCTGCGTAATCAATATTCATGGGCCGCGGCACCGCCTCCCGAGGAGACCCGCTTCTAACCGGCGCGGTGCGGAACCTCGCGCGTGCGCCCTGAGCCAGGGCGCCTCTCCGGATGCCCCGCCCCGTTCACGGAAGGGTGGGCTTTGTCCAGGGAAAAGGCGATTGGCTGTTTTGACTTGAGAAGGACCCGGTAGCCAATGGCGAAGGGAAAAGACAGGACGTCCGGCCAATAGTGCGGAAAGGCCCGCGTTTAGTGCGACTTCCTCAAGATTAGGATTCGTACATGCGCGCTGTTAGCCGAGTGTTTTCTTTAGTGCTTTGTTCGCCATCTTGTGGCTATTTTCAGCTGTTTGCCATTTAGGAAGGTAAAGATTCATTTCACCCCTCTGAAGGTTCCGTTGATTCTTGTGGTATAGTATTAAACAATAGTTATAATGCTGGGTGTTTATATCCCTGTAGACTCTTAAAACGCAAGTACGATGTTGATGTAGTGTTGGGGCCAGGGGTGGGTCGTGAAAAGTTGGGACAGACCACCAAAGTCTAATAAACAAGAATCCAGGAAAACCAGAAGCAAACTTAAAAATAAAAGAAAAAAAAAACACAGCGGGTCATAGAATCATTTTTTTTCTTTTCTTTCTTTTTTTTTTTTTTTTTTTTTTTTTGCTTTTTCGAGACAGGGTTTCTCTGTGGTTTTGGAGCCTGACCCGGAACTAGCTCTTATAGACCAGGCTGGTCTCGAACTCACAGAGATCTGCCTGCCTCTGCCTCCCAAGTGCTGGGATTAAAGGCGTGCGCCACCACCGCCTGGTGGAGAATCTTATCAGCTAGTTGAGACTACAGCCAGAGATGGCATTTATTAGGCTGTGGCAAAAGGTGGATTTCTGAATTCATCTTTTTATAGTAGGGGCAAAAGCATTCCGTCTGAACAAAGAAATTTTTTATGATCTTGCCCCCAGCAGAGACCCTAAGGGGGAAAGGGGGTTCTAAGGTCAATGGGTAACTAGGCAGCTATCATGAAATATGTTTCAGAGATTACAGCGAAAGTCACTAATTGCAAGAAAACAGATGTCTTTAGCAATTAGTTAGAAAAAGGGACTGCTAGTAATGTCAGAGGGTTAATAAATTAGAATAATTGGTTCTTAGGCTGGGAACTTAGAAGATAGCAGAAAGCTTTTCATACCATCTCAGGTTAAATCTCACATACAGACTGCCTTACTTTACAATCTCCATTAGCAGAGTTCATTAGTCAAACCAGTATCAATCCACTGTCTCTCCTGGTACCTCCAGGCAGTGTATACTGGAGCCCTATGCTTTTCCTTTGATAGCACCAGTTTCCCATAACGGAGACAGTGCCTAACCCAGAGGTCAGTATCTCTGGCTCCTAAAAGTTAACTCAGCCCATATCTCTGGTTTATCAAGGATGGTGCAGAGAGAAGCTCCAGCCCTGTAAATAGAGCTATGGGCTGTAAAGCGAAATAGCCCACTGTTAATAGTTCATCCTCAAGCTGCTGACAGTCTGTTCTCTTTCTCCTGGACTTAACAACTTTATATTTCTTTATTTTTACATTTCTATTTTCTTATTCTTGGACTCTTCAATTAGTAGGGAAAATGAGTGGACCTTGAAAACAGTCAAACTAGCTGGGGCGGCGATCTTTTAATCCCAGAACTAGGAGGCAGAGACAGGTGGATCTCTGTGAGTCCAAGGCCAGCCTAGTCTAAAAAAGCTAGTTCCAGGACAGGTTCCCAAAACTACAGAGAAACTCTGTCTCAAAAAAAAAAAAAAAATGACAGTCAGAGAGAGAGAGAGAGAGAGAGAGAGAGAGAGAGAGAGACCCCTCCCCATCCTACTTATCTTCCATAAACACTCCTTTCTGTTCCACCCTCAAATCCTCCATTTGTAGCTAGAGAAAAAAATCTTGAGGAGACTGGGGATGTTGAGCTCTCTAAATTCTGCATCTTGTTTGTCTGCAGAAGTGACCTCCCCATCCCTAGAGGCAGGTGACATCCTGAGCCATTAAAGTTCTCCCCAGAGATAGTTGCCTAGCAAGATAATGCTGATTTTTCAGGACTTATGCCTACCTGCTTCTAGACCCATAACTAATGTGAGCAGGCCTCTAAAGTGAGGTATAATTGTGGTCTAGAAGGCGGTGCACTGTACCACAGGAGAGCTACTTAAGTACTACTAATAGTACTAGCAGAACTTGTTATGGTTCATATCTATTATCTCAGTGGAGACTGAGGCAGGAGGATCACTACAAGTGAGTCTAGCCAGTTATGCATAAGATCATTCTGGCTTACAGAGTGAGATATTGTCTTAAAGATAACAATAACAACAACGCATTAGTAAAATAATACTATAAGCAGAAATCTTGGAAAAATGCATGGGAATGGGTAGTAAAGATACAGAAGTATAGACCGAATGTCGAAGCACTTGAGAGGCAGAGGCAGGCAGATCTCTGAGTTCCAGTACAGCCATGGATACATAGTAAGACAAAACAGAAACAACAAAACTCAGGGCATTGAATGACTGTCCAGTACCCACATGTTGGCTCACAACTGTCTGTACTACAATTCCTGGGAATCTGTTGCCCTCTCCTGGCCTCTGGCACCAAGTATGCATGTGATGCACATATACATAAAATAAAAAATTCTAAAAACCTACTTACACTAGCAAAGTTGAGAGGCCATACCTTTCACCAGGCCCCAGCATTTCTGAAGAGCTTTCTTGACTGCAGGTTAGACATTATAGTGGCAATAGTGTCTCACTTGAAAAGCTAAAAAACAAAAATGGATCCTGGACTGGCAGAGGCCAAATGGAGACATTCATCAGAAGCATGATGAATGTAGATGTGGTCATAACATAGAGTACAATCAGAAAACTGAGTCTATGAAGGTTTATGATATTCACTGTAGAGCTACAAGTGAAATAGGAAGCCTACTAAATTAAATTTTTGATCTGTCTAAATAGAAGTCTTTCAGCTCAATAAAAGTTTAACTTTAATCTTAAGAACAGAGAACTGTGGCCCCTCTCTCAGTGCTAGACATTTATCCTTTCTGAAGATGGTCTTTGACTCAACTTCCCATCCATTTCATCTCACCTTAAATCCATCCTTTACGCTAGTTGCAATAACTACTGTATCACATGCCCCCAGGCTCAGTGCAGACAAGACCTTTCTGAACATTGAGTATCTCTGCCTCACTGGTAAGGCCCTTTTTGGCATTGACAGTAGTGTGGATACCTGTCTTCCTCTTCCAGAGGACATGGGTTCAATTCCCAGCACCCACATGGCTCACAGCTGTGGCTGTTTGTAACTCCAGTTCCAGGGGGTCTGGCACCTTCACACCAACACACAGACAATAAAGTTTTTAAAAAATAACTGGTGGGATACATTTTCATAACCACAGAAGCTAATTAGGTTCCTACCCAAGCACTCTATAAATAACTAACATTATGCTGGGCAGTGGTGGCGCATGCCTTTAATCTCAGCACTTGGGAGGCAGAGGCAGACGGGTCTCTGTGAGTTCGAGGTCAGCCTGGTCTACAAGAGCTAGTCCCAGGATAGGCTCCAAAGCTACAGAGAATCTCTGTCTCAAAAAAAAAAAAAGAACATTATTTACTATGATTTATATTGTGTTCTATGTGTTACTAGCTAGTCACTTCGAATGTAGAATTGTATTTGATTCTCATAACCTTACAGAGTAAATGTCTGAATTTTGCATGCACCCACTAATTGGTTGTCAAATGCAAAATGCACAAGAACAATAACTTGATTTTTAAAAATTCTTTTGTTTCCCATGTTTATAAAGCATACTTTCTGGAACATAAGAGGCATTCACCATATGTCATACATACATGAACGAATAAATATATACAAACTTGAAAAAAGATTGTTTTCCTTTATTTTTATTTTTTTGTTTTTTGAGACAGGGTTTCTCAGTAGCTATGGAGCTTGTTCTGGAACTCGCTTTGTAGACCAGGCTGATCTCAAATTCACAGAGATCCACCACTGCTCAGCCTGTTTTTCTTTTTTTACCTGTGGATGAAGAATATGAATATTTAAAGTGTCCTAAGATTTGTGGAAAAAAATAAGAAAAGGTTAACTATTTTGAAGTTGTTAATAATCTTCTGATTTATTTCTTGGGAAGAATGACAGTAGAATATGGTAGCTGTATAGTAGAAATTTTTTTTTTTTTGGTTTTTCGAGACAGGGTTTCTCTAGCTTTGGAGCAAAAATCTTTTTTAAAAAAATGTATTACATTAGCTGGGTGGTAGTGGCGCACGCCTTTAATCCCAGTACTTGGGAGGCAGAGGCAGGTAAATCCCTGTGAGTTCGAGGCCAGGCTCATCTACAAGAGCTAGTTCCAGGACAGCTAGGACTGTTACACAGGGAAACCCTGTCTCGAAAAACAAAACAAAAAAACAACAATAAAAAAATATTACATTGGAAGATAGGGACAGGTGGATCCCTAGAGTTCAACGTTAGCCTGGTCTACCTAGCAAGTTCCAGGCGAGCTGGGAATACACAGGGAACCCCTGTGTAAAAGAAAAAAAATACGTGTGTGTGTCAGAAAACAACTTTCAGAAGCTGGTCCTCCTTTTCTGCCGTGTGGTGCCAAGACTGAAGACACATCATTAGATTGGCAGCAGATGCCTTTACCTGCTGAACCATCACTAGCCCTATTAACAAAAAGAACATTGATTGGTTGACTGACTGATTGATTGATGGGGTTATGCTGTCAGTGTTGTGCCCAGATTACGACCACCAGACTGTAATAAAGCAAGGCTTATTTAGCGCAATACAAACTAGTTTGGAACCCATCTCTAACCCCTGCTGCAGTGAGGTAGAGAGGAATTCTAGCTCCTCTGTGGGGTAAGCTTTTAAAGGTGTAACTACGAAGAGGCCTGTTAAAGCTGCTTTGGCATGGGCACAAAGGTCTGTTCCATCCTGCTGTGTCAGCTAGTTCTTTGTTCCTGAGTCAGGCCATCTTTATCAGCCTGTACCAGGTGACCGGGCGTAATCTTTCAGGTGGGAGGGGGAGGCCACTATCTTCCTGGGAGCAAGCTAGTCTGGGTTTCTATTTTTAAAACATTCTGCTAAGAAATTCCTTCTCGTCCCTTTGAGAATAAGGGTGGGGGTGGGGGTCTCACAAGAGACTCAGGTCATCAGGTATGGAGTGATCTCTTTACCTGCTTCTCTATACTCCCATTTTTAACTTTTTGAGAAACTATACTGATTTTTGCAGTGACTGCACAATTTTGCATTCCCATCATTACTGGGTTTTCCTTTTTTATATCTTCACCAGCATTTGTTGGCATTTATTTTCTTGATGCTAGCCATTCTAAATGGAGTGAGACTGAATCTCAAATAGTTTTGTACTTCCCTGATGGCTAAGAATGTTGACCACTTTAAAAACATTTATTGGAAATTTGAGGACTGTCTTGCTCAGTTCATTAACCCATTTATTCATTGGAAGATTTTTTTTGGGGGGGGGGTAACTTTTCCAGTTCTGCATTTATTCTAGATATTAATTCCCCTCCTGAAGTATAACGGCAAAGACCCCCGATTATATAGGCTGTTTCTTCTCTCTGTTGAGAGTTTACTTTGCCGTGTGCTCTTTGACTTCATGGAATTCTATTTGTCAGTTCTTGTGATTATTTCCAGCGGAGAACTGCTGAGAAAGTCTCAAACTATTCCCATAAGCAAGGGGATTTGCGTAACCTAGGAAATGGAATCAGCTTAGACGTCCATCAGCACGAGTGCATTAAATAAATGTGGTATATATACACAATGGATTCAGCTATAAAGAAAAATCAAATTCTTGGATGGTGGTGGCACATGCCTTTAATCCCAGCACTCAGAAGGCAGAGGCAGATAGATCTCTTGAGTTCAAGATCAGCCTGGTCTACAGAGCAAGTCCCAGGACAGCCAGGGCTATAGAGAAACCCTGTCTTGAAAAACAAAACAAAAAACAAAAACAAACAAACAAGCAAACACAAAGGAAAAAACAAATCATGACAGTTGGAGGAATGTAAGGAAATGAATCTTACTACTCTGTATGCTAATTTAAAAAACTAAAAACATTTGACAATTGACAAGTGAAAGTTTTGAATATCATTTGAATAAACATATATTGCCTCTAATTTTTTTCTACTTTTCAGTGTGTGTGTGTGTGTGTGTGTGCAAGTGCCCTTGGAGTCTACAGAGTCATCAAACTCTGGAATTATAGGCTGCTGTTAGTAACCCGTTGTGGGTGCTAGGTCCTTGCAAGAACAGAACATGCTTGTTTGAGACAGGGTTTTTCTGTGTAGTCCTGGCTGTCTTGGATCTCACTTTGTAGACCGGACTGGCCTCGAATTCAGAGGTCTACTTGCATCTGCCCCCAAAGAGCTGCCACCACGCCCAACTGCTTGCAGTACAGGCTCTTAACTATTGATCTCTCACACCTGTATCATCTTTAAATAAACATTTTCAAATATATTTAGTTGTACTCATTTGGTAGGTGGCCTTTACTATTTTGGTAGTTTTGAGAGCTAAGCTTCCTGAACCTATTTAAGAGCTTTGCCTTTTGGAATTCACTGGCAAAGGCAATTAATTCTGTGGACAATCCACAAAAGCCAATTCAGTAAGGTAGAATGAAATTTCAATGGCTGTATTGATTTAGCTAAGTGTAATTATTTATTGTTTCACCTCAAAGTGGGTAGTCTTTGGTACAACTCAATTCTGGCCACCTGGAATTAGAACCAGCCTCCATAGGGTTCTGATTTCAGGAACACCTGCACTTGAGTGGCTCTCACCAATACTCTCAGCTCAGAATTCTAAACTTACCACTACTAGAGTGTTAGGATGAGGATAGTAAATAGGGTGAGATGCAGGGGAAGGCAAGGGGAAGGATGATCACGGCTTCCGCTCAGCCTTCCTGTGTAACCAGAGTGTGTCAGTCTCCCAGCTTACCATGTGGGAAGCTCCATTTGTTAATTTTTTTAAGGGCCTTGATTCCCAAAATTGCTGGCCATAAGATTGGCCCCAGATCTTATTTCTACTAGAAAGTTGGGCTGGTTCGAGGTGCTAACCCTCAAATCTTGTGGTTGTTTTCTGGCGAGCAGTTCCATTTTGGAAGCTAGTTAGGAACTTACCAGCTTATTAAGCATATTCCCATAGCTCAGGAAATTCCGAAGGTTTTTGAAGTTCTGTGCTTAAGAACCAAGGACAACGATCAGCTTATTTATAATACCACATTTGACTTTACATGTTTTATGGAAGTTCATTTAAACCACGGAGCCTGGTTTATTGAAAGAAATACCTATATTTATTTAGTCCATAGGCCATTTGAACAATAAATTGGCCTTTTACTTACTGAGCTCTGAGTAGACACAATGAAAGGTTAATGGTGAGTTATTTGCATCTACGTCTCTAATTCTCGGGTGTGTGGAAGAGCCCAGGAACAAGGAATATCTATGGTTTTAGGCACCGTGATTGAGAAGAGTAGGACAGATGAAAGAAAACTTTAGGAGTCTCTATGATGGGGCTGGAGAGATGGCCCAGGCGGTTAGAAAAAAAAAAACAAAACCTCTTGCTGAGGACCCAGGTTTGATTCCCAGCACACATATAGTAGCTTACCACCATCTGTAACTCCAGTCCCAGGGGGTCTGATGCCCCTGCTCTGGCCCATGGTCACCAGGTACACACATGGTAAACAAAAATACATTTAGGCAAAACACTCATAAATTTAAAACATAAGTCATAAATTTCTATAACATAAAACGATGTGCTGATGGAATCTGGTATATTTGTAGCAGATTGAGGTAAGCCACCTTGATTCCCTTATCTGCACTGTGTTCATGGACAGACTTTTCTTTTTGCTATTTAGGTATAAATCCCATCCATATTCATTTGAGAAGAGTGTTAGTACTTGCAATGGGCTGGAGAGGAGATTCTGCCAATCTGTTTGATGCCACTCTGCCTCCCCAGAAAAACCAATGTCTTCAAATTGGGGTTGGACTTGGGATACAGTTCAGTTGGTAGAGTGCTTTACAGGTATACATAGGGACCTGGGTTAGATTCTGACACTGCGTAAGTGGTCTATGACTAATCCTAGTACTTCCGAGGCAGAGGCAAGAATATCAGAAATTCAACATCATCTTTGGCTACAGTGAATTCAAGGCTGGCCTGGGATACATGAAACCCTATGTTGGGGGAAATGAAAAAAGAATCTTTAATTTTTTTTGTTGTTGTTTTTGTAGCTCTGGCTTTCCTGGAACAGAGAACTGCCTGCCTCTGTCATTATGTGGACAGCTACTTCAGGAGGCCAGATGGCTTTAGATCCCCTAGAGCTGGAGTTAAAAGCTGATTATTGAGGGTGATGGTGCTGGGAATTGAACTCTGGTCCCCCAGAAGGGCAGAAAATATTCTTTAACAGTGGAGCCATCTCTTCAAACCTATTTCTTGACATTTGCTGACCCCTACATGCTCAGGAAAGTTTTAGGAAACTGAGAAACACTGAGCAGCTAAGCAGAGGGAGTCAGAACAGAGACAAGGCGGGTACTCAACTCTTGACAACTGATCTCAAGGGTTCTTCCTGTTATCAATACAGCCCTAGCTGTCCTACAACTATGTAGACCAGGCTGGCTTCAGACTCAAAGAGATTCGCCTGTCCCTGTCTCCTGAGTGTGAGTGTTAGGATTAAAGGCGTGCACCACTTTGACCAGCAGAACCCAAGAGTTCTTAAGTAGCTAGAACTCAGTGAGAAGAGCTGGCAGAGGGGGAAAAAAATTCTAAAAAAGTGTTTTAAAGCAAATTTTACAAAGTTACAATAATAATAGTAACATACTTACTAAAAATTATCATATAAAAACTCAGTGATATTATCTTTTTCCTTTCCCCTTTGTGGTGTTTGGGATCAAATACAAGGCTTGACACCCAGGCCTACCAAATCCAGTACTACCAAAAAGGGCACCTGTTGCAGCCATTGCAGTAAAGTGCTGGGGACTGAGGACCTTGGGCCTGCTAAGCAAATGTTCTACCATTGAACTTCACTCCTAGCACAACAGAACCTTTAAAAACCAATATGTTTTATCATTTGTACTTATGTTTAAGCGTGGGAATGTGCAGAAGTGCAGGTGTCAATGGAGTACAGACGACGGAGTTGGAGCCCCTGGAGCTGGTGTTTCAGGTAGTTGTGAGCTGCCCAACATGGGGTTCAAACTTGGGTCCTGTGGAAGAGCAGCAAGCTTGGCTAACCACTGAGCCATTGCCCTAGACCCTCAGGTAACCTTTAAAACAATACTTTGTGAGAGAAAAATCACCAGGGTAGGAAAAAACAAGAAATGGTCTTATTGCTATGGACTATGAAAATATCACAGGGTGTAGTAAATATAAGCACAGGCCCAAAGTGGTATGCAAAATGAAGTGAGTGAGGCAGGTGGAAATAAACGGAAGAAATACCTAGCTGGCTTTGACAAGGGGTTAGCAGAGAAAAGTTGGTCAGTGCTACATGAGCTGCTACTGTGGAAGCTGCTGCCTGGATCAGCAACCAGACCCAAAAAGATCTTAATGCGGCACTAGCATACTCCTTGCTGCTCAGACATGGCCACAACAGGACTTGATATTTCCCAGACTATGATTATAAGTACATAAATGGGTCAACGCCTTTCTTGTAGTGGAAAGCCTCAAGCTTGGAAACCTGGGAAGGCAAGTGCCAATCCCTAAAGTGGCACACGCCTTTAATCCCAGCACTTGGGAGAGGCAGGCGGATCTCTGTGAGTTTGAGACCAGCCTGGTCTACAAGAAGTAGTTCCAGGACAGGCTCCAAAACCACAGAGAAACCCTGTCTCGAAAATACAAAAAAAAAAAAAACAAAACAAAACAAAACAAAAAAAACCAAAACAAAACAAAAAAACACCTCATATTAAGCATTATAGAGCTAAAAACGGTGTAATATAAATAGGTTGTTGATTAGTATAAATTCTAAAGGCTTATGAAAACCCAGAAAGTCAAAGGGTATTCATGCACACAAGTAGTATAGAAATGGTTTCCTTGAAAGATCAATCTTAGCCAGGCAGTGGTGGTGCACGCCTTTAATCCCAGCACTCGGGAGGCAGAAGCAGGCGGATCTCTGAGTCCGGAGGCTAGCCTGGTCTACAAGAACTAGTTCCAGAATAGGCTCCAAAGCTACAGAGAAACCCTGTCTCGAAAAATAAAAGAGAAAGATAAATCTTAATATACAGAATAAAATCAAAGGATATTTTATTATTATTTTTTTAATCTTTCCCAAAGTTTGTAGTTTGTATGTATGAATGTTTCTGATTCTGACCAGTAAAATTCTATTTTGATCCAAAATATTATCAGACTAACTATGATCAAGTCCAGCTTGATTATGATAAGTCACATAAACTAATACATTTTGAAAATGAAAATCTGTTTCTTTCATAGATGATGGACATTAATTTTTTCTAATGTTTACTCAACATTAGCTTAGAGTGAGACTCAATGTATTTTCCTTAAAAAGCTGGTCATAATTTATACTTAATCTAGGCAAATTACTTAATACTTTATTGATGGTCATATGAAAAACTCTACAATAAATAATGACAAGAGTATGCAAAAACCACTAGCCTTTGTTTGCAATACAGAAAATACATGTTAATTCTGGACCAAAACAATCCCACTAAAATACAAAAACTGATAAGAAAAAATTAAAAGATATGCAGTGACTATTTGTGGCCAGTTATAACAAGCCAACAACCATTATGTATAATGGAAAGTCAAGGTCAGTTTTCATTTGCAGATAAAGGATGTCTTCGGTAGCTTAAAAAAATATAAACTCTGAAAAAGCTTGAGAATCATATACAAAAGCAGCTGTGGGAGAGGAAGGTTGAAAACCAGAAACCGTGATAGCACCACCAGCGAGCACGGGGTTGATCCTGACTCTCCAGTTCTCTTAGCCTGTGCAGAATTCAGATTCAAAGTGCCATACAAATCATTAGTAGTTATAAAAACTGGCCTTGAGCACAGGGTTCTGTGGAGTAGTCCTAAGCCCTAATAGGCACCAATCGGTTACAAAGGCTGAGTAGCTATCCAGGTCACAAGTCCCGACGGTATAATAAATCCCGTGTTGCCTTGTCAACTTTTTGCTGGTAGTCTTCTAGTTTGTCAAGAATTTTCTGGGACAGCTGTAAGGAAAAGAAGGCAGTCATTATACAGAATAGCTTGAAGAGTGAAGACTAGAGTGTACCTATGGGAAATGTTAGGGGCTTTGCTTCTACTCAGTGCACAAGTCTGTTCTGTGATGCTACAGTCAGACCTGGTCCTTCCCTGTTATATGTAACTAACATTCCTATTTTTGTAATGAATCACATTTTTGTGTTTGCAGAACTCAAACCCTTATGCACACGAGGCAATGGCTCTACTACTGGGCAGCATCTCCAATTCAGTTACACCACTATGTATGTTTGTATGCGGCTTCCATGTGTCTGTATATGTATGTATTCATTTATTTGTGAGACAAGGTATTGTGTATCCTGCTTTTTTCTTCCCAAGTTTTTTTGTTGTTCTGTTTTGAGACAAGGTCTCAGTACACAGCCATGGTTGGCCTAGATCTCACTATGTAGACCAAGCTAGTCTTAATGCTCAGAGATACCCCCTGGGATGAAAGTTGTGCACCCCAATGCCTTGCTTATGAAGATGTGAACTCAAACTCATGATCCTCTGCCTCTTCTTCACCATATCCTACCATTGTGTTCTACCACAATAGGTCACACCAGTATATTTTATTTTATTTTTCTCCCTTTTTTGAGTCAGAATCTCACTAAGATCTCACTAAGCCTCTGTTGATGAGGCTGTCCTCAGAGATCCACCTGTCTCTGCCTCCCAAGTGCTGGGATTGTTTTTATTAAAAGAATTACTAGCTTTTTTCCTGGAATGAGACCTCACATCTGATTTTTTAAAAGATTTATTTATTTATTTACTATGTATGCAGTGTTCTGGCTGCAGACCAGAAGAGGGCACCAGACCTCATTACAGATGGTTGTGAGCCACCATGTGGTTGCTGGGAACTAAACTCAGGATTCTGGAAGAGCAGCCAGTGCTCTTAACTGCTGAGCCACCTCTCCAGCCCCCATTACATCTGATTTATCAGGTTCATTAGCTAGAAAATCGTGAGTTTGGGAGCAGTTGGAGCATACACCTAACACATTCAAAAACAAAAAGGAAGTGCAACAAAAAAAGCAAGGAACTCATACTCCTACAGCCTTTCACACAGTTTTGCTAAGATGCCAATTTCCTATGTAGCTGGGCTGACCCTGAACTCCTAAGATCAAGGGACTGATTTCTTGCCTTAGCTCCAGTAGCTAGGACTATAGGTGTGTGCTACTGTAATAAGTTGTTTGCAACCCTACCTTGTGAGTTCTGATTGATAGGGTTGGAAAGACACTTTAGCAAACAAAAAGTCATTTTTATAAGATCAGGAAAGCAAATACTACTATTTTATGTATTTATTTACCTTTTAGGGTAAGTTGTAGCTAGTATGGGTTCCAGAACACATTGTCATTTACAGGTATCACGCAGGACACTGACAGTTGAATTGAATGCAGTGCTAGCACTGTACTCAAGTACTATTCATCCTGGAGAACTGCCCTGCTAAGCACCTCTTAAGAAAGAATTGTAGGTCATTGTCTCTGTGTAACTGAAGCCTAGATAATTCCTTCTTAAAACTTCTGAAATGGTTGTTTAGTACATTATGGGCAATAAGTGGCTTTTGTCCCCTCTCTTCTAGAGAACCGATAATCATGCCTTAGGATGTGCCTGCCATCAGAGCTTTGGTGAAGACAACTCAGAGGTTTACTTACGACAATGTTGTGACTGTTGGCACTGTTTTCTCCAAGAGCCTGGAGAAGCTGATCAATAGAGGAGTATGGGAGCCATACCATTGGGGCTGTTGCAGACAGCGGGAACTGAAAGAAAATGTCTGTTATTGACATGACATCATTTCTTCTAAGTAGTTGCTTTTGCAGGATTCTATACATGAAACATTTTAACCCACCTGCACCACTGTTAAGAAATTGTATGGGGCTCGTGAGATGGTAAAGGCACTTGCTACCAAGCCTAAGTTACTGATTTCAATCTTGGATCACATAGTGGACAGAAAGACATGGATCCCCCAAGTTGTTCTCTGACCACCATGTGCAGTGTGGCATATGTGTGTATGCACACACAATAAGTGTAATAAGAAAAAGGAATTACATGTACATAACACACATACTTGAATTCCTTCCTTTTCTTTCAATTAAGTAAATATATTAATACCTTGCGCTATCACTCATCTGATCTCTAAGAGTTCCAGGACAACCAGAACTACGTAATACAGAGACTATATCTCAAAAACACCAAAAAAAGAAAGAGTGCATCTGAATTTGATTCCCAGAATCCTTATCAGGCAGTTCACAACTGCCTGTGACTCTAGCTCCAGAGAAGCCAAACCTCCAGCCTTCTTAGGCACTCACAGGCAGGTGGTGCATATACATGATTAAAAATACGTCCTTTTTCTCTTCCTTCCTTCCTTTCTTTTTTTAGACAAAGTTTCTCTGGCTGTCCTGGCACTCTGTAGACCAGGCTGGTCTCGAACTCGCAGAGATCCACCTGCCTCTGCCTCCCAAGTGCTGGGATTAAAGGAGTTTGCAACCACACCTGGCTAAAAATAAACCTTAAAAAAGAAGAAAAGAAACTAGAGATCCCTAGAGTATCAATATTTCACTATAGAACTATATACTTTATATCAATTTACTTTAAATACTCCCTTACTTATTACTTAGTGTGGTAATACACAATCAAAAGGAAACATTCACATGCATCTACCTCAATTCCAAAGTACTGATGTCCTTTCCCTAATACAGCATCCACATATTCGGAGACCAAATCTACAGCTTCTTCTAAAAGGTCATAGTTCAGGTACAGACGAAGCAACTCAGCAGCATCAACTTTCTGTAAAAATCAACAATTATAAGCATGTCCACTCCCAGTTGAAATAGAACAGTGCTGCCTTCTAGAATGTTTTAGAAATTACGCAAGAAACCAAATGCTCACACCCCCAAATGTACTACGAAAACAGCTATCGTTTCTGTGCATCAACAAATATCAGGCTTTCCTATTAATGTTTTCAATACAGTTGTATTTCAACTTATAAGAAACATCTAGGTAAGCAGGGCTATATAGTCCTGCCTCAAAACAAACAACAAACAATTAAAAAAAGGTTGCTTACGAGCGCCTGGGTTTATTCATCTGTTCCTTAGATTTGTAAACTCTCCAAGAGCCCAGTTACCTCCAGGCATACAGTAATGTGATCCAAGACATGTTTTAACTTGTCCCTATTTCAATTTTACATTAGTAATGTCAACATGTCTTCCCAGAAATGTTGAGCACTCAAGTGATAGGATATATACACCAATTCTTAGAAATAATGAAATGCAAAAGGACCACCAGTTTTAAATTTGTATTTTATGTAAATCAAGTGATAGAAAGACAAACAGCCTGACTTATGAAGAGTAAGTATGCTTTACTATATTACATGAGGATATTGTACCACTTCCCCACTACCACCCAAGTCAAGGTTTCTCTGTAGCCCTGGCTGGTCTTGAACTCAGAGATCCACCGGCCTCTGCCTCCTGAGTACTGGGATTAAAGGTGGGCACCACAAGCCAGAGCCTCTGTATTCCATTATAGTGAGAATACTGTACTCTTTTACAGTGATTATGTGAACTCAATGGATACTCTATTACAGTGAGGATGCTGGATTCTATTATTATAATCATGTTTTACTCAATGGATACTTTATTATAATCTCTCTCTCTCTCTTTTTCTTTTTTTTTTTTGAGGCAGGGTTTCTTGAATTTCTGACCTTGTATGTGCACCACCACACCCAGTTTATGCAGTGCTAGGGATAAAGTTCAGCACTTCCTGTATGCTAGGTAAACTGTTTCGGCTTTTTTGAGACAGGGTCTTGCTCTGTAACCCAGGCTGGCCTTGAACTTCTGCTCAGTCTTCCAAGTTCTGTAATTACAAATGCCTAACACCATACTGGGTTGTTCTTTTGACAAACAAACAAACAAAAACCCTCTATAAAAGTGCTTCAGATTATTATCTTCAAACTCAAGTGCACATCCTAAGCAGATCAGAACTGCCTGCCTCAGCAGCATAAACGCTAAAACTAGAATGATATAGAAGATTGGCATGGCTCCTATACAAGAACAGCACATGAACTCATGAAACTTATACACTAAAACAACAACAACAACAAAAACTTGGTTTGGTGCTGCACACTTTAATAGTTGGAGGGGGAGGCTGGTGGAATTTGAACCTAGTTTGGTTTACATAGTAAATTCAAGACCAGCCCAGTTTACAGCAAATTCTAGGCCAGCCAGAACTACAGCGGAACCCTGTCTCAAACAAATGAATAAATAAATAAGCTTGTCAAAATGTGTTCTGTTATCTTGCCCCAGGTAATCTTACTTTGTAGTCTTACATGAGACCCAAGAATCTACATTTTAAAGAAGATACCATTCAAGCCATTTTGCTATAGATGATTTTTGTATAGTCCAGATGTGGATTCCTATATTAGAAGTCTAGAGCCAATGTGATAGCCCTGGGAGAGAAAGGAACCTTTGAGAAGTGGGACCAAGTGGAGGATGTTTAGATGGAGGAGGGCACTGTCCTTTCTGAAGAATTGTTCTCTGGCTTCCTGTCTGATGACATGACCGTATTATTCTCCCATGCATTCCTATCACAGTGCAATCTGCTATAACATAGCACTCAGTGATGGCAACAACAATGAGCCATGTGTTCTTCATGTTTAGCTTATAAAACTGTGAGCAAAAAACCCCATCTTTCTCTATAAAGCTGGCCTGCCCAGGTACTTCTTCATGTGAACACACAACAGACCAATATATAATCCTGATTCTAAAAAACACTGTTGTACTAATTGGTAATCATTCTACCCACTGCTATCAAGTTTTTGAGCAACAATAGTAGATACTGTACCATATCTAATAATATACTACTCATTACTCTAAGATCACTGATTAGTGAGTACAGAAGTAGATATTAATCTAATTATTAATCCATGAAACTTTAAATCTAAATTCCTAGTACTCAATTGTTAGAATGCTTACTTAAATTCCCATTACTATGTGTAGAATTTAAGTTAAATTATTTTAGTCCTGTTAGTTGTGATTGAGATATAAATATAAATCAGTGAATTCTCTCTATTCCCCTCTTCCACCTTTTGCCAGTGTCTCATTTTGCCTAGGCAGACCCTGAACTCACTATGTAGCAATGGCTGCCTCTACCTCCTAACTACTGTCACCACAAGTGGCTTGTGAGTCAGAACATTTTCTCAAATTATCACCCCACTTCAATATCACATACCTTGTAACTGTTTATAAGCCAGTTAGGCAGAGGGACTCCATGAGACAACAACTTGTTGATCACACAATGATGATACAAGTTATTCTGGACTCTGTATCTTTCCAAGTAAGTTGACAGTAACCTCCATGCTTCATCTGTAGCACTTGAAAAAGGTACAAAGGACAAAGGAGTTAAGATTCCTTTCCTATTAATTAATTATTAGAGATGGGGGTCTTACTATGTATACCAGGTTGATCTTAAGAGCCTATCTGCCTCCTGAGTGCTGTGATTATAGGTGTGAGCAGACACACTGAAGCTGTTTCAGACTTAAAAAAAATTATAAGTTTACACTTATTTTAGTGTATGCGTGTGTGTGGGGGGGGTGTTCATACACCATGCCGTCCATCTGGAAGTCACAGAACAACTTTTAAGAGTTGACTCTCAGCTGGGCGGTGGTGGTACACGCCTTTAATCCCAGCACTTGGGAGGCAGAGGCAGGCGAATCTTTGTGAGTTCGAGACCAGCCTGGTCTACAAGAGCTAGTTCCAGGTCAGGCTACAATACCACAGAGAAACCCTGTCTCGAAAATCCAAAAAAGAAAAAAAAAAAAAAAAGAGTTGACTCTCTTTTCTACAATGTGGGTACCAGGAAATCAAATTAGGGTCCTCTGTAAGGACCTGCTAAGTCATCTCTCCAGTTAACAAATGAATTGGTAATACAGCTAAATGATAACTATAAATTAGATGAACTAATAAAAACTGGAGTTACAGACAGTTGTGAACTGACATGCAGGTGCTGGGAACCGAACCCAGGTCTGCTGGAAGAACAGCCAGTGCTCGTAACTGCTGAGCCATCTCTCCAGCCCCAAAAACTTTTAAAAAGAAATCAAATGAGTCAAGATTTATTTTTCTCTTACTAACTACATACAATTTATTTAATTCCTTTGTTCTAGGATTTTAAAGAAAAAAAGAAATTGGTTCACACCATTAGTACTGATCTCCCAAACTGACCAAACAATAGATTCATGTAGAAAACAATTAAAACAATTTTTATGTATATGAATATTTTATCTGTATGTATATATATGCACCATGTGAGTTCCTGGTGCCCATGAAGGTCAGAAGAGGGTATTGGACTCCCCTGGAACTGTAGTTATGATCCACCATATAAATGTTACAAACTAAATCTGGTCCTCTGCAAGAGCAGCATGTACTTTTAACTGCTGAGCCATCTTTCCAGCCTCTCAATTATAATTATAATTATAAATTATAATGTTCTCTGAACAAAGAAATTTGAAAAAAAAAAGAAAATAAAAATTTTAATGTTCTAAACTTCAGAGTTTAAAAATAGTAACAGAGAACTTCTGCTAGAGGGAGCAGTGGTAGCCTATGACAGTACTTGATCCGTGAAGGCAAGAGATCAAGAGTTCAAGACCAGCCTGTTTATAGGAAACCCTGTCTCAAAAAACAAACAAACAAACAGATTCAATGCAATGCCCATCAAAATTCTTCAATGACCTGGAAAGAACGGTACTCCTTTGAGAAATGGTCTTGCTATGTTGGCCAGGCTGGCCTTAATTTTGTGGTTATGAGTGATATTCTTGCCCCAGCCTTGAAAGTAGCTGTGAACCTAGGCTATCTATTCCACACTAAGCTAAGAGGTCCCTCTGCTTTTGAGGAAAGGGATATGGAGAGATATCACATAGACAATACATCATGGTCTTAACTATAACTGTCAGCCTAATTATAAACTTCCAGCTTTTATTTTTATTTTGAGACAGGGTCTCTCTATTAAGTAGCTCTGGCTGTTATAGAACTTGTTATGTAGACTAGGTTGGCCCCACACTCACAGACTGCCCCCTATCCCTGCTTCCCAAGTGCTGGGATTAAAACCAAGCTCTACCATACCCAGCATTTTTAATTTATTTTTTAAAAAGACTGGAGCCGGGCGGTGGTGGCATACGCTGCCTTTAATCCCAGCACTCAGGAGGCAGAGGCAGGCAGAACTCTGTGAGTTCGAGGCCAGCCTGGTCTAGAAAAGCTAGTTCCAGGACAGGAACCAAAAGCTATGGAGAAACCCTGTCTAGAAAATCAAAAAGACTGTTGTGAGTTGCCTGATGTGGGTGCTAGGAGTCAAACTTGAGTCTTGCGAGAGCAATAAGCCCCTTTTAATTAATTAATTAATTAATTAATTATGTTTGAGACAGGGTTTCTACCTAGCTCTGGCTGTAACGGAACTCACTATGTAGACCAGGCTGACTTCAAACTCACAGAGAACAGCTTGCCCCTCTCTCCCTAGTTCTGGGATTAAAGGTGTATGCCATGTCTGGTTGTAACATGTACTCTTAACCACTGAGCCATCTCTCCAGACTAACTTCCAGATTCTATAAAAACCTAGCAGAAGGCTGGAGGGATAGCTCAGATGCTTCTCCAGAAGACCCACATTTGATTCCCAGCATCAGTATTAGGTGGTTACAACATCCTGTAACTTGAAAATACACAAATACGCACACACCATATAAATGAAGACAGGTATGACATTGCATGAGTGTAAACAATCCCATCACTCAGGAGGGTGAGGCAGGAGAACTGAAAATTTGAGAAAAGTGTGGGCTACATAATAAGATCATATTTAAAAACAACAATAAGAAACCTCAAATTAAGGCAGGTGGTGGGGGTGCATGCCTTTAAAATCCCAGGATCTCAGTGAGTTCGAGGCTAGCCTGGATTACAAAATGAGTTTCAGGACAGCCAGGATCGATACACACAGATCAGCGTACCTGTCTCAAAAAGAAAAACAAAAATTCTAGACGTTATCTATTCAAGGAAAGAGTGCTATAGCTTTGCAAAAGGTGAATCTATAAGGCCTAGAGGAACACGAGGCTACCTGGACTCCTTCGTAGTGATGACAGAAGACAGCTGATTGGCTGCTAGCCAGGTCCAGGCTTCTGCTTGTGCTGCTTCTCCTCCAAACTGCAACTTGATGCACCTGCAATGAAAATGATCCAACAGTGGTAACTAACCATTGAAGTGTCACTTAATTTTGCTACTACATCTAGACAGCTAAGACAGCTTTAGCTATGGCCTATCACTGGCTTCTCCTCCTCCTAAAAGTCACACAGCTGGATGACTCACATGCCTATTAGTCATCAAGAGACATTTGGGAGACAGAGGAAGGTAGATGGCTGAGATTTCAGCCAGCCTTGGCTACATAGTCCCTATCTCAAAACTAAAAATTAGAATGTTTAAGAAATTCTTTTATATATATATATTTGTGGTTTTTCGAGACAGGGTTTCTCTGTGGTTTTGGAGAATATATATATGGGTGTTTTGCCTCAGGTATGTCTGTTCACCATTTGCAAGCCTGGTACATGTAAAGGCCAAGCACCTAGTGCTCCCAGCCTTAGAGCTATCTCTCCAGCTTCCCACATTAGAATGTTTCACAAACAAGTTACCAGTAGCTGTAAGTTCAATAAAAAGTTGTCTGTAATACCAGCACTTAGAAGGCTGGAGTACCTATGACTTTTAGGCCACCCCGGGTTATATGGAGAGGAAACCCTGTCTCAAAAAACAAGTGCTAGGAGCAGAACTAAGGAAGGCCCTGCACAAGTGAGGCAAGTCTACCACCGTGCTGAACTCCCAGCTCATAATTGCCTTTAGAGACAGTTAAGTGGCTGAGTGGATAAAGTGCTTGTAACGTAAGTACACAAGTTTTATCCCCAGCAACCAAATAGAAAGCTGGGCATGGTGGCATGAAGTAATCCCAGTGTTGGGGAGGTAGAAACAGGAGCACTCCTAAGCTCACTGGCCCACCAACCTAGCCTAATGGGCAAGTCCCAGACGCCAGTGAGATCCTGTTTCAAAACTAAGGTGGAAGCTCAAGAGAACAATATCCCAAGTTATCTTTACACACACATGAGAAAGAGGACAAACAAGAAACAGTTTCAAAATGACTACAAGAGCCAAAAGCTATCCCAAAGGATTGAAAAGAGCACATGCCTCATCTAGAATGAACACTATTATCATCATCTAACTCAGAATGTCTTTCCAAGAAAGCTTAAAAATCAAGATGTTTGGTTTGTTTATGAGACATGGTCTACATAGCTGAGGCTAGCCTTGAACTCAATTCTCCTGCCTTTACCTGTCCATTACGCCTGATAAAGATTATGTTTAAATTAAAATTATAAGTTATCAATTTAAAAAAATCCTGCATAAATCAGAGTACCTCTTTATAATGGTTTAGCAGCTTCTTATTATTTGTTATCACACTAAATAATAAGACAGAATTTTTGATTAGAAAATTAGACTTTTTGTTGTTGTTTTTTGAGACAGAGTTTCTCTGTATAGCTTTGGAGCCTGTTCTAGAACTCACTCTGTAGACCAGGCTGGCCTAGAACTCAGAGATCCACCTGCCTCTCCCTCCCAAGTACTGGGATTAAAGGCGTGCGCCACTACCACCCAGAGACATTAAGGCTATTAAAAGTTAATTTTTACTTACTTAAAAGCAAGTCCTTCAAAGACTGGTGTTAGGGGAAGCTTAAAAGTCTGACACAGTGATATGGCAGTGTCAAAGAGGCCAGCCTGAACCAGAAGAGTGACCATCTCCTTTGCTGATGAACTTCCTGTGGAAATGGAATATAGCCAGTTAGTGCACCTAAGGGTGTACACAAATGAGACAAAAAGCTTTGATTGTTGACAAACATCTGAATAACACCCCTGCCTGGTCCTGTGTCATTGGTACTGGTTGGTTAGAAGTTAATTCCTACCTGCAATGGCAATCGCTGATGGATCATGTCGAGCCAACGTGAGGCGAATTCGAGCTAAAGAACATTCTTTTTCCAGATCTTCCAGTTCCAGAATTTCAATTTGTCGATTGCCTAAAAACCAAATAAATTTTATTACCCAAAGTATAAGGAAGTATCTATTAAGTGAACTTGTTACTTTGAGGGACGAAAGTGGGACAAGGTCTCTCAGTTTAATTCTCCAAGGCATAGAGGAAGAAATGAAGAAAACAGAGGATTCAGTAAAAATTAAGCAATGTCCCTTAATTTATATACACAGTTGAGTTAAACAAAATGATCAGAAATAAAACTTGCACTTAGGGAGTAGTTAGTGTTTCAAAAACTCAATTTAGCTGTTAAACTACCTAAGTGAGAAAGGCGGGATTAAATCTGGAGTCCAAACTTTGTTTGTGAAAGGCCATGAGCTGTTTATAAAGGACCCTGATAAAGATGTTTGCCACTGAGTTAACTTAAAACACAATAACCAACACAAACACTTTCTACACGCCCCCCCCCCTTGAGACAGGTCTGACTACATAGCCTTGGCTAGCCTAGAACTTGTTATATAGACCAGGCTGCCTTCAAACCCAGAGATACATCTGCTTCTGTCCGAGAACTAGGATTAAAGACATGTGTCACCATACCCAGCTCTACCTTATTTTTTTGAGACTACTTCTTTCGTTGAACCTAGAAACTCCCAGTTGGGTCAGATTAGCTGGCCAGTGAACTCCACTATCTTTCTTTCTCTCCTTCTGAGCTAGGTTACAAGTGTGCACCATATGCATTATGTGGTTAGGGGATCTGAACTGAGGCTCTCATGTCTGCACAGCAGACACTTTATACAATGAGTTATCTTCTCAACCTAAAGAGAAACACTTCCCTAGCCCCCTGTGACAGGGTTTCTCCGTGTAGCCTTAGCTGTCCTGAAACTTGCTTTTTTTGTTTTGTTTTGTTTTTCTTTAAGACAGGGTTTTTCTGTAGGTTTGGGTCCTTTCCTAGAACTCACTCTGTAGACCAGGCTGGCCTCAAATTCACAGAGATCTGCTGCCTCCTGAGTGCTGAGAGTAAAGGTGTGAGCCACCACCGCCCGGTTAGGCCACAGAGATTCCCAAAATACTTAAAAGTAATTTTCATTTCTTTATATGACAGTATGATATTTTCAAAGGCTTCTTAAAACAACCTTTAACAGATTAGAAAGTTGAAACTAAAACAAAATAATGTCCTTTGACCATATGTACTGACTATGTGTAGTATTCTTTTAAAGGTTTATTTAACTTTTTATTTTATGTGCATTGGTGTGAAGGTGTCAGATCCCCTGCAACTGGATCTTTAGACAGTTGTGAACTGCCATATGGGTGCTAGGAATTGAACCCGGGTCCTCTAGAAGAACAGTCAGTGCTCTTAACCACTGAGCCATCTCTCCAGCCCCCGTATGTGTAGTATTAATAGTATATATGCTACCAGCTGTCTATAATATAATCACTGTAACACACACACACACACACACACACACACACACACACACACACACACACACCCTTAATCCATATGTCTCCTAAACTGTAACAATAGCTACTGTCCAAAGATGAGAAATCCCTGACTCACTTGGGGCAACTGTGCACTCGCCATCATGATTCCTCTTGGGAGATGCGCCAGGGCGATCAGACTGAAAACAAAAAACAGGGACTTAGCTGCAAAAGACAGTTCTTTTTTGGGGGGTGTGGGTGGGGGGTTGAGACAAGGTCTCTCTGTGTAGCCTTGGCTGTCCTAGAGCTCACAGAGATCCCCTGGGAAAGTGTTGTCTGCACCACCTCTGCCTACCTAAAAGACAATATTTTATTTTTATAGCATAAACTACTAAAGCATTCATGCCTAAATTCTCAAGAGAATTCTGTTTTGTTTTTTTTTTTTAATTGTTTATGGCAGGGCCTCACTACA
Organism: Microtus pennsylvanicus; assembly: GCF_037038515.1. NCBI lineage: Eukaryota > Metazoa > Chordata > Mammalia > Rodentia > Cricetidae > Microtus > Microtus pennsylvanicus. Next base: position 67,833,012 of record NC_134580.1, on the reverse strand, counting down.
CAGCTTAGGCTGTCCTGTCCTGGAACTCACTATGTAAATCAGGCTAACCTCAAAGCCACAGAGTCTAACTGCTTCCGCTTCCCAAGTGCTGGGATCAAAGGCGTGCACCACCATACCTGGTACAAGGATACTGAAACTGTCATTCAACAGAATGGAGCTGATTATCAAGGACTCATTCATCTACCACGTGTTATATACACCAAGGTCATAGGTACATAAATCACATGCTTTTCACCAGCTCCATAGTTCTATCATCAGTGGTAACTTTGGGCAATAGCCTAGTAACACAAAGAACTATCAGCAGGATAAGAAAAACTGTATCTGCCTTCTCAAATGCTAACTATTAATAAACAAGACTGAATTTAAAAGTGCCTATCATGTAATAAGCATGTTTTTGAGACAGGGTGTCATGTAGACGAGGCTAGCTGGCCTGAAATTCAGTATGTGACTGAGGCTATATTTGAAGTCCTGGTCCTCCTTGTCTCTACTTCCTGCGTGCTGCTATTTTAGGTATGTGCCACCATCACCAGCACCTTTAGTAGACATTTTAAATTAAATAAAGAGGGGGCTGGAGAGATGGCTCAATGGTTAAGAGCACTGGCTGTTCTTCCAGAGGTCCCCAGCAACCACATGGTGGCTCACAACCATCTGTAATGAGATCTGGTGCCCTCTTCTGGTGTGCGGGCATACATGGAGGTAGAATGTTGTATACATAATAAATCTTTTAAAAAAAAATTAAATGAAGCAAAATGAAACTTAAAAAAACAAACAAAACAAAAAAAACCCTCCAAAACCAAAAACTAATGATTCGAAAATACTACAAAGAAAAGTTTTCATACCACTGCCCCAGAAGCTGGCTGTACAATCCATGCATACTCTGGACGAATAAGGCGTAAACAGTTAATAGCAGCCAGATAACAGTTGCCTTGCTTCTCGAGTCCCCGGAGAGTTCGAACTTCTCTGCCAAGGCGCATACCATATTCAAACATCACTGTACCAGCTATGAGACAAGAGTAAATTAGACAGAAATGTTTCTTTAAGATACACATGAGACACTAAAATTTGAGGAAACACTGTGTGTAATATAAAGCCACACACAAAAACTGCTGGTGAAAATATCAAGTACAACCCCTGTGGCACCTTTTCAGGGAATGTAAAAAATACAGCGTCTATGAGGCCTGATTGGCCTTGAATTCACGTTGCAGCTCAAGATGACATTGAGTTCTTAATCCTGCATTTATGTCCCAATTGATGGATTACAGGTCAAGTACCACCATGTCTGGCTGTATTTTTGTGTCTCTGTGTATGCTTGTGAGCGCATGTGAAGGCCAGAGGACAAACTTGGGTGCTCTGCGGGAGCCATCTACTGTTTGTTAAGACAGGGTTCTCTACTTAGGTTCTCTACTTAGGCTAAGCTAGCTGGCCACGGAGCCCTAGGAAGCTCCGTCTCCATGACAAGATGACAAGAGCACACAAATCCATGCCCAGCTTTTCAGGTGGGTTCTGAATCTAACCCAGGTCCTATACCCACTCACCATGTGCATTACTGACTGTAAAGCTTGCTCCCAGGCCCCCATTTTTGGCTTTCTGAGACTTTGAAGAGACTATTCTGAAGAATTATTTACAACAGCCAAAATGCAGAAGTGATTCATGTATCCACTGATAAATGGAAAAATAAAATATAATATTTTGATACACCTATAACATTTTTTTGGAGGTGTAGCGGTGCCAGTAATCAAACCCAGAGCCTCCACACATGCTAAGCAAGTTTTCTACCACTGAACCATATAATTCAATCTTAAAACGGAAAATAAAAAGGAAATTCTAACACATACAGCTGCATGGATGAACCCTAAAGCCAAGCTAACTCAAATAAGCCAGTTCCAAAGACAAGTACTGCAGATTGCAGCAGTCAGATTCCGAGAAGGCAACCGGAACCGCGCATGTTAGAGATGGAGAGTGCAGGAGAAACAGTGGCACAGACCTTCAGTTTCTTTGGATGAAAAGAGTGTTTGGAGAGTGGTCATATAACACTTGGAATGTCTAGCTACCTCTGAACAGTTCACTTACAAATGGCTAACCCAGAAAGGGGGGAAAAAAGGCTAGAAGTAGTTTAGTCACAGAGCCTAAATGCTTGGGCCTCTGAGTTTGAGCTCCAATATGAAAAAGAAAACAAAGACAAAAACAATAGTAAAAACTGCCAACATGGGGCTGGTAAGATAGCTCAGTAAATAAAGGCACTTAATGCTAAACTGGACAACCTGCATTTGATCCCTGGAACCCACATGGTCAGAGGAGAGAACCAACTCTGTGACCAGGCCTCCGAGCCACAAGTCTCTCCTAACACATGTACATAGAAGAAATTAATTTAAAAACCCTACTCAAAAGAGCTGGCTCAGGGGTAAGAGCTTGTGTTACTATTGCAGAAGCCTTGAGCTCAATTCCCAGCACCCACGATGGGCAACTAACAACCACCTCTACCTTTCAAAAATGTATAGCAAAGTATAAGCTTTCAATATATATATATCATCTCTCCAGGACCCTGTAGTCCTTTATAGCCCTCATTTTTATTTTTCTTGGTATAAGAGGATGTTGCCTGTAGTGGTGGTGCACACCTTTAATCCCAGCACTCAGGAGACAGAGACAGGTGGATCTCTGTGAGTTTGAGGCCATCCTGGTCTATTTAGCCAGAGCTACATAGTGAGAAGAGAGAGAGTAAGAGAGAAAGAGAACCAAGTGGTGTTGGTCACGCATTTAATCCCAGCACTTGGGAGGCAAAAAAGCAGGTGGATCTCTGAGTTCAAGGCCAACTTGGTCTATAGAGTTCTAGGAGCTACTTTAAAAAAAAGAGAGAGAGAATGCCCATAGTCATCTGCAGTATTTATATATTAAGAGTTATGACGTCTGTAACTTACTTTTAACGTGATCAGCAAATAGAAGTGGTCTGTGAGACTCAAAATCAGGTCACCAGGCAGCAAGCACATTTGCCTGCTAAGCCATCTTGAAGGTCAAAATTTAGATTACTAAGATATCACTTTATCAAATGATTTTTTTGTCTTCAGTTTTGAGAACTGAGCCTAGGCAAATGATCTGCCACTGAACTATATCCTCATATCTCCTCTAAAATTATTTGAGACAGGATCTCACTATGTAGTAGCACTGGTTGACCTGGAACTCGCTATGTAGACCAGGCTGGTCTCTGCACCACCACACTCAGACCATCTCATACTATTTCATCTCTAATCTAGGTTCCCCCGCCCCCTCTACACTCTACAACCCTATTTTTAGACTTGGTATTATGTAGCACTAGTCCAAGAATGACCTAGAACTTTTGATCTTCATGCCTCCAACTCCCAGGTACTAGGTGTGGTATGTACCACCATTCTTCCTTTATGTGGTACTGATCAATAACCCAGAGCTTGTTGCATGCTAGGCAAACACACAACCAACAGAGTTATATCCAGGTCTATATCTCTAATAGGTTTTATTAAGTCAACCCTAAAAAAATTTTTGACCAAAGGTTTATCCAACACAGGCTATCCATGAACTCATGATCCCCGTTCCTCAACCTTCCAAGTGCTGGGATTAAAGGTATAAACTACAATGCGTACTCATTTGATAACTTTTTCTGCTTATTTGTTTATTCATTTATTTTTGTTTTCCGAGACAGGGTTTCTCTGGGTATCAGCCGTAGCTGTCCTGGAACTAGCTCTTGTAAACCAAGCTGGCCTCTAACAGAGATCCACCTGCCTCTGCTTCCAGAGCCCTGGGATTAAAGGCGTGTGCCACCACCATCAGGCTATTTATTTACTTTTTATTTTTTTTGAGACAAAGTTTCATTATTTATTATTGGCTGGCCTGAGGCGCCTTATGTAGACCATGCAGACCTCCAATTCACAGAGATTCACTTGCCTCTGGAGTTCTGGGGTTAAAGTCAAGTTGTTCATTTAATTATTTATTTAATTTTAATTTGGTTTTTCAAGACAGGGTTTCTCTGTGTTTATGTAGCCTTGGTTGTCCTGGAATTCAATCTGTAGACTAGGCTGGCCTTGAACTCAGAGAGATCTGCCTGCCTCTGCCTCCTATTGCTACCACCATCCAGCTTTCATTTAATTATACTTCTAAACATCAAATTGTCATCTCTTTTAAAAGAATTTGAATAACACTGAAGGGACATGATAATTCAACAACTGATAATAGGGAAGACTATATATTATACTCAGATGACTGCTTGGAGACAGTCAAACGTGAAAGAGCACAGGAGCTAAACACGAAGGAGCACAAAGTGCTTTCAGTTTGAGAAAGCCAATGTTCCCTTCACAATCAGAAGAAAATGCACAGAACACCAGCTCCCTGGAATTCACTTGAAAATGTTCTAGAATGGGAACACATGCACAATCAATTCTTTTAAACATGGCACGATTTCTTAAAAATTTATTTTTATTTCATGTGCTTTGTGTTTTTTTTTTTAATCTGTCTTGTATGCCTGTGTGAGTGTGTCAGATTTTGTTGTGAGTTGCCACGTGGGTGCTGGGAACTGAACTGAGTCCTCTGGTGGGGTAGTAGCACTCTCAACATGAGTCTCCCCAGCCCCAGTTTTCAATGTTATTGGACAAGTATATATTTTCCTAGTGTTACTAGATAATCATCAAAAGGTTGACACTAGTTTTGTACTTAAATATACCTAAAATATATGTCCAATAATATCTTTGGAAATATGACTACACTCATAAAGTTGCTTTCAACACCCAGGTTCCAGTTTAGTTGTTCACCTTTTCGGTAATTGTGGCGGTAGATGTGAAAAGCATAGAGAAGTTCGTAGTAATTGTGAGTCATAAGGTCCACAGCTCTAGCACGTGATTCAATTATTCCTACAACCTATCAAAAGACAAGCAATAAGATCTTGAAGTTAATAACAATCACGGCAATGAAAAGACTTGTTACTCGACAAAAGTGGACAGACTAATCACCTCATTATGCAGATTCACATAGGGGAACGCCACTAGGTCCTGCAATTGGGAGCGCTCGCAAAGAACCACCACCAGTTGTCGCAAGCAGTCCAGCTGACTGCAACGAGAGAAGATGAGGGCAAATTGTCTTAGCAAGTTAAACAAGCCTGTAAACTGTCTTCTCTAAAAATGACAAGGAGACTGATTACCTGCTGGAATCAGGAATTTGGGTTAAGGCCTCATATGCTTGGCTATTGTGACCCAAGTCCAAATGATGTTTGAAAATGCATGTTCTTAAAATAGCCTGATTCAAATATCAAAAAAAGAGCATTAGAAATTAAAATACCATATAGATAACAAATCTTAAACAATCAAACTTAGTTAGTTTGTACCTGACTTTTCCAGTCATCACCAGTTTCAGTAATTGCTACCGTAGCCAGCTGGATAATCAGTTCAGGCAATCCAACAATACCCAGTAGACTTAAAACCTACAAAGTTAAGAAATTTGTGTTAAAATTCATGTGACTGGGGGCCCAAGAGGGCTCAGTGGTTCAAAGCATGTTAGCTCTGGCAGTGTACCTATCTAAGTTCAACTCCCAGCACTCACATCAGATAGCACACATCTGTCTATAACTTTAGCTCTGGGGAGATCCCCAGCCTCATTGGGCACTGGAACTCACATACACAGAAGCATACAGATTAAAAAAATTCACCTGACAGCAGAACTCTAATGGTTCTAAGTTACCCAGAAAAGATAATTAGGTGAGATCACGAGAAATGAGCTGTGCTGACAAAGAAACTGAAGTGTGGCTCCGCGACAGAGACCTCGCGGAGAGAGACAGTGTGTTAACATGAGGGCCTGTTCAGTTAACTAGCATCACAGGGCGAGGTGCCAAGATGGACAGAATAATTTGGATAATATTTAAGAATTTTCAGCTGTGCAGGGCATTATAGTGCATATCTGTAATCCTGGATTTGGGAAGTGAAGGTAAGAGGAAGAGCCAGTCTGGGCTATAGGAGATGCTACACCAAAACCCAACCAGTCAACTAACCAACCCATCCAACCACAGCTCAGCATAAAATCCATTTGTTTTACCAGAAAATGCTACTACAAAAACAATAGGCCCTAGCTATAGATTAATTTTGCTTGCTACTGTTAGGCTGAAACAGGTGAAATTTAAGAGATAATTCAAACATTCTCTACAGAACTTCTAAGAACCACTACTAATGAACAGTAGGTCATACAGGGCTTTTGGCCACCTTATTTATTTATTTATTTATTTACTTACTTACTTACTTACTTACTTATTCATTTAATAGAGAGGCTTTATTATATTACCAGAGTTAATGGGACTCCTGAACTCAAGTAATCCTTATGTCTTAGTCTCCCAAACACTGAGACCACAGGCAGGAACATTTGTTCTTTCCCTATGGACAGGTGTGATGAAGTAATGAAAAGTTCCCAAAGACATGGAAATGTCTGCGTCCTTACATTTGCACCCAGTAAGCTGAGAGTACAAAAATCACACTGATTACCGAAGCCTCTATGGTGCTCTCACGGCAGATGGAAGAAGACTTTACAGACTTATCAGTAAAGGATAACATGTCCAAGTTTACTCAGTCTTGGTATTCCAATTCCCACATCGAAACTACAGGTTTTACCACTACAGTTTCCAAGATAGTTTAATAACAAGGTAACGTTTCATCTTTCCCCTTGATCTGCTTTGCTTCTATCAAATATTTAGTAACATCACCACACACACACAATGACAGTTATAGATTAGTTTTGCTTGCTAGACTCACACACACACGTACACACACACCCCTAGTCTCTTTCCCACTCAAAAATCAAGGAAGTGATTTTTGAAAGAATAACTACAATTTTACTACAGGTTGGTCATCCCTAAACTAAAAATCTGAAATTCAAAATTTTCTCCCCCCCTACTTTTTATTGATACTTTATGGATTTCACATCCTGCATCCTGATCCCATTCATTTCCCCATCTCTTGGTATTCACTCTATGTCCTTTGATCTCCACCCCCAAAATAAAACTTAAAAGACAGGAAAAAAAAGTACCACTGTGGAAGCCGCAGAGTGACACAGTGAGTCGCACAGTAAGTCCTCTAGACATAACCTACTAAACAATAACAGGTGAAGGTGCCACTACCCTACCCCACCCCTAGCTCGGACACTTGACTCTTCCAAGATGCCTACCCTCGGACTGAGTGACAAGCGGACCGACAGAGCACCAGCTAAAACCTATGCTGCCAAACACAATGGTTCTTCCCAGGAGAGAAACCCACGGTTTCTCCACGAGTCTGCTTCTGTTTTCACTTGAACGTTCTAGGAACAACGGAATAACGAGACAACATATTTCAGCTGTACTCTGTACAGAGCAATCTGAGAAGAACCAGACCATGACACTGTACCTTAGTATAATACTGCAGCTTGGGAGTTGACACAATCTCCCCATCCTCTGAGCGGATCAAGCGATCTAAGAATTCTTCTTTGCCTACTTCAGATGCTGCCTGACAGAAACATTCCAGAGCCTGAAGAGATAAAGGATAAAAAAAAACACAAAGTGGCTTACAAGAGATTGTTCAAAGGTCAGGCATAGTGGGACACATCTCTAACCTCAACAGTCTTGAGGTAGGGGCAGAAAGATCTTTTCAGGTGAAGTCAGCTTGGGGTACATAATGAGACCCTGTTTCAACAAACAAAAAGTTTATTCCAATTCTAGTTGCTATAGATCAGGGCACATGTACTAGAAAAAGCTAAAACAGAAACAAAATTCCTTAAAAAAGCCTATAGTACATTCACATTTTCCGTCAAATCTAAATGTTCTTTGTCTATTTTTTTTTGTTTTTGTTTTCTTAAGACAGGGTCTCTATCTGTAGCCCAAGCGGTATTGGAACTCATTATGTAAACCAGGCTGGTCTCAAACTCAAAGAGATTTGCCTACCTGTGCCTTCCAAGTGTTGGGATTAAAGGTATGCATTACTATCCCTGGCTGCCAAACCTAAATTTTGAGAAATCATTTCATATATTTCTTAAAATTTTCCCATTTTTCCCATCTACTTTGTGTGCACATGTGCCACAGCACACACACAGAGGTCAGAGACAACTTTCAGGAAATGGTTTTTCCTTCCACTATGTGGGCTCCGGGGACTGAACTCAGGTTCAGGATTGGCAGTAAGTGTTCTTACCACTAATAAGCCATCTTGCCTTTTCCTCTCTCACTTTTTAAAATGTCAATATTATATAAAGATTTATATTTTGCCTGCACGTACGTATATCACTTGTGTGCATTAGAAAGGGATGTCAGATGCCCTGGAATTGGAGTTACACTGATCATGAGCCACCGTGTATAGCCTGGGAATTTAACTTGGCTCCTTTACAATGATAACAAGTATTCTTAACCATCTCTCCAGCACCTTAAATTACAAAGCAAACATTTGTTGCCAGATGTGGTGACAAGTTTCAGCACTCAGGAGGTAGAGGTAGGTGGATTTTTGTGAGTTCATGGCTAGCCTGATCTATAATAGTGAGTTCAAGGTCAGCTGGGGTGAGATCCAGTCTCAAAAACCACAAACCAAACAAAAAAGCAAATAGGCAGGGTGGCTCATACTTCCAGCACTCAGGAAGCAGAGGCAGGGACGTGCTGTGAGTTTAAGGTCAGTCTGGTCTACACGGTGCATTCTAGGCTAGTCATAGCTACATAGGGAAATCCTGTCTTACAACAAATGTAGACATGCGAGACATGTAATAGAGAAGATGCCTGCAATTCCAACACTGGGATGCTAATGCACCAGGATAGCAAGTTCAAAGCCAACCTCAAACCCAAATGTGGTGGCACACGCCTTTAATTCCAGCACTTGAGAGGCAGAGGCAGGTGGATCTCTGTGAGTTTGAGGCCAACCTGGTCTACAGAACTAGTTCTAGGACAGTCAGGGCTACACGGAGAAACCCTGTCTTGAAAAAACCAAATAAACACTGAAGACCCAGCAGTTAGGATTACTGTCTGCTCTTTCAGAGGCTCCAGCCACACACACATACATATAGGTGGAATACCAATGCACATAAAGTAAATATAAATAAGTCATTAAAGAAAAAAAAAAGAAAAGAAAAAAAGGGGGATATCATCAGAATTAAGCCAATTCTCTCAATACCTTCATCTTCTATTTTGAGAGAATAAATTCCTATTACTAACAAACTAAGGTGGAATTGGTCATAGCTCAGTGAAACTGGGCTAGCATGTCAGACTCTGAATTTGATTGCTAGTATCTCACACATACATGTAAACTTTAATTAGATGTCTATTTGGGTTTTTAAAAACTTTCAAAAAATGTATCTTTATGTTTTTATCTGATAAATTAGTAATAAGGCAACGACAGCAGCATGTTACCAACTACAGAATGTGACAGGTGCATGATTGTTCACTAGGTCAATCTTTCCTTAAACTTTATTATGTATGGATATTTTGCCTGCATGTAGGTCTGTGCTGTAACTCCAGGTCCAGGGGGAGCTGGTACCTCAGACCTCTGTGTGCACCTCTGAGGCAGGGCAATACAAGCACAAGCCACAGCATGCACACTCCCAATGAATAAGCAAAATTGGCCAAAATAACCTGTCGGAGACTCAAAAGCACAGTAACTAATGACGCGCACTCCTAGTCAATCACAAAACGCCAGTTTCAAAAGAACCAGCCAAGAAATGTTCCTGCTTCCTATGGCAGCTTTATTTCCCTAACCCCATAAAAACTTCTGACCCTTCTACAATAAAGAACTTTAACGTAGAAAAATAAAAATGCATCACTAATTCCTAAAGACATCTGCACTGGGGCAGACAAATTTTAATGCTTTCTTCTTACTTCCCTGCACTAATTAACAAAGTACAAATCCTGGCCGATCCTGACACACAAATCGTGTTCTTTAACATTCCTACAAGACTCTGCCTCCTGTACCACAGTCAGATGGAAGGCAGGTGTCCTCCTGGCACTAGTCTGTTCACCACTCCAATGTCGTTTACCTTCTGCACTTCTCCTGTAACCAGGTAACACCGTCCCAGCATAAATCGACAGGATCCAACATTGACTTGACACCAGGGATTCAACAGCTGAATATAATCCTAAAAGGTATAAAAATAAAAGAACTTTCTGCTCAGAAAATAAGCAGCACTTAAGAACTGTAAGTTCTAACTTCTTCAGAGTTAGCACTTAAGAACTCTCGATTCTAACTTCTTCAGAGGAAAGCGAGTGCTCAGTAGAAGGCTTTATTTCTGAAATACCCAGAGATTAAAAATGAATCCAATTATTACTTTTTATATAAAGCTAGACACCATGGGGTAGTGACACATGCCTATAATCACAACTAATCCAAGTCAGGGACAGGAAGATCACTTGCAGTCAAGAGTACGAGGCCAAGCTGGGCGGTGGTGGTTCATGGCTTTAATCCTAGCACTTGGGAGGCCGAGGCAAATGGATCTCTGTGAGTTCAAGTCAGCCTGGTCTGCAAGAGCTAGTTCTAAAACAGCTAAGGCCATTACACAGAGAAACCCTGTCTTGAAAAAGCAAAAGAGTATGAGAGCTGCCTGGGTACCACAGTGGGACTCCTTTCACTCCAACTTCTGGTCGAGTCCAGAAACACAGTAGTAATTTCATACACTTCATGTCTAAGTAATCTCACAATTTTTGGTGCTCTCTCATTCCGTGAGTACAGTAGAATAAAGGATTTATATGTAAATAGTTTGTTTCATTATAAAGAGAACCTAGTAAGAATTGAAAAGTTTTCTTTTTGGATTTGAAGATAATTTTGTTTTGGTTTAAAAGAAAAATTCTGGGGCAGGCAGCTGCCTAGAGGAGGAACATGGAAAGACAAAGAGAAAGCCATGCTGTCTGAGGTAAGCTGGCACGGAGGCCAACTATGGAAGGAGGAAAGCTTTGGAGAAAAAGCGATGTCCAAATGTTAGGGAAACATGCTTTGAAGATTTAGGGGCAAAAGCATATTTTTCAAGTAGTTCAGAAAAGTAAGGAGACTTAGGCTACATGGCTATGGCTCTGTGAACTACTGTTTACAGAAAAGAATTAAAACCAAAATGACCAGAGACATGGCTCAATGGTTAAGAACACTTGTTGCTCTTGTAGAGGACCTGTGTTCAGTTCCAACCACCCCCATGGTAGCTCAACAACTATCTGTTAACTCTAGTTTGAGGGAGAGTCAATGCCTTCTGATGTCCACGAGCATCAGACAAGCACATGCTATAGAGACGTGCAGGGATGTAGAGGGCATAAAAGGCCTTGTGCACAAAGACAAGCACTGGAGAAGCAAGAAAAGTTAAACGCAAAGCTCATCTCTTTAGTGGACTAGATGTTTATCTGTTCTTCCTGGAATACTGGGGATGGATATAGTTTAATAACCTCGTGATCTTATTCTGTCTGATGAGCTACCCTGTATCTTCCAGAATTTATGTTTTACTATCCTAGACCCTTTCCCCTTAAAACCTTATTCATTACTTCTAGGCCATAAAACTCATTCTTGTGAGAGATGTCATTTGTTCTTTATAACAGCCTAAGTGACTTCTATGTTATCTTCGGGCCAGGCTAAATCCTGACTCCCACGGGGATTCTGTTTGCTTTAGTCATTTTCCTAGAGTCCACGGATATAGCTCAGTGGCAGAGCTTTTCTTTTTCTTCGTTTGCTTTTGAGATAAGGTCTCACTTTGTAGCTCTGGGTGGTCTGCAAGTCACTATGTAGTTCAGGCTGGCCTCAAACTCACAGAGATTCACCTGCCTCTGCCTCCTAGTGCTGGGATTAAAGTGATGTGCCCCTAGGCTCTGCAGTAGAGTGCTTTCTTAACATACGCAAAGTAGTGGGTGAGAGAGAGAGAATATGAATTCATGACCACTGGAACATGTCTTGGCATAATCAAAGTTAATTTTTGTAGTTCTTGCTATCAGTATAATTAAAATGCAGTTAACATTCACAGATAAATAATCTATAATCTATCAATGACCGACTTTTTAAGAATGGTAAGAAATCTTCAACAAAACTCACCTGTAATTGTACATACTGGCAATTTCCCATCAAACATTCTAGAAAGAGACAACCAGGATTGCTAGGCCATCTAATCACTGTATTAAGGAATTCCCCTTGTTTGAGTGAAACTCAAAATATACATATTAATGGGCATCAAACTCAGAAGAGTCAATGAAATAGTTTAAAAAGAAAAACTAGAAAAGCCCTAGGGCTTGAGGTATAGCTATGTCTTAAAACACTTGTCTAGGATGTGCTGCCCTGGATTTGATCCCCAGCACCGAGAAAGAGAAGAAAATGTTATTATGTGGGCAGAATAAATGCTGTAGGGACAATTTAGACTTGTCACCTGGCTTTCAAGCAAAAGGATACAAAAGCTGCAACAAATAACTGGTAATTGCAGTAATCATTTCAGGCCAGTTCAATCCAGTTTGACTCAAAGGGGCTTTTGGTTGAGAGAAGAGATGAGATATAATATGTTTTCTTGCAACTTCGTGGAAGAATAACTCCATAATTGTTTGAGGACTGGACGCTTAAAAAAAAAAAAGACTTGTAATTATAATATCAACTTTTAATCAGGATCATATTACTTCATTTTATGCCAGCAACAAAGGGCAGTGATCATTTTAAAACAGGCAATGCAATTTCAGTAACAGCGGCTTGCAAACTGTGTCATGCTGCACAAATGCAATGGAAAAGCCATGTAAGGAATTTCATGATCTCACTATAGTTAAGCAATTTGTCTAGAAACCTTTTAAAATATAGTCCCAAATAGCCCATATTTTAGCACAAACAAACCCTCTACAACAGTACTGAAGCATGAGGGAGAGCCTTAAATATTGTTGATTGAGATTACAAAACCACTTAGTAAATTTAGAACTCAGGAAAATTTTAAGATGATTTTGTTGAATTAATCATCGGAGTATCAAAACACAATGGACAAAACAGCAATAAAAGAAATACTAAAGGCGCCAGCGGTGGTAGTGCACATCTATAATCCAAGCACTAGGGAGGCAGAGGCAGGTGGATCTCTGCGTTCAGGCTAGAGTGAGCTCCAGGGCAGCCGGGCTACATAGAGAAACCCTGTCCTGAAAAACCAAAAACCATAAAAAACAAAAGAAAAGAAAAGAAAAAAAACACTAAAGGCAAGAGCATGATTCTCAGCACGGTTTCTCTTGCTATCTCCCTAATAGTGTTTGTGCCACACACACAGCTACAACAGCCCTCATTTACATCTGGTCTGAGACCACTAGATGCCGTGCCATAACCACAGGTCTCGGGCCACAAGTTGCTCATGCATAAAAGCAAAGAACAGCCAATCAAATTCCCAGCAAAATTCTTCAAAGACCTCGAAAGAACGGTAATCAACTACATTTAGAAAAGCAAAAACCCAGGATAGCCAAAACATCCTGTACAATAAAAGAACTTCTGGAGGCATCACAATCCCTGACTTCAAACTCTACTACAAAGCTACAGTACTGAAAACAACCCGGTATTAGCAGAGGAACAGACAGGAGGACCAATGGAACCGAACAGAAGTCCCGGATATCAACCCACACACCTTCCAACACCTGATATTTGATGAAGAAGCAAACAATATCAAATGGAAAGCATATTTAACAAGTGGTGCTGGCATAATTGGATATCAACATGTAGAAGAATGAAAATAGACCCTTATCTATCACCATGCACAAAACTCAAGTCCAAATGGATCAAAGACCTCAATATAAAGCTAGCCACACTGAACCTCATAGAAGAGAAAGTGGGAAGTACACTTGAACGCATTGGCACAGGAGACCACTTCTTAAACATAACCCCAGCAGCACAGACACTGAGAGAAACAATTAATAAATGGGATCTCCTGAAACTGAAAAGCTTCTGTAAAGCAAAGGACATGGTCAACATGACAAAATGACAGCCTACAGAATGGGAAAAGATCTTCACTGACCCCACATCAGACAGAGGTCTGATCTCCAAAATATACAAAGAACTCAAGAAATTGGATACCAAAAGATCACATAATCCAATAAAAAAAAATGGAGTACAGACCTAAACAGAGAACTCTCAACAGAGGAATCTAAAATGGCTGAAAGACACTTAAGGAAATGTTCAACATCCTTAGTCATCAGAGAAATGCAAATCAAAACAACTCTGAGATTTCATCTTATACCTGTAAGAATGGCCAAGCTCAAAAACACTCATGACAACTTATGCTGGAGAGGTTGTGAGGAAAAGGGAACACTTCTGCATTGCTGGTGGGAATGCAAGTTGGTACAAACCCTTTGGATGTCAGTGTGGCGATTTCTCAGAAAATTAGGAAACAGCCTTCCTCAAGACCCAGTAATAACACTTTTGGGTATATATTCAAAGGATGCTCAATCATGCCACAAGGACATAGTGTTCAACTATGTTCATAGCAGCTTTGTTTGTCACAGCCAGAAACTGAAAACAACCTAAATGCCCCTTGATCAAAGAATGGATAAGAAAAATGTGGTACACTTACACAATGAAGTACTACACAGAAGAAAAAAATAACGAAATCTTGAATTTTGCAGGAAAATGGATGGAGCTAGAAAACATTTTGAGTGAGGTAACCCAGACACAGAGAGACAATTATCACATGTACTCACTCATAGGTGGTTTTTAAACATAAAGCAAAGAAAGCCAGCCTACAAACCACAATCCCAGAGAGAACTTAAACAACAATGAGGATACTAAGAGAGACTTACATAGATCTAATTTACATGGGAAGTAGAAAGTATAAAAAGACAAGATCTCCTGAGTAAATTGGGAGCATGGGGACCTTGTGGGGAGGATTGAAGGGGGAAGAGAGAGGTAGGGAGGGAAGCAGAGAAAAATGTAGAGCTCAATAAATATCAATAAATAGAGAAAAATTAGAAAAAAAGAGAGAAAAAAGCAAAGAACAAGTCCATTTCTACAACAAAAGAACATTTTAAAAATGTACAATAAACACCCAAATTAAAAGTAAATATATAGTCTACTCCTTACCCAATTTATTTGCCATTAAGGCACCAGAATCAGTTAATTTCAGTACTGACAAATGTTGCAGATTAGATTCCCTATGAGAAAAGAGAAAAACTAATAAATACTGTTAAACATTATATCTCTACATTTATTTTACATTGCTGATTAAATTAATAGTCAAGTGGTAGTGGCACACACCTTAAATCCCCATACTCAGGAGGCAGAGACAGGCGGATCTCTGTGAGTTTGAGGCCAGCCTGGTCTACAAGAGCTAGTTCCAGGACAGGTAGGACACAGAGAAACCCTGTCTCCAAAAACCAAACCAAAAAAACAAAAGTAAAAACAAACAAAAAATAAAAACAAAAAACCCACCAAGACCAAAAAAAACATCCACTAAAAGCTTAAAAATATATTATTTAAGGACTGTTCAAAGAGTCATTTGTGAGACAAAGCTCATAGACTAACGGCAGTATTAACTGTCAATTTGGCAGAAATCTAGTCATCTGGGAGGCAAGCACTCAAGCATACCCGTGAAGGATCATCTATGCGATCCCCAGAGAATGTCTGAGGGATTTTCTGAAGTGTGTAGTTGATGCGGGAAGACCATTCCCTAGGCAGCGAGTCCTAGACTGTATGTTGTGGAGAAAGGGTACTAATGCGTGTTCACTGTGCTCTGCCCTGCTTCCTAAATGCATGTGACCAGCTGCTACACGCACCTGCAGCCATAGAGGCCTTCACCCTTCAACTGTGAGCTGAGACATGTTTGTCAGCTGTTTTATCAGAGCAACAGGGAAAGGAACAGGAAAACACTGTAACCACTGGATTTTTCTTTCTTTGCATATAAAGTTCAGTCCAATTCCAACAACCACTTTGTGTATGGTTTAACTCTTCCTGTTTCACCTTATTTTGCCATCAATAAAACTTTTCTCCATATTATACAGTGTATGTATGCATAAGTATATACATATATACGCATATATATATATATATATACAAATAACATTACTTTCTGAAAAATTACCCTCAACCATTAAAAAATGGAGCATATAAAAATGTTAATTATAGACAGTAGTGATCCGCCATGTGGGTGCTGGGCATTGAACCCCTGTCCTCTGAAGAGCAGCTGATGTTTTTAAACACTCAGCCATCTCTCAAGCCTTAGCTTCTCTCTCTCTCTTTTTTTTTTTTTATTTTCAAGACAGGATTTCTTCGTAGCTTTTGGTTCCTGTCCTGGAACTAGCTCTTCTAGACCAGGCTGGCCTTGAACTCACAGAGATCCGCCTGCCTCTGCTTCCCGAGTGCTGGGATTAAAAGTGTGCGCCACCACCACCCGGCCAGCTTCTGATTCTTAAAGACAAATTGTTTCTGCAATAAATGCTTTAAAAAGTCCCGTAGTTCAATTCCCAGCACCACAGCAAACAAACAAGCCCCTCAACCTATTTTAAACATGTCTTTATTCTAAAATACAATGAAATAAAAGATAACGCCACTCACAGTGTGTCAACTGGAACATCAGTTGCCAAGCACTGACTTGCCCACTTAATGAGGTAGTAGGACAAGAGCAGGGGAGCTGTGCGATGCAGCAAGTCTTGCTGAGCCTGAAAGAGCTGACCAGCTCCCAAGATCACCTAGAACAGAAAAGCTGTTAGGAGGGTAGGTCCTGAGCTCAGGAAAGGTGAACAGAGTGCAGTTACAGGAGCAGCGCTGTGAAGGAAGTCACACGCTGCACTGTTGGGCAGCAGCTGCCAAAGCCCTGCGCTGACCAGTAAGAGTCAAAACAGACAGATATACTGACCAGTAAGAGTCAAAACAGACAGATATACTGACCAGTAATAGTCAAAACAGACACATATACTAAACAGTAATAGTCAAAACAGACAGATATACTGACCAGTAATAGTCAAAACAGACAGATATACTGAACAGTAATAGTCAAAACAGACACATATACTGAACAGTAATAGTCAAAACAGACAAATATACTAAACAGTAATAGTCAAAACAGACAGATATACTGAACAGTAATAGTCAAAACAGACAGATATACTGAACAGTAATAGTCAAAACAGACAGATATACTGAACAAGTAATAGTCAAAACAGACAAATATACTGACCAGTAATAGTCAAAACAGACAGATATACTGAACAAGTAATAGTCAAAACAGACAGATATACTGAACAGTAATAGTCAAAACAGACAGATATACTGAACAGTAATAGTCAAAACAGACAAATATACTGAACAGCAAGCCAGTTTCATTCTTTTCCTTTTGGCTTTTTTTTTGGTGACAGGCTTCTCTTCACAACCTTGTCACCTGGTGTCTGTAGAGCCAAGCAGTGTTTATATGAATACAGTTATTTTGGGTAAAGCTAGCCGGTGGCTGGGAGCCAGGCGGCAGGTACGCGGCCCGCAGCTCCTTCAACACACCCAGAGTAGAAAGCACTAAATATAAAGAAGTCTCCAGCTCTCCTAGGTTTGACAGTTTACAAGTTTTTCCACAAGTAGTACTTACTGCATCTCCTAGTCTTGTTAAAAGCTGCTGTAAGATCAATAGGTCCCGGCAGATCAGGAAACGAGTGTTGGCAATTTTATACACACCTCTGCACACAATATAGCCTGCTGTGCTACTACCACAGAGCTGGTAGAGATTCATTCGAACATTCAAAGGCTGAGCTGAAACATAAAAAGTGGAGTTAAAGGGTGGTAAGATAGCGCAACAGGTAGAGAAATTGCTGAGTTCATTCCCAGGGACCCACATAGCAGGAAAAAGCTGACTGCCCACAAGTTCTGTCTTCTGACCTCTGCATGTGCACCAGGGCATACGTTTGCATGCACATACACAAAATAAATGTAAAATACAATTAAAAAAAATGAAATTAATACATCATTTAAAGTTTTATTATTACTATTTTTAAAACTATGCATATGTGTGTCTATCTCTATGTGGGTATGTGCACATGAGTGCAGGTGTCCACAGACCAGAGACTCAGATCCCCTAGAACTGGCTTCAAGTTACCCGATGTGGGTGTTGGGAGGTGAACTCAGTTCTTCTAGAACAGTACATGCTCTTAACCACTAAGCCATCCCTCCAGCCCCCATATCACTGTTTTCTGTAAAGCACACTTGTTGTTTTGCTGTTTACCTGGATCAAATCCCTTTTCCATCTCTACTTCTGTCTCATAATCCATTTCCCGTATAAGAAGTCCAATGGCATGGACAGGGTTTCTGATCTCTTGCAGCTTACTACAAATGTCTTCCATCACATTTTCTCTACACAACAATTAGAAAATTCCTATTATTATTGATAACATTTTAGACAGGTTATATGTGTGCTTCCCACAGTAAAGTAGTGGAGACAGTCATTCTGGCACAAGATAATCAAGAGCCTACATAAAACTACCTTCAATTGGGGAATGAACACAAGAGAAAAATGTATATTTTTAGAATATCCAGTTCAACCAAAAAAAAAAAAGAGAGAGAGAGAGAGAGAGAGAGAGAGAGAGAGAGAGAGAGAGAGAGAAAGAAAGAGATAGAGAGAGAGAGAGAGAAACTGGGCAACTGGGCAGTGGTGGCGCACACCTTTAATCCCAGCACTCGGGAGGAAAAGACAGGCAGATCTCTGTGAGTTCGGGGTCAGCCTGGTCTACAGAGCGAGTTTCAGGACAGGCTCCAAAACTACACAGAGAAAGCCTGTCTTAAACAAAAAAAAAAAATCAAAACAAAATAAAACAAACAAACAAAAAAGCCCAAAAAAAGAATATCCAGTTCAATTGAGGTAACAGAAGTATATATTGAGTTTGTTTGCCCCTATAACATATAAAACGGGTGCTGTGATGTAATTTAGTGGTAGAGCACTTGCCTAGAATGCACAAGGCAGGTTACTCCCCAGCACTACACACACAAAAAGAAAGACCTATGTAGACTCAAGAACAATCACTTTAACATTAAACTAAGATTTTTCATATACTTGACTACCTATTAAAAAATCTGTGATAATAAATACTGCTAAATTCCATTAGGAAATGCACTTTACCCTAAATTCTCCTTACACATCAATAGTGATCAAATCTTCCAAAATGTGCTCTGCAGCCTTTTCTGGAGACTGTAAGTTATAACAACTGGTTTCCATCAAAACTGCCATATCCATGGTAACTGACTCTCCAATCATCCGGAGGCATTTTATAAGACATATGACATCCCGAGCCACATCTGCATCTAGGAGTAAGAGAATGTTAACACTGATGTCTGAAGCCATGACAGTCTATATATATAATATAGTATAGTATATTTTATAATATATTATAACATAGGCAGAACAATTATTATTACCATCAGATATGGTTGTCTCATCCTCTGTCAAAAGGTGCTCATCAGGCAGGAGATACAAATGATCTACTAAGGAAGATGGCGCCAGGAAAGACAGATATCCCTGAACGTAGAAAGCCTTCAATTATTATTGTTTTAATAATTCAAAAAGAAGCCCATGTAAAATAACTCATAATCTATAATGTATCATATAAACAACAAATCATATTGTACATAATATTTATTAACAATTCCATGTCATATTTTAAAAATTGG
Organism: Microtus pennsylvanicus; assembly: GCF_037038515.1. Lineage (NCBI taxonomy): Eukaryota > Metazoa > Chordata > Mammalia > Rodentia > Cricetidae > Microtus > Microtus pennsylvanicus. The sequence goes on along the minus strand of NC_134580.1, from coordinate 67,813,462 downwards.
AAGTGACTAGGGAATGTAACTTAGTGGTAGATGGCTTACCTAATTCATGCAGGCCTCATGCCTAAGTCTCAGCAAAGCCAGAATGATAGAGCAAGCTAAGTTTCCATTTTTACATGTGTGTCTGTGTATTTGTATGTATGTGTTTGGTTGACTGGGGTGCATGGGTGTGTCTACAGGATAACCTTGGCTCTCGTTCTCAGGAATGCAGTCCATCTCCTTTGAGACAGGCTTCTCACTGGCCTGAAAATCATAAATTAGGCTAGAATGACTGACTAGCAAGCCCCCTGTGAGAGGGGATATATGCTGAAATATTTACAGATATCAAGGCATCAGTGTTTCAGGAGGAAAAAAAAAAGGGGGGGGGGAGAAGATAAAGAGGAAGAAGGAAGAGGAGGAGAAAAAAGAAGGAAGGAAGGAAGGAAGAAAGGCAGGCAGGCAAAGCAAGCAGAAGCAAAGGGGTTGGGATATAGTTCAGTGGCATTATGTATGCTTGTTAGCATGAATGGGCTTGGATTCAATCCCTACCAATAAAATCAACCCATCTACCAACAAACCAACCAATCCACCCACCAAAATGGAAGCTAATAAGTGATGCGTATGGGTGACGAATATACAGAAATTGTTGTGTTGTCACTATTTGTTGTTGTTGTGTTATCATTATCATCTTGTTTGGTTGTTGAAGCAGGGTCTCACTCCAGCTTCTTCAGCTGGAGCTTATGGTGTGTTCCCATTTACTCTTCTAGATGATAGGATTTACAAGCACGAGCCATCACATTATTTTCATAACTATTATTTTAAATTTGTAAGACCATCAATATAAAAGTAAACAAGATACCAATAATGATGCAGAAGATTAAGTTCAAATGAATTACAGATTTAGGTAAGTGATTAAAAAACATAAAGTCCTAAAAATGGCACCATGTACCACAGTAACATTTAGAAGACTCATTGAACTATGCAGAGGTGTTCTGAATGCTCCAGTTTGCTTACTTTCTTCAGAAGGCACACCATGTTTGTGAGAGGATTCAAATGTAGAGCAAGAGGGTGAGAGAGGGCTTCCTGATACTGGAGACAGCAGGCATAGAACTTGCACCAGAATTCCTGTTGCAAAGTACGAAATTCATCCTGGGAGAATTCATATTCTGTTACACTTCCTTGGAGCTGACAAAGAAAGAAAAATTAACTTTCTGGGGTTTTCTCTACAAATATTTCTTATGCATTAAATCCCACGAGATATGTAAATACATATCAAATTCTCTAATGATAAGGATTGAGCCTTATCTTTCTACTATTATGATAAAAATGATAGAGTCTGACAGTTCTATCAGACAGACAACATTGTTAATCCTACCCTTACCCATATCTCACCTCATTTTCAACAGCTAAAGTAATTTCTTTTTTAAGTTCACTCCATGAAAGATCCAAGTTTCTCTCAGTTCCCCTGCAGAAAATCTAAAGTTAAAAGAAATTATTTCAGAATACCATACAATATCCAAATTGAAGGAAGTCTCACCTAGAAGGCACTAAGGCAATATTCAATTGCACAGCAATATCAGTTTCCTCCTCTTCCCCCTCCTCCTCTAATATTGCAAAAACAATTCCTAACAGAATAGCAATTGAAGTTTAATCCAGAATAATCTTTAGAAATCTATGAGTTTGAAAGAATCATAACGATGTACATCATTAAAAAAAAATCAATTAAAATAAAAATAACTAGCCTGACAGTAGTGGCGCACACCTTTAATCCCAGCACTTGGGAGGAAGAGGCAGGCGGATCGCTGTGAGTTTGAGTCCTTTACAAAGTGAGTCCCAGAACAGCTAGGGCTATTACAGAGAAACCCTGTCTCAAAAAAAAACAAAACCAAAACAAAACAATCAAAATGACTATTGCCTATTTGGAAAGAAAGGTGTACGCGATGTCAAAGACCCACAGCCTAAGATAGAAAACTTGACTAGTAATGATGGTGATCACTCTACTAGGAAAGATTCTTCTCACAGGAATTAATAAATGCATTAATTATGCTTTTGTATCTTAACTGTATACTATATACTATGAGAAGTATTTTCACACACCTAATTATTATTGCTGGGTGTGGTGGTACATGCCTTTAAAGCCTAGCACTCAGAGGCACAGGCAGGCAAATCTATGAGTTTGAGGCCAGCCTGGTCTACACAGGGAGTTGTAGGATAGTCAGGGCTCCACAAAGAAACCCTGTCTCGAAAAACTAACCAACCAACCAAAAGAAAAAAAAAAAGCCCAAAGTCAAACAAACAAACAAAAATCCACCAAACAAAACCAAACACAAAACAGCCCAACTAGTTATTATAAACAATGAAGAAGTGGTGAAGAGAAGAAACGAGACTATTTTATTCAGAAGTGATCATATCATTGTGTAGTTTTATCAGAGAGAATGTATCTATACTGAAGTAAAGCCAAGGGCCTGGAAACTGTCACTCTGTAATTCTAGCACTTCAGAGACTGAGGCAGGACAATCAAAGTTCAAGACCAACCTGGGCTACATGGAGAGTATGAGTTTAGTCTAAGCTATACAGTCAGACTGTCTTAAAACCCATAGAACCCTAGCTATTGGGAGGTGGAGGCAGAAGGATCAGAAGTTCAAAGTCTTCCTCAAAAACAACACCAACAAATTACAAGGAAAAACCACGTTTTGTAAAAATAGAAAACACCTTTTAAGTCATGACTAAAAATAAAATGTAATTCTGAGGCAGTTTCACTATACAATACAGACAGGCTGCCTCTCATTCATGATCCTCCTTTGTCTTGGGACTGTATATTCACCTGGCTTGAAGCTAAAATATTTTGAGTATTCTATACTCTGAACCCTGAACTTGAACACTCACTGTACTAAAATAAGGGTACAAACCACATAGAATCAATTGTAACTAACTTAAAAACCAACCTTTAAAACTCTGTCAAGTCTGAAGATTATGGCAGTTTATGCCAGTTTCTTTTTGCAATTGTGTTGACACACAATCTGGACTTTGACATGCTCCCTCAGTTACTGGGAAAATGTTTCTTACTCCTACATCTCAGTCACAAGTCTTATTTTGTGAAAATAATTTTAAAACAAAGTACAATAGTATTTACAAGAGACTATATGTATATATATACTCAGGAACAGTTTCAAGTATTAAAACATTAGCTATTTGCTTGCTTACCTGTAAAGCTTTAGATAAAGCTGCATTTATGAATCGTCCTGGTGTAAAAAGGCTCCGCAAATACATTTCCTATTAGAACATTAAAACAAAAGCTGTATCATTCTGAAAAGGATGACACTGGGAAAAATACACAGCAAGTTGGTCACACTGACTCCAATGTGTGAATCTCTACTATGATGAACTGTACTTGAGCAGAAGCTGTACTGCAGTTACATATTTTCAGCGTAAGTGAAGACTGCAATGCTTCTGGGGTCTCAATGATAGGCTATTCTGAATGGTATGTATTCTTACAGCACTCTACTGGGTACACTGGAAAACAAGTTGTCAGCTGTCAGTCTTAAATGCCAAGGGTGGACCCAGACTGCTGCTGCTGTGCATTGGTAAAAGAGCAGTTAAAAGTCCATTTCCACAGGACTCACACATAGGTACTGTAAATAACAGAAAACTCTCACACACAAATAGACTATAATAGAAAACTTCCATGCTGCCTCATTATTTTGATAAGGCTCATGAGCTAGATTTGCTTCTAAGCATCCTGACTGACCTTCATTACTGAGTTCTTTCTTCTGATGAGCTGCTGTTTCTTTTTATTTTTATGTGCACTGATGTTTTATCTGCATATATGTCTGTGTGAGGGTGCCAGATCATTTGGAACTGGAGTTACAGATGGCTGTGAGCTGCCTGCCATGTTAGTGCTAGGAACTGAACCCAGGTCCTCTGGAGGAGCAGACGTCTCTCCAGCCCATCTGTTGAGCAATAATGAACACAATGGAACAAAAGCCTACTAATAGTTAATATGAGACTTTGGCTTTAAACAAAACCCTAAACCCAGTATTTGTTAACTGAAATAATCAATCACCATTACTAATAAACTCTACGGATTCACATTTCAGATACTTAAACTGGGGTTTCTGAAATGCATGTCCTCATCATTTCAGTCCACAATCATTAAGCTCATTTAACACTAAGGCATCAACTAAAAACTTCTTTCATTCATCCTGAAGATATATCCTTTAAAAATGAGGACATTGGCCTATTATGTTTTATTGCTTTACCTTTTCAAATTTTCTTCATTGCATATATCTTTATAAACTTTAAATCCCCTGATGCTGGGAATTGAACCCAGGTCTGGTGCATGTAATCGGTCAGTAAACTATACTCGTCAAAATTTATCTGAATTCCACAAAATATTTAAACGGATACAAATACTAACTATTATAATTGATATTACATTGATACTATATATTATATTGATATTATATTGATACTTATATGTATCATTATCATGCTACACTTCACAGGTGTGCATAATTACTACACTCATTAAAATGTTCGGAGATAGCCAGGCAGTGGTGGTGCAGCCTTTAGTTCCAGCATTTGAGAGTTCAAGGTCAGCCTGGTCTACAGACTGAGTTACAGGACAACCAAGGTGACAGAGACCCTGTCAAAACAACAACAAACAAACAAACAACAAAGGTTTAGGGCTGGAGAGATGGCTCACTTGTTGCTCTTGTAGAGGACCCAGCTTTGGTTCCTAGTACCCACATAGCAGCTGACCACAGTTGTGGAATATTATTTTAAGATGCTTTACATTCATATATGCTGTGAAATATTTGTTTAATGATGCAAAGATGTGCTGCATTCTTCTACACTGCATTTGTTTAACTCTGTGAAGCTGTGTTACTCTGCCTGCCTTTAACAGCTGATTGGTCTAATAAAGAGCTGAATGATCAATAGCTAGGCAGTAGAGAGATAGGTGGGGCTGGTAGGCAGAGAGAATAAATTGAAGAGAGAAGAGACGAAAGAAAGGAGAGGTGGACACCAGTGGCCAGCCACCCATGGAGTAAGAAGGAAAGAGAGGTATACAGAATAGAGAAAGGTTAAAAGCCCAGAAGCAAAAGATTAAAGGGATAAAGTTAAGAAAAGCTGGCTAGAAACAAGCCAAGCTAAGGCTGGGTGTTCATAAGTAAGAATAAGTCTCTGTGTATTTATTTGGGGGATGGGTGGTAGGTCCCCAAAGAACAAAGAGTTTTAAAAAAAAAAATCAACCAATCAATCATCCATCCATAACTCTAGTTCAGGAATCTAGAACTCTGTGGGCACCACACCAGGCAAGCACAGGGTGCACATACACACAGACAAACAAAATTCTCATATATATCAAATAAAATAATCTAAAGAAGAAAATTAAAAATTCTCAGCCATTGAAATGGGTCAGCAGTTAACAATGTAAAGGCACTTGCCAGCAAGCCTGATGATCTCAGTTTGAACATTGGGTCCCATATGATGGAAGGAGAGAAATGATTACAGAAAGTTGTCTTCTGACCTCCCTATCTGCAATGGTGCATATGTGTCATGCTAGCCCAGAACATTCTATTCTGGACAGTGAACACATTAGGAATTAACACACCACTCAGGCTAGGCACACAGAATGTAGGCCCTATCGGGGAAGAGGTACTAACTAAGAACAAAAACAGCAAGGAAGAAGCAGAATAAAGAGATGAAGTCCTGCTGGGTGGTGGTGGGGCACGCCTTTAATCCCACCACTCGGGTCGCAGAGGCAGGCCGATCTTTGTGAGCGCAAGGCCAGACTGGTTAACAAGAGCTAGTTCCAGGACAGGCTCCAAAGCTACAGAGAAACCCCATCTCGAAAAACCAAGAGATGAAGTCCTGAAAGCACCATGCCAGCCCTGTCTGAAAGCAGACGCTGAACATCTCAACCACATAAGCCAGTGCATTGCCTTCTCATTTCAGTCTGTTCAAATTATCTGACAGTAACAGTTTACAGACTTACTCTGGGGTCTTGGTCATCTCTGATGACAATTTCTTCTTCTGGCAGAGGCTGCATAAAAACTGGATTCCACTGACCTGCAACATTGCTATAAGAAAAAAATTGAAAACTTTACCAAACCATAGCAATATACTTTGGCAGTATCTGAGTAGGGGGCCTCATCAGTGAACCCCTGTTCAATCATTACTTCATTCTGTTACTAAGTACAGTTCTTATGTGTTCTTACTACCTGTGTGTGTGTGTGCACGAGCAGGTGCACAGATGTGCATGTCTTTGCGGAGGTCAGAGTTCAGTGCCAAATATATTTCTCAATTGTTCTCCATGTGTTTTCAGTTATTGATAATGATGATGTGGTGAAAGCATGTGCACTGGGGCCACAGTAGATACGCAGAGGTCAAAGGACCTTTCTAGTCTCCTCTCTTTTCATCAGGAGTTCTGGGATTGTGTGGCTCCCACAGCAAGCACTTTATTTACCAAGATGCCTCACTAGCCCTGACCTTATTATTTTGAGACAGGGCTCCCAATGAATCCACAGGTCACCGATTTAGCTAGACTAACCTGGCCAGTAAGCTTTGCCTTACAAGCATGGGCTTGTAAGTGTGCACTGCTATGACTGGTTTGCTGTTTACAGGGGTGCTGAGGATCCAAACTCAGGTCTTCATGAATAAACAGTAGAAACTGCCAACTGAGCCATCTCTCTGCCCCAGTGTTCTATCTTAAACAGGCAACACCCTCAATTTAAAATCTGAAATATAAATCTAAAAATAGCTGATCTTTACTAGATTATTACTATATATGACACAAGGTACTGTTCTAAAAACTACTCATGGATGTCCTACAATCTCCTTGAAGGATGTATTACATCTAATTTGTAGCTGAGGAAGTAAGTCTTAAGACTTACTAATAAATCGCATAGCCAGGCTCGCAATCCCAAATCCAGAGTCTATGCCCTTTAGTTTAAGACATGGTTTTATTCTGTAGCCCTATCAGGCTTCAATTCAATCTCTCGATTCTCTTGCTTTCACGTACTCCAGGCTGGCCCTAAACTCACTCTGTAACTGAAGATGATCTTTAATTTCTAATCCTCCTGCCTCTCCTTCCAGAGTGCTGGAATTACAAGCACACAAGACCATGCATAGTCTTGGAGGTGCTAGGTTTTGAGTCTGAGGAAGACACAATATTCACTAAGTCACATTCTGAATCCTGAAGTTAATTTTCTCATGAGCAAAACAGTTTCCCGCTTAAGACAGTTCCAAAGAACCACACTAGTTCATTTTACCCCTGATCTTATCTTAAGGAAATTGAGAATAAAAAGGAATTTCAATGTCTTTGCTAAGTTGTGGGTATAAGAAACATGGTATTAGCAGTAAGCTTCCAGATTAGAAGTATTTGGGGTACATAACTAGTCACCTAAGAAATATGGTATTTTATCTTAGCCCAACCCTACGTGTATTTATTTGTTCTAAAATCAAAAGGTAAAAAAACAAAAAAGGTGGCACTTTAGAAAATTTTCAAGATCAGAATCCTTCAAATTAAATTACATGGTTCTAGACGAAAAAGTCTCATCTCAGTGTGGCTGTGCCTATGGTTAAGCAAAAAGACAAAAGTTAAATAGTCCATACTGTTCAAAGTTGATATATTTGACAATTGTCTGGTTCTCAGCATCGTGCCACAGGGCCCAGATATCCGTTGAGGTTAAGGCAAAATCAACCAGTGTTTCCTAGAAATAAATGGGGGAAAATAAGAAAGAGAAAAGAGCAGGGACTAAGTTTGTATTGACAATAGAGAAAAATATATAAAAGCACAACATGGCACATGAACTTAATAAATCCCAACTTAAACTTTTTGTTTCTATATGTGAAGAGGGGCTGGAGAGAGAGCTCTGGTTCAGAGTGCTGGCTGCTTTCCCAGAAGACTGTGGCTCAATTCCTAGTACCCACATGGTGGGCTTTCAACTGTCTATACATGAAATATTTTAAGAATATAATCTCCCCGCAACCCCCCGCCCCCCCAAACTGCCTGAGACAGGGTTTCTCTGTAGCTTTGGTGCCTGTCCTGGAACTCCCTCTGTAGACCAGGTTGGCCTCGAGCTGACAGAGATCTGCCTGCTTTTGCCTCCTGAGGGCGGGGATTAAAGGCGTGCGCCACCGCCCCCTGGTTTAAGACTATAATCTTAAAAACAGTTAAAGCCTTTTGAGACAGTCTCACTGTGTTGCTATGCTGGTCTGGAATGCCTGTGTTCAAATGAGCCTCTAGCCTCAGACTCACAAGCAGCTATGATTTTGAGGTAGTCAACACTTTGTATTGTGCTTGTGTGAAATGTACAAGATGGTTCAACCTACCTGAGAAGTGAACAGTGAAGAAATGTGATCTAAACTATACCGATTATTCTCAGTGCTCACCAACTGGAAAACGCAGAACTGTAGAAAACACAAGTTAATAGTTCATCACTCCATACAATCAACATGCTACTCTAAGAAAAGAATTCACAATTCTCCTACCTCTGGATGGTGCAAATCCAGGTGTGTGCCACCATATTTAACTAGTTTAAAAATTTCCATCTTAACCATTTTCAAGTATGCAGTTTAAATACATTGATATTGCTGTGCTACCAGTATACAGGACTCTTTATCTTGCAAAACTGAAACTTTATTCCTATCAAACAACTTCCCTCTCAATCCCTATCCTTTCTTCCACCTGCTGAGTCTACAACTACTTTAGAAACTACTAATGTGAAATCCTAGGTTTGACCCTCAGTGCCAATGCGAGTGAACTGCATGTAAAATTAGAAGATAATTCATGTTTACATGTTCAAATCCACCACCAGGATTAGGAATAGGACTCAGCTGTAGAGCATTTGCCTCGTGTGCTTAAGAAAACAAAAATAATCTCACACTGCAGACAACAACATCAATAACAAAACACTTTCTAAAACTAAACTTTCAAATAGAAATATGACATTTGATGAGCCTGGAGAGGTAGCCCAGCATTTCAGAACATTTAGTGCTCTTGCAAAGGACCATGGATTTGGTTCCCAGGATTCACATGGCGGCTTACAATAGCCAATAACTCCAGGTCCAGGACGATCCAATACCCTCTTTTAGCCTCCACAGGTTCCTGTAGTGCACATGCTCATACATATAAATTTAAAATATATAATATACAAAACATAAATATTATATATAAATTATATGCTAAGTATATAAAAATGCTTTTCTTAAATGACCGTTGAAGGCTAGGTTAACTCAGTGGTAGAGTCACTGCCTTAAGTGTGTAAGGTCTTGGGTTCAATCCCTTACACTAGAGGAAAAGATAAACAAAACTGAAGAAATTAAAGCACAGGATACTTATGTATAGTATTTTTAACAATTCAGAGAATTCACTGTGCACTGACAATGTTATGACCTGTGCCTTAGGAAGGCAACTATTCACAGGACGATGAAAACGTATTTTTTTATATTTATTTATTGTACGTGTGTCTGTGTGTCTGTACGTTGTTCTGTTTCTACAGCGTGAGCTCAGGTCTCGCAGCAAACACCTGCACCATCTTGTCACTGCCCTCATCTAACCACTTTTTAAAAAAAAAGTTTTTTGAGACAGGATCTTTTGAAAAAAATTCATCAATTCATCACTGTGGTATCTGTTATAGTAAAATACATTTTATAATTTTTCTGCCATATTTCTATCATTATGCATATGCATACTAAGTAGCTCAAACAAAACAACAAAAATCCAGGAAATGCTGAGTACAGAATTTCTCAAAAGACTTGTGAAAAAGAATGAATTTATCCCATTTTTTTCCCCAAATTTTTCTTTTGAGACAGTCTTATGATATCCCTTAGCGTGGCCTCAAAACAACAACAATCTTGCTTCAGTCTTCTGAATATTGGGATTTAGATATGTACCACAACACTAGGCCTATTTAAGTTTTCATTACATTTTATTTACTGACTTAGCATTTATGTATGTTTTAACATGTGCTCCATCACTTGTGTGGTGGCCAGAGGACAACCAAGGAGTTTCTCTTCTGATCTAACTCGGGTTGTCAGGCTCACAGGCAAGCACTGTTACCCATCTCATCTGTCCTGTTATGAGAATTTCCACTGTGGGCAACAGGAGTCAGGGTCTCAGGGCCCAAACAGGGAGAGGATATAGAGCCCAACAAAGAACGTGAAGATTTACAAGCAGGACAGAAACCTAGCATGGGGAATCAGAGCCACAATAAGCAAGGAAGACACATCCTTTCTCTAGGAGGATCGCAGTAAGCCTTCCCAAGTGTTGCTCCTATTAGTACATCCACATATAAGGCACAGCACTAGGCTAAACACAAATACCCAAAATGGTTATTTATTATTTGATTACACAATTACATACACCCTGTATGCCTCACAATAGCAGTGTCGGGTTGGTGAACAATAATATTTGAAAACATTAATTTCTACATAATTACTTACTAACATCTATATTCCTTTTCAGCAATTTCATTTTTTTCTCCTATATTTTCATATTTGCTTTCAAATTTATTTAGTTTTGGTTAACTTTCCTTTAATCCTTACCGCCCTTCCACAATTTTCTAATTCATATATCAGCACAAAACCCAATCACCCTTGAACAGCTCAGCACTTGACACAAAGCTTAAGTGGGCTCAATGGGCCTGACATTTCCCACAAGTAATCCACTGAGAACGCCTTGACACACGCCTTATTTCTTCATACCTGTCCTCTTTTGGGGGAATGCATATATATTCCTAGGTAGAGCCCCATGGATGGTGAATATGCAAGTCGTAATTTATGTCCCGTTCCTGCAGTGAGTCGAAGGTCTTTGTTCACAGGGACATATTCCAGCATGTCAGCCACCATCAGGCACATTTGGTCCTGCCCAAGAGAAAGATTAATAGGTGATGTTCTAGAACAGTGAGACTAGAAATACATCCCTTACCTTTAAAGAAAATCATTCTGAGAGGCCTGGCAGAGAGGAACATATATACCTTTAATCGCAACACTCGGTAGGCAGAGGCAGGCAGATCTTTGTGAGTTCAAGCCAGCCAGGACTACCACAGCAAGTTCCAGGCCAGCTAGGGCTACAATGTGAAACCCTACCTCAAAACAAAACAAAATTACCAGCCTTTTTTTTGATCTTGAAAACTGTCTTATCAACATGCATTTAAAAAAATGCACTTAAGCCGGGCGGTGGTGGCGCACGCCTTTAATCCCAGCACTCGGGAGGCAGAGACAGGCGGATCTCTGTGAGTTCGAGACCAGCCTGGTCTACAAGAGCTAGTTCCAGGACAGGCTCCAAAACCACAGAGAAACCCTGTCTCGAAAAACCAAAAAAAAAAAAAAAATGCACTTAAAAAAATGTTTTTAAAACTTTTATGTGTACGGATGTTTTGCCTCCATATGTACTACTTATGTACTACTATGTACTATTTATGTCTTTGGTGCCTCTGGAGAGCAGGTGTCTGAACCCTGGAAATGGAGATACAGACAGTTGTAAATAACCGTATAGGTGCTGGGAATTGAATCCCAACTCTCTGGAAGAGCTGCTAGTACTGCTAACCACGGTTAGCCAGGGCCATCTCTTCTGTCCTAGCATGGATTTTAGTAGCACAGTTGTGGGGACTAAAACCACCCGTGACACCAGTTCCAGGGGATCTGACACCTCTTCTGATATCTGCAGGCACCAAGAATACATTAATCATACATATTGCAAATAAGTTCCAGGGGATCTGACACCTCTTCTGATATCTGCAGGCACCAAGCACACATTAATCATACATATTGCATACATAAAGCACACATTAATCATACATACTGCAAATAAGGAAAACAGTGATGCACATAAAACACATCTAAAAAAAGATTTTTGAAACGACTGTTGCCTTTAAGTAAAGACTTTATCTTTTTTAAAATTTATTTTTATTTTATATTTATTGGTGTTTTGCTTGCATGTGTGTCTGAGGGTGTCAGATCCCCTGGAACCAGAGTGCAGGCAGTTGTGAGCTACCATATCTGTACTGGGAATTGAACCCAGGTCCCCTCAGAAGAGCAGTCAGTGCTCTTAACTGCTAAGTCATCTCTCTAGCACTAAGACTATCTTCTATTACCTTTTAAACTCATATAGGGCTCAAATTATCAAAGTAAAAAAATAAGAATAGGGAAATGTACAGAAAAGGATGTTGATTCAAACTGTCAAGATCTGAAAGTATATCTAAATTTCTAAACCAAATGATCTATCATCTTTAAATGAGCAGTACGATAGATCTCAACTCTTCCACATGTCACTCTCACATTTTAACTTAGCCAACCATAAATGCAGTGTTTACCTTATAGGACCACATCCGGAGTTTATGATCCTGACACAGGGCAAAAATGAAAGCATCGTGTTCAACACAGTGAACAGCAAGACTGAGGGCACGATCTGAAGGCCCCTGGTCACCCCTAAAAACAAGGACAGGTTTTAGATTTTTTAACTACTGCAGATAAGCATATCACAAGAATTTGTGATTCAAGAGGTAAAATAAAACTATAATGGATATTCTTAGAAAGAACAAGAGTTTACATGCTGGCATAAGACAAATACATTTCTATGTACATTATACCAATTATTATCATAAAATCAAGTAGGTTCTATTATTATAAAAAGCAATTAATTTCACATTGGTCAAAAACTTCCTTTTTCTGAGACAGAGTCTCATTATATAGCTCTGGTTAGCCTCAAACTCACAGAGATCTATCTGCCTTTGCCTCCTGAATACTAAGATTAAAGTCATGCATGACCACATCAGGCTTATTAGGTCTTTTTTAAAAGTACATTTTTAAACTCTGTGTGTGTGTGTGTGTGTGTGTGTGTGTGAGAGAGAGAGAGAGAGAGAGAGAGAGAGAGAGAGAGAGAGAGAGAGAGAGAGACAGACAGAGAGAGAGAGAGAGAGAGAGAGAGACAGACAGAATGAACACCAGGGTTCATGTGTGACGGTCAGTGGACAATGTAGTAGCTGGGCTTCTCCCCTCTACCATGTGGGACCTGACATAAGACTTGCTAGGATGTCAGGCTCGACAGCAAGTGCTTGTTACCTGCAAGAACATCTTGTGCACTCCACCTTAGCAGTCTAACTCAAATCTGGGTATAGCATGGAATTGGACATTGTGAAAACAGAGAAGTATGGTATCAAAGTATAGTTCTGCAAATAAGACAGACTCTGGAGTGCGGCTTTCCTCAGGCAGGACATCATGCTATGCACTCCTAAACTCAGTACAACAGAAGTAATAACACAAGGATTACAACCTGGCCCCTTTGATTTCCTGCAGGGCACAACTTACCTTATAGCTGTGGGCATCCAGCCTGTGAGCAATCGCTGCATCACTGAACTCTGTTTCAGTTCCACAATTGATGCTACCCCTGCAACGATATCCAAGGAACCTCCTGATTATAACTTAGAAAAACCCAAAGCCACAAACAGGATCAAGGAGGTCTTTATAATACATGACAGACTTCTACATTTTTATACTCACAAGGTTCTTAAATGTACTTTTCTACATATATCACACCTAAAATACTTTGAATTAGTACCAGATCATATTTTTTTATATTCTTAGGGAAAATGTCTTGCCATTTACAGATAGGAGTCTATTCTTCCAGTCAATAGAATCATCTCATATTTTCTTAATCACTGGCTCCCTTTCATGTAGCAGTAGTTCTAGGTGTTGGAGATTTAGTGGTAAACAAACAATTGCCCTGATGAAACTTAACATTCTACTGCTGGAGGATGAGAGAAGTAGGAAAGTTAAATTAATAGTGAAAAGGAAAGTAAGCATTGCTGGGATTGTGGAGGGAAGACGGCATTTTCAAAAGGTTGGTCAAGGAAGGCTTCATTGAGGAGACAGAATCATGAACTAAAAACATTGGTGGGGAATTCCAAGTCAGGAATATGCCTCATGTCTTTAAGAAACTGCAAAAGGCATATAGCTGGTATAGAGGGTGGGGGGAGAGACAGCACTGGGGCACTCAATGTTAGCCAATGTATGGAGACTGGGTTTATTCAGATCATTATCAACACTGCAGTAGCATGATTTTGTTTGCTAATGTATTTATCTGTATGGGTGTTTTGCCTGCACATGTACACACGCACCACTTGCATGCCTGATGCCCTTGAAGTCCAGAAGAGGGCACTAGATCCCATGGGACTGAAGTTATAAGCTGGCGTGTGAATGCTTGAAATAGAACCCAGGTCCTTTGGAAGAGCAGCCAGTGTTTTAACTGCTGACCCATCTCTTTAGTCCCCTAACCAATGTTTAATGTATCAATCTCCCTGAGAAGTTCCTGAAATGGGAGGGCAGGTCTGGACACATTTAGGACTTTAATCCAATATTGCAGGCAAAAAACAGTGGTGACTTCAAACAGGGATCAGCTGTCAATTTGGTCCCCAAATTCATTCTTTGTAAATACAATACTTTTCAGTATGAGGGTGGGAATAGTAATTTATGTCTACTGCTGAACTTTGAATAGGCGCGCACGCGTACACACACACACACACACACACACACACACACACACACACACAATCTGTTTTCCTATACCCAGCATTCCTTCTTCTAGTTCCTCACCCACTGAATAAATATACAACAGCAGGGAGCAAACAAGCAACAATGAAAGCAGGAACAATACAGACTTAACCCTTGCACTGACAATGGATGGGACTGAATGTCTGTTTTAATGTCACCACTGATGATGAAAGATAAATTCACGCTCCATTCCCATCCTTACCAGGTATGTCATAAGGAGGTAGTTTAAGAACAAAGATGCCGCCAGCAGCAGATGGTAAAGCAAAAAGAGCCTCCCCATCACTGCTAAGCCAAGCTGCAGAGGTGGTAGAATTTGGGGACAGTCCAGGTACTGTTGGAATTAATTGATAGTTGCAAGGATCTCTGAAATCAACTTTTCCAATGTCAGTAAATATTGACTGCATCTGACTTTCAGTTACCAGCTCCTGTAATGAAAAAGAATCTGTTTTGAAATAAGCTGAATTTTGTTTAGTTCCTCTCAATTACTAAGAATATTTATTTAAAAAGATGTTGATGGGTCGGAAGGATGGCTCAGTGGTTAAGAGCACCTGTGGACCTAGGTTTTGTTCCCAGCACTTACATAGCGGCTCACAACTGCCTATAACTCCAGTTTCAGGGGATATGACGCCCTCTGGCCCTCACTGGCACTGCATGCAAGTGGTGTATTTATTCAGGCAAAACAGTCATACACATAAAAACAAATCTCAAAAAAAAAAAAAAAAGTTGAGCATGAGATAAAAGCTTTCTCCCTTCCCTGCCAGCCAGGCTGTCACTATGCGGCCCAGGTTGGCTATGAACTTCTGTATAGCTGAGATTGCGCTGAGATTTGAAATCCTCTACCTCAGCCTCCCTGTTTCTGAAATTATAGATGTATAAGAAAATTAGTTTATCAACTTAAAATGTCTGAACCTTTTTATTTTTTATTTTTGGTTTTTCTGTAGCTTTGGAGCCTGTCCTAGATCTAGGCCTTAAACTTAGAGATCTGCCTTCCTCTACCTCCTGAGTGCTGGGATTAAAGGCATGCACCACCACTGCCCGGCTAAAATGTCTGATCTTTATGTTGCTGAGACTCGGTCTTATGAAGCCCAAATTAGCCTTGAACTCCCTGATGACCCTGAACTTGTGACCTTTCTGTTTCCATCTCCTAAGTAGTGGGATTACAGGCATAAATTCAATTTATGAGGATGGAACCCAGGGATTTGTTCATGTGAGGCCAGCACTCTATGACCGAATACCATCCCCAAGTTTAATTATTTCAAACCATAACTATAAAGTATGCTTGGTTAAAACAAGGAATCCAATTTTTTTCCATTTCAAAGAATTTCACTCCAGTCCTAAATCTGTGATAGCTAGCATAATATGGGAAACAAGTTACTGCACATAACAATCAACTTACACTTCTGTACATACGGGAAGGATGTGGTAAAATTAACCTGTGCACTGTCTGATTGGTTAATATCAAGATTATCACATGATTCTGAGTTTCAGAGACATGAACCCCACTGGGTAAGAGGCTGCAATTTTGGAATTTTAGGCGAACTGCATTATTCAACAAATTTATGTCCAGTGATTCCTCCACCAGCTCCAATGTATCCCCAGAAGTCTTCCTGTTTAAAAAGAGAGAGAGATTAATTAAAATTTTTCTTTCTCAATGACTGCTGCACTAAAACACATGATAATTGTGTCTAAATGAACTCTTCAAATTTGAAAAGGATTAGACAATCCAATTTGGATCCCTTTTCTTCTCTCCTTCTCTTTCTCTCCAGGGTCTCTCTACATAGCCCTGCCATGAAACTCACTACATAGACCAGGCTGGCCTCAAACTCACAGAGATCTACCTGCCTCTGTCTCCTGAGAGCTGGGATTAAAGGAGTGCACCATGTCTTGTTTAGACCACTTTTTCATTTAAGAACATATTATATAGACTTATAAAACACAACAGAACAACAAAATCTAAATCTCATTATGGTAACATTAAATATACATCCATTTCCTTAGCCCCTACTTAAGATAAATTCTGCTATATAAAAATTAATCCCGCCCATCACTTGTAGAGGAATGGGGTATCCACACACACTATAGCACCAAACAAATAATAAGCACATTTTCCTTATCTGTTACATTTTAACATATTAAAAAATAGCAATTTTATGAGTTTTGCTCTTGTTTTATAAGGGTCAGTATTTAATATTTATTTATTTATTTGTTTTTTTCGAGACAGGGTTTCTCTGTAGCTTTGGAGTCTGTCCTAGAACTAGCTCTTGTAGACCAGGCTGGTCTCGAACTCACAGAGTGAGTGCCTCCGCCTCTTGAGTGCTGGGATTAAAGGCGTGCACTGCCACTGCCCAGTTAGTGTTTAATATTTTTAAAAATATAAAATTAACTGCATGTTAAGCCTACCAAGGTTTGTTTCTACACCATTATGCCAGTCCAACTTCCTATTATTCTTCAAAGAGAGTTTCTGAATAAATGGCAATAAACACTTTAAGTATAGAGGTAATTGTCATGTGTATTTGGCTATCTGCAGACTTAGGAAAGTATTTGAATCAGAGCTGACATTCACTAAACACTGTCTGATAAGATACAAATGCAGATGGAAGCAGCATATGTGGCAGTGGGAAGAGGGGGGCTTTATTCAAATCCATATCATAACACAGGAGCCACCCCTACTAATCACCCCTACTGCCTGTGCTGTCATTTGTACCCATCACAGATGTTGCCACTTTACCTAATTCTGCAAGGTATTTCTTACCTTTGCTTTCTAAGTACTTATCATTCTAAAACATCTGTAGCACACACTCACTGGTCTATGTCAACATGTATGATGCTAGTTTGGATTTTGAATGTCTCCCCAAGTCTTATGTGTTAAAGGTTTAGTCTTCAAGGCACTACTGAGATATGGTAGGACCTTTTAAGGGTGAAGCCATAGGACCAAAGGTAAGAATAGATCAGTTCTGGACCAGAACCTCTAAAACTGTGAACTAAAATAAACCTTTCTCCTCAGATTCCAGTTAGTTGCCTCTGCAAATTCATAGGTTCTATGCCCACGAATTCAACTAATTACAAATTGAAAACCAAACCAAACCTGTGTTTGTATCTCTATTCTCTTTTCAGCATCCCTCTATGCAGCACATTATATATAAAGCACTGAAGTGGGCTAGAGTGAACTAAAGTGTGTGTGGCCAGGCAGATCACCTGCGAATACTGTGCTGTTTAACAGCATGGGGGCTGTTTGCAGACTGCGGTGTCTGAAGAGAGAGGTGCTGGAACCAGTCCTTAAATACAGACGGACAATGGCTCTTTGCCTTTATCCTATCCTTAGGGCCCCCCCCCCCTTTTTTCATTCCTTTTCTTGAGCTATATATTTTTCTCTGCTCCCATCCCCTTCTACCCTCTCCCATGATCCCCATGCTCCCAATTTACTCAGGAAATCTTGTTTTTTTCTACTTTAGGGCCCTTTTCTTAGCAGTACCAGGTTATACTTAAGTGACTGCCAAAGGTTTCTCCTTTACTCTATCTTGTGATCACACTGACTTCAGAATGATTAAATGAGCATCAAGACTAAATTTAAATTATATATAACACGTATACACACACACACGCACATACACACACACACAAATCAACCAACTTAGTCTTCCTTAAATTTCAGCCTTTAGTTTTATCCCACTGCTCCTTTCAGATAAATATATTCTTTTATTAAAATTGTTCTGACTAGTGCTTACGATGGCACATACCTTCAATCGTGGCACTCTGGAGATAAAGGCAGACAGATCTTTGTAAATTATAGGCCTGTTTGGCTACATAGTGAGTTCCATACCAGCAGGGAATACACAGTGCAACCTTGTCTCCACCTACCAACTCCTCACACACACAAAAAGTTAACAGTTTGGGGGCTCTAAGGATGGCTCAGTGATTAAGAACACCTGTTGTTCTTTCAGAAAATCCAGGCTTGATCCCCAGCACTCACAACCACCCCTAACTCCAGTTCCAGGAACCCAGACGACCTCTTCTGGTCTCCAAGGGCACCATGTATGCATGTAATGCACATAAGTGCACGCAGGCAAAACACTCATACACATACTTTCTAAATCTAAAAAATTTATTTTCAATGTTTTATTCATAAAATATTTTTGAACTTTATCATTTAAAATAAATTTTCTTCATTTTCCTTCTCCAATTTTCACTTCTCTCAAGCGGCTCTCTGCAGCTTTCTTTATTATAACTGTTACCTTGACAGGAGAAATGCCACCTAAAAGTTTCTTACCTTGACTCCTTTTACTGAAATTCAGCTCTTACTCTTGGGACTGCCGTCTTTGGTACATGTAAATTGTGGTGTTAATTTTGACTCAGCTGACTGATTTTACCCACAATAGAGGAAAGGAAAAAAAATGCTATGAATGAATCCAGACTTTTCTATTCTTAGAGTAAAAGTTCTAAAAATCTACTCATCTTTGCTGAGGGACAGATAACCTAGCAGAAAATAACTTAAAGTAGAGTACAAAAAGACACCACCAAGAGGTGGACTGGAGAGATGGCTGAGCAGTTAAGAGCACTGGCTGCTCTTCCACAGGACCTGGGTTCAATGTCCAGCACCCACACTGCAGCTCACAACTGCAATCTATAACTCCATTTCAGGGGTCTGACACCCTCATACAGACTTGGAAGAAAAACACCAATGTACAAAGAATAAATAAATAATTTTTAAAAAGTTAAAAAAAATCCAAAACATCAAGAGCATTTTGTGTTGATATTCTTAAAATTCAAGATGGGTAAAATAAAAATGGACAAAAATTACTCACAGAAGGTCATGCAACTAACAGAATTATCCAAATAGATGTATTTGGGGTAGGTGTGGCCATCACTCAGGGTGGGCTGATCCAGATGCAGGACTCTGAGCTACCTCTTTAACATCGCCTCTGCCTGCATGCCACCATGCTTCCTACCATAATGACAATGGACTAAATCGCCGAACCTGAAAGCAAGCCCCAATTAAATGCTTTCCTTTATAAAAGTTGTCATGGTCATGGCGTCTCTTCACAGCAACAGAAACCCTAACAGTCTGGAAGTGGTGGTGCACGCCTTTAATCTCAGCACTCAGGGCAGAGGCAGGCGGATCTCTGTGAAGCTACAGAGAAACGCAGTCTCGAAAAAACAAACAAACAAATAAACAAAAAAACCCTAACTAAGACACACCCATGCTTAAACAAGGCCAGACCCATGGTAGGATATAAGAAGATTCATCCAAGGTACAGAAGTCTAAGCTCCTATCACCTTACCTACCACCCTATCCACATACTTGCCTTCAAAACCAAGTCTCTTTCAGTTAAAACACTGATCTTGGCTTTTCTTCCTGTATCCATCCTCCTTTTCTTTCAGTCTTTCTTTGCTATTCAGATTCTTTGTTCCCTGGCCTCTCCTCTAACTCAGCTCAAGTTTTGCCTATTTCCCTCCATGGTCAACTGGATATCTCTTCGCCCACACCTAGCTAATTTTTTTGATTGTTTGGATATAACTGTGACCTTCTACCCTCCCTCCTGGTCAATAACACCTGATCGTCCCATTAGCTTTGGGGCAAGCATGAAAATCTGTATTTATAAACCTATATCATTAGTTTGGTGTCGTTTTTTGTGTGTGAAACTGACACAACAAAAGTGATATCTACTATATTTCTGTCCTTACATAGCTACAATATTTTGCACCATTTCCTGGTACTCAGCACCATGTATGACATGTACAAGTTCAATCTCATCGGCAGAAGCAACATCAAAGACTATATTGACACTATAAATATATGTCTAAAATGGGTCTTTAATGTTGTATCTCCTTTGTTTTTAACCTGCTAGCAGAATAACTCTCCTAGAACCAATTATGACATGAACTGAAGGCAGCGATTCTCTCTTCCTATGTGATTACTGCTGGACGTAGTAATTTGGAACAGGCACGAATATTCATACATCAGACAACCCTACCTTCCAGGGGTTTGGGGAACGCAGCACTCACCAATGAATGAACCTGTTTCTGGTGACGGAGAACAACTTGCCACTTTCCACATAATAGAAGCCTCCCGCGCTCTCGCTGTATTTCACGGCTCCAAAAACAGCACTGGCAGTCCCTGCAAAATGAATGCGGTCGGCTCTCACACGTGCTTCTCTGGGGATGTCAGGCACTGAGGAGTGCTGAGGAAACAGAGTGCAAGGGACTGACAGTGCATACAACAGGACGTGGGAAAAGGAGAAAGAAGTCAGGCTGTGAGGCACTGGCTTTGGGCATGTGGACTTGGACAAACCAGGGAGAAGGCCAAAGTCGAACTTGACGATCCCGAAGGGAAGCAGTGGCTCCCATTCCCCCAAGCCCTTTCCGTACCAACGACGCGGGCTGTAAATTCCCGAAAGTGCCTGGGCCTTTCGCGTTCAGCTCCGATCAGCTCCACGAAGCTCCGTTCCAGGGATCCCGCCGCCGCCATCTTCCCGCCGTCGCCGCGAGGCCCGACGGGACAAGGGCGGGTCGCGTCGCTGTCGTCACTTCCGGGGATATGGCGCAAAGTTGGAGTCACGGCGGGTCTGAGTGGCTGAGAACCGCGAGTCTGACTGTCACCCGCGAGTTTTCATCACGAGAATGAGACTAGGAGGAAGACGACTCGGCCTGCGGTCGCCTGGGAGCGGCCAGCGGCGGCGACAGAGGCAGCGCCTTTCCCGGCGGCCTCGAGCAGGGGCGGGGCTGTGTGTGTTTCCATTTTGAAAAGCTGGCGCGGGCGCCTGGGAAGAGGCCTAAGGGACCTGTGTCCTAAACCTGGGCCGCCTTCCCCCTCGGTCTGATTGCGTAGAAGTTGTCACCCAGCCTCTTCCACGTTCAGAAAAACGGAAGAAAAATGAATGGAAGAGGGACCTTTTGTGTTGGAATTTTTACGAGACTTTTTTTTTAATTTTATCACATCCTCATATATATGCATATTTTGGGATAGCTCCTTTTCCAGCCCAGATTAGCTTTAAATTCTGATCCTCCTGTCTCCTGAATGCTAGGGTTTCAGGCACATGCCACCGTGACCGTGACACGGGTCTGATGTGTTGAATTAAACATTAAAACGGCAGCCTCCTGAGATGATCAAAATGCCACCCGATTTGCAAACGTGCAAATAATTGTGTGTGTGGTTTTTTTGTTTGTTTGTTTGTTTTTTGTTTTGTTTTCGAGACAGGGTTTCTGTGGCTTTGGAGCCTGTCCTAGAACTAGCTCTGTAGACCAGGCTGGCCTCGAACTCACAGAGATCCGCCTGCCTCTGCCTCCGTAGTACTGGGATTAAAGGCGTGCACCACTGCCCAGCCAAATAATTGGTTTTTTTTTCTTCCCTGGGACCTCTAAGCTCTCTGGAGGTTGAGACAGGTGTGTTGCTCATTCAAAGCCATCTGGGGCTACAGTGAGATTTTTTTTTTTTTTGTCTGTGAGTGAACGAGTATATAAAAACTATCTAAATCCAAATTTACAGCTTAACGTGTTCCTTGGCAACTTCATCAGAATCCTAACAGTGGGCTGTTCCAGAACTCTGCCCCAGCAATAACATTTCCCTTGACCATTTTACTGCCTTAATGAACATGTTTGAGATTGCAACTGCCCACACCTTTCTCAACCTTCCTCTCAGTTTACTCTGAAAATCCAAGTATCCGGGTTTGTGTGGGCAGCAGCTTTGGGAAGCAGGTTAGATCAGGAGTTCTCTAGGTCACTTTCCAATCTGTGTCAAGACAGCCTAAGGCTGTCTGAAACCCTGGCCCAAATCAAACAAAAATCAGTCAAGTGTGATGGTCCCCCTCTTTAGTCAAAGTACTTGGGAGGCTGAAGCAGGTGAATTTGTAAATTCCTGGACAGCCGTATAGAGACTCTGTCTCAAAAAAACAAACAAAAAAGGTGACTAGGGAGAGGTATAGCAGCTTGCTATTTAAACATGAGAATCCAAGCTTGGATCCCCAACTGTCCCTGATTATAGAGAGACACCCTTTCTACATCTATTTTAGGTCACCTGATGAACATTTTAGCAATTCTTGTTTGTATATTTAACTTTTCCATTTTTACTAAATTATTCCTCTAAACATACAAACGTGTCATTTCTCTTCACCATAAACAAGGCCTTATTTGACTCACCTTCCTCAGTCTCTCCCCTACCACCTCTCCCAGTACAAACATGGTTTCTGTTACCCCGGCTAGGCTAGTCTCCAACTTAGTAGTAGCTGATCTTGAACTTCTGACGGTCCTGTTTCCACCCTTAAGTGCTGAAATTACAGGCCTGTGTTCTACAGCCAGCTATGCAGTGCTAGAGACTGAACCCAGGGTTTGGTGTGCACTTCACAAGCACCCTACCATTGAACTAGCTACATCCTCAGCTCTTTTACTCTAGCACTGTCTCGCTCTCTCCCTCCTCCCTCTCTCTTTCTTCCACCCTGTCTCCTACCCTCTCTTTGTTTTTGAAACAGTCTCTTATGTATCCCAGGTTGGCCTCATACTGCTATATAGTTTGGATGGGTTGGGATAATAGGGAGATTAGTGTGAGCTTACTCACACTAATAATAACAGTGAGTAATAGTGAGATGAACTATTATTAATAGACAATTTACATTGGTATAGATTCTTGTATATTGATACAAATTCAAATTGTATTTGTTATGTTAAATATGCTCCTATTTCTGTTTACAATATTTATACACCTATGCAAAGTTATTTTGTCATATTATATGCATGCATGTTTCTACCTCTGCTGTGGGACAATGGTCTTGTACCCTGGAAAGATTTGTCACTTGTATTGCTTTAATAAAATGCTGATTGGCCAGTAGCCAGGCAGGAAGTAGAGGCAGGGCAATGAGAACAAGAGAATTCTAGGAAGAGGAAAGATGTAATCTTCAGTTGTCATCCAGACACAGAGGACACAAGATGTGACTGCCTTGCTGATAAAAGGTATCAAGCCATGTGGCTAACACAAATAAGGATTATGGGCTAATATAAGTTATAAGAGTTAATAAGAAGCCTGAGTTAATAGGCCAACCAGTTTAAGACTAAGGTAGACTTCTGTGTGTTTCTTTGGGAAGGAATGGCTGCGGGACTGAGCGGGACAGAAACATACCTCTCCTTACGACATTTTGTATATTGATACAATTTTAGGATATATTTATCATATTGCACTATACATTTCTACCTCTAATCAAGATACTTGTACATTGTTTACATTTTGAGGTCATTGCCCTCATTTGCTGCACATTTGTTTAAAGATTGTTTAATATTCTGATATGAAGTCTTAGTCTTTATAGCTATAGGTATTAAGAATCAAAAGTTCAGTAGTCATTCATGTTTGTCATACTAATACTGTTAGACTAATCAGGTTCTTTAGATACATAGAGATTGTATTCCGCATAGATAGGTAATCTTCAACACTTCAAAGAACTGTAGAATATGGCATATAAATAACTTAGGATTCTGTTGATGCAACACACGATTGATTCTGGCAGCACTGATCTATTCCCAAGAGAATATAGGGCATTGAAGACACTCCACTTGGAGCTTGTTTTCTTCTTAGCAAAACCAGCCTTTGGGCAAAGAACTGCCCCTGCCTCTACCACTGACAAAATGGATGGTGTTCAGCCTGGACCAGGATACAAGAAAAAAGAATGCCAAACCTTGCCAAGACAGGATCAGATGGTTTTTCACATATTTCTGCCTCTGAAAATGGTCTGTCAGTTACTCTAGGCCTTAGCCAAAGTTGGTTGCCCCAATGTTGCAAATGAGACATTGGGTGATTGCCCAGGTAGCCAGTTGTCTCTGTCATTTTTACATCTTTTGGAAGTTGCTTGGTTGCACTTCCTGTTTACTCAAGTAATATTATTTCCCTTCTCAGGTCTTTGATGGGGTTGAAAACTAGATAGTTGTAGTTACTTTCCTCTCATGACTTAGCCAAGCCATTTTTAAATTTTTTTTATTTATTTATTATTTATTAGTTTATTATGTATTCAGTGTTCTGCCTGCATGTATACCCCTGCAGGCCAGAAGAGGGCACCAGATTAGGTGGTTGTGAGCCACCATGTGGTTGCTGGGAATTGAACTCAGGACCTCTGGAAGAACAGCCCGTGCTCTTAACCTCTGAACCATCTCTCCAGCCCAGCCAAGCCATTTTTAATATAAGACTTAGACTCCTTAGAATAGAATAATTATTGAAACATTTAGGCATATTTCATGTTTGATATTGCTTATGCTAGTTGTAATTTTAATTTTTATATATGTTTTTGCCTCTTCTTTTTCCTAGACAATGCTTGATATTTGTTCTTATAGTATATAGTTTTGTATTAGGCTTAGAACTCTCCTATTTAGACAAAAGGGGGAGGTGCTGTGGGAGCTCCTTCAGTCAATAGCCTTTAAGATACCAACCCACTTTGGGCGTGTTCTCATGCACTATAAATGCAGATGAAAAGTGTGTGGGGGTCTCTTGGCTGCTGGATTTGGTTCGAGTTCCCAGTGTATGCAGAGGATCGTGGATCATTTCTCTTTCTGTGAGTTTATACCAAAATAAATAAATCTTTGTTATACTCCATTCCAGGTTAATGCAGAACTCTTTTGTATGCCAACAGTAGTTGACAGTGACATGATAGTTATTTTGAATATGTGGGGGAAACGACACTAAAGTCATGTTCCCCATAACATATCCTACAGAACCATGGTCCAAGTTGCTCCTGGAAAGGAGTATGCTTGAGGTCAATGCAGCATACCTAAGTCCTTGAAGCTTTTCAGAACTCATCATCATTGAAATGTCTCAGAAAAGTCTTTCAGGACAGATATGCTTGACTTTATCGTATCCTATGCCTATTTAAGCTACCAAATGATTCTTTTAAGAGGTATCTAGTTTTGAATTTATTTAAACAAATAAATAAATAAACAAATTATTAATAATAGGGTCTCACTATGTAATATGCAATTTTGGCTGACTTAGAGAACTATGTAGACCAGGTTGGTCTTGAACTCACAGAGATTTTTCTGCAGCTGCCTCCTGAGTGTTGGGGTTAAAGATGTGTGCCACCATGCCCAACTACAAGTATTCTTTTTTGTGTTTTTTTGAGACAGTGTTTCTCTGTGTTGCTTTGGAGCCAGTCCTAGAACTAGCTCTCATAGACCAGGCTGGTCTCGAACTCACAGAGATCCATCTGCCTCTGCCTCCCGAGTGCTGGAATTAAAGGTGTGTGCCACCACTGCCCGGCCCAAGTATTCTTTTTTAAAAGAAAATTTAAGAAGTGTGTGTGTGTGTGTGTGTGTGTGTATGGTTGTGATGCTGGATGTGGGCCCTGAGAATTGAATTCTGAAAGAGCAACAAGTGCTCTTAACCACTGAACCATCTCTCCAGCACTAAAGAAACTATTCTAGTATGAGATGAACAGCATAGAGAATGTTTTGTTATTCTTTGACAATTTCACAATGTACATATTTTGATCTTTTAATTTCCATCACCTTCTTTTATTCGTCTTCTGATGAGCCTTTTTCTTCCCAATAGTCCCTCTCATATCTCATGTCTTTCTGTGTGTGACCACTGAATTTGGTTAGGGTTGCTTGAGATGGAGAGTGGGGAGGGGTGCTGTAAGAACGCTGCCTCCTGCACATACAACATGGCAATGCTCTCATGAAATCATAGCAAGACAGGGCCTGTCACATTCCATCATGGGGCAGGGTGGGATGGCGAGTGGGAGTGGGCTCATGAGACTCCACCCCTCCTTAAAGAATCATAGGTAAAGTCAATGCCTGATGACCTGAGTTTATCCTTCAGAATCCATGTAAAGGTGGAAGGAGAGAACTGACTCCTCTGACTCCACATGTGAGCTACGCTAAGCCCCCATAATAATTCTTTTCAATGATTCATTTATCTTTATTGTTGTATATTTGTGTGAATACCTGCATTGTACATATGGATCACAGGCCTACCTGGTGCTTTAGGAGGCCAGAAGAAGGCACTGGATCTATTAGAACTGGAGTTACAGGCAGTTACGAGAGGTCTTGTGGGTGCTGAGAATGGAACCCAAGTACTCTGCGTGAGTACTCAACTGAGTGCTCTTAACTGCAGAGCCATCTCTCCAGTCCCATAATGATTTTCTTTTTTTTAATTAATTAATTTATTTATTAAAGATTTCTTCCCCCATAATGATTTTCAAAATTAATTTTTATTATTTATTTTATGTGTATGAGTGTTTTGCCTGTATGCATGTCTGTGTACCATGTGTGTGCAGTGCCCAAAGAGGCCAGAAGAGAACATCAGATCCCATGGAACTGGAGTTACAGATTCTTGTGAGCTGTCATATGGGTGCTGGGAATCAAACCTGGATTATCTGGAAGAGAAGCCAATGCTCTTAACTGCTGAGTCCAAAATAAATAAAAAAGTATTTTTTAGGGTCTAAGGTGATGATGGCTCAGTGGTGGAGGGCTTGCTTAGCATGCACAAGCCCTGAGTTCACAATACTCAGGATCACTTCCCCTCAAATATTAACAGCATTTTGTTATAGTTGTTGCTGTTATTATTTTGTGGGCTTTTTGCATATTTGGTTGTTGTTTTGGTTTTGATTTTTGTTGTTTTGAGTCAGGGTTTCATTATGTAGCCCAGGCTGGCTTATAACTTATTATGTAGACCAGGCTGGCCTGAAATTCACTGAAATTTGTTTGCCTCTGACTCTTAGGCCCTACCCACCCTGACTGGCGAAGAGTTTTATTTCACTGGGTATGATGGCCACATCACTTGAAAGTGGGGGGCAAGATTGGGACTCAAAGTCAGCCTACCTAGTGAGTTTGAGGCCAGCCTGGGCTACGTGAGACCCTATTTAATTTTTTTTCAATCAAACTTTTGTAAAGTGTTTGAAAAATATTAAGTGTATTAGAAGGGCGGAGGAGCTAGCTCAGCACTTTGCATTATGGCAGGGGACAGCACTGGTTCTCAGGACCCACATGGTGGTTCATAACTGCCTCCTGTCCCAGGAGATCTAGTGCCCTCTTCTGGCCTCTTAGATTTTTTCAACACATGTGGTGCCCATAATACTCATGCATATAAAAATAATCAAATCTTTATATGACGTTTGCACAAGGGTGAGCGAGGAGAACATTGCTTTTTTTCCCCCCCAAGACAGGGTTTCTCTGTATAACTCTGGCTGTCCTGAAATTCGCTTTGTAAACCAGCTGGCCTTGAACTCAGAGATCCACCAGCTTCTGCCTCCTGAGTGCTATGACTAAAGGCATGTGTCAACATTGCTCAGCAGGACATTGCTTAAAGAGTAATGGTCACTAGAAAGTTAAGTCATGGAGCAGTCAGGCTGACATTGTAAGTGTACATAATTGCTCTGACAAAGAGTCTAGAATTTTTCAGTTCTCCTCAGGAAAACCCTAGCACATAACATTGCAAGGGGCGCTTCTTTTAAAAAGAGAAATTGTGCTAGGCAGCTGTGGAGCACGCCTTTAATCCCAGCACTCGGGAAGCAGAGACAGGTGGATCTCTGTGAATTCGAGACCAGCCTGGTCTACAGAGCTATTTCCAGGACAGGCTCCAAAGCCACAGAGAAACCCTGTCTTGAAAAAACAAAGAGAGAGAAATTGTGAGAGAAGTGAGAGAGAAGTCAGCGTTCTCACTTCTGTTTCTATTACTTTGCCTGACTTCTGTTTTTCATATATTTCCACAAATTTGAACATTTTGTACTTTGTTCCACATTAATTAATGTTATTATATTTTACTTTTTTAGAGTAACCAAAGTGAACATGATTTTATGAAGGTAGAATAGTGGGAAAAGAACTTCTGAGAGTTAAAAGGGTCCAAGGGATGAATATTGGAATGTTAATTTTGTATATTTAAAAAAGCAGTTCACATAGGCTGGACAAGGTGGCACATACCTTTAGTTATATCATTGAGAGGGAAAAACAGGTGGTGCACTGTGAGTTTAGGGCTAGCCTGGTCTACATATGGAGTTCCAGGACAGCCAGGTCTACATAACAGTTCCACATTTGCTTGAAATGTGGTACATAATGTAATCCACAAACTCAGGGAAGAATGAATTTCCTGAGACAGTTTTACCCATTAAAGCCAGCTCTGGTGTATCAGGAAATGACCCGATTTCAGTAGTGACTACATAGGAAAGCTTGACCAGTTGCCCTTTGTAGGAGACAGATACCACACACGGTCTTTACCAGTGAAGCCATATAGCCTTTCTACCTATGCACACCTTGCTAGTGAGCTTTGAGAGTGCTTTCCCTCCGAGTATCAGTGCAAGTAACACATTTACCATCTGTCCTTGAAAGTAGCCCTTAAGGGAGGAATTGAAAGCACCAACAAGAAGCAAGTTGTGAACCCGGGGTGGGGTGGGGGCGGTGGCACACACAGAGGCAGGTGGATCTCTGTGTTTGAAGTCAACCTGGTCTACAGAGTGAGTTCCAGGACAGTTAGGACTATACAGAGAAACCCTGTCTTGGAAAAACAAAAATAAGTAAGATGCAAGATGTGTAGATAGCTTAATGGTGTAATGTAAGCTGTTGTCACTGGACTAAGCTTCCAGCCTGTCCTGTCTACACCCTCAGAGATGCCATTTCTCTGCTTCTGTGTCATGTCATACCAAAAACAATGCTGGCAGTAAAAGTCAGTGGAGATATTTCCCAATCTGTGTAGTGATTTTTCTCCTCTCCTCTGCTCTGGAAAGTTGTTTCAAACCCTTCTGCTCATTCCTTCAAAAGGGCAAAAAGGTTCAACTCATAAAAATAGAACTTTTAGAAACATTGCTCCTTCCTCATTTTACCACAAGTTTCATTTCTGTGCAGGTGCCAAAGTGTCACCAGGCAAATAAAATCAGTCACTTTCTCATGCGGCAGAGCCTGGCACTCAGTGCCCTGAGCAGGATTTGGGACTTTGATAAAAGGTTCAAGCTGGAGGTCAGAGGCCAAAGCTTTCCTAAATCCCAGGCTTTTAGTTATGTTTTAGCTAGTCTTTGTTGCCCCACAAGAATGTCTGGAAACTCAGTCAGTTGAACTATATGACTGCAATTTCAGGCCTGGCAAAGCTTCTGCAGGCAAGCACAGTCCACACCCAATCATTGTTATGTTTCTTTCGACCCTTCCAGGGCCCTGTTTACGCACCAGTTTCTCCTGAGTAACAGTGTGTGGGGCCAAGTCAGTAACACCAATGTTCCTTGTCTGTCTTCTTGGGCTTGCCCTGACGCTGGCCTGACAATACCAGGCTCGGCAAATATTTGTTTCTGAAACCTAGCCAAGAAGTCTAACAATTCTCTCCCTTCCTTTCTGTTGCCCTCTTCTTCCTTACTGATGCCAAGTCTGGGATTTTCCTTGTCTAGAGACCATACAAGCAAGGAAATGAGCTTTCTTGGGATAAGATAGAAACGTAGCAGAGAGCTCGCCCTTTGTCCTCATTCCAGTGCCTTTCTCTCATAGACATGCTTTCTACACTTCCCGCTTCATTTCTCCTGTAGTCCAGGCCCATCTCAAAGTTGTTACGACCTTAAGATAACCTTGAAGTTTGAATCCTCCTGCTTCCACCTCCAGAATACTGGGATACAGGCAAGTACCACTGTGCCTAGCTATCCATTCTGAGTTTTCCTGATTGGCAAGGAAGAGATCAGAAAGGGTAAATGACCTTGTCCATGTATTTGGTCAAACAATTCTTAGATCTTAACCCATCCTTTAGACATATTTAAAAACTGGGGCTAGACATAAATAAAGGACATTGAGCCTATAATTCGTGATCCTAGAGAAGCTAAATAAGAAGGAGAACCCAAAGAAAAACATATAGGCATCCTCCTAAATACTAACCTTCATCAGGCGATGAAAGGAGACAGAGACCCACATTGGAGCACCGGACAGAAATCTCAAGGTCCAAATCAGGAGCAGAAGGAGAGAGAGCACGAGCAAGGAACTCAGGACCGCGAGGAGTGCACCCACACACTGAGTCAATGGGGATGTTCTATCAGGAACCCACCAAGGCCAGCTGGCCTGGGTCTGAAAAAGCCTGGGATAAAACCGGACTCACTGAACATAGCGGACAGTGAGGATTACTGAGAACTCAAGAACAATGGCAATGGGCTTTTGATCCTACTGCACGTACTGGCTTTGTGGGAGCCTAGGCAGTTTGGATGCTCACCTTACTAGACCTGGATGGAGGTGGGTGGTCCTTGGACTTCCCACAGGTCAGGGAACCCTGATTGCTCTTTGAGCTGAAGAGGGAGGAGGACTTGATTGGGGGAGGGGGAGGGAAATGGGAGGCGGTGGCGGGGAAGGGACAGAAATCTTTAATAAATAAATAAATAAAACAATAAAAAAAACTGGGGCTAGAGAGATGGCTCAGATCACTTACTATTCTTGCAGAGGATCCAGGTTTGGTTCCCAGAATGCACATGGAAGCTCAGAACTGCCTGTATCTCCAGTTCCAGGAGAGCCAATGCCCTCTTCTGGCCTCTTTGGGCTCATGCATACACGTGGTGCACATCCACTAAAGCACAAATGCTAATGTACACATACATTAATGTGTGTACACACAGACACACACACATACATTCTAATTCCTTACAACCATGGCCAAACCATAGGAGGCAAGCCCTGTGTTTATCTACAGAAAATAAGAAGTCTCACATCTGGTTGTTGATCACTATTTTTAACTGTCAGAAGCCAGAAAACGTGACTTCACTT
This sequence comes from Microtus pennsylvanicus, assembly GCF_037038515.1. Lineage (NCBI taxonomy): Eukaryota > Metazoa > Chordata > Mammalia > Rodentia > Cricetidae > Microtus > Microtus pennsylvanicus. The sequence goes on along the minus strand of NC_134580.1, from coordinate 67,782,250 downwards.
GACCAACCTCAAGGTCGGTTCATTAGGTTGCAGTCATTGGGAGTGCAGGTTCTCCTGCCCACTGTTCACAAGCAGTGTGACCTTGGGCAAATTGCTTCACTGCTCTGAGCTGCCGCTTTGACTGTGAAATGAGGCAGCAAGCTTCCTTCTGTCCTTAGGAGTGAACCATGGGGAAAGGCTGCGAGAAAGGCACAGGTGATCGTTATCTTTAGAGTCAGGTACATGTTGGTACAGTTTGCTTCCCTTCTTCCATTTTTACTGTACATTAATTGTATATAATACCAGGCCTCACTGTGATCTTTTTATAAACATATGGAATGGACATTGCTCGTATTCACTCCCTCTCATGACATCACAGTACTACTTTAAAAATGAGTATCTCTGAAGGAGAAAATGTTTCTATAGTTTCCATTTCACTCTTGGGGTTTTATTTTAAGGAAACAGAGGGATGCAGTGTTTGTTTTGTAAATAAATCTTTAATTTCCCGAGGTTAGCAGATTGTATTAATATTTGTCACAACTGATAAAGCACTGTTAACATGCTATTAACTAAAATGCATACTTTAGTCTGTGTGGTGGATCACATATTTAATGCCAGAATTTAGGAGGCAGAAGCAGGCAGATCTCTGAGTTTGAGACTAGCCTGGTCTAAATTGTGAGTTTTAGGTTAACCAGAGCTACACAGATAGCAAGACCTTGTCTCTAAAACCCCTGAACTAGTTAGGGTTGCTATTGCTATATAGAAACACCTTGACTGCCAGGCGGTGGTAGCGCATGCCTTTAATCCCAGCACTCGGGAGGCAGAGGCACGTGGATCTTTGTGAGTTCGAGACCAGCCTGGTCTAGAAGAGCTAGTTCCAGGACAGGCTCCAAAGCTACAGAGAAAACCTGTCTCAAAATACAAAAAAAAAAAAAAAAAAAAAAGAAAGAAAGAAAGAAAGAAAAAAAGAAAAAGAAACACCTTGACCACCAGGCATGGTGGCTGTTAAGTTGGGAGCATAGACCCCAGCCCCTCACATCTGTTCCAGCCCCAGGCCTAAGAGTTGTATTGGTCTTGACTCCAAATTCCAGCATGCCAGGTCCTGATCTCCTCCCAGGACCACTCCCACAGAGTGAACTCCCAAAAGAGGATCATGTGGTCCCTTTTCCTTCCTCCTGGTTGTCGGTTTCATGGCCTCCTGGTTCCCCCTTGGGGGCACCCAAGAGCGCAGGACCCCCACCCCCCATTAAGCCTGGATATTTCTTAATTTGGCTTGTTTTGATTTGGCTTGATTGGGAATTTGCGTTTGCAGAGAGCTCGCGTTAGGAAGAATTCCTAACAATGGCATGCACCTATAATCCCAGCACTGAGAAGGCAGAGGCAGGTGGATCTTTGCGAGTGAGTTCTAGGCCAGCCTGGCCTACAAAAAGAGTTCTAGGACAGCCAGGATTGTTACACAGAGAAACCCTGCCCCCCCAAAAAAAACAAACAAACAAAACAACAACAACAAAAAGAAAAAGAAACACTCTGACCAAAAGCAACTTGGGCAGGAAAAGGATTTATTTGGTTTATGCTTTATCATCACTATTCAATGTCAAAGGACGTCAGGACAGATACTCAAACAGGGCAGGATCCTGGAGGCAGGGGCTGCTGTAGAGACCATGGAGAGGAATGCTGCTTACTGGCTTGCTCCTCATGGCTTGCTCAACCTGCTTTCTTATAGAACTCAGGGGTGGTGGTACCCACAATGGGCTGGGACCTCCCCCATCACTCACTAATTAATGAAGTTCCCTATAGGCTTATCTATAGTCACATCTTTTGTTTGTTTATGTGCTTGTTTTTGAGAGGGTCTCACTATATACTTCAGGCAGTGCTGGAACTCGCTGTGTAGACCAGGCCAGCCTTGAACTCACAAAGATCCACTTGCCTTTGCCTCACCTTTAATCCTAGCATTTAGGAGACAGAGGCAGGCAGGTCTCTGAATTCAAGCCTGGTCTACAAAGCGAGTTCCAAGACATCAGGGCTACACGGAAAAAACTTGTCTTGAAAAAAACAAAATTGCATATGCCACTGTGCCTACAGTTAGACCTTGTAGAGGCAGTTTCTTAATTGAGGTTCCTTCCTCTCAGATGACTTTAGCTGTGTCAAGTTGGCATAAAGTACCCTGTCTTTCTTTCTCCCCACTATGTATAGCCTAGGCTAGCCCTGAGTCACCTCTGGCTAACTAGGATTACAAACATTCATCATTATATCTGACTTTCATACTGTGCGTGTGTGAGCACGTGCGTGCGTGAGCACGTGTTGCCCTGTGGAGGTCAGAGGACAACTTCCAGGAGTCAGTTTTCTCCTTTTACCTTGGTTTCTAGGGATTTATGTTGTCAGGCTTGCAACAAGTGTTGTTTTTCCCACTGAGCCATCTCACTGCATCTGCTTACTTAACATGATGGTCTTTTTTGTTTCAGGATTCTATATAAGATACCCAGTTCCATGTGGGACCCAGATTCATATCCTTGGGCTCCTCAAGTCTGTGGGAGTTTCTTGAATTTTTTTTGTTTTGTATAATCTTGATAATTTCCTACACTAAGCTATATCCCAATGATGTTCAATATTTAATTTTCTAACAATAAAAAGGAATATTTTAAAAATGTTATTGGGTTTTTTGTTTCTGAGACTCTGGTCTCACTATGTCGCTTTGGGTATTGTAGAACTTGCTATGCAGACCAGGCTGGGCTTGAGCTCCCAGAGGTCCCCTGCCTCTGCCTCCTGAGTGCTGAAACTCAAGTTATGTGCCACCATACCCAGCTTAGAAATTATTTTTGAAATTAGAAAGAAATACACGAAAATGGAGAATTTTGAAAAAATTAATTCATTTTTCTGTGTGTGGGCACGTGTGCATACGTACACCACAGCATACAAGTACAGCCAGAGGACAGCTTGTAGGCATTGGTTTTCTTCTCCAGCATGTGGCTCCCAAGGATGGAACTCAGGTCATCAAGTTTGGTGGCAAGCACTCCCGGAGCCAGCTTGCCACCCTGGAAAAATATTCTCTAGCTAGGAGGACAGATGTACCTGTGTGGTGCCCAACAACCATATTATCAGCACTGGGTCATATCGTGGAGGAACTGAAATCAGTGGTGTGAGGCCGAGTGATGTCCTCAAAATCCTGCAGTTTCTAGGAAACTGGGCACCATCTGCTTCTGATTAAAGCATTAAAGTTGCAAGACCATGAGTTGGATCTTTGTTACTTTCAAGAAATTGTTTAAAGTCAAAAACAAAAGGGAAGAAGAATGTGGAGCGACCCCAAATGCTAAGGGTTCCTGTGCGAGGCAGAGCCAGGTCCTGTCTGCCCTTCCCAAACAGGCTGTGGTTTTCTATGATTATCTTTCCACTTCCTGTGCTGCAATTCCCTCGCTGTAAAATAACTCTTTGTACATGCTCGCTTTTCCTCCCTTGATCACTCACGAACTTTCTCCAGTCTTCCACTGTGTATTTTCTGATAGTGATTTACAAGTTAGGTAGTATTTTTGTTCTCTAATAGGGTTTTTAGTACCTTTAGTTTCAAATCTTAGCTTGTCTATTATTAGCTGTATAATCTGAAGACAACTGCACAACTTGAGTTCCCTCCTCTGAAAACAAGGACAGCGTTGTGTAGCCACCAGGAACAGTACAGGATTAAGTGAGGCTGACTATAAATCGAGAGGCTCTAAGCTAGCATGTGGCACAAAGGAGCACTCCACCTTCCTCGTCTTGCTTTTCCTTTTCTCCTTCCATGCATCCTCTAATCCCACGGCTCATGTTATCTCTCTCAAACATGACCACATGCTAAAGGACCAAACCTACACTTATTGGCTTTTAGGGTCCCCTCCTATGAACCCACACCCCATCTTTGTGGCCTCACCACTCTCTGCCACATTCTATAATATACACTTCACTCTGGAGTTCCACCAAACTCCTAGCTCTGGTCTAAATATACGATACTATATTTGTAAGCACCGTTTTCTGTGTCTGGAATTTTCACTCACTCCTGCCTGTAAAGTTTGCAGAACTTGTCGAGCCAGCTGAAGGGCCCATGCTCCCCTCTGACCGAAGTCAGAGCTTTATGAATGTAGCTCCTTAGTTAACTGTATAATCTACTCCACTGATCCAACAGATCCAGTCACCGCTACATGCCATGCACGGAAGAAAACCTCTGTGGCATTTTGAGGATCTATAAGGGCAGGATCTGCCTGAATTTACCTCCAGTGCTTGTTGAGGGGGAAGAGAGCACTAAATATGTGCTTGTTGAAAACAGGATAAAAGGAAAACAGATCTTTCTCAGTGGCCTAAGTAAAATGATATTACCCAAAGCTGACTTCGTCATTTCTAGGTGAGTGCGAAGACAAAGAGCACCCTTTTTACATGTAACATGTTGTTGTACTTAGTGACAATCCCAAGAGCTCAGAACCACTATTCTGCTTCAAATGTTCTCCATCTGGAAGAGTTTAGCTAATTCAATGAAAGACTGCAGATGAGTTGTCCCACTGTATCGTCAGTGGGTGAAATCTTTTTTGCTCTGGAGGATTCATTAGGCAAATATCAAAGGTCAGATCTATTTTTAGTAACTCAGTTTTGAAAGTCTCAGTTTGTTTTTTGAAATTTCTAAAATCAATATCATACTATTGAAAATCTTTTAATTTTATTTTAAAAAATTAAGGCCAGTGTGTCTCATAGATGAAGACACCTTCCTCTGACAAACCTGAGTTTGATCCCTGAAACCTACATGCTGGAAGGGGAGAACCAGCTCCAAGTTGTCCTTTGACTTTCGCATGCACAGCAGAGCACATGCCCCTCGATCAATAAGGCATAATTTAAAGACATAAATGCTTAACTGAACTTTAGCTTCTAAAGAAGCATTTGTCTTAATTTTTTTTTTACTCTATTAGAAACCAATTCAGTGCCAGGTGGTGGTAGCACGCGCTTTTAATCCCAGCACTGGGAAGGCAGAGGCAGTTGGATCTCTGTGAGTTCGTAACCAGCTTGGTCTATAAGAGCTAGTTCCAGGACAGGCTCCAAAACTACAGAGAAACCCTGTCTCGGGAACAAGAAAGAAAGAAAGAAAGAAAGAAAGAAAGAAAGAAAGAAGGAAGGAAGGAAGGAAGGAAGGAAGGAAGGAAGGAAGGAACAGTTCAGTAGTTAACCCGCTAGAAACAAGTTAGAGAACACGACTTCCGTCATGCCTTTTAGATTCCTGTTGATAACGATATTCTGTGCAGAGTCAATGCTGGTCCAGAGGAAGCTACTGCCTGTCAGTGGGAGGGATGTTCAGTTTCTCATTGCAAAGGTTTCTCAGCTGTGGCTCTGACCCCTAACTTTTCCTGGGCTGCATTCTCCCAGGGGTAGAAACACTGAGGCAGTGTTTTCTCTGTGTGGCAGGCACACTGCAGGAGTGTTGACTCACGAGCAGTTATACTTCTAACATGTTTGCACTTCCGAGTGAGACCTGTGTTAACTTCAGATTAACACGTGTGTGTGTGTGTGTGTGTGTGTGTGTGTGTGTGTGTAGACCAAAAGACAGCTTTTTGAAGTCAGTTCTTTCCTTTCATGTTTAAATGGACTCCAGGGGTTGAACTCAGGCAGCCAATCTTGCGTGACCAGTTCTTTTACCTGTTGAGTCCCCAAATCATTAATAATGGCTGCAGAAGTTAAGTTTTAATGATAGAAATTTGCTTAATCTGCTAAAATGATTTTTTTTAAATTCTAGCTGGAAACAGTATGTCCATTTTCTGGATTATATCATGGGACTTAAACTGAGAGGCCATGAAGGGAGGAACTCAATCAGGTTTCTGTGAAAAGACAGGATGTGAGGTTTGATAGTGCTTTAAATAAATCTAATGTCCAACACTGCCATCCTTGCTAGGGTGCTGAGAATGCTCAACACATTCAAACTAAATTTCATTCTAGGTTAAAAAGTATCCAGGTGTTAGGATGGGGGGAGGATGGACAAGGTGGAGCCCAGAGGATTTTTAGGGCAAAGAACAATGTATTTTTTTTTGTCATTGAACCCTAGGAGTCACATATACTAGGCAAACCCACTACTATGGAGACAGGTTGAAAATGACTTCTTGTTTTTTACAAGTTATTTATTACCATTGAATGTGTATTTTGTGTGTATGCATGTGTGTGTATTCACATGTTCCAGGATCTATGTGTCTATAGGTCAGAGAACAACTTTTTTGCATTTTTTTAAAGTTTTATTGGTGTATACTTAAAATAATACATGATTTACCCATCTAAAGTGTATGAGTCAATTTTCTTTAGAAGATTCCAAGGATTGCACAGTTATTATTACAATCAATTTTAGAACATTTTCACCACACACACACACAGACACACACACACACACAAAACAAAATAAAAAGCCCCCAAACCCTCATAAAATCAAAGTGCTGTCCACATCTTCCTCAGGCAACCATTCATCCACTAGCCACTTAGTGGACATTCTGAGTCTTTACATTTTTGGCTGTTAAGAAAATCCAAATGTAAGTTTTTGTATGAGTGTATCTTTGTTTGTTTCATGATGTGATGTGGGATTCCCCTCTGTATGCTGTGAATACCATTGGTGAATAAAGAAGCTGCCTTGGCCTGTTGATAGGGCAGAACTTATATAGGGAAAACTAAACTGAATGCTGGGAGAAAGGAGGCAGAGTCAGAGAGAAGCTATGGAGCCACTGCCAGAGACAACCGTGCTGAAACTTTGCTGGTAGGCCATGACCTTGTGGTGATGCACAGATTAATGAGATGGGTTAAATTAAGATGTAAGAGTTAGCAAATAAGAAGCTAGAGCTAATGGGCCAAGCAGGGATTTAAATAATACAGTTTCTGTGTGGTTATTTTGAGGCTGAGCAGCTGGGAACCAACAAGCGGCCTTCTGACCACAATGATGGGTCTCAGGCACACAGGCTAGCCTCCCAATTGCCATGAATGCCCAGGCTCACCCTAAAGACTTGGTTCTTTAGTGTTCACTTCCAAATGCTGGAATTACAGATGTACATTATGATACACTTTTTTTTACAGTTATCTTGCTGTTTTAAAAAAATTGTTTTTATTGGGCTATACATTTTTCTCTGCTCCTCTCCTTTCTTCCCCTCTCCCCTTCTACCCTCTCTTGTGACTCCCATGTTCCCAATTTACTCAGGAGATACTTTTTTCCTTCCTATGTAGATCTGTGTGTGTGCCTCTCTTAGGGTCCAGGACAACTTTTGGGAGTTGGTTCTCTTACTTGAAGCTTGATAAAAAAGTTTGTTAAATTGCCCCAAACTGGTCTAGAACTCTATGTAGCCATAATGATCTCAAATTTGAGATCCTCCTGCTTTTCTCTCAAAGACTGGGATTACATCCAGTGTGGCTTTGATCTTCTGATACCACTACCTTGATCTCTAGAGTGCTGCTGGGATCACACATGCACCACCATGCCTGCTTTATGAGGCACAAAGGGTTAAACCCTGGCTTCCTGCATGCTGGGCAGGCACTTTACCCACTGAGCAACAACCCCATCCTCTGAACTGGCTTCTAAACATGGACTTCCTGATTTGAATCTTGCTGCTGCTGCTGCTGCTGCTGCTGCTGCTGCTGCTGCTGCTGCTGCTGCTGTTCCTCCTCCTCCTCCTCCTCCTCCTCCTCCTCCTCCTCCTCCTCCTTCTTCTTCTTCTTCTTCTTCTTCTTCTTCATTTATTTTGGATTTTTGAGATAGGGTTTCTCTGTGTAGTCCGGGCTGTCCTGGAACTCCCTCTATAGACCAGGCTGACCTCAAACTCAGTAGATTTGCCTGTAGTGCTGGGGCTAAAGGCATGTACCACCACACCCAACCTGAATCTTGTTTCTCTACTTTAAATCATGCTTTTCACGTCTAATTGATTGTACAAGTGTTTGCATCTATATAATTGACCTTAGATAAAACATAAATGAGTGATTAAACATTGTGGATAAGGGAAGCCAGAGAGAAATTACTTGTCTAAGGTAGCAGACAGTTTCATTTATAAGAGGCCTGCCACAAATTACCACTGGTAAAATCTGGGTGTGCTCATGAATACCTGTAGTCCCCACACTTAGGACGTGAAGAACAGAAGATCAGGAGTTCGAGATCAGCATGGTCTTCATGAGACTCAGCTCAAAGAAACAAAATTTACCCACATTGCAGTGTAGATTGTATGAGACATCATGGCAGTCCCCATGGTTCAGAAGAATAAAGCAATGGCCAGGAATTGTTAGTGAATGGTAAGGCTAACGCCTCCGCATGTTTGTTTATTTTGTTTCATTTGTTTTGATTTTGAACACAGTGACCTAAAGGAAGTGGTTCTCAGTGGGAGAGGACAGAAAACGGTGACAGAAAGCTAAAACAGGACCACAGGAGGAGAAGCAGTGTCATGAAGAAACTGAAAAGGGGTTTATTGGAAGGCAGGCTCATAAGCCATCCAAACCAGGGTCATAAGCTCCCAGAAAAGTGGCTATAATTTCTGCTGATGAATGGGAGGAAATTTGCAATAAGGAAAAATACACCCATCTGAAAAGAAACCCAGTTCAGAAGGTCAGTCCAACCCGGAATAGCCTCGGGGAACAGGAACTGGGTTCACAGAACAATACAGAGCTTAGCTGTCCAGTGGCCAGCTCGGTCCTTTCTAGAGTTTACACCTAACTCTGAACTGAAAAGTCAGGAGCCTTCTCCAAAACTTCTCTGTTTCTTTGTACAAATGCATGACAGACTCTTTCACATGGTCAGTGGGTGTTAAAAATGAGACTCCAGTGACCATGCACAATGAAACTTCTTGAGAGTGTCACCTGAGGATATTTTACATTAAATTTCAACAAACAGACATGCATGATGGTCCACACCTGAAATCTCAGCACTGGGGGGGAGATGCAGGAGGTTCATGAATTCAAGGCAACCTAGGCTACCGAGTGAGACCCTGTCTCAAAACAAAAACAAAGATCAGGGCTGTGAGCACAGGAGCCAGTGGTGACCGGAGGTTCAGATCCCTCTGGGGCTGGAGTTACTGGGCTCAGTCAGTAAAATACTTTCTACATACATATAAGAACTTGAATTCAATCCCAAACACCCATATAAAAAGCAGGTGTATGATGTATACTTGTAATTTCAATGCTGAGAATGCACACAGGAGGGCCCTGGAACTTGTTGGACAGCTAGTCAAGCCAAGTCAGTGAGCTTCAGTTTCAGAGAGGCCCTGTTTCAAAACACAAAATGGCTGGGCGGTGGGAGCGTACACCTTTAATCCCAGCACTCAGGAGGCAGAGGCAGGTGGATCTCTGTGAGTTCAAGGCCAGCCTGGTCTACAGAGTGTATTCTAGGATAGGTTCCAAAGCTACACAGAGAAATCTTGTCTCAAAAAACCAACCAACCAACCAACCAACCAACCAACAAGCATAAAGTGGAGAAATAATTGAGGAAGACACTTGGTGGCAACCTCTGGCCTTTACACACATGCACATATATATGTGCACCAATGCACATACGTGGACAAATGCACTCAAATTTTTTCAATCTTAAAAGTTAAAAATAGGTTGAAAGGCAAAATCTGATTTAAACAAGCAGTCTTCCTCAGTGTCAGCTATAAAGTCTTGAGCAGCAATTGGCCACACGACAAGTGTTTCAAACCTTAGCTGAAACTGAAATGGGATTTTAAATGTATCCTCCAAAATGATACTATACTTAATGTAAGCAAGATTTTTTAATTTAAAATATTTTTATATAGAACATTACAGTTACAGCTCATTATAGTCAGGCCTGGTAACTAATGGCCATAAAATTTTTTAAAATCACAAATACAACAGCAAGACAAATCTGATGAAAATGCCCACAGGTACCTTTAAGAATATCATCACCATCATGTATATGATGGGCATTATATTTCATCTTGTGATCATGTGTGCTGGCCACCGTGCCTTTGGTCAGCACATGTCGACCCCTTTAATTTGATTCTTACAACGGTCCTATAAGGGAGTCACATATGACACATGTAGGCACATATGGACCTGGCTATTTTTCATGTATCTATACTTAAATCTCCCACTGTCAGACTTTCCCAGAGCCCAGTGTTTATTAATCCTTTCAGAGTGTTTGGGTAAGGCCCCTCTAGGATTCCTTGGGAAAGAGGCAATAAGTGTACTCTTCACTGACTCCTACCCTCGAGGGTTCTATGCTAGTAATGGACACATATTGTCATAACACCAAACACTTATGACAATCTTTTGAGATGATTTATGTGATTAACTTCATTTTACATCTGTAGAAACTCTAGGTGTATGGGACTGGAGAGATGTGTTAGTGGTTAAGAACCCCGGTTCTTTATCCAGGTTTGTTTCTAGCACCCACAACGTGGTTCACAAACATCCGTAACTCTAACATCTGTGAGCACCAAACACTGACACGATGAACATACATACATTCAGGCAGAATACTCATGCACATAAAATAATTTTTAAAAACTCCAATACATATGTAAAAAGGTTTAGTTCATTTGCACCTAGCAAATGGCAGAGTAGGACTTTCAGCTAGCTCTGTGTGTGTGTGTGTATTCACATTGTTTCTACTCTTCCCTTTCTTCTAAGATACCAATGCCCCCAAATCCATATCCTCTTCAATTGCTATTGTTATTCATATAAACTCATATATAGAGACATATCACTGAGTCCATTTAGTGTTGCGTGTGTGTTTATGATATCAGTGCTAAGCATAGTCTCATCCCTGGGGAACAACAATTCTCCCACTCTTAGGACCCCTTAGCTCCTCTTTTTTTTTTTTTTCGAGACAGGGTTTCTCTGTAGTTTTGGAGCCTGTCCTGGAACTAGCTCTTGTAGACCAGGCTGGTCTGGAACTCACAGAGACCCGCCTGCCTCTGTCTCCCAAGTGCTGGGATTAAAGGCGTGTACTACTACTGCCTGGCGCAAATTCATATTCTTTTTGTTTGTTTCTGATACTATGTAGCTATGGCTGGCCTGGAATTTTGTAGACCAGATTGGCCTCAAACCACAGATGTCCACCAACCTCTGCTTCCCTAGTGTGGCATTAAAGGTGTGCATAGAAAACATATGTAAACAAAACATCCATGCACATGAAGTAAAATTTAAAAAGAAATTGAATTACTTACTTTAATTACTCCCTAAGCACCCTATTTTGGGGGATAGAGAGAGAGAGGGAGAGAGAGAGCAATCCTTGCTCTCTTGGGCTAGTGAGAGCCTATGCAGTAGAACTGCCACTGGTCAAATGAGAGCAGCAGTTTACCGGTTACTATGCTTGCCGTGAAGGACTCTGCCACACCGGGCCAGAGGGGCTGCGCTTAGGAAACTGCAAGGGACTATAGAAGGTAAGTGTGACAGGAGGGTGAGGTGCCCTTGCTCCCTTAGGAAGGTTATGGTTGCTTTGTTTGGACAATCCTGTAACCACAGAATTCGGGACAGAATTTGCCAATCAGGGAGGAGCAGGAATTGCATGTGGTCTATGTGATAATGAGGGTGGTGTGTGTCTACTTCAGAGGGCGGGGTTGAACCAGAACATTGCTAAACATCCTCTACCACTGAGTTGTATCCATATTCTTTACAACAAAGGCCCAAAGTAATGAAGACTGACTAGGGACTGTACCCTCAAGAGCAACAGTTTGACCAGACTTCAAGGTTGCACATGATATTAATTTAACTGCACAGGAGGAAATAGAGCTAGGTTGTACAGCTCCTTCTAAAACCATGTGGGTCCCAGGATTGAGTGGAAACTGGTTAAACAGAGGTTAAGACTGTTAACGGGATTTGCTCAGATAAGACATGGAACAAGGGCTGGGGATATAGCTTAAGTAGCAGAAAGCTTGTCTGGGCTCTGATTGGCAGCATCACATTCACTGGGCATGGTGGAACACATCGGATCCCCGGATTTGTAGGTTGGAAGCAGCAGGATCAATAGTTCTATGTCAGAAACTGAATGTGGTGGCTGATGCCATCAATCCCAGCACTGGGGGAGAGAGAGACAGGCAGATCTCTGGGAGTCTGAGGCCAGGCATGAATAAGCAGAGAGACCTTGTCTAAAAAACAAAACAAACCCCAAAACAATAACAGAAAGAGTTCCAGGTTAGGTTAGGGAGATGGCTCAGGTGGTAAAATGTTTGCTGAGCAAGCAAGAGGTCTCGAGTTTAGATTCCCAGAACGCATATGAAATAGCAGGCAGGTGTGTGTCTGTGACCCTAGTAGGGGGACAAAAGGATAGGGGAGGAGAAGGAGCAAAGGGTTACCAAGCCAGACTAGGCAATTGGTGAATGCAGGGTTCAATGGAGACGTTCTCAAAGATGAAGTGGAGAGTCAGGAAGACACCAATGTAGACCGATGGCCTTCATATGCACCCCATATACACACTATGCATGAACACAGTTGTTTTTAAATGTGTCATTCTGATCCCAGCATTCTGGAGATAGAGCCAGGTAAATCTCCTCAAGTTTGAGGTCTGCTTGATCTATATAGGGAGTTCCAGGTCAGTTAGGTCTACATAATAAGACCCCGTCTCAAAAGCACCAAAAAAATTAGCTCAAGGTTATTTTTGGCTACCTAGAGTTTGAGGCTAGCCTGGACTACACGAACCAATGTCTCAAAAGAAGACAATGAAGAAAACGAAGAAGAAGAGAGAGATGGCATTTGTTCTGAACTCATTCAAGCACCGATAGGGAGCATTCAGTGAGCATGCTTGTAGGATATCTGGTGCTACTGACCCTTGAGGGAGAAATAGATATACCTAATTGCCAGAGCCTGCTGTAACTAAGATTTTTGTTTGCTTGTAATTTTTGTGGTTTGCTGTTTCCATTTCTTACCTGTTCTTTGACAATTTCATACACACAATATATCTTGAGCACATCCATCTCCATCCCCATTCCATAAGACCACCCCAAATGCCCCCTTTCTTCCTCCCTTCATGTCATCATTGTCCTTCTCTTCTTTTTCTTCCTTTCCACTGACTTCAAATACTGCATGAGTGTGGGCAACTTTCCAGTGGCCATATCCCTCAACAAAACAAAACCAGAAACTGAAAACAAACCAAAGAAAACCCCTCTCCCCTAGCAGCTATAGATTACCAGCAGCTCCTTAACTGTGGGTAGAGCCTAATGAGACCTCTCATCTGTGCCAGAATTTTCACTGTCGTGATTTTGTGTGGGCCAAGTGCGGGTGACCACACTTTTGTGAGTTCCTGAATGCATCGGTCACGCCACGTCCAGATGACACGTCACAGCGCTCTTCCACATGCTCATGCCTTTACGTTCTTTCCACCCTTTCTTCCTCCAGCCATGTGGCTGGGGTTTGGGGTGGGGTTGATGTAACTGCTCCATTTAAGTCTGAGCAGTCGCCAGTTATGACTGCATTGACTTCTCCCTACTGTAAAGAGGGGCATCTCTAAGCAAGCAGCATACATACATAAATACACGACAGTCTGATAACATGTTCATTTGACAAAGCAACAGTAATAGGCCCTATTGTTAGGATTCAGGCATTATGCTGGCCCGTCTCCTGGCAGGATGAACCCAGTCAGTACCTTAGCCAGCCCAGGGTCCTAAGGCTGCTATGTCACTAAGCAGGTGCAAAGGTCCCTTTAAGAGACAAACTCCATCCACTCCCACTCTCTTTCCTGCTGTGCATCTGAAGGGGCAGGCAAGACTTTTCCTGTTCTTCTCTTTCTCTTCTCTTCCCTTTCCCCAGTAAACTTCTCACTTAATTCTATCTGCCTGGCCATGTTGGTCCCTCACCTGTGTGGGGCTTAGCTCAAGGGTTCCACCCATGCCATTTTACAAACCTATGACCTTACTCATGTGGAGGGATTATCCTGATGTAAGGGCAGTAGAGATTCCCCACGGCAGTTCCTTCTCATTGTTCCCTCCATTACTGGCTTCTTGATGGCGTTATGATAGTTTGTAACATTTTAGATGTGTCAAGGGTTCCAGCTCTCTCTCTCTCTCTCTCTCTCTCTCTCTCTCTCTCTCTCTCTCTCTCTCTCTCTCTCTCTCTGCAAAGGCATGCATGTAGTTGCGTTGAGTCAAGGACCTCACACACACTCCATCAGTCCCAGATCATTTCTCCCATTCCCAGTGACCACAGCCTTGCTTGGTTCAGTGGTTCTTCAGTTCTCTTAGCCAGGCCGAGTAGAGGAAACTGCTAGGGAAAGCTCTGCCAAATGTGCTAAGTGCAAGGCTAGGGGGTTAAAGCAAGGGTTCTTCACGAGGCTGGCATGGACTGTGACCCCAGCCCACCACACTTATTATTTAATTCTAAAATAACAGAGATAACACACAATGAACTTTTTAACTTGCTACTTTCCCCTTATCGTTTTTACTTTTGTGAGCCTAAAATATCATGTTCTTTCATTCAATCCCTCAGGAAAAAAGTAAATCTCTTTGGCCATTTCAGTTCCCTCCTGTCTTGGAGAAGAACAGTCTCTATCTGATATTTCAGCTGGAAGGCAGGGTGGCAGATTCTTTCCAATGGGGTGGCAACTTCCTCCCTATTTTCAGAACACACCCCTTCCCAAAATTCCACCCTCTTAGGCCAGAGGCGTCAGTACATGCCCACATCCCTTCCTTTTCCTTCTACGCCCATGTCCTGGGAATGGCACAGTGCTTAGGCATGGGTGGGGCACACTGGCAGCCTCTGGAAGGCCTAGGAGTGGCTTGTCATTCATCCCTTGCCTTATTGGTTCATCTTTCAAGTCAACTGTTAGCAGTGATTTTCCTGCATCCAAAGTGTAACCATGATTTTATCCTACCGGCTAAAGAATTGCCTTTGGCCCCCAGCAAGTGTTTTCAAACCATCTGGTATATGTCTGATTAGCATGAAAACATCACTTTATCTAGATGCAAGGTTTCAGTAGACGTTAGGGATCTGTCTATCAGTCTAGATTCTGTACCCTACAAATGATAGAAACTCAGATTGGTTTAGAGTCTTAAAAGGAACCCATTCATTCCTCTGACTAGGAAGTTCAGAAATAGACCTGTCTCAGTCATACCGTATGTGTGTGTGCATGCGTGTCTGTATGTGCGCTGTCTTTTTCTGAGGTGGAACCTCATATATCCTAGGCTTGCCTCTAACTCTTATATAACTGAACATGGTCTTGATTTTTTGATTCTCCCACCTCTACCTTCCAAGAGCTGGGATTAAAGGCATCTACCATCACACCCAGTTTATACAGTGGTAGGGAACAAACACAGGGCTCTGTTTATGGTAGGTCTATAACAATTGGATTACATCCCTAGCTCCATATAGGACTTTAATTTATGGAGATGTCTAAGTGGTGATACACAGAATTTATTATTTATGTTTCCACAGGTCCTGATGGAGAGGTATAAGTCTGGTAAGGAAGCAAAGGGAGGATAGGACAGTGCATAGGCTGATGTCCTTTGTCAAGGTTTCAGTAACAAGGGCAGAAAGAACATAAAAGCTCAGAAGGTAACTTGAAGAATCAAATGTGCTCTGGGGCCCAGGGGCTGATATCTGATTCTAGGTTGGTGTTTTAGGGCAGGGCACATATCGGCTTGATGTGTGAATGCTAGCTCAAGGAGATGATTTGGGAAAGAGAGGACCACAGTGACTGGTGAGTGCCAAATAGAAAAGTACAAATTCTAAGGAAACCAAATTCAGATGAGTACTTCCTCCCACTGTAGGAATGAACCTGGGGCTGTTGCTTCAATAAGAAATTAGCTGGGGTCATCCTTGTGGATTTCTGGAAACTTTCTTGGTGCCATGTTTCTTCCTAGCCCCATAATGACTCCCACAATTAAGATATCTCTTTCCTTGCTCTCCCTCACTGTCCTTCCCCGATCTTGTTCATCCCATTCCCTCATGGTCTCCTCTGCCCTCCCCTTCTTCCCTCCTGCTCTCCTTCCACCCTCCATTCTCCTCCTCCCACGTCCCCAGTTTTCTCAGTAGATTTTGTCTATTTCCCCTTCCCAAGGGCTTCTATGTATGATTCTCTAGGGTTCTTCTTGTTACCAGTTTTTCATGGATTATAGGCTGGTTATCCTTTGCTTTACATCTAATATCCACTTATGAGTGTGCACATACTGTGTTTGTCTTTCTGGGTCTGGGTTACCTCACTCAGGGTGCTTTTTTCTAGTTGTTATGGTAAAAATAAAACAGCATCATTCTCCAAGGGGCCTGTGGGCCACGAGGGGCAGTGAATCCCAGGCAGGGTGCTACGTGGCAGATGAGAGACAGAGATGGATAGGCACACACCATGCAGAGTGAGGTTGGAGATGTATTTAGTGGGTTATGGAAGGGAAGGGGAAAATGGAGAAGGGGAGAAGGGGGAGTGGAAAGGGGGGAAGGGTAGAAGTGGGGAGAAGAGAGAGAGGTAGAAGCTGCCTCTTTGGGAGAGAGATGGAAAGGAAGGACTTGCCAGCTTCAGTGGAAGGAAGATCCGCTTGCCTTGGCAGATGGGGGAGGGAATGGGTGGAGCTTGTCTCTTAAAGGGACAGGACATACCATTACACTAGTTCTATCCATTTTTAGAGAGGGTGCCTGAACTGGCTTTCCCCTGTAATCAGATTGATGATTACTTTAATTGTCATCTTAGAGCCTTCATCCAGCAACTGATGGAAGCAGAGGCAGAGATCCACAGCGAAGCACTGGGCTGAGCTACCTGAGACCAGTTGAAGAGAGGGAGGAACAATAATATGAACAAAGTGGTCAAGACCATGATGGGGATGCCCACAGAAACTCCTAACCTGAGCTAGTGAGAGGTCCCTGACTCTGGACTAATAGTGGCGGAACCTGCATAGGACCAAACGAGGCTCTGTGAATGTTGACAACAGTTGTGTGGCTTGGGCAGTCTGTGGGGCCACAGGCAGTAGGACCAGGATTTATCCCTAGTGCTTGAACTGGGTTTTTAGAGTCCATTTTTTTGGAGGGATACTTCACTCAGCCTAAAAATGGGGGTGGGGGGCTTAATCCTGCCTCAAAATAACTTACCCTCTCTGATGAGTGGAAGGGGGCTTAGGATGGGGGAAAGGTGGAGAGAATGGGAGGAGGGGAGGGAGTGGGAACTGGGATAGGTATGTAGAATGACAAAAGATCTTTCTAAAAAATAAATTAATTAACTAAAAAAATTAAAACTGGGCAGTGGTGGCACACGCCTTTAATCCCAGCACTCAGGGAGGGAGAGGCAGGCAGACTCTGTGAGTTGGAAGCCTGCCTTGTCTACAGAGTGAGTTCTAGGGTAGCCAGAGATACACAGAGAAATCCTGTCTTGAAAAACAAAACAAAAAAACCAAAACAACAACAACAAAAAGAACGAGAGAGAGAGAGAATTAGCGTATGTGTACATATCACAGCTTCTGTGGAGGTAAGAGGACAATGCAAGTGTGAGTTCTCTCCTTCCTCTACTTGCATGCTGCGGCCTGGGGACAGAACTCAGGTAGTTGGCAAGCACCTTTACCTGCTGAACCATCTGCTGACCCCCGGCATCAGCTGCATAGTGCTTCCTTGGAGCTGGAAGTTACATTTAGAGCAACACTGTTCAATAAAAACATAATGGAAACACAAAAGAAACAATAATTTCTAGTAATCACAAAGAATAAAAAGAAACATGAAATTGATTTTAGAAGTATATTTGATTTATTAAGGCCAAGATATTATTTCAACATTATATCTACATATAATCATTGACATACCTTACATTCCTGATTTCATGCTAAGTCTGACACCTTGAGTTTGATCTTGAACTCACTACACGATGGAAAGAAAGGGACTCCTTCTTCCACTTGGATGCTGAGGTGTGGGTCTTCAAGGGGGTGGTCTTAATAAAAAATTAATTGGTCTTAATAAATAAAACCCAGAGTCAGATATAGAGGTTAATGCTGAAGATCAGAGAAACAGAACAGCCAGACACTAGAGAGTTTTTTTACCACCAATGCTCAGACCAAAGGAGCAATTCTGTCCTCAGATTCTGTACTCTGACTTTCAGGAGCGATCTTCAGACTGCAACTGTCTCCACTAAACCTCAGATTGCAAACTGTCTCCATCAAACTTCAGACTGTAAGGAGCTCCTGTCTCCTCCTGCCTTATATTCCTCCCTCTGCCCAGACAGACCACTCTGTCTCCACCTCCCTAGTACTGAGATTAAAAGCATGGAATCCCAAGTGCTAGAATCACCTTTGTGTCAGGTCTTTTTTTTTTTTTTTTAAAACAAATTCAATCTTGAGTAGCCCAGGATGGCCTTGAACTAACAGAGATCCCTCTGCCTCTGTCTCCCAAATCCTGGAATTACAGGTGTGTGCCACCACTCCCTGGCCTCTGTGGCTTAGCTCTACATTCTGATCTTCAGGCAAGCTTTATTGTATAATATAAACAAAAGTTATAAACAATAATTTTAAAAATATTACTTTAGGGTGGGAGACAGTGGTGGACAGGACAGTTCTGTTGCTATCAGTCACTCCTTAACCCTCATTTAGGCACCTGCAGGAAACTGAGCGTTTGTTCATGCTTAGTTGAAGCATCATGTGTGGGGCACCAGCACACAGCCCTGATGAGACCTGTGGTTCCGGCTGTCCAGGGCTTAGAGTGGGATGGTCTCAATGAATGCTGTAATAGAGCTGAGGAAGCATCATTACAGACTTCAAAGACACGAACTTAATTCTTCCTACCAGTTCCCTTGGGTGTCCATTGGGCTGCAGAGGCCATAGCGGGTGATGAAGGATGAAAGGGTATTTTCAGGAGAGAGAACAGCAAATGCAAAGGTTCAGGGAGAACCAACTATAATAGATTATTAAAAACTCTGCAGGATTCCCTGCAGCGGCAGGCAGGAGAAACGCTGCAGGTCCCCAAGCGGTGGCAGTGGGCCATGTGGCAGCAGGCAGCAGGCCCTGAGAGCAGCCAATCCCAGGCAGAGACAGCTGCAGGTCCCCAAGCAGTGGCTGGTCCAGGGCAGGGAGACATGCAGCAGCAGGCAAGAGACAGAGACATGAATAGGCATACCATGCAGAGTGAGGCTGGATATTTATTCAGGGGGTTATGGAGGGGGAAGGAAGGGAGAAGGGGAGAAGAGGAGAGAGAGAGAGAGAGAGAGAGAGAGAGAGAGAGAGAGAGAGAGAGAGAGAGAGAGAGAGAGAGAAGAGAAAGACAGAAGGGGGAAGGGGAGAAGTGAGAGAACTCAGGCTGGAAGCTGAAGATCAGCCTGTCTCAGCAGACGGGGGTGGGGGGTGGGAGTGGGTGTGGCTTGTCTCTTAAAGAGAAAGAACAGATCATTACATTAATCTGTTGCCCCAATTCCTTTAACCTGTGGTGCCTATCCTCTGCTTTTTATTATAAAAAGGATATGGGAATGTAATGATTGTGAGTACCTGCACACATGTGCACATAACTGCACATAGACATAGAAATAAATAAACTCAGGTAGGGGGCCAATGGCTGATTGCTGAGCAGGTAAAGGTGCCTACTGAGTTAGATCCCCTGGACTGTCATGGCAGAAAGAGAGGCATGACGCATGCTCATGGTTACCACTACCCCATTAAAAAAACTGAAGAAGCCATTAATCCCAAGACTTGGGAGGCAGAGGCAGAGGTAGCTGGATCTCTGTGACCTTGAGGCTAGCATGGGCTAGTGGTCCCCTGTTTCAAACAACACCAACAACAAAAAGAGAAGAGCCCAAATGGCCATAATCACAGTACTTAGAAGCCTGAGGCAGGGGCATCATGAGTTTAGGCCAGCTTGGGCTACATATACAGCATATGTATTATATGAAATATATATTATTTCCTGCTAGGAACTGCCTCATTCCTTTTTTTTCTCCCTGACTAGGAAGGAAATCTAAAAATAGCCCTGTCTTGGATAAGGAATATATTAATTATTTTTAAACCTGCTTGCACTGGGGATCTCTGTGAGGCTTTATGAAGAAGATAATCTTTTTACACCCACAAAGTGTAACACAGTTTTAAGAGGTGTATACACCTCTTGAAGACTTGAGTGCTCGACAGAGTCCATGAACCCCAGTTAGGAAACTGCTCTGATGGGTGTTGTGGCTCAGGTTCAGCATCCCAACACTTGGGAGGTAGAGGTGGGAGATTCAGGAGTTGAAGGTCATTCTTGACTACCTAGTAAGTTCAAGACCAGTCTGGGCAACTTGAGACCCTGTCTCAAATACAACAAACCAAACAGACAGACAAATAGTAAGGGGTGTATGTGAAGATAACACTTAGCAGAAGAGCGGTATCCTATATAAGTGATGGTGGCAATAATACAAGGCTAATGTTTAAAAGTCAGTCATTTATATGTCAGCAATGAACAAACATATTTTCAAGTGTTTCATTTGAAAATAAAAACACATTGCTGGGCTGGCAAGGAGATTACTCAATGGAGAAAGTCACTCGGCACCAAACCTGATGGACCAAGTTTGATCTCCAAAGACCCCATGGTTGAAGTTGAAGGAGATGACTCTTACAAGTTGTCCTCTGGCCTACACACACACACACACACACACACACACACACACACACACACACAAATAAATGTTAAAAACTCACATTGCCGCCTTTAATCCAAGTACTCAGGAGGCAGAGACAGGCAGATCTCTGTGAGTTTGGGGCCAGCCTGGTCTCCAAATCAAGTTCCAGTACAGCCAGGGCTACACAGAGAAACATTGTCTCCAAAAACCAAAAGCAAAAACAAAAACAAGCCACCACCAACAACAACAGAAACCCCACGTTGCTATTTATATTGGCACCCCTGAAGACTTTTTTTTTTTTAAAAAAAAGATAATGTAGCCCAGGCTTTTCAAAAAAAGATTTATTTTCTCAACTTTATCCATTTTACGTTTCTTTAGCGAATTTCTTTTCTGAGTCTCGTAAACAGGAAAGCTGCAGCTATCCAGTCCTTGGAGACCCAAGAAGGGAATCATATTAACTGAGTAAGCAGGACGTGCAAGGGAGCGACTTCCAAAAGACGTGAGAAAGGACAGAAACAGCTGACTGCCTGGACAGTCACCCATAGATAATGGAATATTTTCTCTGAATTTGTCAAATGCAAATGGACTAGACATTGTTGATGTGCTTATTGTCTATATATTGTATATAGTTATTGTACTTATTGTATATAGTTTTTCTTATATTAGTCATAGCCTTCTTTTTATTTTAGATAAAAAGGGAAATGTAGTGATATTTTGTTGTGTTTTAATAAATAACGCTTGCCTGAAGATCATGGTGCAAAGCAACCACACTAGTCATCCATACAGACCAGGCAGTGGTGGCACACACCTTTACCCCCAGCAGCCACACTAGTTAGCTATAGAGGCGGGGTGGTGATGGTGCATGCCTTTAATCCCAGCACTAGAGAGGAATATAAGGCAATATGAGACAGGAACTTGCTCTCTATTTTCAGTCTGAAGATTTCATAGACGTAAGAGCTCTCTAGTGGCTTAGCTGCTTTGCTTTTCTGATTTTTATCTTGAACCCACACAAAAAGATTTCTCTTAAACTTTGTGTATGAATATTTGACCTGTATGTATGTACGCCATGTATGTGCCTGGTACCCTCAGAGGTCAGATCCCTTGGAGTTGGAGTTATGGATGGTTGTGAGCCACCATGTGGGTCCTGGGAACTGAATCCAGGTCTTTACAAGAGCAACAAGTGCTCTTAACCCCTGAATCACCTCTCCAGCCTCTCTAGGGGAGTTGGGAACTCAAGATCCTCCTACTTCAGCCTTCTCTCCTTTCTCTTTTCTCCTCTCTCTCTACCTTTCTTTTCCTTCCTTCTCTCTCTCTTTTCTCATTTCATAATTTATGGAGTACACAACTAGGGGGCAGCAGGCAGGATAGCTGGAGTGCCACCTGTCCTGTAATATTTTATTACCCCTTAATATCAATGAAGATCTGTGATGATGTCTTACCTTTCATTTCTGATGATAGTAATTTGTGTCTTCTCTCTCTCTGTGAATTATCCTTGTTGGTATTATTAACCACTTTTATGGACGTGAAGAGTCAGTCTTTCTGCTGCATGTGCATGCATTCATGCATTTGTGTACAAGCCTGAGTGCTTAGAACTCACTTCCCCTTTCAGTCCTGTAACCCGTCACCTAATTCACTCAAATAAAAAGTCATAAGTAAATAAAGAAAAAAGAAGTCAGGAAAAGTCCTTTCATGGATGTGGACACCACAGACACCAGACTGATTTGCTCTGAGGGTTCGCTATCAGGACTCCTCTCCTCCGTTCACTCTCCTGGCCAGGTCGCCCACCTGCTCCACTGTTGGGATCCAGCTGTCCTCACTCCCTCTGACTGACAGCGGAACTTCCTTGTGGTCTGTAATTGACAAGGATGTTTGTGTCTGTCTGGCCGGTGGGTCTCCACAGAAGCAGTAGAGGTATAAAAGGCTGCTGGGCAAAATAAAGGTTGCTGTTCTTCCACCTGAAAAGAGGCCTCAGTGTGTCAATCCCGGCACCTCCCGCCAGTCTTGGCTATCCAGGCTGCAC
The DNA here is from genome assembly GCF_037038515.1 of Microtus pennsylvanicus. Classification (NCBI taxonomy): domain Eukaryota; kingdom Metazoa; phylum Chordata; class Mammalia; order Rodentia; family Cricetidae; genus Microtus; species Microtus pennsylvanicus. Next base: position 67,759,802 of record NC_134580.1, on the reverse strand, counting down.
TGGCTGCAGCACTCCACCTGTCTTGTAGCAGCTGCTCTGCCTCCAGAGTGCTGGGATTAAAGGCAAATGTTACCACCGCCCAGTGGGGAACATTTTTATAACCCTTCGTAGACTTCTCGCTGTGTCTGCCATCTCAGGCCTCAGGAGGCTTTTGTATTTTGAAAGTTCACCTGCACAGCCAGCTCTGGTGACCATGACTTCCATTTCCTTTTAATCGTAGGGAGAAAGTACGGAGCATGGCTATTTCACCAAGAGAAAGTGGGCTCTAAGGAGATCAAAGTATTATCGGACCCTGCTTGTAGCTGATCCTCGGCCCTGTGAATCCAAAAAGTTCGGAGGTCCTGGTGCCCGTGCTCGAGAACCAGAAATTCTACCGATAAGCCCAACTCAAGGATCAGGGTTTACCTTTGTAATAAACATGCTAGGGTTTTAATGTTTCTTTTTCTGTGTTATGGTCTTTGAGATATGGTCTCTATATTATAGCCCTAACTGTCCTGGAACTCATTGTGTAGACCAGACAGGCCTCAAACTCAAGGTGTATGCCTGCCCTGCCTCCCCAGTGCTGGGATTGTAGGTGTGTGCCACCACATCCAGCCACTTTAAAAAGCATCTTCTCTGGTCCATGTGTGGTTTGGAGGTGGCAGGAAGAAGGACTTGGCTTAGTTTGTTGTGCAGTACATTATGGGCAGAACCCAGGGGATACAGCTTAGCCTGTACATGGTTTTTATGGATATGTGTAAGTGCATGTGGGTTTGTTCAATTGCTGTCTACCTTATTTTTATTTTAAAATTCTAAGTTTAAAAAAAAAAGAAAACTTTTCTCATCTCTGGACTTTATTAGATGAATAGTGTTTATACAAGCATGCCATCTCAGCACTGGGGAGGCTGAGCTGGGAAAATGCCACAGGCCAGCCTGAAGCACACAGAAAGAACCTGGCCCTGGGTGGCTTCTCATGTAAAGGTACACTAACTTCCAACTCTAGCATCAGAAATGGGAGGTGCAATTCAGAATCATTGCTAATTCAGGTAACTACATGTATATAAATAAGGGTTGTGATGCAGGCCAGTGACAGAGCGCTGTCATAGCAAATAATAGTATACTAATTATTACAAATGAGTGCATAATTATATAATATGTATCCTATAATAAATGTGTGATTATGTACTATAAAATTAGCTGGGGCTGGAGAGATGACTTAGTGGTTAATAGCTCCCCTGCCCTTGTAGAGGGCCTGGGTTTAGTTCCCATGCTTACATGGCTGTTCACAATCATTCATAACTCCACTTTTAGGGCATCTGACTTCTTCTGAACTTTGAAGGCACCAGGCACACACAAGGTATGTAGACATGTAGGTAAAACACCCATACACATAAGATAAAAGTAAATTAAAAAATATTTTAAAAAACACAAAGGAATTATAAAATAAATAAATAATACATAATTGATAATTTTTTTGTCTGCTGATAATAGGTTTCTCCACTGATGTAGTAAGCCAGATCAAGCCAAGTTGAAGAATAAAAGAGCAGGTTTAGCTGGGCAGCAGTGGCACACACCAGAGGCAGGCGGTATATTAGCTTTTGCAGGTGACACCACACCAAGTTAAGTAGATACTGGCAGACAACTCTGCTTGCCCTCTGACAGCCTTTGAATGTCTGCAACACTGAGTTAGTCTGGGTGATAGAGTTCACATTTCTAGTCTATCAACGCATCAGCTGTTCTCAGGTTGCTCCATGTCTGAAACTTTCTTCCAGGGGGGACATGGGGGGAGGGGTGACCTTTATAATGATAGCAGAGACTCCCCATTAGCCTCTGAAGTGTACCAATAGTGTGGAACATGGTTGTAGGAAGTAAGTCACACCCAGTTATGTCAACTTGGGGATGTGGTCAGGACAGAGCAGTACCTATTTGATTGGTCAGATGAATCTGACTAAGACAGCAGGAGTTTTGGAAGTCAGAGGAAGCTTGGAATTCTTCTGGTTTTGTTTAAATTAAAGTATATTTTTATTTATTTAGTGTATGTGTCTGCCACAGCAAACATGAAGGTCAGAAAACAACATGTAGGAATTGAGTTTCTCTGTTCATTCTGTGGATGCCAGGCTTGATATAGATGAGCCAGTTTGCTAGTCCTCTTTTGTGTATCCTAGACAAATAAAAATATGAAGAAGTTCTAGAAGAAGCATTATACAAGTTGTGGAATATTACATTTAAAATAGTTACTTTTTTCTGGGTATTTATTTGAATCTTTATTTATTCATTTTTATTGATATTTATTAAGCTTTACATTTTTCTCTGCTCCCCTCCCTACCTCTCCCCTCCTCTCTTCAATCCTCCCCGCAAGGTCCCCATGCTCCCAATTTACTCAGGAGATCTTGTCTTTTTATACTTTCTACTTCCCATGTAGATTAGATCTACGTCAGCCTCTCTTAGTGTCCTCATTGTTGTCTAAGTTCTCTGGGATTGTGGTTTGTAGGCTGGTTTTCTTTGCTTTATGTTTAAAAACTACCTATGAGTGAGTACATGTGATAATTGTTTTTCTGTGTCTGGATTACCTCACTCAAAATAATGTTTTCTAGTTCTATCCATTTTCCTGCAAAATTCAAGATTTCATTATTGTTTTCTGCTGTGTAGTACTCCATTGTGTAAATGTACCACATTTTCCTTATCCATTCTTCGATCAAGGGGCATTTAGGTTGTTTGTAGGTTCTGGCTGTAACAAACAATGCTGCTATGAACATAGATGAGCACATGTCCTTATGGCACGATTGAGCATCCTTTGGGTATATACCCAAAAGTGGTATTACTGGGTCTTGAGGAAGGCTGTTTCCTAATTTTTTGAGGAATCCCCACATTAACATCCAAGGGGTTGTACCAGCTTGCATTCCCACCTTTTTTCCCCACAACCTCTCCAGCATAAGTTGTCATTAGTGTTTTTGATTTTGGCCAATAAAGGTGTAAGATGGAATCTCAGAGTTGTTTTAATTTGCCTTTCTCTGATGACTAAGGATGTTGAACATTTCCTTAGGTGTCTTTCAGCCATTTTAGATTCTTCTGTTGAGAGTTGTAGTAATGATGTCCCGCCATCCAGCTAGCTTTACCCGAAATAATTACACTGAAACTGTATTCATTTAAACACTGCCTGGCCCATTAGTTCTAACCTCTTATCGGCTAACTCCCACATATTAGTTCAACCCATCTCCATTAATGTGTATTGCCACTTGACTGTGGCTTATCGGCCTGAGTCTAACCAGCGTCCGGAGAGCCATAGCGTCTGCCACACTGCCTTCTTCCTCCCAGCATTCTGTTCTGTCTACTCCACCCACCTAATTTTCTGCACTATTAAAAGGCCAAGGCAGTCTCTTTATTTAACCAATGAAAGTAACACATAGACAGAAGATCCTCCTACACTAGAGAGTTCTCTGTTTAGGTCTGTACTCCATATTTTTTATTGGATTATGTGATCTTTTGGCGTCCAATTTCTTGAGTTCTTTGTATATTTTGGAGATCAGACCTCTGCCTGATGTGGGGTTAGTGAAGATCTTTTCCCATTCTGTAGGCTGTCGTTTTGTCTTGTTGACCATGTCCTTTGCTTTACAGAAGCTTTTCTGTTTCAGGAGGTCCCATCTATTAATTGTTTCGCTCAGTGTCTGTGCTGCTGGGGTTATATTTAGGAAGTGGTCTCCTGTACCAATGTGTTCAAGTGTACTTCCCACTTTCTCTTCTATAAGATTCAGTGTGGTTGGCTTTATGTTGAGGTCTTTGATCCATTTGGACTTGAGTTTTGTGCATGGTGATAGATGTGGGTCTATTTTCATTCTTCTACATGTTGATATCCAGTTATGCCAGCACCACTTGTTAAATATGCTTTCTTTTTTCCATTTGATAGTTTTTGTTTCTTTATCAAAGATCAGGTGGATTGATATCTGGGTCTTCTATGCAGTTCCATTGGTTCTCCTGTTTGTTCTTATGCCAATACCAAAAATAGTTACCTTTTAAAAAAGATTTATTTATTTATTTATTTATTTATTATGTATACAACATTCTGCTTCCATGTATGCCCACATGCCAGAAGAGGGCACCAGATCATATTACAGATGGTTGAGAGCCAACATGTGGTTGCTGGGAATTGAACTCACAACCTCTGGAAGAGCAGCCAGTGCTCTTAGCCACTGTGCCATCTCTCCAGCCCCTAAAATAGTTACATTTAAAAGGAGGCCATTTTCACCAGGAGAGTTGAAATGTGGCTTTATAATATTTTGAATATTGGAATTCTGTCAAGTTAATATACTGAAACTCATTGATTATGTTTTTTTTTTTTTTAAAAAAACGAAGCCTTTTGAGAAGTGACTAAGTCAGAGCTTTGTCTTTCATGAATGGAATTTGTGACCTTATGAAGGGTGTGGAAGGTTACGGCTCTGCCTTTCCACGTGAAAGGGTGCCATGAGAAAATGTCATCTTGAACAGAAGGCTCTAGGTCTGCTGACACTTCCCAGTTAGGGACTTTCCACACTCCAGGACCGTGAGCAGTAAATGAGAGAGGGGTTGACGGCAGACAGAGACAGTGCTTAGGATCTACTCCAATGAGTGTGTTGAAAGAATTGGAGCCAAGGCTGCCAGGCAGAGCATGGGGGCTGTCACTAAGGAACACAGCCTCAGGATGGAGTAGCCCCTATCAGAGGACTGCTGACCTCATGGCAGTGGGGAAGGGCACCCACAGTCCAGCCATACACTGGCTCTCACTCCGCTAGAGGCCTCACACCTGACTTCTACTCACATTGATGGAACCAAGCAGAACACAAATTATACTTATGAGGAGGAGTACTAAGTGAGTATCCAGCCTGAGTGGGCAGAAGAGCATGCGCGGTGTGATTAGAAACCCAATTGTTCCAATGCTCGAATGTGGGTATTGCCTGGTATTCCTGTGGGACTGCAAAGGAGCAAGAGGTGTTCCCAATCCAGGCCCAGTATTGCTAAGAATCTCTTTGGTGCTGAGTAGTGGTGGCACAGGCCTTTAATCCCCGCTCTCTGGAGGCAGGTAGATCTCTCTGAGCTCAAAACCAGCCTGGTCTACAGAACGAGTTCCAGGACAGCCAAGGCTACACAAAGAAACCCTGTCTCGAAAATAAAAATCAAAACAAAACAAAGAATAAAAAGGAAATCTCTGGTTTCCAGAGAGAATAGGGCTGTAACAGCCTCCTTTTGAGTTAGATGTCACATACAGGGTACAGATACAGGATGGGGTCAGTGAGGGCAGTCTCCCACAAATCCTGCCCTTGTTTATGCATATTCTTTCCTCTTCCGGCTGTGAAGTCATATGCTCTTCTAGAGCTCTTCTCTAAGTCCTACTGAAAGAGGTGGGGACATACGGCAATCTTGGAAGTCAAGAGGATGGAGAAAAGCCTTAGGCACGGTACAATTTTGGAACCGCACTGTTTGATGGCCCCAGATTGAATCCTGATCTTGATCTCAGATTGACCTATTGCCCCTGCTAAAGATAGCAATCAAGAAGGCATGCCAAGTTTATATAGATTTGGAGTTAGCAATTTTTAAAATATAAATGATCAGAAAGGATATAGGCTTTGGCTGTCTATCAGAGTTACTGAACTTTGCTGTTGCTGTATGAAAATAGCTAGAGACAATATGTAAATGAACAAGCGTGGCTATGTTCCAAGAAAATTTTACTTGCAAAAATGATAGGGTTGGGGATATCACCCAGTTGAGAGAATGCTTGCTTAGCCTGCATGAGGACTCGGGTAAAAACAGATGTGTTGGTGTATGCCTGTAATCCCAGCATTTGGGAGGTAAAAGCAGGCAGACATCTGAGCTCAAAGGCCAGCCCGATCTACATATTGCATTCCAGGCCAGCCAGAGCTACATAGTAAGGCTCTGTAAAACAAAGAAAGAAATGCTGATTATAATATTATACTATGTACTCACTCATAAAAGGCTTTTAGACAAACAGCAAAGAAAAACAGCCTACAATCCACAATCCTAGAAAACCTAGATTACAAAGAGGACCCCAAGAGAGACATACATGGATCTAATCTACACAGGAGGTAGAAAAAGACAAGATCTCCTGAGTAAATTGGAAGTGCGGAGAGAGAGTAAAAGGGGAGGGGGAGGAAGGAAGGGGAGCAGAGAAGAATTAAGGGGCTGGAGGGATGGGCCAGCGATTAAGAGCACTGGGGAGCTCCTGCAGAGGACCCAGGTTCCACAGAACTCACACAGTGGCTCACCAGTGACTCCTGTTCCAGAGGACCTGATACCTTCTTCTGACCTTCAGAGGGACAAGGTACGCACGTGGCAGACAGGCGTACAGGAAGGCAAAACATTCACACAATTAAAATAAAACTATAAAAAAATGTCAGGCCAGGTGGTGTTGGTGCACGCCTTTAATCCCAGCACTCGGGAGGCAGAGGCAGGCGGATCTCTGTGAGTTCGAGGCCAGCCTGGTCTACAAGAGCTAGTTCCAGGACAGGAACCAAAAGCTACAGAGAAACCCTGTCTCGAAAAATCAAAAAAAAAAAAAAAACCCAACCAAACAAAAGAAAGGTTTTAAGTGTCCCGGACTGGACTCAATTTTTCTTTTTTTCTTTTTTTTTAAAATTTATTTATTTATTAAGGATTTCTGCCTCCAACCCCGCCACCGCCTCCCATTCCCCCACCCCCATCAAGTCACCCTCCCTAATCTGCTCGAAAAGCAATCAGGGTTCCCTGACCTGTGGGAAGCCCAAGGACCACCGACCTCTATCCAGGTCTCCTAAGGTGAGCATCCAAACTGCCTAGGCTCCCCCAAAGCCAGTATGTGCAGTAGGATCAAAAACCCACTGCGATTGTTCTTGAGTTCCCATTCTTTCTCATTGTCCGCTATGTTCAGCTAGTCCAAATTTATCCCATGCTTTTTCAGACCCAGGCCAGCTGGCCTTGGTGAGTTCCCGATAGAACATCCCCATTGTCTCAGTGTGTGGGTGCACCCCTCGCCGTCCTGAGTTCCTTGCTCGTGCTTCATCTCCTTCTGCTCCTGATTTGGACCTTGAGATTTCTGTCTGGTGCTCCAATGTGGGTCTCTGTCTCTGTCTCCTTTCATCGCCTGATGAAGGTTAATATTCATGAGGATGCCTATGTGTTTGTCTTTGGATTCACCTTCTTATTTAGCTTCTCTAGGAACATGAATTATAAACTCAATGTCCTTTATTTATGGCTAGAAACCAAATATGAGTGAGTACATCCCATGTTCCTCTTTTTGGGTCTGGCTTACCTCACTCAGGATAGTGTTTTTCTATTTCCATCCATTTGTATGCAAAATTCAAGAAGTCCTTGTTTTTTACTGCTGAGTAATGCTCTAATATGTATATAGTCCATACTTTCTTCATCCATTCTTCCGTTGAAGGGCATCTAGGTTGTTTCCAGGTTCTGGCTATTACAAACAATGCTGCTATGAACATAGTTGAGCATATACTTTTGTTGTATGATAGGGCATCTCTTGGGTATATTCCCAAGAGTGGTATTGCTGGATCCAGGGGTAGGTTGATTCCGAATTTCCTGAAAAACCGAAACACTGCTTTCCAGAGTGGTTGCACAAGTTTGCATTCCTGCCAGCAATGGGTGAGTGTACCCCTTTCTCTACAACCTCTCCAGCAAAGGCTATCATTGGTGTTTTTTATTTTAGCCATTCTGACAGGTGTAAGATGGTATCTTAAAGTTGTCTTGATTTGCATTTCCCTGATCGCTGAGGAAGTTGAGCATGACCTTAAGTGTCTTTTGGCCATTTGAACTTCTTCTGTTGAGAATTCTCTGTTCAGCTCAGTGCCCCATTTTATAATTGGGTTGATTAGCCTTTTACGGTCTAGTTTCTTGATTTCTTT